>NW_026442139.1:0-1390746 GCF_026898425.1 Galleria mellonella
GTTGTCGCCGCAGCAGGTCCCAGATCGCTATCATACCGTTCCACTGGGCCAGTAACATCAGTGATAACCTGTCCAAATAATTCACGGTAAATAACAATGTATTTTTTTAAATTCTAATATACTCAATTGCTAAGTAACCGAGTAGGACTCCAGGTGCCAGCAGTGATCTTGTGACGATGTGGCGGCGAGAAGACCACGGCTGACTCCCGACAATCCTCACTCCATACTCGCACTGTCCAGTCTCCGACTGTTAAAAAGTTCTTCAAAAAACCTGGATTCCGTTCTACTGACCAAACAGGCCCGACATGTGCCTCAAACTACAAATAATGAACAGTTAAAATTAGTCCCTGATATAGTTTTATTTTGAATATGGGTATTATAATAATTATGAAATAATAATTACTTTAGCGGGTAATTTTTCCATGGGTGTTTTGCCTTTGCGATTGCCACTAACGACTAAGCCATTTTCGGTGCCTACCATGAAGCGAGTCGGTATCGTAGGCTCGTACTCGAGAACGGTGACGCCGTTTGCGTTCGCCATACTTTGCACATCGAAGGATGATTTTACTACATCTATGATAATTTCATCAGTAGGCTCATTAAGATTACGAATGTCCCACCATTTGCAAGCACCGTCAGGGCCTCCCGAGAAGAATTCTTGGCCAGATTTGGAATTTATGAACAAAACGTTACGAACAAGATCCCTGTGTGCAACGTGAGGTGGACATGTGCCCATCGGACCGCCTCCCTGTCTACGGTCCCAGAATCCCACCTGACCATTAATTAAACCACCCGTTAGAATATTATGGTCGCGAGGATTGAATTGTAGATCGAGTAACGGTACCGGTGGCTGTATAGTAACTTCAGGATAGTTAGCATTCTCTGTGTCCCATATGTACGAATTAGTGGTGGAGTGCGTGTTGCGATAAGAGTCCACATCTGCGTAAGTGACTGCAAAACGATGTCCGTCTTCCGGTTGCCAGCAAATTGAGCTGACGGGCCGTTTCGCTCCGCCGGTGCTTCCGTCTCGGTACACATTGACTGTGCGGCAACTGCTTCGCTCGGGAGCTGTCAGACTTGTCATCTCTGCATAGTATGTGCGGTACATGTCGATGGCGTTATTTTGTAAAACATAATGTTCCATACCCTGTAATAATCGGTTGTCGATTTTAAGCATATTCATAATACTCGTATATGAATGATTGCAATGATTATGGACGCGCGTCGTAAAATGTAGGTTCGAGTGATTAAAATTATTAATTCAAGTATCTATTTTCATTTTTTTTTATACAACTTAGAATGGCAGACAAGCTGACGGCCCACCTGATGGAAAGTGGTAACCGTCGCCTATAGATATGAACAGTAACATGGAGATAACAGAGTATACTGTTTCGCCCATGATACTCCCCATGCGTTGTCATTCCTGAGGACTCAAGTGTTGTTCCTCTGTACTCAGTAAATTCACGCCATACCCTTCAAACAAAACACAGTCATGCAAACACAACTGCTTCACAGTTGAAACACGAATGGGACAGAGGTACCCAAGGAATCGACTTTTGTACAAAGTCTCCCTCTTTATGGTGTCACATATTACTAATATGTCACATAATAATAGATAATCACATAATGTCACATAGTAATAGAGTATGAATGTTGTTAGATAGTTGTTAGAGTAGCGCATCGTCAGTGTGACCAATAACAAAATGTCAATTGAGAAATCTGAATATTTCAATGAATATTACCGGTGCGAGAGACATGACGCAGTGTATATAATTGTCATCCTTCTCTATCTTGCGCCTGTACCGCTGCGTCGCCTCGGGGTCCAGAGTATTAACATCTTTAGGCCAGCCACCCTCCGCATGATTGGCACCTGATGATGTGTACTCGGCTCTGTAAAATTTAACGTGCATGAATAGAATTTCGGACACAAAGGAAAAGAAGTGAATACATAAATGTAATAATAAATACATCATTCTTGGAAGAAAGTATACTACATTTTGAAAATTGTGTAGAAATAGAAATAGTAAGTAGTTGATGCTTGTTACGAAATGTTGATTTGTTGAATCAAAAAATGGAGATTTATTTATGCAACAAGGGTAACGTTTACTTATATGGCTCGTTTGATAAAAATAGTAACCAAGGCCGATTGCGGGCCACCAAGTGCGTAATGAAGACTAAGGCCCTGAAGAAACCTTTCAACACTTTTTTCCAACTGATTTCAAAAAGAAGGAGGTTCTCAATTTGGTTGTATATTTTCAATGTTTGTTACTTCATAACTCCGTTAGTTATAAACTGATTTGAAAATTCTCTTTTCATGTAAAACGATGTACTTACAGATTGGTTGTATACAAAGTTTATTAAAATCAGTTGCAGTAATTTAGTTTTTAAATCAAAATAGCTGGTTTTTCTACAATTGAAACCAGTTTTTTTTTTGCGGAACACAATTTTAAATTATTGAATGACGTCTTTGATCGCTTATCTAACAAAATAAGCCATCGTGGAATAAAAGATTCTTGCACTGTTCTATACGTGACTACTACGTAGCTTCTGTGGATGAATTTCCTGTTGATGAGATTGTCATGAGTTGTTGGCGTCATGGCCGTTTTGCATATTGAGTGGAAGGCGAGGTAGAGGTAAAGGGAGTTTCGAACCGACCGTCTGGTGTTGACATGGTGTTCGGAGAAGGCGGGCGTGTTCTGCGTAAGCTGGTGCACGGGGTTACGTAGGATATAGTGCTTGTGCTCGGCCACGTTGGTGGCGATGCTGTCGCACATCTCGGGGCCCTGCTCGCAGAACATCGGCTGCCGCCCGAAATCGTACCGCTTCTTCGTGTATTGATACGTTATATCCATGATTGCACTAAAACAATAGTAGAAACTACACAATACAATAAAATATAATTATTGATTTAAATTTAATGTAATCAATATATTTATGTGATTGTTTGATTTGAAAGAAGAACGTCACAATTGAAACTTATAGAAGATGAAATAAAAAAAGAAATAAGTCGACCATGATCCATGACTAGCCACATTCTATCCTTATATATTTATAGCGTAGATTAAGGATAGTATCTTCGGTGGTTTATCAGTTTATATTCAGTCCATTTTCTTGCAGGGCATTGACAAAAATATAATTGAAATGTGTAAAAATGTTTTAAAGTTAACTCATGGAGATTTTATTAAACCAACCTGTGATGAATAAACAAACCACTCTGTATTAGTGAATCTTAAACAATTACTCATCACTCCTGGGCCATCGATACAACATCTTCTAAAAATAGGCTGTATGAGTATATGACCTTAGTATTGCTTTTGGACTATTTTAATAAAAACGAAAAAGATAAACATGAATTATGTATTACAGTAGATTTTATAAAATATTATTTTATAATTTTATTTTTACAGAGTGATTATTTTTACTGATTCACTGCGGCCACCGGCGTCATGGTGCCCACTGTGCATCGCATGGTGACTAAGGGAGGGCGAGGAATAGACAACAGCGTCCCTCTTAATACATCTCCAAAACCTAAATGTGGTTGCCAATTCATCTGCCAAGCGTGGCAACTTCTGGCAAAACCTTCCTTATGTTCAGTAGAGGACAGGCAAGGGCTGATATATTGGTTAGTTCACTTCATCTTTTCGGTAGATCGTATTCATGGACCATATTTTATTGTCTCTGCGTTCGCTCAGAACTGTATGGAGCGCTGCCACATGGAGTGCTAAAACAAAGAAAAAAACTTGAATCTTGTAAATTGAAATTTGTACCAGTATTATTTTTCCTTAAGAGCAACGTGGCGAATAGCAACGTATTAGTTTATGAATACTATTCAATTTGCACCATGAAATTGTAGATAAAAATAATTGTGAATATGTTTGAGTGTTTGTTTCTTATTCATGTCAATACTTATATATATATATATATATATATATATATATATAATAAGCCATGTGTGTAGTCTGTATGTTTATATAATAATCAGTTACAGAGTTGCATAATAATATTTTTCAATTTTGTCCAAACAATTTTGTTGGATTCAGGATTTCAAGACTACCTTTTATTTTTATTCATTCCAATCGTGACAGCGGTTTATGATACTTTTTATTTGATTGCCGAAAAAACAAAATTAAATAGTGTTTTTCGGGTATAAGAATTATGTATTTTATATAGGTATGGATTCGCCGTGTGGTCCCGGCATAGAATAGGTCACCCCTTCCTCTTCCGTGGGTGTCATAAGAGGTGACTAAGGGAGGGCGAGGGATGGGCAGCAGCGTCCCTCTTAAAACATTTCTAAGTCTAACTGCGATGGCCAATCTGCCTGCCAAGCGTGGCAACTACTGGCAAAACCCCCCAAGGGGAGGCTTATGTTTAGCAGTGGACAGTTAAAGGCTGATATGATGATGATAGGATGTATGTATGTAAATATGTTTGGATGAGGATTTTAGCCGACAATTTGATCGATTTAAAACAAAAATTGCGTCGTTAGTACGTAGTCGTTAACAGACGTACTAGTTTGTATTCGTGATTTCGTCCGTGTAAATGGGATATATCGATTAACCTTAATATAAAATAGCCCATGGTTTAGCTAGCCAAAAACTGCCAAAAACTTTTTTAGTGAGTTAGCCAAGTTTACCTATTTATTTTTAAATTATATGTGAATTATGGTCATATAAAGATTGTTGTTATTGCTATATTGCATCTTTTTATATTATTTTGTTGACTTTACAATGTGAATAAAATAAATGAATTGAACTGTACCAATGCTGCACGGCTTTATTCGTTTTACATCGACTCTTTCCTTGCGATAATAAATAAGGCGGAGGTGTAAGCGTGGCAAATAGTATATTTTTTATGTAAATTAATAATTTTTCATGCATAATTGCTAGTATAAAATGTAATTTTATATTTTTATATTACAACGATGAATTGTAGTTTAGTATAAAAGCGCGGCATGAGGTGCTTTCCGTATGTATTGTCGGCGATCACAGACGAGTGCCTGGCTCTACAGTGACCATGCTGGCTGCGCCTGTGCCTCACACTATGTTCTCCAAGCTTGGACTCGTGCTTCTGCTTACTTTGGCGTTATTGAATGCAGCTAGTGCAGACTTATGTCAGACAGACACTTTTGGTGAGTGCAGTTAACTTTTTGTACTTCTATGTGCTTTATTATCGTCACTGTTTTGTTCACCGGCACAGCTCCTGCTACCACTTGTCACACATCGCCCTAAACATAACCACAATCCATAAATATTTATCTTTTTGTTGCGTTATTTTAATAACAGGGCTGAATGTAAAATTTTATAATCCCAACGTTTTAGATTGTGTCTATACCATGCGAGTCTATACCATGTTGGTAATCCTATAAATAAATAAATGAGTAGATGATTTAATTTTTTATGGGGAATATGGATTCATATCTATGTTTATGCGTGCAGTGCAATAAAGAAATTGTTGATTTATTTAGAAATTTAATAACTGTTAATTTAGTACTGCACGTACCAGGTCAACGTGTCGCCCCACCATTTGTGTCTTAATTTACTGTATTTGTACTTTGTATACATTTTAATTTGTTATTTATATCAGTTACAACTAAGCCATTGGAAAAATACATCTCTACCAACCTCGTCGTCTCAATACAACTCACAGCAGGGAGCTATTTTGACTGATATGATATGAGTATATATACTCGTAAATATTTTGTGTCGTTTTTATTTTTCAACGTAACCTTGCAATACCTTTCTCCTGCCTACTTATAAAATTATTATTAGTTATAATAGTATTATAAAATAGTAATTAGTATTTTGTAATAAGTATACTCTGGTAACCTGATTTATGCACACATGGATAAAATTTGCCAATTTGTTTTTGGTGAAGCATTTGTAGACGCTTATATAGGTAAAAACCAAATACATTTGAGACTTTATTACATATGTTCGGGATCCTACTTTTTGGAATATTAAATAAAAGAAAGCGGATTGTACCCATTGGTTTAATAACAGTCGATATGATCAATTATTAAAATGTACGATGTATATATAGAAAATTGAGATAAAATGTATGTTTAAATATGTCGCAGGTGACATCACGGCAATGCCGATGCAACTGAATACGTCGTACATCGAAGCCGGAAAGAGAGATGCACTAGTCACGGTGCCTTCCCATTTGGTCTGTGAACACTCATTACCCTTGTCATATTATTAAGATTTCAGGTCTACTATAAAACCTAATTTTGAAGATCGAGTTTGTATCAAAATTGGGTTCGTATATGAATGCTTTATATATCATAAACCTTAATAGGGGTGTTAAAATTATCGGAATCATGCCATTTTGCCAACATTTGCCAACAACAAAAATTTCATGGAGGCGAAGCTGGATCCAAGGTTAAAGTAGAGCAAAAATATTTATAAAAAGCTTACGGTATTCATGGTAAATATACCTCATTACACACATTAGACTACAGCAAGTATTGCTTAGTATTGAGCGTGTCTTATGAAGTACATATACTGCTTGCTTTATGCAGAAATAGCACATTGCTATTAAATATTATAATAAAGCAAGCAGTATATATGAGTAATATATGAGTAGTTTTAGATATGTTCGCAGTTGTCGTCCATATTATAAAATTTACTCTAGAAGAAATGGTTTCCTAAACAAAGTTTAAAATGATTATAATTTTTTTTTTAGTCAATAGGTTTGACCGATGTTTCAAAAAGTAGTCTTTGTAGCTCCAGAATCAATACTAGTAGTAGGTGAGCAGCAATCTTCAATATGATTACGAAAGAATAGTGGTCACCGCAATATAAACTGTTGCAGGTATGTCCTTATGGCTACAAGCTGGCGGGTCTCAAGGTGGAGGTGTGCGACGCGGACATGGCGCCGCGCGTGCGCATCCGCTCAGTAGACTCGGCGCTGGTGCATCGCCGCGGGCTGCTGTTCATCAACGCCACTGTCTACACTACCGTCTACTGCAGGCAAGGCTACGGCCAGTAGACGAATTGCTCTCCTCACCTTTATATTCTTATTTATAAAGGTTACATACACAGACTTACGTGTGTCATCATTATATATATTTTCTTTGTTCCAATATTTTTTAATAAAATTGGTGCAATTAATTAGGTACATGATAATAAATGTCTTAATTATGAATACTAAATTTAATTTATTCTTAATTGATACTATCATCATCATCATCTAAGCTCCGTGGTCTAAGTTCTAAGTTCCATAATTGTATAAATATTAACACTATCTTGTGGAAACTATTGTTGGTGAACCTAAATAAATAAATAAAATAAAACCATCTCAGTTATTATCTGTCCAGTGCTGAATACAGGCCTCCTCCATAGACTGTTATAAGGAATGGTACTGAGTCACCTGCATCCACTGACTCCTTGCAATGAATATGAGGTTGTTACTCCATTTAGTCGTTCTACACTACGTATGCCTGTACGAGGTCATCACTCGAGAACCTTTCATTCCCATCGGTTATCGGTTCCTCGAACTATGTAACTTCGGGCTATGTCGGTTAGTTTGGTTTTTTACAGATATCCTCATTTAAGATTATATCACGCAAATAATCTCCAAGCATAACTCTCTCCGTAGCCTGCTGAGTAATTTGAAGCTTTTACATACTGGCAACTGTGTAGGAGCATGTTTCGGTTCCATAAGTCATTACTGCCAATACACACTGGTTAAAGACCTTCGTCTTCATACTTTGAGGTATTTTGGATGAAAAGATGTGGCATAGTTTCCCGAACGCTGCTCAGCCGAGCTGGATTCATCGGTTGACCTCTCGGTTGAAATTCGATTTACCTAGTCGGACAAGTTGTCCCAGCTATACATACTCGTTAACAACTTCGAGCGGAGGATATTATCAATCGTAACCGGTATAGGTGTGACCTAGCCTGATGTCAATCAGGCTACTCTAAGTCGTGGCGGAACATTGAACAAATGTTAGAGTATAAATATAAAAGAATATTTCACTCGAGCTCAGAGTCAAGTGATCGGACGATTATTAAGGACGATCGTCGACCAGTAAGCCTCTATAGAGTAGTGGAAAAATCTCAAATTCGTTTTTCTTTTCACGTGCGTTATATGCGTAACTTACTATGGTACTGGAGCTTTCAACAGCGTCTTTGTTACGACATTGTATATTGGGGTCTAATAATCATACAATAATAAATAAGGTCTTATTTTATGGGCAAATTTATCTAGATTATTTTTACTTGAATGTTTTATTACAACAATGACTGTTTTTTAGAAAATTTAGAGTAAATACAAAATTTCCATAAATTTTGTATCTGTCCTCAATTCTTTAAAAAAAAATAGATTAATGCAATTCAGGCATATTTCATAATTTATTAGTTCTATTAAAATAATTTGTATGTAAACGTTGTGGAAAATATTAATAAAGATTATATTTGTCTTTGACAAATTTATATAATATCCAATATTGTTTGTAGTAAATTAAATAAAAATCGGTAAAAAAACTTTTAAGTTAAACGGTTTTATTTTATGTGCACTGAAAACTACAAAATAAATAAATAGTTACTTACCTATCAACCTACGTAGGTGATCTCGGTCATTAATATCTCTGATGGTAGTGGTTGTCATAGCATGAACCATGTCAGCGGCCGAAAGGCAGTTCATGAGAGAACACTGACACCAGGGTTTGCTTGGTAGGTAAACTAAGCAGCCCACACTATAACAAGTAGGTATTTTGACCTTCTAGTTCAGAAATATTTTAGTACTAGGCAGAATAGCTTTTAGGCATATTAGACTAAAATAAAAACGTGGGGCCCATTAACTATTTCTGTATTACTTTCTACTATACTAAGTGTGGATTGCATCGACTTATTATAATCGTCATCATCATCATCCTAGCGGTTTATCCCGGTCGCATCCGAAACCTCATAGCTCCGGAGTCCAGGGTCCGCTGAATCGACTTACTATAATCGTTACTGGAGGTTTTGACCATCAATAACCAGCCGTTACGGCGTCACCAGCGAACGCCGAGCTCATGATCTACCAAAGTATAAGATATGCTCTGCTATAGGTATGATTTCAGAGGGGCCCCACGTTTTTATTTTAGTCTAATATGCCTAAAAGCTATTCTGCCTAGTACTAAAATATTTCTGAACTAGAAGGTCAAAATACCTACTTGTTATAGTGTGGGCTGCTTAGTTTACCTACCAAGCAAACCCTGGTGTCAGTGTTCTCTCATGAACTGCCTTTCGGCCGCTGACATGGTTCATGCTATGACAACCACTACCATCAGAGATATTAATGACCGAGATCACCTACGTAGGTTGATAGGTAAGTAACTATTTATTTATTTTGTAGTTTTCAGTGCACATAAAATAAAACCGTTTAACTTAAAAGTTTTTTTACCGATTTTTATTTTCTTGTTTTTAGTTTTTAGTAGTGAAATTGTTTACCGAATATTCCTCATTCTATTTAATTCATTCAGTGCATCATTATTACATGGTTTCTTACCTGATAATTTAGTACAATCTAATTCCTCAATACATAGCCCTTCCAGAGACTTGACTCGACTTAGAGCCACGTACGCTTGTCCTTCCTCAAACCATTTTGAGCCCAAATATACTACTGCATGGTCGACGGTGCTGCCCTGCATTTTATGGACGGTGAATGCTCATGACAAAACTAAGGGCAACATCCTTTTTTCAGCCGTACCATAATTGAATTTTGCTGGAAACTGTATGGCTTTAAGGTAAATAACGTGCATGCCGTCTGTGCCAAAGTCAATTAAAACTGATGATATATCTGTTTCGTACATTTGGGTTCGACGGAACTGAGGCCAAAAAATTTCTGTAATGTGGCCTATAGCGTCGTTTACCAATCCTTTTGTAACGTCATTGTTGGGCCGCAACATTACTTTTGCACCTACAAATATTTCAAGTACTGATGGTAAGCCTCCAGTCTTATTTATATTTGTTGGTATTTTTTGTTTATTGTTACCATGTTGTTCCCACAATTAAGGGGCATTTTGACGGTCGACCCCCCCCCCCCCCCCCCCCCCCCCCCGCAGTCCAGTAAAGGGGCAAGGCTTAATATACAACAAGATGCGCCCAATCTTGAGGGGGAAGCGCTTACGACATTACATTTTTATTCACCCTAATGGCATACAGTCCTCGGCACGTTTTAACCTATTACCTTAGCTTTGAATGGCGTGAATTTACTGGGTACAGAGGAATAACACCTTAGTCCTCAGGAATGGCAACGCATGGGGGGTATCATGGGCGAAACAGTATACTCTGTTATGTCCATGGTACTGCTCATGTCTATAGGCGACGGTTACCACTTTCCATCAGGTGGGCCGTCAGCTTGTTTGTCATTCTAAGTTCTATAAAAAAAAAAAAAAACTTGGGTGGTGTAACTACCGCTTACTAACGAGGTATCTAATTACCTATTTTTTTTTATCTGCCCCTCTAACGTCACACAATCTTAGACGCAACTGTTCTCGATATGTTCTGTACGGGGGTTAAGGAAAAATATGTAATCCGCCATTTTGTATCGGCGGCTATCTTAGATTTATTATGTTATTGATTTTATTATATTGTATTATTGTATTATTTTATTATATTGTCTATAGGCGACGGTTACCACTTTCCATCAGGTGGGCCGTCAGCTTGTTTGCCATTCTAAGTTGTATAAAAAAAAAAAAAAAGTATTGTCATCTAAATTAAATGTGTGTACCAAATTTCAGATCAATCTGACAACGGCATTTTAGAATTCAATTCAATTATTTGGAACCCTCATGAAACAAAATACAAGATAATGATAGAAAGAGTTCAGAGGAAATTTGCACGTGTTCTATATAGTAAACTTTACGGCTACTATCCTTATTTGTACCCATCACTGTTCGTATCCGGTATGGTAGGTCTAGACACGCTCGAGGTAAGGCGAAAGTGCAATTTGATGATGCACTATTATCAGTTGCTCAACGGCGGAATAGACAATCCTGCAACTCTTAGCCGTTGTTCTTTGTACGCACCCCAACGCTGCATGCGATTGCGTGCTTGTAGACTACTATCGGCACCGCCGGTTCGTACCTGTACTGCTCAGTTTGCTCCCACGTATCAGGCTATTTCTCTGCTCAATTCTCTGATTGCTCAGCAGCCAGATATTGACATATTTAATTACAAAAGAAGTATATTTTGTGTATAAAATTTGTAAGTTTGTGAAATAAAACTTTGGCTCACTACACGTTTTGGGAAACTGGTCTAGTGTCTGGGTGTCTGAGTGTCTAGTGTCTAAGTGTCGAGTGTCGAGTGTCGAGTGTCGAGTGTCAAGTATCGAGTGTCGAGTATCGAGTGTCTAGTGTATGAGTGTCTAACGTCTGAGTGTCTGAGTGTCAAGTGTCTGAGAGTCTAGTGTCTGAGTGTCTTGTATCCGAGTGTCTAGTGTCTGAGTGTCTAGTGTCTGGGTGTCTGAGTGTCTAGTGTCTAAGTGTCGAGTGTCGAGTGTCGAGTGTCGAGTGTCGAGTGTCGAGTGTTGAGTGTCAAGTATCGAGTGTCGAGTGTCGAGTGTCTAGTGTCTGAGTGTCTAACATCTGAGTGTCTGAGTGTCAAGTGTCTGAGAGTCTAGTGTCTGAGTGTCTTGTATCCGAGTGTCTAGTGTCTGAGTGTCTAGTGTCTGGGTGTCTGAGTGTCTAGTGTCTAAGTGTCGAGTGTCAAGTGTCGAGTGTCGAGTGTCTGAGTGTCTGAGTGTCTAGTGTCGAGTGTCTGAGTGTCTGAGTGTCTGAGTGTCTAGTGTCTGAGTGTCTAGTGTCTGAGTGTCTAGTGTCTGAGTGTCTGAGTGTCTAGTGTCTGAGTGTCTGAGTGTCGAGTGTTGAGTGTCGAGTGTCGAGTGTCGAGTGTCTAGTGTCTGAGTGTCTAGTGTCTGAGTGTCTGAGTGTCTGAGTGTCTGAGTGTCTGAGTGTCTGAGTGTCTGAGTGTCTGAGTGTCTGAGTGTCTGAGTGTCTGAGTGTCTAGTGTCGAGTGTCTGAGTGTCTGAGTGTCTGAGTGTCAAGTGTCGAGTGTCAAGTGTCGAGTGTCGAGTGTCGAGTGTCGAGTGTCGAGAAAATGGCAACACCGACTGCACTAGCGGTATAATCTAGTTCATGTATATTTTATTAATAAAAATAGAAAATTTAGAATATACCTAAATTACACGTGATTAAACTGTGTGTTAGTGATTAAATATCCTGTGTTCGTGTTTGTAATAAAAATTATTCAGCCAAACTGAAGAAAACATAAAAGTAAAATTTAAGTTCGATCTGGTTGTTATAAAAATCAAGTAATGATTGTAAACCACATTAATAAAAATCAACAATAATAAGATGACAACAGTGCAATGAATATATTCTTACTAACAACAATACAAGCGATATTGAAGAGAACTATTAATAAATATTCCATATATAGTAATAACAAGTGCAAGTGACGGTTGAAGGTCAAAGCGGATAAGCAATAAATTCAAACACCTCCAATAATTTAAGATTTTTATGAACATCAACTGTCAATTAGCAAAGATTATAATTGAATGTTTCACACTAAGACGCAACAAGTTACTTGGTCTGGCGGCAACGCTGAACGACTTGTGCCGCGAAGGTTGATGTTTCAAATCTCAGGCGAACATAAAGTTTATTTTTCGTTCTTTTTTTTTTTATAATAAATTAGAGTGTGGATTAATATTATTATTTAATTCTAGAAGACATAGATAAACATTTTATGACATTTTTTTAAGGAAGATCATTTTTAGTGAAGAGCAGAAACTTTTATTTAATTTTGACATTTTATTATTTAATTGTATTTTTTTTTTAATTGATTTATTGCCCGATTTTATATAAAGAAGACAATGGCATATGAAAATGTAACTTACCGAAAACCGACACGATCGAGTTCATTGCATAATATTTCAGACTCTCATTCCTCTATATTTAATTCAACTATGATGAGTTTACCTAATAACACATCATTCAGTGAGAGTCAAATTCATGCAGAATTAACACAAAAAATAAAAGACCTTACAAGTGAATTAGAGATCGCTCACCAAGAAATAGAAAATTTAAATACTGAAAATTTTAAATTAAAATCAGACCTCGACAAAAGCTGCAAATTAGTAGAATCTTTAAAGAAAGTGCATTTATCTCCGGCAACTCCTTTATCAGGACGAAAGAAAAGAAATCCTATTAAAAACAAACCGGCCACTCTAGCAAAGTCATTATTATTAAGTAGTTCTACTTTAGATCAAAGTCCACAATCTAAGAATTTAAATAAAGATCAACAGATGTTTATACCTGACCACCCAGAACAAGCTATTGAAGACAAAATGAATTCACAACTAACATTAATAAATGTAGAAAAAGAAGAAAAACCAAATGACAGCCAGAAATACAGAATTAAAGCGAAAGAACATAATTTGAAAAGGAAAATTATTGTTATAGCAGATGATCAAGGAAGGAATGTACAGAAACATCTTCAAAAATTAGTCGGAAAGGAGTATATTGTTAGTTGTTTCTGGAAACCCGGAGCTAAACTACAAGAGGTTCTCTTGTCGGAAAAAAAGTCTATTGGCGAGTTGAATAAAAATGATTTTGTGATAGTACTTGGTGGAACTAATGACAGAAATCCCTACGAGTTTCAAATGTATATAAATAAGTGGATTGAATCTATATCTAATACTAACATTTTGATTTCGAAATACCATATAATTATTATTTAAACGAAAGAAAAATAAATTACGAGCTAAAGTTTATATGTACTAAATATGACAACACTACTTTTGTTGATATGCACTATCATTATGAAAGACCTAGACGCATTTCTTTTGCACTACACCTATGTCAATTAATGCTCAGAGAAGTCTTACGCATAGACCATAAAATAAAATATTCCAAATATAGAAATCAAGTATTGAATTCAAAAATAATTTCCTCAAATTTATTAGAAAAAGGTACCCAAACTGACGAAATTATAGAAATACAAAACGCACAAACTACGCTTTTTCGTGAACTATAAAACTAAAGCCCCTGACAAAATTAGTAATTTCACATTATTACATCAAAATATAGCGGGCGTTTTAAATAAATCGGAACTATTAGAAATAGCCTTGACGGACTTAACAAAAAATGAAAGGTTGGATGTTGATGTAGTGTGTCTTAGTGAAACATTTATTAGAAAGGGCACTGAAAATTTATTAAAGATCCCCAACTATAAATTAGCGTCTTCGTTTTCTCGAGATACCAAACGAGGAGGTAGCTGTATTTTGATAAAAAAAGGACTAGAATTTAAACAAATTTCTGCTTTAGGACAATTATCACAAAAATTTCTATTTGAGTGTTCCGGGATTGATATCATATCCTGTAACATAATTGTCATTTGTATTTATAGAATACCAGGAAGGGATACGTCAATATTTATGAATAGATTAGAAGAATTATTAGATTTAGTAACAAAAAAATATAAAAATAGAAAAATTATTCTTTGTGGGGACTGGAACATTGACACCTTAAAAAAAATAAAACATCTAACGAATTAATAAGTGTACTAAAAAGTTATAATTTTGAAATACATATAAAATATCCAACAAGACAACAATCCTGTATTGACCAAATCGCAAGCAACATAAAAAATGTGAATGCTAAGCTTTACTACTTAGGGTTATCTGATCACGAAACTGCACAAACTATCACACTAAAAATAAATAAAAGAAAAAGTAGCACGTCCTGGACAGAATATCGTAGGGATTATAGTAAACTGAATATTAATAAATTTTGTGAAAGCATGAGGCAATTGAGCTTCAGTGAATTGTACGAGCAAGTTACTGTGAATAAAGCATTCGATGCATTTCATAATCTGCTATTGTTATTTTATAATTTGTGCTTTCCGATAATTAAAATTAAATTAAAATCTAATAATCAGAAATCTATATGGTTATCTAAAGGAATAAAAAAGAGTTGTCTCAAAAAGAGAATATACTATTTAAAATTTAAACATGCTAATCACAATAAAAAAGTAAATGCGAAAATTTATAAGACCTATAGTAAAATTTTACAAAAATGTATTAATACTTCACAACAAATACAATGCAACAAATATATAGAAAAAAGCAAAAATAAAGGAAAAGCTATATGGAAATTAATTAATAATAACATTAATAATGAAGCTGAAAATAGACAAATTGATATGATTAAAATAGATAATATAATACATAATGATCCAAATATAATATGCAATCTATTCAATGATTATTTCGTAAATTCAATAAATAAAAAATCGACATTAAAATCTAATTATACCCATAATATCAGTATGAATGATAATGCCAAAACAATATTTTTGACACCTAGTAGCGATATAGAAGTTATGGATATTATAAAGACATTAAAAAATACAAACTCAGTAGGTTATGATTCAATTAGCACAAAAATTTTAAAAACATGCTCTATTCACTTGTGTAAACCATTATCCTACATTATTAATATGTCGTTTGAACAAGGCTGTTTTCCAGATAGTCTAAAAATGTCTATAATAAAGCCATTACATAAAAAAGAGGATGTAAGTGATATGAGTAATTATAGGCCTATTGCACTTATCCCAGTAATTTCTAAAATATTTGAGAGAGCTATGTTAAAAAGGCTCAATTACTTTATGACTAAAAATAATATCTTAAAACAAGAACAATATGGATTTAGGAAAAATAGCTCAACATCTTTGGCTTGTTTCGATTTAATAAAATCTGTAACGGAGGAATTGAATAATAGGGAGCACGTAGCTGCAATATTTTTGGATATGACTAAAGCTTTTGACTGTTTAGATCATAATATAGCATTAAACAAATTATATAAATACGGAATAAGAGGAAATGCACATAGTTGGCTAAAAAGCTATTTACAAGATCGCAAACAATGTACCGAGACGTTTAAAATTATTAATGGCTATAAAAAAATCTATAGATCTATCCCAAAATTAAATAAAGTAGGAATTCCTCAAGGAAGCATTCTTGGACCATATATTTTTTTGACTTATATAAATGATTTGCCTAATATAATCACACATAAATGTATACTATATGCTGACGATACAACTATATTAATAAAATGTAAAAATAAAGATGACTTAGAAACACAAATTAATGACACATTACAAAATGTTATAAAATGGTTAACAGAAAATAATTTAAAAGTTAATTTAAATAAAACCAAAATAATACATTTTGGCACACATCATTCAAAATCTGTAAAAATAAATATAAATTACCAAAATCAATCATTGGAATTAGTGGATAGTACCAGATTCTTAGGCATAATTATAGATAGAAATTGTAACTGGAAGGCCCATATAGAGGCCTTGTGTAACAATCTCCATAGATTCGTGCATGCGATACGAAAATTAAGATTGTCAGTATCAGAACAGGCTGCACTGAGTGCTTATCATGGATACGTATCCTCCATACTTTCATATGGATTACTAATATGGGGAAACTCTGCAGAAATTTCCAGAGCATTTGTTGTGCAAAAGAGGTGTGTTAAAGCTATATGTGGTGCAAAAATTAGAGAAAGTTGTCGCCCTCTTTTTAAGAAATTAAATATTCTTCCACTGCCATGTATGTACATTAGAGATTTGTGTATATTTGTAAGGGAACATGCTGGCTTTTTCAAAAGAATATCGGACTCGAGAACACGTACAACTAGACCAAACGACAAATTATATGTACCAAAGTGCAGGTTAGATTTACATAAAAGAAACGCATACTGTATGGCTATTAAAGTTTACAACCATCTACCAAATAACATTAGAGAAGTAACAGCTCATACAGTGTTTAAACGTAAACTTAAAAATTGGCTGTTATGTAACGGGTTTTATACCATTAATGAATATTTCGCTAAAAAAACAAATGCACTTCACAACCTACACTAGAGATACAGTTGTTAAAATATTTTATTAATTTGGACAACTATTGTATAGGCTTTTATTTTTTCTGTTTACTGTAATAAATAATAATAATTTATTGTATGACTAAGGAAAGGAAATATAATGTAGAATATATATATAAATTTATTATATTGTTAAAAATTTGCACGCCGACATAGAGGCAGAATGTACACGGGAAATATAAACCTCTATCATCTAAAATTACCTGCATTCTAGCAAAATAAATTCATTTCATTCATTCATTTCATTCGAGTGTCTAGTGTCAGAGTGTCTAGTGTCTGGGTGTCTGAGTGTCAAGTGTCTGAGAGTCTAGTGTCGAGTGTCGAGTGTCGAGTGTCGAGTGTCAAGTGTCGAGTGTCGAGTGTCGAGTGTCGAGTGTCTAGTGTCTGAGTGTCTAACGTCTGGGTGTCTGAGTGTCAAGTGTCTGAGAGTCTAGTGTCTGAGTGTCTTGTATCCGAGTGTCTAGTGTCTGAGTGTCTAGTGTCTGAGTGTCTAGTGTCTGAGTGTCTGAGTGTCTGAGTGTCTGAGTGTCTGAGTGTCTAGTGTCGAGTGTCTGAGTGTCTAGTGTCTGAGTGTCTGAGTGTCGAGTGTCGAGTGTCGAGTGTCGAGTGTCGAGTGTCGAGTGTCGAGTGTCAAGTGTCGAGTGTCGAGTGTCGAGTGTCTAGTGTCTGGGTGTCTGAGTGTCAAGTGTCTGAGAGTCTAGTGTCTGAGTGTCTTGTATCCGAGTGTCTAGTGTCTGAGTGTCTAGTGTCTGGGTGTCTGAGTGTCTAGTGTCGAGTGTCAAGTATCGAGTGTCGAGTGTCAAGTATCGAGTGTCGAGTGTCTAGTGTCTGAGTGTCTAACGTCTGGGTGTCTGAGTGTCAAGTGTCTGAGAGTCTAGTGTCTGAGTGTCTTGTATCCGAGTGTCTAGTGTCTGAGTGTCTAGTGTCTGGGTGTCTGAGTGTCTAGTGTCTAAGTGTCGAGTGTCAAGTGTCGAGTGTCGAGTGTCGAGTTTCGAGTGTCTAGTGTCTGAGTGTCTAGTGTCTGAGTGTCTAGTGTCTGGGTATCTGAGTGTCAAGTGTCTGAGAGTCTAGTGTCTGAGTGTCTTGTATCCGAGTGTCGGAGTGTCTAGTGTTTAGTATCTGAGTGTCGAGTGTCGAGTGTCGAGTGTCGAGTGTCTAGTGTCTGAGTGTCTAGTGTCGAGTGTCTAGTGTCTGGGTGTCTGAGTGTCAAGTGTCTGAGAGTCTAGTGCCTGAGTGTCTTGTATCTAAGTGTCTGAGTGTCTAGTGTCTGGGTGTCTGAGTGTCTAGTGTCTGGGTGTCTGAGTGTCTAGTGTCTAGTGTTTAGTATCTGAGTGTCGAGTCTCGAGTGTCGAGTGTCTAGTGTCTGAGTGTCGAGTGTCTGAGTGTCTAGTGTCTAGTGTTTAGTGTCTGAGTGTCGAGTGTCGAGTGTCGAGTGTCGAGTTTCGAGTGTCGAGTGTCTAGTGTCGAGTGTCTAGTGTCTAGTGTCTGAGTGTCGAGTGTCTGAGTGTCTAGTGTCTGGTGTTTAGTGTCTGAGTGTCGAGTGTCGAGTGTCTAGTGTCTGAGTGTCTAGTGTCCGAGTGTCTAGTGTCTGAGTGTCTTGTATCCGAGTGTCTAGTGTCTGTGTGTCTGTGTGTCTAGGGTCTGGGTGTCTGAGTGTCTAGTGTCTGAGGGTCTAGCGTCTGAGTGTCTTGTGTCCGAGTGTCTAGTGTCTGGGTGTCTCAGTGTAGTCCTATTATTTGATACCCATATTGTGGTGGTTGTGGAAAAATATGTACCTAGTCCGCCATATTGGAACGGCGTCCATCTTGAATTTTAAATTTTGACATAATCATCGTGTTTTACTAGTGTAGCCCTTTCATTTGATACCCATATTGCGGGGGTTAAGGAAAAATATGTAATCCGCCATTTTGTATCGGCGGCCATCTTAGATTTATAATGTTATTGATTTTATTATATTGTATTGTCATCTAAATTAAATGTGTGTACCAAATTTCAGATCAATCTGACAACGGGAAGGTGCTTAAATTCCAATTTCTAATTTTGACCCAAATAAATAAATACCGTACAGGTCGAGCTAAATAAAACCGTTTAAAAATATATAGAGACACGTTGTAGAGGGAGGGGTAAAAGTGGGTAAATCATATTCAGCAGGATCGAATTACTGTAAAAATTACGGGTGCCTGTACTGTAAAAATTATGTCTTATCTTTCCACTGGTCTACTAACTAGAGTTTTGAATAGCCTTTTCAATACTTAACGATTTTGTGTTAGATTCTGACATTCGAATCAATTTTTTACGAGGTCCTGTAGAATACATAAAGCAAATTGATAACTCCATTCATTTCTCAGATACAGATACTTTTGAACCTTCGCGTTGTTTAAACATATTTTAAATACCAATCGGGACTTAATGCAATGAAATAACCTCTGCAAGTAAATAGTACCATACATGTTTCTTTATTGCCGACGATTACGTAAAATTGCGTTAAATCCCGATTGTGTATTTAAAATAGGTACGTGTACATCAATCAGACTAATTGTCTAAACTGAACTAACATGTCTGTGACCCTTTTAACTAGTGTGCACAAACACATCGAGATAAGTTTATTTACTTTATTTATTTCTTAGCTTATCTGATAATAAGTTCTGAGCACGATGCAATACTTATGGGAATCTGCATACGAGTAGTTTGTTTAACTTGAAGAATAAATAGTCCAGAGAATATTTTGTTGGTGGTGCAGGAAAAGAAGCGCATATACATACATATAATATGCAGAACATTATTGCATGATATTTATAAAGCATTTTAAAACGATTTTATTCAAAATATTTTTAATCACTTAGGTGGGAGAGTGTTTTTAGTAATGGGTTCATTAGGACGTTACGCTCCATTAGTAACTATAACTCGTTTATTTTGCTAGGTAGACCTTCACGTGGTATTCCCATGACATTTTAGCCATGATGGTCACTTCCTGATTAATTTATTACAAAAGGTTAACTTACCAGAAAGGAATAATAGGTAAAGATTATCATCTTTACCAATTATCTCTAGTATCTACTGGTAGCTAGTGTAAACCAATAGAGCCGGTGACTTCACTATTATATTTGCATCCATAAAAAACATTGATGATATATTATTGAGAAATAAATAGACGTAACTATTTACTTTACAAATATTATACAATGGAGATATTAAATATGGCGGATGGTTTGGTTTACATTGTTCACTTCATTATTGTGCAATGTTACGCCGATAAGTTCGCCGTAGGGAAGCGAAATTACGCGCTTCATGTACGTATATCATATTTACTCGTAATATAAATTAGAGATTCGTCACGCGAAACGTTTCTGTAACATGAGGTAATTTCTAGACAATATACCTACGTATATAATATTTTATATGTATTATATAGGTACATAAGAAGCTGTATATAAACATTAACGCGATGTGTGTGTGATTAATTCAGGCACACAACTGGTGATTTACTAAGCTAGCATTCTATCGCCCGCTCGTCAATATGTTCGTTGCACTTCACACGCTTGTAATGAAAAGCATTCAAATTAAATTACAAGATGTCATAAAGTCCTCATTACACTGTAATTTATTTTGTCGCGTACAGTGCGATTTCAGGTTTCCTTGTGTTGTGGAATTAGTTCCTTGCTGAAGTTATCTGCAGCATGAGGTTCTTTAAAAAGACGCTTTTTATTTTACATATTTTTTTAAAGTTAGTAACTTTCTGATGTTGCGTTAATTCATAGGTTATTGTAACAGTTTATTATCAAACGGGTTGTGTGCTCAAACGCATTGTTAGTGGTATGAAAGAATGTCCTTGTAGTGAGAACAGGAGATATAATTCCTTTTTTTATCCTTTAGCAGGTTAATTTTTTAAATTAAAATGACTGAGAATATATTGTTTCGCCCATGATACCCCCCATGTGTTGCCATTCCTGAGGACTCAGGTGTTATTTCTCTGTACTCTGTAAATTAATTGCCATTGTTTTTGCTGAACTATCAAATTAAAATTGTAATTTTAGAGATAATTTTACGTATTGACACTACATAATAAGAAGCAATGTCTCTCATATTATTAATTTAATCTAATGATTGTAGATGCATCCAATGAGTATGAAGCCAATGGGTGCAATGTACACGGCGTGCGATGAGGACTTTACACCCATTGTGGAAATAATGCCCAGGCAGAAAGTGGTGGTGAGTCGCAGAGGGAGGGCGCTACTGTGTGGCCTACTGCGACGTATTCGACGTATCCAAGGCACAGGCGGGCCACGAGATCAAATACAACAAATGAATGGACAACCACTTATGAGACAAAATCAGACAAAAAATATATTTTTTAAAGAGCTTATAAACAAGTCTTTTTGAATAAAGACTATTTCTATTGTATTTTACGTATATTTCTTTAAATACTAACATAAACTTTCATAGAGGCTAATATTGGTAAATATCAGGCTATACTCGTAAGTAGGTGGAGTATGAATATTAGTATGCTTAGTTAATCCTTAAATTTTATATCAGAACAGACACTAGGGCATGAAATAAAAAAAAATAAAATAGTAGGGAGCGAATTGGGAAACTGTCAAACTCCATTAATTGGTAAATATTAATAAATAAATATGTTTATATACTAAAAACTAAACATACTGCCATTCCAAGGTATAGGAAATAGAAAGGAAGTATATCTAACAACTATCATTAGACAAGTAAGAAAAAACTACCAGAATATATTATAATAATGTATGCATGTATGTATATGTCTATAAAATTAAAATAGTTTGAAATATTTTATTATGACTGAAATGTACAGTTTAAATGTTAACAATTTTAGGACCAAAATGCCCTCAAGGTAAGGCCTGTCAAATTTCACAAAAATTTATATATTCATAAGATTTTAGCACATAATTTTTCCTCAATATACTGTCATATTTTATTATTAATTTCCAGCGGGTCAATACCTGGGTTAGATGAGAAACAATTTTCATGTCGTATGAACCAAACTTGTGTATTTTTGGTTTTATGCGCTGGCACTGAATCTTGTTGAAACACCCAGTATTTGTTTTGAAACATTGTTTCATCAACACTCTCTCAAGGAAGATTATTCCTTAAAACTGTATCATCTTGGTAGACTTTTGCTTAGGTCGGGGTTTCTTTTTTATAAAAAAATAAAAACTGCTTTAACCCTTTGATTAATATAACCCTTTGAGCAGTGTTTCTGTCATATTCCGAAGAATATGACGCTTCCAACGAAAGTATTACGGAGCACGTATATGTCCTCATTGTACACTCGTAATGACAGTGCTGACTTCTTGGCTAGTGTATGCGTAGTGTACACTCTGACACTTTGACGGTGCTACTTCTGCTTGATATTATATTTTTTTCATCTGAAAACAGATTTCACGGTGCTTGTTTTTAACGTACCGCTTTAACAAAACTCGATTTTTTTTGACACGCAGCTACATTAATGAGTAATTAAAAATGATCTTTTTTTTGGAAGACCCGAAGTCCAGGGTGCTTAAACAGTATCTTCTTAATGGTATTTTTCTTAATTCCATTTGCAATGCCATCAACTTCTGTTTTCTAACAGGATTTTTTCTAGTTCGAGCTTTATTTGTCTCAATGTAATAGTCAACTACAGCTGGGGTCCGAATACATCTCACTGTATCGTTGAATTGTGAAATAAACACATCTACGCGTCGCATTTAACTTTTTTAGAAGTTGAAATACGAGTACTGTGGCAAGAGAATGAGCATAATGGTGTAATACAACGACAGTCATGCAGTTTTCTTTCCGAGTCCACCACATCGTGAGTACTACAGAAAATTCTAGACTTGCGATGTTTTTAAAAACTGTAATTTAATTCGATTGCAAAGAATTTTCAAAATTCCGTAGTTAAAAATTTTATCCATGTGATAGTGTTTATGCATCATCTAATTATTTGGAGTAATTTTTATCAAGATTGGTTTGCGCTTGATGAGGTCTCGCTCGCTATTTTGTAAACATTTATTCTCCATCGTTACTTACACGTTGTATGTCTACGGGAATACAGAAGCAAGAATAATATATAATATATTATTTGTCTTACATGGACTTTGTCTCATAAGTTTCCTTTTACAATATCCTGGGCGGGCCTGGTGATACATCATATTCTTATATCGACTGCATATGAATATCTAGAGAAATCTCTCTTCACAGAAGCATTGTTTTATAATGAGATCCTATTAATTTTATTTTATGTATTGTATGTCATTACAATCAAATTTTACGCTAATAATGCAAAACAAAACAGTCGAGCAAAACGAATGGTTATTTATTTGTTGAGAATGTTAAAATTATCGCGTTAAATTGTGAATACAACTTCACATCTCACTGCATGGAATATTTTAATGAGGCGTCTGTTGATATATTATATAAGAGCGTTGCAGTTTCTTCTGACTATTAATAATAATAGTTATAAATAACTATAAAGTTATCCCATTTACTCGCCGAGATGTTTGCACATGGAAACTCACTTTTTCTACTCCAGCTTGCACTCGTGCTAGTAACTTCAGTTAATTTGGTTGTAACTGAAGTCGGTTATAATAACTATTGTGCAACTGCCAATTATGGTGAGTATGACTAGATATGGCCTAAGACGAATTTTTTTTACTTTTAATTTTACAGGGTTGAAAATTGTGGAAAAGTAATATTTATAGAAATTTATAAAAATGTAAAAAATCTTACAAATATGGGGGCTGATAAATATCATTTGTGTATTCTAATATTATTGATAAAGTTTAAAAAATATAAAGAAACATATTTTTACTGTATAATTTTGTATAATTTGATATTGTAACATTTTTTTTATACAACTTAGAATAGTAAACAAGCTGACGGCCCACCTGATGGAAAGTGGTAACCGTCGCCTATAAACATGAGCAGTACCATGGACATAACAGAGTATACTGTTCCGCCCATGATACCCCCCATGCGTTGCCATTCCTGAGGACTCAGATGTTACTTCTCTATACCCTGTAAATTCACGCCATATCCCACCCTTCAAACCGAAACACAGCTATGCAAACAACTGCTTCACGGTTGAAACATGAATGGGACAGAGGTACCCAAGCAATCGACTTTTGTACAAAGTCTCCCTCTAGTAAGTCATAGTAACAGATGATTTGTTTTATAGATGAAACTGAAAAAATAGGATAATGCTTCCATAGATTAAGAGCAGTAGCTACAGTTCTGTACCATTATAGTAACGCAGCCGTTCATCTGAACGAATTTGTCAAATATTATGTCAAGAATGGTTACAACGGAATTCTAACTAAAACTGAATGATCGTATGTTACAGGAGACCGGCACGGACTACCGGTGCCATTACAACCAACCACGGTGCAGGCCGGGGTACGCGACGCGAGAGTTGCCGTAGACGCCGGGGTCAGTGACACATAATTATTGGATATTATTTATTACATAAAAAAAAGATACTGCGTCTTTCAGTTTAAATTAGTTTATTTGCTAATTCAATACAATGATACTGTTCTTTTTATGCAATTTAAACTAACAAATAAGTAAACGGTCTTACTTTAAAAATAACAATATTGATATTGACATCATATTTTTACCTGTAAAACAAAATACAGCTATACAAACATATCTGCTTAGTAGCAGCAATATAATGCGGCGAGAATGGAGAATATTAAACATAGAAATGATTGCAAGTTGATTAAAAATAAAGATGTATGTTTTGTCTAAATTCGCGATGTCAGATATAGGTAGGAAGTACACGACAACGAGTAGCTACCGCAACTTCTCTAACGCTTTCAACACCCGACAGCTGGCGCCGTTGTCGAGTTTTATGATACGGATATCTCAAATCAGAGAGCCCCGTAATTTCATTTCATATCTATATCCATACCGAAACTCAGTATGGAAGGAAACAAATTGGTGGTGGGATTCATAAATTAGATGTCAACGCCGGTACGCACGTACTTATTTAAATAATATAATCGTGTGGTTCCAGCATAGGATAGGTTACCCCTTCTTTTTTCGTGGGTGTCGTAAGAGCCGACAAAGGGACGGCGAGTAAGGATGGGCAACAGTGTCTGTCTAAAGTCTGACTGCGATTGCCAATCCGCCTGTCAAACGTGACAATTATTGGCAAACCCCCCAAGGGGGAGGCTTATGTTCAGCAGTGGACAGTTAAAGGCTGATATGATGATGATGAAGTGATCGCTAATGTGCACTTTTCATGTTGACAGATGGCGTGCGCACCGTCGAAACACCCCGTGGGCGTCTCGATAATAGTGTGCGACTACGACGTCTCGCCCGCGGTGTCGCTGCCTAACTTGTACACTGGCTACGTGCACCGCAGCGGCAATTTGCAAATCCTGGCGACAGTGGACACCACCGTCTACTGCAGTTACTGATGGCTCCCCACTTGCAGCTAATCATACTGTCATATGGCCGTCAGCTTATGGGTAATAAATGTAAGTTAAAAAAATATTTAAATTGTTACCGTTAACATGAGACACTTTTAAAATATAAATGTTAAAAAAGATATGGTGTCTTTTATTTCAATAACCGGTTATTTTTAAACGATACCTCGGTATACCCTGTGTGACCCTAAAGAAACTTTCTTTCTCTTTTTTTAGTGAGGTACCACTTTTTATCTCAAAAGAATCTCGTTTTCATTACTAGCTTTCACCCGCTATCTCGTCCGCGTGACTGGAATATGTTTATTGATTGAGTATAAAAAGAAGGCTATATTCTTCTCCATTTAATATAATACGTATATACTAAGTCTCATAATGCTTGCTTAAGCCATTAAAGCGCTATAAGGTAATAATAAAACAAACTCACTTTCACATTTATAATATTAGTGTGGATATAAATATTTTTACAACATTCTAGTCCTCATAGTGCAAACGGTAATCAAAGAGAAAAAAAGATGTTAATTTGAATGAAAAAAGGAACGTATCATATATGTGAGACAGATCCTTACTGATGTAGATCATACGTTATTGAGGAGTAAGTTAAAGAAAATACGTTTGGTTAGTTGGTCCACTGTGACGAAGAATGCAAAGCGTAATTGATAAGCGTTCTCTAAGAGTTATTAGGATGGTTTCCAGAAGAACTGCGTAGGGGTCGACATGTTATTTTTTATATGGGTGAGAATAGAATGATAAACCCGCCTGCACTATCGGTATACGCTGGTGGAGCACTAGTGAGGGACGATAGGCGAGTATGAAAGTAGGTCAGTTAGCCCATTGTGACGGATCCAACAAGAATTAATCACGATGGTTTCCAGGGGGAACCGCGTGGAGATCGACCTGTCAGGTATTGCTGGTAATGGTGATTAACGTCCCCATTACTAACAATCCCTCTGCCTCTGGTCGACAGGAAGTGTATATATTACTGGCACCGGTAGATCTTATTACTACTGTGCGTTAGATCCGCCGTACTGGCCAGGCGACTTTTTATTATCTTTCATAAGTTATGAAAAGTAAATTAAGATTGAAGTATGCGATTTACTATACATTATATTGCACTTGTATACCAACTCCAATCATCGCTGCACAGAACATTTACTTATCACACATTATTACTTCAATTAAATTCGAATGTGAAATTATTTCTGATTCAGCGCGCTTTGGATTTTTATGTATTCATTGTTACGGTGTGTGCCTTACAATATATTATTTTCTGCATATTATCTCCTGATTACCAAGTCAGCAATATAAAAGTAGTACCTCAATTATATTCGTCGTAGAGTTGTTTTTTTATAATTTTATTATTTCGTTTATAATGATTTCTTTTCAATTCTGTAGGATTGTCGTGTTCAGAGGAGATATATGGCAAGTATATTATAATCATAAAAAAGCTTTATATCGTCAAATCATTTAGAAATTAGATTTGATAATTCATATAGCTGATGATAAAGTGATGCTAATAGGATTTGATTTTACTTCATTTGCTGCCACTTAGAGCTCTTGAGAGAAAGATTCCAGCCTGCTGACTACGCTAGGCAAGCGGCCTAGTGTGGGGCCTAGTTTTATCGCGAAGTTTTTTGTACCCACAGTTGCATCTTAATACAACATCCTACGGATGAGAAGGAAGTTGCATTTTTACTCCATCACCGTGCATATGGAGAGCAAATAGGGTATAGTACTATGCGTATGAGGTATATATTCGATTCCTTGAATTAAATGGATAGTTTCTGAATTGATTGTTTTGTGTTGCGCTTCCAGATTTTTTGTTTTGTAGATACTCATAATATCTTGGCTAGTGGAGTGCCTATAGCTGTAATAATATTTTTTGTAGGCTCCAGTTGTAACAGGCTTGAAACAAATAAGTAATCGTGCAAGTTAAGTGTGAGCACAACGTGGAAACTGTAAAAAGTTTTATGAAACTGTTTCCAATTTCTGCAAAGAACGCCGCTCTGTAGCACGTTGGCCTGCATCGCTGGGAAGTATTTTAATGAGCGATGCAACTGAAGAGCTCTCGTAATAATATGCAGAAAATACAGAAATACAAATATCATGACGAAAAAGAAAAATTTATTTGTGCCTCGAAACAATGGCTGGTGAAGCGCATCCTAGCTTTTTAACTTGTCACAAAAAGACCACGTAGCTACGACTATTTCGCTAGTACCTCGCATCTTCTGCACGGCGGGACTCGAACTGATACTTAGCCGAAGCGTCAATGAATATTTAATTTGGTAGAATAAAAGATTCTCGTTGCGCTGTGTGCTCACAACGAGGCGGTTGATTGCGTCCGGCATCACAATGCGCTATTGTCGGGCACATTTTGAAAAAGAGAAATAAATACGAGTACAAAAGACGATGTTTTCTTGTTATAATGAGGACAGCGCGGGAAGCAAATAATTTTATGACGCTCGCTGCATTTTGCAGACGGCGCGGAGTGGTGCGGCGCGACGACGAGGTGCCTGCACCATTCCTATTATATTTTTTGTGAATTGCGAAACCAAATGTATCACATTAACAGAGAGTAGAGATGTTGTATAATCTTCTTTTATACTCGACACATTACATTTTTTACTTTAATATCTTTAGTTATAATTCTATATATTAAGTATGCATAACAAGAAACAATTTAACTAAGTACAGTATCGTTCTTTTATACCTCCAAGATGCCGTATCGATAAGAACGATTGGGCTGCTGATCTAGGAAAGTGTACAACTTTTTTCACTGATAGTACTGACAGAATATTCAGCTTTCCATATATACTTTAATAGACAACTGGACGCGCCGAGTTTGTATATGAAGCTCAATATTTTTTTTAAACCATATTTCCTTATGGGAAATTTCCAACTTCAATGGTAGAATAGTTTGTAAAGAATGCTATTGATTTCGACTTATAAACAGTTATTACAGTGCGCCGACGGACACGCACGCCCACGCGTGACATGTGCGTGGAGCGTGGAGCGTGGAGCGTGGGTGGCGGCAGTCGCTAAGGGCGGTAGGTACAGTAGTGGAGGGCCGTTTTTCAAACCATTGTCTCGAATACGTCGGAACTTTTCAAAGGCCGCGCTTGTTACCCAGCGCGGAGCCAACACAGAACAGAAGGAAGTTATTAAAGCGCTCTAAACTCTACAACTTATGCGGGACTCTCGCCCGTAGTTTATCTTTACTGCCTGTAGTTTCGTTTCTTTGTGCTCGAGACGAAAGTTTATTGTACATAAACAGACGTATTTCAGTCGCTATAGACATGTATTTTTAGGCTTCTATTGTACATGTACATTGCGCGTAATAATAATCATCATTTCTCTCGGCTAAAAACGTGGCACTCCTCATAGGAGATTAATAATTACCATTATCATATCAGCTTTTGACTGTCCACTGCTGAACATAAGCCTCCCACTAGAGGTTTTGCCAGTAGTTGCCACGCTTGGCAGGCGGATTGGTAACAGCAGTTAGGTTTTAGAGAGGTACGCTGCTCTCCATCCCTCGCCCTCCCTTAGTCGCCTCTTATGACCGCCACCTACGGGAAAGGAAGTAGCGGCCTATTCTATGCTGGCTATACCACACTGGAATAGATTATTAGCGTACATTTATTTATTATAACTATTACTAGTCTTATAAATGAGAATATTATGTTTATTTATTTTCCGGTCCAAGTCACGGATAAAAAATAGTATTAAATATTTCTGAGCTACGCTGGCTATGCGCTCTGCCTTAAAATACTTAAGTTGTTCTTCTGTAACGATGACGTTCATTGTTCGTCTAGAAATTGTAGAGATATAAATTTGTTGTACAATTTTTATACTCCGTCACCGCAGGACTAATGAAATGATTTAAATATATAAAAAAAAAAAAAAATTAGGACTCATCGTTTTTACTAAATCAAATAAATCAGAAAAAAATAGTATTCACAAAAGTTTGTTATGCAGTAGCGCGGCCCGCGTCCTATATCACGGGTTTATTGTTGATAGTTGCTCCGCGGCGTGCAATATCAGTGCGTGCAGTGTGCAGTGTGCATTGTCGTATTGTGCATTCGGCGGCATATATCACGTGTCGAGAACAAAAAGCTCACGCATTGTGTTGATAGCGGCCGCGGCCGCGGCGGCGGAGCACAATGGGTCTAGGTATTAGAACAAACGCTGAATAGCAAGTGCACCCGGGAACTAAACACGCCGGCCGAGACTTCGCAGTGCCGTGCTCTGTTCTAGCTTTAGAGTTAAACTTTAAATTGCATGAACTTTATGTGGGCTTAGTAGTAGTTTGCGACAAAAAATAGGAGTTAAAGATAAACCGGCATATATTTAACTTCTATTTTTTTAAACTTGTAAATTATACAAAATATATTTTTTTATATATCAGCCGTTAACTGTCCACTGCTGGGCATAGGTCTTTCCCATACGGGAGGTTGTCTGTAGTTGCCACTCTTGGCAGGTGGGTTGTCAGCCGCAGTTAGACTTTTAGTGATGTTTTAAGCGGAACGCTTCTGTCCGTCCCTCGATCATTAAGTTCGCTTAGATCTCTTACAACACTCACTGGAAAGGAACGGGTGATCCATTCTGTGCCGTGATTATACGGCAATAGCATTATATGTAGTAAAACATTTTTTTTTATGAGTGAAAATGGACTGGTAACACCGCCTGCGCTATCGGTATACACTGGCGGGGCACCAGTAAAGAATAAGGTAAGGATGAAAACAGGTCAGTTAGCCCATCGTGACAAATTCTATGATAAATTAATCACGATGGTTACCAGGGGGAACCGTGTGGAGGTCGACCTGATAGGTTATATTGCTAGCAATGAAGCTGTTAGACCCTATTACTAACAATCCCTTTCCCCCCTAGTAAGATATATTAAAGTGAGTTGTTTATAAACATAAATGTTTGTAATAGACCTGCATGAATAAATTTATTTTGGATAATGATTGAATAATAAACTATTGCTATTGACTTCAAAAATCGAATAGCAACATTAATATGAAATCAACATAGAAATAAACTGTACAGATAAAAAAAATCAAACTCAGTTTACAGATTGAAAGAAAATGACGTGTGTTGTAGACACGTGCACGAAGAGGTTGCAGATGCGTGTGATTACTGGAGCTCTTAACAATGGGAGGCGTAAGGTGCGTGCCTTTGTGTCGGCCTGTGCCTGCAGCGTCACGTGGCGCCTCCCAGTTGCCCAGCTACCCGTCACATCGATAACGTGCTTCAAACACCGCCCTTATTTTTTCTATGACAGATGCAACTAGGTCGAGAACTAGGATAAAAAATATTTTTGCTTGCGTTTACGATTGTAACTTATCTGAGACATTATTGATAAGAAAAGAGATACCCATATAGAGATTATTTTCTCTTTTTTTTTTTTTTAATGGATGATAATGGAATGGTAACCCCACCCGCGCTATCGGTATATACCGGCGGGGCACCAGTGAAGAATGATAGGTGAGGATGAAGCAGGTCAGTTAGCCCATCGTGACGAATTCAACAAGAATTGTTCACGATGGTTTCCAGGGGGAACCACGTGGAGGTCGACCTAATAAGGTATATTGCTAGCAATGATGCTGTCGAACTCCATTGCTAACGATTCTTTTCCCCCTGATTATTTTCTCTTAAGTATTTGTAGGCTGAAATTGGTAGAACAATTGTCCCATTCGAATTTTTACCATAAAGCAGTTTGGTTGTATGGCTGTGTTTCGGTTTGAAGGGATGTGGCATATGTCAATGAATTTACAGAGTACAGAGGAATAACACCTGAGTCCTCAGGAATGGCAATATATGGGGGGTATCATGGTATACTATGTTATGTCCATGGTACTGCTTATGACTATAGGCGACGGTTACAACTTTCCATCAGGTGGGCCGTTAGCTTGTTTGCCATTCTAAGTTGCATAAACAAAAAAACAAATTTAATATGCTGTTAAAAACAAATCTGGTGTCAAAATTTATTTTGAATATTCAAAATATTAATTTGTATTGTTACAATATATTTTGCTGTGTACTGGAAGGGATAATGTATATAATAATATACGACTTGTTACATATAAAAACATTATAAAGGCAGACATGAACTGATCTATTTACTACTAACGATCCGACCCGGTTTCGCACGAGTAGACAAATTTTTCGAAAATCAATCATACAATAAAACAGTTTCAGCCAATTCCAGTTGAATCATATGCGATTTTTTAGATTGATATAACTTTTTTATTTATGAATCGATTGAAATAAATGTTAAATGGAACAAACCGCAATGCATTAGTGAAAACTACATTCAAATCGGTTAAGCCTTTTCTGAGATTAACGTGCACAAATGTAGAGACAAACAGAAAAAAATCTAATAATCATTGTTTTGTGTTCTATTGAGTTCATGAAGCCCCCTTATAATAGTTATTCTTATATATCTTGCATGTGCAGACAGCGACCAGTTATGATTACATTATATGTATTGATATCTCTTAACTGTCTTAGTGTAGTAAGAAAAAGAACGAAATATCTAATAGAATAAATCAGAATATCCGGATCGGAATCAATTTAGAAAAGTTCTTTATCTAAATTGGCCCGGGGAATCGATTCCGGGTAATCATTTATGCAAAGCAATGTGCTTCCAGTCCGCTGCGGAGATTGTGTGTCCGTGCCATCTTACGATAATATCGGAAGCAGCGGTTGGACATTTAGGTTTTTTTGATGGGTGAAAATGGAAAGGTAGCCCCGCCTGCGCTAACGGTATACGCTGGCAGGGCACCAGTGAAGGGTGATTGATGAGAATGAAAATATGTCAGTCAACCCATCATGATGAGTTCATCAGGAATTAATCATAATAGTATCCAGGGGGAACCGCGAGGAGGTCGACCTGGTTGGGTGTAGTGCTAGCAATGGGATTCTCAGTTTTCGTTACTAACTATCCTTTTCCCCCACGTCTGTAGATTAGGCATATACTTGTAATTTTAATTGCACATTAATAAAAACTTCTATACCTCTTTATTGAAAAATTGTATGCGGTAGTCTCTTCGAAAAAGCTCGACAGAGTGCTCATTCCATAATCTAAGCAGCCCGCTTTTGAAGAGTGCGCGTCGTAATCAAGTTTCTCTCGAAACTCGGCAAGAATGGCCGTGAAATTTTTGCCGATCTCAGAACAGTTTATGGGGATGATGCTGTGAAGGAACCAACCGTCCACAAGTGGCTAAAAAGTCAGAGAGGGCCGAGAAAGGTTCAAGATGATCAGGACGTCCTTAGTTCCGACGAAAACGTGGAAAGTTGAACTTGTGTTAATGGGGAGTCGTTTAACGATGGTGAAGAGCTTAATTTGGGCAAAACCGTGGTCCACGAAATTCTAAGAAACGAAAGTGGCTGTGGGCATCATATGATGGCTGTTATAATAAACGTACTTTCCGGACAAACTCTCCACTGATGGTGAAGTTTCTGTTGATTTCGAGTTATACGATGGTAGAAAGTGGCCTTGGGTATCATATGTTGACTGTTATAATAAACGTAACTCTCCACTGAGTCAGTGAAACGTCCAAGGCAACGTGGCGAGGGAGAAACTTACCGCTAGATATCTATGCTTGCGGCCATAATTTGTTCTTTTATTTTTCGATTTTTTCATCACCAAAAAATTTGTAGGAAATTTAAATAGATTGACACACAGTCTTTGGTGTGAACTAGATTTGAATTCATATCCATTTATGGTTTATGGGATAGTTATCACAGGATCACAATGCTCCCTTTGCGTCGCTCCACACACGTGTGGAAGTAAACTTCCGCTTATAAGATTGTACAATGGATATTTCTGTGATTTATTTTCCTTTTTCTATAGAAATGCTGCCTGCCCCATAGGTAAGAGTAGGAATAGTGTATTTTGTTCTAGGTTTATGCGGATACGAATGGGTCCAAATTGAAATGCGAAAAACCCCCCTTTTGTCGTCTCTAAAAATATTATCTCTGTCTTTTGCAATAAATTTATTATTTACCTTTTTGTTAATTATCAAAAATATGGAATATTTACGTTCGATAGTCAGAGCTACAATATACCAGTGTATTGTTATTTATCCTATTAGTTATATTAATATTGTAAATGTTAAGGATTTCAGATATTTAGTTCAAAGTTATTGAACGCTTAAATGACTGTACGATATTAATGTTTAGTATACGGACAGGGTATATTATGTAGATAACCTCATATTTTTATCTTAATTAATATAAGCAACGCTGCAGTATCCTGATAGTTTAAATAATAAATTGTGGAGAGTTTACCGAGAGCTCAAAAGTTCGATCGTTAATCGTTAACGTGAATACATCGTACAATTAAATCGACGTTTGTAAAGATAATTAAAAAACTTTCTGATCCATGTCAATAACTATAATCTATGTTTCATAACATTAATTGAAATGTGAACTTACTAGCTTTACGCCCCGGTTTTGGCCGCTCGAAATAGAAGTATATTAATTGAATATAAAGATGGATATGAAATGAAATGAATATATTAAATATGATATAATTAGTTATGTATAAACTTAAGTTTATCTATTTACTTTTTTGTTTGTAAACTGTCACGATATTGAACACCGCTCTACCAGCTGATGTTGATGTTGAAGGAGTTGATGCTCCTTTCTGCTTTATATTTGCTGGAAGAGAACTCTTTTAGAATTAAGCTCGCCTTTGTACATTTGATTACCTCTGTCATATTTTTATGTATTTAATAAATACATTAATTAATAAAATAAGAAATTGAAAGCACATTGTATGTGTTTCTTTAGATTCCTTTAGCCAGTGGACATGTGGTGTTGTCTAAATGAGATTCCAAGTTTTATTCTCGGTTGGGCTAATTTAGAAAAGGGTACTTTTCTAAGTTGGTACAGATTTAGGTATTCCGGGTTAGATACCCTTATATGTTCTTTGCCTGCTTCTTCGTAGCACGTAATATTGGTATTATTGTGTGGAACTTCAAAGCCATTTGGTGTCATTGTGCGAGTCGTAAAAGTCAGAGTATCCTCACTTGAGGACCAGATGATGGATCACTGTGTGGCATTTAAAAGTATTTTATTTTGAAAAATCATAATAAATAAGTTACATCGGTGTTAATTGCATATTTTTTTTTGTCAGATATCTTGTTTCTTGTGGTATGCAAAACTTAGATTTTTTTTATATCACGAAGGTGACATACGTACAGCCCGTTTTATTGAACGGTCACTGTAGCCTATGGACGTCTGCAACACTAGGGGTGTCACGTGTGAGTTACCGACCCTGAAGAAATCTTAATATACCCTTTTTGAAGAATCTCATAGTGTAATCTCTAGGGAAAACCTCGGCAGAGAGCTCATTCCACAGCCTGAGCGTTCGCGGGAGAAAATTCATTTCAAACCACAGTGCACGTGAAAAATGTATTTTAATCCACTTTATACAATATTACATAATACACTTCTAGATAACTATCCTATCTACTATTTGCAATATTTTAAGTTTGATATCATTTTGCTGTGAATACAAAATATGTCTTTAGCCCAAATTACTTAAATATCGTTCAAAAACATTAATATTTGCACTCTTGCCTAGTATATGTATATGTGTATGGGTATATGAGATTATGTCGACGGCGCAGTGTCGATGTTGTCGGATGCTGCGGCTGACTGAGCTGTAATTGAAGCTGTTTTATTGTGCCCTCGACTGGGCCGTAGCGGGGCGCGGCGGGTGCGGCGGGCGGCGCGGGCGGGGCGCGGCGGAAGCACGCGCATCCTTATTACCGTGATTATATCGGAACCTTACATTACTCGTATATAGATAGAGCATCCAGTGTTAAAAACGTGTCAACTTTTAGTCATCATCGTCACCATTTCAGCCATTGTCCGTCCACTGCTGGACATAAGCCTCCCCCATAGACTGCCATAAAGAACGGTCCTGAGCCACCTGCATCCACTGACTCCCTGCAACGCATTTCAGGTCGTCACTCCATCTAGTGGGGGTCGTCCTACACTGCGTTTACCCGTATGTGCTCGCCACTCAAGAACCTTTCTTTCCCATCGAATGTCGGTTTATCGAGCTATGTTACCAGTCCATTGTCACTTCAGTTTGCTTATCCTGCGGGCTATATCGGTTATTTTGGTTCTTTTGTAGATATCCTCATCAACTTTGAGTCAGCCATACATCAAATTAGTTGACACATATTCTTTTTTAAATCAAAACGAACACACTGTGTTCAGTTTTTCTAGTAATTAGACTAAAAAGTTCCCACACTTCTAAATTAGAATTATGAACAAATTTTCTGATATAATATAAATATATAAATGTACGTACTGCTTACAAATGAATACATCCTTGTATTTTACTTATTATTAGTGGCCATTTTAATTATTATCCGATCCATTATGGACTGTTTATCTTGTTCTTGCAAATATTAGAATTTTGTATCGTTTATATTTTTTACTCATAATATAAACTTACATTATATTTTCTCCTATATATTTAGTAATAAATATACATTCTGGTGGTCTTATTTACGCATTTAGTGTAGGTGGGGTTACCATTCCATTCTCACTCATATAAAAAAAAAATCTATTCACGCAGCTTGGATAAAAACGTTGAAGACGCATTTGTTTGGAGATACTCTATCTATATAATCCAAGTTCGTGACTTCATTTAGTGAATATAATGTACTCGCATTCAGATGTCATTTTAATCTCTTTGAATGTTGTTTACACATGTATATGTATTATATAAGGGAAATTTTATGAACTTACTATGTTTGTCGATTCCAACAATTGTTTCCACTTAATTCAGAAGTGTTTTTCAGGGGATGCAAGGCATTTTGCATATATCAATATTCCATGACATTATATTCCGTACTTTTTGTTCTAATTCATGCGACTTTCTTCATGTGACTTTTCACGCGACGTCTTTTTTATTATAATTTCAGCCATTAGCTGTCCACTGCTGAACATAAGCCTTCCCCAGCAGGAGAGTAGTTGCCACACTTGGCAGGCACGTTGAAAATTACAGTAAGGCTTTTAGATATGTTTTAAGAGGGACGCTGCTGAAAAAAACCGACTTCATATGTGACAAAACCAGTTACGTGATATGATAATTAAACTACTGAACCGAATTTGATAAAATTATTACAGGACCAATCTGTAAGTATATCCTTTCATATAAAAAAAAATAATTCTCCTAATTGAAAACCTCTTTCTTTTTAAAGTGGGTTAAAAATTCCGTGTCACAACATTCCGTCACACTAATTTCCGAAATCGCACACTTGATTTTAATGAATTTTGTAAATATGTTGTTTTCTCCAACTTAGAGAGAATTTATAAGAAAAAATGGACACAGTAAGTGATGGAATTCAGTGGTATCCGTATATCCGTATATTGAAGAACCTTGACTCTCCGGTGGACAAGACAGGCTCATCAAAACAATATAAAAGTGAGAAATCAATACGTAATAAAATTAAATTTTATTACTTATTTTATTTTTTTTATGCAACTTAGAATAGTAAACAAGCTGACGACCCACCTGATGGTAAGTGGTAACCGTCGCCTATTATGATATTATATTATTATGAACTGCGTCATGTCGTGTACCTGGTGTTCGTGTGAGCGCGGAGCTCGTCTCTACTAAAGTTGACGAACGACGCACGTCTCGGAGATAACAAACAGCGTATTTCCATTTTCCTCGTAGTCGGTATACTCGTATTCAGACATTGAATTCAATACAGAATACTGTAAAAATGTTGTGTTCCATTTGCATTCACGTGAGCCCGCGCCCGCTGTGCGCCGTGCAACGTCACCGCCCTGATCGCACTATGACAATACCCGAGGCCAATCTTCTATTCAAATTTTTTATTTACTTGCAGATTTTATTATTAAACTAGCTTTTTATCCGTTACTTCGTATGTATGGCTTTTAATAGTACCAAAACCAATTCAAATGACTGCTTTCAAATAGCGTAAAAGATAAAACGTACACCAGTTTTTAAATTACACCTTCAGGAACACAACTGTGACAACCGCATCTAATTAAATGCAGCAATTTTTGTGTGACACCAGAATAAATATACACACAGACAAAATAAAAAAAAAATATATTGCTTTGATTTCTATTACTTTTTAAGACCTATTACCCTATTTTTCTCAAATATTTCCTATTTAAAGATTGTAGTATAGTTACTACTTTATTATATAAGTAACATCTTTTGTTAGTCATATTATTATTAAATGTAATATTAAAATAAAATATAATATAATAAAACAAAAGAAAGTAAAGCAAAACAAAACAAAATAAATGAAATGACATTTTAACTGTAAGAATAACCAGATCGATTCATAAGTACTTTTGTTGCGAATGCTCGACTAGTTCTAGTACTATCTGAATACCTCCGAACGGCTGTTCGTCAGCGGCTGACACCGCGAGCTCAGTGTGCGCCACGTCACGACCGCTCAAGATTACAGCTCCCGGCTGATACCGACACTGGTCGAGTATTCCCACAAAAATATACGTAAGTCAACCTGTTAAGATCATTATATGCAGTAGTTGCCACGCTTGGCAGCCAGATTGGCAGCCGCAGTTAGGCTTTAGAGACGTTTAAGGAGGGACGCTGCCCATCCCTCGCCCTCCTTAGTCGCCTCTAACGACACCCACGGGAAAGAAGTGAAGAAGAAGTGGCCTATTCTAAGCTGGGACCACACGGCCAAGGTTAAAATCATATAGTGATATTTTTTATTATGTTAGCTTTAGATAGTATTAAATTATCTCGAGCTTTAGTAAGTTCTCGCACTCAATTGCTTTTTCTAAGATTATTTATATTGTAAATTATGTGAAAATATATACACAGTCAAATATACTTTTTTACGTTTTTTGTTCTTCGCAAATACAGTATTTGCTGTATTCCTTTTAAAAGGCCGGCAGCACACCTGCATTACCTCCATGTTGTAGGTGTTCATTGGCGGCGGTAGTCACGTATCAGGTGAGCCGCATGCTCGTTTGTTTGTTTGTATGTTATATAATAAAAAGTGTTTTTTTGTTATATAAATAAGTATAGTATAGTTGTGAGAAAATAAAGCTCATTCAAGCTAAATACTCAATGCATAGAATAAGCATTGAGATCAATTAAAGACACATTCGAAACACGCTACGCCGTAGCTGCCACGACATGCCAGTACAATACACTTCATTTCCTTCGCCGCGCTACTAGACTCGTGTCTTCGTCTACGAAGATTCGAATCTCGTAGGCCGGCGTCTACATTATGATGCTTTCAATATGCAGTATGGCGTAACGTCTGTGTTGGGACGTTCCTTGTTTATTACGAAGTATTCCATCCATATTCCTATCTTCATAGTTGAACATTACAATGTTGCGCTGTTCCACTATTTTGTTTGTTCGTTTATCGTGTACAATTGTTTTATGTTTCACCAGAGGGAAACTTTGTACAAAAGTCGTTTGCTTGAGCACCTCTGTCCTATTCATGTTTCAACCGTGAAGCAGTTGTATTTGCACGGCTGTGTTTCGGTTTGAAGGATAGGATATGGCAGCGAATTTACAGGGTACAGAGGAATAACACTTGAGTCCTCAGGAATGGTGACGCATGGGCGAAACAGTATACTCTGTTATGTCCATGGTACTGCTCATGTCTATAGGCGACGGTTACCACTTTCCATTAGGTAGGCCGTCAGCTTGTTTGCCATTCTAAATATTATAAAAAAAAAAAAAAAAACAGTAAAATATTCTCTTTAACTGACTTCAAAAACAAGGAAGTTCTCAATTCGGTTATATTTCTTTTTATGTTTATTACCTTCTAACTCCAGAAAATCGATTTGGAAAATTATTTTTTTTTATCTGAAAGGATATACTTACAACTGGTTCCATCGAAATTTTATCAAAATCAATTTAGTGGTTTAGTTTTGAAATCAAAATAAATGGTGTTGTCACAAATCGATGTGGTCCTGTGATCTCGGTTATAGAACATAATTTATGACATGACTGTACTTGTACTACTGGAATAGTCATTGGGATTTTGCAAGTAGAGTAATGCAGTATAGATTCAACATAGGTAATTTTCTTGCAAACTGTATGTTTGTGGCCAAAATAGGAACTAATGTGGCGTGTGAGGCGCGCCCTCTAATGTTCTCGTCTTTCCTTCGCTTACAAATAGATGGCGTTAAATGTGTTTTCTTAATTTTATGTTTTTTGCGGTTTATGCGGCGAGGTTGCGAGTATTGTAACCTTTATTTTTGTTGTATCTGTAACCATATGTAAAATAAATTATAATATCACTAGCTATTTTCTACGGTTTTATTCCCATGGAACCAGTTATATTACTCCTCGTGATAATTTCGATAAGTCTTTTCTTATGTTTTTTTGTTACAACACAGGGGCCAAACAAGCATGCGGCTCACCTGATGGTAAGTGACTACCGCCGCCCATGATCACCCGCAACATCAACGGCATTGCAAGTGTGCTGCCGGCCTTTTAAAAAGGAATATGCTCTTTTCTTGAAGGTTACGATGTCGTATCGGTTTGGAAATACTGCAGCTGGAAGTTGATTCCAAATAGTGTACTTAAATCGAGGAATTTAATTATCGTAGACGCGACGGAGCTGTCCGTGTGATCCTGGCATAGAATAGGCTATCACTTCCTTTCCCATGGGTGTCGGATGCCAGGGCGAGAGATGGCCAGCAGCGTCTCTTTTAAAACATCTCCAAAGCCTAACTACGGTTGCCAATTCGCCTGCCAAGCGTGGCAACTACTGGCAACTCCCCAAGGGAGAGGCTTATATTTATCAGTTGAAAGCTGATATGATGATGATGATGTTTATCATCAAGAGAACGCAGAATACACGACTATAATAAAAAATATAAGGGATGAAAGATATAAATACAAAAGAGAACTAAAAAAAAAGTGTAGCGTGTAGTTTACTAGTATTATTTTACCCCCATATCTAGTCACAGTACTGAAGTAGCCTCGAACAATTTAATGAGATGCTGTGTTGTGGCACGATCATTAGAATGCAGTCTTCTTGAAGCGAAAGCTGGAAATTTTTTTCTGACAATACACGCTTTAGACTTTACACACGACTCGTGTTTCTAACTGTAAACTTTATTAATATTGAACGAAATAACAGCAATATTATCGTTAAATAAATCCCAATGAGCGTAACAATCGACGGACGGCGCGGCGGATATTTAATCATAAATAAAGGCTTTATTCGAATGACGCGCGGTGTTAACACGTGAAATTTGCAATTAGCTTTATATGTTATTGTTAACTGAAATTCATGTCAATATAACAGTTTTTCATAAGAATATATTCATGAAATAATATAGTTTTGTAATGAAACAAAAATTGTTAATTGGTATATTTTTAAAGAGCAAACGAGTGGGGTTGCAAAACACATTCAGAGCTTCGTACCTCGTACCTTGACAGCTAAATGTGGTGTGAGAATTAAAATGAGAATAAAAAAACCTGTAAGAATGTAATAATGTCCTTTTGAGAAATGTTTTTAGTTTTTCAGTGTTTCATTATTTAGCGAAGTATCTATGAAATACTAATAACATAATCATAATATAATTATAATAATATACCTAATTGGCAATGTGTGTCCCGGCATAGAATAGGCCATCCCTTCTTTTCCCGTGCGTGTCGTAAGAGGCAACTAAGGGAGGGCGAGCGATGGGTAGCAGCTTTCCTTTTAACACATCTCTAAAGCCTAACTGCGGTTGTTTGGCAGGCAAGAAACTACTGGCAAAATTCCCCAAGGGAAGGCTTATGTTTAGCAGTAGCCAGTTAAAGGCTGGCATGGTGATATAATGTATATACCTAATAGAACCAATAGACTCTCATGTTACGTATTTGCTTTTCTTATTAATAGAAAAGCAATTATTTTGTTGAACAAATATAAAAGCGAATAATAAGAGATATACAATTTCTTTTATTTACTAAAATCCTTATCAAATACTCGAGGAAAACAATAAAATATACGAGTATATTTAACACGCACGTGCCAAGTAATCCAATATTGAATTCTTTTGTAGTATTTTTGTGGACGCTTAGATGAACTAATCTGCTTTTATAATTTATTATCGGTACCCTCAACAATTGTTACATCTTTTAATGTAATAACTACCGGTTTAACTTACGTGTAATTAAATAAAAAAAGTTAGACTAATTTCGGAATCAACGCGTGATCCTTAGTGATGTCATCGTCATTTGTAATGATGTCGCACGTGTCTACAGCTCATGCTCAGCTTAAAGCATAATATGTGCTTACGACACTTTTACAAATAAAATATTTACATCGGCCATTACAGGTAGGGGAGCGAAGAGACGACGCAGACCACTCACATTGTGATGTAAAGATGCCACGCCGACATACACAGACCAACCGTGTATGTCGGCTTAAAACCAAGTGACCTAGAGGTGGTAGCCTCCGGAATTAAAGCCGGGGCAATGGAGTACGACCCGAGGCCCCTACCGCGCCCGCCCTACCAATAGGTGGGACATGAGATAGCCCGATTGATTGATTGTGATCTGTTTGCATTGGCTGCAATCTTAAGTCCTAATTATGTATACAATTTAACTTTTACACTGAGAAGTTTCAAGAAATATTTTAAAATATTTATGCAATATCGAATTAAATAAAAACATAAGTATACATGTTTACTTACCATATATTAATAAAATTATATGCCTTATAAATACCGCACTTAAAGTATCATTGCTTAGTTATAGCTCATTGAGGCATATATTTCGATGTTCGTGGCACTGTAGAACGCATGTCGTAAATGGAACTTCATTTCGTAAATGTGATTTTTTTACAACACAGGGGGCAAACGAGCATGGGGCTTACCTGATGGTAAGTGACTACCGCCGCCTATGATCACCACAACACCTACGACATTGCAGGTATGATTTGATTCTCGGTTGGTCATTTAGTAAATAAGGTTTTTTGAATTGGCTCTAATTTGGTGTGTACTGGGTCGTGTCTCCAGATTATTATTACAGGTATTTTTTTTTTAATATTTAAAGTACTAAACATTAATTTATTTGTAAAATCATCGATTTTATCGAAACAAAGTGCGTCACAAGTGCTGCTTTGTTATATATGGGAGTAAACAATAGGAAAAACTGCGTTGTAAAATATGTTATAAACAAGTCAAATGTTCACTTTGTGAAGCACGTTAGCTCGACACAAACACGGTGAGATCAAACGAGCCGCGCGCTGCCACCTCGCCACATACATCAGAACAGCATTAAAGGCACAGTCGCCGATCATCGGAATATTTTGTGATATTTGTTTAACCTGTTTACGTGTTCAAGCCATCGGAGTGCTTTGTTCGCAGCTCGTTGTTCATTCCAGAAAATTTCATAATAACAAAACAAACGTTATTTTTGTATATTATGTACGCGTATTGTGCTCAAGTGATTGTATTGTTATATGTACATATATTGAAAGTCACATAATATTGTGGTATACTCATTGAAAATGGCAGTTTTATTTAATAGATACTAGATTTTAGCTGCGACTTCGTCTGCGTGACAGGTATATGTTCACTGACCGGCATAAAAACATCATGTATCCTTCTTCATTCCGCATAGTAAGTATATACCAAATTTCATATTGATTGGTTATGCTGTTAACGCTGTAAGACGCTAACTAACAAACAAACTCACTTTTATTATTATAACCTTTAGTAAGGTTTATAAAATTATCTATAAATTAATATTTGTTCATTAAACTTCCAACGTCAAAATTTTTAGATGAAATTAGATAGTTAACCTAATTTTTTAATTTAATTGAAGAAAGATCCTTCAATGGCGACCTCATACGAAAAACCGCAGTGTAGGATGATCCCCCACTAGATGGAGTGACGTCCTCAAATGCATTGCAGGGAGTCAGTAGATGCAGGTGGCTCAGGACCATTCCTTATGGCAGTCTATGTATTAACCTATGTTTAACTGTGGACAGATAATGGCTGAGATAAATCTATTTTAGAAAGCTTTGTTCTGAAATAATTTACATCTTTACTATTTTAGTATATTTAATATATGTAGTGAAACGATATTGTAACAGTTTATCACATTTGTTTCAGCAAAGAGGCGTAACAGATTAAAATATTCCATCTCCGCCGTTAGTGCGAGTGATCTTATTTTTATATAAATGATATTCAGAATATTATGCATTTTGTTGGGTTACATTTTTGTATTTACTGTGTGTGACATGCGTCATCTCTCTTTTTTTTTATACAACTTAGAATGGCAAACAAACTGACGGTCCACCTGATGGAAAGTAGTAACCGTCGCTTATCCATTAACAGAGTATTGTTTATGCCAGCGTTGTCTGTAATTCCTCTGAGATTGCATATCCCACCCTTCAAACCGAAACACAGCCATGCAAACACAACTGTTTCACGGTTAAAACACTAATGGGACGATAAGCAATCGACTTTTGTACAAAGTCTTCCTCTGTATTTTTGTATTTATGACAGTTTGTCATTCTGTATGTATAATATTCTTTGTTTACATCTCTATAGTGCGTAATAAAGAGTTTATTATTATTATTATCATCTCGTGGTATTTCCCTGGAGTCCCCATTTGTCTGGAGCGGTCCACGCCCGGCAGAGTTCTCGTCGTCACCGACTAAACATACAAGTTATTTGAAATTCCAATTGTGCACCGAGTCGGGGCGCGCCGCTTGGAATCCGATAAGCTATATAATTTACGGCCAATTGATAGATAAGCATCGGTGACGGAAATTTCATTCGGCACAATCGTATTTGTCGCATTGTTAGTGTGTTGATGAATCGACATTTGAAGGCATTCGTTTTGTTTCACACCACCGCACCGGGCCAGAACGAATCCCATCTCGTTTTGTTGAAGTAAATACTTCCCTTCCCGACCGATTTGGTACATTGTGATTATCATATGAATAATTATTTTCAAAGAACTTGAAAAAGAAGTAGGTGCTCAATTCGATTTTTTTATGTTTGCTGCCTTATAAATGTGTCAGTTATAAACCGCTGTATTAAATTGTTTTTTATCTGAAAGAAAATGATTTCAGATAATTCTTGTAGAAATTTTATCAAAATCGGTTTAGTTTTTAAATCAAAATAGTTGGTTTTGTCACAATTGAAGTCGGTTTTTTTTTGTGGGACACGGTTTTTCTTAATAGTAATATTTTTTTATATATATATATAGGCAGGCATCTTCAACTGTTTTTAAGAAAACGATTTCAACAATCCTAACTGCATACAAATACCAACTTGCTGTTCTATATATATAATTTATTAAATAGATATTTTGTTTTAAATAAATGTATGTAAAATGTATTTACTTGGCTACAATAATATATCCCCCACTAGATGGAGTGACGACCTCAAATGCATTGCAGGGAATCAGTAGATGCAGGTGGCTCAGGACCGTCCCTTATAATGGTCTATAGGGGAGGCATGTGTCCAGCAGTGGATATACATATATATAATGGCTCTTCTTCTTTTTCATTTAAGAGTTTCCTCTTGTCGATGTAACTAATTCATACATCTTCTTCCAGACAGCTCTATCCCAGGCCATATCCTTGGCTTCCTTATACGACTTGACACTTAGTGTTTCTTTTATATATATTTTTATATAAAGGCTGAGATAATGAAAATAAAAATAAATAAATAAAGTAGTTCGTATAAGGAGACGTCTAATTAAGTGGCAGATACAAAGGGGCGAGCGAGTGTTTTCATAACAGAAATAATAATATTGCGGGGAGCATAATATATGAAGCAGGCGGACTGAGACACGAGGACGGTCGGAGCACCTCGTCGTCGGGGGCCGACAGGTGCGCCCGCCATACACGGTAGCAGGCACTTAAATACGAACACAAATACGGGTTTGACGAGTCGTAATCATATGAGTTTTATTAGATGTTCAATCTCAACGTTCTTATATGATGACTCTGATGGTGTACAGGTTTAATACACTGTCTCGCCTTCAGTCAGTTGCAGGTTCGATTCTTGCGCTATATAAAGATATTGATTTATAAATCTGAAGATGAAGTTTCGAAAGCGACCGCGTGTATAAATAATAAACATTTGAATGAAAACAGTGGAATAAAGTATATATAAAATATAATACGATTATAACAAGACGAGGTCTATACGTAGGAGAGCAATGGATGCCAAAACAATATTTTTTTGAAATTTTGAGTGTCTGTTTGTTTCGACATCATCCAAAAACTACTGCACCAAATTTGATACAGTTTTCGTAGTTGTATTCTTGAAGTTCTATTTTAAATATTGATGTATGTTTAAGTTTAGAGTTTATCTAGAAGTGGTAAATTTTATTGAATTTCCTTTTTTTTTAAATCCACACGTACGCAGTAGCGGGCAATATGCTAGTTTTGAATAAGATTATATAGCCAATGTAAATTATTATAATGTTTATTATGTCTGTATGTGCTAATACAGATATTTTTATATAGATATAAAAGATATTGTACGTATGAATTAACAAAAAATGAATATTTTATACTACCTCTCCCTTTAGTACTATTTTCCTGTGTTCTCTCTTCATTTTCCTCCGTCATTCTCTCCTGTTGTGTGTGCTATTAAGTATGTGTATGTTTATATTTGTTTTATATATGTATGTTTGTAAACAATAGTATCTACATAATAGTGCTCCACCTATCCATTGTCTTTTTCTTAATGTCCTCTATTCAAAAGTTGTCTGGAAGATATTGTTTAGTGATAAAGCCGCTTTTTGTATCACTTCTCATTAATATTTACTGTAATTTTTTTTACATAGTATAATAAAGGGTAAAATAAATATATAAATGCTTCAGGGCAAGAGAAGGAATACCCGAAATAAAACCTTGTACAAGTCTAGTCAGCATAATTGAACTACGTAAATATATTTCCTATATAAATATAAACTTATAATAAAGGAAGAAAAATTAAGGGGTCGTTATGGTATCATACCATACTTGTCATTTAAAGTGGTAACCGTACTCTCTACATATGAACGTCGACTTAAATCATTCCTTACATATATTTGTACTTACCTCCGCTGAATAACAATAATAAATCATTTTTATATATTGTATTTCTTTTTCCGGCATTAGGAAATTATAGTTACTAGGTGCAATTTTTACTTGTCACTGAACAATAGCGGAGTTTCTCGCGTCTGTTTGTTCCAGTTAGCAGCTTGTCCCTCGTGTGATATTTGTACACGTTTATCAAGCAGGGAAGGGAAGGAGGGAGGGGCGGGGGGGGGAAGGAGACATAAATAAGTCTGTATTTTGGCGTTTCCGGAGGAATTCGCAACGATAGTACGCCGGGGAGCGGGGCATCGCAAACAGGATGCGATTACACTTAGCTCGGCTCCGCACGTCGACTTTCATAATCTTGTGTAAAAATCTTATGAAAATGGTTGGTTGGTTTAGCAGCGACAGCATCGGATATGGGAACAGATAAAACGAGTACTGATAATACAAAACATTAAACAAGTACATCGTTATACAGTAAATAAAATCAGCCTGCAATAGCAAGCATACGCCCCGTCTGATTATATATTCAAACGGTTAAGGATTTTTATCAATAATATATTGATAAACTAAAATTTCATCCCAACCACCTGGACGAGTGGCGGTCCTCCACCGTGCGTTTTTCAAGGCACTTTCTCCCACGCACAACCACTCTTTGGAATCAACTTCCAGCAGCAGTATTTCCGAACCGATACGACAACATAAACTTTAAGAAAAGAGCATATTCCTTTTTAAAAGGCCGGCAGCACACCTGCAATGCCGTTCGTGTTGTGGGTGACCATGAGCGGCGGTAGTCACTTACCATCAGGTGAGCCGGATGCTCGTTTGTCCACTGTGTTATAAAAAAAAAAGATAAATTAAAAAAATAAAGAGAATTTATTTAAAGACATTAAATTTAAGGATATTAATTTATTTAAAGAACAACTAAACAATTAGAAAAACAATTGTAAACATTAATGTTCACTAAAAGCGGTCTACTGAGCACGTGTCGTATAGCAGGAGTGCTCACAGCTGCAGATGTTGGTTCCAAATACAATGTAATACTATATTGTAACACAAGTTTAGCTTTCCCTCTAGACCTATAACATTATGACCTATAACAAATCATTTAGGACTATATACGAGATCAAACTGCAGTCAGTCCATGATTCGCTCGCATCGCTCGATGGTGCATCAAAATCTATAAATCAGGTGAGGGTGACCATTTTCAATTTATTAGTACTGAGACATAATAAACATTCATTCATATATATGTTTTTTTTTATTGGATGATAATGGAATGAGAATAGATAACCCCGGCTGGCGGGGCACCAGTGAAGGATGATTGATGAGGATGAAAAGGCAGTTCAATTAGGATGTAGTAATGATTTCCAGGGGGAACCGCGTGGAGGTCGACCTGATAAGGTATATTGATAGCAATGAAGATTAACCCCCCCATTACTAACAATCCCTTCCTCCCGATTCATTCATATTAATTTTGTTGCCGAGCCGTTTGTTTACATATCGTGTTCTGGTTCGTGGTTGGGTTTTGTTGGGATGAGATTGTCAAGTGGCTAAATTATCGGGCACCATAACTCAACATCTTCTTATCACAAGGGTCGGTAAGAGTAAGTGATTGGAATCGCCAGTATTTATAAGCCAATGTGGATGCCTACCGCCAGACTGCCCATATGCTTGTGTCAGCATCTTTACATTTACTATACCAATATTTTATTATATTTGGTATCATAACGTAACTGTTGGTCAAGTGCCACCGTTGCTGATTTGATTTTACTTCAAAATAGTGATTTGGTATTTCCCTAATAATAATTTATCTACCAAAATATCAAATAAAAGGTAAAGGTAACCACCAATAACTGACAGTTGTTGTTCAAACGTCGACCAGTAAGGACGCGTGAATTGTTAATATAAATATATTTAAATTGTAAAGTTGTGGATCTGTTAATACATCACTTGAATTCTCCTACGATGACATGACTTTCACTCCGTACCGACGACCCCTTAAACTTGATATTTACTTTACGTGTATATTGTATGTAAATTCAATGGCAAGTATTTACATGCTATTTAATGTGGTGAAACAAAAAGCAGCATCCCTACAAAATGTACCATGTGATCAACAATGTTTCTAGCCAATACATATCATTATATTCATACTAATAAATGTTCAAAATAAACATAAATTAACCAGAGGGAGACTTTGTACAAAAGTCGATTGTTTGGGTACCTCTGTACCATTCGTGTTTTTACCGTGAAGCAGTTGTGTTTGCATGGTTGTGTTTCGGTTTGAAGGGTGGGATATGGCGAGAATTTACAGGGTACAGAGGAATAACACGCATGGGGGGTATCATGGGCGAAACAGTATACTTTGTTATGTCCATGGCACTACTTATGTCTATAGGCGACGGTTACCAGTTTCGATCAGGTGGGCCGTCAGCTTGTTTGCCATTCTAAGTTGTATAAAAAAATGTGAAAGTGAGTTTGTTTGCTATCTCTTAACGCCTTAATTAACTGTTTAATCCATCTCTATGAATTTTGTCACACACGTGCTATATGAGACGGAGAAGGACATAGGTCACTTTTTTATCCTGGTCAGTTGCAATCGATTTATTTATTTATATTACTTCGGCATTATACCCTTATTGGCCCTGTATCCTGTTCAGTCACCATAAGTCGTTGTTTTGTTCCGTAGACCAAAATTGTCCACTATTAGTGTAAAAGACTGAAAGTCTTTAATTATTTCAATGATTATTATTGAAATGATATAATTTATCCCGTGGTGGATTCATAATAAATAAATTCTATTAAATAAAGATTGAGCAGTTTTTTTTTTATAATCTCTTATATCTTAGAGACAAAATGCTGGGCCATTTTATGACATGACGTTTTTTTAAAGAGCATAGAAGAAGGAAAAATCGAGGGCAAAAGAGGAAGAGGAAGACCGAGGAATAACTACATAGGATATATACATAGTTAAAGGAAACACTAGGTGTCATGTCGTATAGGGAGGTCGAGGATGTGACCTGGGATAGAGCTGGCTGGAAGAAGATGCATGAATTAGTTGCACCAACAAGAGGAAATTCTTAAATGAAAAGAAAAAAGAGAGAGAATCTCTTATATAATTATAAGCTGTGGCCATAACGTTGTGATGGTACCGGCGTTCAATGGCTGTAATCGGATTGTGTGCATACATCGAGCATGCAAGTGTATCGGCACGGGTTCGGCAGGTTCGGCTATATAATTAAACACGTCATTACACGAGGCCACCCACTCTACTACAGGTACGGTACTACGTGTACAGTGACTGTAGCAATTGTATATTATACTGCAGCAAATAGCTCGTTAGTTTTATTTAGCGGTGAACAAACATTGTTAAGTCGGCTGAGAACTAGTATTAACACTATATATATTCAAAGAAATGTTATTAGTTCTCGTGGGAGGGACGATACGACTAATCGCGTGGCACGTGCGCGGGCCGGTGGCTCGTGGCCGCGGTTCTTTCTAACATTAAAATTTTTATTACCGCATAAATTACGATAATAATGGAAGGACGTTCCTAAAACGCCCCCGTGCCGGGATAAATTATTATTTATCTCACTATTTGGCCAACTCAATAAAGCAATTGAATTGGGCGTCGGCGACGCGAATTATCTAGAAATATATATTCCCCTAAAATTGTTGTCACTGTATTTCTTTATTATTTTTAAGCTTACAGCAAAAAATATTTAACAGTTGATGGAAATTACTTTGTAATTCAACTATAGACTTGATTTACTTCGCAAGAGCTGGAAAGGAGATTAGAAAAAATATATATTTCAATTTTCCTCCACTTATTCCTTTGCCAAAGCAGTGAGACTTCACATACAAAACATTATGTCGACTCTAATATTGCCACATATTTATATTTTGGGCTCTTGCACCAGTTGTCGTAAATGATAAGAAAATTCTAACAATATCTTACCTGTAGATTACATACAAAATGTGAAAGTTTTTGAAAATGTTTGAATGTTTACTTATTTTGGTTTTGAAGAATATGAATTTGGTATACAGGCCAATCATGTTTTAATTTATATGTACAGGGATAATTTTATATTTATTCACACAGTTCAAGCCTTAGAATATGGCCATCTGTAAATCTAAAAGTTTAAAAATAGATATGATGCTCATATTCCGTCAAAAAAACAAAAAAAAACAACTATATTTTAGTTTTCATAATTTAATCTTATATCTATTTGTATCGCGCGGTTGAGATGAAATTACTAGCACATTTGTAATAAGGCTTTCCTCATAATTTATACAAAGATTTGTTTGTCTACTTCGCATTACTCCGTTGGCAGTATTCCATGTAATGGTCACTGACCTTTAGCTAACGGTTTACTCAAGTGGCACATTTTTGTAAGCCCAAACTTTGCGTAGGAACTGCATTAGTAATATTTAATTAAGCTAATATGAAAACTGCAGCGCATCTGTAAGGTTGTCTGTAGGAGGTTGCTATAAGTGATAATTATAATCAATATTCTATACGCAATAAACAGTTTCTTATTGTTGTCACCAATGTAATTACCGTTGTTGCCTGCAAATGAATAAGTTATTACTTACTTATTTACCTTACTGTACTTATACAATTGTGCCGTTGTGTTTGTTAATTATCTTGTTTATTCTCTATATTGTATAACGCAAATAAAGTATACTCATTCATTATTATTATTTTTATCATCGCGATCATGTTAGTCAGATCATTTACCAGAGGGAGACTTTGTACAAAAGTCGATAACTTGAGTACCTCTGTCTCATTCGTGTTTCTACCGTGAAGCAGTTATGTTTGCATGGCTGTGTTCGGTTTGAAGGGTGAGATATGGCATGAATTTACAGGATACAGAGGAATAACACCTGAGTCCTCACGAATGGCAACGCATGGGGGGTATCATGGGCGAGACTCTATTGTGTCTATGGTACTGCTCATGTCTATGGGCGACGGTTGCCACGTTCCATCAGGTGCCATTTGCCATTCTAAGTTGTATAAAAAAAAGTCATTCACTTACACTGCTGAATTTAGGCGTTCCACATAAACTGCCATAACAACTAGTCCAAAGCGCCCTGTTTCCACTGACTCCCCGCAACACATACGAAGTCATCGCTCCATCTACAAAATATTATTTATCATATACTACGTTTGTATGTTTGTAGATCTTCCTAGCTATATCGGTTACTTTATTTTTTTTACGAATATCCCCATTTTGAATTCTATCACGTAGTGAAACTACGGATATTTATCTGTAATTCTCATGCAGTTTGAAATTATTGAAGCTAATTTCGACAGCAGTTGGAACTTGGAATTGACCTAGATGTGATCGTGGCATGTAGAAATAAATTCTGTCTGTAATGTTCCAATAGCGTAAAAGCTACATTTTTATTGGTGGCCAGTTGTGGTGTGGGTACTAATTTGAACTTGCTTTTAAAATTCTATTCAACTTTCTATTTAAGGCGTTTATTATATTACGATTTTTTGATAAGTAATTGAATTGAAAAGGTTCACGACTCGTTAGCATTTTACGAGAATTTTCTTCAATTTTTAACGAATATTGATAATGTAATTCTTCTAGCAGTCGACGGGGTTTATATCCGTCTTGGTCCTCCTCTATTAACACTGTCTAAATTTAAGTCGCTATTTTTCGCGTAACTGTCTCAAATTTATTATTGCTCTTATTACGGTTTGCATCTGCGCATCAGATGGAGTTGATAGATATTTATAAATTTGTTTTTAAAATTCTTTAGAGTATTGAGGGGCCCTTCTTATGAGTTTTAAGACACTAAACTCTTGAACATAAAAGTACAAGAGCAACAAGAACCTTACTGCGTCAGTATAAGGCCCCAGTACACGTTTGTATGTCGGTGCGGTCGTAAACTGAGCCAGTTGCGACGACTTACTTAATTTATTATTACTTCTCCACAGCCTTCAACTTGAGTCCTGAGCTATAATTATAAAGAAGTGGCGTTAATTTTGATAATAAAAGTTATTTTCCTTAACGATGACAATATGGTGCGCCTACTGAAAAGTCGGTGGTAGGTATTGCTGTAATAGCTACCACCTACTTTACTAATATGGGTAAAATATGGGAACAAATAAATCCGGATATTTGGTGACTCCAATATCCATCTTGACTAACAATGACTATCTTATCCGATGATGATCCACCTAAGAAACTATTAATTTATCGTGACAATATATGATTTTGCGTCGTAAAAATAGCGACATGAATCATAACAATATTAATATAAGCTCAACATAGGATTATTACAATAAAGAAAAATTAAAGAAATCGTTTTAATTTCGGCGAAGATATGTTGAAACTTACAAATAACCCCTTGCAAGTTGTTTAAAGAGATACGTTACGAACCGTGTTTTGAATTGTTAATTAACACGACTCTACACTCCAAGCATTCCAGCGTGGACCCTAATTATGATCGGGTATAAACTGTATGGGAACCCTTGCCTCCCGGCCGGCGCGGCGCAGGCCTGGAAAACGATCTCATGTGCACAGCATAGTCGTAAAGCAGCATATAAAACTTCATTGTAGCGTGTGGCTATAGTGATTTTCTGGGTTCATTCCCACCTAATGACATCGTTACGTTCACCCCCGCTTTTATTGGAAAAGTTTTAAACTCACAAACGGTCTATTGTGGCTTATTGGGTTAGCTTCTTGATTTGGATTGACTGCGAACTTACTGCGAATAGTGATTGATTCGCGTATAATGCTAAGGGTTCTCGTGGCCGTTGCCGTTTTTGTGTACGATTTGAGTAATTTATGGTAATGATACGGGGTTGCAGTTCTACAGTTTATATATTTGCATTTAAAGTTAAGAGCGTTAATGACAAAGATGGCAACGATGTAATTGTCTGTCAATTTTCAAAAATAATAGAACATTTTTCAATGTTTGTGATTGCTTATTTAAAAAAAAATGTTCTACTAGTGAATTAAAACATTAAGTATGCAATAATATTCTTATTAAGCTGTCACCGAAAATTCGGATTTTAATGGCGAAAATGTATTTGAAAAATTTCGAAGCAATATATGAAACAAGTTGTCAGTGGCACATTTATATGCAATGTATTTTATGATTAACGTTTTAGTTCACGCTGGAAAGACTATAAATAATCAGTCAGTAACATTGATAAATGTTTTTGAAAATTAACAGATAATTGCGACGTTGTCACAAATAGGTGCAAAAGTTATAAACACCCTCAATACAAAATACAAAACATCTTTATTTATTGGGAATTATTACTGTTACCTATTCTCATTTGCTAATTTGTATATAAAATTTACATTCTGTATTTTAAGGCATTTGATTTTGAAATCTTTATATTAGGTAAGTAATAGTCGTTCAGAGCAAAAAACCGTTTCATATTTGAAGTATCCGCGTATCTTTTTATTTGCTTGAAAATATTCCATAAAATGGACGGGAATTTTACCGCTCCGTTCAACAGAAAAATTACAATAGACACGCTACAAAGGCCGTTAATTTCCGATGGATTGGCGAAAAATCAAATCACCTCTAGTTAATTTTAGTTCTATATTTTAGTATTCTGTTTGAAGAGGTAGGCTCGATACGGCATATACGGCAGGATACTGTGTATCTAGGTCTTCATGAATTGTCAAAAGAGTTTGCAATGTGGATGTTAACATTTATTAATACTAATAGATCTTAGATTTAAAAGATCTTTCCATTAACTGACTAGTTAATAGAAAGACCTTTTAAACTTCACTAGTCTTTGTTATTAATAAAGTAACAGCTAAAAAAATTCAGAAATGTATAATTTAATAACTTTCTGTCCCACAAAATAAGCATCAAACAGCACACTAATTGTTCTGCCATCTCATTTGAGTTTCCTCAACTTGTGTAATCAAAATTTTTCGTAATGAAAACACAACGCACTCAAACAAATTAAAATAGCATAACATTAAATGTTTCCCTAACGTCCTACCAATGAGTATAAGTTATAAAAATTGGAGTGTTGCCACGCGCACGCTGGCTGCTCTTGACGTAGTTTTGTGCTTTATTGTTCCTAAGATACGATATTAAAATATGAAATTATGTTAAAATTGAGTACAGTAAAAGTGTCTCCTACACTTGCGAGAGTTTAAACAATGTCGTCGTAAAATTAGATCGCGGAAATTGAAATGTGAACTTTGTAGGATGTTTGTTACGTGGTTTTTCTGGATAGATTTGACAGATGATCCATATGGATCACAGCTTAGATTATTAGTAGCCCGTTTGCATAGTCTCTAAGAGTAGGATTAGTATGTACCACTTGGCATGAATACAGATCCTATAGTTCACACCATAACTTTTATCCTGATTTATGTTTTGGTCGCGAGGTCGCAGATTTAGGATTGTACACTGTACTGAATATTATGAAAAGTCCATAATACAAATGTACTTGTAGGCCGTCATCATCATCATATCAGCCGTTTATTGTCCACCGCTGAACGTAGGCCTTCTATTGGGTGATTTTACCAGTAGTTGCCACGCTTGGCGAGCGAGTTGGTAACCGTAGTTAGGTAATGCATAATTTTGTTGAAATAAAATTGACCACAATAGAAGACACTACACATTTTACTGTTTTTTTTTTTTATCATGTTTTAGTCTCTAATAGTATTATATATTTATGCATGCCACAAAACGGTAGGATATGTAACTTTTTTAACACAATACATTTTGCTCGACGAGCCCGATACGAAGTTGAAACATTGTAAATAATACGAAACGACGTAACTTTGCTTGGTGCTTGAGGCGGAGCGCAAAGCTAAAAGATGTTTGTATGTAGCTCCGCTTTGGGAGATACTGCTCGGTATGCTCCAGTGTACCGTTATAAATAGAGGGGGAATATATCAAGTTGCCTGTATGTGGAATTGCCACTATAAAAATATTGGATTAAAGTTTTTGCATAGGGTTTTTTGCATTAAAAACGTAAAAATACTGGTTATCGAAAGGTGGCCTCAATATATATTAATCGAAGACTGACTAACCGGGGATAATGTAGGCTTAACTTAAATAAATGTATTTGTAGCTAAATAGGAAAATTATATAAAATATATCATTTTAAAAATATTATCTATTTTCCTAGGTATAAGTCTTATCAGAGATAATTGTTCTTCTTTAGTTTCGGTGATGTTATTTTTTTTAAGTAACTTGGGTGAAAGAAAGGTAGCAATCTTCGAACTGTGACGCCCACGGCTTCATTCAAACATTACTGTTACTAAGGCCCAATGACTCGGTTCAGAACCTAGCCTTTTCACTGTCATATTTCATTATCACTGAATATATTCATGCAAGAATGTCTACTTATCAGGCAAAACCCCAATGTTGGGAGATGCACACTGTAAATTGGTTTTCACTGTGATCATCTGTTTGATCTTGAGCATCGCTCGAAAATATCCTTTTATATCCATAAGGTTATAGAGATGATTAGGTCGATGTAATAAACTCGGCTACGGAGAGCATTAATTTAGCAGGAGTCTATAGTTAATAACAATACTGCGAACTGAACAGGAGCAGTGGAGCTTGTAATCAGTAAGCTCAGCTGACCGTAGCCGACATCAAAGACGATAATGCGCTGGAATGTTGCACAAACTGTATGGAGGACGGCGTCGATAGATGATTCATTGGCCACAATAATATATAGAAATCTAAATCTAAATATATAAGAATATAAAAAAATAGAATGTTTAAATGTGTATTATAACCTTAGATTATATAGATAAAGTCTCTCCATACAAATACTTCGAGAAAAGCGGGTCAACTTTTTCATACAATTTTGCGTGAAAAATTATTATGAGTGTTTCTTTTCTAACTTTTATATTTATTTTGTTTTATAATTTTTGCATTTATTTAATGCGTAAAAACTCATTTTGTTTATTAAATAATTGAATATAGATACGTCATTATGTGCGTAAGTAAATAGAACATTAGTAAAAAAAAAGAGTTAGCTAATTTGACAATTAGCTAACAAAAAGTAGACCCGTTTTTGAGGCTCGATGCTCTATCTATATAATCTAAGACAATAACAAAATACATTAATGAACGATGAGCTGTTTGGTAGACATATTAGATTGAAAATATTTGAATTTATGTCATATCATGTTTTGTAGTTTTCTGCTCATCTTATAAAAAAAAGACAGCTTCAATCGTCAGAATATTCGTATGAGACTGACACGGGAATGAATCGACTCGACTGTGAATACAATTATCGAAATAGTTTCAGAATTGGCGTACATATCGTGTAACGTACTCAGAAAAAAAGTCGAATGATTTGAGAACAAAAGTTGTTTGAAAATGTTACAAATAATTATTTCTTTTTACGAAATTATTTATTGGTTGTCATGTAAACAATATCTGATCTTCAGATTGGGAAAATTTAGAGTCAGAACCTCTTTGCACTTCTTTTGCAAGATTATCGGATATAAAAAAAAATGGGTGATGTTATTATAATTATTATGAGTTATACTATTTTGTATTTTAATGAACTTTAATTAATTTCCTTTGGAGGCAGGTAACGAGATAACGTGATTTCATTATTACTCCGTGGGACTTTGTTGTTGTTTTAATTAAACTTAAATGTTAAATATAGATATTATTTCACCGCCTGATTTTATATTTTTTTTTATGGAACTTAGAATAATAAATAAGTTGACGGACTATCTAACGAAAAGTGGTAAGCGTCACATATAGACACGAACAATACCAGGAAAATCATAGAACACACTGTGACGCCTCATGCGTTGTCATTTCTGAGGACTACGGCGTTATGGCCGTGTGGTCCCTGCATAGAATAGGCCTCCCTTTCCTTTCCCATAGGTGTCGTGAGAAGCGACTAAGAGAGGGTGAGGAATGGCCACCAGCGTCCTTCTTAAAACATTTCCAAAGTCTTACTGTAGTTGCCAATTCGCCTGCTAAGCGTGGCAAATATTGGTGAAATTCTCCCAAAGTGGAGGCTTGTGTTCAGCAGTGGATAATTGTTGTTGTAATTGTTTATATTTGTAATAAGTTTACTATTGTATTCTTTTAAAGGAAGCAATAAAGAGTATCTATCTATCTATAATCATATAATTTACTGTAACAATATTTCGTCACCGATCAATCCATATGATTCGATGGAAAAACTTTCTCAAGACAGCGTTTGAGCGTTTAATTAAAGCGCGCTGACAGATGGCCCGCCGCGCCGGGGCCAATTACGCCGATTTGGGCCGGTCCGTGATGTGTTTTACAATTAACGAATATTTGCCCGCTCTAACGAGAAACGTGCAGAAATAAATTTGTCTTGTGGACGTTGAACAGCCGCGTTACATAGCGTCTAACGTAAGAATCAATCACGGTCGCGTCTCCTTCAGATCGAACTGTGGGCTCGGCTCAAACTCAGCCGAGTTGTTAAAATACTTATGTATTTTGGTATTTATTTGCCATCCACGATATCGGTATGACGTGGCTGGACAAATTATAAAAGCGCTCCAGTATAAATAACATTAATTACAAAACTTAATTAAGAATTCAATCAATCATTAATTTATAAAACATTGCCATATCCATTTTTCATTTTTCACGGCAAGATATAATTAATAACACGTATATTTTGCTTTATAAAAATGCAATAGTAAACAGGCGCGCACATACACAAATACACGCGCATGCACACATGTTGTACGTGCGCACACACACACCCGCACACACACACACACACATATAGATGATAGACGAGATTTTACACACATAATACATTATATTTAAAAAAATAAATAAATTTAAAACATGGTGTTTATAACTAGATTTCACTTCACAATCACCAGTTCTTTGCTTTACAAAGAAAAATATTAATCATCACAAAGTCATTACGGGATCATCTATGCAGTAAATTTTATGTATTACAAATAGAATTGTAAAAGAAATCTAGCCCCACATTTGGTGATGTAATCTTTATTTCATATTGTTTCTTAACCCGTAGTGCCTTAACCGATCCACTATGAAATTTAATATACACTTAGTATATCGGATAGAGATACAGGCTATTTTTTAACTCGGCCATAGTTCATATAAAACCTAGTCGTACAATAAAAGAGAAAGTCGGCTGACATGAGAACGCTCTCGTTTCGGAAGTCGCTTAATAATCAAATGTCGTGTGTGTCGCAAACACAACACCGCTTATTTGCCATGTGTCCTCTCAAGAAATTATCCCATCCTTTATAACGCAATTAGATGGCAATATAATGACGTTATGAGACGGGCCGGGGACTTTGTTTAGCTAATTGGGCCCGCATCCATCATAATTAGCGGCTGATCACAAACATGTTTGTACGGGCCTGTGTTTACAGCGGGTGCGCTTGCAACTTGCTACTTCACTTGATCGATATTAGCTTGTAAACGTACACTGAGTAACTTATAAATTAATGCGGTACGCAATTCGTTTATCTTTTTTTACATTGCCAATTCTGAATCTATTTTGATTATTAATTTGCAATTTTGCTTTTTCAAGAGACTACAGCATGGGGTTCCCTATTAGAGGTCTCTTAAGGGTTGGCAACGTGCACGTAATGCCCCTGGTATTTGATGGAGTTTACTTCTGTTGTAATTTCATATTAATTTTTAGATTCAATTGCTACTTTCATAGTCTAATGCTTTTTTGTTGCGCAGCGAAAGTCTTCTTTATTTGAAGCAAAATCTATTTGTGAACACACAACTCCGCGTTCTAAATTCAAATCTTAATCATACACATGCACACACTCACGCAAACACACACACACACACACACACACACATTTTTACAGTCTTGGATTTTACATTTTTATTATTATTATTGTTAGGATAAGATACCATTAAATTTTAAAGTCTGTTAAAATATACAATACAACGTATTAAACATATGTAACTACAAAACACCGCTCCGTTGCAGGTATGTAGCCACTGTTCATTATTGACGATGTGTATGATTGTTATGGTGAACATAATTGCACGGCCCCCATTCGCCGAGTGTGAGTATTGTTCAAGAAAAGAAGGGACTCAAACTTTATGTCGGTTTACTGAGACGTCAAGGAGGGGCGAGAGGGGAGAGGTGCGGTGAAATTTTAATATCAATCTCCTACCACCGTAAATGAAACAATGACACTTGAAACATAAAATTTATTTATAGAAATGAAGAAAATAAAAAATTTGTAGGCGTAATGAAATTTATATGATAAATACGAGTGGGCGATAGTTTCAAATAAAGATGGTTATTAAATAGATGTGCTGAGAGCGTGCATATTGGATTTATCATGAACAAAAGCGTATCATAATATGAGTAGATATAAATAACATCTCATGCAGGCAGCCTCTTACGGTGCTTGTACAATTACACAACAGAGCAACTATCGATTTTAGCTAACGACTTTAATCGGTGTCCCCAGATCAAGTTTCAGCCTTTGCTCTGTTTGAATCATTTAACAAGTATGCAGGTACCTGTTGTTTAATGACCGGCAAACGATGAGACGTAAATACCCAGATGTATAAATCATAGTTTAAATTACGAAGATAAATATAATGACATTATGGAATTATCTCATTTTGTATTTTTTTTCTGCCATTACTATTTTTATTCCTTTAATGCTCGGATAGTTATGTGAACAAAGCAAAAAGGCTTTGTGTCGTGAACACCTACGACGATATGTTTGGTATGTATCTTATATTAATTGAATTAGGAACGTGGAATTGTATGTTTCTGTTTACATGCAGATTTTGCTTTGCAGTAAACAGTTTTAATTGTAACAAAATTAGAATGCGAGCAATAAAGGATTAAACTCGATTGATTGCAAAATAAACGAATTGATAACTTCCTTGTTTGGAAGTCGCTTAAAAGTGATCGTAGTTCCTTTCGTTTCGGAGGGCAGGTAAGATTGTCGTACTGGTCGCATCTACCAGTTTATATCAGGCGGGCCGTCAGTCATTTTAAGTTGCATAAAACAATCATCATGTATTACGAAAGAGGCCTGAAATGTCTTGACACACGAATGGTGGTAGTAGTTTTCATTTTGTGGTAAAATGCTATTTTTGGCAATATATATTTGGTTATGTAGCCCACAACATAACAGCAATAAAACACGAAACTTAAGTAATAGAATAATTTAAAGCGATGAAATTTATTTAGTAGTAGCTGTTGCCTGCGACTTCGTCCGCGTTTCCGTTTTTTTTCATAAAATAAGTAGCTTATGTCCTTTTGTTACAAACCTAAGGTTTTGATGTAACAGACACATTTCTCTTCACTGCTCTGCTCCTATTGATCGTAGCGTGATGAAAAGTATACTATAACTTGCCCAGGAGTATGGAGTCATTAAAATCCGTCGAGTAGTTTTTGTTTCTATAACGAACATACATACAGACAGACAGACAGACAGACATTTTACTGATTGCATTTTTGGTATCAGTATCGATTACTAATCACCCCCTGATAGTTATTTTGGAAATATATTTCATATACGGAATTGACCTCTACAGATTTATTATAAGTATAGATATAGATTTAATACTTGTTAATAATTAATATTTACAAACCACTGTAATAAATCTTAAAATTAATTCCATTCGTAAATTATTACATTAATAGATACCACAATACGATAATAACAATTAAACTTATTATGTTTTAAATTTGTTAAATTAAGTGTCGTGTACGTTATCGTTAAATATAAAATTCGAATTATGTCGAATTACACACTCGTAACATTCGAACGTTCAACAAATGCGGCTCGAATGTAAACGGTCCCTTACTGAGGCAACAACTACGGCTCGCGTGCTTACATAAAATACCCTCCGAGTGAGGATAAAGATTTCTATATGTGGAGCACACTCGTACATTTTACAGCGCGACAAACACAAACTGACGTCCCCTCTCCTTTGGCGAATTGACATCAACATTACTCAATCAAAAGTGTTACTGCCGCTGCGCACTACATTCAATTGATATATTGTGATATATACGTAATCGTCTTTCAAATGTTCTTCACTCATATTTTTTGTTTATCTGTTACGTGATAGTTTTGCCAATAAAAAGCTTATTTTGATATTATTTTTTGTAATCGATGGCGTTTTCCTCTCGTGTCGGTCTCATGAATTTTGTATCGATCGATTAAAGTTTTCTTTTTTTAGTTTGCTGAGCAAAATCTTCTGCGAGATAAATTTCCACTTATAATATTCGGTTCATAATTAAAATATTAATTAAATGTAGGAGGGCTGTTGTTCACCAGTGCATATTATTAGTTTTAAAATACTAATAGTAACTACTAGTCACTACCAACTTTGAAATGGACATAAATTTTCATTAGTTTCGTTCGTTTAATATCTTTCATTCATTCATTCGTTTCATTCATTCAATTTTATCATAATTTAAGTTTATGTTTTTTTTTTACCAAAAACTACTCGTCGTCTACTAGTCGTTATTAGTAATAAAATGATGTATTTGTTACTACTCGTATAGTAATATGTTAAAAATCTTTTAAAAATACATCCACATGATATGTATGCCCGTAATGGCTAGATATGTCGTATCACATCATATCATGCATTCGTTACATAAATAGATAGATAGACAGATAGATAGATACTCTTTATTGTTTTTTTCCATAATATTACAATAGTAAACCTATTATACATATAAACAATCACAAAAAAAAATATTACACTAAGAAAATAATGTAATAAGAGCGATCTCTTCCAGGCAACCTTTGGATGGAGAAGAGTAATTATAAACAGTTCGACTGGACGCATAAAACTCTGTTCGTTTTTTAAATATATATATATATATATATATATATATATATATATATATATATATATATATATATATATATATATATATATATATATATATATATATATATATATATATATATATTCAACATTAGATGAAAATATGTTCTCATATTTTCGTCGTGTATTCAATTTTCACTTTCATTTTTATCAAAGTAATGAAGCCACTTCTCCCACGTGTCTTGGATCTTAAGTTTTAAAATGGCAACGCTCAGTCCAACGGCTAGCTGTCTACAGGCGACGCACTTTTCTTCATCAAGCGGGCCGCACGCCATTACCATTAGTAGAAAAAATGTACATAAGAAAACATAAAAATATCTCATAGTATTCGAATGAATGCGCGGTGAATTACTTGTAATTAAATCATTCATAACTTTATCAAACTTTTGAGTGGGAAATACCGAAAATAAGAAATACAAGGTACGGAGTCCCGGCTCGGCTAACTTTTGTTTCGGATTTTGTCGAATCAAGGTGAGATTATGAAGATGTTCAAACTTCAATCTAGTTTTGAATTATTTATTATCTTGCCACTCCGTCCATTATAATCCGTTGTTCGGTAAGAGCCGTGTAATTCAGTGTAAATATCGTTTAATTTACAAGTATTTGCGAGTTGTATTTGTTTTATAATAGGAAATTTATTGGAAATGTTTTTTCTTAAATAGGTAAAAATGTAATGGTAACACTGCTTGCGCTATCGGTATACACTGGTGGGGTACCAGTGACGGGTGTATGAATTTCACAAGGATTAATTACGATGTTTTTCAGGTGGAACCGTGTGGAGGTCGACCTGATATGGTATATTACTAGTAAGGGGACAGTTAATCCCTACTACTAACAATCCCTTTCCCTCCACTGGCAGTGTTTTGTGGGAAGGTATGTTTCCATCACATCTTTTTGCATCTATTTTGTAATTTTATAAAAGGCAAAGGCATGTTTATCGGCTCATAACGACTACTGCTGGGTCTATTTCCCACTGTTGGTTACAAGGTTATAAGACGCTCCCTATAAGCCTTATATCTCCATATTGTTTATCATTACGAAGTTTTATGAGGAATATTACATAGAATACTCGTGTTTCTTCTCTCTCGCTGGTGTTATGGTTTGTTACTCTAAATCGCGTTTTACGACACCTTGCTGCACGAGAAAATGGAATTACGACATTGTATTCTCACAGCGTCACTACACAGAAACAAAATAATCAATTGCAGTCACAACAAAATGAATGTGGGATCAGAGGGAGACTTTGTACAAAAGTCGTTTACTTGGGTACCACTGTCTCATTCGTGTTTTTACCATGAAACAGTTGTGTTTGCATGGCTGTTTCGGTTTGGAGGGTGAATTTACAGGGTACACAGGAATAACACCTGAATCCTCAAGAATGGCAACGCATGGGCGGTATTATGGGCGAAACAGTATACTCTGTTATGTCCGTGGTATTGCTAATGTCTGTTAGTGGCGGTTATCACTTTCCATCAAATGGGCCATCAGTTTGTTTGTCATTCTATGTTGCATAAAAAAAGGGATCAATACGTGTGTCACATCAATAGAACTGTCGCGAATCATGCTGCATTGTAATTACTGGCTGACCTGGCAGTGGTCGACATTCGACCATAACCTATATTGTAATAAATGAATTTATTATAGTTATGTTTGACATTAAGTAAGACTATAAATAAATAATATTAAAAATAAACAATATTTATCTATACTCAATTTGACCACAGACTATAACAATAAATAAAAGAGTATATATGTGCGTGTCTGTCAAATACACGGTTGTGTTTGTAATGTTTTCTTTTTATTGAGTTAATGTGCATAATTAAAAAAAAATAGCATTCTGCACTCCTTCTCTGTATAAACTATAAGTGCGCCAAATTTCATACTCCTCCGTCCGCGCAATTTTCGCAAATAATAATAATAATAATATTTATTTAATTAGACTACATAAGGCCCATTTTGTTAGTTACAAATTGACTTAACCTATGTTAGTAAATGAGCGGTCATAACGCTCTTACATTGATAACCTGTCCCACCCAATATTTTAGGATGGGACAGTCCATTTCGTCAGCAATTGTCTTCAGGACACTGTTTGAGCTAACACGCACCCTACCCAACAAAAGGCGTACAAAGTTTTTGCTTAACGTAATAATATATAGATTTATATCGGCTTCATTCGTGTAATACTCGATAGAAACTGATTTCTCAGAATTGATATATGTAAGTAACTTATTTAAATACGTGTAATGATAAGAATATTACAATTTCCTCACGCCGCCATCCTATAACTTGACACCGGCCGCGCGTTCCTGCTCTATTCATTTTAATTAATCAAAAGGACTCACTTAAGGCTCATTGCCGAAACGGTAGAACACCTCATTACAGTCTCTGCTATAATTTCATTATAATTAACGATTTCGTTATAAATCGAGTACAAATTAGACACTGATTAAAAGTAACCCGACGTAAACGGGAGCTGCTTTGTAAAAAAAAATAATTATTGCGTTAAACATAAAAAAAATAGACTTATTATACATCAGTTAAAATACAATGTGTTACCACTCTTGTAAAAGGCGATTAAGGCAACAAAGCAATATAAAAGTCAATGGCTGATGGCAATTGGCTGGTCACATAGCTCGAAGAACCGATAATAGAAGGGGAGGAAAGATTCTCGAGTGGCGACCCTGTGCAGGCAAACATAGTATAGGACAGCGGTTCCCAAACTTATTTTGACTACTGCCTACTTTGAGAATAAATTATTTTTTAGCGCCCCCATTCTTTCACCTACTTAAAAACCACTATTACTTCAAGATCAACAAATCACCCCCCAAGCCTCTACACAACGCCCCCATTTCTTTCTGGGTCTCTTATCGCCCCCTTTAGGCCTGCAGCGCTCACACGGGGGCGTTATCGCCCACTTTGGAAAAGGCTGGTATAGGACAATCCCCTACTAGATAGAGCGACGACCTCAAATGCAGTATAAGAAGTAAGTGAATGCCATTGTAAATAGTTATTGTATAGATAACTATTATGTTCTTGAATTAAAAAATATTATTTTGTAATACTAATATGGTAAAAATTGCAATAGTTGACAAATGCTGCTAATTCCGAGATTATAGACGTGAGCGTAATTATTTATTTTTTGTTTTTATAAAATAAAGGGCGTTGAAGTGTTAGCAGTTATCAGTATGGCTGCAAAGATTTATTGCTATATGTACACGTATCTAATTTCCGTTCACAGATCGCGTAGTGAAATCCATTTCTTTTATTTCCGTCCTATGACTATAAATCATTAGGATATACGTACTAAACTTAGGTGATTTTTGAGTTTCCATACGTATAAACTATAAACATATCAATAGATTTAGTAATAAATAATGTCTTTAAAAATTTAATCATTTCCTTATTTATTTAATAATAACTATAATTTCAGCCGTCAACCGTTCAGTGATGAACATAAACTATATTTTCACCTAATGCATGCACCCATATTCGTGCAATAAATTATTTAATTTGATTTGAAAATGTGTTAAATGAAGTTGCGGTACAGTGATAGTGTAAGCGACGGAATGAGGTTCATGTCAGCGCCGGTTGGGTATAATATTTTATATGATCAATAAATTGACGACAATACAAATGTTACGTGTTACTCGAGTGCTCGAGTTACGGGTTAAAATTCTGACAATGCTTAATTAACAATTCTTAAATTATTAAAATAGGCTTATTGGCAATTCTAAAAGGATTAACACCTATTTATTATATTATAAGAATATGACAGAGGTAATCAAATGTACAAAGTCGAGTTTAACTCTAATAGAGTTTTCTTCCAGCAACACCTAAAGAGGAAAGGAGCATCAATGTCAGCGGATGAATGTGAATGTGAAAAGAATCCATTTTCCGCGCTTAGCCTCTCATGTGGGCCGTTGTGCTTCCTGGGTTCTTCACAGGCCTCACGGAGCGACCTCACCGATCCGAGAATTTCTAAACGTTGATGGGCCACAGCTTCACATTCCAGGATTACGTGAGCAGCCGTTTCTTCGGCGTCGAAACAGCCTCGACATAGAAGGCTGTCTGTGGTTCCTGTTGTGTATAAATGTTTGTTTAATGCACAATGGCCCGTTATTGTCCCTTTTTTTTTTTTTACAACACAGGGGGCAGACGAGCATGCGGCTCACCTGATGGTAAGTGACTACCGCCGCCCATGATCACCCACAACACCAGCGGCATTGCAGGTGTGCTGCCGGCCTTTTAAAAGGAATATACTCTTTTCTTGAAGGTTATGTTGTCGTATCGGTTCGGAAATACTGCTGCTGGAAGTTGATTCCAAAGAATAGTTGTGCGTGGAAGAAAGTGCCTTGAAAAACGCACGGTGGAAGACCGCCACTCGTCCAGATGATTGGGATGAAACTTTAGTTTGTGGCGGGTTGTACGGTGGTGAAAATCAGCAGCATGTCCTATGATTATTTTGAGATTTTTCCTATCTAGATGTAATAAACGTTTTGATAGTCGTTGATTCAACGTAGGTACGGCCAATTTTGATTGTCTGCAATCAGTAGCCTGTATCCATCTTTGGTTTTGTATGTCAGCGGATCTTTGACGAATCCATATTCGAAGTTGTGAGAATGGAAGAGGAAGAAGTGGATACGGGCCTACCACCCTCTGCCCTGAGCCTCTTCTAGCCAGTTCGTCTGCGGCATCGTTACCATAAGATCCACTGTGCCCTCTTATCCGTTGGAGGTTAACTTGGTTATTGGAAGATATCCTATCCAGTGAATGGTGACATTCAATTATTAATTTGTTGTTTGTCTTGTTGAATGTCAGCGGGTAGAGCGGTGTACAATATTGTAACAATTTGTAAACAAAGAAACTAGACAAAATTAAATTAATTACATTATATTTAATCTTATAAATACACATATACATATACATAAATATATACCTACATCTATGCATATACTTACACATACCTACAGTTAATTTTGTATTCGCGAGTCTTTTTTATTTAAGCACTAATATATAATTTCACTAAACATATTCAAACATTAAGTTAATGCAGACGACTGGCGGAGGGCGCGGGGGGGGGGGGGCGGCGGTGAGGAGTGATGTCACGAATGTTTTATGTTACAACTCGGCTCTCGTAAACACGGCTAACATATAGGGTGTCATTTGTAATTTCAAGAATACGCGAGTTTACTCTGAAATATAAGAGCGTCTATAGTAGTGGCTACGCCCGCGGCTTTCTTCGCTTGCATGTATTAGGATAAAAATCATCAACAATATTTAACAGAATTTTTGCTAGAATTCTATATGAGACGTGCGCGTTAAACAACAATTTTAATATAGATATAGACTCAAGGGGTTTACACCAACTTGAAAATAGGGTAGTTCTTCACAAATATGGTTTTCAAAACGTTTTGCAATTACGTGTACTTTACGTCTCAATTATTGACTCAAAATTAGAGTCCGTAGAGATTGCGTCAAAGATGGTATTTTCGGTAATGTATAGTGCGAGAGACCAATTAAAAACTTGTAACACCAGGAAATAAGTTCAGTGGTGACGAGAATAATATCCATGTAAATTGAGGTATACAGCCGCTTTCCACCAGGTGGACTGCCTGCACGTTTGTCTCCCTAACGATAAAAAATATGTGGTGTCTATTTTTTTTTATACAACTTAGAATGGCTAACAAGCTGACATCCTACCTGATGGAAAGTGGTAACCGTTGCCTATAAACATGTATATATCTATATAGTCTATACATATATATGCATTTATAAGTTACATGTATTATATGTATAAAGTAAACGCCATTAAAATTATTAGTTTAACGGGAAACTATAATTGGAACTGAATAATTTTCCTAAAAAAACATGGGTCGTAAAATAACAAAAACTTAGAGCTTCTCGTTGTATTCGTACTGACAGTTGAATGCGCCATAACGCAGGCTCGAATTTAATTGTTAGTCAATGTAAAATTTCAATTTCACTAATAAAAAACTCTGTTAAAAATACTAATGGTTCAAATTTCAATCATCATCTCTACCAGCCTTTAACTGTCCACTACTGAACATAAACTTTCCCTTGGTATAAATACAATAATATAGTTGGTATAATACAAAAATATAAAAACATAAAAGGTTTTTCCTATTGTTTTTTTATATACAACTTAGAATGGCAAACAAGCTGACGGTCCACCTGATAGAAAGTGGTAACCGTCGCGTATAAACATGAACAGTACCATGGACACAACAGAGTATACTGTTTCGCCCATGATACCCCCCACACGTTGCCATTTCTGAGGATTCAGGTGTTATTCCTCTGTACCTAGTAAATTCACGCCATATTCCACCCTTCAAACCGAAACACAGCCCTGCAAACACAACTGCTTCACGGTTGAAACACGAACCAGACAGAGGTACCCAAGCGATCGATGTGATAAACGTTTTGATTGTCGTTGATTCAACATTGGCACGGCCAGTTTTCCATAATTAGCTTATATATTACACAAGTAACAGTAAATAGACGTGAATGAATCACCGACTGAACATCCGAGAGGAACGAAGTAGTGTTTACTTGTAAAACGAATATCGTAGCGTGATACAAAGGGATAGATCGCCGAGATCGTGCCAAACAAAGGGTCCGAGATAAAACCATTTAGTGTATAGCTTGCTTCACTACAACTCGACACAAAGGGAATTTTGTTTAAGGTTATACTTTCTGACACAAAAAGCTGTACACATCGAAATTTACTCTGACCGTATGGCCCTGGCATAGAATATGCCACTGCTATCTTTTCTATGAATGTCGTAATAGGCGACTAAAGAAGGGCGAGAGATGGGCAGCTGCGTCACTCTTAAAACATCTCCAAAGCCTAACTGCAGTTGCCAATCCGCCTGCCAAGCGTGACAACTACTGGCAAAACCCCCCAAGGGGGAGGCTTATGTTCAGCAGTGAACAGTTAAAGGCAGGTATGATGATGATAAAATACTAGTATCGTTAATATTGCATATCGATCAAATATCATCAGAGGGCCTACCATGAAATGTTTTCCGAAATTTCGGAGCCAAACGAAACAAAACTTTGATGTTAAAATTACATAATACATGCCGTTTGAAATATTAAAAATGTTAAAATATCGTTCCTTTGGACTTTTATGATAGGATGTATGACGAACGAAATGTTAAACTCCATTTATTGGTCCGATTTTGGTATACCAAACAAAAACAGAAACACGAAATTGAGTCCGAAAATTCGGAATTTCAATTCATGGTAGATTCGCAGTATACACTTTATTTAATCCACTTATTTTTTTTTAATACATGATAATGGAATGGTCGCCCCGCTTGCGCTAACGGTATACGTTGCCGGGCACCAGTGAGAGATGATAGGTGAGGTCGGGGCGAGTCAGGTCAGTTAGCTCATCGTATGGTCCCCCTTTGAAACCATCGTGCTGAATTCCAGGTTGGATACACCTGGAATTCAGCACGATGGTTTCAAGGGGGGACCACGTGGAGGTCGACCTGATTAGGTATGTTGCTAACAATGGGCTGTCAAACTCCATTGCTAACAATCCCTTTCACCCCTATTTAATCCACTTGAACAGTAGCATCCATATACACAATGTATGTTGTCAGGGGGGAAAGGGATTATTAGTAATGGAGACTGAGAATCCCATTGCTAGCAATATACCCAACCAGGTCGACCTCCTCGCGATGTCCCCTGGAAACTATCATGGTTAATTTCTGATGAATTCATCATGATGTGCTAACTGGCCTGTTTTCATTCTCATCTATCACCTTTCACTGGTGCTCCGCCAGCGTATCCCGTTAGCACAGGCGGGGCCACCATACCATTTTCACCCATTAAAAAAAAATTTATGTTGTCAATAAGGTATATTTATATGTACGTGTTTGAGATTTCAATTATCGCGAAGTCATAACGTGGCTCGAGATCGAACTAACAACATAATAGCCTCCAATGACAACTCTCCATAACAACAAATAGTTGTTCAATAACGATTTAAGTTACAAACTAATCGAAGCGTTATGTTAAAGTCCCGAACGACACGCTGCCTGTTGTCCAAATCTTATAGTTGTTGCGACTAGTTTCGAGCACGGCTAAATATTGCAACAAACATAGTTGCGGTCCGACAAAGTCGCGGGATGTTCGTAAAGTGTACCCGTAGCTACTGGTGTCGGGGCGCGCCCGGGAACGTCGCACCACATCTGTTGTTGGAAGGAAACGGCGTGGACATACGTTACACTACAGACTAGTAGTGAGCAGTAGTTCAACATTTATAAGAGAATTCTAAATGAAGAAAATAATCAAATCCATCAGTATTTTTTTTAGTTCTGATTAAATTAATTTTGATGGCTTTGAAACTTTCAACGTACAAAATTTACTTTACGCACCATTCGAAATTCTATCAGTTTCAATCTTACATATTATTTTCAATCGAACCTGTATACACTGCGTTGTTTATTGGTATCATATTACGATTAAAAGCGCTGTTTTTTCGTTTAAAAACTGTGGAACAGAAGTTATAGCACCAATCAAGTGACGATAGCTTAGTTTCAACTTTGGCTTTTCTGAATATGAACTATACATTAACACATTATTTTGAATTATAGAAAAATATTTTACAAACTCAATCTTTGTTCATGTCTATTTATTTATTCTTTTACGCACAATAAAACTTTTATAACAGGCAGACTTAATGCTTGACTGCATTCTCTACCACTCAGCCGGTATGTCAAATAGATAGAATAAAAATTGGCGCACTGAACTGTATCTGTTTGATTAAATAAAAAAAAAAAAAAATCTTTGACTGTAGATAATATTTACATTTGGCTTCGGTCAAACATTTTTTTCGCCATCTTTCTACGCCTATTCGTCTCCCGCCGCTAGCATCCATAAGTCAGTGTACCTACTGTGATATATTATACTGTAACAATATTCAATCACGTATAATGAGACAACGCTACGAGCAATAGCCATCCGTGTGCGCTGGTGGCGGTCGCGGCTCGCGGCTCGCGGCTCGCGGCTCGCGGCTCGCGGCTCGCGGCTCGCGGCTCGCGGCTCGCGGCTCGTGGCTCGCGGCTCGCGGCTCGCGGCTCGCGGCTCGCGGCTCGCGGCTCGCGGCTCGCGGCTCGCGGCTCGCGGCTCGCGGCTCGCGGCTCGCGGCTCGCGGCCGCTCTCAGCGTCGACCAACTTTTATTTGTTCTGACATTACGTCCTATCGCTCTTATAGTGAATTGCTTTGGAAGTTTTATGCTCAAACTTCAATATTTTATACCTATTTGTGTCCTTCCAATATTTATTAGTAGTAGTCTTGTGGATGTTTTATTGTATTACCAACTTTTGGTACGGTTTGTTACACGACTGACTTGAGTGAAGTATTACAGAAGCAAACGGGACAAGACTTTGTAAATGATTTATATATACCAGAGGGAGACTTTGTACAAAAGTCGATTGCTTGGGTACCTCTGTCCCATTCGTGTTTCTACCGTGAAGCAGTTGTGTTTGCATGGCTGTGTTTCGGTTTGAAGGGTGGGATATGGCGTGAATTTACAGGGTACAGAGGAATAACACCTGAATCCTCAGGAATGGCAGCGCACGGGGGGTATCATGGGCATATATATATATATATATATATATATATATATATATATATATATATATATATATATATATATATATATATATATATATATATCTAAACAGGTCACATAAGAGAAAGTGGTATGCATCGTTGGATGTACTGTGGTGCTCGTGTTGTGTATGTAATATGCTTCACATTCTTGAAAATAAAGGCGTTATATCTCCGTACTCAGTAATTTTGTAATGGTACTGAAAAGCATTCTTTGAACATGCAAGCACAAGGGGGAAAAGGATTGTTAGTAATGGGATCTAACAGCCCCATTGCTAGCAATATACCCTATCATGTCAACCTCGACGCGATTCCTCTTGCAAACCATTGTGATTAATTCTTGTGGAATTCATCACACTGGGTTAACTGATCAGCTTTCATCCTCGCTTGACATCTCATGGCTGAAAACCAGCGTTGTGCAGCTGTTCACATTGCGCTGGGACACTCGCAGCATTAGCTAAGCCGGTTCATTTTGCCGAGTATGGGAGACTTTTTGTATATGTTATTTATGTTTTATATTGTAATTGTATGGCAATAAATGTTTCTGTTCTGTTCTGTTCTGCTCTGCTCTGCTCTGCTCTGTTCCGCTCTGCTCCGCTCTGTTCTGTTCTGTTCTGTTCTGTTCTGTTCTGTTCTATTCTATTTTATTCTCTTACTAGTGCTCCACCAGTGTAGATACTGACAGTGCAGGCGGAGTTACCATTCCATTCTTATCCTTTAATAAACGTGTAAGTATAGTTGGTTTTTTTTATGGGTGAAAATAAAATGGTAACCCCGCCTGCGCTAACGGGATACGCTAGCAGAGGCTTGACCAACGAGGTATGATAGGTGAGAATGAAAGCAGGTCAGTTAGCCCATCGTGACGAATTGCACTAGAATTAACCACGACGATTTCCAGGTGGAACCGCGTGGATGTCAACCTGATAGAGTATTGCTAGTAATGGGTCAGTTAGACCCATTACTAACAATTCCCCCCTCCCCCGTCTAAGCGCATTCCATTATCACCTAATTAAAAAATGCACTTAGATTTCATGATTACCTACCATAAACACGCAAACCCGACTATATGGCGTAGTTTTATTTTGAAGTTTCTTTATATACCTTTTTTATATATATATATATATATATATATATATATATATATATATATATATATATATATTTTAATGGGTGATAATGGAATGGTAACCCCGCCTGCGCTATCGGGATACGCTGGCGGAGCACCAGTGAAGAATGATAGGTGAGGATGAAGCAGATCAGTTGGTCCATCGTGACGAATTCAACAAGAATTGTTCACGATGGACCAACCAATTTTATATATTACAACAGCAAAAAATGAGAGCGCATGCTCATGACTATAATCTTAGATAGTAGTTATAGACATTTGTCAATAGATGGCGTTGTATAGAACGTAATACTCGTCCATATTTCGCTGGGTATATTTCAATTTATTATTTCAGTGGTACCATCACTGGAGATTCGGTAGTGAATTAAAAATAAAACATAACATTTCTCGAAATTCATCTTTTTATAAAAAAAAAATAATTTAAACATTACGTGTCACTCAATGCAGAGATGGTTATTCATGCTCAAATTCTTAAAATTAATTATGTTCTTTAATATAAATTTATGTTTATTATTCCCTTTCCCTCTTTTGAATTGTTGACTGAATCACGGAATTACGTCTCAGAGATTGATTTTAATTCTTAATACATTTTATTCGTAATTTTCTATTTAAATGACACTGAAATTTCTTCAAATATTTTGTGGTGCTTGTACGTCGAACATCTTTTGAAAAATATAATTTTTCCTGTCATCACCATTTCAGCCATTAACTGCCCACTGCTGGACATAGGTCTCCCCCATAAAAGAGGGTTTTGTCAGTAATTACCACGTCTAGCAGGTGGCTTGGCAACCGCAGATAGGATTTGATAATATTTTAAGAGATACTGCGCTCCTTCCCCAATAATTAGGTTCCCTCAGTCAACTCTTACGTCACCCATGGGGACGGAAGAGGTGGTTCATTCTATGCCGGGGCCACACGGCAATTTTCTTGTCTTGTTAATCGATTTTTCATTATGCAATATGCCCTATTAGGTCGACCTCCACGTGGTTTCCCCTGAAAACCATCGTGAACAATTCTTGTTGAATTTGTCACGATGAACTAACTGGCCTGTTTTCATTCTCATCTATCACCTTTCACTGGTGCCCCGCCAGCGTATCCCGATAGCGCAGGCGGGGTTACCATTCCATTATCGCCCATTAAAAAAAATAGAATACTGGTATTTTACACTTTAATTATCCATTACTGAACTAAAGCCTTCCCCTAAGGAAGTTTATAGTAGTTGCCACGCTTGGCAGGTTGACTTGCAACCGCAATTAGGCTTTGAAGATGTTTTAAGAGGAACGCTGCGGCCCATCTCTCGCCCCCTCTTAATCGCATATCACGATACCCACGGGGTAATTTGATATATTTTATATCGAATTTATATGCAAGTATGCTTACAATAATAAAATATTTTTAGTTGTTCTTACCGTAACGAGATACACGCTACCACCAAGGAAATGTTACGATATTATGTTTAAAACAACTGCGAACAATTTGAAATTTAATGGCGAGGGAGCTAGTTTGATTGTGGAGTGCAGCGAGGGATCCAATTTGTTTCACCTCCAACAATGTACGTACATAAATACAACAATGTACAATGGATACTCAATTTTCTATCAATAATATAATTGTGAATGTTTAGTGGTTTATACGTTTCGATGTTTTTTATTCAATCACACTGCAGTATTTAATAGATTCGTAGATTTTATTCTACATAATTATAAAACTGCCGTATGGTTTCAACCGGAACCGAAACCGAGACTGAACTTTCGGCCTTAGTCTCAGTTTCAGCCGAAACCAAAACTTACTGAAACATATTAAACATCATTTACTTATGTAATTTGGTGCGAAATGTATATATAAAAAACCACACACACACACACACACACACACACACAAACACATACATAAAATAAAAGAAATTTGACATGTATAAATATATAAGAACGCATAGAAATATAATAAGAGACTGATAAAGCACAAGTAAAAACATCAGGAAGCCTGTTTAAGAATAAAAATCTATCATTTGCGGGCGGCGCGGCGTCTACTGGCTGAGGCTGCGGTGCGGCGCTACGCTCGTTAGCTACGCGCTACGGCTGTTACGAGCGCCGGGGAAGCACGTAGCGCGTACATGTTTGTAGCGCTTTGCAGCTGAGAACAAAACTTGATATATCAAGAGTATGAAAAGTAATAATAATAATTAATATTGTATGATATACCTTTTATACTTGCAATATTATTTAACTAATGTCATTATAATTTCATACATTTAAATGAAAATATAAATAATTGTAAAAGAGGATGTATGATTGAGATCTTATTTTTACTATTACGTCTTATTATTATTGTAAACAATTTGACATTAATTTTAGACAGTACATATTGTTAATGCCGTTGCGTTAGAATGTAGAATAATAAAATTGTATTTATTTATTCTTCACTAGCTTTTACCCACGACTACGTCTGCGTGACCGAGATATATTCACTGATCGAGAAAGAAAGGAGTCAGTTACCATGTGCAGGGCTCAACCATACCCATCTGCTCATCTCTCTCTATACCAAAATTCATTACAATCGATTTAACAATTTAGACGTGAAAGCGTAACAAATAAACAGACTTACTTTAGCATACATAATTTTAGGGATTGCCCCATAAAATAAGTATAAATGGTAAGCCGTACGAATGCATATGAATACCGTATGGCAAATATTGTATATTTATTGTCATCTAATATATGAACCCATATAGGTGCAAGAAATGAATTCAATTTAATAGAATTTGTAAAATGAAAGTGCTAGATAAGATTAGGTTCTAGTGTGTGTATAAGGAATGTCTAAAAGTTGCTATAGCGAATGGATAATTTGGAATTACAGTCTTGTTAGATGATTTATTTGTTTATTGCTAAGGTAGCTTTTTTTATATACAACTTAGAATGGCAAACAAGCTGACGGCCCACCTGATGGAAAGTGGTAACCGTCGCCTATAAACATGATCAGTACCATGGACATAACGAAGTATACTGTATCGCCCATGATACTCCCCACGCGATGCCATTCCTGAGGACTTAGATGTTATTCCTCTGTATCCAGTAAATTCATGCCATATCCCACCCTTCAAATCGAAACACAGCCATGCAAACAACTGCTTCACGCTTGAAACACGAATGGGACAGAGGTACCCAAGCAATCGACTTTTGTACAGTCTCCTTCTGAGTGGTGATGGAGTAACAATAGTTAGTCCTTTTCATACCCACGGTGTCATAAGAAGCGCCCGAAGGAATAAAACACAATACATTAGTGCAAGAAAACTAACCAAACAAACCCCTGCACCGGCCGCCCGGCCAGCGGCACACAGTGGGTTATATTAGCACACGCGTATGTCGTTATATCCCCTTCTTATGGGGGATTGAATAAATTTGTGACAACCCTCTCAACCCACGCGGGGTCTGGATGGAAGGAGTGCGTACATTTCTGTAGCATTACCGCATTCATAAGAGAAAGTATATGAGTGATGTTTCTTCACATTGGAAGCATAATGTTGGCCATTAAACGAGACATAGTTTTATATTAAGAAACCTATTTATAAATAATAATAATAATAAACTCTTTATTACGCACTATAGAGATGTATACAAGGAGTATTTATACAGAATATGCATATACAAAAGGCGGCCTTATCGCTAAAAGCAATCTCTTACAGACAACCTGAATACTTATTTTTTAATTATTAATCTTAAAATTAATTAAATATTAATAATTAAAGTTATTTATTTTAAATTAGATAATTAAATTACTCCTCTCCATCCAAAGGTTGCCTGGAAGAGATCGAATAAGGCCGTCCATTATTTTCTCAGTGTAATTTTTTATTGTAATTGTTTATATATATATATATATATATATATATATATATATATATATATATATATATATATATATATATTATTTTTTTTTTCTTAATATTTCATCGTCATCACCATTTCAGCCATTATCCGTCCACTGCTGGACATAAGCCTCCCCCATAGACTGCCATAAAGAACGGTACTGAGCCACTTGCATCCACTGACTCCTGGCAGTGCATTTCAGGTTTCTAAATGGAGTGGGGGGGGGGAGGTTGTGCTACACTGCGTTTGTTCGTACGGGGTCGCCACTCAAGAACCTTCCTCATCGGTTGTCGACTTTTCGAACTATATATCAAGCTATTGCCACTTCAGCTTGCTTATCCATCGGGCTATGATGGTTACTATGTTTCTTTTGCATTTTTTAAACATTTATGAAAATGCTGAAATGTTGAAAAGGCTGAAATGATGGTGACGAGGATGATTTAATTTTTAAACGTAATAAGTTTACTATTGTAATGTTTTGGAGGAAACAATGAAGAAACTATCTATATGTCATATATTTTTTATAGAGTAAAATCTTGTCAATGTATTTACTTGTACAATTCCAATGCGATATGTATGCAAGACTTGTGTTGAAATAGTGCGACCAAGTGAGGAGCACACATATTAATACTCCATACATAGTGTCAGCGAAGCGATCGCTCATACAAACAGGAGGATAACGAGCTCGGACCTGTCGGGTCGTCGCGGGCGTGCAATACACGAGGTGGCCCTCAAACACTACCAGTACAACCGGCGTGTATGCATCACACGAGTTGGGAAAGTGACCGAGACATGTAGCTGTATGTAAGGATAGAGGCTTGCCGTCAAAAAAATAAATAAACTATTTACGTATATAACATTATTCTATTGATTTTATTAATGTGAAAGTTGATTGAAGGGTTTTGTTGTAAAAGATGTTTGGATATTTCTATGTTTGCTACTCAATCACAATTAAACGACTGAACAGATTTTAATGAAATTAAGTACACGGATAGGTTATATTTTAACTTAACACATGGGATTTCTATACTCATATTAATGTTAATTCAAATGGGAAAGGCTGCGGGAAACAACTAGAGTAATAAAGTTTTTCAACATGGCTATTATGTATCTACCTGAAAGTGGAATTTGTAACGCGATAATGCTTATCTAAATTTTGTAACAAAATTAAACTACAGGACATACCTACTTATAATAAATATATCATGTAAATAATGAAGATAGCATAATAGAAGCAAGATGGCGCCACATACTAAACAAATGCCATTTCTTAAAATAAATATTCCATGTGATTAAAATTTTTTTTTCTTCTTTTTTTTGTTAAAAATAAATACTAATAAACTTAGGTTGAACTTTTTATTCTTTATTGTATACAAAAAGGAATAGTATCAAAAAAAAAAAACAAATAAACATAATGGTGCGCGAGGGCGAGCTTATCTCTAAAAGAGATTTCTTCCAGCAAACCCAGTATAAGATAAATTTACAGTTTATTAGTAGTTACAGTCATATACGTGTATGAATTGATATAAATGTTATAGTATAAAATAAATAAATAAACATAATTAGAAATAAATTGTTCATCAATTTAGGTATTAAATATAAAGGTAATATAAAAAAAATCAGAAAGTCGAGGCATTAAACAGTACAACGGCGGACTTATTGCTAGAAGAAACATCTTCCAGTCGACTTTCACCAGAGAGAGACTTTGTACAAAAGTCCTTTGCTTGAGTACCTCTGTCCCACTCGTGTTTCAAACGTGAAACAGTTGTGTTTGCATGGCTGTGTTTCGGTTTGAAATGTAGTATATGGCAGTGAATTTACAGGGTACAGAGGGATAACACCGGAGTCCTCAAAAATGGCAACGCATGGGGGGTATCATGGGCGAAACAGTATACTTCGTTATGTCCATGGTACTGCTCATGTCTATAGTCGACGGTTACCACTTTCCATCAGGTGGGTCGTCAGCTTGTTTGCCATTCTAAGATACATAAAAAAACAACTCAGAATCGACATGATATTGAAATTGATGTCTAATTTCTAATGACGCGTCAGCCCTGTGAGTAATTATATTGTAACGTATGACTCCGTTATGTTTGTCGATATTGAATCAAACGACGCCAATTAATGTTCTAATTAAGATATGTTCAAATTTTCCGCGCACATGATTATTTGGAAAGTGAATATAATTACTGTCGTGAACGTAAATTGGGCGCGATATTAAATAAATTTGTAATACGTGTATATTACATGCAAATTAATTGCTTTTGTCAATTGCAACTTATCTGTAGATGCAGTTATGCAACCGAGGGTGAATCGATACGTTTATAATACTAAGACTAATAAACTAGCTGACGGCCCACTTGATGGAAAGTGGTAATCATTACTTATATGAATGAATGAATGAACGACCGAATGAATGAAGAATGAATGAATGAATGAATGAATTAGTTTATATACTCCTCATGCATTACTATTTCTGAGGACTATCGTGTAATGTTTACATGCCCTGATTTTTTTCTGTATTTTTAGTACCGTTTTGCCATTATACCTTTATTATTTTTCACTATTCTATTTATAATTATAAAAAAATAACATATAAATTACAATGATCGTTGAATCTCCATAAGAATCCCCTGAATAATTACGATCTATTAGAAATATTTATATAGTGTATTTATATTGTAATTATATATCTTTATATAAACGAATGTTATAATTAAAGCTAACATTTAAATATTTTACTACATTCTAATTCTTATTGTGCGCTTAATAATATTTATGTTAAATATTTCACAAAATATATTAATTAATTTATTTTTATAGAAAATGGAATATTTAAGGAATGCTCTTACACTAAAAATTTAATTTATTTAGGAGCAAAGCTAGAAATGTAAAATGTAGATGCATTTATGTGTAATATATACGTATAGATAGAACATATTATATATATATATATATATATATATATATATATATATATATATATATATATATAATATATATATATATATATATAACTATAAAAGCCGCATGCGTCTCCCATTAAATGTAACTAACACGTGTAAATGTAAGGTGGTGTCTAATTTGTATTTACAGCGCGTCGCGTTCCGCTAGTGGCGCGATGTTTATGTAAAGCCGCTGTAATGCTGTAATGCACTATATTGGTCGCCGGCGCTGAATGAAGCGGTGCGTGAGCTAAATTCTTACGAGCCAAACACTTGTACGGCGCAGAGGTGTTACGTAGCCAGCCGGCGGAGTGTATCCAGTGGGAGCTACACCGACGTGAGGCAAGTTCCGATTCTACCTACCGAACGAGCTGAAATATAAGCGATAGTATTTTATGAATGCTCGATCAATCATTTAATCCAATTTGAAAATAGAATGTAAACTAACCAAAGATGGTGTAGATAGATAGATAGATAGATAGATAGATAGACAATTTATTTGCATTACTTACAGCACACAAATTACAATAAAAAAAAAAAAAAAACATACACGTAATACACAGCAAAAGAGACAAAAGAATAAAAATAAAAAAAAAGCACAAATAAAAAAACAAAAATACAAAAACAAAATACATAATCTAACAATCTCCTTTGTTAACATTCCTTCATGCGTGTGCCATAGTAACACAAAATGGTCACAGCTCAGTTTATTGCTTTGCCCTTAAAAGAGCAAAACACTGATATTCTGCTGTGGCCAAGAGTCAGTCGCGAAACTTTTCATTAAAAATTTACAATATAAATATACATATATATACATATACATACATATATACACATACATATATACACATACATACATATATACATACATATACACACACATATACATACATATATATACACATACACACACACATACATATATATACATATACACACATACATAAATAAACTGCATTGTATATTCTACATAAATAAATAAATAACAGATACCATTAGATGAGGGGTAGTCAGAGATCACTTTCTGTCACATTCAGATATTCAGGCAATAAATATTTCGGCTACGTACCTATTGGGTATTCCAATTTTTTGTTTATTAATTAAAAAGATTTTAAGTTTTTTTTTAAAAATGTGTTTACTATTAGACAATCTTATTGGGGGTGGTATATTATTCCAGCATTTCGTAGCTTGGTAGCGGAAACTTCCCTCAAACGCCACAGTTTTATGAGGACGCCCTGCTAATAAGTAGCGCGTGGGTCTTGTACTATATTTGTCATGGAATGAATTAAATTGTAATTTAGAATATAGATATTCCGGTCGCCGATACTTTAAGATGTCAAATACTGTACAAGCGAGATGAAAGTTTCTCCGAGAGGACATGTTTAAGGTGGAATAATTATTTAAATATGGCGTTACGTGCGTTCTAGGCGGAATATTGTGACAAAATCTAGTACATGCATTTTGTACTCGCTGTATAAGACGTTGAGTTTTAGAATGCAATCGAGGTCCATACACTAAATCGCCGTAATTCAATTTAGACAAGATCAATGATTCACAAAGAGTGACACGAACTTCCTCATTCAGTGTATGACTTCAAACATGTAACAGTTTTAATAAAATAGTAACTTTTGTGCAACGTAATCTTTTTTTTGTTTCGATGATCTCATTAATGATATTTTTTTTTGTTTTTTTATTTGTTTGTTGAGAGTACAATGACTTAATAGCATACTACCGAGACATCCAGCTCTTAAAGTTTGCGTTCAGTTCTTTGTAGATTTTTTGGTTAACAAACCGAATTAACTCAAGTGTCAGCGGTTGGTTCATCCTTGCCATTTGGATTTTAATATGCTTGGCGAAATTCAGGCGTATTCAAAGTTCTTCACCACAAATGCAACAGTCGACAAATGTATTCGATTTACCCTGGCAGGTTAACCTCTTCGTGCTGTGGGGAAAGGATTATTAGTAATGCAGACTCCTAGTCCTTTTGCTAGCAATACACCCTGTCAGGTTGACCTCCCCGTGGTCCCCACTAGAAATCATCGTACTGAATATTATGCGTATTATATTAACATTATATTATCATGTATTAAAAAATCTGGAAGAGATTGCTTAATAATACTGTCTTTTGTACTACACTATACTTATCGAAAATTCTTTAAGAAGTCCTGTAATTTTGGTGCAATAAAGTGTTAAATAAATAAAAAAAAAAATGTTTCTGACTTAGATATTCAGATCAAGGATTACAGTCGTAATGAGTATATTTAATTTTTATTTTATTTGCAATTTGTTGACAAACAAGTTGAAAGTTTTGTGAAATGGGAAGATACTTCACAAAAGTTTTGTTCCTTGTCTTAAAATTTGGTGTTTATTGTGGCATTCTACTTTAATATTATTACATACATACGCCATTCCTGTCTACTATTGGGCTGGGCAGAAACAATGGAACGCCAAATTCCTCCATATTCATCAAACTAATAAATACGCTCGATTTATTCATATCTTTTTTATGCAACTTAGAATAGCAAAGAATCTGTCGGGCCACGTGATGGAAAGTGGTAACCATCGCCTATAGACATGAGCAGTACCATGGACATAACAGAGTATACTGTTTCGCCCATGATACCCCCCATGCGTTGCCATTCCTGAGGACTCAGGTGTTATTCCTCTGTACCCAGTAAATTCACGCCATATCCCACCCTTCAAACCGAAACACAGCCATGCAAACAACTGCTTCACGCTTGAAACACGAATGGGACAGAGGTACCCAAGCAATCGACTTTTGTACAAAGTCTCCCTCTGAGTGGTGATGGAGTAACAATAGTTACTCCTTTTTATACCCACGATGTCATAGGAAGCGCCCGAAGGAATAAAACACAATACATTAGTGCAACTCAGACGTTATTTCTTTGTACCCTGTAAATTCACTGCCATATCCCACCCTTCAAACTAAAACATAGCCATGCAAACACAACTGCTTCACGGTAGAAACACGAATAGGACAAAGATATCTAAGCAAACGACTTTTGTACAGTCTCCCTCCGGTGATAATAATATTGTTATATATTTATAATTGATATTAATTATTCTATATACAACGCCATCTAGCGGTAACAAAAGTATTGCGTTTCTGACCGCCGCACTAGACACGATATCAGCAGATAACTGTCCACTGCTGAACATAGGCCTCCCTTTATTGGGGGATTTTGCCAGTAGTCGCCACGCTTGGCAATCGGATTAGCAACTACAGTTAGGCCTTGGTGATGTTTTATTAGGCCGTCCTAGTTGATGATGTAAATATAAAAGTGAGCGTAAATCGTCAAGAACAGGATAATAACCCCATTTTCAATAGAAAGCACCTAAAAAGCGCCCGGTACTTGTGGCAGTGTGTATTTTTCTGTGCGTGAGTGTTCGGTGGCCACATTAGCAGTGGTCTCACGTGCCGCCGACCGCCGCACACTTCATTCCGAGGGCCGGAGACTGTATTAACGTCGCGTCGCGTCGCATCCCGAACACATTTACAACATTATGATAAAGTACTCAAGTGATCTATGCTAATGTCTCTCGTGTATTGTCTTTAAAAAATACTATGTGTTCAGTTTTCATTTGGATTAAGATATATGAAAAAATAAAATACTTCATTAAAATTTTTAGTACACCTTTTCTTGTCCGACGAACTTGGCATCTGGCAAACCGAATTCAGTCGTAGCAAAACCAGTTATCATGATTTTAAAACTGAAATACTGAATCGATTTAGATAAAATTTTTGTGTGTATTTAGAACCAATTTGTCGGTATATCCTTTCCGAAAAGACTTTTACATATTGGTTTTTTCATACACTCATATAACTTCTTATAATTAAAACGATTCTAATGCAACTCAACAAAAATACAGAAACAATGGCCGATATTTTATTTTATTCATTCGATGTCAGTTACAAGCGATTGCCGCTTACTTTTACTCGAAAGTTTCATATCTTCCCAACAAAATGTTAACATCCACGGCCATTAGACTTTTCTGCAAAACGAAAACAACAGATTTGAACTCCCTCCCAACGGCACTTTACCCATTTAGCGGGCTAAACTGAGTTTACTCCGTTTTAGTAATATTTTTGTGCGTCGATTTTACAAAGTCACAAGCGGCGGGAGCGGGAGCGGGACGATAATTTAGTTAGCGGGGAGCAAGTTGTCACGTATGCCATAGCTTCGTCGTGGCTCCGGAAGAATGTCATCACCACGCGCTCCCCCCACCCGTCGCTGTTTTATTAAGGAAAAGTTTAATGACGCTCCCTCCGCTCCGTCTCGGCGTCATCCCGGCGTCGGAAACTTGTGGAATTCCCGAATTAACTCGTGAATTTAATGAGGCAGCTTCACTCTTTGAGTCGAACGCACCTTAATTCAAACACTCTCCAAGTGATTATTTCTCGATTGTTACTTTAACAATTTCGTTTAAGAATTCCTTTGACTATTCCTGGATGTCATTAGGGAAGTCATTTTCTTTTGTCAATTTGTAGTTACAAAGGTGTTCGTTTTCTTTCAGATTTCTGTGTACCGAAAATGTCTTTGATATTTCGTGAACTTAATATTATTATGTGAATATTCTTTTGATGTATTTTGCTGATAGTTCACCTGGTGGAAAGTGATAACCATTGACTATAGATAAGAATAACACTAAGGATATCATTTAATGGCTATAATATAATATTATAGTATATGGTACTACCCATGCGTTGCTTTTCCAAAGGGCTACACAAAAACGTGGTGTAAAAAAAAAACTACAAGAGCATTGTACTGATCAAATTGTTTATTATATTATTTGTTGTTTACCTTTTCAAAAAGTCTACCAGTGACAATTGCCAGTTCGAATTTAGACAGCATCTTCATCATATCAGCCTTTAACTGTCTACTGCTTAACGTAAGCCTCCTCCTTGGAGAGCTTAGCCACTAGTCGCCACGCTTGGCAGGCAGATGTTACAATTTTATTATAATTGTCAAGTACATATTGCCACAATATCGAATACAGACGTTACAGCTACCTAAAAGATTGTTAGATATTAGTCAGCTTTTCTTCATTCATACTGTAATATAGCTTCTATATAATTAATAGATAGTTCAGAGTAATTTGGCAGTGCGGTAGGCGGTAAGCGATAATCTAGTGAACAGATGTTTTGTCCAATTTATGGCGCTAAAGGCGCCCGAGGGAGTCGCCGCGCCGTCTGCACCCGACCCTTACAGAGTTATGTGTTTGTATTGAGGTCTTAAGAGGGTACGAGCTTTGCTGAATAGGAAGGATTTAATGCTAAGAATGGAAGTACTCGAAGCTAGATGCGTTCGTTGGGCGGCATCGATTAACGAGATTAACGGACGTCGAATGCTGCCATCCCGTGGACGGATGACTACATTATTATGTGCTGCTTTGTACAGTACATAATTCTTTGAATATGTTATAAGCATTTCTCGCATCTTCACCACTACAGTAGACTAAATATTTCGCGCCGAATCTATTATCTTTCCTTTTCGTAGCATTAATCCTAACTCGGTGACCCAAAATGTCAATGTTTTTTTGCCAATATATTAATCAGTTAATCGGCTTCTCGTTTTATATGAATTTGAATAACATGACACGATGAAAACGGCCTTTGCATAGTGAGATCTTGGGTTCGATTCTCAGTCGAGCCAATTAGGAAACAAACTTTTTTGGTTTGACTCGATCCGGGTGTATTGGATTCACATATCACACTATCACAGGATATCTTAGCTTGAGGATCAGCAGCTTTGTGTGCTCCTGCGATATTTGTTGTTATATAATTTGCACGTAAGTTATTGGACTACGTCAAAGATTATGGATCAGTATCTCATTGCAAAAGAATTTTATAAGAATGCAATTATAGTAAATTCCAAAATACATCATAATTTTTACAAATTATGCTCTATTTTAACTTTACAAGGGTATGGTAAATGTTCTCCTACAATCGTAATAATAGTAAAATGAGATCCATGGAGAAAATAACAATGAAGTTAAATATACACCATTGTTTTTAGGAAGTTCGGGGATGCCGGAGTATTTCAAAACGGTTTCCGGATCCGTCTATTTACCCTTTGAACCCAATAGTTTTAAAAGAATTTTAGTTGCACTTTTAGAGTCGTAATAACTCATTATGCTTAATTTTGAAGCGACTACAAAAAGGTTCAGTTCTCAATTCGACTGTATTTTTTTCGCGTATAGAATATGAGGTACCTTCGCTAAATATGTGCAGAATGTATTTTTTTTGCAATAGTTAGAATTTACTGACATGTTTATCCCAGGATAATTTTGTTACTAATAAGTTTTTTTTCCGAAACAAAATTTTAAACACCACATTTTATGAGGATCTTAATATTATCATTATGTAATGTTTCTCAAGCGTTTCCTTCATTTTCAATTCTGTAACAGAAATGAGTCATATTTTTTATATATACAACATTTTATTTATTACCTATTTCATGTGTGTATCTCACTGCGTTACGTAGAAAAAATCGAGCGAAGAGTGTTCTGATTAAAATAGGCCTTTTTCGCTTCCTCAGCAATTATTTTGCTAAAAGAGGTCTAATAGCAGGTCAAAAAGTTTGCAGGATCACGATCTATGTGAACAGTAACGGAGAGTGGAGCTTACTGACTTGTTATAATGGAGTCGGTCGAACGCCAAAAGCGGGGCGTTAGCGGAGTTTGCGAGGATTTCAAAGTTGGCGATAGTGGTAATCTCGGCACGCGAAGATAGCCACCTCCACGTTAACAACAAGCTGAAACTATTCGCGTTTGTTACACAACTTTAGAACATTCTGCTAACAACAAAAATGTGAATACGCTATGTTCGTTGAAAAACATAATTTCACTGACAGAAAATAAAATAATCCAATTTTTTTAATATTTACAAACACAATATCTATGCATCAGTTCTATTTATCATAGGTTATATTTATGTCAACAATTTATTTACAATTAGATTTATTTTTTCTAAAAACCTAACTGACTTTAATGTTGACAGAATTAGTATAGAATTAACTCTGGTCCCTTTGATTAAAAAATAATAATTACTCATAAAACGATTTACAATTCTTATTAGAGGACAGATTTAAAATAAAAAAGCCGTTCAAGTGCGAGTCGGACTCGTGCAAAGAGGGTTCCGTACAAAATCATCAAGTTTTAGAAAATATTTTTTGTGAAATATCTACAAATTTACGGTTTTCGGAATTTTTCCTTTACTTTTACTTTGCTTCTTGCTAGATTTCATGATTCAAGGTCAACGGGAAGCACCCTATTGGTTTTGATTCTCTTTGCGAATGTCAAAATTATGTAAAAAAAAATGAATGAATAAATGAGTATACTTTATTTGCATTATACAATATAGGAAATAAGCGAGACAATTTACAAACATAACGATACGATTGTATAAGTACAGTAATGCAATATAAATGGAACATAAATGGCCGTATCTTTTGATTCCGTCGATTTAGAAACTTCATTTTTTATTATTGCTTTAAGAGATTGCAGACCTGAGTATAAGATATTAATTTCAACCTGATACCTCCACGCGTTCCTAAGATAAAGAGTCTTGACAAACAGACGGAAGGACGGACGGACGGACGGACGGACGGACGAAGTGTTCCTATAAGGGTTCCGTTTTTTCCTTTGTAGGTGCGGAACCCTAATAATCGACTTGCGAGCCCTCACCCTCTCTGAATCGAATACTTAATCAGCCTTTTGTGATATCATAATTGTGTTTGTATTTTTTTCTTTGAAGTTGAAATACTAAGAATAAAGCCAATTTTAAATTCCTTTGGAGCTCGACTTTATTCGAGTGGTCATAACTAGCGTCGAATTCACTGGGGAGTTATTCCCGACGACATCTGAAAGCGGTTCTACAATTTTATGAAAACTTAAACTGAACTTTGGGAATCATATCTGTTGTTTAAAATTCAAATAAATGGTTCAGAAGAAATGGTTTTATGTACAGTTACTCATCTCGTTTAGTGATAGAGTACGTATATAATTGTCATTATCCATTTTCCTGTCGAGAATATTTGAATAGCAGGACAAAACATATACGTTAGTGCATGAGAAGGTGGTCAGGTGCCCGAAATGAAAGTATATACTAAACCATTTGACTATCTAGCAATGGGAAACTACCAGAGGGAGACTTTGTACAAAAGTCGATTGCTTGAGTATCTCTGTCCCATTCGTGTTTCAACCGTGAAGCAGTTGTGTTTGCATGGCTGTGTTTTGGTTTGAAGGGTGGGATATGGCGTGAATTTACTGGGTACAGAGGAATAACATCTGAGTCCTCAGGAATGGCAACGCATGGGGTGTATCATGAGCGAAATAGTATACTCTGTTATGTCCATGATACTGCTCATGTCTATAGGCAACGGTTACCACTTTCCATCAGATGGCCCGTCAGCTTGTTTGTCATTTAAGTATAAAAAAAAAAACTAGTTTCCATCTCTTATGCGCAGAGGCTATTATAGATAGATAGATAATTTATTTGCATTACTTACAGCACACAAACAACAGTAGACGTAGATGCACAGTGAAAAAAGATAAAAAATACATGTACAAAAAAAAAAAAGAAATAAAAACAGAATGCATAAAAAAAGTAACAATTTCCTCCCTTTATGCGTGTGCCACAGTAACACAAAATGGTCATAACTCAGCTTATTGCTTTGCCCTAAAAAGAGCAAAACACTGTGGTCAATATTATCTAACTGTTATAGTTAGTTACTATTAAATATGCGAGACAGTTACCGAGTGCTGCTGCAGCAGTGGCGTAGCAGCTCCATCGAAGAACTACTGACTACCGTTTGGGGATTCCAAAAATCGTAACCTAAATTTCAAAATTTTTCATATTCATATTTATGTTTCCTAATGGTATTTACCATTGGGGGCATTTTCCAGTAGTTGCGAAAGTTCTTGACTGACGACCCCGCACGGGCAAACGCAGTAGGGCGACCCCTCACTAGATGAAGTGACGACCTCAAATACATTGCAGAGGGTCAGTGGATGCTGGTGGCTCAGGACCGTTCTTTATGGCAGTCTATGGGGAGGCTTATGTCCAGCAGTGGACGGATAATAGTTAAAATGATGATCAAGATGTACATATTTATGTTTGGTTCAAATAAAAAGAATTATTACTTGTTTTTTTGCTCGGACGACCCTTTGAATCGTCATCTAGTTAGTCAAATTAGAAGTTTTCACAACGATGGCGACTGTGCAATTTCTGTCATCATACGGCATACTATCACACGAGAAGAAAAAGCTTAGCAAAATATGATATACTCGTATTTTGTTGTAGGTTATTTCATTATAATTCCCAGACGCTATCGCTGTCATCTATACAGTTTCATTTCAGCGGTCACGTCGCGTCGCCCGAAATAGTGGCCACTTGGCTTTAGGAATTTGCCACACTTTATCCTCATACGTTTTCCTCAACAAGACACCCAAACGTTGCTCTGTTGGCATCTTGTAACATTACTCTCAATAAACCGCGTGTTAACACCCGGCTGGCAATCGCGGCGGGATTGCCTGCACGCCTGGATATCGGGATTGAATAGGCCATGGGATTACGGCCGAGGCGTGCGTGCACGCAACCTCCTCCGTTCTTGTTGTGAGCGTCGTGTCAGCCTAATAAGGATTAGGCGTTTGAAGATTTGCGGAACCCGATCTTTGATTGTTCTACACGAACAATACAACTACGTACAGTAATTGCAAAAGGAAATCATGAAAATGATATTTATTTATTTATTTCTTTGGTACATCAACAGATTACAAACAAAACTTTTACCAATAGAATACAACAATAGCATTATAAGTCTGCAGTCCAATTATAGTTGTACTCAACATTCACAGAGGTGAAACGGAATAGGTTGATTTTTAATACAAAAAAGAATGAATGATAAAAACTACATACAAAATAAGAATCATAAATATAATATAAAAATAATAAATATTTATTATACTGAATAATAAATAAATATTATTATAATTTCAGCCGTTAACTGTCCACTGCTGGACATAAGCTTTCCCCATAAGGGCAGTTTTGCCAGTAGTTGCCACGTTTGGTAGACGAGTTGGCAATAATAAATAAATAAATTAATGTAATTCCTAATGGGGTAGATGGGGATATTTGCCAACTATTCGGTAATAGTCGGTGAGTTACATTTTTTTTTTATATACAACTTAGAATGGCAAACAAGCTGACGGTCCACCTGATGTAAAGTGGTAACCGTCGCCTATAGACATGAGCAGTACCGTGGACATAACAGAGTATACTGTTTCGCCCATGATACCCCCCATGCGTTGCCATTCCTGAGGACTCAGGTGTTATTCCTCTGTACCCAGTAAATTCACGCCATATCCCACCCTTCAAACCGAAACACAGCCATGCAATTACAATTGTTTGTGGAGTATGTAATGCACAATATACGCTATTGCTATAAACCTACTTGTAAAAGTAAAATTTTAATCTCATATGACAGAGAAATTTTTATTCGAAAGACAAATATAAACTAATTTTCTAGTAGATTTAAGTAAAAATTATTATAAATTTAGTTTAAGATGGTCCATAAAACAGTATTTTTTTTAAATTAGAAAATTAAAATATTATGTATTTGTATTATATGTATTGTATGTGCTATGGATTAAAAAAATAATTATATCTAATAAGTGAAAATAAATAAACTTATCAATTAAATTAATAAAGATAAACTTAATATCGTAAGATTTTAAGTTTTTTTAAATGAAAATTTGATTATTTAATTATTATAATCTTTATGAAAATTTTGAATACGACACCCCCCTAGCTTCTAACAGCTGCGCCCGACAGGGTCTACAATATACTTTATTAATTATTAACATCTTTTATAATAATATTGTAGAATGCAATAAATAAATTGAATTGAATTGAAAATATTAGGCTAAGAGACAAGTTTAGAGAATTGCCGCACAGATTTTTTTTACAACACAGGGGGCAAACGAGCATGCGGCTCACCTGATGGTAAGTGACTATCGCCGCCCATGATCACCCACAACACCAGCGGCATTGCAGGTGTGCTGCCGGCCTTTTAAAAAGGAATATACTTATATTTCGCCGAACATATCCACCCAACATAGCAGAGGACTTGCCCATCACTGTCTCTCAAATTGACAGTGATTCTCATTACTGGAGAGTTAGCCTGATTATTAATTAACACACAAATACACCTTGGCAGTCAATAATAGGTCGGGGTGAGGTAAAAAGTATTGAATTGAGTTTGGTTTTTCGAGTACGGAGTGAAATGGTTCGTTATGCATGCAGTGTCTATTTAAATGAATCGATAATTCATTTCACATTTACCATGCTGATGATTCCATACTAGTGTTATTATATACTCGTATATTTAAGTATGTGATGCCCTCAATGCGAGATGGTTATTAAAATCGGCCTGATTTATAAGTAGCATCGTACAGGGGGCTTATTTTTATATCAGAATCTAACTGGCCGTTGTAGTTCCAAGAACATTTTAAATAAAAAAATAAACATGCTCTTAGTTATTAAATTATTAACTATTTGCCGCGAACATCACTTTCATTATAATAAAAAATGTTTATCTAGTATATGGTGCATGTTTACATCAAAATTCATTCAAATCCATTCAATTTTTAAAGAGTGATTGGTTAAAATAAACATCCAAATAGCTTTACTTATTTTTATATCTATAATAACAATAGGATTATAAGAAATAAAAAATTAATAAAGTATAAGGATTTTCCCCATTTGCCTATATTTTTTAACCCTTTTCGATATTTTTTTTTGTAATTCCGTCTTTTACTTTTTTACTTCTGTTGTTAGTTATGTCACAATTGGAAGTGTGAAAGATTTTTTTTTAAGAGATATTAATAGTAGAAAGTACTATTTATAATAAATAGAGTCAAGTTCAATAGATACCCTAATCCATGAACACATAAGGAGAGAGCGATATGTTTGATTTATTCACACGAAAAATATGTCCATTACAATTTACTTTAATAGTATTAATGATTGTTATAAACAATGTAATGAATGTATTGTATATTCGGCCGCGGAACCGTCTGAACTGTAGACAACAAACAAGAAATTGGCGAGCAACAAAAAAGCTGCCCTAAACTTATCCCATTCTATACATGCACGGAACAAAGAGTCGTACGTAATGAAACTACCAAGTTTTAACGGCTGTTTTAATTTAGGGCAACTTGGAACTTTGTTCTTGCGATATTGGGAAACTAATGACTGATAATAATAGATTTTTCAACAAAGCGATGGAGCGAATTATCGAGAATCGATAAAAAAAGTTTAAAGCCAAAAATAAGTTTTCTTTTTTTGTTCTTTTTGCAGGAAGTTCTTCCTTTTTGGAAGAAGAGACACTATTTGTACACGTAACTTGCGTGAATTTTCAATAATTTATAAACCGATTATGATCGGCATTTTTGCTAACCACAGCAGACCATGTGGACTGACACGTTTGTCCTAATTAATTTTGTAATTATCGACCTACCTGTTTTTCCGAGGTCAATTTTAAATTGTGTACAAATTATTATTTACAATTTTCAGGTACTTATATTAATATGCAAATATTAATGTTATTATCCACGTTTTTATATACATTGTTCTTTTGTTTTATTTGGTAAGAAATTATATTTTTTTCAAACATGCTTGTAAATGTGAGCATTATTTTGACAATCTTCTTACAGATAAAACAAAATTGCTATACTGTCCAGATACATGTGGGCAGCGGCCGGCAAAAGTTGTATGAAAATCCATATCTGTAGTGTTTTGCGACCAGATAAATTACTGTGTAAACTCATATCTGTCCTGTAATTTAAAAACGGAATGACCTTTTACTTCGAAACATGCCTACCAAGGAGGTAACTAATAAAAAGTTTTATTTAAATTTCGAAATGGCTTTCAAATAGAACGCTGTTTATTGAAAAAAAAAAAACAAAGGAACATTATAGCGCGTAAAAAATTATTATTGTTCGTTATTCGTCATTGAACTTAAAAAATAAAATTGTGTTTTTAATTTCCGCGCATTGTTTGAGAAAAGTACTATACAAGCCTTAGCCACAATTGGGCATTGATGGACTCACATATGTGTGCCTCGGCTTCGCCTCGATCCACATTTGCACGTTCGTCCATCAATGCCTCAGTTGCTGGCCGCTGCAGTAATGTAGTAATGTACTATAGTTTATCACTTGGTGGTTAGATACAATATTTTATTGGCGACATAAATAATCGTGGTTGAAGCTATAAAAATATAGATTCTTCCATATCATAATTTTGTTTCAATTCCCAACTGAGGCAAATGATTTGTAATAAAAATACATTATTGCTCTGTATTGTTTATTACTGTTGCTTACGGAAAATGTGAATGGATATATTTCTAAATTATGTTATAAATATAGATGATTGATTTATAAGACTTTTAGAGATATTTGATTTTATCTTTTGAGACATAAAACCCAAAAATCATACTAACTGAAGAATATTAATGCAATGAATTTGTTATTACTCTATTAACTAAGCCGAGTGTGAAACTTTAAGGTTGGCGTTGGACTGAACATGAGTCAGTTTATTAACTAAATAAAGGTAAACAAACATTAACTCAGGCTTTGAGCGGTGGCCGTCCCTCGAAATAGGTAATGGCGCGAACATTCCGCCCGGCGTGAAGCGATTATAACATTTTAAGACAACTTGCTGAGACTTCCTGAAGAGGATGACTTAATCATAAAGTTAATATAATAGAGAGACACAAGGAACTTGCGGAGCGCGATGGAGGGGGGGGGGGGGGCAAGACAGTGAGATGGAAAAGAAAAAAGTAACGAAAGTGGCGGTATTGAGTATAATACTCGTAGTTTAAGTCCATTAGAAATGAAAGTGTTTGAAAACTAAACAAGCAAGGTGTTGGAACGTCATGTTTAATTTATGTAATATTTTATTTTCTACTTTACTTTATTCGATTAGAAATCATAAAAGGAATTTGACTTCATTTTACCCAACTATATTAATATTTTTAACAACTAAAAAAAGAAAAAGATTCTTAATACAACTGTATTTTTTTTCTATGTGTACTGTAATACAACCTTCGCTAAGTTAATTAAATTAAAAATTATATTTTATGAAATAATTTCTTAAATTATTTAAATTTGTATTTCTTAAAAATTCTCCATATTTGACATATTCCAAACTATATCAGAGAACATACAAAATTTAAATTATTAATATATTTCAATATAGTGTCATTACATAAAACGTTGATAGTTTGCCCGTCGCCGCCACCCCCGACGCCTGGCAGCCGTTACTTTCCTCAGTCATACAGATACGCTAGAAGCCTGCGTCGATACGCTAGTCGTAAAAAATATGGCTGTGTTTGGACATGTACGGCAAACTAGAATTTATTGTCTGCTTACTGAAATATATTGACATAAACATATGGAATGAACTCTGAAACGGCACACACACGAATTTGGAAATGAAACATAATATTGACGCTGTGAAAGTGCTTATTTTATATTATATAATTTGAATTGCGTTTAAATAATTCATATGCACTTAAGTATAAAATATGCTAAAAGAATTATATAAAGTAAAACGAAATATTTATCATGTCATTATCATTTCAGCAATTTTTTTTATAGGTGATAATGAAATAGTAACCCCACCCGCGCTATCGGTATACACCGGCGGGGCACCAGTGAAGGATGATAGGTGAGGATGAAGCAGGTCAGTTAGCCCATCGTGACGAATTCAACGAGAATTGTTCACGATGGTTTCCAGGGGGAACCACGCGGAGGTTGACCTGATAAGGCTAGCTTGCTTGCTAGCAATGGGGCTGTCAAACTCCATTGCTAACAATCTGCTGAACGTATGCCTTTCCCATAGACTGCCATAAAGAATGCTCCTGAGCCACCTGCATTCACTGACATCTTGCAATCCATTTGAGGTCGTCATTCCATCTTTTAAGGAGTCGTCTTACACTGTGTCCGATCTCTCTCGAAGGTTACAGTTAGGTTTTTTAGCAGTAAAATGTGTAAATAAACATCTCGTTGTACCCGGTCTGTTTGTTAACAAACTAAAGGGCCAAAGTAAACGTCGTTCCGTATACAAGGGCAAGTTCGCTGCCAGAGCATGTGGTCGCGGCGACGTCAACTATGGGAGAGTTATTCGCCGGCTTACGTCGGGCAGACCGCTTTATTGCTCTCCCCTGGCCTGCCCACCATAGATGGATGGTCACAACTGCTATTAGAATAGTTGGCGTATTCAAATTAAGGGTCTTCAACACTGTTATTATCTAAATCGTGCCTCGTCCAAGTTACGCATATGATTTATTATTATTTAGTACTTAGTGACTTCATTCGTGTGGCCAAAATACATAGATTAGATTATCCGGGATTAAAGTAGCCTGTATATGTTAATATATGAAGTATTTTGGTAGTAGAAAAATCATGTTTTTTTATACTACTGAGGTGGCAAATAAGCATACAGCCCACCTGATGGTAAACGGTTACCGTAGCCGATGAACGCCTGCAATACCAGAGGCAATACGCGCGCGTTACCGATCCTGAAGAAACCTCTTTTATAGAACCCCATGCTGTAGTCTCTTGGGAAAACCTCGGCAAGGAGCTCATTCCATAACCTGAGTGTTCGTGTGTTGTGATGGTCGCTTGAGTCGTTCAAACGTACAGTGGTAACAAACTATATTATTGTTACTATTAATAGCATATGGTACACAGACTGTTTTTCTCCATTCCAGTTAAGTCTTTGCCACTAAGCAGTTATGCTGACATGATTACTGGCTTTCATTTCGAAGCGTGGGCATATGGCATGCATATGGCATATGGCAGTGAAATTACAGGGCACGGATTCATAACATTATAGTCTACAGATGTGACTATATATGAGAAGTGTCAGTCATGCTACAAAGTTCTGTGTTGTGTTACTACAGGGTGTATAAAAACAATAAATAAATGTACGTAAACATAGTTATATATCTTTAGTGAATGGTGAAACTTACACTAATAAAATAAGAGGAAAAGTTAGTTTATTGCATTTCATCCAATCCAAACTGTTTATACCCGTTGTGGTGAAAGTTTCCCTGTTGGGAAATTCGCGACAGATAGGAAAAACTCATTACCGCATCGAACACTTTCCGAACGGTTTATCCTCCTTTGGATGCGAGGAAGCGGGGCGCCCTCTGGTAGACAGTTGTGGGTCTCATGATTACCGTGTAATGTTATTTAAATATTATTTATAGCCCATGACGTCACTTGTTTACTATCGTAATTTAATTGCTGTAAAAATTTTAATTTAAGTTTATTTAATGAGTAAGTTTTTAATTCCAGTGTTTTTAGAGTACCATATCTCCAAAGGTAAAACGAAACCCTTATAGGATCGCTTCATTGCCCGTTCATCCGTCCGTCCGTCTCTTATGGCCCTTTTTCTTAGGAATACGTATATAATATCATATAATCAAGTCTACAATCTCTTAAAGCAGTAATAAATCATGCTTTTAAATTGACGAAATCAAAAGATACAGCCGTATATATTTCATTTATATCGCATATTTTAACGATCGCAAAACCTATAAGGTACTTACCGACGACCTAAAATCATAAAATTTGGCAAGAAGCAATGTCATGTACCACGAGTAAATGAAAAATTTAAACCCGTAAATTTGTAGTTATTTCACAAAAATAAACTTGATGATTTTGTACGGCACCCTCGTTGCGCGAGTCGGACTCGCACTTCACCGGCTCTTTATCTTTTACAATTCATATCTCTTTGGTACAAATATTAATTTTCCCCGATAGAAAACTTTTTTTTTTACAACACAAGGGGCAAACGAACATGCGGCTCACCTGATGGTAAGTGAGTACCGCCGCCCATGATAAACTCCATTAAAAGTCCTTCCTTACGATTTTACCTTATAGTGTTAGAACATTTTATACCTACATAGTTTTATGAACAGAATTAAGAACGAGTTTTCACTGTATATTTCGCCGTGTAGGCCTCGACATAGAATGGACTACCACTTCCTTTCCCGTGGGTGTCTTAAGAGGCGACTAAGGGAGCATATGGTGGAGGGATGGGCAGCAGCGTCCCCTTTAAAACATCTGTAAAAGCCGAACTACAGTTGCCAACCCCCTGTCAAACGTGGCAACTACTGGCAAAACCGCCCTAATGGGGAAGGCTTACGTTCAGCAGTGGACAGGTAACGGCTGAATTATTAATATTAATTTCGCTTTATATAGATGCGATCAGACTTTGTACAAAAGTCGATTGCTTGGGTACCTCTGTCCCATTCGTATTTCAACCGTAAAGCAGTTGTGTTTGCATGGCTGTGTTTCGGTTTGAAGGGTGGGATATGGTGTGAATTTACAGGGTACAGAGGAATAACACCTGAGTCCTCAGGAATGGCAACGCATGGGGTGTATCATGGGCGAAACAGTATACTCTGTTATGTCCATGGTACTGCTCATGTCTATAGGCGACGGTAACCACTTTTCATCAGGTGGGCCGTCAGCTTGTTCGTCATTCTAAGTTGTATAAAAAAAAATCCAAATCCCCAAGTGCCAATAATCATTAGGTTCCCGTGGTGGCGACCGACGCCGGACACGGCGGCTAGTCAACAATAAAGCTAAGTGGATAGGATTTTTATTAGAGCCATTCGCTTTGAGAGCACATATAAATCTAAATGCGAAACTGCAGAACAAATTGTGGTGGTAACGGCATCATTATTTATGGCCTAAACCCCTGTCACTACACGCCTCGTAAGGGCCACACTACACTACCACGAGGGTACTACACTACACATATTGAGAGTAGACGACCTTGGCGGTATAGCACTTTAACATACTGCTTTAACCATCTGTTTCTGTCCGTTTGTTGCGTACATTCCATCTCTACAAAATATAAAATTTTCTATTCATGATATCTTTTTTATTTTAGTACTAATTTTTACCCGCAACTTTGTCCGAATTTTTTTTTATAACACACTTAGAAAAAACGCATTCAACTCACCTGGTAATAAGTGACAACTACCGCCCATGAGCACCTGCCACAACGGAGTCATTGCAGATGTGCTGCCGGTCTTTTAAAAAGGAATATGCTCTTTTCTTGAACGTTACGATGTCGTATCAATATTGGCCGCATAATAGGTATGTGTGGGGGGAAAGGGATTGTTAGCAATGGAGTTTGACAGCCCCATTGCTAGCAGTATGCCCTATCAGGTCGACCTCCATGTGGTTCCCCCTGGAAACCGTCGTGAACAATTCTTGTTGAATTCGTCACGATGGGCTAACTGACCTGCTTCATCCTCACCTATCATCCTTCACTGGTGCCCCGCCGGTGTATATCGATAGCGCGAATGGAGTTATCATTCCAAAAATTATGTGTTATGGGTTTTTTTTTACAACACAGGCGGCAAACGAGCATGCGGCTCACCTGATGGTAAGTGACTACCGCCGCCCATGATCACCCACAACACCAGCGGCATTGCAGTTAAAATGTTTAACAATACTTAAATATGACGTGCATATTAATATACCATGACACTCGGTTGAGTCGTTAAGGCGTCAACAAATATCTATCTATCTACCAGACAAACTTAATTTTACATTTATAATATTAGCACAGTATATGCAGCTATATCGTATGAAAAATAATTGTTTAAACAACAATATTAGTAATATTTTGTAATTAATAAGGATGGAGGAGGATTAACGATAATAACTGAGTTTGTGCCCCACAGAAAAATCAATTTCAATTGTAAAAAAAAAACCAGTTATTTTTATTTAAAAACTAAACTACTGTACCGATTTTCATAAAATTTCTATAGAGTCAACCTGTAAATCATTATAAATAAGATAAAAAAGATTTTTCCCTATCGGTTTACAACTGACGGAGTTTTTTTCTTTGAGATTTTTTTCTTTTTTTATATTTGAAACCTCATAGGTTTCAAATATAAAAAAAGAAAAAAAATACAACGGACTTGACAACTTCCTGCGATTTTGAAATCGGTTGAAAAGTAATAATATTGCACAAAGTTTAATTGTGCAATAAAGAATAAATAAATATATACAATAAATATAAATTTTCTAGGGCCTACATATCTACTGCTCAGTTTGTGACTAGGTCCCGATATGTGATTATGGCCAGACTACTCATATATTAAATGGTAGGTACTAAATACACATGTTAAATAAAAGTGACCGTTTTCCTAAACCATACGATGTACTACAAATTTTGTTGAATATATGTCACCAGAGGGAGACTGTACAAAAGTCGATTGCTTGGGTACCTCTGTCCCATTCGTGTTTCTACCGTGAAGCAGTTGTGTTTGCATGCCTCTGTTTCGGTTTGAAGGGTGGGCATATGGCGTTGATTTACAGGGTACAGAGGAATAACATCTGAGTCCTCAGAAATAGCAACGCATAGGGGGTATCATGGACGAAACAGTATACTCTGTTATGTCCATGGTACTGCTCATGACTATAGGCGACGGTTACCACTTTCCATCAGGTGGGCCGTCAGCTTGATTGCCATTCTAAGTTGTATAAAAAAACGCATTGGTTTAGTAAATTATTAAAATAATAATAAATATTTTATTATAAAAATAGTGTAATGCACTATTATAAGATTAAGTAGATATTGAAATTTTGTTCTGAAAACCAGGTATATCTCGCAAAATTATATATTTTTGGCGTTTTTTTTTTTATCTCTTAATATAATTGGAACTTGCTAGCTCAGTTGCCCTCTTAAAATACTGTCCAATTTTATAAACGAAGATTACTGGCTAAAAAGAGTTGTATACCACGGGTACTATTACAGGCTGCCATTGACAATGTAAAACATTAAAAATTTATACAGGTATAGAATTATAATTAATATAATATTATAGTTACATGAAATGCAAAGTTTGTGTTGGATGCGATATAGCAGTCAATCTTTTACGAGTTAAAAATTGCGTGGGTAATGTATACATAAACTAACAGTAATTTGAAAATCCGCGGTCATCGGCGGTCAACTCTCTCATGTGCGCAAGCCCTAAAGGTGTGTGCACACTCAGGTAAGTACCTACTAGACGGCCATCAGGCAGCCAATGATACCCACTCAGACCGGGATCAGTTGTCGATGCCGTTCACTAATAGCTCCCTGGGGCGACCCCTGTCTGCCCACATTAGCTTGCCCACCTCCTTCTAATAGAACTGTAAACTGCTTGATGTTGTAGCACACGTGGTATTATTAACGATCCGACAAAATGGAGGATTCTCAATTTGAATGTATGTTTGTTTTTATTTTAATGATACTTGTTAATCGAATAATAAGTACACGTGAAAGAAAAAAAAATCCAAAATGGACTGAGTCTCTTTGAGGACTCTTTGTTTCTGAATATAGAAAACAAGTGTTATTTGTTTGAATTATTTTTGATCCTGTATTTTTGTTGTCTAATTTTTTATAATATTCAAGCATTCCAATTATAACTAAAGGGCTAGTCCTTTTCCTATCATATCTAAATATGTGCAGTAATCATGTTTCACTTAGATATTTGTTTCATATAAATTTTGTTCCAGAAAAAAAAACACTGATTTCGATCAAAATAACTGGTTTTGCATCTATTTCTATTTAATAAATAAAAAATAGGTAATTGTTTTTCGTGCGTCAAGGCCAAAGTCATAGCATGTGTTGGATGACAGCTGACATTTTAATGATTGACATGACATTCCGTAAGTAGAACTTATTCTATAATTTTTCACGATCAAATGTTTTTATTGAATTTTACGTAGGTATTCAGCGAGTCTACCATCAAATTCCGAAATTTCGGACTCAATTTCGTGTTTTTGTTTATACCAAAATCGGACCAATAAATGGAGTTCAACATTTCGTTCATCATACATCCTATCATAAAAGTCCAAGGGAACAATATTTTAATATTTTTAATATTTCCAAACGGCATGTATTATTATGTAATTTTAACATCTAATTTGTGTTTCGTTTGGCTCCAAAATTTCGGAAAACATTTCATGGTAGGCCCTCAGATGTCATTAACATACATACATGTCATACATTTGAGTAATATTTCGTTTTGTTAATTTAGTGACCCATCACAAATTAAAACTGTTAGGATAATCCTACAACGCGCAAAGTGTACTGCCTATAAAAGTGCAAAGCAAATATTTTCAATAGAAATAGGTAAACAAATCTCCATTCGAATGCGAAAGTTCGGTACGAAAAATAATCACGTTGTAACGCGTCCGATCGACGCAGGTGCTCGTTCGCTCGGCGGCCCGCCTGATGGGTTCCATTCACTCGCTCAATCATTCACTCAGCCCGCGAGTGGGTGCATGGCTTTATGCAGAATTATTGAATTTTCTGACTCGAATAGCGTCTGCTCAGGGAATGGTGCTGGTAAAAATCCATTTGTGCAAATATTGACTCGGCCTGTGTTGTGAGATACGCCCATAACTGGTTTATGTTTCCTTTCAGATCACTTTTGTGATCGGTATTGAAATGTACATACATTTCAATATGTATGCATACATATGTATGAGCCTGGCCATAAAACTATAAATATATTATAGTGTTTTGGCCAGCCCCTGGACTTCTTGAATATGGAATCTATGTTTACGTAAATACAAATCATTGAAATCCAAACAAGATAATCTAGCTGTATGAGTAATAATTAACCTTAGATACCTTTGACCCTGACTGCTGAGGAAAGTCTAATTTTCTCAAAACTTAATTAAGAATCATCCTGTTTAAACCAGTCTTGTAAAAGTCTCATTAAAATCGGTTCATCTGTTTGGCCGTACCACATCACGACCATAACATTTATGGTTTAGTGTCGTCATGTAGCCTGTTAATATTTAGTATGTTACTCCTAAATAGAGAGTAATCTAATATCTTATTAAAATCTACAAGTTGTTGCAAACATGCAAACACAAACATTTATACTAAAAACTAAGTTATTTTTGTTTCTCCGGTTAATAGTAAAAAAGAAATTAAAAAAAACCGGTCAGGTGGTCTAGATGAACTCACACGTAGACGGTTCTGTGCATAGATTTTTCTTATTTTGGGCCATAATTTTGCTTAAAAGTGTACAGTATAACTTTGTTTTTGGAGGTTTAATGAGATATACTCAAAAACTATGCTAGTTGGAAACATCGTTTTATTTTTTCTGTAATATCTACATATAACTTTATCAATTGTAATTATATCAGATTTTTTCGCTTCTCAAACTTCAGAGATCTCAGAAACTACGCAGCAACTATAAAAGTAGATAAAAAATCAATTTTCAAATGTACTAATGAAACCCTTTTATATGATACTCCACTTGAACTGCTTGGCAACTATAAATATCCCTTTTGGAAATCCCTAGCAAAAAAATATATTTTTTCAGTGTTGGTCAATAATGTACAGAACTATTACAAATTTTAATTCGATAGCAATAGTACTTGCTGAGATACAGCACCGTAGCAGATGGATGGACGGATCTAGGGACGGGCATTATAAGGGTTTCTTTGTACCTTTTTCGTACGGAACCCTAAAATGCAATCAAATTGAGAACCTCCTCTTTTTTTAAGCCGGTAAAAAGTTAATTGCTGACACTCAACTGCATTAGTAGGTAGGATTTATTCAACAATTTTCGTTTCCAAGTTTCGCACGAGCAAACGTGCGTTGCATTTTGCATGTAGATTGGTGGCAGTGTGGCCGCAGCATCACTAATTAGAGCGCGCACTCACTACCAGTAGAATTACTTTTTATTTCGTCTTATTTACATTTAACTAGTGAATACAAATCGTGTAATACAGAGAAAAGTACTCGCAATCCGCGTCTAACTAAATAACGCTAATTCTAATATTTTTAACGATAAATTGCTAGTGAAGTTGTTGATCATTTGTCCTTTTTCTTATATTTACTTATTAAAACAAATTAATTCAGCCATTAACTGTCCAATGCTGATACGAGAAATAATGCAAGACTGCATAATGACTAGATAATGTAAAACTGATGCAAGAAATAATCAAAATAATTATATATCAATACAGCATGTTTTTTGAAAAAAGGGATAAAAAGGTGTCTTCATTTATTATTATTATATTGCAGACGATCATAGGTTGCGGTAGCTGTTTATTATGGTAGTATAGCTGACGGGCCGTATGCTTGTTTGCCACCTCTGTGGTATAAAAATAAATTAATATTTCACAAATTTTACTTGACTTTTTCATAAAAATGAAGCTATGTATCAGAATAAATAATTTACAGTTCTAAAGATATATATAAGATAGAATTCTTCTATAAAATAGAATTTATCGCGATTACTTAGTTAAAATTTAACAATGTCCATTTCGAATTTGTATTTCTATTTTATTATAAAAACTCTGTAGATATTTATCATAGATAAAAAATAATGTATGTAAAACTTTTTTTTCTATAATGGCAACACTATTGGAGGCAGAAACTTGACACTGAATATGTCAAATTGTTTTGTCAGGCTGTCAGTCTATCATTCGACAATGTCAGAGTAACGCTAATCCCGCCTCTTGTGGTGTCTAGTTTGTCTTCTGTTTATTGTTAAATCAATTTTAATATTAGTTAATATTGATTAAGATATTGTGTGATAAGTGTTTCTATTATTTGAAACATGTTGGTTTTATTTGAGACTCCAGGAGGCTACGCCATTTTTAAGGTAAGATTCAACACGTGTTGATTATAACCTCTAACGCCGAATGTTTTACGTGCATTCTATGATAAATAATCAAGTAAATGTATTATTTATTCGTTCATAAGACTATCCTTACATGTATAATGTATTATATTTCTCTGAGATTAACGTATTGGCAGTTGCAAACACACACGCACAGAAATTGTATTCTTCCCCAACCACATTTGAAAATGTTATCTGTCTAATGCAATTAAGAACTGATTGATTTAGAAATTATAATGATTACATACAAATAGCGGAATATTCTTCACAAAGTCCCTTCATGGTATATTATTCCTAATAACTGAGAAAATTAATATTGCTAATGACTAATTGTTTAGGTTAACCCAAATATTGCCTTTCCTCATTAACTAAAATTTGCTACATTAATATTCTGGATTAACATAGCATTTCTTATCCTAATTTATCTTTTATATTACTATTGACAGTAGATTGATAGTTTGAATTCACTTGTTACTGTTGTTATGAACATTGGACATAGAATCTTACAAATACCATAAGGTCTTGATCACCCGGTTAACCTCTTCCCCCTGGTTACACTGTGCAGTGCTGTATTATTTACTTTAGGTATCACTCGGTGCATAAATGAATTCATAGTATAGTTTTATTCACTTCAGTAGCTGCACTACTACATTAAATGAGTGCTTGCAATGTGCGGATAAAGTAGATATTTCCATTCCAGAAACAATGCTATTGTGTAAATTGATGGATAAAGCATTTTCTATGTCACACTATGTCACTTGCTAGAGAGATTATTTTGAAAAAGTGTAACAAGTCATATATATTTGAAATATTTTTTTTTTTTGTAACTTTATATACTAAAAAACATTGTTTCATTTGTACCTTTCAGTATACCTACATATTGTAATTGGAATTCTATATAGATCCTTATAGCATGTAAATTTTAGGTATTTGGATCATGGAGCTTCTACTGTATAATGAATTAACTGTACCATATGTTGTGTCTGCTTTAGATAATATATATAATTGTAATAATTTATGGATAAATTTAATGGATGGTCTCTAATAAACTCATTTTAGTTATTTTATATCTTTTCTATAGCATAGGATATAAAAATCAGAATTTTAGTTTTAAATAACAAGTTTATGAGTCTAAAATATAATAAATGAGACACTTGTCTTATTTTAGATTAGTTAATTATTTATTACTATATATATATATATATATATATATATATATATATATATATATATATATATATACTTCCAGACATTCGACTTCATTAACCTCTAGATAAAGGTAGGTAGTAGGTAGGGCGGCATTTGTTGCACCAAGCTCGATATATCATGTCAAGCTAGTATATATATATATATGTATATGTATTTATATATATATTATATATATATATATATATATATATATATATATATATATATATATATATATATATATATATATATATATATATATATATATATATATATATATGAGTCCTTGTCATACATGTGGTTAGGGAAATGCTTATTTTTATTTCAGTATTAGCTTTATCTGGAATTGTAATTAGATGTCTGTGTTAATGCTATTTTAGAATCTAGTTAATGAAGATGCACATACATACTCTCAGGTCTTTATAAATATAGTTTTATGATACTTGATTGTTTATATATATATATTTTTTTAGTTACTGGATGAATCAAAGTTATCACAAATCGATGATCTGTATCAAGAATTCAACACACCTGAAGGAGCGTCATCAGTGTAAGATTTTATATTTTTTTTATTATTGTTTTTATTTTGTGCTGAATTAACTAATATTATTTTTTATTTAAAAATTATGTATTTATACATTATTTATACAAATCAAAATTTTAAATTCTATGTACATCTTAAATAAAAAATAATAATTTCAGTGTAAAGTTGAAGAACTTCATCAAATTTGAAGATACAACACAAGCATTAGCAGCCACTACAGCTGCCATTGAAGGCAAGATATCCAAGCCATTGAAAAAAGCTCTTAAGAAATATGTCAGCAAAGAAGTTCAGGAACAGCTGTTGGTTGGGGACGCCAAGCTCGGTAGCGCCATTAGAGAAAAATTCGATTTACAGTGTGTGTCTAATAGTAATGTACAAGAGTTGTTGAGATGCATCAGGTCACAGATGGACAATTTGTTAGCTGGTCTCCCAAAGAAGGAGATGACTGCTATGGCCCTTGGTCTTGCTCATTCCCTCTCCAGGTACAAATTAAAGTTCTCCCCAGACAAAATAGACACAATGATTGTCCAAGCACAATGTCTTTTAGATGACTTAGATAAAGAATTAAATAATTATATAATGAGATGCCGGGAATGGTATGGCTGGCATTTCCCAGAGCTTGGAAAAATTATAACTGACAACACATTGTTTGTTAAAGTCGTGAAACTGATTGGCACTAGAGATCATGCAAGTGAAACGGATTTATCAGACATCCTTCCAGAAGATTTGGAAGAGAAAGTCAAAGAGGCCGCAGAGATCTCAATGGGAACAGAGATCTCAGATGATGATATCATGAATATACAGAATCTGTGTGATGAGATAATCTCCATAACTGACTACAGGACACATTTGACTGACTATTTGAAGGCTAGGATGATGGCAATGGCGCCAAATCTGACTGTTTTAATTGGTGAACACATTGGTGCTAGACTAATTGCTCATGCTGGATCCCTGATGAATTTAGCAAAGCATCCAGCATCAACGGTCCAGATATTTGGTGCAGAGAAAGCCTTGTTCCGTGCATTAAAGACAAAGAAGGATACACCTAAATATGGTTTAATATATCACGCTCAGTTAGTTGGACAGTGCAGTACAAAGAATAAAGGGAAGATGTCCCGTATGTTAGCAGCTAAAGCGGCGTTGGCTACTAGGGTGGATGCTTTTGGTGAGGATGTGTCGTTTGAGCTCGGAGCGGAACATAAAGTGAAGCTGGAGAACAGGCTGAGGCTGTTGGAGGAAGGCAACTTGAGGAGAATCAGTGGCACGGGCAAGGCTAAAGCTAAGTTCGAGAAATATCACAGTAAGAGGTGAGCAATTAAATTAGTAAAATAATTTTTAACCAACTTGAATGAGAATGAGGTTTTTATTTGTGTAATGTATCATTTGTGTGTATGTTGCATGATTTTATAACTGATAGAGAACCAATTGTTGAATTGCAAATTTTTAAGGATCTCATACTAACTTGGAAAAATTTATGTCTATTAATTTTTTGTCACAAATAAAAAGTATATTTTTCATTATTTAATTATAGTGGTGTAATGATCATGAATGTGTGTGTACAGTGAGGTGTTCCACTACCCGGTGGCAGGAGACAGCACCCTCAATAAGAAGCCCATCAAGAGAGAGCACTCGCCCGATGAAGACGGAGTTGCCACTAAAAAGATCAAGTTGGAGGGAGGCGTTAATAATGTAATTACAAATGTTCCTATGATACTTAGAATGGCAAACAAGCTGATGGCCCACTTGATGGAAAGTGGTAATTGTCGCTTATACACTTAAAACCATGAAAGTACCATGGATGTTACAGATTAAACTATAATATCGATTCTATGCATTACATACCATCCTAGAAAACTAGTGTTATACTATTATATGTAATACCATTGCAATGTCTAATGTTACCAACACGCATTATAAGTTTTCAAGTATGTGTTACTATGTTATATTTCCGAAAGTAGATTTTTTCTCTTCAAATACTGGTTTAATTTACATCATTCATAGCTATGGTGTGAAGTTTTTTCTAATACAATTTTAACAAAATACTTCATATACTTACAGGAAAGTTATGTTGGTTTTATTATCTATTTTATATCAGCAAGGAATGTGAAAAATTCATATATAGAATTGTCTACATTTCTATTTTATTTTATTATATTAATTATTATTATCACATATTAAAAATAGTATTACTCTTTATTATAAAAATATACCAGAGGGAGACTTTGTACAAAAGTCGATTGCTTGGGTACCTCTGTCCCATTCGTGTTTCAACCGTGAAGCAGTTGTGTTTGCATGGCTGTGGGATATGGCGTGAATTTACTGGGTACAGAGGAATAACACCTGAGTCCTCAGGAATGGCAACGCATGGGGGGTATCATGGGCGAAACAGTATACTCTGTTATGTCCACGGTACTGCTCATGTCTATAGGCGACGGTTACCACTTTCCATCAGGTGGGCCGTCAGCTTGTTTGCCATTCTAAGTTGTATAAAAAAAAATCTACTGGATCTACAAAAAACAATTTCGAAACAGGTCACACCCAAAAAGGAGAAAACATCCGAACTAGAAGTGGAGAATGCAAATGACGTGGACGGAGTGGAGCCGACCTCCGAAAAAAAGAAGAAAAAGAAGAAGAAGAAATCACAAGCTGGTGATGAGTCTGCAGAGGTGGACCAGTCTATCGCCGACGCGGACCAGACTGTCGCCGAAGAAGACGCGTCCGCGCAGCACGAGACGCCGAAGAGCGAAAAGAAGAAGAAGAAGAAAAAGCGACAGTCGCAAGTTGAGGAAGAATAAATGTCTCATGTAAATATAGTTGTTTTTATTTTTGTACGCCCAATTTCTTGAGTTATGTGAACAGTCCAGAATGAGAAGTGGTACAGTTGCCTGCAATATTATCTTGTACCCTGAAACAAATTATAAATAGTATAATTTGTTGGTAGTATATCTGCCTACCCTGTGAGGGGCCTAGCGTGATGATAAATGAGTAGATAGAAATACCTTTTTTTTATAAAAAATATTCACAGGGCCAATGGAATAGGTAAGAGGTAAAATATTGATCTAATTTGTTTCACCTCATTGGATAGCACAAGCTAACTCTAGCAGCTCCTAACAAAAGTAATATTTCACCTGAGCATATGTAACATTATGCATAAAGCATGCTCCGACGACATATTCAAAGAAAACACATATATTTACAATTGTGGAGGAATTTGTGACTGACGATTGAAAAAATAAAGTACTCTTGACTTTGGCTTCATGGAAGAACAACTACGTACTACAAATACGTAGTTTTATTAGAAACATAATATTTTTACCGTACTTTTTTAACCGTTTAAAAGTATATCGACAATTGTTTACTTAAATTTAACATAATTACGGTTGAATGCAAATTTGTAACACGCCAGTCGTGCCGATAAGGTTTCATGCATTCTTTTAAACTTTTAGTTGCCTGTAAATTAATTTTGTTGCTTAGGTTTTTCTTTCTCGATTACATAAAAGAGATGGAGCAATACTGTATTGTGTAACTCGATGTTGGTGATCGTAAAACGATTTATCCGAATGTGGTAATATCGTCATAGTCGTAGAATACTGACGGATCTTTATTTGTAATCTTTGTCAGATCCGTCAGTATTCTACGACTATGACGATATATGCTAATGACTCCTCACTATACAATATATAACAAGGTGATATCGTTATTATTAGCATTATTTCATTATTTTATAGTGCTAACGATTTTCCCCAAAAAAAAAAAAAAAAAAAAAAAAAGAAAAACAAAATTTGAGCCTTCCCTTAACGCGGCCCATTCAGCTGTTAAATTAGCAAGAGAGTAGAAGTGTTCTTTTCGAGTTTTTCCACTTTGTTTATTTGGGGAAAATATGTTTAACTGGCTGAAAAATAACCATTTAAAGAGATGGTAGTAATTTCGATGTCATCCTGTACTTGGGCACAGATAATTATTATACTATACTAGTAAATGAGGGTTTAAATTGTATAAAAATATTTTTTTTTCTCGCGAAAACTAAAAAATTGATCAGATATTGTTTCATATTTGTTGTAAGACAATGCTTTGCACGTGTATAGTGTTATTTTTAATAATACCTAATTGTCATTTTTTTTATCCCTTTCAGACCTGAACGATACGGGCGTGAGTTGTAACTTTACAAAATTCTAGTACCGCGCGCAATTCATTTTTACGCACGAAGCTGAAATAACATGATAGTGAGATTCTAAACCAGCCAATAAGAAATCGTTTTAGCGGTTAGGTGGTGCAGTAGTCTCGTGCGTGCCGGCAAGATGGCTTGGCTCCAAAACACGAAAATATATTTAATCTGAAAGAAAAAATGTCTTGGGTCTGAAAGGGTTACTAGAATGCGTATAAAAGTAGATATAGATGTAATGTTACAGATTCCTACTAAGTAGGTATACGTTGTGATGATTTTCAATAAGTGGTGGGTAAGTACCTACGGTTTTACCTTAGACTGAGTAAAAACTCAGTAGAAGTTAGTAAAATACTCAGCTTAAAATAATACCAGCCCTTTTATTGGTAAAAAAGTCACATATTTTATAAACATATTTTTGACATTCAAGTGTTTTAAAGTAAATTTCAATTTAAAAGTAAATTAGAAAATATCTTAATATTTACTTGTATTTCCGCTGAGTTCTTTTTTTTTTAATTTTCCTGCACTAGATTACCCGCTAATTATTTTCTCTAACTGCACAAGGTAGGCTGGTAGAGAGATCTCTTTCAGAGATAAGCCCACCCTTGCTAACAAGTTGTTAAACTAATCGCTGTATCATTACTTTTTACAAGTACAGTAAAGAATATATTATCGTAATAATTTTTGTAACTGGTGTTATGAAATGTAAATATAATTTTATTGTAATAGTTTGGGCGAGTATTCACTTATTAATTTCTACTGGGTACTGAGTCGTGTTAACATTGCACAGTTCGCCCGACACTGGTTTGAATGCTAGCTGTGGGTACGAGTGTGTTTGTTCTCGCTTATCATTTATAAGTATCTATATTTAGGTATATTGTTAAGATTTAAAAAAATTGTATACAATAAAATTAATATTTTTATGTAAAAATTTTCTTCTTATTTTACATTCCCAATGTCAAATCACTTTGTGAAGTAGAATAAGTAGGTCTACCTATATGCCAAATTTCATGATGGTTGGTGGAGTCATTAAGGCAGTAGAAGGTAATAAATTCTAATATGTTCTAATATAATATTTATCTATTGTAAAATATCTGTTTACTGACCTATAAAGCAGAGGAAGATTTTTCTTTAAAAAAATTGGAGCGAACATGATTCTATTATCTACATGTAGATTATCTTTGGATTATTTGCCGTAATTGAAATTGCAAGTAAAGAAAACATCAAAAAAAAAAATATAAAAGTATAACCAGACGTCTCTGGCATTTCTAATATTTGAAATTACGCAGAAATTTAGGCGTGTGGTCCCGGCATAGAAGGCCACTCCTTTTTTTCCCGTGCATGCATAAGAGGCGACTAACGGCGGGCGAGGGATGGGCAGCAGCGTCTTTGTTTAAACATTTCTAAAGTTTAACTGCGGTTGCTAATCCGCCTGTCAAACGTGGCAACTATTGGTAAAACCCTTCACAGGGAGGCTTATGTTCAGCAGTGGACGGCTAATGGCTGATATGATGACGATGCAGAAAGTAGATAGTCAAAATTCTGTTAATTTTTTTATACAACTTAGAATGGCAAACAAACTGACGGCCCACCTGATGAAAAGTGGTAACCATCGCCTATAGACATGAGCAGTACCATGGACATAACAGAGTACTGTTTCGCCCATGATACCCCTTATGCGTTACCATTCCTGAGAACTCGGGTGTTATTCCTCTGTACTCTGTAAATTCACTGTCATAACCCACCCTTCAAACCGAAACACAGCCATGCAAATACAACCGATTCACGGTAGAAACACGAATGGGACAGAGGTGCCCAAGCAAACGACTTTTGTACAAAGTCTCTCTCTAGTGAATGTTGATGAATTATTCATTTCTATTATTACACGGACAACGTCTTTGCCAAAGCTAGTGTTAATTGAATTAAAGCTCTCACTAGTGTATTGGGAATTATAATGATTAATCACTGCTCCTGGCGAACGTGGGTTCAATCCGGCTCGGGTCCCATCGGAAATAAGAAGATTATTTCTTAAAATTTTTAAAATGTAATGTATGAGTCGGTCAAATTATTTAAGCAAAACTTAAGAATAAAATAATCGTAAAACGAATTAAGTACAAATAATATTTTGTTAAAACCTATATCGATAAAGTGGAAAGTATAGAGCATTTAAAATGGGGTTGGACAGGACGTATGCTACGTTGCAAAATTGGTCTAATAAATGGAGCAAATTAGTTACCTAAGAGAAGACACTAGAAGAAAGGGGCGCCCGAAAACAAGATGGCTAGACAACATCCGCTAAACCTTGGGGCCTTACTAGAGCAGAGTAGTAGAAGATAGAACACAGTGGAGAGAGCTGGAGGAGGCTTATGCCAGGAGGCACGCCTTTTACGAGACATATAGTGAATAGAACTGTTAAATATGTTTTGCCAAAATTGTAGTGAATTCGGAATTAAAGGGCTTTATTATTTTTGAAACATAGTTTTATATATTATTTTCGTGAATTCTACTCGTATCTATCCGTGCGTAGTTGGGCCAGATTGCTAGTTAAAAATAATAATATACCTAAATAAATTTAGTGCGGGGAAAGGGATTGTTAGTAATGGAGACTGAGAATCCTATTGCTAGCAATATACCCAACCAGGTCGACCTCCTCGCGGTTCTCCCTGGAAACTACCATTGTTAATTCCTGATGAATTCATCACGATGGGCTAACTGGCCTCTTTTCATTCTCATCTATCACCCTTCACTGGTGCTCCGCCAGCGTATCCCGTTAGCGCAGGCGGGGCTACCATACCATTTTCAACCATCAAAAAAAAAATTGTATATAAAATATATATTCAGTATATAATTGTTAATTTATATGTATTGCAGTTGTTTTTTATACTACGAAGGTGGCAAACAAGCATACAGTCCGTCTGATGGTTATTTGCAGCAATTTATAGTGTATGCCAATAGAACATAATGAATAATGAATTTGACCTTCAATATAAAAACTATAACACGAGGTTCTAAAACATTTGCACTCTGCGTTTATAAGAACAATACATCGTATTATAACCCGCTTATCCGTATGTGTCGTACTTTTAATGAATTTTCAGCTAAATGTCCTCAAATTGATATCTTCAACTCACGTCTAAACACCTTCAAAAGCATTTTACAATCAGCCATCAAATCTCTTTGACATGTCCATATCTTTATGTATTTTTATTATTTGCATGTACTTCACTGTTTTTTACCAAATTCATATGCTTTCTTTATATAACTTTATAATTTAACACTGTTCGCCGACTGCTTTAACCATGCTGTGTGTACACCTGTCTGGGTCAATCTAGTTCAAACTATTATCTTTATATAATGTCTGTAATGTTATTGATTGTAACCTGTTGTGTATACCTTTAATAAAAAAAAAAAGAATATGAATAATTGACCGGACCATAACACAACCCGCTATTGTCCAAATAAAAAGATGGATGAACAGATTGTACGTTTTCATTTGTTACTCATATTTATTGAGTATTTCTGTGATAATATGAACAAAACTTGGATATCTTAAATATTGAATGTTAAACTACGTGATCGAAGCAGACTACCTATTAACACGTTTACTGCCACAATATTTTTCATAAATCTGACCTAAAATGTCAATCACGTTATATTATTAAAAAATCGAATGCATAGTTATCATCAAAAAAAAAAACAGTCATTAAAATATTATTTTATTTCTTGAAATTGAATTAATGTTTATAATTATATTTTTGGTTCGTTTTTTTAATAAATTTTCTGTTCATGCAAGTAAGCATTTTTGTCTTTTTTCCCAGAAACCATCTATTAATATTGGCAACATCCGCTAATTAAATTAAATTAAATAAGAATTCTATTGAGATATATTTCTTACATCTAGCTTTTTAATAACTTACCTAATCTATCATAATTTGGCATACGTGTAGGTAGCATTTAGCAAAAAAACTTGGGATTTTTTTAATGGATGATAATGGAATGATAACCCCGTCTGCTTTAACGGTATACACTGGCGGGGCACCAGTGAGGGATGATACGTGAGAATAAAAAGGCAGGTCAGTTAGCCCATTGTATTAGTACACCTGTAATTCAGCACGATGGTTTCCAGGAGGGACCACGTAGAGGTCGACCTGACAGGGAATATTACTAGCAACTTACTAGTATCCCGCCAGCGTATATTGATATCGCAGACAGAGTTACCATTCCATTATCATCCCATAAAAAAGCTAGGTACCTACTCCATCTAGAAATACAGTCCTGAGCGTATTTATTTAATTTTATTCAAAGTTTAATTCGTAAGTACTTGAAGATATGGTAATGCGATTCACTTACCCTAAACTCCACTTTGTTGGGCAAAGTTCCTGTTTATTTAGGCTATCCGAAGGTAGCCATTAGACGCCTACTGTCGTGTAACCAAAGAGATAGGCAAAAGCGTCAACGTTTCTACATGAATTCTCCATTTAATCTTCAAATTGTTATTAAATGGTGAAGCGGTAGCTCCGTTGATAATTATAGGTAATTCTCACTGAATTATCATATTTTAAACACTAAAGAAAACTTTATTATCTGGCTGTAGAAAAAGGAAGTTAAAATCTACCTAATTTTTATCGTAATACGTAAATATATATCATGGGCGAAACAGTATACTTACTCTGTTATGTCCACGGTACTGCTCATGTCTATAGGCGACGGTTACCACTTTCCAACAGGTGGGCCGTCAGCTTCTTTGCCATTCAAAGTTGTATAAAAAAAGAAAAGAATATCTGACGAATACCAAATACATTGACGTATTCAAATATGTTATGAATAAACGGATATCCACTTTAAGGCAATAAACTTACATTCATTTAAATATCCAATCAGTTTTACAATATTATAAGTATGTACAGTAGTACATACTTATAATATATGTAGTAATATTATTGATGAACTGCGTATGCAGTCCACGAAACATTTTATACTACTCGGTTAGGCAAACAAGCTAATGGGCCGGCTGATGGAAACTGGTAATCGACGTCTATACACATGAACATTTCTTTGGATATTTTATTACTTGCGAAAAAGAAACGCTACGGAAGTTGCGGAACCTTTTCCCTCTAGTGCCCGTGGGATTTTCAAAAACCTTTTTTTATTGAATGCCTCTGGTACTGTACGATAATGTCTATGGACATTAAGGGTCCCTGATGCTAAGTGATGGAGTGATTTTTAGCATAATATAAATATAGTTTAAACTTTTATTGTTTTATGCTATTTAAAATGTAAAAATGTGCTACCTAAGTATGTGCTGTACGTAGCGTTAATAAATGAATTAATTTAGATTAAAAGTACTTTATTTTACAATATATAAGAGCTAAGCTGTTAGATTAAGTGATTCTGAAATGATTGTGAATGTCTTTCGTCCCGCAACCCGCTCGCTCACTCTACGACAATGACATTGTACTGTTACTTTAAAACTCACTTTTGCTTTTTTTTCTACTTTTTGTTTAGTACCTTCTTTAAATTAAATTTTCACAAATGTTTATTTAATTTAATTTAATTTAAATAATATCTAAATATCTTAGATTGTAATCAGTGTACCAGGACTTGTCTGCGTTTACATGTCTCTTATTTATTTACATCGAAATTATAAATTATGTTATTTCTCTGGTTAGAAACTTACTACAAAAACCAGCTGCAGTGTAGAAATTCAGATGATATCATTCTCCAATTTCTATAATATAGGTATTCACATTGAAACTTATCTGCGATCCTTCAGTTATTTCAACTGTCGTCCAACTATATGAATCCTCTAAGTTTTGTAACAGAGATATCAGTCGTTAGTAACGTCTGCTATCAGAGACGATAACTGAAGTTTTAATTGAGTTTATTATACAAATGATTTAAAAAGTCTCTTGAAAGTCTGTAAAGATATTTGGATGTTTGTTACCCAATCGGGCTTAAACGGCTGGACGAACTTGAATAATTGGTAAGTTATATAAGTATATAATATTTTATTTATTTATTTAAACTTTAATGCACAGTGAAACTATTTATATATAACGGACTTAAAACCGGACGGTGTTCTCTAGCAGTCAACCATTGGGCAAACCGAGAAATACGTAAGCGGTGCATTATTGAATTGAAGGAATATTTTTTTTAGTTTTTATACAACTTAGAATGGCAAACAAGCTAACGGCCCACCTGGTGGAAAGTGGTAACCGTCGCCTATAGACATGAGCAGTACCATGGACATAACAGAGTATACTGTTTCGCCCATGATACCTCCCATGCGTTGCCATTCCTGAGGACTCAGGTGTTATTCCTCTATACCCAGTAAATTCACGCCATATCCCATCCTTCAAACCGAAACAGCCATGCAAACACAACTGCTTCACGGTAGAAATACGAATGGGACAGAGGTATCCAAACAATCGACTTTTGTACAAAGTCTCCCTCTGGTGTAAAATAAAAATTAATACTTAATATATTCATATATGGAGTGTAAATTTGATGCTATTTTTTGTAATATTTATTTTACTAATGTATTAATTTGTAATCTGTTGCTTTGCTATAAATAAACATATTATAAACATTTGTTTTTGATGGGTAAAAATGGTATGGTAACCCCGCCTGCGCTAATGGGATACGCTGGCGGAGCACCAGTGAAGGGTGATCGATGAGAATCAAAACAGGCCAGTTAGCCCATCATGATAAATTCATAAGGAATTAATCATGCTAGTTTCCAGGGAGAACCGCGAGACCTGGTTGGGTATATTGCTAGCAATGGGATTCTTAGTCTCCATTACAAACAATCCCTTTCCCCCACATAAACACATATTAGATTTTTTATCTTAATGTTTTAGCCTAAAACTGTATTATACAGATTCAACCCTTACCTTAAGATTGATACGAATTCCTCGTTCAGCATTAATAACTGGCCCACAATTCCACAATCAACCCAATACATGATTTATTTAATAGATTTCGCTCTGGCAGATTTATTGGCGCGCCGGATTAGAAATTATGCAAATAATCCCGGCACGGCACGGGGAGTCACAAGTCTTTTCAATTATTTGCATTGACCTTTGGAGGTCACCAGATCAAAGGACGGGGTCAGATCGCAGCCACTTTTGCGCTCTCCCGCACCCGGGAGCTCGGCAAATATTTATTTTGTTCTATAGCTGTTACTGTCCTGCTTGAATAAAATGGCATTATTAGATCGCTTTCTTCCCTCTATGACAATAAAAAAATATTATGTTCTGGTAATCATATCAACCTTAACTGTCCACTGCTGAACATAAACCTCCCTCTGGGGGGGTTTGCCAGTAATCGCCACGCTTGGCAGGTGGATTGACAACCGCAGTTAGGCTTTGGAAGTGGACGCTACTGCCCATACCTGGCCCTCCCTTAGTCGCCTCTTACGACATCTACGGGAAAGGAAGAAGTGGTCTATTCTATGCTGGGACCTTGCAGGACTTACTAATATAAATCTTTATAATCGAAAAGGTTAATTTATTACGTCTTAGCGTTTTAAAAAAGCGCTTTGAATTTTAGTATACACGTATTATTTGGGTTAAAGACTTCTTCAACTGATAACCTTCAACCGAACACTGAACGGATCGTGGTGACATAGAGAAAGTCGCGGGTTAAAGTTATAAGTAAAATATGTGAAAGTGCCTATAGATATATTAAATGCGTCAGGAAAATGGAACGTGCAAATATACGAGTATTTGATACATATTAAATTGTCGTCGAAAAATCAGTAACAGAATTGAAATATTTGCTCTCGTTTTGCTAGTCATGTCTAGAGGTGTAGATTCGAACTCTGCTCTGTTTCAAATATGTTTCCACTCGCAATAAGTTGATTTGTTTGTTTAATGGCAAACAAGCTGACGGCCTGCCTGATAGAAAGCGGTACCCGTCACTTGTAGATAATTGTTTGTAGATAAACAATTGTTTGGTCCATGTTTATTTTTCATGTGTTGCTATTCCTGAGGAGTATGCTGTTATGAAGAAAGGTTCTTGAGTGGTGACCTCGTACGGGCAAACGTTGTGTAGGACGACTCCCCACCAAATGGAGTGACGATCTCATATGCATTGCAGTGAGTCAGTGGATGCAAGTGACTCAGGACTGTTTCTTGTTGCAGTATATAGGGGAGGCCTACGTTCAGGAATGAACACATAATGGCAGAGAATATGGCGATAGTATTATGTCTCAATATTCTGTGATTCCATTGTCAAATCTTACCCTGCAAATGGAAACAGCCACGTAAGTATAAATGTTAAGCGACTAAAACAGGAGAGGGTTAAGGTATTTGTATTTACAAATAGATATTTGACTGTTGTTAAAAAAATCAATGGTAATAATTCGTTTTTAATTTTTATTCAATAAAATAAACATTCTTTCATAATATTTTTTTTTTAAGAATTTACTACCCAATTCAGAGAGCAATTTCAGCTGAAAAGAACGGATAAGAAACTTAGCTGTTTCAAGCGAAAATTGTGTTTACAAGTTATAAAAAAGAGATGAATGAAATACGAAGACTGTAACAAACTTTTAATGTAATAAAATAACAAAACTACAAACTAGAGAGAGATTTTGTATAAAAGTCCTTTGCTTGGACACCTCTGTCCTATTCATGTTTTTACCGTGAAGCAGTCATGTTTGCATGGCTGTGTTTCAGTTTGAAGGGTTGGGATATGATAGTGAATTTACAGGGTACGGAGGCATAATATCTTATTTCTCAGGAATGGCAATGCATGGGGGGTATCATGGGCGAAACAGTATACTCTGTTATGTCTATGGTGCTGCTCATGTCTACAGGCGACGGTTATCATTTTCCATCAGGTAAGCCGTCAGCTTCTTACCATTCTAAGTTGTATAAAAAATTAACTAGCAACATCTTACAATACGATTGTAAAAAAGAATATCAGAATCGAAACGCGAATGGTCTGTGAGGCCGGAGGTCCGTAAGTTCCAGGCTCAGATAGAATATAAATAAGCGCAAGTCAACCGTAATATATATTAAATCAGTTGGCCTCTAACTTCGTAGACTATTCCGTAGTGCATTTTACAATCCCGGCACGGCCCGAGCAAGATTTCGTGTTTAAAACATGCATGTTGAGTAATATGTTACGTGACATCCCGCTGGCTCCGCCTTAAATATATTATTCATCTTTAAGTTGCCATTTGGCAACAAACAATAATGAATAGTTAATTTTACTTGGTTACAATAGCCTGCAAAAGGCGGTCTTAATGCTAGTAGCGTTCTCTACCAGTCAACCTTTGGGACGAAAAGTAAATCACGAAAGTGGTACTTCATTATTGGGGTAGATAAAGAAAATAATAACTAAATAAGATTGTGATATGAATATACATACATAAATATATATATATATATATATATATATATATATATATATATATATATATATATATATATATATATATATATATATATGTACAACTAGGCAGATATATTAAATGTAAATAATATATAAATAAATAAAATAAGAAAGATGATGACTAGCTACTGTTAGTGTAATTTACTGTGAGTTTATAAAGTGAACATGGATTTTTCTTATGAAAAGAATCGAATGAAGTTATAGTTATACTGACAGCGCAAGCAGTTTCCTTATTATTATCATTCATTAAAAATATCTTGGATATGTTACTAGCGATGGGAACTAATCCTTATTACTATAAATCTTAATTAGTTGCAGTGTAGTAAAATAATCAAATCGACATGAAGATAATTAGAACTCGACATGTACGAACTTGCAGAGAACTCACAAGTAGAACTTCGACAAAGGAGGTCACAAATCAACGTGTTTTAACCGAACAACTCCGTAGTGGGAACTTGTACTTACACTTACTACGTGAAAAGTTTTTGCAATAGCATCTGTGCTCGCCGATATTTACTATCAGGGACGGTTTTCCACTTAAGATATCCTTACATTGGATTTGTTACTTATAACTTCGTTTGACTACTTTTACACTATAGTTTAAGTAAGTAGTTATTCATTTAGAAGTTCAATTGAAACTGTCTACATAGTAAGTATTCAACGTGTTACGACTCTTTCACCGGAATGTCATAAAGATCATAACTGCTTTTATTTCTAGGTTTTGTCTGTACAGTACCACTGTGTCTGGTAATCGTAAGCACTTTTTCTAGCGTGATCCGTGCCCGAAAATGGCACTTTAATTGTATGCTGTTAATCCTGTTTGTGGTTAGCATTAATTTCTATTTTGGGAATGTTACTAATATAATAAGATTGTAAGTACCTAGATGATGTCGATACATGGGAGATATTTAAGAAATTTTGATGTGGAAGGTCTTTATAAGAGCAATTATTACCAGATGGAGACTTAGTACAAAAGTCGATTGCTTGGATACCTCTGTCCCATTCGTGTGTCAACCGTAAAGCAGTTGTGTTTACATGGCTGTGTTTCGGTTTGAAGGGTGGGATATGGCGTGAAATTACAGGGTACAGTGGAATAACACCTGAGTTCTCAGCAATTGCAACGCCTGGGGGGTATCATGGGCGTAATAGTATACTCTGTTATGTCCATGGTACTGCTTATGTCAGTAGGCGATGGCTACCACTTCCCATCAAATGAGCCGTCAGCTTGTTTGCCATTATAAGTTGTATAAAAAATAAACCAAAGCCAAAACACTATTTACAATTTTGGCTGTTTGTTTGTTCTGGCATCACACATAAAGTACTGTAATAAATTAGATACGGTTTTTAAAGTTGTATTTCTGAAGGTGTAACTAACGTCATCTGGAAATGGACTGTTTTATTAGTTTTTACATTTTTGAAATCCACGAGTGCAAAGTAGAGTTTTCAATTTTTTTTTTAAATCGCAAATGTAGCAAGCAAGCATACCACGGGTCTGATGGTAAACAGTCCTGGTACCCTATGGTACACACGATTCCGTGTTTAATTTCAAATATTTTAATTTTATTATGTCTATGAAACATCACATCAGCCCATAGTATCTTATTTATTTTAAATAAGAGTAGTGAGAATTCTGAGCGTCAAAAATTTTATGAAAGAATAAAACAACTCAACTTGTATTACTATCTCTAGAGACTAAAATATGACTTCTTAAAAAAGGTCGTATAAAGGTTTCTTCAGGTTCAGCGACGTACATGTGACTCGTTTGGTATTGTAAGCGTCCATAGGCAACTGTTTACCATCAGACGGGCTAAAATGTCAATAGTACATGCCGCTATAAATAAATTACATAATTTACCCATGCTGTCACATATTTTCCTATCAATTGATATGATTCGCACCAGGGGGAGACTTTGTTCAAAAGTCGTTTGCTTGGGTACCTTTGTCGCATTTGTGTTTCAACCGTAAAGCACTGTGTTTCGGTTTGAAGCGTGGGATATGGCAGTGAATTTATAGTGTACAGAGGAATAAAACCGGAGTCCTTAGGAAAAGCAACGCATGGGGGTATCATGGGCATGGCACTGCTCATATCTATAGGCGACGGTTACCACTTTCGATCAGATGGGCCGTTAGCTTGTTTGCCATTCTAAGTTGTATAAAAAAATTAAAGAGTAGCCTGGATTACACAAATTATATACAAATATAACTTTTTACCAATGCTAAGAAGAATTTATTTACTTAAAAACTGGTAGCAAAAACGTAATATTTGTCTTTCTTAATAGGCAGCCTTTCTAAGCGAAAAGGCCGTACGGCTAAGCTCGGAAGCGTCCCTACTCCCTGCCCTAAATAGATTATCCAAACAATGTTTGTCTTTCAAAGCGAAAGTGTTTTTCTTTATTATGTCTTATAGCTTTGATAAAATTCTGTTTACATATTCTAGACTGAATGCCTGCCGTCTAGAATGAGGGGAAAATTGTCTCGGACGGACGCACAATAATGTGATAATGCTTCCAATGAGGATTTCAGTTTTGGTCTTTTAAAGTAGTTTTTTTTTATAAGACAGTAGGAGCAAACAAGCATGCCACTTACCTAGATTTTAAATGACTGTCGCCACCCATGAGCACCCGCAATATTGGAAGAATTGCAGATGTGCTGCAAGTCAGTTAATATTCCTCATTCTCTAGCAATATAGTGTACATTACTCTACCACGGAAGCCCTTTTATTTGATACCTATATTGAGGAAGTTGTGAAAAATATGTAATCCGACATTTTGTGGTGGCGGACATCTTGCAACGATTTCTATTAAACATAGCTAAGAACACATCCGACTAATTAACCTTCTATAACAAAATAAAAAATCAAAATTGGTTTATCCGTTCGGGAGTTACGATGCCACAGATGGGCACACATAGAGAGACAGACGGACACATCAACCTTATGACACCTCGTCGTTTTTGCCTCGGAAGTTAAATACTTAGATATTATAATTATAAATGAAAAAGTGTATTTTGTTATTCTATCGTTATGTGGTATGATACGTGTTGAATATGGTTAACATAAGTTGCTATCTATCTCGATTCGATATAATATAAAATCCAAGCCAATATAAATAGAAATAATTTTTGCTGATATATCTAGTTTTGTTTTCAAGTTTTTCTTAAATTATATTTTATATTCAAACATAAGTATTATACATAAATAGCCAAGTCTCCACAAATGCGACTCGTTTACGAGTATGACGGATGGGTCAGCTTCCCATTTGACATTTTCCATTTGCCATTAGAAACCTATATTATAGAGAAGTGAATAATAAATATACGGATAGCACAGACAGATAGAATTGCTTATTTTTCCCTTGTTTAGAACAGAATATAACTGTATCGAATGTCGAAGAGTAAATTAGCACTGAATTCTCAGGCCGATTGTTTTACAAGTAAATATGTACATAAGCAATGGCCGACTAAGTATTCGTTGCATATAATTTTCACACAGAATTCTAAAAACGAAAATTCTATTTATTTTTCATTAGGCGCAGCGACCGACGGACGAGCGGCGCGTCTCTCCGCCGAAATATATACTCGCCGAGCTTGGCTACATATATATATAAGCATTTTTATTATAATATCGCCTACGGAGAGCTTAAATTTGATTGGCGGCCGAGCAAATTGAATTACAAAGTCCGTAGCACGTGAGAACGGCGTTGGGAATAATCATTTTTTATCAAAAACGTTGTAAAATGCGTGGAAATAAATTTGGGAGGGAACATTTTATAATATTCAGTGTGTTTTGTAATAAGAGAGACGGCCTTGAACGGTTCTTATGATAAATAATGATTTGCTAATATTTCAGTGCCTGTTTACACTTAAAAGGCTGAATGGATTGCATGAAATCTAGGGTATGATAAGTTCATCCCCACATTGGGACTGGGATGAACTTGTCATGATATATATATATACGTAAGTCGTAGAATACTGACGGATCTGACAAAAATTACATATAAAGATCCGTCAGTATTCTACGACTATGACGAAATATCATTAGTAAGGCATAGTATTATATTATCTGTGGTAAGGCATAGTATACAGTACATATTTAAATTGCTTGTTCACTGTGATAAAAAGTCAATTACAGGTTTTCGCAAATAAACATAAGATTCAACTAATGCACATGACATCGCTATTACTTACAATCAACTAAATTAAACTTAGAGTAACAACATTATGGTAGTACAAACATTATAGGGAGGCAGTTATGTAAAATAAAAAGCTAAAACCACACGCTCAAAGATGAATCATCAAAGAACCACTGACTTATTTACAAGAAGAGAATTATTATTTGTATATGATTTTTTAGTATGTTTACTCGTCACTGATCCGCTGGAGTCGACAGTGGTCGCTAACGGGCGGAGTTTCGTTAGGCCTTTACTTGTTTCTGTGTCATCAATTTGTAGTTGTTCCATATTAATAATATTCGTAACTACATTTTCATTGAACTTTAATGTTTGGAGATAACATTATTCGGAAATAAATTATCTTTTTTATATACTGCGTATTAGATATCGGATAATTGAGTGTCTTTTACAACAGTAGGTCTACCATAAAATGATTTCCGAAATTTCGGGGACGAACGAAACAGAAATTTGATGTTAAAATGACATAATACATGCCATTTAAAATTATTAAAACTGTTAAAATATCGTTCCTCTGGACAATTAGGATAGGATTTATGATGAATGAAACGTTAAGCTCCATTTACTGGCTCGATTTCGGTACGAACAAAAACACGAAATTGAGCCGGAAAATTCGGAAATTTATTTCATGGTAGACCACCTGATTTCAAAAATAAGAAGGTAAATTTTATGGACCACAATCTTAAATTATTTTTTATGCAACTTGGAATGCCTATCAAGTTAACAATCCACCTGACGCAGTGGTAATTTGACATATATACTTCTGACAACATGATAAATGATGTGATTATTGGGCCCCTAACGCTAAAAGCATTAACCATAAAAATTTAGTGTATAGTGGTTATATAGTAGTTATAGTGGAGATTTTTGCCTGCAGTTGCCACGCTTGGCAGGTGGGTTGGCAATCGTAGTTAGGTTTTGGTAATGTTTAAAGAGGGACATCCCTCGGTCATTAATAATAATTATAATATTTTAATACAAATAAATTAGTAACTTATAGGTAATAATCCAAACAAAATATAGTTATACAACGTTGCTTTTCTCTTCCATTAAATATAACAAGGTATCCATCCAGTCCCACTGAATATATACTGTAACTATACACATTAAAAAACCATCAAAATTAAGCCATTTTCTTTTTGCTGTAGGAACCAATTCATTAGAGTACTTTTACCTGTAGCTGTGCATTAAATCACGTGGGACGCTTCCTGCCGAGACCACATTTCACTCTGTTCAGATACTCAGCGTGGGATTTCTTTGCTTCTACATACTCTTGTATTCAGCGTGTAACACGACTTACCGGTGAACGCAAAACGTAAGAACAAGGTGACCCATATTTTTGTTTTAAATTGCAACTATACTGCAGTCTTATTAATAAAGAATCGAACATTAGGACTATACAACTTTTCATTATTTCAAACAATAAAAAAACTATATATGTATATAGTTTTTTTATTGTTTGAGTATACACATATATATTTATAACGATCGCTTCGACTTCATCTGGAAGTCCTTTTAGATGGTGTACAGCACTTTGCGTCATAACGTCTCGTATCGTTAAAATGAACGTAAATTTAAAAAAGAATAATAAAAAAACCTTTTTAATGGAGTCTACGCAATTGATTGTGTAATTTTTTTTGTAAAGTAATGTGCTTTTAAGTAGTTTTATTTATCTTATAATTTTTAATGTGTATGCATTTTGATGGTTGCATAGATTAATTTTCTAGTTTAGTCAACATAAGGATAGTGCCGGCTCTTAACGTAATGCCTATTTGTTCTGTGTCATGGGTATTGGCGAGTAGTAAGCAACGGTACTTTTAAGGCTGAGGCAATGAAATGAACGAATGAAAGGCATTAAACCATAATACCTTGGAGCTTAGGAATGGCAACGTATAAGAGGAACTATGACGTCAAAATTCTGCAATTTCTACGGTGAGTCCTATTTATTTTAACATATAAACATCAAAATGTTTTTTTTATTTATACGTTTTTTCTTAATCAATAATTCAATGTTTTATTAGCACAAACATAAACTTTTTTTTTAAACAAAAAAGAATATAGATAAAATAGAAATATTGGAAGTTGCTTAGAAAGTTTAAATGTTGTATGATTGAGATTGTAATGTCTGAAGCTGTTGTGAAGTCGTAGTCGGTCCTGTTGGAGACTTGGTTCTGAGAAGTTAAGCACAGATAGTATTGTCACAATAATGGGAATCGTTCGTCGTCCCGGCAACATCTTTCAAAGGTCACCTCCGATGTCGCTCTTTATAAATATTGCTCAAATAAATTGCTGCGGCTTGAACTTGTGTTTAGACATTTTATTTTAATAAGACATTTGAAAATAATCCAAGGTGACACTAGTGACGGCGGTTAAGTTTACTTACAGTTTATTTTTTTAGAGACGCCAATAAAGAGGTCAAAGAGATCAAAGAGTGTATAACCAAGGGATAAGAGAGGGCACTTACAAGCTATATAAAACGACTCGGTCAGGAAAATCTTACCAATTTACACAAAAAATCCTTCTTTTCTCGTTATGTTGGCCAGACTGATATTCAAAATGGAAACGAATAGGTTATAATTATATTATTCTTTGATATTAGAAATGCGAATTATGTGATAAAAGAAATATATAAATTTTATTTCAAATTACATATTCTGATGAACATTTTTTTAGCAAAAATAAAACAAAAGATGGCATTCTTAAATATATTTATTATTTTATACAATATTATCCTGAGATGTCAATTTCGTAATATTATTGATAGTAAATACAAGTTTTCAACACTTCCTGTAATATCTGGTCAATTTCTAAAGTAGACCTCGTAATAGAGCCAATATTAATTAAATATAGTCGTAATTTCCACGTCAAAATAAAAAGAAATATAAAATACAAAGCTAAAATAGTTTTAAAAATAGTTTGAATGGCAGCCATTTGCATCACATTTGACAGTATTTTTGTTACTAAACGTTGGCATGATGTTTCCTGACCAAATCCAGACATTAAAAGCTAGTATGGAAATTATCCAAGACTGAAAGAGTTATAATAAATGATGTCTATATTTGTAATTTTGACGTGATGCAAAAAAACTTTTAAGAATGGGAAGGAACAGGAATCCTGTAAGTATTTACAAATATATTGACAATAATGGCGGCAATAAAATATTGAAAAAATATTTTTATCGGAAATGGGTCGGGACCTTTGTCATATCCACTTGTTTTCTGTAGGAGTTTGACATGATTATTTTATCATCTGAGAGGTTAAAATATCTCCGTTCAATATGGATGCGCTATCTAAATTTAGGGGTATTTTTCTTTTCTTTTATTTATTTTAAAATATGCTTAGAGTACATTCACTTATAGTATAGATTTTTTTTATGGGTGATAATGAAATGGTTACCTCGCCTGCGCTACCGGTATACCGAGCACCAGTGAGAGATGATATGTGAGGATGAAGCAGGTCAGTTAGCTCATCGTGACGAATTCAACAAGAATTGTTTACGATGGTTTCCCGGGGCAACCATGTGGAGGTGGATCTGATAGGGTATATTGCTAGCAATGGAGCTGTTAAACTCCATTGCTAACAATCCCTTTCCCCTCGCAGTGGACCTTTTAGATCCTATCACTAAAAACCTTCTCCCCCCCCCCCCCCCCCGAAGTGGTTATTTTAATCCCCTGATAGCAAGTGATTATGAACAATGTTTGTAGGCTGTAGATTTTATGGGAGATTGCTTCGCCTCTACTATGACTTATAAACAATTTTTGTCCCTCATTTTCAAAAGTACTACACCTACAGTGCCAGAGAGTCCGTACCTTTTAGACGAAAATTTAAAACTGAATACGCAACACATATAAAAAGATGCTAAAACCCCTGATTTCAGAAACATCCAGCCAACCCTCTCGTTTCTCGCGATGGACACTTAACCCCCCGAGCAGACCTCGCGAGTTTCGTTGAAAAGGGACCGACCGACCCTACCCGACTAAATTATTTTTCCATGCTACAAGATTTTAGGGATTTCTTTACCGTAATGCAGTTATATGGTTCCTTATAACACTTACGTGATATCGAATGTACATATTTAATAGATTCCCCGGTCCGGCTCGTATTGAAAGCGCGTATGCCGTTGATGCTGTATAAGATACCCAATTTTATATCAGGCGGCACAGTGTTCATTTTATGAAGGTACTGTTCTTGTCCGTAGGCGATACTTGCTACTTTTGCTCGTTTATTTGCACTTTGAAGCTGAAAAATATATGATAAGAAATAATAAATATGATTTTTTTGTGAATCTTGACGGTTAGAGATTTAATACACTGCTTCTACTTCTGATGGTTGCCAGTTGTATATAGATAGATACTCTATTGTTTCCTCCAAAAGATTACAATAGTAAACTTATTATAAATATAAACAATTACAAGATATAATCACAATGAGAAAACAATGGGCGACCTTATCGCTAAAAGCGATCTCTTCCAGCCGACCTTTGGATGGAGAGGAGTAATTATAAACAGTTGGATCGGAGGCACGATGAAATTCTATTATTTCTAAAATATAGAGGCGTGATATATGTAATAATGTAAATATATATTTCTACTTATTATATATACTTATATAATAAGTAACGACTTGTCCACATTTTGTGGTAGTCAATCGAAAAAGTAAATTGACACACGTTTTCGATGTTCGCCAGATTCGAACTCGACACCTTTGCGGTTCATAAGTCGGGCTCCTATTCACTGGGCCGCGACGCTCTCAAAGTAATTATCATAATAAGTAATGGTTAAAATATTACACGGGTTTTAAACAAACACAAAGCTCATGGGAGCATGCATTCCCAAAATAAAGGTTTGTTAAATTTATAATTATACCTTTAAATTTTCATAAAGCCTTCCACAACAGTTAACTGCTAATGAATTTTGATAACGGCGCCGTTAAATTTTATTTTTATTTCATTTGTGAAGTTTTCTGGCCACTTAAAATGATATAGATCTCTTTGAATAACGATATAACAAATAAATTGGTGACCTTTCGTTTGAAACTCCGCTGCCGGTTATAAGTTTGTTGTTTCATTGGTCACGAATAGAAAATAAGTGAAGTGAAAGTGACAAAGTCACAAAAAGGACTGTTTAGTTTGTAAAGTGAAATCATTTTCGCTAACTTTTGCTTTACGCTCTCGTCACGTAGTCGTAGTACCTAACATGTTCACAATTATGACGAATTTAACGATAAGTCGAGTAACGTTGCGTTGTTGCAATGTGCAGTGAAAAGCTACAGAAACTGTAGTAAAAATAACTACAACTTAAGAGATTCACAGAAATATTTGAACATGACATCAATTATGGTTAAGAGTGAATTCAATTTAAAAATTTCACTCAATGCAGTTGTTTTATAGTAAAAATTGATAATTATGTCAGCTGATACCTGCACGATATTATGATAAATACTGTACAATCTGTGATTAAAACATAAGATTAATATTGTTGTATTTATAAATAATTCATTTTATGTATTATATTAAATAAATACATAATACAAATTTCTGTTACACATATTGTATAACAAATATTAAATTTCCCCGATAATCACAATAATTAAAAAATACATAAAATATACAATACTTATCAGTAATGTCTCATCAGCTGTTTTTGTACACTGGTGAACGTAGGTCTCCCCCATAAAAGGGGTTTCGCCTGCCACGTCTGGCAGGCGGGTTGGCAAACGCCGTTAGGCTTTGGTGATGTTTTAAAAAGGATAATGATGCTTATTCCTCGGCCATTAAATTTAGGTAATACAGATAAACTATTTATTTATTTTTTATTGCATTCAATAATGTGTTTGGTAGATAACATATCAACTTAAATTATGGATCTTGTTGGACACAGCAAGTACGAGAGAGGGAAACAACCCTTTTTTCAGTTTAGAAATAGTTTAAGAGTTTTTTTTTATACAACTTAGAATGGCAAACAAGCTGACGGCTCACCTGATGGAAAGTGGTAACCGTTGCCTATAGACACGAACAGTACCATTGACATAACAGAGTATACTGTTTTGTCCATGATATCCCCCATATTTTGCCGTTCCTGAGGACTCAGATGTTATTCCCCTGTACCCTGTAAATTCACGCCATATCCCACCCTTCAAACCGAAACCCAGCCATGCAAACACAACTGCTTCACGGTAGAAACACGAATGGGACAGAGGTACCCAAGCAATCGACTTTTGTACAAAGTCTCCCTTTAGTAATAAAACAAAGTTTGTTACAATATTATCCAGTCAATAAAATTATTTCACAGTAGGTACATATTTTCTGTATTATTATTCATTATTTAAGTATTGATGTTCTAATAATCATAGCTTGCGTATTTATTTTTATTTTTTAGCAAACGCTGAAAGCAATATTATTTTTTTAATAATCTCTCAGTAATACGTCTCGTATAAACGTCTCGTTCCGGATCGCTGCATCTCAAAATCATTTATATTTAGAAGCTTCCATAATACTGCAAATTTGTTCTGTCTGTAATTTTATCCGGCTTCACGGTTATGCCGCTTTTAATTACAAGCATTTCTATTTAATATCCGCTCAAGGGCGCACTAATTCCCCAAACCCCTCATTCATCTCGTTCTTTCTACCATTCAGTCATTCATTCGGTCGTAGAACGACTGTGCGGAGTTTTTGAAAGCAGTCTGGAAACGGGTTCCTTGCACTCAATTCGGGTTCGCTGTGGAATATTCGAGACCGTTGAATACGTCGGAGGGATTTTGGGAAAGTACTCTGGAGGATTTCAACAGAGTCGAGACAATATTTGGCTGATTGAATGTGTACAGTTTTTGCAATAAGATTTACACTCTTTCAAAGACGACGAAATTTTTCAAAAAATATATTTCATTTCTAAATAAATTGAAAGTAAACAAAGGAGCAGAGTAAATTTGCAAATAAAACTACCAAAGTATAACATATTTCTTGAGTTTCAAAAAGAAATAGATTGAGGGCAAAATAATAAACTGGCTATACCGTTTTGTGTTACTATGGCACACGCATGAAAGGAAAAATTGTTACTTTTATGAATTTTGCTTTTTTTTTGTATATGTATTCTTTTATCTCTTTCTATTGTCTATCTATGTCTGTTGTTATCTGTGTGCTGTAATGCAAATAAATTATATATCTATTAATCATAATATAAAACCTATCTGTATTAATTTAAAGAAACATAAATATAACAATTATAATATCTATATATAAACTACATATACAAATGATGAGTATGCCTACCAAAAATAACGTAAAAAGTACGAGTATAAATACGTTAATAGTAATAAAATTACTATGGGACCAATATAAGCATACCTGTAAACTGCCAAATGCAAAAAAGATATAAAAATTAGTTCAATAATTTTGAAGATATCGCAATACATTACAAGTATATTAAGTTTTAAAATAATTAAAAAAATTAGAAGAAAAATAATTTAATAGTAGTAGATTGTATTCTCAGGGTAATATTCCAAATCAACGTGTTTTTTTTTTATTAAATTCCTGTCTCATAGGTCACTCTATCAAAGTCACAAGCCATGCAATGATATTACTAATTCCAATTAAAGATGAAAGAAAACGCCTATACCAGTACTAATTGTACTAAATAATATTCTTTTGACTACATTGTGAGCCGTTCTCCAGTAAAACGCGGGAGCTTTAAGGTTTTCATTGCACATAAATTGTAAAAGTTATGTAATAACAAGTCCGCTTTGAAAATTGTGACTCGTTTCCAAGTTTATTGCTGTAGTCAAAATTGAAGGGCATTTTGTAAATTTTCAAGTGGCTTCCACTGGCCGTGAAATGGGTTTAGGAAATACAATGTGAGATTGCAAATTCGACGAGATATCTGCCCCTTGAGCCGGGATCGTGGCTCTGAAGTTTCTGCAAATTATTCCGTACGTGTGTTACATTGGACCGTTATATCGCTCTCTTCTATAAGTTTTCTTGTGTAATGTAGGTATTTATTATAAGATGTACGTGTTTATTCAACAAGCAGATTTCCAGTTATTTTTATTATGTATTGATATTGCTTTGTACAAAAGTCCAGAGGGAGACTTTGTATAAAAGTCGATTGCTTGGGTGCCTCTGTCCCATTCGTGTTTTTACCGTGAAGCAGTTGTGTTTGCATGGCTGTGTTTCGGTTTGAAGGGTGGGATATGGTGTAAATTTACAGGGTACAGAGGAATAACATCTGAGTCCTCAGGAATGGCAACGCATGGAAGGTGTCATGGGCGAAACAGTATACTCTGTTATGTCCATGGTACCACTCATATCTATAGGCGATGGTCACCACTTTCCATCAGGTGGGCCGTCAGCTTGTTTGACATTCTAAGTTGTATAAAAAATATTACTTCTAGTGTTGACTTTCTTACGTAACCAATGTATGTTTTTTTTTTTCTTGCATAGTATATTATATCTATATACAATTTGATAGTTAGATATTTTCATTTATTGCTAAGATATCGTTTGTGTAATCAATCTGGAAGTTAATTAAATTCATTTTATCGAGACGTGTTTGTTACAAATGTCTGGAGGTCCACAAATACAAATCGTAGCTAACAGTCCGAAATTTCTATACGAGATATTTTAATTGTGACATTTCTACTTTGAAGATATACTTTGAAGATATAAGGTACTGCTCATGTCTATAGGCGACGGTTACTACTTTCCATCAGGTGGGCCGTCAGCTTGTTTGCCATTCTAAGTAGTATAAAAAAAAAAAAAAATAACAGACTAGGGTATTTCTCTGATTTGGCACAAAATATATGTGCGTTAAATTTGAACCATATCAGAGAAATACCCACTAGCTCTTGGTTGCGACTTTGCAGGCGTGGTGCTTCGTGTTCAATTTAAGATCAAATTTTTAAAAATCCTTTCTTAGATTAGGTTTACAATATACAATATAAAATAAACATATGTTTCAAATTTCAGTTTTTGTAGTCAGATTTAATGATTTTGTAAAATATAGATTATATACATTTATATGATGAAGAAAGTCATGTGGCAGCAATAATAATTTCTGTCCTAGATACGTTCGTTTGATAATTTGGTGTATATTTTATTATCGACTAATAAACACTCCCATTATTATTATAGTTTTTAATATAGTATTAGCGTAATTATTTAATTAAAAACAAATATGTCATTCAATAAACGTTCAGTAATCTTTTATTTTCAACTTATTGAAGAATACGTAGGAGTTGGCGGATAAATTACTAACAAGTTTCGTTACAGTATTCAATCTTATTTATAGTATCTATTTATCTATTAAGAAAACATGTCTACTATAATAAGGGTAGTTAAATTTAAGCTCTTAATTAATGTGGGTTGATAAATAGATTTAGGCTCATGGATCATTTAGATAAATCCAGGGTCTTCGAAGGAGTAGACAGTTTACATATAGAATTGATAATGACTTTGTAGGAGTGAAGTTAGAATATATATTACACTGTGGAGAAACACAATAATTGATGAAAGAGAGAGAAGTACTAAGCCATCTGACAAGCACTGTGATAATATACTGACGTTCTTTTCTATAGGGAGAAATACGTGGCCAACGGTAGGATGTAAATAGGTCGTTAAAGTTTTGTGTTATCAACGCTTTTTGACAACGTCCGTAGCACAGTAGATATGGAGCTTTGTATGAATGAGATTTAGAGGTTAAATTTTAAATCGTATGTCAATTTACGTAATGAAATTTTTCAGTATTACTACGAGTCTGGTTGTTCTGAGTTGTAGGACTAGATATTCAAGAATGTAAAAACTGTGAATCTTTTTCTCGAAACATGTTTTGATATTTAAAAAGTATTTTTTCTATGCTCTCGAGCCACATCTCTTCGTAGTTCCTCTTAGACCCGATAACGACATAAAGTCATTGCATAAATTGCAGTGAGGCCTTCAGCTGCGTCGTATAGCGAGCGACTTGAGTTAGTCGGTAAGATCTGTACCACAATAGACGAGATAACAGCTGTCTCAACGTCTTGTATTTGCAAACGCCAGCATTTGAAGTTTAGCGCAGACAGGACAATACCGGCACGGCGCCAACAGATACGAATTCGAAACTACACTTAGATAAAAACAAAGTCCATAATGCTATTTATGAACTGAGCAAATTTTTATATAGAAAATAGAGTGCGAACTACGATCCCACTAAATGTGAAAGTTTGGAAAGGTGTTCGAATGTTTTTTATATATTCACGGTTAAACTTACTAGGAAAGGATTTCTTGAAGTATTTACAAGAATGGCTGATAATAATAACAGCTATAATGGTATTATTAAAACTTACTCGTATGTATGTATTTCCTCAAATGTCGAATTCTCGACTTGTCCATATTTTGTCTAACATGTTGAAATTGAATATGGTGCAGAAAACTAGGTAAGGAGGCAAGCCCAGTTGTTATACCATCATCAGAATATTGTCTTGAAATTTAACTGAACTGACTCGTAAAGTTTTGCAAAAGATCAACTTGAGTTGAAATAATTTTCAAAGAAGTTCAGATAAATGGAAATTGTTATGAAGAGCCAAGGAATAATTGACTTTATTCAGAAACTTGTTTTTGTATATTCCTATATCCAAAACTTTCTAGATAGCAAAATAATGGATTTTATTTAGAAAAAATCTATATTAATTTATATCTGCACCTAGAATTTTAGAGAAAATGAAGCATGGGTTGATAAAGCTTCTTTATTGAGTCCTATTCAGAATTTGACGAAATGAAACCAAAGCGATTTTGTGTCCTAAACCGAGACAAGATACCGTCGCGGTTTGAGATCGACCAAATTAATATACAGATATATATCAAGTTACAGCGCAGGGAGTATTTAATTGTAGAGACATTTGGAGAATCGTTAGGATAATTGGCCACAATCATTGGACCAAATGCACGGTGACAAGATTGTTTACATTTGTTTGGGATGTTCAGCCTATATATACACAGTTACTTTTCGGTCCGCTGAGTCTCTCGGATATAATTACATTGGAGCTATCTGACGACGATGTGATATACATAAGTACATATATATAAGTAGTTACATACAGACAGTCAGCAAGCCATGATAATGTACTAGTACAAGTAATTACAGATTACAAATTTTAACAACGATTGTTCTTCTACTTGCAGAGTCTGGGAACAAAGGGACAAAGACATCTATTTATAAAATACTCGTTCACACTTTGAATATTTCTTATAATCTCTAGCTTTGCGTTTGACGATCTTGTTTTCTAATTAATATAGAAACAATTCATTTTACGTTAAAAATAATTGAATTCTAAATTTACAATTTGTAATAAAACAGTCTCTTTAAGTTCTATTTGCCTTTGATTTTTTACCGAAATACAGTTAACATTACTGCATAACAAATAAAAAGAGCGTACGTACGAATAGTAACCATATATTGAGTCAATCGTTTAATAGAGTAACTTAGAATGGCAAACAAGCTGACGGTCCATCTGATGGAAAGTGGTAACCGTCGCCTATACACATGAGCAGTACCATGGACATAACAGAGTATACTGTTTCGCTCATGATACCTCCCATATGTTGTGTTTGTACTCTGTAAATTTACTGCCATATGTCCACCCTTCAAACTAAACACAGCCATGCAAACAGAACTGCTTTACGGTAGAAACACGAATGGGACAGAGGTGCCCAAACAAATGACTTTTGTACAAAGTCTCCCCTTTCTCAGAGTTCATCGTTTGCTTGTAAATGTATAATATTAATATTTAAACATAAAAATATTATTATTTGTTCTGACTTCATCATCGAATTCCCAATACTCGTGTAGAAAGTGATCATTCTAGCTAACCTTTCTTCTTTAAGTACACAGGTAATGTAGTTATTTGACAAAAAAGGGTAATTATATTTTTTTTTAAATTTTTTTTATTTTATTGGCATATAAAACAGATCACAACCATAAGAAACTTAAGTAATAAATAGATTTGCGATTCGGCTAGGTTATAATCCAATCACATTATGTGCACAGCTTGAGTAATTCATTAAAAGAAAACACATAATATAAAAAGAAATACTTAAATGTTATATAAATATATAAAAGATAAAACTATATATAAAAAAAAACATATTTTCAATCGTATTCTACAAAATAGAAAACAAGTTCTTCCTAAATATCAAATATTTTGTACCGAATATGTATATAATTCCTAAAGAAAAAAAAATATGGTTTTAAATGTTATTAAAATTAAAACTTACATAATAACTCAGCAATCTTTTATTAAAACATCATCCTCGTGGAGTAATAAAGCCCTTCTATTTTGTTTTAATATGCACTGCATATAAGAAAATTCTTTACATCGTATATTTAATCCTGTCGATGAGCTACGCGTCCGACTCGTTGCCGACGCGGCAACGCACAGTGGGAACTCGCCTAAGAAAGCCATCTCAAAAATACTTTTTCCAAAACTCCGTGGATATGCATGTATAATACCTCAAATTGTAGCTAAAGAGTTACTCTATCATCATAAGTATGATTCAAATGTGTCACTATTCATACTTCATAGAACAGAGCATCTAAAGTCAAGGAATGAAAAACATGCAAAAATAATTATGTAACTTAAATTTCGTTTGGTATAATTTTATAGTATCAAAACAATAGAAGTCATATAGTGTGATACCATTTTAGAATGCTTAGAATGTGTACTTTACTATAAAATAAAAATATATTTAGTTTAGTACAATATTACTTAACCAAAGATCCATATATCGTTATATGTATTATTTTCTTTTCTCAAACTTTCAGTTGGAGATTTGTTGCCGAAGCTTGCCGAAGTTCTGATTTTGGTTTAATTTATTAGGAAATATAATGTAATTTGAGGGCAAAAGATTTTTTTTTGCAGTTTTACTGCGTAATATATTTAAATCTAGTATAATATCATGGTGAGAATGTTTTTTTCTAAGTACGTATATTAAGATTTTTTTCTTTATTTGAGATTCTCTGTCTGGACACTCAAAAAATACTTTTGTCTCAATTATTACTTTATATTTTATTTTTTGCGTTACTTTTATCAAGTATTTCACACAGTATTTAGTTCCCATTTCCATACAGACCTATTCTTTACCGCATAACCGCATAATGATGAATTTTTTAAATCAAGTAATTTTTCACACGTCTATGATCATTATTAAGTATAAAATAGTGCATTTACATATAAATATATAATTTGTCATTTCTGAACAATTGTTAATTACTTATCTCTCCGCAATGAGTGAAGTCTCGTGTACCGGACGCGACTTAAGTCTCTTATTGTTGAAAGTGATACAAATTATATTGATTCTATCTCAAACTATGTACGAAATAATATTACCGAATCTTCAGATGCGAATATAGCAAAAATTATCGCAAGTATTTAGAAGTCCTTCATAACTCAGTTTCGTCAACGCTATACGAAATGTGGTTGAAAGAATAAACAGTTTTTAAATCAAAATAGCAATTGGTTTAATGTCATTTTCACTGTAAATCTAGAAAAAACTACATGCGAACCTGAACTTTCTACTTCGACAGAGAAAAGAGGAAGACCTTCTAAAAGATACGATGACAGTTCAGAGAGTACAAAGAAACGGAAAAACAAGGGACTGCTTGATACCTGTGGACTTGATTTCATACTGAACTCATATGTACAGGGTTTAAGGTCACGTGGTATAGATAGCATTCATCGTTGATATTTTACGAGCATGGCCGTCAGAAAAAAAAAATACGGTAATCTTCTTAATGAACCGGCACATATAGCATATTCAAAAGATGAAGATCTTAGCATTTTTGTAGAATTGGATGAACAAGGCACAGTATGAAAATATGAAGTTGTTTGATAGCAAAGAATTGCTTATTGTTTCCATTATACAAGTTGATTCGTGAAGTTACAGAATCTGCTATCCGCCAAAATCACCAGGTGTTGATTCATTGTGAAAGTGTAATACGTTACTTTTCTGTCTTGCTTCTTGGGCAATTCAGAAAATGCTCAAGAGTCACGGAACAAAGACTATAAACAGTTCAAGCTTCATCATGCAAGACAATGTTCATATAACGAAGATATTCTACACGCACTTTTATATTTGACCCATACATAACAAGTTTAAGAAAATTCCAATAAAAAATATTTAGAACTTGTTGATGAAGTAAAGGAGCTCTTGAGTGACTTCTAAGTTATCTTTATAAGAGTTTTTGTTTTTTACGCAGATACTTTTACTTATTCCTGTATAAATTTCTTAGGACATAAATGTAAGTCTACAAATTTTATATTTCTTGTATTCCTATATTATTTATAACTATTAGAAATAAATTTTTACTCACAAAGCATACATAATTTAAAAGCATATATATTTAAGATTATCAGGAAAAAAAATCATGTACATATCTTTATTAATACGGAAGTTATAGATTTATGAGATGAAAAGGAGTCAAAGTTCCCACTGTGCAACGTGCCGTCTCTGTGCACATTATCAGTAATATCAGAGACTTTTTAGTTCTGTGTGTCGTATCTTGTATGTGGAGTCGTATCTTTATAAAGAAATATGAAAAACCCGACAGAGTAGATAGATAGATAGATACTCTTTATTGTTTCCTCCAAAAGATTACAATAGTCAACTTTTTTATAGATATAAACAATTACAAGAAAATATTACACTGAGAAAACAATGGGCAACCTTATCGCTAGAAGCCAGGTAACCTTTGGTTGGAGAGGAGTAATTATAAACAGTTTGATCGGAGGCACGATGAAAATTCTATTATTTCTAAATTTGGATATGTAATACATGTAACAATGTAAATATATATCCCTACTCATTATTATATATACACATACATATATATATACACATAGAGTACATAGGTACTTGGGGGGAAAGGGATTATTAGTAATGGAGACTGAGAATCCCATTCCTAGCAATATACCCAACCAGGTCGACCTCCTCGTGGTTCTCCCTGGAAACTATCATGGTTAATTCCTGATGAATTCATCACGATGGGCTAACTGGCCTGTTTTCATTCTCATCTATCACCCTTCACTGGTGCTCCGCCAGCGTATCCCGTTAGCGCAAGCGGGGCTACCATACCATTTCCACCCATCAAAAAAAAAAAGTATATAGGTACCTCTTAAAACATCTCTAAAAGCCTAACAGCAGTTGTCAACTCGCTTGACTAGCGTGGCAATTACAGGCAAACCACACCTTTTGGGAAGCCTTATGTCCAGCAGTGGACAGTTAACCAAGTCAATTTCCATTACCAACAAACCTCCTCCCTTCCGCCTCGCAACTGTGAGTGGTAAGCTCTTTTTCGTCGTTTTGCGCTCACCTCTACGCCGCTGCTGAGCCAACGGAATAATGAATGAATACCGTAGGTCTGCATGCAGGTTATTACGTGGCCCCTACCCGTATATCACGCGCGATAGAGTATTTGTCGAGTGAGCGATTTAATCTCGAGTGACGCTGAATTATTAATGTGTTTGTATTTGTAATTGTGAAATGTTTTGTTGTAACAAACATTTTGGTATTTCTCTTCATAAAACACCATTTCATTCAATCAGCCTATAACTGTCCACTGCTGAACATAACCCTCCCCCTAGTGATGGTTATGCCAGTAGTTGCCACGCTTGGCAGGTGGATTGGCAACCGCAGTTTGGCTTTGGAAATATTTTAAATGGGACGCTGTTGTCTATCTCTCGCTCTCCCTTAGTCGCCTTTTATGATAGCCACGGGAAAGGAAGTGGTGGCCTATTCTATGAGTATGCCGGGACCACACGGCACACATACCATATAGTGGCTACAAATAATATAGTACTTTTTAAATTGGGATACCTAGTATGAAAATTAGATATCAAAGTTCTATAAAGTGAACTGATTTTTTATTTAGAAAAGTAAAATACGTTTTTATTACTGTTTTTGTCACTGTAGTGCGTCACACATATTTGCACTAGAGCGTACGGATGATTTTTACGCAATACGGCGCAAACGAATTGTTTCGATGTTGGGTAGGGTGCGTGTTAGCTCAAACAGTGTCCTGAAGACAATTGCTGATGAAATGGACTGTCCCATCCTAAAATATTGGGTGGGACAGGTTATCAATGTAAGAGCGTTATGACCGCTGATTTACTAACATAGGTTAAGTCAATTTGTAACTAACAAAATGGGCCTTATGTAGTCTAATTAAATAAATATTATTATTATAAACTGGAATTAGTATTTAATATTATTTCTCTCATCTGTTACTATTTGATTTAATAGAACAGCTGCGTAGACGTCGAATCTAATCTAACTTTGCTCGTGACAATAAAATTAAACGACTCTTATTGTCTTCAAAACTTCCATAAGAATTTTACATAACATGAATACTATTATATGCCCAGTATTATTTGTTTGCATAAAATATCTGCTATATTAATTCTTTATAATAAAATCTTCTTGTTATTACTTCAGAAACTCGATTAAAATAATCTAGGTTAAACCGAAGCGGGAACTATGTTTGGTTAGTTTAGGAGTTTAAATTCACTTGAGTTTAGTGTGAGTTAGTGAATTAACAAACAATAATTTCCAAACGATTTCATACAGGAATATGGTTTCAGGTTAATTATTTCCATTTTGTATATTTTATGTGAAATCTTGTCTAATTTTCAAAAATAATTTGTTTATTTTATCATCCAAAGCATCTTTATAAATTTCTTCTTTACTGGAGAGGTTAGATATTGTGAAATACAAAAGTAGTTGATATTTGAAATGAATATGTAAGTTTTGCAATGTAACATAACACATAGTCGTGTTTGCATGGCTGTGTTTCGGTTTGAAGGGTGGGATATAGCGTGAATTTACTGGGTACAGAGGAATAACACCTGAGTCCTCAGGAATGGCAACGCATGCGGGGTATCATGGGCGAAATACTTACTTGAAACTATTATGTTAATGATACTGCTCATGTCTATAGGCGACGGTTACCACTTTCCATCAGGTGGGCCGGCAGCTTGTTTGCCATTCTAAGTTGTATAAAAAAATACTGGCCAACAATATTACTACGACATACAGTTAAGATAGAAGGAAGGAGGGGATGAGGGAGATCGAGACATAGTTACATCAAGTTGATCAAGGAAGGAGTTGATGTCGTGTCAAGAGGTGACGAGACTCGCTGAAAATCGTAGTGAGCGGCAAGAGCTCCACCGACAAGAGCGCAGCTCTTAAATAGGATAGATAGATATAGTTATCTACTTCATATAATATATACAAGATGTTTTACATGAGTACGTATGTACTAATTAAGTAACTACTTTTAGACTGATATTTCGAGCCAGAATAACATGTTCATAATCCTTACATAGAATAAGCCACCCTTTGCTGTCCTATGGATGTCGTAAGAGGTGACTAAAGAGGGGCGAGAGGTAGGCAGTAGCGGCTTTCTTAAAACATGTCTAAAAGTCTAACTATGATTGCCTATTTGCCTACCAAGCGTGGCAACTACTGGCAAAACTCCCTTTATGGGGTAAGCGTATGTTCAACAGTGGACAGTTAACGGCTGAAGTAATAATAATAATAAACTGTGTCATACTTGTTTACAACTTCTTTTTTTTATGCAACCTTCAAACTATAGATTCTATTCATTTCAGATTCATTCTCAGATTTTTATTCATTGTGCCTATGGTATTATCTTTCTATAAGGATAGTAGTTGTAGAAACGAATGAATACTCCAAGGTTCGGATATCAAACGCTCGTATATTATGTGTCGTCTATATATATATGTCTTATTTATACATAATTATAAAGTTTGGTGTTACATACACTACATTTCATATTCAATAATTCGCTACCATATCTTACCCTTGTAACCTAAACACAGCGATGCGAGCACAACTGCTTCGTGACAGAAACAGAAGTTCCATTAGCATAACTTGGAATGGTTAAACGATATTTGACTAAGAGGCAATTGCAGTTGTACCCATTTGCATTTTTGTCGTATTTTGTTATGAGAGGGACTGGCTGAAAACCAGCGCTGTGCAGCTGTACATATTACACTGGGACACTCGCAGCATCAGCTGAGACTATTCCTTTGGTTAGGCCAATGAGACACTTCTTATACATATATTTACATGGGAGAGTAAGTATATTTTTTTAATAGATAAAAATGAAATGGTAACCCCGCCCGTGCTATCGGTGTACATCGACAAGGCACCAGTGGAAGATGATAGGTGAGAATGAATACAGGTCAATTGGCCCACCATGATGAATTCGACAAGAATTAACCATGATGGTTTTCAGGGGTAACCGCGTGGAGATCGACCTGAGAGAGTCTATTGCTAGCAATGGGACTATTAGATCTCATTATCCCCGAGTAAGTATATTTAGTTCCTTGAATAATGATCGACTAGATGTACGTGAGTCAACGTTACAGATCGCTCTGATGCATTGTTTCTGTGATATAAGGGCACGGCTTGCATAAACACTTCAAAGAAGTATGGCATATCTCAAAATAGAACTGACGTAACCATGGTATGCCTGTAAAGTTGTTTCTTTATTGCTTTATAAGCGATTCTTAGTCGTTAATGATGCACACTTGATTATTAGATACAATATCATTATCAGAACACAATACTTAATCATTGTACGTAGTTGCACAGCGTAATATTGTTCCGGAGCATCTTAGCAGTAATCTTGTTGACTCGCAGTCGGCTGTGTGCGTACGTGCTGCGAGCTATCGTCGAATATTGGGTTAATATCGAACTGTGTATGTATCTTGTATGCCATAGGTCATGATACATTAGTCTGGATGGCATTATCCAAGAGTTATTTTCCTTAGTCTTAGGCTGTTATTGAAATTGATCAACTGTTTGTTTAGATAATACCGTCTGGATATTTTCTCTCATCTTGTTTAGACATAGTGTTTGTATAGCCAGAAACAATTCTTTGTCAATCTTTTTTCTATTTAACATTTTTGATTTTTATTTTTATTTTATTATTTATTTATTTAAGGAACACCAACAGCATATTGCATTATAACATATAGGTACAACAAACATTAAATATAATACAATATTAATGCACATGCCTATTATAGGTAAACATTTAATCGATTTTGGTAATATTTCTGTGTAACTAATATGGATATATATCCTTTTGGATAAAAGATACATAGATAGATACTTTTTACTGTTTCCACCAAAAGATTATAAAATAATTTTGCAAATCGGTTTACAACTGACGGAGTTATGAGGTACCAAACATTAAAAAACACAATCGAATTGAGTACCCTTTTTTTTGAAGTCGGTTGAAAAAAGGTTTTTGTAACTTGGTTCTTTCTATTTGTTAGTAGGATAGGTAAACAAATAGATCTTTCTATTTTTAACGGTCTCGAGCTCCGACTCCAAATTACTTGGCTGGCCGTAAGTTTGAACAACGATTGTCGGTCATTACGTGACATCAAAGAGGTGGGGAGACTCAATTCAGCTGTATTTTTGAGTATACACCACATCATATCTATATCAATCTATTTGAACAATTCCTTTTGCCATCGTCACGGTTCATGCCTATGTGTATATATACAGGGTGAAAGGGACAGATTGGCAAAAACTAAATAAATAGAATTCAAACAATTATTCTGAACTGAAAACCAATGGAAATTCTAATCGGAAAATTTCGAACTTTTCTCCTGATTTTTTCTTATTTCAAATTATGAAATAAGAAAAAATCAATACTACTATAATAATTTTGTTGTGTTTTTGTTTGTTTGTTGTAATTGAAACAGTTGGCTTTTTTTTTTAAACCATATATCGTATTATTTCTAATTTCCAATCATTTAAGCAAAGGGGAAAGGGATTGTTAGTAATGGAGTCTAATAGACCTATTACTAGCAATACACTCTATCAGATCGATCTCCTGGTTCCCCCTGGAAACCATCGTGGTTAATTCTAGTGGAATTCGTCACGATGGGCTAACTGACCTGCCATTTCATCCTCACCTGTCATCTCTCACTGGTGCCCGCCAGCGTATCCCTATAGCGCAGGCGCGGTTACCATTCCATTATCATCCATTAAAAAAAAACATTTAAGCAAAACACTAACAACAAATGTAACTAATTAAAGAAAGGTCTGCAGGATCGCTATCATTTTGGATGGAGGGACGAAGTGTGGGCAAATCGAATGTTAACTTTACCACAAACGTGAACAAATGACGGGCAATGAACCACCAGGATGCATTATTAACAAATAACATTAAATCACAGTGCGGTCTTATTGTACGCAACTGATTACGCAGTACAACCGACGAACTAGTAAATACTAGCGCCAATGAAACGAGCAAAAAGCATGTTTCTATTCCAACAAACCGCAAACTATTTATAGGAGAATTAATTTCGCCGGGTCGCACCCAGTAGGGACAAATTCTGCAACACTTATGCCTATATTAATCCATTGTTTGTTTGTAGCTTGTGTTGTGTGAAACAAAAACGTACCCGTCGCCCTCGGAACTGAGATATTTGTATTCAATATTCGCGGTGTTATATTATACAAAAACAGGATTATTAATTATTTGGAAAATGTTTAATCATATGCATGGAAACGTTTAGAGAACAATCAAAAGTTTTATCGCTTACAAATACATTTTGTTTAGAAAAAAAAAAGATAGCTTAAGCGTGGCAAAACTAGCGACGAGAACTTTTATAGACATATTAGATTTATTATATGATATTAATTAAAATACATTTAAAATAATGGTAGATTACAATTATTTATATTTAGAACGCGGTCTCGTATGTCTACAACAAGAAGTAGTTTTCTGCAGCACAAGAATGTATTATGTGTATGTTTGTATTGTAATTTGTGTGCTGTAAGTAATGTAAATAAATTATCTATCTATCGAAGAAACAGCAGCTTGAATTAGTAAGGTAATCACATAACATAGCATAAAAGTAGATGAATTAAGAAATTCCTCCTGTTAGAATAGAATAGAAAATATTTATTGCCAGGAAAACACAATTTCAACAGAGATTACAAAAATATTACATATATAAGAAGTATGTCATATTAGGCAAAAGAAACTGTCTCAGCTGATGCTGTGAGTGTCCCAGTGCAATGTGTACAGCTGCACAGCGCTGGTTTTAAGAAGTCGTACAATAATATTGAATAAATTAAAAAATCCAATTGTGATTAATAATAACGAAAAGAAGCGACAGATTAATGGTTATGTATTTTCACAATTAAAGTTGTTCAAAATTGTTTGCTTCAATTTTTTTTATTACAAAGAGTATTCATAATGTTATTATTAGAATAAAGATTGTAAATATTTGTATTAAAATCTTGTTAGGGGACCAATAAAAGATTTTTTTTTATACTACTTAGAATGGCAAACAAACTAACGGCCCACCGGATGGAAAGTGGTAACCGTCGCCTATAGACATGAGCAGTACCAGAGTATACTGTTTCGCCCATGATACCCCCCATGCGTTGCCATTCCTGAGGATTCGGGTGTTATTCCTCTGTACCCAGTAAATTCATGCCATATACCACCCTTATGTCCTTTTCCATCTGAAAATACTACGTACATATGAAATACATGACAATTGATTGAGCCGTTAAAAAGGCAGCTGACAAATCAAGAATAAACTTACCTTGACATATTATATGATATGATAACATTAAGTAAGTTTGTTATTCCATGGCCTATGTTCATCAGTGATTAGTTAATGGTTGATGTGATGATGATGAAGGATTTGTTAATAATATATTTTAGTAAAATCTTCACTGTTGCATAGTGCGCACCCGACAACGCTGGTAGCTTCGCTTTGGGAATCGACATGCATTAACCGCCCTCTTGAAGCTGCTACCCTTGTTGCGACCTATATACAACAGAATTAGACTTAAGATTACATTTTAAGGGTTCACTTAACTACCTTTACCTGGAAGTTAATGAAGTCGAGTATCTGGAAATCCTTATTAAAATTATAAATGTAAAAATGAGTTTATTTGTTTGATATTCTATAGCATCTTAACGGCTTATCCAATCACCAGTAAGTTTGCTATACACATAGGATATAGGCTTATATTTATAACTGTATTATAGAGTTTTTAAAAATATTTGCTCTCGTTAATTTAGCTTCTCATAATTTAATTTGGACATCTAAGTTGTCGATTTATGTTAAATACTTTGATATAAAAACCAAGTTAAGTAAATGTGTATATTTTATATATCTTACCAGTAGTCGTTCTTGTGAAATTTTATCTTAATTAATATAATGGACTTACTTTTTATAAAAAAACTTTTTAGTAAAATTTTTATACAATACTCCGTTCATGAATATATAAAAATCAGACAGTGGAACTAATTTAATTCCTGAATATTATCATGATATATACTGTTGATCATAATCATGGATTGTGCACTGAAACTTTTTTCTGCAGGCATTTGTTGCATCAAGCTCGATATATTACGTCGAGCTAGTATATAGCACTTATAGGTATAAGATAGGCGATCCCTACCTTTCCAATGGGTGTCGTAAGAGGCGACTAAAGGGAGGCGAGCGGTAGCGTCCCTCTTAAAATATCTCCAAAGTCTAACTACGGTTGCCAATCCGCCTGCCAACAGGAGGGTTTCGCCAGTAAGTGGCACGCTTCCTCTTTCTGTTCAGCAGTGGACTCTTAATCATTAAAACTTTTGTTCAGCACCTCTCTTAGTGTGGACAGTTAAAGGCTGGTTATGACGATGATGACACATTTTTTAGAATATAATGTTATTTAGGATCTATCACAAATATATTATTTGGACACAGGATATCTTCCTAAAAACTATTTGTTAATGAACAGTATTGAAACTCTGTTATCGACAATCATATGAAGTCTTTTAATAAGAAATTATATTTAGAAATTTCCATTACCTATTTAATAGATTAGTTAATAATATATTAATATCGCTTCAAGCTCGGATATCTTGTGTCATGAGAAACCACTTAAATAATATAGAAAAACTCCTAATTATTTCCTAAAAATCGATCCGATCGGGATCGAACCCGCGATTTTATTTACGCAAAGCAACGTATCCAGTCCAGTCCGGTGCTACAGAGATCGTCAAAAATAAGAACTAAACTCAGTGAGTCAAAACGAATTGAAAATTTAAAATTAGAACCGCTTTTTAACAGATCCGATGCCAATTAGTCGACTGAAATCTTCGAGCTCTTCAAGGATGGTATTCTAAGTATGGTTGTGATTTCGTTAAACTGTAAGTCTCACGTTCCGCCGTCGCTTCGGATTCTTTGTATCTGGATTCTAGGTAGTGCTCCCAGTTCAGTCCGGTCACGTCTCATATAACTTTAGATCTGCCTGATCTTGTTTGGCGTTGCCATGAAAAATTGCCAGCACCAACTTTCTATTGCTTACTCAGTTGTATGCGATATTTTTAGTTTGTATTGGAAATTTATTTTAAGCTTGGATAGATATATTAAAAATTGATATTTTTCTATTATGGAAGTGATAGGCAGACGAACGGAGGTCATACTTGATGCTACATGATGAATTTAGACTACCAGTGAAGTTGTGGATGTACTGGCCGCCATTTAAGAGATTGTAAGCTATTTTTTAAATGGTTTCATTATCGATTTTTATTAAACAATTCCACGCGAGTTTATGTTTGGAAATTTTAGCTATTTATAATAGGAAATTTCGTAGAAGACATAGTAGTGTCGTAAATGTGTGTAGTGGTAAGAAAATTAATGGAAATAAGGTATGCACTAGTAACGCAGCTTTGTATTAATGAAGTTCCACATTTAATTTGTTTTAATAGCTGAAAATGGAATGGTAACCTCGCTTGCGCTTTTAGCCTGACTGGATACCAATGAGAAATGACAGATCTATAAAATAGGACAAGAATATGAAAACAGGTCATATAGCCCATTATGACAAATTTAATAATCACGATGATTTCCAGGGAGCACCACGTGAAGGTCGACCTGATAGAGTATATTGTTAGTAATAAGACCATTACTAACAATCTCTTTCCCCCTGAGGTCCTGAGTTCGATTCTCGGTCGGGTTAATTTAGGAAACGAGCTTTCCTGAAATTGCTCAATTTTGGGAGTTTTGGACCCCTAGATATTGTTTACCTGATTCCTTATAATACAGGACATCGTAGCTTGAGGGCCGAGCGATAGAATGGCAATTAATTAATACATATTTTTACAACATAGGGGCAAACGAGCATGCGGCTCACCTGATGGTAAGTAACTATCGCCGCCCATGATCACCCGCAACACCAATGGCATTGCAGATGTGCTGCCGGCCTTTTAAAAAGGAATATGCTCTTTTCTTGAAGGTTATGTTGTCATATCAAGAAGAAGAATAGAATAGAAATCATTTATTCAAATAAACTTACATTGAAGCACTTTTGAAAATACTGTTGTCTCATCACAAGAAGAACAAGCAAGTCGCTCTTTTAAATAATTTTATTATTATTTTACATTTTTAAGTTTAATTGTGTGAATACAAACCATCAATTAGCACTAATTCAATTAAATATATATACAGTTAAACAATTAATAGACATATATTTCTATTCATATACCTATTCTTAAAAAGGACAGACTGACTACTCAAAACACTTCGAATTATTAGTATTCACATTTTACATAAGAATGCATGCAGCTACGCTTTCATATTTCTAAAATTAATCGTAGAGAACAATTTAATGTATTATTATACACTAGCGATCCGTCACGGCTTCGCCCGGGTGCACATTATATCACATCACATTAGAAACCTCTAAAATTATCAGTGTTTCTCTACTGTATTATGCATGTATTATACATATAAACCTTCCTCTTGAATCACTATATCTATTAAAAAACTGCATCAAAATCCGTTGCGTAGTTTTAAAGATCTAAGCATACATAGGGACAGACAGACAGAAAGCGACTTTGTTTTATACTATTTATTTATTTATTTATGCTTTATTGACCACATTACAAAAAAAATGTCTGGTACAAAAGGCGGACTTAATACTATATAGCATTCTCTCGCAGTCAACCTTTGGGACTATGTAGGGATATAAATATGACTATTATGATTAATGTTCAGTTAAGATTATACTCAGTACAGTGAGGTTGCAGAATATTGTTAATCTGCGAGAAGTGACCTCAGAAATCTTGTTTGCCCAGAAAATATTGCATAGAAATAGGCGCAAATATTGGTAACTTGGCGTTTACTCTCCCCAGATAGTTGCGTAGGGCGAGGCCAATGTTTACCAGGGCCCGGACGTGGTGGCTGCCATCTAAAATGTATTAACGGAATTTATATAAGTTGCATTATAATAATAAGTGGTTTTTATGTCATTTCTTTTCAAATCAGAAGCGGGCGTGACCTTTAGCATAAGACAATCAAATTACAAATTTTATTATATATTAGTGGCCCGGTACGTGCTTCGCTACTTATAAAGTGAAATAAAAAAAAAAAAAATTTAAATGACCGCATGGATGACATAACAACATGCTTGTAGCGTCATTTACTAAATAGTCCGAACGTAGCCTAATCATTTGGTTTGGATAGGTGAGCCCGTTCTTGAGTTATAAGATTACAACGAAATGTGGCATTAATTTTTATATATATAGAGTATATTTGTCCACTCCTGAACATAAGACTTCCACATAGAGGGGGTTTTACCAGTAGTCGCCACGCTTGGCAGACGGGTCAGTAGCCGCAGTTTGCTTTTGATGATGTTTTAAGAGGTACGCTACTGTCCATTCCTTGACTATTAAGTTCCTTTAGTCGCTACTTAAAGGATTGTTAGTACTGCGGACTACTAGTCCCATTGCTAGCAATATATCCTGTTAGGTCGACCTCCACGTGGGGGGGACCACGGAAAAGATTATGCTGAATTCCAAGTATTTGCATCACGATGGGCTAATTGATCTACCTTTTCATTTTCATCTATAATCCCTAACTGGTGCCCCGTCAGCGCTAGGTTATCATTCCATTAACACCCACTCAAAAAATGCTTCTAGAAAGAATACTATCCTGAACAAAGTCATTCATGGGTTGTAGTGCTATGTTGGATAAAAAGAAGGGTAAAGGACAAACCTGGTTCACTTAGTCCGCGCGTGTAGGTCTTTTGTACGCCTTCTTGTTCTCTCTTCAAATTATCCAACACTTTTGTTGATTTGCTTAAGTACCACTGTATGTTGCGCGGAGATCGCGGCTGATTGAATAATTCGCAACTGGCGGAGATTTTTCGTGATCTTGGCGGAGCTTGATCAGCTCGACACGCAGTTGGATTATATACTGATTTTGTCCATCTACCCCCCAATGTGATCCAAGATTTGATAGGGAATATGGATAGGTAAGGAGGGTAGAAGGATATTGCGTTCGGAAATGTTTAATGCAGTTTTTTTACAACACAAGGGGCAAACGAGCATGCGGCTCATCTGATGGTAAGTGACTACCGCCGCTCATGGTCACCTACAACACCTACGGCATTGCAGGTGTGCTGCCGGCCTTTTAAAAAGGAATATACTCTTTTCTTGAAGGTTATGTTGTCGTATTGGTTCGGAAATACTGCTGCTGAAAGTTGATTCCAAAGAGTGGTTATGCGCGGGAGAAAGTGCCTTGAAAAACGCACGGTGGAGGACCGCTACCCGTCCAGATGGTTGGGATAAAATTTTAGTTAATGGCGGGTTGTACGATGGTGAAAATCAGCAGCAAGTATCAATCCGAACAATTCTTCTGAGCACTTCCCATGATAAATTATACAAATATTAACCAGCTATGGGCACGTAACCTATCATATGATTCAATATAAATATGTATTGGACAGCTAGTGATCCTTTGATATTCGCACTTGATACTGGTAATGGAATATTGGCGCGGAGCTGAGAGCCGGCTGGACGCTTGGCTCGCGGCCAGTCGGCTTCCGTCTCGACGCTTCGGTGCACACTGCGCCGTATTGAACCCGCCGACTTATCCAGAAATCCAGGTTTTTGGTACTGCCATCCTATATGTACTTATACAAGTAACTGTTTTTATCAAAACTCAAGTGATGCTGTATTAAAAGTCTAGTATTAAATGACGTTTTTGTGACGATGCCATTTATTTGTGACGATTAATTTTAACAATGATTCTTGTAATAAAATTTAAATAAAACAAATAAGTCAACCATGGTTGACTGGGAGAGAATGCTTTTAGCATTAAGTCCGCCATGTACACATATATGTAAGTACTAATGTATAAATAAATAAAAAAAGGAACAATACAAATGATTATCATTAAATCGGTTCATAATTGGCGAATACTCGTATACTGCGTGATCTAATATTATAAAGAGAAAAACTATTTTGTGATGGCATTGTAATGTAAATTGTAAAACATTTAGCCGACTTTAAAATTCTTTCACATATAGGAAGCTGCATTACTAGCCAGTAACATAGATTATTTTATTTAAAAAAAAGAACTGTCCAAAGCTGTGCGATTGTTAATATCAAATATTAAAAAAGAAATAGTAAATGAATAGAAAACATTCTTTTGGAATGAACTCAAATAAGGTATTTCCGAGTATTACGACTGCTACGAACAGAATTTAAATTTGATTTACTAGTAATTGTTGAACAATATTTTTTATCAATCGCAATTAAATAAAATAATTCATATTTATTCCAATCTGAACTAATCGCAGAGCTAGTTGGGCGAGAACAAGCGATGCTTGGCCTCTGTCCAAACGTCCGCGAAGTGCCTTCGCTGCATATAATGTCCAATTGAACTGTGCTTTATTGTAGTTAATACAGTAATATTCTATAATTAAATCCATTATTATGATCGGTTTCTAAAAGAAGAAGTTTCATAATTTGTCTTTTTTTTTTATTGTGAACTAGCAATCCGGCCGACAAAATCCTGTGTAGCTAACACAGGAGAAAATCCTGTGTAGTCAACACAAAACAAAGTTCTGTGTAACCGACACTGGACAAAATCCTGTGTAGCCAACACAGGACAAAGTCCTGTGTAGCCAACATATCCTATGTTGGCTACATAAAATGTAGCTAAAACAAAGTTCTGTGTAACCGACTCTGGACAAAATCCTGTGTAGCCAACATAGGATTTTGTTGAAAATTAAATGCAGCCAATATTACTCGCTGATAATATAATGTAGCTTTCTATATGAAAAAACATTTTTGAAATATATTAAATGTTTCAGGCTGTGGAATAAGAGTGGAGAATTTCGAATTCGAAATTTGAATGTCGAGGTCCTTCAAAAATGGTGCATTAAAGTATCTTCTGGGACGGCAACGAGCACGTGACACCCCTAGTGTTGCAGAAATCCATAAGCTAGTGATCGTTTACCACCAGATAGCCTGTATGCTTCTTTGTCACCTTCGCGATATGATAACAAATATGTTTTGGGTTAGTCTATTAGAAATAAAGAAGCATCTCTTTCCTTTTTATAAAAAGGAAAGGAATGTAATCTTATAAGATTACCTTTTATATGTTACGTGATTACCAATTATAATATCGAGAAAAAAGGTGAACAAATTTATTGGTGGATACATTTTCTTATTATGATTATATTATTAAATTATTATTACTAAAAATTATTATTACTATTAAATTATTATTATTTATTATTTACCAGAGGGAGACTTTGTACAAAAGTCGATTGCTTGGGTACCTCTGTCCCATTCGTATTTTAACCGTGAAGCAGTTGTGTTTGCATGGCTGTGTTTTGGTTTGAAAGGATGTGGCGTGAATTTACTGGGTACAGAGGAATAACACCTGAGTCCTTAGGAATGGCAACGCATGGGGGGTAGCATGGGCGAAACAGTATACTCTGTTATGTCCATGGTACTGCTCATATCTATAGGCGATGGTTACCACTTTCCATCAGGTGGGCCGTCAGCTTGTTTGCTATTCTAAGTTGTATAAAAAAAAAACTATTTTTTATATTATTTTATCGGAAAAATAAAAACTAGTTTATATACAAAACGTCGGTATAGTTGGTAGTGTTATTACGCTTATTAGCCCCGAGGCTTCAACTAATAAAGGTAGTTTGGATATATGGGAAAGGGCCGTATCGGGTTACACGTGGGCGAGGATTCGGAATTCGCTGCTAATATGTAACTTTGTTTTATTCTTGCTACACGTAGTCCGAAAATAGACGGTCTTAATATTTTGTATTAAATAATGATCAGGAATTTTTATCAATCTGTCACAATATCAATATTTGCACAAACATAGTTATAGTTATAAATTTAAAGAAAAAATGGTTAAAAAATTTATATTGACACGAAGGTGAACCAGACCAATTGTAGGAAACAATGAAAATCGATGTAGAATTTTTACCAATTAGATAGTTCATAACATATGATCACATATGAAGAAAACGTATGTGTAGTCGAATTATAAAAATATACATTTTTTTTACCGCACATATTAGATAGAATGAATTTTGATCTGTCTCAAAAATATAAACAAACATTTATTTTTTAATTAAATTTAAATAGAAAAAATATTTTTATTCGTGATTGTAGATACGAGTTATATTTTAACATTGTGTGTAATAAAAATAATTGATTTATAGAATGGGAGGGAGACTGTACAAAAGTCGATCGCTTGGGTACCTCTGTCCCATTCGTGTTTCAACCGTAAAGCAGTTGTGTCTGCATGGCTGTGTTTCGGTTTGAAGGGTGGGATATGGCGTGAATTTACTGGGTACAGAGGAATAACACCTGAGTCCTCAGGAATGGCAACGCATGGGGGTATCATGGGCGAAACAGTATACTCTGTTATGTCCATGGTACTGCTCATGTCTATAGGCGACGGTTACCACTTTCCATCAGGCGGACCGTCAGCTTGTTTGCCATTCTAAGTTGTATAAAAAAATATCAGTACTACTAAAAAGCCTATGTTTAATTTCTGTATGCATGTATATGATTACACGAATCCTGTTTCCTACAGGACAGGTTTCGCCTAGTGTAGGAATCAATGATAAAGTCTGTGCTAATACAAACATACTTTGTAAAATGAATATATCTTTATCTATTTATTAATATGAATTAATATAAAAATAAAATCCTGTACAAAGTTATTATAATTCAAAACATAGGTGCACGATAACCTATCGGTGTCGCCATCTATTGTAGATTTATATGGAACCGAATTCGCACGATAATACAATTTACTGGCAATGTTATACGAAAACAATTTCATTAAAACTTTCGGAATAATGTTATATGAATACGGGCTCCGGATATTCCAGAAACTAATTGAGTATTCTCGATAATAAATATACGAAGTCAATCTGGAATAATGTTTTTACAATTTAAAACTGTTTTATATTAAATAACTTGATAGGTTATGCATGAAATGCATGTCTACCAGAGGGAGACTTTGTACAAAAGTCGATTGCTTGGGTACCTCTGTCCTATTCGTGTTTCAACCGTGAAGCAGTTGTGTTTGCATGGCTGTGTTTCGGTTTGAAGGGTGGGACATGGCGTGAATTTACTGGGTACAGAGGAATAACACCTGAGTCCTCAGGAATGGCAACGCATGGGGGGTATCATGGGCGACACAGTATACTCTGTTAATTTAATTAGATACATATACTGTATAACACTTCTATAATTGCAACTCTGTCATTTTACCATACCATGCCATATCAGCTCTTAATTGTCCACTGTTGAACATACGTCTCCCTCTTAATTAGGGGGGTTTTGTCCGTAGTTGCCACTCTTGGCAAGCGGATTGGCAACCGTAGTTAGGCCTTTGATGATGTTTTAAGAGGGACGCTGCTACCCATCCCTTGACCATAAGTTCTCTTAATCGCCTCTTAAAATTATATTACACATATATATATATATATATATATATATATATATATATATATATATATATATATATATATATATATATATATATATATATATATATATATATATATATATATATATATATATATATATATATATATATATATATATAACATTATTCCGAAAGTTTTAATGAAATTGTTTTCGTATAACATTGCCAGTAAATTGTATTATCGTGCGAATTCGGTTCTGTATATAAATCTACAATAGATGGCGACACCGATAGGTTATCGTGCACCTATGTTTTGAATTATAATAACTTTGTACAGGATTTTATTTTTATATTAATATATTATATAAATAGATAAAGATATATTCATTTTACAAAGTATGTTTGTATTCTGTCCCAAACAGACTTTATCATTGATTCCTACAAAAAAAACCTGTCCTGTAGGAAACAGGATTCGTGTAATCATATACATGCATACAGAAATTAAACATAGGCTTTTTTAGTAGTACTGCTTTTTTTTTTTTATACAACTTAGAATAAAAAAACAAGCTGACGGTCCGCCTGATGGAAAGTGGTAACCGTCGCCTATAGACATGAGCGTAATGTACCATGGACATAACATAGTATACTGTTTATCCGTTAAAAGTTCCACGTTGCCATTTGAGGACTCATGTGTTATTCCTCTTTAATAGCAATAAATTTTTCAACATATTATACCCTTCGAAAAGAACCGATAACAAAAAGCCATGCAGAATACAACTGCTTTAAACGGTTGAAACACGAATGGGTAGAGAGTGAGAGAGTGTTTACCCAAGCGGTTTGATCGACTTTTGAATTTACAGTCTAACCCTCCCATTCTATCTAATATGTGCGGTAAAAAAAAGTGTATATTTTTATAATTCGACTACACATACGTTTTCTTCATATGTGATCATATGTTATGAACTATCTAATTGGTAAAAATTCTACATCGATTTTCATTGTTTCCTACAATTGGTCTGGTTCACCTTCCTGTCAATATAAATTTTTTAACCATTTTTTCTTTAAATTTATAACTATAACTATGTTTGTGCTAATATTGATATTGTGACAGACTGATAAAAATTCCTGATCATTATTTAATACAAAATATTAAGACCGTCTATTTTCACGACTACGTGTAGCAAGAATAAAACAAAGTTACATATTAGCAGCGAATTCGAATCCTCGCCGAAGGGTCGGTACGTCTGGGTGTAACCCGATACGCGCCCTTTGTCCATATATCCAAACTACCTTTGGGTTGTTGAAGCCTCGGGGCTAATAAGTCGTAATAACACTACCAACTATACCGACGTTTTGTATATATATATATATATATATATATATATATATATATATATATATATATATATATATATATACAACTTAGAATGGGAAACAAGTTGACGGCTCATCTGATGGAAAATGGTAATTGTCGCCTATAGACATGAGCAGTACCGTGGACATAACAGAGTATACTGTTTCGCCCATGATACTTCATCCATGTGTTGCCATTCATGGATTCAGGTGTTATTTGCGTATAAGCTGTACAACTGCACTGGCATATCCGTCCCTTCAAACTGAAACACAGCCATGCAAACACAACTACTTTACGGTTGAAACACGAATGGGACAGAGGTACCCAAGGAAACGACTTTTGAATAAAGTTTCCCTCTGGTAATATATTATATATTGATAATATAATTATACTGCATATTACGGGTAAGCAAGTAAAGCTACATTTATTAACTCTGTATCTCTGTCCCAAACAAAGAGATAAGCTTTAATTAATTAAAGAAAAAAAAAATCTAATACCCTAGGCTCAGTTAATGTACTCTATGGCAAAAAAAGCCTAGAAATTTGAATTTGCCACATCTTTTCTTATAATTTCGCTTTTTTTTTCTTGGCATAAAAACAAATAAAAAAAATGTGATTTCGCTGTATCGATATTAATGGAATTATTGTTAGATGCGAGTGCATCACTAGCATGCAGCACGCGTAATGTTCGAACCGTGACTATCTATAATTTAATTTTTATCCGTTAAAAGTTCCACTTTGAACAATATTAAATAAATGTTTTTACTTTTAATAGCAATAAATTTTTCAACATATTATATTAACTGCGAAAAGAACAATAAAAATCACGTATAACAAAAAAATACAAATGAATTATCAATTGGTTTTTTAAGTTGTTTAAATATTAGGCTTGCCCAACATACATATAGAAAAACACAAAGAGTAGAGAGTGAGATAGTGTTTCAACCGTGAAGCAGTTGTGTTTGCATGGCTGTGTTTCGGTTTGAAGGGTGGGATATGGCTGTTTTGAATTTACAGGGTACAGAGGAATAACACCTGAGCTCTCAGGAATGGCAACGCATTGGGGGGGTATCATGGGCGAAACAGTATACTCTGTTATGTCCACGGTACTGCTCATATCTATAGGCGAGGGTTACCACTTTCCATCAGGTGGGCCGTCAGCTTCTTTGCCATTCTAAGTTGTATAAAAAAAAACCACGTGGAGGCCGACCTGATAGGGCATATTGCTAGCAATGGGGTTGTCAAACTCCATTGCTAACAATACCTTTCCCCCCGAGTGAGAGAGTGTGTGCGTCAATATGTGTGTATATGTGTGCGTGTGAGAGAGATAGACAGAGACAACGGTACCGACATCTCTATTTTCATGTCGACAGTTTAAAACAAAAATTTACAAAATGGTGTAAGTTTAGTAACGAAAAAAACTGTTAAACCAAAACAGTGGAATGGTCCGCGTTCACTTATAAATAAAACAAGGCAATTTGTGACATGTGCCGCTGCACGGCCACGTCCCGCGCTCGTCTCGCCGTCGCCCCGCGCCCGCCGCGCCCCCTCGCAACTGTTTTACGACAAAATAAACGCGAACTGCTTGCACCAACAGTCGCATAATTTTCACTCGATATTGCCAACGTTATGAAAGCTGAGAGAAATATATGTATGTACCTACGTTATTTCGCTTTTTCTGTTCCATAAAACGTTATTCATACTGCTTTTGTAAATGCACGCAGACACTGTGGGTGTCTTGAATGCGAATCTCTTACTTGAAACCCTTATATGAAACAAAGATATAATAGTTATATTTAATGATGTGTCAGCAAGTTGTTAATCTTTTAAACTTATTAGACGGCTTCAAAGCAGAGCGATAACTTCGCCAAGTTTTGAGCCAATTTTGATGACTCCAAATTTTCTAGTATCCCATCTGTCAATAATTATTTTATATATACAATTATTGTACCTTTATTGCACTAAAAAAAAACAGTATTAATAATAATTATTAGAAATAATATGAGCAAAGGTAAACATTAAAATAGATCTCTTAATTTTGACAAGATTTACTTTTTTTTATAGAATATGTAAATGTCTCTTCTGCTATCAGTGTTTCTACACAATTGTAAAAACCGCACCTAATTTGGCGTAGTAGTCTTTGCTTGCTGCCGGAAGAAATATACAGGCAAATTAAAATTACAAATACTTATTTATTTATTTATTTATTTACACTTTATTGCTCCTAGTAAAAAGAAAAATAACAAATACAGTTAATATTAATGAGAAGTGATTCAACAGGCGGCCTTATCGCTAAGCAATCTCTTCCAGACAACCTTTAGTTAGAGGACATTGAGAAAAAGACAAATATAATTCTTTAACTACTGTAGTCAAGTCTAAATGAACTCTGGATATAGTCGCGAGTGGGTGTGGGTGTTTTTTATTATTGTTTGGTTAATAATAAAAACACCTTGTATAAGATAAGATAGCAAAAGATACTAGAAAACGACTTATTCAGAGCTGTATTTGGAGTATAATATGGATGTGAGACGACGACATTAGCTCAGAAAGAAACAAGAAAAGTTGTTGCAAAGATTCAATTTAGTAATGAAGATATCTTACTTGGGGTTAAAGAAAAAAGACAAAATATAAATGTAAGGGTATCAAGGCATGGAAGAGGAAGTCCAATACAGATCACTTGGTATCATGTAATATCAAGAGGTATTCACTGAAACCGTAATGAGTGACAAGAGCTCTATCAACAAAACTGTAACTCTTAAATAAGAATGAATGAGACCTTATTGACATTGACAGATATTGTCTTGTTAAATATGAGGACGTCAACCAGAGGACTAAAAAAAAACAAAATTTAATTATAACTTTTTTTTACAACAGAGGGGGCAAACGAGCTTGCGGGTCACCTGGTGGCAAGTGACTACCGCCGCCCATGATCACCCACTACACTAAAGGCATTTACAGGTGTGCTGCCAGCCTTTTAAAAAGGAATAGGCTCTTTTCTTGAAGGTTATGTTGTCGTATCGGTTGGGAAATACTGCTGCTGGAAGTTGATTCCAAAGAGTGGTTGTACGTGGAAGAAAAAACTAATTTAATTCTATTAATTAAAGTTATAATATAAAATTCGTATATTTAGTTATAATTAAAATCACCGCTCATTTCGAAATTTGGAGCAAGAGTGCATTTCCTATATCTAAATATAACTAAAATGATTGTTTAGTTCGAAGTGTGAAGCAGGAGTGCTTTTTCAAATCGTCACGTAGATCAGCCTCGTGCTGTAGCGTCAGAAATTACTTACTTAGGCATTTACGTCATTAACACGAGTTTTGGATGCGATGCGGCGTCAAGCGGTGTCGATAGTGGCTCACTATGTAATAAGTTACAATTTGTACTATAAGTAATTTTTATATTTACGTCATCCTGCACACACGAGTAGAAAGGAGTTCTGAAACATTTCACCATGCCATCATCAGACACAAAATTAGACTTTAATCTTATGATCACAAAGAAGGTTTGGGTAGGCGCGACAACATCATTTAAGATTATGTTCTAAAAAAATGACTTCGATACGGAATGATAAGTCCTTTTAATTGGAAAAGATTTTTTCAAATAAGTTTCACTGACGGTGTTGAGGTAGAAAAATACAACCGAATTGAGAAGCCTCTTTTTAAAGTCAGTTCAAAATATTAAGATGTTGATTGTCACCAAACAGAAGAAGTTTGTACAATTATGAATTTTCATGGCTTGACTTTTATGCATTTAGTACGAAGATGACGTTAGAATTATTTATAGTATTATAGGTACTATAAGGGTTGTACTATTGTCATTTGACACTACAATGTAACTTACATAAACTTAACATGAAGCAATGATTTCAATGTCTTCGAAGTACAAGTATGACTAGCAGAACGTCCATCAAATAAGCCGAGACGTAGCCGGAACCAAAGTTATAATATTGTTCCGGCTGCAAGAGCCACTAAGCAGATTAAAAACGAAGCAGATTACAAAGTTACACTCAGTATAGATTTCCCCTCGGTTTTAATCTTTCTTCTCGAGCACAGGAAATCTCTGGGTTTATAAGGCAAAAATAAATAGCTTTGTATTGAAGAGAAAATAAACTGGAAAATGTAAAGCAATTAAAAAATTGGCTAATCACAATTTTTTCGCTGTTTTAAATATATTTTACTGTTTTTTTTTTTATACAACTTAGAATGGCAAACAAGCTGACGGCCCACCTGATGTAAAGTGGTAACCGTCGCCTATAGACATGAGCAGTACCATGGACATAACAGAGTATACTGTTTCGCCCATGATACCCCATGCGTTGCCATTCCTGAGGACTCAGGTGTTATTCCTCTGTACTTAGTAAATTCACGCCATATCTCACCCTTCAAACCGAAACACAGCCATGCAAACACAACTGTTTCACGGTTAAAACACGAAGGGGACAGAGGTACCCGAGCAATCGACTCTTGTACAAAGTCTCCCTCTGGTACATTAAATAATTTAGACATATCAAATACTGTTTAGAGAAACAATGTTTTGTATAGAAAGATGGTATTATGTAGGCGAATGAGTCCGGGTGCGTTGCTAGTATTAAAAAATAACGATTCACCGAATGAAAATCTATACGATAATAACTATAACGTAAATTAATTGCTTCAATTTCTGACATGATATGTGGTTTTTTTTTATGGATGAAAATGGTATGGCAACCCCGTCTGCGCTAACGGGATACGCTGGCGGAGCACCAGTGAAGAATGATAGATGAGAATGAAAACAGACCAGTTAGCCCATCATGATGAATTCATCAGGAATTAACCATGATAGTTTCCAGGGAGAAGCGCGAGGAGGTCGACCTGGTTGGGTATATTGCTAGCAATGGGATTCTCAGTCTCCATTACTAACAATCCCTTTCCCCCCGACATGATATGTGGTATACACATAATACTTATTTCTTAAAAACGGCAATCTCAGTAGTCCTAATACTAGAAATAAATACCAACTTACTGTTCCGAAACATCGCTTAAAAAATATAATAGATCTTCTATGGCAAAGACAGACATTTTGGATTTACCTTTTAATAAATTTGAAATTGTTATTAAAAAACACTTATTGAACAAAGTCAAAATTACATAAACGGTTATTTGAATGACAAACGGGCTCGGTTAGTTGACAATGCACGAGATTTTTAATGACCATTTAAATTAAGACATAGTGCATTTAAAAATATATACAGAATATCAACAGAGATTTAAAAGAGGAACTGTTTCGTTTATAGCGAGTTCTTCTTAGCAGATAATAACATTCCGAATTCTACAATAGATTCATAAAATAATAATGATTTAAAAGTGCTTGTAAACAAGTCTATTCAAATAAATATTATTTGAATTTAAATAAAGAAGAATATTGGTCACGTGGACGAAGTTGCGAGTAAAGATTCCCTTAATCTATCTATACTTATAATAAATCTGTAGAGAGGTCAATTCTGTACATGAAATATATTTACAAAATAACTATCAGGCGGTGATTAGTGATCGATACTGATGCCAAAAATGCAATTAGTAAAATTTTTGTCTGTCTGTCTATATGTTCGTTATAGAAACAGAAACTACTCGACGGATTTTAACGAAACATGGTACAATTATTCTTCATACTCCTGGGCAGGTTATAGTATACTTTTCATCACGCTACGATCAATAGGAGCAGAGCGGTGAAGGGAAATGTGTCTGTTACATCAAAACCATTGAACCGTGAGAAAGGACATAGGCTACTTATTTTACGAAAAACGACGGAAACGCGGACGAAGTCGCAGGAAACAGCTGGTTGATAAATAAATTAATAATTTCCTTCATAATATTACTCGAATAGTTCTACTCTTGCAATGATGGCACAATTTTCATTAAAAGCGGAAAAGTAAACGTTGGTGAAATACTTATTGTACCTAGAAGTATTATTATCTTATTAATTGTTTAACCAGTTGGTTATGTATTCAATATTTTTTCATTTAATTGAAAGCTAATTGGTGGTTTGTATTCACACACTTAAACTTAAAAATGTAAAGTAATAATAAAATTATTTAAACGTTGGTGATTAACAAAAAAAATGACTTTTCAAAAGTGCTTCAATGTAAGTTTATTTGAATAAATGATTTCTATTCTATTCTATTTACTGGGTGACTGCCCGAGGCTCTGTCGAAACAAAACGCTTTTATACAGGAAACTTGAATAGTTTGACAGAATTTTGAACAAGATGGGCATCAAACTTGGCGACTTTAATATCTACATATAGAATTTATGGTAGTTTTAACAACACCATGCTGCCAACTTACCTGATATGGGTTGGAGTGTTAAGTAAATAAGAGGAGACAGTTTGCGTACGAGAAATGTAGCTCGAATAATTATGATGAATATATGAATCAACTTTTGCTATACAGAAGTATATAAGTTTATATAATTTTTGAACTAATATTACAAATATATTTTTGTCTTAAAAAACCAGTTATTTCAAGCGTACCAATATAATATGGTCTATTAATTTCAAATGAATTTAAAACAATACTAACACACCGATAAACTGATTTACCAGAGGGAGACTTTATACAAAAGTCGTTTGCTTGGGCAGCTCTGTCCCATTCGTGTTTCTACCGTGAAGCAGTTGTATTTGCATGGCTGTATTTCGGTTTGAAGGGTGGGAAATGACAGTGAATTTACAGGGTACAGAGAAATAACACCTGAGTCCTCAGAAATAACAACGCATGTGGGGTATCATGGGTGAAACAGTATACTCTGTTATGTGCATGGTACTGCACATTCCATCAGGTAGGCCGTCTGCTTGTTTGACATTCTAAGTTGCATAAAAAAATAGAGGCCTCGTTTTGTATTTATTTATTTATATTTATTTGCATTCCACGTGGTACAAATTTGTTATTATAATATAATAGGTAAGTACATAAGACGTGACGTCGTGTAGGGGCATCGCAATTTTGTAGATACATCACTTTGAGAATATTTCATCATAAAATGTAAAATCGTGTATCTAGGAACAGATGTTTTTTATACAAATAAGCTAACGGTCCATTTGATGGAAAGCGCAGTCTACAGGAATGTACAGTATTAGTCTACTGGATTTTGCACTCTTTAATGTACAGTATTATGTACCTTTTTGCTTTAATTGATAAGATCGGATTTAACCAGGCAAAAATGTATCTTACTGCCTAACAGTTAAAGACAAGTTTTAATAATCACAAAATTATTATGGAACCGAATGGGAAGAAACGTTATTGATTTAAAAAATAAATATTAATATTGGCTCAGAATTAAATTTCTTATTTATCTATGTAAGTTTGTAACATAGAAAAAATACACATAAAATAAGTTGGAATATAATTTGCCAATATAAAAAAAAAAAATAAGTATTGTGTATCTCACAAGGAAATTTCATAAATGATGACACTAATTCCTATAAAGGAAAGGAACAGAAATTTCCTGTCAGACATGTGTCAGATACATAGATAAGATCAAAATTGAGATAGGTAGGAACTCGGCCGAGCAAATGGCACGAGAACGGAAAATCTTTGTGTTGCGCGATTGAAAGGTGCAAGAATTTGATTTTGTTTGTTACTAATCATTTTGTCGTGATCGAAGTACGATAGAATCCTTGAATAATTTACTTGTAATTTATTACGACATTGTTTATTTCTGTGTTTGTTTCTCAACCACAGCATGCTTTGTGTTCGAGAAACATTAAAATGGAATTAAATTAATAAAAGTCATTTTTTTATACAACTTAGAATGTCAAACAAGCTGACGGCCCACCTGATGGAAAGTGGTAATCTATAGCCTATAGACATAAGTAGAGTATACTGTTTCGTCCATGATACCTTCATGCGTTGCCATTCCTGAGGACTCAGGTGTTATTCCTCTGTACCCTGTAAATTCACGCCATATCCCATCCTTCAAACCGAAACAGCCATGCAAACACAACTGCTTCACGGTTGAAACACGAATGGGACAGAGGCACCCAAGCAATCGACTTTTGTAGAAAGTCTCCCTCTGGTAAAGTTTGTTTGACTGTCTGTAATATATTTCAGGTTCAGGTACTTAATTTGCCATAAAACACTACTATATTAGCTTACAATTACATAATTTATATAATCATCATACCAGCCTTTAACTATCCGCTGTCGAACATAAGCCTCCCCCTTGGGGGTTTTGCCAGTAGTTGTCATGCTTGGCAGGCGAATTGGCAACCACAATTAGGCTTTGGAGATGGTTTAAGAACGACTAATAAATATGATATAATGTTTGTTCCGGTATCATTCAAAAACTAAAGCAGTTGTGTTCCTGAAAGTCCTTGGAGACTAAAATATGGTGTATGTTCTACTGTGATTTTTTTTTATAAAACTTAGAATGGCAAACAAGCTGACGGCCCACCTGATGTAAAGTGGAAACCGTCGCCTATAGACATAAGCAGTACCATGGACATAACAGAGTATACTGTTTCGCCCATGATACCTCCCATGCGTTGCCATTCCTGAGGACTCAAGTGTTATTCCTCCGTACCCTGTAAATTCACGCCATATCCCACCCTTCAAACCGAAACAGCCATGCAAACACAACTGCTTCACGGTTGAAACACGAATGGGACAGAGGTACCCAAGCAATCGACTTTTGTACAAAGTCTCCCTCTGTGGTACGTAATCTAGAAGTATTATTGTGAGTTATGGTTATTGTGTATAAGTTCATTGAAAACAACGTGTTGAAATAGCGAGAAAAAACTAGTATAGTAATAAAATTATATTAGTAGCTGATATTATTTGTATTTATAATGATACAGAAAGTATAACAATATTGATCGTCTTCAATTCTAGCGGCGGAGTAAATACTGCACAATTCGCCTGTAGATCAAACATATCCAATTTCTATAGAGGACTGCTTTATCACGCTGCAGCAAATCTGTCGACTGCAAAACTATTTTAGAACGATCCCATATTTTTGTAGGAGCTCCGCAAATATTAGCTTATCTGAGACTGTTAGAGGACCATAATAAAATTTTATCTCTGTTATTGCACATTAACGTCAGACATCTCGAACAACTGTCTGTCAGTCTGACTTTTCTGAACAAGAAATTCATCTTTTAATATGTACCATTTGCGTCTTTAGTTTATTGTGACTTAGAAAGTTAATTCAGGAGATAATTCTCTAGTAGTCCAATTTAGATTATAAATTTAAATATATTATTTAATATTTAGATATATTAAAACAAAGAAAAAAAGAAAACAAAAAAAAAACTGTTATCATGACGGTTAATATGGCATTCGAAATGTTCACATTTGATTTCAAAATAGCATGGTGTGAGCGCACCGCTGTCTCTTATCATGATTTATTAATGGTATTTACCACTACCACAGAGTCGGTTTATATTTACACAAAAGGTTTCAGTGTTGCCAATTTTGAACTGGCTATAAGTTTGTGAATGAGACTTTATGAATGAGAGCAATATACTTCTAGGCCACAACATTCTCATAGTAATCTCAGTTAAAGTATAACAAAGGCACTTAAACAACTCACACGATACGCCTTATCTAAGTTGTAAATAACCAATATATAAGGTAGAGATACCTATTTTGCACACGTGTACTCGGGGGGGAGTTTTAATTTGATCTCGTAACGAGCTACTGGCCCATCTCATTTGCAAATGTACGAAAAAACATACTTAATTATTCAATTCCCTCAAAGGATTTTCCACCTTAGTTAACTTTAAAAAGGGGCTAATTAATATGTATTCCTGTATTTGTCCGTCTCACGTGATGATTGCGCGTTTAAATATATGCCGTTGGATTATTGTAAAAATCTACTTAATTCGTAATTTCCACTTGAAAAGGGTTTATGATCACTTTAAAAAAGGTTTTACATGTTTATCCAGGGACTGTGTTTCTTGTATCGAATTTGATGTTAACACGTTTTGAGATTACTATTCATTTATTTGTTACAGAGAAAATTACTATAAAATATTAATAAAATTTAATACACCAATTACCATAAATGTACATCTTGTTTCTCAAATATGTTGTTATTGTAATCAGGACTAATATTGTTACTTTCAGAAATAACTGAAAAAAATTCCATACGATAATTTAAAACTTCGTAATTATATCATCAGTAAAATAAAGTGGATTTTTTAAAACACAGAGGGCAAACGAGCATGCGGCTCATATGACGGTAAGTGATTACCGCCGCCCATGATCACCTGCAATACCAAAGTTATTGCAGGTGTGCTGCCGGACATTTAAAAAAGGTTTATGCTCTTTTCTTGAAGGTTATGATGTAATATCGGTTCGGAAATGATTGTAAAAAATTACGATAGGCTCACTCATCTCAGCTATTATCTGTCCACTGCTGAACATAGGCATCCCCCATAGACTGCCACAAGAATCGGTTCCGAGCCATCTGCGTCCAAACGTCATCAAACCTTAAAACATTTTTTTTTATACAACTTAGACTGGCAAACATGCTGACGGCCCACCTGATGGAAAGTGGTAACCGTCGCCTATAGACGTGAGCAGTACCAAACATAGTATACTGGAACAGTATGATACCCATGATACCTCCCATGCGTTGCCATTCCTGAGGACTCAGGTGTTATTCCTCTGTACCCTGTAAATTCACGCTATATCCCACCCTTCAAACCGAAACATCATCAAAGCCTAAGTGCGGTTACAAACCTGCCTGTCAAGCATGACAACTACTGGCTGGCAAAACCCCTTATACCCATAAGGGTCTATGTTTAGCAGTGGATAGTTAGTCGCCTCTTCCGACACCCATAAGAAAGGAATGGGTGGCCTATTCTATGCCAAGACCACACGGCGAACATGAATGAATATGAAACTAGAAAAAAACTTGTATTTCTACAAATTAGCGTCACAAAGCATCAAGTGATGACAATCACGACTACTAACAACAATAATCTAGTTTATTTTGATCCTACATGAAACTGGTTTTGCGTAAAGTGTAAACGTTTGGAGCGTTCTACTACGCCTGAGCTCGCTAGTCGAACTTTCAATATTAGTTTACTCGGCTAGGTATTTTATTCAGGCGAATGAATAAATAAGTTACTAATAGCGGGAGCAGGTAAACAACTATTAAAAGTATTCTCCTTTAATTTTAAACTTTCATGCTTGAATTTTGGTGAAAGCAATTTTCGCCAAATATAAAGGAATTTAAAGTTCACAAACGCGGCCATAGTTAATTGGATGTGTTTGGTTACTTGGCTCGAATCAAAGTTGCTCGTGACCATAGCTGAGAATCGAGGATTTCATCTTGATAATCTACAGTTTAATTGCTTGGTTAGTTTATCACAACACTTTGCGAGAAGGAAGTTGCAACAAGAAGATCAAATATGACACGTATAAAAATTAACTTTAATTACAAAAAAAAATTGAATACTAGCTTTTTTTCCGCTATTTTACCCATGTGAATAAGCATTTTTTGTTAAGTTAGGATATTAACTACCTGTTTCTCAAATATAATTCAAATCGGATCAGCCGTATGATCACGATTGAATAATAAACATACAAACATCTTTGCAAAATGTCACAAATGTAATATTGGTAGGATATTTCAATTTAGAACGCGGAATTTGTTGAGTCAGTCGAAGCAATTTTGTGCTCCGCAAAGAAAAATGGTGACGTCACTTGTCACGACATTAACATGAAATCAATAAAGGAGTATTTCTTTTTCTTTGTATTTTTTTTTATAATACAGGGGTCAAATAAACATACGATTTACCTGATGGTAAGTGACTATTACCGCCCATGATCACCCGCTTTTAACCACTTTTAAAAAGGAATATATTATTTATAGTTTTTATATTATAATTTACCTCTATCTTATCTCTACTGTTTCCCTTCGTATTTACTTAATGGCTCTAGTCTTTTTAGTTCCTATGGCCAATATACATATATTTTCAATTTCCATTCCTGGTTTTCTTTCTCGTCCACATATTTTGTCTCATTAATGTCATTATCTTTACTTTCGGCATTCCAAATTGAGCTCACTAGTCGGTTGTACTTCATATAATATTATATACTGAAGTAATAAGATTACCATGTCGGTAAGGCAAAAATCCCTGAATTTAATCCCTAATTCCAAGATCAAAGGAAGCCTTGAAATATATAATGATGTAGCTCAAACGACTAAATCTGAACATCAATATTTACGCAGAAGATCATTATTACATGATTTTATTAGAATTGACGTTTTAGCAATGGTTATCCGTGTCTTTGGGAAACATTTTTTTATCTTAATCCTTTCAGCCTTTGACTATCCACTACTAAATATAGGTGTCTCCTATAAAGGGGTGATCCTAGTAATTGCCACGCTTGGCAAGCGAGTTGGCAACTGCAATTAAGCTTTGGTGATGTTTAAGAGGGATGCTACTGCCCATCCCCTAGTCGCCTCTAACGACACTCACAGGAAAGGAAAGGGTCACCTATTCTACGCCGAGACTACATGGCAATTTTTAAGCAATTTAGAAAATACATACAAGCTGACAACCCACCTGACGGAAAGTGGTAACCGTCACCTACAGACATGAACAGCACTATTGATATAACAGAATATACTGTGTCGTCCATGATACCCTTCATGCGTAGCCATTCCTGATGGCTAAAGTACTATGCCTCCGTACCAGTTTCATTGCCATATCCATGGTAGACACATGAATGACAGAAGCATCTTACAATATGGTTCAATCATTTTGTATCTAGTTTGTCAGAATTTTGTTAGAAATTATTTGTGGATTGTTCTCTTTCTGAAGCTAGGTATAAACTAGTGTTTATTATTAATGGGATGGCATGATCCTATTATCTTTATAATATAATACATGTGAAAGTTTGTTACAATGGATGTATAGATGGATGTTACTCTGTGACGTAAAAACTACTGAATTTAAAAAAAAATCCTATCATCCCGCAGACAAAGTCGTCCGTTACAACTAGTGCGATATAATTTGCAAAATATCGACAGATAATGTGTATGCTCGGTTAATATACTAGTGCAAACATACAAATGAAGCTGCCATGACTCGCTGCTAAATGTGCGGCGAGGATGCAGCGGCGCGCGCTCAACTATTGCAAATACCGTCAGCGAGCGGAGGCATCCCAACGCTAACCTCCGTGCATTCCGCGCCACTGCTGTATTACTCCACTACGTACACTAATGCGTAGGGATATGCTGGGTATTTGCATTAAAATTAATTAAAAATAAAAAAGGGTTACTGTAAAAACAAAGTATTGATGTAACTTGGAATAGCAAATAAGTTGATGGCTCACCTAATGACTTAGTAATTAAAAAAGAAGTAGGTCTATTTAAAAAAAAATCTGTATTTATATTGGTCAATATTCTGATGATCTTCTGGTCCTGGCACTTCTTCTTTTCCCGTGGATGTCGTAAGAGACGACTAAGGAAGGGTGAAAGATAGACAGCAGCGTCCGTCCTAAAACATCTCCAAAGTCTAACTGCGGTTTCAATCCGCCTGCCAAGCGTGACAACTACTAGGAAAACCACCCAAAGGGGTGGTTTATATACAGCAGTGGACAGTTAAAGGCTGATATGATGATATCTGCCAATAAGCCGCAAAGTAGTTTGGCGCCAAGTCACGTGTCACAAGTCAAATGACGGACTTAGTGGTGCAGATGTTTAACATATTGTTTCGCCTTCGACAGTTGCTGGTTCGATTCTCGCACAATACAAACTTTTCTATTCATGAATATGTCTAATGTACAATAAGTATGTATTAATATGTGTTAAGGAAAGTGGCTGGAAAAATTTAAATTGTAACTATGTTAGCACAAGTGGAAGCGAAAGTAGTAATATGAGACCTAGGCTGGGCCCGGGTTCTAGGTCCCAAAAAAGAAGTTTGTATGTCAAAATGGTACGGTCTCACCTTGACTGCAGATTTAGCGTAAGCGGTACACGCTCAGAATGCACCAGGACTCAGGAAGCTACGGCACGTGAATGTCACAATGGCGCTGATCTATTTTGGTCTACTCGTGAAAACCACACTATATATGTTAGGTAAACAATCACTCGCGACACTTGGGAACAATAATAGGGAATTGTCCAGTGGGTTCACGAGTTCTCCACACAGTAAGTAGGCACACAACAGCAACCCATTGCAGAGTGTTACGCGGTAGACGTTGTACTGAGGCCGACCATTTGTCTGTTCGTCTTATGTCAGGATAATCGGTAGAATATTACGTGATTGGAGGGTATTATGTTATTTATAGGGATGTGACTTTCTTGAACAATATGTGAGTATGTATATTAGTTAGTATTCATAACACAGAGCTAGGTAGCGCTCTGAAATATATCTCGCGGTATTTATTATTTATATAGTACTAATAATTTACATTTCAAATGTACAAATATATAAATAAATATACACAGATAGCCAGTGTTAGTAATGTGCCCTGAATAAATTGTATTTTCATTTCATTAAAATGTAAAACGTTCGTGCCGCGTAACAGTTTCACGGCGTCAACTAAATTAACAAAATCATATTAGTGTAGTAGTAAGTTTTGCAAATAAAATTTTAGTTTTGTACTCAAAATTACATTGGTGATGTTTGGTTTATTAAATTATTTTACCGCGTCCAGCAGGCGGTTTATATACAAAGTAGAATGGCAAACAAGCTGACGGCCTACCTAATGGAAAGTGGTAACCGTCGCCTATAGACATGAGCAGTACCATGGACATAACAGAGTATACTGTTTCGTCCACGATACTCTACTTACTGAGGACTCAGGTGTTATTCCTCTGTACCCTGTAAAGTCACTGCCACATCCCACCCTTCAAACCGAAATACAGCCATGCAAACACAACTGCTTTACGGTTAAAACACGAACGGGACAGAGGTGCCCAGGCAAATGACTTTTGTACAAGGTCTTCCTCTGGTAAATCTAGTGCTTTATTCTTATATAGTCTAAGAAATTGCTACTGACTTCTGTAGGTATAAAAAATCAATGAAAATATATAGATAGATAGATGCTAATGAATGAATGAATGAATTAATTAATTAATGAATACTCCGCTTCAAAGTCCCTGCTCATTTTTCTTCCTTTTATTCCAAATCTTTTACTATTCAGACAGTTCGATTGTGGAACTCACTACTTGCCTCTACTCGGTGCCCTCAAACTCTAGCTAGCTTCAAAACCTCTGTTAAATCTTTATTGCTATTTTCCTGTGTTCTTTCTTCATTTTTAGGAGTTAGGGACTTCAAATTACATTGTAACAAAGAGTGAAATAAAGATTATTTATTTATTATTATTATTTATTATTTTTCTCTTTTATACTCTCCTGTTGTATGTGTGCTATTAAATATGTATATGTCAATGTGTGTATTTGTTCATTGTTTCCTCCATAAGATTACAATAGTAAACTTATTATAAATACAAACAATTCCAAGAAAAAATTACACTGGGAAAACAATGGGCGACCTTATCGCTAAGAGCGACCTCTTCCAGGAAACCTTTGGATGGAGAAAAGTAATTATAGACAGTTTGACTGGAGGCACGAAATTCTGTTCATTTTAAATACTAAAGAAAGTAAGTAACCTGGCAACCCTAGGTCGCGACTAACTAACAGCAAGTAACACGAGCGGATTGTATTATATTTTCGCTTATCTTTCAGTTAAAACACGTTTTATTAAAATGTCTTGTACCTGCAGAGGTTAACAGCAAAATCTTATGCTTTATAGGTCAGCAGCATACCTGCAATACCTTTAGTGTTGTGGGTGCTCATGGGCGGCAATAGTCAATGAAAAACAAAAACATAGACAAAGTCAAAATAGTTTCCAACATGCAGGTCGTTGAACTGTTTAAATGTAAAATTTATAATTCGTTCAATTAACGAAATAGTCTAGATAGCATGATAATACACTGAGATAGTCTATTTGTGATACTCTTTGGGAATTGTCGTGTAGTGGGTAGTTTAGTGATGTATTTTGGTAGTTTGGTATCTATTAAAAATAGAATCGAATTTTGACTCGAATGAGAGGACTCGGACAAGTGTTCGAGTATTTACTTATTTGGGTATTTGGATACTTCATCAGACTCAAATTATGTGCTAAATGAGTGCTGAATATTTAATCATAATCATAAGTCATTTAATATTTTTTTGCTTTTTGATTAAAAGTATAAAACCTACGAGAAAGGCGTTACTAGTATTCGAATAACTCACCATCAGGTTTTACCATCAGTTGTAAAAAAAAAAACTCAAGTATTTGTGTATATATATATATATATATATATATATATATATATATCGTTTTCTACAATTGTTTCAACTTCATTTAAGTATCGACAATTACCAGACACGACAAACATAGTAAATGAATTCATTTTACCAGAGGTAGACTTTTTACAAAAGCCGTTTACTTGGGCTTTTGACTCATTCGTTTTCAACCGTAAAGCAGTTGTTTTCATGGCTGTGTGTCGATTGAAAAGGCGGAATATGGCAGTGAAATTATAGGGTACAGAGGCATAACACCTGAGTCCTCAGGAATGGCAGCACATGAAAAGGGGGGTATCATGGGCCAGCAGTCTACTCTGTTATGTCCATGGTACTGCTCATGTCTATAGACGACGGTTACCACCTTCCATTAGGTGGGTCGTCAGATTATTTGCCATTCTAAGTTGTATAAAAAAAAAACATATCCGAGACAGTATTCGAGTCAGTGTGACTCGGCCCACCACTAGTGTAGTTATCTGGGTGTAGCGAGTGCCAAGTCTTCCAGCGACGCGGCGACGCTTTCAGGCGCGTGACCGGAATTCCTCAGCTGGAGTCGCGCGACGCTGATGATTCTCATTATCCACTGTGACGAGCGATGTACGCTAGCAATTTACAAAAACAACCCTTCATTCCTTTGACTTTAAAAAATTGTACTGTCATTCACTACGTGCCTTCGGATGTTTAGGCTCGGCACGAGATTCTCTCGTTCAGTTTCGAAATTTTTTGACGTTTATAATTACATATTTGGTAAAATGCAGTTTCGATATTCATACGATAAATTTAATATATTTTTGGATTATAATGTTAGAGGAGTCCCTGAAGGTGATTTTCTGATTTTTGAACCTTTGAATTATTAAGAAAATTTTATATTTCAGCTCGCCACTTGTACAAAGTTTTATTGTGCAATAAAGAATAAATAAATATTTAGTGTTTTTGTCTGTCCTTCTGTCTGTTAGTCTATGTAGATATTTATTCCATCATCATGCTAACACTACTGATTTATTTATTTATTTATTTTTTGGAAACGTACAGCTGAATTACAGTCAATACATAATCAAATTTATATCTATGTTAAGCCATGAATCGTTTTCACATTTGCGTAATGACAATGATCGGTTTTTATATATGCAAAATACATACATACACACACATACACATACATACATACACACATAAATATATATATATATACACATCCATCCGTACATTATTCCGTCGGATTTCCTAGATTTCCTAGGTTCAAGCTCCACGCATACGAAGTTGCGTGCAAAAGCTAATGGCATATACCCGTATAAGTCAAGCGATTTTATTAAAGCATCGATTTGCAAAAGCAATACGAAAACCTTAAAAATATATACTTCTTATAGTACTACCTAAGCTAAGGGATTTTCACGAGATATTATGAGACGTAAAAGAGATTTGTTCGTCAGGTGCAAAAAGGCAACGATTTAAGCCCCCGGTCTGATAAGTTTCACGTTATACGTCGATAACCAATTTTAATTTTATTTATTACATTTATTAATCACATAATCCTTTCATTTCCAGGACTACGTAGCCGCAGACGCGGATTATGGGAATAAAGTACTATAAATCAGTGCGAAAGAAGGAGAAAAAAATCTATACCAGGCCGTCCAGCCAGCGTGATAATGGTAGGTTAATATTATTCATTCTGGCGTATGATCCAGGCATAGAATGGGCCACTTCTTCCTTTCCCGTGGGCGTCGTAAAAGGCAACTAAGGGAGATTGATCGTCGAGAGATGAGCAGCAGCACCCCTCTTAAAACATCATTAAAATCCTATCTGCAGTTACCAATATTTTTTTTTATACAACTTGGAATGGCCAACAAGCTGTCGGCCCACCTGATGGAAAGTGGTAACCGTCGCCTATAGACATGAGCAGTACCATGGATATAACAGAGTATACTGTTTCGTCCATGATACCCCCAAGGGTTGCCATTCCTGAGAACTCAGGTGTTATACCTCTGTACCCTGTAAATTCACGCCATATCCCACCCTTCAAACTGAAACACAGCCATGCAAACACAACTGTTTACGGTTGAAACACAAATGGGACAGAAGTACCCAAGCAATTGACTTACAAAGTCTCCCTCAGATAATCTACTACTAATCTACTAGCAAACCTTCTCTATTGGGGAAGGCTTACGTTCAGCAGTGGAAATGTAACAGCTGATGTGATGATGATTATTCATTGATGAAGAGAGACTCATGCCCATCAATGGTAGGGTTGGTATAGTACTCTAATGTAATTATTACTGGGATTTACTTGCGAATTAGTCTGCCTATGGTATTATTTTGGATAATGTGACTAAAACAATCTCTATACCATGTACTATAACTTCGTATACGTACATTACAAACTCGTGACTTAATTCTGTTTTTTTTTTTAATTTTATCAAAGATGTTCATTTCAAATATTTATCATGTAAAATATATTTTAAATTCCCCTTATAAAGGGCCACCGTAGAGCACGGGTTACGGAATGCGGTATGAGGGATCTGACACGTTCAATATCAACTAAACACTCCTCGGGGGTTAAAAAGCCGCTTTACGCGACTCCTAACACCATAAGAATAAATAGACTCGGCACAAGTGACACTCATATGCCTACTTCCCTTTGTGAATATGACAATGCCAAAATGTAGGGTACATTTTAGCGGCATTGTTTCATTCTTTTCTTCAAGCCCCGCGTGGGTTGGGACGTTTGTCCCAAAATTCGTATTTTACAAATAATTTTACAGTATGACGCACACACCATACATCGTAGTGAGTGTTGTTTGCAGGCCCTGACTGATTTAGCACATTGAAGGGTTCGAGTCATCAGTTTTACCGTATCAGTTTTATCCTATATTTATTTGATAGAAATTTTATTTTAATATTATTTTTTGAACCTTTTTTTCTCATACCATCTCTACATACCTAAGGATATTATAATTGTGAAAATATTGTGAAATTGTTTAGATGTTTTTTGTCAAATACGCTTAAACTGCTAAATGTGTTTGAATGAAATTTGGTACACAGATAGTTTATGTATATCGTAATTTAATACATACAATACTTTATCGAATTAGTAAGTAACATTGCAGGAAGCAGCTAGTGATAATATAGCTACTCATCTAACACCTAAATTTTCAGATTGAATTATTTTCCATCGTTTATTAATTAAGTACGTAGATTACATAACGTTTATAAGACTTAAAAGTTAATTTTGTACATAGAAGTAATAAATTTCCTAGAATGATCGAATTAAACAGTATTGCACTGTGTTAACTCTAGCATTCTATACACATTTTCCAATGTAACGCTCCGCAGAATGGATAAAGACCTTAATGCACAATTTCAGTGAGATTCCATGCAAGAATACTCGGTGCTGATGGTGCTTCACGACTCGGATTAACAGGATAATGGAGCTGGGAGTCTGCGAGGCGTGTCCCGTTATGAGATCGATTTGCATAAGGCAGCCACCCGCTTTTGATATATCTCACTTTCGCGTACATATTGTTCGGGAGTTAATGTGTTTATTTGTCAACGTTATGCTTTAATAATACATTGGAATAATTTAAAATATTCGCATAGTGATGCAGTGAAAATACAATGGCAATAAATTGTCTATGAATTTACGACGTTCTAAGACACAAATAGACATACAAATCTTAATATACCAGTGAATTGGAAGAAAAATTTTTAATAAGTAATAGAGTCTCTTAAAACTACATACTTACTTATTTATTTCAAAATTATAGTTGTTCTACTGTTTTCTGATTTTGTTGCGATTAAAGACTAAAATAAAGTGACAATAATTTATACAATTAAATTTTTTTTTAAAAAGAAACAATAGCTTAATTTCCTGTCCATTATTCTTAACTGAAATTGCATTCTGAATTGGCGGTAGAATCATACATATGACTATTCAAAAATACTTAAATTTAAGTTTACTTGAATAATAATGATTTTTTTCTCACTTTAAATTCAAACAATTTAATTAAAAGCCGTGGAATGTATCAGATTTTTATGAAAATAATTTTCATGAGAAATATCCGACTATCAATTTCCAAAAAGTTGGATTGTTCTAAAAAAATACCATCACTAACTTATGCTTGGGCCTTGTATGTTGGCTTCGTGGTATTCCAACAATGGCATTCTAACGTCACGCCTTTAATTACTGGTAAAACGGCTCGAGCGGCTCAAGCCGGCGCAAAATTAGTCAATTCGTTTTGGGACGGCAATAACATTGTTTATGTGAGGAAGTGCCACTATTTGTGAGGGACGATTTACGATCTACGTACGACCCTCGAACTGTTTATGGCCATACGTGTCCTATGCGTACGACCTACAAATTTCATTAGTTGTGTTATTGCACGTTATATTTTTAGGTGGTATTACACTCCCCCACTGCTGTGCTGGTGACCACTCTCAAGTGCTATATTTGCAATAAACATAATGTGATAAAATATGTTAGCGATAAATGTTTACCAGTGGATTTAGGAGTAGAGGACGAGGTTTAATGGTGTAAAGATTAGGCCGGAGGAATGCCAATAGTTACGTGATAGCTCGTAGTTTGCAAACGCTCGAAGGACTTGTAGATCTGAAATAGACATGTGGTTGCTTCAAAAACGTTTATTATAATTGCATAAAAGATTGAACCCAGTTAAGATGAAAACTGTTATAACAATTGTTAAAAATAGTGTGTTTTGCTTGATTGCTTTAATCACTAATAATACTATAGATACTTTTCAAATTTCTGGTTATTGAACATTATAGATATACTTTATCAAATCTTAATCATATTAAAGTTTAATTCCTCGTGTTAAGACCTAACGTAACACGCTAAAATGATTTCATATTGAAACAATCCACATCTCGAACGTTTATTTGAAATCTGCTTCTTCACACCTTAGGAACTTCATCCAACATGCTACACATTCATCAACTGTCCATACAGTTTATTATATTACATATATTTGAGTATATATGAAATAGAGACTACCCTTGCTTAGGAAGGCAGACGTTCGGGGCATCCACGAGATCAAGATTGTGCTAAATGAAAAATATGAGTAGTTCGTGGTGATCACGGGAAATCAAAATCGATTCTGTATAATATGCTTTATATTATATAATGATAGGATCTTACAATATCGTGCCGTTCTGTGGAAAATTACAAAAGCATAGATAGATATGTACCTTTTATATGTCATTACTTTCTTTATAAAAATAATTATTTCACTCATATTAGAATGGCATGTTTATTTATATACTTTAAGAGGTCATATACACTTTGTACAGGCAATTGCAGTATCTAAAATCCAGATCTTCAATCTGGCATTCCAACGAAACGGAACGCTTCAGCGATAAACTGGAAATGGTGGATGTGAATTGTAAACAACTACGGAACAGCGAGCAGCCCGCCTTGAGATTTGGGTGCAAAATCGTCCAGATTGCATCCCCAGCGTTCGCGTCTCGGGAGTCTTCCATCCCGTTAGCATACGAAACACCGGTTTCACCCATTTACATATGCATCCATTTACCATAAGTGAATCCACGTTTCGGCACAACAGAGAATCTCTTTCATTCTGGAATGGAATGTGGAATATTTTTATTTCTGTTCAGTTTCGTTCTCGTCAGCAGGAGACTTAGGCTGTTACAATCTTGTTATTGTTTATAATATATACATAATGTTATCAACTTATGAACACCATTAAGTGTCGGAAAACGTTATACTTCAGTCACGTTATGAGAAAAAAAAATATAGAATACTCCAACTACCTATTTAAGGCAAGGCAGGCATTGCTGGTAAAGAAAGTACTGGGAGAAGACGATACTAGTGCCTGCAGAACCTGCGGGAGTAGTTTGATTGTAGCATCACCTCGCTCTTCAGAGCGGCTTTCGAAAATTTGCCTTTATGTTATCCAAACGAAAAGACCGAAAATTCATTAGCTTTTAGCTTAACAAAGCATAACACACTAATATAATTGAGAGACATTTTGAAAAAACCCAAACTATACCGACTTTATTGCAAAACTAGTAATTATAAGTTACTTAGTTTATATTCATTATTGAGTGATTTGTACAAAACAGTGAGGCATTAGTGAGATGTCATGATGGTGAGTGATAAAAATTTAACTATTTAATAATGCCCACTGCCAAACATTGGCCTCCCTCAGAGATATTGGAGGGGTTTGCTAGTACTTGCTATGCTTGGCAGGCGGATTGGCAATTGCAGTTGGGCTTTGGTTTTATAATGGACGCTGTTGCCCATCTTTCGACCGTTAAGTTTCCTTGGTCGCTTCTTACGACACCCACGAGAAAGAAATAGATGGTCCATTCTATGCCTGAATCACACGGCAATAAGAAGTATAAAAGTTTATAAAAATGTATAAATGTATTTGAAACACAGATAATAAGATGGACAATACGAATATCTTGTCAAACCGTGTCGATTTACTGATTCACGCGGGTAAAATCGTGAGATCTAGTTAATGTTAAAGAAGTCAGGTAACTTTTACAACAGCTATGTTTTCCGTAACAACGGAGTACGTGGTAAGGGTTTCGAACTCTTTTGAAGCTGCTTTAGTGCACCGAGACGAAGATCAAACTGTCTCATTATGACCGCGCTCGTTAATTCAAAATCGTTAAGTTTACGATCGCAGTCGCGGCCGCGGTCGCCGAATAATCGCGGTTTACGGTCATGCACCATAAAACTGTTTAACGGCGCTTTGAGGCTCGTTTATAACATGTTTCGGGTGACAATCGCAGCTTTATCCGCTCGAAATTTTGGATCTAGTTGCTATTAGGGATTTGGCAGATGGTACTCTAACTAATGGTAAATAATATGGTATTTTAATAATATTTTTGTGTAACTTTGAATGTAAAATGGCCGTGTGGTCTTGACATAGAATCGTCTACTCCTTTCTTTCCCGTGCGTGTCGTAAGAGGCGACTAAGGGGGGCGAGGGATAGGTAGCAGCGTCATTCTTGAAACATCTCCAAAGTCAAGTTATTAATTATTTAAAAAATAAGTACTAATCTGTATTGTACAAAAACTTATAAAATTTAATTTCAATTAGAATGCCTAAATTCTCGTATACGAGTAATCAAGATCACAATAAAAATTATTGGACATCATTGCAATTCCCAAATTCGAGTCTGTGATTACAATTCAGACTTATGCTACAAATGAAAATAAAATAATGATAAAAATAAAATAAAAATAAAATGATAAATTTATCATTATTTAAAAACTAATCAAGTCTACAATAACAGCAACCAATTTGTTTTTATTGTTAACTTTTGTAATTTCATGTTATTAAATAAATTATGTTTCTTTTTTTCTATCAACAGCCAACTAGCAAATTGCTCGACTCTATGTATTGAAATCATAATAGGAACAACAAGTTTGAACCGGCTCTGTATTAAAACCTTTTTATATGTATTCATCTATTATTATATTATAATATTATTATAATTGTGCTATGTCTGCAATATTAAATTGGTTTACATGTAATAACCTATTATTAAATTCCAGCAAAACAAAGTGTATAAAATTTACACTTCCTAATGTAAGACTAATAAATACACAGTTATTGCTTAATGACGAAATAGTAAATTTTGTTAATGATACAGTTTTTTTAGGTATAACAGTGGACTCGAAATTACAATGGGGGCCCCATATTTCAAAATTGGCCAGTAGACTCAGTTCTGCTGCATATGCAATTAGAAGAATTAGGCAATTAACAGACGTGGCGACGGCTAAACTTGTATATTTTAGTTATTTCCATAGCATAATGTCTTATGGCATACTGCTGTGGGGTAAAGCAGCCGATATAAATACTATATTTGTTTTACAAAAGAGAGCCATACGTTCTATTTATGGTATGGGTTCAAGAGAGTCATTACGTCAGTGCTTTAAAGACTCAAATATCCTCACAGTTACTTCACAATACATTTATGAAAATATTATGTATACACGGAAGAACTTAGCGAGTTTTAAAAAACTCAAAGACTGTACAAGTAGAAACTTACGCAATATAAATAAGCTTATTTTACCTAAATGCCGTCTGCACAAAATCAGTAATTCATTCTATGGTAATTGCATAAGATTTTATAATAAACTGCCGGAATCTGCATTAAATCTGACAGAGAGGCAATTCAAATCTTATATTAAACAATTTTTATGTAAGAAAGCCTATTACAGGATAGACGAATTCATAGATGACAACATATCAAGTAAATAATTAGTTTATTAGCATACAACGTTATAATTTTATTTTCTCATTGCTTTCTTGATTTAATTGATTAATTTTAGAAATATGAAAGCGTAGCGGTTTTTTGTATTAATTGCCGCATGCATTCTTATGTAAAATGTGAATACTATAACTATCAGATGGCAATTGTGAGTAGCTTTGACGTGGTCTAGTGTTTTGAGTAGTCATGCTCACTAAAATGTCCAGACTTGTGGCGGCGTGGTGGGCCGGGTCATTGGGCTCCCTAAAATATGGTCGAGCGCAGTGATGGCTGGCTCATCCGTCATACTCGTGAACGGGTGCTGCTTGTAGGGACTGGTCTGCTCTAATCACTATGACTGATTTCCTCTTATTAATTGTTTAACCAGTTGGTTATGTATTCAATTTTTTTTTTCTTTTTGAGTATTTAATTGAATTAGTGCTAATTGGTGGTTTGTATTCACACAATTAAACTTAAAAATGTAAAATAATAATAAAATTATTTAAAAGAGCATCACGCAAGTTTCTTGCTCGTTCTTCTTGTGATGAGACAGCTTTCCGAACGAGCGGTAAATTAAAAAAAAATGTAATGACTTTTCAAAAGTGCTTCAATGTAAGTTTATTTGAATAAATGATTTCTATTCTATTCTATTCTATTCTATTATTAAAATTAAGTTCCAAGAACTAGGTACCCGAGACGTCGGCGGTATGTTTTGCATAATTTACTCGTGTCCCGTCCGACCCATCGCGAAATGATACTGGGTATCTCCTTAGTTGGGATTAACTTTCACGGAGCCCGATGTATGAGAGTGTTGTAAGAATGGAGTATCCGTTTAAGCTTTTTTCATGCGTGGACCATTTTGCAAAAATGAATTTCATGTTAGATAAAACTTTGCAGAGGATTATGTTAGAGGCACAAAATTATATTTATTAGCTTCTTATAAAATTTGGATTTATTCGTTCTCATTCAATATAAAAAAAAAAAAAGATTTAGTTTGATATTAGTTTTATATGAATCTGATTAAACCAAAGAAGAACTGGTAAAACCTTGATAATTAGGTGCATTTAAGTAAATCAACATCGTAATTCCAGTCATTATCCGTCCACTGCTGGACATAAGCCTCTCCCATACACTGCCATAAGGAACGGTCCAAAGCCACCTGCATCCACTGACTTTCTGTAATGCATTTGAGGTCGTCACTCCATCTAGTGGGGGATCGTCCTACACTGCGATTGCCCGTACGGAGTCACCAATCAAGAACCTTTCCTTCCCATCGGTTGTCGATTCTTCGAGCTATATAACAAGCCCATTGCCACTTCAGCTTGTTTATTTTTCGGGCTATGTCGGTTACGTTAATTCTGTGATTCTTGATTCTTGTTCTTCTGTGATTAGTGATTTACAACTAACTAGTAGACAAAGAATGGATAATTCTTTTTACTCCTACAGCATCTTTTTTCTTTTTTTTATATTACTTGTCATGATTGAAGTTTGTCTTCTGTCTTAAATAAACCTACGGTTTTAACTATAAAGTTACGATTGAGGAGAAATTGCGTTGTACGTAAACAATATATTAAGTTTAAAGTTGGAATATGTTTATACTCGTATTATGCGAAAGCATTTATCAGCGCTACCCACCTTCCCACGGAGCCAACTATTGTTAATATTCTCGGGACATTAAAGTTCATAATTCATCTTTAAAGCCATTACTTATCTAGGTTCGTAACCGGCTGTGTCCTCCTGTACCCTTTTCTACTTGATAAAGGTTTGTCACTATATCCATATAGCGTGAAATTTAAATATTAATCATAATATTTAAGTCATAAAGTTAATTTTTCGCTGCGTCTCATGGTGAAATGAGATCCTAGAGATTCTTCATGTGATAACAAAGTGAGAATAGTAATAATAATAAATAAGTGAGAATAATAATTTTAACTTTTAAATAATTTGTCTTAGAAACTACTGGGATATCAAAATACGATAAAACAAGAGAAAAACTATATAATTTACAGATTTTTTATATAAGGATACAGTAATATTTAAATAAAACTACGTATTTCAAAGTAGCATTCAGTATTACTTTTCCAAACTATATAATCGTCTCTGGTTTGGATCGAGGACACATTTTCCTAAAAGTTGAGCATCCAATCCTTTGATACAGACTTTCTACATAGTTCGTTTCTCTCTAAATAGTTTTCGTGGATGTATCGTGGAGCGAATTTGGTTCTTTTTCTCTGTGTTTAATATTTTATTTTGTTAAAAATAAAAGAAATAATTAGTTTTAACTTTTTAATTTTTATCCATACCAATAGCCAACAAGAATTTCTTACTTAATTCAAATTTAATTAAATTTTGAATATATATATATTTAATATGTGCTCTATATTCGGGTTTACAATGAGAAATTTAACCCTCCGACGGGATTCAATCTGTCATATCACAAATATTTGGATTCAGTAAATTTTCAATCTCGTCTACGCGAGACGGCAAATTTATTAATCTCTTATTGCACGTTTAAATGATCATTTATTTATTATTAATAAGAAATATCCTATAACTGATTCTTCAGAGTGACGGTACTTATTTCAAGATATTGCTCACTTCCTTCCTTGGCATCAGGGATGTAGCATTTGTTCGCATCAGCTTTTTTGTTTCACAGTTCGTTTTTGTTTTTAGTGAGCTATTGTTTCTTTATTGTACTGTCATAGATTGGTGCATGTCTCTGAAAAATTATTGAGATTCAATTCAGTTTTGAGTAATAACAAAAAAAGTTGCTAATCAAAGGTCTTCCTTACATATTGCATCAAAGTAGACGTTATAATCGTATAGTTTTCATCTACAATACATCTTGTTGGCCGACAAGTGCCTCCTAATCGAATATTCACACAATCTAGCGAGCATTATCAACACCAATAACAGTAACTATGAGGCAATCACAGTGAGGTAATTTAGTGGCTTGTCAGACGGATATAAAGCGGTTAATGGAACATTCGAGATCGTTTGTCAAACGCGCCCGCAGCAGTTCCGTTGATATTAATCTGAAATGAATTAAACCACGCGATATATCGTTGTATCCCTTTGGAACGCAGGTTGTCGTGTTTGCCGCAATGGACGCAACTTATGAGATGTGCCAACCCATTTCACGGTTCAATTGGGATTGTAATGAAGTGGCCACAATATGGATGAGGTCGCAAGCTGATTGATTTAAATAAAGGATTTTATATATTCTTTATTTATTTATGTAGAGACAATCAAGCATACAATTCCATTCAGATCAGGACTCAATCAATGTTCGCAACTGTGAAGGTTTCATCAGAGGCGATATGAAGATCTAGAATCACAGTATCCAGTAATTTAGCTAACATTACGTCTCATTTTTTTTAAAGCGAAACTAAGTCCATTTGTATAACTTTTTGCTTGCCGTGTGGTCCCAGCAAAGAGTAGAGGCAAAGGGAGGGTGAGGAACGGGGTGCAGCATCCCTCTGCATCTCCGAAGCTTAACTGCGGTTGCTAATCTACTTACCAAGCGTGACAATTACTGGTAAAAACCGTTCAAGGGGGAGGCTTATGTTCAGAATTGGACAGATAAAGGCTGATATAATGATCATAATAATAAATTTTTCATGTGTTTGATTTATCGTTTAAGCATCAAATCTTTTGAATTAGAACATGTTTCGTTTTAAAATATTTAAACGCAAAATCTTTAGTACATTCGTACTGGCAATATTTTTTTTTGCCGAGCAGAGGGAAACGGTAACTTCTGTTGCAGTTATTCCTAATCTTTTCAATGTTATCCCTAAACTGATTTTATTTCGATCTTAAAATGTTTTAAAATACAAACAATATAAGCAAATATAATCTTTATGAATCATAAATTGCACATTACTCTTGCGATTTTAACGTAAACAATGAATTAAATAAAAATAATGCAGTACTTCCTGCGCGGTGAACTATATATTTTTATTTTTAGCTAAGTATTTTATTAGATTATTTGTTAACAGTTAGGTTCTTTGTGATCCCTATTGAATAATTGATTTGCCCCCGGGTTCAGAACCCTGGTTTTATTGTCAGAAAATTAATGAAATCAACACGAAAGTAAACCATATAAATTGTAATAAGGTACATCAAAAATACAGCAGAATTTAGAATTCGTCTGTATTTTTAGAAGCCGTTTTGAAACCGCCGCGGACGTGTATAATGTAGTAACTCGTGTGTGTTCCCTCTTTAGTGATATAGCGAGTTGGCCCAGATGGAGCAGGATTTCGCTGGCTAGATTGCTTTGGGGAAAATACCGCGCTTAGCATCCGTAATAGCAGGAATTGTTAAAGATTTTACTGTAAATATCTTCATTAAATTGTTCTAGCTCTCGCTTTATCAGTTTCAATGTGAACTAGTCAAAATTTTGCTATAATACTTAGAAAGAAATTAAGAAAATTGATTACATTTATTGCAACTTGGAACAGTGAATGAGCTAAATGACTTACTTACATGATGGCAAATCGCGATCGTCGCGTAAAGACATGACTAATACCATAGATAGAATCGTAGGTCTGGTATACGCATGAGAGTTCCTGGTATAGGAGTTAAAGAGCATCACAGACTGTACTTTGATATCTATATTACTCCTTATACATTATAATTTCTAAGATTTATGGTGGTATACCTTTGCATTCTTTGATTTCATTATCGGAAAGGAGATTTTGTATAAAAACCCTCTTGATTTTCTATAACGACTACAATATTCCTTTATATCATAAATTCGGTGTACAATTCCTGACATGCAGACGGTAGTTGCAAGTGGCGACAGATCAAGTACTTTGTCATATCTCACGAGCACGAAGAGTTGGTGAGAACACAAATAAATACAAATGATAAACACCCTTTGTCGACTCGGCGTCCACTTACCTTGATTTGTTTTTACTGGGGGCTAGTGCGTTTTAGGGATCACTTTGCAAAACAAAAACTAAGATATTTTTAATAAGTCGCCAACTTTCAAAAGCTAACGGAGAATATACCTTAATATCAGTGCACATAAGATCAGACACGACGTGCTAGTTAATTGGTAATAGAGATACAAAATTGAAAAATTAGAATTTTTGGTAGCATATTGCTTTGCATAAATAAGATCCCTGGTTCGGTTCTCAGTTAGCCCAATTTGGAAAATGAACTTTCTAAATTGTTTCTGGTTCAGACCCTAATTTTTTATTTATTTAATACTTTAGCAGGTGGAGTTACCATTTCATTATCATCCATAAAAGAAGGAACAGGTATGATTGTATGTGTGGTCAATATATTTCTGTTGATGGGTTTCATAAGACTAGTATCCTATTATTATAAATGAAATAATAGTCTTATGAGCATAAAGGTAAGATTTTATTTCTAATATTACTGTAATAAAATAGTGTAATAGCACACTTGTAAAAGTATACATTTTCTGATATATTTCTTTATACTAATGAAGTGACAAATAAGCATACAGGCCAACTGGTGGTAAGTGGTGACTGTAGCCTATAAACTTTACCAGAGGGGAACTTTGTACAAAAGTCGATTGCTTGGGTAGCTCTGTCCCATTCGTGTTTCAAACGTGAAGCAGTTGTGTTTGCATCGCTGTGTTTCAGTTCGAAGGGTGGGATATGGCGTGAATTTACTGGGTATAGAGGAATAACACCTGAGTCCTCAGGAATGGCTACGCATGGGGGGTGTCATGGGCGAAACAGTATACTCTGTTATGTCCATGGTACTGCTCATGTCTATAGGCGACGGTTACCACGTTCCATCAGGTGGACCGTCAGCTTGTTTGCCATTCTAAGTTGTATAAAAAAAAACTCCTGCAATACCAGGAGTATTACGTGCGCTTTCTGATAATATAAATAAACATTGCAACAGCGAGGAAGGCACAGGTATTAATGACCAATTATTTGTTGTGTGCTTTAAATTTGTAAACAACAATGCAATGTTACAACAAACAGAAATATTTTATTTGACAATTAACACAAACAAACATGAAAACTATTAAACCACCTACAAATAAATATACCTAATTAATGAGTAATTAATATGAATGAATGAATATCAAAAATGCAATATCCACACGGAAGATTTAATTGATAGGGTTTTTCGAATAATTAATCAAACTATGTAACCAGGGGGGAAAGTGATTGTTAGTAATGGAGATTGAGAATCCCATTGCTAGCAATACACCCAACCAGGTCGACCTCCTCGCGGTTCTCCCTGGAAACTAGCATGGTTAATTCCTGATGAATTCATCATGATGGGCTAACTGGCCTGTTTTCATTCTCATCTATCACCCTTCACTGGTGCTCCGCCAGCGTATCCCGTTAGCGCAGGCGGGGTTACCATACCATTTTCACCCATCAAACAAAAAAACTATGTAACCGGGTATAGGTATCAAATGATTATAAGTTACAGAAAGTTATATTAGCTTAATCTCATATTTCAACTAACTTTTACCGCGATAAAATGAAATCCCACACCATCCAATATGGTACGTGAATATAATAGTAAAATAGCACAGTCGAACAAACAAACTCACTTTCACATTTATATATATGAGTAACGATAAGCTAAATGTCATTTTTAAAACTTATGTTCATTATTTAAAGCTCTCTGTACATGGACAGCTTTATTATGTATAATGAGAATTTTACGAACTTGCTTTGTTTCTCGTTTTCAACAATTGTTTCCATTTCATTTGGAAGTTTTCTTCAGGAGGGGGGGGGGGGATACGGCGCATTGTGTTGCTGCGTTTCGTCTCGAACTGTACCTCGCATCAAACAAAGCTAAATGTCTATATATTTCATGATAAATATTCTTCTTATGAAATAAACATGAAGAAAGTGAAGAAATTCTCGTATTTTCGAAGAAAATACAAGTGAGAGCATAAAAGATTACTATAAGATTATTATAAGAAAATGGCTAAACAAAGAGTATAGTAAATTTGACTGAAAGCATTTACACAGGTATCTCACTCAAAAGCTTTGCCACCTAAGAGCTGAGAACGTCAGATTATTTAGCACCTTTGGTGTTAGAACTACTCCCAGTTATTTATTTATTATTTTTGTGAATATTTTTGGTACATTCTTCCTGCTTCCTTAGTTACATAAAGAATTTTTATTTTGGCAAAAAAGAATAAATATCAAAAGTTTCGACTATTTGTTGATTTATCCATCAGTTAAAATATCCAATTAACAAAGATACACAAATTGGGCTAGTATATGTGATTGGTTTGTTTTATGTGTATTCTATATATATATATTTTTATTATTTTATCATTATTCTATATTATTATGTCATTTATTTCTTTATTATTTTTTTTTCAAGGGTATTTCGCGGCTCACTTTTGGCCACAACAGAAATTCAGTGTTTTGCTCTTTTTAGGGCAAAGCAAAAAGCTGAGTTGTGGCCATTTTGTATTACTGTGGCACACGTATGAAGAAAAAAAAATTGTTACTAATTTTATGCATTCTGTTTTTGTTTTTGTTTTTTTTTTTTAATTTTTTGTATATGTATTTTATTTTTTATCTTTATTCACATTGCATTTGTGTCTTTTGCTGTTTGTGTGCTGTAAGTGATGCAAATAAATTATTTATCTATCTATCTATATTAAGCAAACTCTATGAATATATTCGTATGATATACCTAACTGAACACATACGAATAAACGTGCAATTGCAAACGTTTAAAATGACCTAGTTCGACCGCAACCCTCCCAGCCATTACCGTTACACAAATACATTGAGTAAATTATTTTCTTTGACCGTTTCCAAGTGTATTTTACTGGGCCCACTGTCACCATAAAATGTCGGGTTAGACGCCTTTATGGCATCCTCGTCCGTGGAGATTAAGTTTTCTTTTTTGTTTCATCAATTCGGATGAAAAAAACTCATTTTCTCCGTGACTTAATTCGTTAACGTAATGCTCTTTGACAAAAGCAAACGAGTTTTTCGATTCAATATGAATAAATAATCTTGGACATTATTATACAGCGTCGTCTAGGGTCGGCTTTAAACTGGCTTCCTTGGTCCAAGATAGAGACTGAAGACGAAAGTCATCAGCATCCAATTTGGGATGAGACCTCGATGCCCCTTTTGGATTTCGGCGCTTACCCTCTTCTCTAAAGTCGATAACGACTTTATTTAATTCAAAGTAGTTCTTATAGGTACTGTCGAAGGCTGCTAATTTATAGTTGTTCTTGTGAAAAATATTCGTCTTGTGACATCTCGTACCAGGAGCTATGATCACTAAGGCTGACCTAATTTTGAGACTGAGGAGTTTGGTGGGATTTGGTGCTTTTCAAATTTTTCTCTAAGTCATCAGTTGTAAATAAGTCAGGAAGCCTTAGATCTTAGAGACAGGTTTGAAATTATTCGAGTGTGAGTATACGGCATAATGTTCTGTGGCTTATGATCTCACCTGGGATGATAAGTAAGCCGTATTGGTCGTTCCGTATTACATGACCTAGATATTGAAACTGTCCTATTTTGTATGTTTGTGATTTAAGTCACAAGCATCAGAATATGTACAAAACCTTTACACCACAAAAATTGCCTAAATTCTTTATAAAATAATGAATAATGCAATATTCTTATGCGTCGTTATACGATTTGCAGAGACCGAGTTCAGCCGAGTTCCTCTGCCCCGAGGGAGGGAAGAAATAATTCTTGCCGGATTAAATAATGTCAATAAACGACGCCGACGCTATTTGTTCCGGAGCGATAAAATAAAAACAGTTTCTCCCGTCACCGGCCGATTTCCAGCTTTGCAGGATGCAGACTGTTTTGGTATTTTATGAAGGAAAACAAAGATTACATTGACTGCAGCGAAATTGTTTTGTTTGCCCAATAAATCTCTGCGATTTCTCGGAACAAAATATCAACCAATTTTTCGTTATTCTTCAAGAATGAATTTTATTGAATATTCAATGCTACGTTACTAGGGTAGCAGAAATGCAGTAAAGTATTATTTAATGAAAGAGAACAAGTCGATATCAGGGAATATATATTTTTTATATTACACATATATTTGCCCTTTACTCTCCACAACTAAACTAAGGCCTTCTTTATAAGGGGAGTCATGCCAGTAGTTACCACGCTTGGCAGGCGGGTTAACAATTAGCCTAATAAGAGGTACATTCCTCGACCATTAATCTCCTTTAATCGCCTCTTACGATATTCACGAGAAAGGAAGGGGTGGCCCATTCTATGCTGGAACCACACGGCAAATTATAAATATTATTGGCTATATTTAGATTGCCAATTACCTAACCATGTTAAAGGATAGGTTTTTAGGTAAAAAAGTTACAAGTAATCTGTAAAGTTTCATACTATACAATCGAGGTGATGGTACCTATACTTTCTCTTAAAGCACATACCATCTCGTAACTCTACGTTTTTAGAATTTTTTTTTACAACACAAGCGGCCAACGAGCATGCGGCTTACCTGATAGTAAGTAACTACCGCCACCCATGATCACTCACAATACCAACGGCATTGTAGTTGTGCTGCCGGCCTTTTAAAAAGGCTCTTTTCTTGAAGGTTATGATGTCGTAGCGGTTCGGAAATATCGCTGCTGGAAGTTGATTCCAAAGAGTAGTTGTGCGTGGAAGAAAGTACCTTAAAAAACGCACTATGGAAGACTACCACTCGTCCAGATGATTGGGATGAAGTTTTAGTTTATGGCGGGTTGTACGGTTAATATTACGAGTAAATACGGTAATTATCTAAATTGGGAACAAAAATCGAATCCGCAGCTTTATCATCCGTAATATTGCGCTATGGGGTTCGTTCGTTAATGGAATGATAGAAGACCGGAATGTTATCCACAGATAATAAAATTAATTATAATCGATAGCAATACTCGTGATCAATCATAATCGACGGTATCCGCCGCCAACTTATTGAAACGGAGAACGCTCGTTTTTGTAGGTACGTAAAAACACATTTTCGTATCATATTTTTATCAAAGTTTGACAGCGCTACGGGTTCCCGGAGGAAAAAACTTGTGCCAGCGCCGAGTACCCCGCAGTGAGGATATTCTATCCGCACAGTATCGGATGTTGCTCCCCTGCGGGCGTTTTTTAGACTTCGCTGTTTAGAAAGTTTTGCGTTTTTGTATGCGTAACCACAGACTGGGATAGTGATGGAGGCGTAAGCACCCCAATTTATGCGTCAACTAAATTTATCCATGAAACTCTTCGCATGTATTAATATCACAATAAAATTTCATCCCATTAATTTTTTTTTTTTTCACGCTATATATCATTAAAGTACGCAGAGAGAGTTCTACATGTATGAAAAAGATTGCTTTTCTCTTTTACACGATTCTTCCATAGTTTTCTCTGAGTGATCTTTGTATTGTAGTTTTTGTTGCTGCTAATTTTTATTGTAAGTTTTAGCTCCAATTAATGTATTTATTTGGCAAAAAATCAAATCCAAAATTAATATGTAATTAAAAATATAAAGACGTTTTCCCATAAGAGTATACTGGGCACAGGCCGAATAGGACAAAACAGAAGTAAACTGACAAAAATCTTATTAATCCTCTATAAACTGTAATACTCTACAAACTAAATGCAATAAATAAATAAATAAAAATAAAATAAAAAATAAATGTTGTAAGCGAACAATAAGCTAGTTCGTAATAATATGTTAAAGATTATGAAAATGTAATGTGAGTTTTTATTTTCTCAATTTCTAATAGTAAAAGGATTTGAATGAAAGGAAAATAGCTACTTATGTAAGTACTACAATCATTCTACGGTAATACCAAGGTTCTATATAAGCTAGGACTTGAATTTTAATAGGGTTACAAATATGAATATTAAGTTCTCCTACATCTCCTCCTTCTACAAGAGGGAGACTTTATAAAAAAGTCGATTGCTTGGGTACCTCAGTCCCATTCGTGTTTTTACCGTGAAGCAGTTGTGTTTGCATTTCTGTGTTTCTGTGTTGTTTGGAATAACACCTGATTCCTCAGGAATGGCAACGCATGGGGGTATCATGGGCGAAACAGTATTCTCTGTTATGTCCATGGTACTGCTCATGTCTATAGGCGACGGTTATTACTTTCCATCAGGTGGACTGTCAGCTTGTTTGCCATTCTAAGCTGTATAAAAAAAAAATATTAGAGAGGCTTAATCAAATAAAAAAAAAATTCTTAAGAGACATGTTCAAAATATAAAAATATAAATCTAAAAAGGTAAACTTATATAAAAAGAGATCTGTCGCCAACAAAAGTATTAATAAATATATTAAGAAATTATAAAAGCATTGGATATAATATCAATCATAATCGATCGTGAACAGGTGACGTCACAATTCTATTAGTGTTGTGAGCTTGCCTTTCGTGCCCAACGACGGCAGATCTACGCTTGCAATTTCCAGTGAGGTCGACCACGATAACCACATAGAGATAGCTAGTAATTATATTTTATTAACGAAAAACATAACAACTAGAGTATTTCATAATAAAAAAAAGTTATAGTCAAAAAGTTAATTACAGGTTTTGTACAAATAAAAAACAAGATTTATCTAATGCACATGACATCGCTAATACTTACAATCAACTAAATTAAACTTATAGTAACAACATTATGGTAGTACAAACATTATAGGTAGGCAGTTATGTAAAATAAAAAGCTAAAACCACACGCTCAAAGATGAATCATCAAAGAATTGCTGACTCAGCACACGTCTTGCGGATTCTATCTTAGAATTAAATAAATCTAAATCGAGGTGTCTGGATATTTTATTAAAATTATCGCTTGCACGCCAGAAATTTGAATTTTTTCTATAGTTAGTGGAAAGAAATGGAATAAATACGGTGACATTTAATCTAAATGATTTGGTTGAGGACACGTAGAGAGAGTTGATGTAACAGATCAGGACAATGAGAGCATTAGTCTCTGTTGCTAACAATTTCCTCACGCCTCTCATGGGAGATCATCTCACATTATTTTGTTTTTACTGGTTATATACGTAGATGCTACAGTCAGAAGCATTCTGAGCCTTCGCATAGGTCAACACCGAGCCGCAAACCAACCACTGCTATCAATTAATTCGCCAAGTTCTCGCATTCGAGTCCCGGCTGATGCGGCTTCGAGTTAGCACATTAGTTTGTTATTAGTTGTTTATTGGAGTTCAGATAACTCGTTAAATCTAACTATTTGGTTTTAGTAATGGTCCTGATTTTAGAAATTGGTCGTAAATAAAACAGATTAAAATATATGAAACAACCTAACTTTGTAAATTATCGCTGTTTCAGTTGCACCATTTGCCATTATAATATGTTCGCTCGTTTTATTTTTATTAATAAAATCGACATAATAAATACTATACTCAAGTACGTTAGCAAAATGAACACTAAATCCCTTCATTTCCCGAGGAAATTCCTTACCTACTTTTTATTTTGTACTGTGTTAGTACATAAAGAGGCTGGCTAGTAAATTTAGGAGAGGTTTCTTTAATAAAATAGGAATGTATGCTATTTCATTGGACATATCCTTGGAAATCAAATTCTTTCTAACAAGGTGTATTAGTCAGACCTTTCTACTATATACTGTAAAGAGATAAAATAATAGGTAATTGTATTTACTCATAAATAAATAAATTAATTAAATTCTCGACTTAGAAAAAAGTAGGCTCTCAAGTTAATAGTATTTTTTCGAGTGAGTTATACAATGTTTTGATATAAAAAAAAAAATGTTATTCTTATAACTTTGTTTATTTTTATTACAAGAATTTAATAATTCTTCTTGAAATCAATATGGTGAAATCTATATTGTCTGAAAATAATAAAATAACAAATAACATTTTTCATTTAAATGCACAAATTAAATTATTATCAGTTGAAACTAATGACAGTTGAATGCTGTGAGGATAGCGTAAATGCTGTTGCGGTACACATAAATAGCACAAAGGAGCTGCTCCGGTCTGAAACAGCAAAGCTAGACATGCCTGTATATATAGCCAGACAGCGCAGCGGTGCCGAGCTCGTACGTCGTAACGTAAAATAAATATTCATGCGAAGCGCTCATCATAGCCATCCGTCGTCCATTAAGATGACAGTAATGCTTTCACATCAAACGCCGTGAATTAATCTAATTTGTATACAATCCCTCGTGATAAAATCTGGTGTTTTAACAAAATTATTTATTGTCTTATTACTTACTGAGTTTGAGTCGACACGAAAATTTGTGTTTAAATCCTCCGTCCAAGTTTGTTTACTGAGTTTACCGTCGTAAACTCAGTAAACAAACCTAATTAATCCGAAAGATAGCAGTAAAATCATTTCATGCCATCTTGGTTTCTGATATGCGCCGCTGAGAGGCTCTAAGATTATGTAATGCAATAGGTATATTTTGTACTCGTCAGTCAGTTCTAAATTCGAAAGTTTTTTAAACGTTACATTTTATATTTGCTAGTTTTGCACCAATTTCCATTATTCCTCTTGCAATTTATAGGGTTTTGTAGGTCGCATACTAAAATCTCATTTTGTTTTTCGGTAGCCATGATCTCATATTTGGTATATATTCTCTTCATTAAAATATTAGAAACATTTTTTTTATACCACTGAGGTGGCAAACTAGCATACGGCCCACCTGATGGTAAGCGGTTACCGTAGCCTATGAACACCTGCAATACCAGAGGTATTACGCGCGCGTTGCCGACCCTGAAGAAACCTCTTTACCCCCCTTTTTGAAGAATTTAATTTAATTTATTATAACATGTTGATTATTATCATAATCATCATATCAGCCTGTAACGGTCTACTGTTGAACATAAGATTCCCCCTTGGGGGTTTTGCCAGTAGTTACCACGCTTGGCAGGCAGATAAGCAGCCGCAGTTAAGCTTTGGAGATGTTTTAAGAGCTACGCTGCTGCCCATCCCTCATCCTCCCTCAGTCGCCTCTTACGACATTCACAAGAAATAATATGATAGCCTATTCTATGCCAGAATTACACAGGAATTGTGATACGTTGCTATGTTATAAATTTCTCTTAATCTTGTTACAATATTATATAGTAAAATTTTGTTAAAATGTACTTAGGTGTTTCCAATTTAGTAACAATAAAACCACACTGACCTGTCCTAGCATTTGTGAAACAAATTTGCTGCAAACTGAAACTAAATTCTAGTTAGTTATTTATAGAAGTCGATACAATGAAACCACAGGCCAACAATGAAACGCATATAAATTGCAGCCAATTAACAAAACCAACGCGTGTTTATAGAAGGTTTTTTTTATACAACTTAGAACGGCAAACAAGCTGACGGCCCACCTGATGGAAAGTGGTAACCGTCGCCTATAGACATGAGCAGTACCATGCACATAACGAAGTATACTCTGTCGCCCATGATACCCCTTATTCGTTGCCATTCCTGAGGACTCAGGTGTTATTCCTCAATATCCTGTAAATTCGCTGCCATATCTCACCCTTCAAACCGAAACACAGCCATGCAAACAACTGCTTCTTCACAATAGAAACACGATTGGGACAGAGGTGCCCAAGCAAACGACCTTTGTACAGTCTCCCTCTGGTACTTTAATTAACATTTACTAACAATACAAAATTATCTAATATTTTATCTAATCATCATATTGGCCACTGTTGAACATAGGCTTCCTCCTATTGGAGTTTTTAATAGTTGTTGCTACGTTTGACAATTGGCAACCGTAGTTACGCTTTGGTTATGTTCAAAGAAGGACACTTCTGCTTATCTCTCGACCACCAAGTTCCGTTAGTCGCCTCTTACGACACCCATGGGAAAGGAAGGGGTGGCCCGCTCTATGTTGGAAACCACGGTAATTATTTCTAATGTAAGACATTAATGTACTGGGACTGAATAAACAATAGAATCTTTTACACCCATAGGTTTTTATTATATTTATTTCAATTGAAATTATGTATTAATTTGATAGAACAAAGAAGACGCCTCTTTGTTCTATTAAATTAATACACAATTTCCTATTACATTTTAATGAATTTGACGTTCAATTATAATGTCTCTGATTAATTATTTTAGTATACAAATCACAAAATTCGCTCTGCTTTGTAATTTAGATATTAATTCCATTTTATACTTGTTTTATATTTATTGCGCTAAATTTATGTTTTATTTATTTATGCTACTTAGAATGGCTAACGAGATGACCGCTCACCTGATGGAAAGTGGTAACCGTCGCCTGTAGACATGAGCAGTACCATGGACATAATAGAGTATACTGTTTCGCCTATGAACCCCCCCCCCCCATGCGTAGCCATTACTAAGAACTCAAGTGTTATTCCTCTGTACCCTGTAAATTCACTACCATATCCCACCCTTCAAGAAAAAGAGATTGTTACTAATGGAGACTGAGAATCCTATTGCTAGCAATATACTTAACCAGATCGACCTCCTCGCGGTTCTCCCTGGAAACTGTCATGGTTAATTCCTGATGAATTCATCACGATGGGCTAACTGGCCTGTTTTTATTCTCATCTATCACCCTTCACTGGTGCTCCGCCAGCGTATACCGTTAGCGCAGGCCGGGTTACCATACCATTTTCACCCATCAAAAAAAAACCTGAAATACAGCCATGCAAACAATACAAAGTCTCCCAGCTATTATGACTTTAATGTATGATGTATTGTGTGAATAAAGTATGTACGTATATAGCTAATAGTATTAGTTTTCGTAATGTATGTACTTCTTTTTACTTATTTAAAATTAAGTTGTATAAACTGCTACTGTTCACTGCCAAACATTATTTCAGCTGTTAGCTGTCCACTGCTCCCCCATAACGGGGGTTTCGCCAATAGTTGCCACGTTTGGCAGGCGGGTTGGCAATCGCAGTTTGGCTTTTGGTTGTTTTAAGAGGGACGCTGCTGCCCATCCCTCCACCATAAGTTCCCTTAGTCACCTTTTACAACACCCACAAGATGCTGCTTATTCTATGACCTACTCGGCTATTTTAATGTGTGCTTAAGTATAAATAAATATATATCTGAAATTACCGTGTTGAAGTTATTTTATTTTATACATTTAATAATATATATAGGCACAAATAAAAAATTCTTACTTTTTTTTTAATTATTATTTTTTTAATCAGTAATGAGAAATAATTCTTCTAAGAAGTAATTTACAGTGGTACCCTGCATTTTGGTTGTTTTGTTAAGAGAGGGACTGGCTGAAAACCAGCGCTGTGCAGCTGTTCATATTGCACTGGGACACTCACAGCATCAGCTGAGCCGGTTCCTTTTGCCGAGTGTGGGACACTTTTTGTATATGTTATTTATATTTTATATTGTAATTATATGCCAATAAATGTTTCTATTCTATTCTATTCTATGTATATAATGTAAGACTGCTATGATGGTGATTTCTTTTTGCATACAAATTACATGATTAATGGTGACTGACATAGACCAAGTTATGTAGCTGTTGCAATTCCAGCAAAACACAGCACGAGACTGTTTACGAAATTGGCACGGATGACGGATCAGCACGGTAGAACGCTCACGGCCCCACTTAGCCGTGGGCTTTGAATCGCAATGAATTAACAACACCCACATCTAGAGCCTGCTTCAATTATAACAACCTTTGAGCCAGTGATTACTTGGAAATATTCAAAATTGATACATTCCCACCATGAGCTCTTAAGCTCAAGCCGTACTGGGCATGTTTGGTTTGGACGAAAATTGCGGTTATATTAAGGTTGAATAATTTGATATTATAAGTGAGGGATTCGCTTTTAGATATGTAAATTTGGGAGCCATGGAGATTTCTGAACGAGCCAAATGGGCTGTGTGCCGGTCCGAAAAATTAGGATGGGAAACGTAATAATAAAAGTAGAAACAAAGGACCGACAGGTTATTTTTTAGAGTACCGCAGGTTCTGTCCCTGAATGTGAAGAGACGAGCAACGTGTGGTCAGAAAAACTATGTACTTGCGAAGATAGAAGAAATAGAGAGCATTTTTCTGCTGCGTAGTGGACCTTTCTGATTAAACTTTTATTACAAATTATATAACCAGAGAGAGATTTTATACAAAAGTCGTTTGCTTGGGCACCTCTGTACCATTCGTGTTTCTACGGTGAAACATTTGTGTTTGCATGGCTGTGTTTCGATTTGAAGGGTGGGATATGACAGTGAATTTACAGGGTACAGAAAAATAACACCTGAATCCTCAGGAATGGCAAGACATGGGGAGTATCATGAGCGAAACTGTATACTCTGTTATGTCTATGGCACTGCTCATGACTATAGGCGACGGTTACCACTTTCCATCAAGTGGGCCGTTAGTTTGTTTGCCATTCAAATTGCACAAAAAAATCATTCACCGGAACGGAACTATAAGAAATTGTTTGTTCTTATCTATTTCCATGGCTACCAGTAATCAGACTAATACGTCATTCAGATGTTCAAAACAAATGTTATTAAATCTTTGTTTATACTTTGTTATAAATAGATTGTTGACGCACACAGCTTATCAATAACGATTTATCTATCTCTCCCTCGATTTGAGTCTATATTGTGTGGAGAGAAAAAAAACTCAGCGACCACCGACGGTGAAGCAAGATGGATCGGTATTTCTGTTGAAAATAGCAGACTGCAAAAATAAACAATTTCACAATTCGAAATTAAATAATCAGAAATATTTGTTGCAATTGCAATCAGACGATGCATACTTGATTCTCTAATATTATTTTTAGTATGTCTTAATTCTTTAATTCTTGATACTTTATTTTCTCATGCAAAAACAAAACTATCTAAGTTCTATTTGTGATTGTTTCCAAGTAGCTACAGGAAGCATAAATATAGCTGTGTACTGTAAATAAAAAAGTATATCCTTCAATATCTACTGAGCAAAACTTAGTCCTTAGAAATGGCGACGCATGATGTAGTCGTCTACCATATTCGTGGTACTATTCCTGTGTATAGTTGAGTAATCATTTTCCATTAGGTTGGGCCGTTAACCTATAAAATGCTAATTGAATTATCGATGCAAAAGGAAAAGAAATATAAATTTTGTAAAAAGAATATTTCAAACCATATTATCTAAAGAGTATGTTCTAAATTGTTATAATCGCTACAAGTTCCTGCCTCGCAGCTGCGATCTCGTCTTAGGTCAGCACACTCCATTTGTCTCGTGATATTTGCCGGTGCCTGCGCGGCTTGCTGTCGACTTTAGACTAATGTTCACAAACTGCCTCACCCTTCTTGCAACTTATCGTATGACCGTTTATGTTTGTTGTTTAACTCTCCTGCGAACTTTTGATCTGATTTCCGAGAGAAGGTTTATATATTTACACTTTAAACATAGTCTTTAAAAATAGACGTTACTTGTAATGAGATTCTTGGAACCAACAATTAATTTTATCAATTAGTTGCAATAAAAAGGTAACACATACTTATATGCATATACATGCATGCACACACGCAAGCACGCACGCATACACGCATTAATAGATAGAGAGATAGAAAGAGAGAGTGAGTGAGAAAGAGAGAGATGTATATACTTACCCAAACTTTTTATATCAATGAAGTACTTGCAAATTTAGTTGAAAAACAACAAAATTACTAGCGCGTGTCACAAGGAAAAATGTAAATGTAAAAAAAAACACCTGCTTTGTATAATAACTCCATAAAGTTTCATAGTTCGCCAATAATGTTTGTATTACCATAAATAACCTATAGAGATGGTGCGCGAGGGCTCTCCAGCCACTAAAGTTCACTTAGGTGAATATTTTGAGTGGCCTAATTTTGTACATTCATAACATACATCTGGAGTTATAATTTAGAGCTATTTGGGTTATTGTTAATCGCATTTTATGGAAAAAATTACTACACTCTTTGAGATCGGAAAGGATTTACTTATTATAAGGTACTAGCTTTTACCTGCAACTTGTCACGTGAATGTGGACATGATAAAAAGCAGGCTATGTCCTTCTTTAATCCCCATAGTATGGCATATCCATTAGCCATAATTTGGTATACCTAATTTCATAATTATTGGTCAAGTTATTAAGATGTTAAAAAGAAACAAATAAACAAATTCTCACATTTATAATATTAGTAAGGATTTTTAACCGGGCGAGTCAATATATCCCGGATACGTGGACAAAACCGAAGATAAAAAATAGTTTAAATCTTTTTTTTATGCAACTTAGTGCATGACAAACAAACTGACAGCCCACCTGATGGATAGTAGTAACCGTCGCCTATAGACATGAGCAGTACCATGGACATGACAGAGTATACTGTTTCGCCCATGATACCTCCATGCGTTACCATTCTTGAGGACTACAGGTGTATTTTTATATATAGTTTTATATAAATGTTTATTTCTTATAGCTCTCAATATACTAATTTAAAACTGCAAAAGTACTTTTAAATTGTTGAAACAATATTTTGTATGCTACCTGTTGCTGATCCTCCCCTCGGGGGTCAACTATGAAGTATGTAGCAAATATGAGGATTTTTGTGGTTTTTAGACCAAATTGGCAATTAAAATTTATATAAAATCAAATAAGAGCGATAAAATTATAAAATACAATACAGTTCCACTACCGTACCTTTCAAACCAAAACTCAGCCATCCAAGCACAAGTGCTTAACAGCAGAGACACAGGTGGAACAGAAGGTCTCCCTCTGTTGTTTGTAAGTATATAGGTACATATTTACGATATAGGGACATCGCTCTTGTGAAACTAAATGTACGAAAAATGAAGTATATGTAAGATGTTCGGCTCTATTAGGTCAAGAGATGCTCAGAGTCCTCAGTACAATGGGCCCTCTTCTCACGATACGTTGATACGAAGTACAATTTATTTATTTTTTTTCTCTCAAAATATAAATATAATGTTACGAAGTATCTACTGTTAAATTGACAACGATCCAATAATCATTTTCGTTGAAAAAGAAATATTTTTTATGTTAAATATTTATATTTATATAGATAAAATATATATAGATAAATATAATTAAAATATTTTTTAATAAATGTTAATATAGATAGAATTCTTCAAAAGGGGGGTAAAGAGATTCCTTCAGGGTTGGCAACGCGCGCGTAATAGCATTGGTAATGCAGGCGTTCATAGGCTACAGTAACTACTTACCATCATGTGAGCCGTATGTTCGTTTGCCATCTCAATGCTATAAAAAAAATGATAAAAATAATTATCATTATTATCAGAATTTATAGATAATGAATTCGTCATAAAAATAATCGCCATATTTGTGAATATTTTTACTCGCATTCAGATGTATTTAAATACGTTACTTGATATGATCTGATGTCAACAAGTATATAGAACTTAGCATGAAGCAAGTGACTTCATTTGTCAATGCGCTGGGAAACGTGATGTTTCCTAGAAATAAAGAAAGAAGTATTTTTATACAAATATTATTTTTTTATACAACTTAGAATGGCAAGTTGACGGCCCACCTGATGGAAAGTGGTAACCGTCGCCTATAGACGTGAGCAGTGCCATGGACATAACAGAGTATACTGTTTCGCCCATGATACCCCCCATGCGTTGCCATTCCTGAGGACTCAGGTGTTATTCCTCTGTACCCAGTAAATTCACTGACATATCCCACCTTTCAAACCGAAACACAGCCAATTAGATTTAGGTTTAAACATTTTTGAATAGTCACTTTTTCATTACCGCCCATTCGGCAGCAAAGAAGAATGGGCTAGAAACTCAGCTGTCGCTTTTTCCAAAAAGTTTAACTATATGAATAATGAATTTGTGTAAACATAAACTACTAAGCAGTATCAAATTACCCTACATTGCGTATATTGTGTTTATATATATAGAACCTGCTATGCAAGCGGTTTTTTGCTCCGCAAACAAAAACCGCAGCATTAATCGTCAAAACGTTTACATGGGACCAACATGGGAGTAAACCCTAAATATTCCATAAAAATTGTGAAAATTGCTTGTCGAGTCGATTGTGAAAAGCACAGAAGTGGTGACGTAAGCGCGTTACACAGCCACTAATAATAATTCAAATAAATAGAGCATCCCCTTTCTTTTGGATGTCTCGTAAAAATCCCTTCAATACATATTGTGTATGGAGAGGTTTATCAATTTTTTACCTTCAGTTTATTGCTGTATATCTTTTTATAGAATCCTCTCTTCAATATTTATCAGTTTGTGAAAGATTTTTTTTATCCAAATTAGAATCTAACGGCCCACCTGATGGAAAGTGAAACCCTACAGACATGAGCAGTACCATGGACATAATAGAGTATACTCTTTCGTCCATGATAACCTCCCTGGGGTCGTCATTCCTGAACACTCAGGTGTTATTCCTCTGTACCGTGTAAATTCACTGTCATATGCCACCCTTGAAACCGAAACACAGACATGCAACACAACAACACAACTGCTTCACGGTAGAAACACGAATGGGACAGATGTGGCCAAGCAAACGACTTTTGTATAAAGTCCCTCTGGTCCTATTAAAATCCTTATTAAGACTTACGGCATTATGATACATCGACAAGTAAAGAAACTAAATGCGGGATTTAACGAAATTGAAAAGTATCATTTTTATTAATATTATAAGTATGATAGTGAGCTTGTTTGTTTGTTTGTCACTTTTTGTGCCTTAACACTTGTATCACAATGACATTTAATATATAATAATTTTATTATACTATGCACATAAACTATTTTCTATTCCGGTCAAAGAACATATCTCAGTTATGCAGACGAAGTCACGGGTGAAATGAAGTTTAAAAAAGTAAGTAAGATAGAAATGTTTTAACTTAAGTAAAATTTAAATTTAAGCATTTTAAACAGGTATTTTTATGATTTACCGCCTATTCGGGATGCAATTTAAGCTGAGAAGAACGGGCAAGAAACGTAGCTGTTGTTTTTTTTTCAAAAAACTTGATATTTATAAATTATGAATTTTTGTAAATACAAATTGCTTAGTAGAAGCATGACTTAGTCAACATAATTTACTTGTATCACTCAACCACGTCATAGCTAAATTGAAATAATCTTATACAACTATTTTATATTTTATACATATACTACAATATATTTTATTACCTGAACAATTATTAAAATTTTTTATTTTAATTGTATGAGTTACTTTGTATATATGTCAACATATTTATTATTTCTTAATAGAAACATCTATAATGTTTCCTTCTATTATTGTACGCACAATGCCCGCTAGTAATTAATGCTCCTTTCCACTCAGGGTTTGCTGGAAGGGAACTCTTACAGAGTTAAGCTCGCCTGTTGTACATCTTTATTTTATATATATATATATATATATATATATATATATATATATATATATATATATATATATATATATATATATATATATATATATATATATATATATATATATATATATATATATAATATGTTGTAATTTTTTGTGTACAATAAAGAATAAATAATAAATAAATAATTATAAAATCGGTTCACAACGAAATAAAATCGTCCGTTAAAACAATGGAAAGTATGTCCTAAAATAAATGTAAGTCTATATTATGTACTTATTAAAGAATGAGTTTGCGAAACTAGGAGTTAGTTAAGCCCCAGTTATCCCAAAGGAATTTTATTTTAGTAGCAACAATATCCCCAGGAAAATTATTTTAATGTATTGTTATATTTGGTTGTAGGCCAACCATCGGCCGACTTCAGAAAACAAGCCATATATCAACATTGTGCTCGAGTCACAGGTAAATTGGCTTTCGGCCAAAATAGTTTCACCTACACGGCGGCGTGCTAACAACGAATTTATTAATATTACCGACTAAAGTTGAAATGATAAACAATGTTAATAAATTAAAACTATTGTGACGGAAAACAAGCTAGTTTGCGGGATTTTGGATAGATAGGGAACGTGGTCGTACTGTCGATGTGGTCGCTCGAATCTAAATTATTAATTGTTATTAAATTTAGTAAGAGTCAATAATTATTTACACTTATTATTATAATAGAGGAAGAGGAAGAAGAAGACCGAGAATTAACTACATGGGACAGATAAAGAAAACACTAGGCGTCCTGTCGTATAGTCGCCTCTTTTTAACACCCACGGGAAAGAAAGTGGTGACTCATTTTATGCCGGGATTACACGGCACTTATTCGTATAGTCACTTTTAATCACATCCTGGGGATGAAATGGGTAATGGATATGCTGGCGAAGCACCAGTGAAGGGTTATGGATGAGAATGAAAACAGGCCAGTTAGCCCATCATGATGAATTCATCAGGAATTAACCATGATAGTTTCCAGGGGGAACCGCGAGGAGTTCGACCTGGTTAGATATATTGCTAGCAATGGGATCCTCAGTCTCCATTACTAACAATCCCTTTCCCCCGGATGAAATGGGTAGTATGTTATATTATTCACACATGGAAACTGTTACTGGCCGATGATTTTTACCAATGAAAGCTTTTGTTAGTAAAATATTAGGAGAAAACATACTCGAATCATCCACCTGCCTATGAAGCCACCTGAATATGAAGCAGCTTGCTATAATCTTATTGCTGCTTTATCGATATATGCAATGCGAGAGGCACTCGACTAGCGGCAGGTTCACCAACATGGACCTAGAATCAAGGAATAGTTTTTTTTATTTTTTAAGCAAACTTCAGTTGACCACTCATCAGACCATAACGTGATGGCTGAAAAGTCAAATATGGAACAGACTGTGTTAATCAAAATATTAATCTTTTACTTCTACTTCATGGTATACCTCGTGGGTTATCAATCCTGACAGCTAAGGTATTATACCTCCGTACTCTGTTATTTTACGACCAAACTTACTCTTTCCCGTGTGGTCCCGGAATGAAACATGCCACCCCTTCCTTTCCCGTGGATGTCGTAAGAGACGACTAAGGAAAGGCGAGGGATGCGCAGCAGCGTCCCTCTTAAAACATCTCCAAAGCCTAATTACGGTTTCCAATCCGCCTGCCAAGTGTTTTTTTTTTATACAACTTAGAATGGCAAAAAAGCTGACGGCCCACCTGATGGAAAGTGGTAACCGTCGCCTATAGCATGGCATTTACTGGAGAAGCCCCTCAAGGGGGAGGCTTTTATCCAGCTGTGGACAGTTATAGGCTGATATTATGTTGACTCTATTATTTTACGATCATACTTACTCCCTTAGAATCCAAATAAAGCCTTTGAAACATAAAGAAAAAAAAATTTTCAAGCCATTTACAATAGTGACGTAAATGACTTTTACATATTTTTATATTCTTACTTCAAAAAGAATAGGTTCATAATTCATTGGTTTTTTTTTGTATTTCGAACTATATTTTTTGTAATCTTAAGTTATATTTCTTTGAAATCGTATCTGTCTGGTTTTATTTGTGTAGTCTCGTTTATAAGAGTTATAATTATATTTTTATCACCATTTGGGGTTAGGTAAGCAATTAACTATCTATACGATGGCATGACATTGACCCCGTGTAGCTAGTAACAAGCGTCAATATCTTTCATATATTCATTTCTCTTACACATTTTTCTCAATATAACTCAATACATTACCCATCTCCATCCAAAGGTTCTTTTTTTTTATAAATGATAATGGAATGGTAACCCCGCCTGCGCTATTGGTATACACTGGCGGGGCACCAGTGTAGGATGATAGGTGAGGATGAAGCAGGTCAGTTAGCCCACCGTGACGAACCTAACAATAAATCAATCACGGTGGTTTCCAGGGCGAACCACGAGGAGGTCGACCTGATATTGTTGGCATGGGGGCTACTAATCTCCACTACTAACAATACCTTCTCCCCCCTATCAAAAGGTTGCCTGGAAGAGATCGCTTTTAGCGATAAGGCCACCCATTGTTTTCTCATTGTGATTATTTATTGTAATTGCTTGTATCTATAATAAATTAACTATTGTAATCTTTCGGAGGAAACAATAAAGAGTATCTATCTATCTACATTTTGTATCTACCTGCAACCTTGTTATGGATTCAGAACTCATTTTAAACCTGATTATATAGGAGCTTCGAGTTCAGATCGAATCGAATAAATTAATGGTGCTTTTATAATTTATCATCTCAGTTAATAGGAAAGCGTATTATATGCAACTCTATGAATAATTTAATTTTAATTCTTTTAATTTTTCATGCTTGATTGTGTCACGCTGATAATGTACGTGGACTGAAAATTTAAAGCAAGGGGCGATACAATTTATTGCGTACATTTTATTTCCTGTTATATCTTGTTGGGAAAATCCAAAATTATAAAAAAACACCAGAGGGAGACTTTGTACAAAAGTCGTTTGCTTGGACACCTCTATCCCTATCGTGTTTCAACCGTGAAACAGTTGTGTTTGCATGGCTATGTTTCGGTTTGAAGGGTGGTATATGGCAGTGAATTTCTAAGGTACAGAGGAATAACGCCTGAGTCCTGAGGAATGACAATGCACTGGAGAAACCATGGGCGAATCAGTATACTCTGTTATGTTCATGGTACTGCTCACGTCTATAGGCGACGATTACCACTTTCCATCAGGTGATCCGTCAGCTTGTTTGCCATTCTGAGTTGTATAAAAAAACTCCCTTTGTATTTTCTAAACTAAGTACTTAGCATACTAATGCTATTATCTGAATTGCAAATTCCTTCATAGAATTCACGATCTCTCTACCGTAAAAGGATTACTAAGTACTTCATCGCTGACCTATTGGCTTACCTTTAAAATACATGTTGAAACCAGGCATTTATTTAGTATTTATTCTAACGTAAGAAAGAAAATATAAAAAAATGATTTTAAAAGGACTAAGTAATTAAAAAAATAACATCAATGAAAGGTTTTCTTTTAGTAAGAAATATACGAAATTGAAATAAATAAATATAAGGGCACAAAAAGGAATTACAGTAATTGCTTCTCTATTCAGTAAAATTTTAGCTCTTTTTTCTGTTTACAAGTGGTATAAATACATACGACGTATAAGTTGTGTATACAGTATTCGATTTTTTTCCTATTCAGTGTCCTCCTTTCTCATTCAGTATTTTCTTTTTAACGTTTTCATTTGATACGACAAATGGCATTCACTCACCAGTTGTGTTCGATCAGAAAACTTTGGTAAATAGCTGTAGTCGTAAAAAATACTATTTCGTGCTTAATATTGTCAATGTAAAATTTAGTACACAGGCATTATAATCTGATTTGATTCATAAATAACTTATTACATAATTTTACTTGGGAAAGACCGCAAAGCGCAGCTAAAAAGAATTTCTTTAAAAAAAAAAAATCCTGTTTACTCGTATACTGATTTGTCTGTAAATCATGAAGATTTCTAATAAAAAATAGTTACTATTTAGCAACTTTCGCCGTATGGTCCCGGCATAGAATAGGCCACCCCTTCTTTACCAGTGGATGTCGTAATAACCGCCTAAGGGAGGGCGAGGGATGGGCAGCAGCGCCCTTCTTAAAATATCTCCTAACAGCAGTTCCTAATCCGCCTCCTAAACGTGGCGACTACTAGCAAACCCCCCAAGGGGGAGGCTTATGTCCAGCAGTGAACAGTTAAAGGCTGATATGGTGACGATGATGACATATTAAATTTAGTATTATATCATATAATAGTTTAAGAAACAAAACTTGAAGTTAGCGAGCTGTTCGTGATTAGGGAAAATTTGAACATAACCTGAAATGTCTCTTTGGAATTCTTTAAATCCTGAACTAAAAACAGTAGTTTCGAGTGCACGCTGCTTCGTTTTTACGTTGGGCCTTGCACTTTAAGCCGAAATGGAGCACAAAACCCACCGTTTTGCTTCAACACGACTAAACTTTGTTTACGTCGAGAACGATCGGAATTCTCTTAATCCTGGGTATAGCTGTAGCTCTGTTTCACGCTATCAGACAAGTCAAACGGTAGTGCTAGTCTGTCGAACATAAAACTGAAGTTGAAAAATGGTAAATGTCTTCTATCATCATCATGAAACGTATCATCATATCAGCCATTAACTCTCCATGGCTATATTTGGTAGGCGGGTCGATCGAATCGAAATTAGATTATAAATATTGTGAGCAAGAGTGGACTTATCTCTGACAGAGATCTCTTCCAGTCAACCCAGTTTTCTTAATGACTGATATAATGACATAAAGATACAGAAGATATTTTTATTAGGCGCTATTATTATATGCTGGCGGTATACCAGTGAGGAATCATAAGTGGGAATGATGTTCAGATGGTCAGTTAGCTTATCGCGATAAATTCTATAAGTGATGTTCATGACCATCAGGTGGGCCGTCAGCTTGTTTGCCATTCTAAGTTGTATAAAAAAAATTCTTAATTTGAAAATAAGTGATAAAACATTGTAATAGTTAAAATTTAGAATTAGTATAGAAATCAAGTGTTTTTAAGAATTACATATTCCATTAACACTCCGGTAGGTATACCAAAACCATGTGGCCTGTAAACACAGAGATTTATTCAAAGGCTTCCGCGAGTTTAACAAGTTGGATCTGTAACTTGGCGACCGCTATTACGGACGCCATCAATCAGTGTTACAAACAAGTTAGTGCCGCCCTGATTCCAACTAATTCAATGTCGTTTTCAGATACGATCCGATGACGCCGCCTGCGTACCTACTGACGCATGTTGCCAATAGCTCGTGTTATGAATGATGTAACTTATTGTTTATAATATTGTTATTTTTTTAATCATATTATACAACAAACATAGTTCAGTTATCTTTATTGTTATTACATTTGTAATGGCAAACAAGCGCCGTTGGCAAACAGTTGATATCCCCTACCCCTTATGCGTTACGATATTTGAAAGTTTAGTGTATTTGTTTTTCGTAGTAATTCTACTAATACATCTCATGTTTCCAATCGACAATATCTTTATTTAGCTACACTTTCACTTTAGGCGGTTAGAGATAAACAGAGAGAAGAGAGTTCTATTAAAGAAATAGCTCTGATTAACTTTAGTTCAGGACTAGATGACTTCATCTACTTAAACTTATATAACTATAAATTCTAGATATATAATATAAACTCTATAGTATCTTTGTAGATAGATATATAATGTATTTGCATTATTTACAAATAACAACAGACATACACAGTAAAAAGAGATTGCAGAATATACAAAACAAGTAAACATTTTTCTATTCATGCGTGTGCCACAGTGACACAAAATGGTCACAACTCAATTTATTGCTTTGCCCTCAAAAGAGTAAAACATTGATATTCTGTTGTGGCCAAGAGCTAGTCGCGAAATGCCTTAAAAAATACATCAATTACATTCGCTACCATTTCATATTGTAATAGTAAATAAGTACAACATACTAGCTATATAAAATATATAAAATATACTCAGATCTAGTGTGACCTATATAATCGTGATTAAGTATTGTTGCTTTATTAATAACATAAAATACAAAATATTTGTAGGGGAAAACACAATTCATGGTGTAAATGAGCCTTGAACGATGATGGAACTAGACTAGAAATAATGGGATAGCATAGCATAGACGAGAAGAAGGATAGGTACTTTCAAAACAAACAGAAACGGTTTACAAGAGACAAGAATTTAAATGAACATTTAGGTAAACTATAATAATTTACCTGAGGGTGATAGAATGGTGAACCCGTCTGCGCTATCGGTATACGCTGGCAGGCCACCAGTGAAGGGTGACAGGTGAGGATGAAGCCAGATCAGTTGGCCCATAGTGAGCAATTGATCAAGAATTAATCACTAGGTTTCCAGGAGAAACCGCGTGGAGGTCGACCTGATGGGGTGTATTGCTAGCAATGAGGCTGTTAAATATTACTAACAATCCCTTTCCCCCCAATTTACCTGAGTTATCACGACGTTTTGTCCTAGCTACACTGGTAATGGTCACAAATAGACACAAACAAGCATATAGCCGGTCTGATGGTAAACAGTCGCCTATGGACGCCTGCAACGTTACCGACCTGAAGAAACCTTAATATACCCTTTTTAAGAATCTCATACAGTTTTCCATACAATCTCTAAGAAGCAGGGAGTGTTAACATAACAGTATACTTTGTTATGTCCATGGTACTGCTGACTAATGTCTATAGGCGACGGTTACCACTTTCCATCAGGTGGGCCGTCAGCTTGTTCACCATTCTAAGTTGCATAAAAAATAACATATATTGACCCTGAGTGAAAGGAGCATTAATTACTGCATGGCTGTGTTTATAGATGTTTCTATTAAGAAATAATAAATATGTTCACATATATACAAAGTAACTCATATAATTAAAGTCAAAATACATACATATTTGTATACAATAATACATATACATATATACATAAACATAAAATATCTGTTCACATACAAAATACGTACATATACATACATAGACATAATAAGTTTATGAAGACAGAAGATGCTCTTTTAATCTGCTCTTGAATATATTCAGCGATTGACTTTCACGAATATGCAATGGAAGAGAGTTCCATAGTCTAGCCGCATGAACCGTAAATGATATGCCATGACTGGATATGCCAGTGGAGACAAGGAAAGTGAAACGGTCACAAAGATAAGATGGGGAGGAGGAATTAAACAGTACAGAATATAGGAAAGATAAAAGGTGAAAACCACGACGTTGACGAATTGGGACTTGATATTTCAATTAACTATTGGATAATTGTCACTCAATACTTAACAAAGTGGTCGATGATACTTCATGTGGTATGCTTTTCATTGGAGAGAAATGTTCGATAAGGCACACAAATTTGTACATAATTATATTGGCTCTGACCTCTTCTAACCTAATGAGGCCAGGTCGGTCGCAGTTTATAGATAAACTTTTTTTTATAATTATAAACATACATTATCTGTAAACTGTAATACATTACATTAAGGATCAAAATGTAACAACAAAGTAAAAGTAGATAACCACTAGGCTTTGTTATGTCTCTTTATTTGGAGAGGCGTCTGTTATTGAACATTACGACCGTTATCAGCGTCTGGCGTGATCATCATGCTGGACTGATAGGTGACGGGTGATAGGCGCCTAATAAACATCACTATCACTTTACTGCATAGTATAAAACAAAGTCGCTGTCGCTGTCTGTCCGTCCCTATTTATGCTTAAATATTTAAAAGTACGCAACGGATTTTGAAGCGGTTATACAGAAAGCGTATGAAGGGCAGATGTAGTGAAAAATATGTGACATAATTATGGTAACATACTGAAATAATTATACATAATACATAAGAAATACACATATAATACATAAATATTACTCATGATATACTAATATATATGATATATCACTACATATATAGTATAAAACAAAGTTGCTTCCCGTCTGTTTGTCCCTATGTACACTTAGATCTTTAAAACTACGCAACGGATTTTGATGCGGTTTTTTTTAATAGATAGAGTAATTCAAGAGAAAGATATATGTATAATACATGCATAATATTGCAGAGAAACACTGATAAATTTAGAGATTTCTAATGAGATGTCGAAAATAAACACACTTTTTTGCGTTTACAATGCAAATGCTGGCTGAACCTCACGAGATAAATCAAAATAATGTACTACAGTATTGTACACCTTAAAAAGGTCAATAAAAAAGTCCGCGATGGTATATGTCTATCTGTTACGGATAATTCACTATAAACATTTTTTATCCTTTATATTTTACTGGAAAAAATTGCTTATTTAAGAAGTGATTTTAAGCAATACAGCATTAATTTTTGTCGAATTATATACCTTAAATACATTGTCCATTTAATATAGATCAGTATGGCTCTTTACATCATGTAATTTTTAATGAATATTTTTTTTTATACAACTTAGAATGGCAAACAAGCTGACGGCCCACCTGATGGAAAGTGGTAACCGTCGCCTATAGACATGAGCAGTACCATGGACATAACAGAGTATACTGTTTCACCCATGATACCCTCCATGCGTTGCCATTCCTGAGGACTCAGGTGTTATTCCTCCGTACCCAGTAAATTCACGCCATATCCCACCCTTCAAACCGAAACACAGCCATGCAAACACAACTGCTTCACGGTAGAAACACGAATGGGACAGAGGTATCCAAGCAATCGACTTTTGTACAAAGTCTCCCTCTGGTAAAGATATTACAGATTTAAAATACACAGACATAGCTGTTGCGAAAGTACCAGCCGGGGGAGAGGGGCTATTTAGTACCAGTATTGCACCCGTGCGAAGCCGCGGCGGGTCGCTAGTAAACTTATAAGACACACATCTGAATGATACTAAAAACTTTGTCACATTGGATTTTAAAAATCTATAATGGCAAACAAGCTGATATTCCGTGCCGTCTGGTCCCCACATAGAAAGGGCTACCCCTTCTTTCACGTGGGTGTCGTAATAGGCGACTAAGGGTAAGGCTAAAATCGAAAGATGGGCAACAGCGTTCCTATTTTTTTTTATGGATGAAAATGGTATGGTAACCCCGCCTGCGCTAACGGGATACGCTGGTGGAGCACCAGTGAAGGGTAATAGATGAGAATGAAAACAGGCCAGTTAGCCCATCATGATGAATTCATCAGGAATTAACCATGATACTTTCCAGGGGGAACCGCGAGGAGGTCGACCTGGTTAGGTATATTGCTAGCAATAAGATTCTCAGTCTCCATTACTAACAATCCCTTTCCCCCTGCAGCGTTCCTATTAAAATATCATGAAAACCTAACTGCGGTTAACAATTATCTGCCCTTCATACGCTTTCTGTTTTTACCCAATGGTTAGCTGGTAGAGAATGCCATATGGCATTAAGCTCGCCACTTGTACAAAGTTTTATTGTGTAATAAAGAATAAATAAATAAATAAATAAACAATCCGCCTGCCAAGTGTGACATCTTACAGTATTAGTAAGTTACATTAGATAGTAGTAGTTAGTAATGCGGACTACTATCGGGTCGACCTCCACGTGGTCCCCACTGGAAACCATTGTGCTAAATAGCATTTACCACGTTAGACTAACTAACCTGCCTTTTCATACAGGAGGGAAGGAAAAATACTGGAGACTAAGGGCCCCATTGCTAGCAATTTACCCAAATAGGTCGACCTCCACGTGGTCCACCCTGGAAACCATCGTGCTGAATTCCAAGTGTATTCAATACGATGGGCTAACTGATCTGTCTTTTCATCCTCACCTATTATCTCTCACTGGTGCCCCGCCAGTGTATACTGATAGCGCGGGCGGGGTTACTATTTCATTATCACCCATTAAAAAAATCTTCCTTTTCATTCTCACCTATCACCTATCAAATACTGGTACCACGCCAGTGTATTCCGATAATGTAGGCGGGGCTACCATTCCATTATGATCTTTTAAAAGAAACAATATATCTCTAAAAACACAACAAACATACGGAATCAAAAACTATGGTTACTTTAGTCAGGATTATAATCAAGCACTTTTCCTTTGAAGTCCATACGACGTGGATACAAAATAAATCTGTTTATTTTCGTCAAAGAGGTAGGCAGTTGACATACAGATGGAAAATTACACGCTTCGAGAGTAAACCGTTTGGAAAAACCAAAGAGCAATTTCCTTATAAATTTGCAACGATGTCGGGCTCTTATCAAATTGTGTAAAAGATTTGAAGCGACCGCCAAATTCCTTTTGCGGTTACAAATACGGCGTTTATTGGAGAACCATTGCGGTCGGCTGTGGCTTTGACGCGAGTTTATGGCTTGAGAAATCATCTCATTTGCTCGGACAAAAGGCGATTGTTACGCAGCCAGCAATAATAAATATAGCTGTTTAAATTTTACGCAGCCATTCTTGTAATTTAATAACGTTGTGGGAATTTACTTGTATTTATTCAAGATGGTGTTAATGATCTTCATTAGTGCATGTTACCAATGATGACTTACAAAACCGAAACGTGATCTTATATTGCTTGCCGTTTGAGAAAACTCCAAGTTGTCAAGTGAGCTGTGGATTTGAGTTTTGTTGCATAGTATTAAATTTAATTATTGCCAATCTTTTTACACGAGCAGCCTGTGGATTGACTATACATAGCGGGCATATAGCGTTCTCCGTGTTCAATACAATAATGTTTTCATGGTGTTGTTACGGTTGCCCCACGTTTTTGTAGTGCATCCAAAATGTTTGCAGCGGCATGGACAGATGACTTCTATGCCATCAGACGCAAACGGATCGCATCTCTTTTATATCGACTGCGTGGCAGCAGTAACAACATTCTGTGAGCATTGTGTGATAAATACGATAGCCCGATCCTCTCATTGTGGGTCCAAATTATTATAGGGGCCATACTTCATCCTCATCTATTATTATTACTATTATCCAAAGTAAGGACGTTCACAGAACAACCAAAAAGATCAATGTTGCACAAATGATAGGCAAGCTGAAATGGCAATTGTCTGGCCATAATCGAAATGCAATATAAATGGCCGTGTGGCCCGGCATAGAATAGGCCACCCCTTCCTTTTCGGTGGGTGTTGTAAGAGGCGACTAAAGGAGAGCGAGGGATGGGCAACATCGTATCTCTTAAAACATCTCTAAAACCTAACTGCGGTTGCCAGACTGTTTGCTAGCAAAACCCCCCTAGGGGGAGGCTTATGTTCAGTAGTGGACAGGTAAAGGGTGATATGATGACGACGATGAATCTAAATGAAATGTATGTATATACTACGTTATTAAAAATGTGCTGCGTTTCCTCTATCTTTTAATTCGCTCAACTGATTCTAAATTTAAGTATGTTGTGTTTGCTTAATTAAAAAACAATGCTATTATTAAATTTCAAACAGTAATTTCTCAGAAATTTTGAAATGAAAAATCAGATAATAATAATAATTAATATTAATAATAAATCAGAGGGAGACTTTGTACAAAAGCCGATTGCTTGGGTACCTCTATCCTATTCGTATTTCAATCGTAAAGCAGTTGTGTTTGCATGGCTGTGTTTTGTTTTGAAGGGTGGGATATGGCGTGAATTTACTAGGTACAGAGGAATAACATCTGAGTCCTTAGGAATGGCAACACATGGAGGGTATCATGGGCGAAACAGTATACTCTGTTATGGCCATGGTACTGCTCATCTCTGTAGGCGACGGTTACCACTTTCAATCAGGTGGGTTGTCAGCTTGTTTGTTATTCTAAGTTATATAAAAAAACATGACGCCATTGCAGGTAAATAGTATGTACATGCCTGATTTTTATTTACGATTACTTAATCGCGTCGCGTTAAGTCCACATAGTGTATTTAAAATATGTGTCAACAAGATGACAAGAGTTTAAATTAATTATAGAATAATTAGAAGTTTGACTCCGTATTTATTATATTTTTCGATTTATTATAGTATAAATATGTAATCATAAAAATAACGACATCCTTGGATGACTTTAAAGAAAAGTAGATATTCATTTGATTTTTTTTTATTAAGATATTTTCAAATGTAGATCTCATAGAGCTCTTTAATCAACATTAAATATTGTTTGAACTAAAGTAGGTATTCGATCAATCTTCTTCGCGTCTATTTTATTAGATTTCATTGTACTTTGTCCATGAAGAGCCAATAAAAATATAAAGCTTAGAATATATTCGATTGTGATCGATATTTTAAAGTGGATAGTTACAGTGGCCTTCTCCCCCTTCCCTCCTGTCAGTAGGCAGATAATATATTACAACCTTAGATTACATAGATAGAGTGTCTCCATACAAATGCTTCGAGACAAACAAATCAACTTTTTCATACAATTTTGCGTGACAAATAGTTATGAATGATTCCTTTATAACTTCTATATTTATTTTGTCTTACAATTTCTGCATCTTTTCAATGCGTAAACACTTAATTTATTTATTAAATAATACATCAAGATATATTTGTGCGTAAGTATATAGAACACTGATAAAAAAACGAGTCAGCGAATTTGACAATTAGCTGACAAAACGTTGACCCGTTTTTAAGGCTCGACACTCTATATAATCTAAGTTACAAATAAAATATATCATATGTATCACAAATTATTACTGGCATACGTCTGCCACAAATTTGCACTGTGTTGTTGATTGGCATTTATACAAAAAATAAAACAACAAAATTTTACCCTCGACTTTAATTGGGTAATTAGGTTGTGGAGAATGTAACACTCAATATGTCCAAGTTTTGCTGAGTATATTAGAATCCAACAAGGCAAGGGTCTCGGGCCATCCTATCGTCATCAGTTTTGCTGAGTCCAAGTTTTAGAATCCAACAAGGCAAGGGTCTCGGGCCATCCTATCGTCATCATTCGAATTAATTAGGTTTGATAACGGTACTTCCCATCACAGGAATGTTAATCGGTAATTTGAATTGATACATTGTTTCAAGTGACGAGTAATTTTGCGCGTGTTTTACAAATAAATTTTACGAGTTGTACAATAAATAAATAAATTGCTCAAAGAAGTATTTAACTTGCTCCAACTACATTCTCATGCTCAGACCACATCAATACAACGCACTCCTTTACTCTAAAACATTTTCTTGGAAGTATAAATTCTTGTTTTCTTCCCGAGAAATCTGCCTACCTGTCTCTCAATTTTTTGTAATCTAACCTCAAGTTATCCGCTCTCCTATGGGAATACCGCGAAAATTTCGCATAACTTTAGCTTATTGTGCCAAAAATTGAAATAGAAACCTGACGTAAATTCGCTTTCTCGTGTTATATAGAAAATATATTTGCTGATACAGAAAATGTTTTCCCTAGGCATATCATAATAGCGTGTGGAGAACTGAACTTCGCTTGTAACATTGTCTTTTAAACGACATTCAAATTCGGCGGTTGTAATTTTTTTATTTTTTATATTTATGGTGTATTCTTGTAATTATATTTATTAATTATATTTTTATAACCTGCTACCTTACTCTCATTAATTTTATGATAATAAAAGATGCTATTTTTCTTTAAATCTACGTCTGATAGATTTTGCTTGTGAGATTATGTGATCGATATTTATAACGTCACGATTAAGTCATTGTATTTTTTAATAAGAAGAATCTGTTTTTTCTCATGTAATACATATTATAATACAAAAACCTGTCCATTGAATAATGCTTGTAATATTTCTAATAATGATCACAAACTCACTTTTATATCCTATTTTTTATAAGTGAAAAATTATTACTGAATGTATGCAAGCGTATACATACAGAGTGATAGTGCCTGTTTGGCTAATTCTTATTATGTTGTTTTTGTAATTGTCAGAACAAGGTTTGTATGAAAGTTAATGTTTAAAAAATCATACAAAAAGTTAAAAGAATTTAGTTGAAAAATCGTACGGAAAAGTAAAAGAAATGAGTAAACAATCTACACAAAATAGTGAGTGAGTGAGTAAGACTGAAGAAGGATAGTAGAGAGACTTTCCAAAATATTGACGGAAATGGCGACACAAGGGATTTTTTTTTTATACGACTTAGAATGGCAAACAAGCTGACGGCCCACCTGATGGAAAGTGGTAACCGTCGCGTATAGACATGAGCAGTACCATGGACACACACATACTGTTTCGTCCATGATACCCCCCATGCGTTGCCATTCCTGAGGATTCAGGTGTTATTCCTCTGTACTCTGTAAATTCACGCCATATCCAACCCTTCAAACCGAAACACAGCCATGCAAACACAACTGCTTCACGGTAGAAACACGAATGGGACAGAGGTACTCAAGCAATCGACTTTTGTACAAAGACTCCCTCTGGTTTGATTTGGGTCTCTTTTTGTTTATAATTATATCTGTGCGAAACCAGGGTGGGCAGTTGTTTTAAAATATAGTAAAAATTTATAAAAGTAATGTAATTCATATTATATAGTTGTATCCTTACTAAATCAAGTTTTAGTATATACAATATATCTCTCTTCTGAATAGATAATTGAGTCTCATTCGAACAAATTCCTTTACTTATATCTCTGACTTTATAAGAAAGGCTCGTGTAAAGATCTCTTCCAATATTAAATTTAAAAGTTTCTTTTGTCTCGTATAAAAAGGCGACACTTTGATTTGATATTGAATTAAAGAAATTGTTTCATTTCTACTTACGTAACATAACTTTTAGATGGAAGGAATTTATAATTATATTCAGGACTAGCTTTTGTTCGCTACTTCATATGCGTAGATTTAAAAAGTAAGTGACGAATATTAGATGGCGTATCGAGATAAAGTACATTAGTACAGACAAGCAAAGAAACATTTTAAAAATTGTTGTTTTGGCTTCTGTTGCTCTTATCAAGACCCTTTATACCAATTTTTCTAAATATTTCCTATATACACGCAATTTTACAATTTTATTATATAAGTAAGATAACATAAATTTATATAAATTTTGCTTGCGACTCTATAGAAATAGATTACCAGAATAAAACTATTATCATTATCAGATTCTCATATTATCAGCCTCTCCCATAAAATGCCGTAAACAATGGTCCTGAGCCACCTCCATTCACTGACTCTGTGGGCGAAATGACTATATGCTGGTATGGAAACACGGTGTTTTTAGAAAGGTAATATATTTATAAAAAATATACAAAGCCAACCAAGGAACCAAAAAGCCGACGAAATAAAACTAAATTGACACAGACTTCAAATCACAAAAACTAAAAAGAATACTAAAAACATGCATCGTGCATAGACTCTTTGCAATACATTTGAGGTTATCACTCCATCTAGTGGGTGTCGTCCTACACTACTTGCCTCGTACGGGATCGCCTGTCAAGAACCTTTCTTCCCTATCGGTTGTTTGTTTTTCGGGCTTAAAAATAAAACTATCACACAAATTAAATCCAAACATCTACGAGGTCTTCATATTTAACTAAAGTGACCTAGAAATCTTACTCCAGATAGCGACAACCTTACTCCAGATGGCGACAAATATAAAGAGTAATAAGGATTTGTTTGATTCGCAGTAGTTTTGCCAGAATTTTCCTTTGTATCAAATCAAAAACAATCCTTTCCAAATCATTAACGCTTGTTTTACTAAAAATGAATGTAAAATGCTTTCTTGGCTTTCGCAATTGTTTATTCGACGGCGGTACAGCGTCTTAATTAAAGAGGCGACGTGAGTCGGTTTAATCAGCACATGGGCCGTGCAAGTGAGAAATGGCTGCCGGGAGCTTTAACGTCCCCCATCTGATAAGCTTGATGTAGATGCTTTGGACTCTCATTTCTTTTTAATGTTGTATTACCTTAACTCTGGGCTGAGACGTTGCAACCCTTTGGGTCTTATACCACTTATGTAATGCATTATTTTCTCAGGATCTGTTGGAAATTGTAGCTTACAGTTACTTTTTATCAGCATATCAACTGTTTTTGACAGTAAATTTATCGTTACACGAATTTTAATAGCCGCGTACAATGTGGTTTCAAAAGAATTTCCTCCCGCGAACGCTTAGACATTACGGTGAAATCTTTAGGAAGTAAGCACGATGGTTTCCAGAGGGAACCATGTGGAGGTCGCCTTAATACAGTATATTACTAGCAGTGGGGTCAGTACTCTGTATTGTTTGGCTATTGTTGTCCTTCAGAGAGCATGTAAAAATATTGTCCAATAATTCATATCCGAAACCTTCCTGTATAAGGAAGGCGGGCCAGAATCTCTAGATATCAAAGGATAAGACAAAATGCCATACATTTTTTAGATAGAATAAATAAAACATATTATCCTGAACGGAATAATTTATGACTTTATGACGATATGAAGGGTTGAGATCACCTTAATTGGCGACAACAGTTTCTAAGCAATATGTGACTTTCAACAATAGTAGGTTTCCCCAATATTTATGATATTACTGATGTTTATAGTTATCTATACTTAATAGTCAAAGGATTGGTAACAGCGTCCCTTTTAAACAGTCACCAAAAGCCAAACTGCGATTGCCAATCCGCCTGTCAAGCGTGGCAACTACTGACAAAATCCGAAGAAGAAGGCGTATTCTCAGCAATGGACAGTAAACGGTTAATATCATCATTACTATAATCACAGTTGACAGTTACGTTCTATTATTGCTACAGTTACTATAGCAGCAAGAATATAGATTAATGTACAATCTCCTCCTTTGGAAAGTCGCTTCTAAATAACAACATAATGTCAGTACAGACTAGTGAAGCAATCTTAATTTAGCGTACCGAATAAGTTTAGTTGAACGTCATCAGATATTCTGGATACCCATGAAATAGTGATCAACTGTAATTAGTTTCCTTCGATTTTCTCGTCAAACTTGCTTTCACCTAAAGCACATTTATTTGCAATATTAACTTATCTTCGATCGTCAACTCTATCAGATTCGACTCGTAAGCGTTAGGATTGCTGTGCCGCAGCTAGCCGTAATTAGATCACGTAGTCGACTGCTTTATGTTTGTTATTTAACCGCGCTTCATTTGAAATACGCTTCTGTGTACTGGATATGTAATATTTTGACAATACATTATATTTTTCTGCTTATAAGCTTCCGAGGTGTTCATTAAAGTCACTAATAATTACATTATTATTTGGTATTCCTGCCTCACTAGTATGTATATGTTTCTAATATGTATGTTTTTTGGTTTAGAGATTGCGATATAGTAGTGAAATTTTGAGGTACTCACAAGAATTGCAAATCATGAGAGATGACAGAGCCCATTTGTAAATATGTGTTTTTTATGATGTTTTTTACGTTTATGACCGTAGATTACCGTTTTCCAATTGGTCAGTCAGCTTGCATGTTATTCCATTTTATTGGTTGAAACAATTAGAAATTATGAGCTGCCGTAGATTCGTACGTAGTATACGGACAGAGAAAGAACATCAACACTTTCTTTTTTCTCCTTCCCATGATGTCATAAGAGACGAATAGAGGAAAAAAGCATAAAACAATAATGAAGAAAAATGTAAATTAAACCAAGTATCCTGATTGGTAATAAAAAAATAGAATTTTGTATTGGAGACTCATGCTTACTAATAAAATTTTAATGGATTATTAAAGAATACTATTGTATAGAACTACAAGGAAATTAAATAGTTGCAAAAAATAAATACACATGGCTATGTTTGGATAGTCCGAGAAGATAGTTAATTTGTCTCCGCAGGTTATTAGGTGGATAATATTTATTCGGGAAATTTTATAAAATAGAACCACGTTCCTTCCTTACGGAGCCACCACCTGTTCCTTCCTTACGGAGCCATTTTTTTATTATACTTTTTTACTAAAGTTTTAATAGTTTTTTTTTTTTTTACAATAGTAATGTAAAGGAATAAAATCTATGTTTCGGGTCGAAACAATGTTAATGTAATCCATCTCACTCTTTAAATGTAATCAAATCTATTAAGTAGAGAATAAGAGAGAGACGTAGTTGCTTATCTTTATATTGATCTGAAAATACGTATTTTCCTTGGCAATATGTGATGCCATTATTAATTTAAACAAGAAGCAACCCTATTGTATACACCGATAGCACCTATTTTCTTTTCTTTTATCTTGACATTACCTGAAACAGACAGGATACCGTTATCTGTAATCTACTTTCCCCACGAAAGTTTGAATGTAAATAAAAAAATTCTTCATACCAACCACACGATTACAGAGAGACTGAGTTTGGAAGGTTCAAAAATTGTTTTCATATTAGTCCCTCAGGAAAAGTTTTTCGATTTCATGAATACTGATCACCAGACTTTGCATTGTTATATCATTTATTTTACATTCTTATTTATTACATTTTTACAATTAAATTACTCAAAAAATTAACCAATTAACAACCAAATAACCAATAAAAAACCAGGAAGAGCAATAAGCTGTCTACAGTTCATAGAACAGACAATGGCCTAATTCTGCCTAGACGAAGCCATGAGCTCAAAATTAAACATGCCACTTGGAGTAGATGGGATCTACGTTGTGTTTTTTCTTTGTATAAATATTTGGGGGGCGTTCATGTTCTGTAAGGAATGATAGATCTCTGAAGTCGATGATATAGTACCACGTATATTTTTGAAACTTCTAATAAAAATGTATCATTAGTGAATTTTGCAAGTGAATCTAAGAATTGCTCTTAATTAAACAGATTTTGAAGGCATTTACTATAGATAAAGGCATTTCATTAATTTTGCCTATCCTAAGAGAAGACGAGCGTGATAAATAGATACGAATATATTTTGGCTTCACTTTTTATATTAATTCCCGTAAGTAACGCCGTAAAATACTGCTAGTTCAAGTGTATAATCAATTCCTTTGTTGCTTTCAGTTCCAGTTGATTTGTTAAAATGAATTCGAAAAGTATATAATTCAATATACGATTTCCTTTAAACGAGTTATATCTTTTGATGGCTAAATTGAGAAATGTGAACCAGCTGTAAACGCTCTTAGACATGTTATGAAGTGATCACAGACCAAGAAGTTCCCTCGTTACTCGGCCAATAAAATGTAGCTTGTCCGTGTAACTTCGCCAACTCTTGCCTCGCAGCGCAATTCGACTTCGTTGCAAGGGTTGCAAATGTTAATATATAATTAATAGAACGCAATTACAGCTTCCAACATGGCAACACAAGTACAGATATAATTAGTGGCACCCTTTTAAATGTTACATTTATAGTATAACTCAGAGATGTTACTAATTAGTATTTTCAACTTATATTAAATTAAAATTGAAATAAGTTATATAATAAGTAAATTAATAGTATAAATTACTTTAGTCCTTCAAGCCGGATTATTTAATATGAAAGAACTAATGAATACTATATATTACTAAAGTGTATGTATGTATACATTTTCAATTACAGATGTTCAAGCAAATGGAATGTTTCACTACAAACGATTAACAAAAATTGACCAACTATCGTTTAATCTTGTATGGGAACAAAATGTTGAAAAATTGAAAGAAAAACAGCAGTTTGTACCAAAATATTATAATTATTATATAATACATTGAAAATTTTCGCGGTTTGTTTTATTTTTTAATACACCGTGACTGGCTATTTTTGAATAATTTTTTAACGTTCGACTTCAACGTATTTTTTTTAATGGATGATAATGAAATGATAACCCCGTCTGCGCTAACGGTATACGCTGGCGGGGAACCAGTGAGGAATGACAGGTGACAATGAATAGGCAGGCCAGTTAACCCATAGTGACTAACATATTTAGAATTTAACTCGATGTTTTCCAGATGTGACCACGTGGAAGCCGATTTGACAGGATATATTGCTAGCAATAATCTCTCCCAAAAATTTTAACATATTAGATTAGTGGTCTTATAGACAGATTTAAAGCGAAATTGTATGTTTTTAGCGAGTTCCCACAGTTTGTACTGCGGACCGCTGGGGGAAAGGGATTATTAGTAATGAGGTCAAATAACCCCATTACTAGCAATATACCCTGTCAGGTCGACCTCCACGTGGTTCCTGGTAACTATCGTGATTAATTCTTGTTCAATTTGTCAGGATGGGCAAACTGACTTGCTTTCATTCTCACCTATCATTTCTCATTGGTGCCTCGCCAGTGTATGCCGATAGCGCAGGCAGGGTTACCATACCCATTAAAAAAAATTTGTAGTGCGGGCCGCGTCTTGAGCGCATCTGGATTAAAGTTCAAGGGTTGTACAGTAAATAACGATGTCGAACAATTATTAAATACCGCTGCAGTACAAGTTTTTCTTTCGAACTTCCGTCGTCCGTTAATAAAGTTGGAACTGTATTGGTTGTGCTGCTCTTCGAGTTATTCCTTTTATTAATAAATTTACTGAATGACCGCTGAAGACTTTAAAAATAACATATTTCTTTTAATTGTTTACTACTATAATCTTTTGGATGAAAAAATAAAGAGTATCTATGTATCTACATTTTATATCTACCTGCAACCTTGTTATGGATTCAGAACTCATTTTAAACCTGATTATATAGGAGCTTCGAGTTCAGATCGAATCGAATAAATTAATGGTGTTTTTATAATTTATCATCTCAGTTAATAGGAAAGCGTATTATATGCAATTCTATGAATAATTTAATTTTAATCTATATTTTTAACCTATATAAGGTTGGCGCTGTTTATTATCAAGAGATTATATCGTTATCACATATAATGAAAGCAGAACGAACTGAGAATTATGTGGCAAATCTAAACATGGTTATGAAAAATTCAAAGCGAATAACTTGGGCTGAGACGCTGGACCATAGTCAAGCATTAATTTTTTTTATACCACTGAGGTGGCAAACAAGCATACTACCCACCTGATGGTAAGTGGTTACCGTAGCCTATGAACACCTGTAATACCAGAGGTATTATACGCGCATTGCCGACCCTGAAGAAACCTCTTTACCCCCCTTTTGAAGAACCGCATGCTGTAGTCTCTTGGGGAAACCTCGGCAGGGAGTTCATTCTACAACCTGAGCGTTCGAAGATGAACTTGTTCTTCCACATGTCTCTAAATTCCCGTAGGAACTTCTTCTTCTTTTGAACTAAGAATTTAGTACGAGTACAATAGAAAGAGACAAAACAGTTCAATAGGTTAAAAAAATGTAAAACCTTTTAGTAAATTATTTTAGCTTATTATATATTATTTACCTTTATTATTATTGTTAAATTGTTTTATGTCTGTTTTGTGCTAAATTCTTAATTTAAATAAAAGTGTTATAACAGTGTAAAAGTTAAAATGAGCTTGTAGGAGATTTAATGTTTTCATGAATAAAGGTCGACAACGCGCACGTGGCACCCCTAGTGTTGCAGGCGTCCATAGACTACAGCGACCGTTTACCATCAGACGGGCTATATGCTTGTTTGCCATTTTAGTGGTATAAAAAATTAAAATAGTCTATTATTACTATGTGGCTCGATGATTTCATACAGGGCTTTGTTTAAAGTTTAATATAGAATTATGCTTTGTTCTCATAGTCGTCTCGTATACATTTTACATTTCTATTTTGTTATATATATATATTATATATTTATTTTATTTATTTAAACTTTAATGCACATTAAAATTCTATGTACAATTAGAGGATTTAACACTTAACCGGACGGTGTTCTCTACCAGTCAACTATTGGGCAAACCGAGAAATACGTAGACGGTGCATTTTATATACTATTATAAACTAATACGTTGCTCTTGGCCACGCTGCTCTTAAGGTAAAATAATACTGGTATATATATATATATATATATATATATATATATATATAGTGATAAAGGTCGCCTATAGACATGAGCAGTACCATGGACATAACAGAGTATACTGTTTCGCCCATGATACCCACCATGCGTTGCCATTCCTATATATATATATATATATATATATATATATATATAGTGATAAAGGTCGCCTATAGACATGAGCAGACATAACAGAGTATACTGTTCTGCCCAACCACCATGTGTTAACCCATTCCTGAGGACTCAGGTGTTATTCCTCTGTACCCTGTATATATATAAATATATATATTATATCATCTATATAACTAAAGACTTAGTGAATACTTAGTAATAGTTTTCTTTTTTATTATTTCAGAAGGAACCCTACAATTCAAGTTTAATGGAATGGTAATTGCAAACTTAGGGATGCAAATGCAGGAATATAAAATCTTTTTTAAATGCCACTATGTAAGTAGGTACACTATGCCGGCGCTACAGCTGTAAGCTTGCACTATTTAAATAAATAGAAATTGTTCTGTTTATTTAATCTATTTAAGAGACTTAGACTAGACTGGCACTTCTGAAAATTAAAGTAATTAATAAGAATTCCAGATTTAATATTATTTGTACCTTGTTTTTTTGTTTAACTAAATAAATATGGTATAAAGAAAAAAGCGTTCACGCTCACTTTTTATCTTTATCCGAGCAGTAAGTGCTTTATATTATTCTCAATTTCGTGTATAACATAGTATATGTCATATATGTGTAAGTATATTTGTTATTTATATATATATTCGTTTATATATATAATTTTAGTATGTATGTATATCAATAATTACTAGTACCGCATTCGAGTATTCTGTCACTTCCCTATGGTTGACTGGGAGAGAATGCTTTTAGCATTAAGTCCACCATGTACACATATTTGTACTAATGAATAAATAAATATTTAATAGTTGACATTGTGAAATATCCTAATTGTGATCCCAGATAGAATAGGCGAGCCATTTATTTTATTTATAACTTTTTATTACAGCAGTCATTTTAATCTATATTTAACCGAATAAATTCAAATTCCGGGAAGCAAATAGGTCTGGCCTGATTCTTTAATAAATTCTATTAATAACATTACAATTGTAAAAGTTTGTAAAGATGTTTATGTATTTATTATTCAATCATCCTTCAATAATTCAAACAGCTAAATGGATCTAATTGATATAATTTGGGTAAAGTATATCCTAACACGTATATACACACACAACACAGGACTGTTTATATGCTCAATCACGTGGAAAAACCAACGGCATATAGGTAGTAAATATACAGGGTGCAAGGGACAATTTGGCCAAAACGAAAACAGCTGATTCAGATGAATGGCCTTAATCAGATGGCAATCTACTTTCCCACCGGAAATGCATCAAAGCCATATGATTAACGATTCTTAGTTTTGACGCCGCGCAATGTATTTGAAATTTTGCGATCCACACGGCGCGTGATAAGTAGGTATGGCGTGGTCAATGACGCTTCTTCGTATGTGGTTTTCGTACGCTTGTGTTGTTGACCTTACACGGCTGATTCCGTGCCAACGCACGGTAGGATTTTAATACGTGTATTATATGACTGTTTTTTGGTATTTCATAGTATTTCACAATTAAATATTACTATTTCTTTATATTATGACATAATATCATAGTTTACATGTTTTTAAATGAAATTTCAAAATTTCCGGAAAGAATTTCCACTAGTTTTCAGTTCCGAATTCACTGTAAGTCTGGATTCACTGTATTAGTTTTTTGCCAACCTGTTCCTTACACTCTGTATAATTTACTAGTAAGCACTGTCACCCATTATTTATGTGAGGATGGAGTAATCAATGTAGCGTGTCAACGATCCTTGTGATTGTGAGAAGTGATTAAGAGAAAAAGAAGAATACAACAACAGTGCAAGAGAAAAACTCGAAATAACCCCTTAAACAAGTCTGGTCTGGCCAGAGTGTTAATGGCTCCTTTTACGGAGAGAGAGACTCCAAAACTCTAAGGGAGTCAAACAGTGGTAGGTTAAAAGGTCGTTAAGAGATCATCACTGGAAAGTTTAAACATTTTCACATTTTTTTTTCTTTGAGAAGAATCGAATCTATGACTAATAAGTTGAAGCAGAATTTATACCATATGTAACCTTCATATAAAGTATCAGCAAACTAAACGATTAAGTTCATAGTAGACTGAAACGTCACTGAGAGGACTATTTTACTGTACCTATTTCTTATGAAAGACGCGGTCCGACTGAGCCCTGAAAGGCAACATAAAGCGAAGGCCTTTTCCTTTATAACCTAAGATAAAGGACTATAGGACACTCTAATTCCTCTAACCGAAGGAAATATAATAGTCCTTCAACTTAGTTTTAACCGACAAGTTTATTTGATTCTCTCTGTAATGGAGTGAAAAGAAAAAAAAGAACTGTAAAGAGACAAAAATTTTACAAACACTTTTGTCGTCTCAAATTGGGAACGAGCAGTGAAACATGTGCCACATAGATACATATATATAGTTAACTGTAATTACATCCTCGGGCTGTACATATTTGATGTCACCACTTTGACCAGATTTTAGTCCCCACCGACCTTACCCGGACTAATTGATTACTTTCCTATTCACCGTAACATTACGCAACTACGTTTGAACTATTCTATTTATAGCTGAACGACCGTCTAACCAAAAGAAGGTTGATTCTCGCGGTTACATACGGTTTGACGGAAAAGGTTTAACAATCTGAAACCCGACTATAGAATGAAACTGAACAATCGTCCCCAAAGAAAGTGGAAACAATTCTTAAACCTTTCATGAAAAAGAAAGATCCGACGACCACAAGTGGTTTAAAAAAATATGTGATGAATTATTTTATTTGTTCAGGACAAGTGTTCGTCAATAAAATATATACAAACAAGTATTTTCAAAGCAAACTTACTTAATTGAATAGAGTATGCTGTTATTCATATAGCAATTATGTAGTTTATTTGATTTACAAACAGGATGGATCGCTATGCTCGCCCGCTGAGCAAGGAACGACCCAGCCCTCTCGTCTCCAAAACCGGAGGTTAATTGTGGTGAGATTTCCATGATAAATTACTTTGAGCATGACTCCCATAAACTAGGAATCTCTGTGGCAAATAGCACGAATATAAAAAAGCATTTAATAGGAAATCGTACTCACGTAAATTAATGTTTTTTTTTGTGGGTTGCTTTTTATCTTAATCTATTATGTCTTTAGAGATAATGAAAGAGATGAATGTTCCGAACTAACTTATATGTATTTTATTTTTATTAAACGGTTTTATTTAGCTCGACCTGTACGGTATTTATTTATTTGGGTCAAAATTTGAAATTGGAATTTAAGCACCTTCCCGTTGTCAGATTGATCTGAAATTTGGTACACACATTTAATTTAGATGACAATACAATATAATAAAATCAATAACATTATAAATCTAAGATGGCCGCCGATACAAAATGGCGGATTACATATTTTTCCTTAACCCCCGCAATATGGGTATCAAATGAAAGGGCTACACTAGTAAAACACGATGATTATGTCAAAATTTAAAATTCAAGATGGACGCCGTTCCAATATGGCGGACTAGGTACATATTTTTCCACAACCACCACAATATGGGTATCAAATAATAGGACTACACTGAAACACCCAGACACTAGACACTCGGACACTAGAGACTCAGACGCTAGACCCTCAGACACTAGACACTCAGACACTCAGACCCTAGACTCACAGACACTAGACACTCGGACACACAGACACTAGACACTCGACACTCGACACTCGACACTCGACACTCGACACTCAGACACTAAACACCAGACACAAGACACTCAGACACTCGATACTCAGACACTAGACACTAGACACTCGTCACTAGACACTCGACACTCGACACTCGACACTCGACACTCGACACTCGACACTCGACACTCGACACTCGACACTCGACACTCAGACACTAAACACTAGACACTAGACACTCAGACACTCGACACTCAGACACTAGACACTCGACACTCGACACTCGACACTCAGATACTAAACACTAGACACTCAGACATCCAGACACTAGACACGCAGACACTGGACACTCGGATACAAGACACTCAGACACTAGACTCTCAGACACTTGACACTCAGACACCCAGACACTAGACACTCTGACACTCGACACTCAGACACTAAACACCAGACAGTCAGACACTCGACACTCGACGTCACTCGACACTCGACACTCGACACTCGACACTCGACACTCGACACCCGACACTCGACACCCGACACTCGACACTTGACACTCGACACTCAGACACTAAACACTAGACACTAGACACTAGACACTCAGACACTCGACACTCAGACAGTAGACACTCGACACTCGACACTCGACACTCAAATACTAAACACTAGACACTAGACACTCCGACACTCGGATATAAGACACTCAGACACTAGACTCTCAGACACTTGACACTCAGACACCCAGACACTAGACACTCAGACACTAGACACTAGAAACTCGACACTCGACACTTGACACTCGACACTCGACACTAGACACTCAGACGCTAGACCCTCAGACACTAGACACTCAGACACTCAGACCCTAGACACACAGACACTAGACACTCGGATACAAGACACTCAGACACTAGACACTCGGACACTAGACACTCAGACACTAGACACTCAGACACTAGACACTCGACACTCGACACTCGACACTCAGACACTAAACACCAACACAAGACTCTCAGACACTCGACACTCGACGTCACTCGACACTCGACACTCGACGTCACTCGACACTCGACACTCGACACTCGACACTCGACACCCGACACTCGACACTCGACACTCGACAATCAGACACTAAACACTAGACACTCGACACTTGACACTCGACACTCGACACTCGACACTCGACACTCGACACTCGACACTCGACACTTAGACACTAGACACTCAGACACCCAGACACTAGACACTCAGACACTAGACACTCGGATACAAGACACTCAGACACTAGACTCTCAGACACTTGACACTCAGACACCCAGACGTTAGACACTCAGACACTAGACACTCGACACTCATCACTCGACACTTGACACTCGACACTCGACACTCGACACTCGACACTTAGACACTAGACACTCAGACACCCAGACACTAGACACTCAGACACTAGACCCTCGGATACAAGACACTCAGACACTAGACTCTCAGACACTTGACACTTAGACACCCAGACACTAGACACTCTGACACTAGACACTCGACACTTGACACTCGACACTCGACACTCGACACTCGACACTCGACACTCGACACTCGACACTCGACACTCGACACTCGACACTCAGACACTCGACACTAGACACTCAGACACTCAGACACTCAGACACTCAGACACTCAGACACTCAGACACTCAGACACTAGACACTCAGACACTAGACACTCAGACACTAGACACTGAGACACTAGACACTAGACACTAGACACTAGACACTCGACACTCGACACTCGACACTCGACACTCAGACACTAAACACTAGACACTAGACACTAGACACTCAGACACTCGACACTCAGACACTAGACACTCGACACTCGACACTCGACACTCAGATACTAAACACTAGACACTAGACACTCAGACACTGGACACTCGGATACAAGACACTCAGACACTAGACTCTCAGACACTTGACACTCAGACACCTTTTTGGCCTCAGTTCCGTCGAACCCAAATGTACGAAACAGATATATCATCAGTTTTAATTGACTTTGGCACAGACGGCATGCACGTTATTTACCTTAAAGCCATACAGTTTCCAGCAAAATTCAATTATGGTACGGCTGAAAAAAGGATGTTGCCCTTAGTTTTGTCATGAGCATTCACCGTCCATAAAATGCAGGGCAGCACCGTCGACCATGCAGTAGTATATTTGGGCTCAAAATGGTTTGAGGAAGGACAAGCGTACGTGGCTCTAAGTCGAGTCAAGTCTCTGGAAGGGCTATGTATTGAGGAATTAGATTGTACTAAATTATCAGGTAAGAAACCATGTAATAATGATGCACTGAATGAATTAAATAGAATGAGGAATATTCGGTAAACAATTTCACTACTAAAAACTAAAAACAAGAAAATAAAAATCGGTAAAAAAACTTTTAAGTTAAACGGTTTTATTTTATGTGCACTGAAAACTACAAAATAAATAAATAGTTACTTACCTATCAAGCTACGTAGGTGATCTCGGTCATTAATATCTCTGATGGTAGTGGTTGTCATAGCATGAACCATGTCAGCGGCCGAAAGGCAGTTCATGAGAGAACACTGACACCAGGGTTTGCTTGGTAGGTAAACTAAGCAGCCCACACTATAACAAGTAGGTATTTTGACCTTCTAGTTCAGAAATATTTTAGTACTAGGCAGAATAGCTTGTAGGCATATTAGACTAAAATAAAAACGTGGGGCCCCTCTGAAATCATACCTATAGCAGAGCATATCTTATACTTTGGTAGATCATGAGCTCGGCGTTCGCTGGTGAAGCCGTAACGGCTGGTTATTGATGGTCAAAACCTCCAGTTACGATTATAGTAAGTCGATTCAGCGGACCCTGGACTCCGGAGCTATGAGGTTTCGGATGCGACCGGGATAAACCGCTAGGATGATGATGATGACGATTATAATAAGTCGATGCAATCCACACTTAGTATAGTAGAAAGTAATACAGAAATAGTTAATGGGCCCCACGTTTTTATTTTAGTCTAATATGCCTAAAAGCTATTCTGCCTAGTACTAAAATATTTCTGAACTAGAAGGTCAAAATACCTACTTGTTATAGTGCGGGCTGCTTAGTTTACCTACCAAGCAAACCCTGGTGTTAGTGTTCTCTCATGAACTGCCTTTCGGCCGCTGACATGGTTCATGTTATGACAACCACTACCATCAGAGATATTAATGACCGAGATCACCTACGTAGGTTGATAGGTAAGTAACTATTTATTTATTTTGTAGTTTTCAGTGCACATAAAATAAAACCGTTTAACTTAAAAGTTTTTTTACCGATTTTTATTTACATCGGCGTTGATATTTCAAAGTACCTCTTAAATTCATTTCTTTAACATCAATTTCAGTGCTATATTATAAGTTATGAGTATCTACTGGAACTCGAAATGCGTGCTGTATGCCAGGAATGGCGCATATGTATAATAGACACTTGCGAAAAGATTTTGGTGGTAGTATTCAGTGATATCATTACCAAAGTATTTCCTTGAAACCGGAGCAAAGTATCTGATACATTGCTTCGGTTTTAAGGAAATACTTTGGTTGCAAGTTGCTTGGCGACAAAAGAAGATAGAAATGAAATTCCTATACAGATAACTTTGTACAGAAACACTTGCTCTGGTAAATCTCTGGTAAATTAATATTTTTTTTTCTACACCTCAAGGCTGGCAAACGCTACATTTTGATTGTAAAGGAATGGTTGTTCCAAGGTGCAGGCCAGCGACCAGCGAAGCGAGGGAAGGCTGCTGAGCCAGATTATCCCGCAATAAGTGAAAGCTACAAAGCCGGACGGACAACAAACCGCTAGGTACCTCCGCCCTCTTGCATAATGGATGGGAGTTAGTCTAATACCTAATTTACAAACAAAGGGAGCCGCTTTACTAAAACGCTATTTAATTGGACTTAACAAGTACGAGATTTTAGCAACGCTAGTTCAAACCCTCACCCGCTTTGTATTTTTTTCATTAGCGTAGAATCATTTCCAACCTTTCTGTCCTGATCCCAAATGAGGTCGCACAACATGTTTTATCCATATTACCCAAGGTTTTAGCTTTTATTATAATAACTAGCCTTCTGCCTCCTTTTATACTTACCACCTCTTTGGGAATACATTTGTTTGTGGTATCTGCCACTTATGTTATGGAATAAAGGATCGAGGAAAACAGAAGAGGACTTTAGGATTGAGTAAACGAAGCTTGTAAAAAAGGAATAAATGATTTATGGGGAAAAAGAAAGAGGAAACTACAGTTGCAGAGGGTATACTAAGCAGAAACTGCAGAATCTCGGGAAGCCAGGATCGCATACCTGTGCGCCTTTACTCTAAAACTGGTCAAATCATTAGAGGGAAGTACCCTTGACACATTTATTAGTATAAAACATTAGTCTACAACTTTTTTTATCATAATTTTTTAAATGTTATTAATTTAAAGAATTCCTATTGCATTAAAACATTAACTAATAATAATTTGCATTTTAAATTATTTAACATTATTTTAAATTATTTATTGGACGAATATTTTTATTTTGCTTTTGAAAACTCTATAGTCTAAAACTTAATAAACATTTAAACAAATGAATATATAATGTAAATACAATTTAAACGAACTGACCTGACCATAAGAGAATTACTAAGGTGCACAGTATTGGACAAATATTACCAGAGGAAGACTTTACACAAAATTCGTTTGCTTGAGAGCCTCTGTCCTATTCGTGTTTCTACCGTGAAACATTTATGTTTGCATAGCTGCGTTTCGGTTTGAAGGTTGGGATATGGCAGTGAATTTACAGGGTACAGAGGATTAACACCTGAGTCCTCAGGAATTCCCGGTATCATGGGTAAAACAGTAAAGTCTGTTATGTCCACGGAACTGCTCATATTTATAGACGACGGTTACTACTTTCCATCAGGTGAGCCGTCAGCTTGTTTGCATAAGAAAAATCTTTTCAAACAGTTGATATTAACTGCATATTTATAGTTTTTAATTTCTCATTAAGTGATTCATGCACAAATATTAAGAGAAATAAATGTCTTAAACCTTAATTTATTTAAAGATGTTGTAGTGAAAATTAATTTTTCCCCATCAAATTGCAAAATGTTGGTATAATTCTATCGAGAATCCTATTGTATGACTGATATTTCAGTTAGTACTATTTAAACTAATTATGTATGAATATTGATAATATAACTCAACACGTTGTCAATGTAAATCTCTCATTACCATGTTAGCTATCGATCAGAGGCAGCTAGCTAGCTCTCCGCTCGCGGCGCTACTCCGAGTCGACGCCGGCACGTCTGCAATATGCAAAGTAAATACTACGAATGCACATAATTATTCACTAATTTGCATAAACAGAGCGACGGTGCATTTGATGTTTTAAAAACTGGCCAAGTGTGAACGTGCCAATGAGGGTACTGTTCTTTACGAATTGTTTTCTCTAAACTTTTAAAATAATGTGCTGTACACTAGATCACTTAGTTGTCAAGCCCTTTTCTGTTGCTACAGTGTACACAAATCTACATACTGTTGCAGTTACTGAAAGAAATTTGCATGTATTTATTTATGGTAGTATTTTTATTAATATTGTGATTATATTTAGATAATTTTTTTATTTAAATACTCTGATAAATAAACATACACTTCACTTGTTTGACGAAGATCAATAGTTAGTAATGCGGGCTACCAGTCCCATTGCTAGCAATATACACTGTCAGGTCGATCTCCACGTGGTTACCCCTGGAAACCGTCATGCTGAGTTCCAGGTGCATTCACCACGACGGGCTGACTGACTTGCCATTTTCATTATTCACCTATCATCCTTCACTGGTGCTCCGCCAGCGTATACCGCAAGCCATGCCATTAATCATGCATTAAAAAAAATTGCTTGCAGGGTACTTTCGCGTATATGTATTTTTTGTTTTTTGTAAAAGCCAGCGATGGTAGATAGAATCACGGAGAGTCTGCCTGCTAAACGTATCATGGCAAATTATTTATATTATTTATATATTAAGTAGGGAATTCTAAATATAAATAATAAATTATATAGATGTATGTCGGAGCTTGCACGTTATCGAGAGAAAATAATTATAAGTAACAAGAAACTACACCGGCACGCGTGCCGATCACTTTCATTAAAAAACTGCAGTTAAGAGTACGTAGGTTATAAGAAGGATATTTTTTACTTACATAATATAATTATTACTATTACATGATAGGTGATATTGTCTAGAGACTTTTTTTTTAATAGATGATAATGGAATAGTAACCCCGCCTGCGCTAGTGGTATACGCTAGTTAGGCACCAGTGAAGGATGATAGGTGAGAATGCAAAGGCAGGTCAGTAAGTCCATCGTGATGAATACACCTGGAATTCAGCGCGATGGTTAACATGGCGCAAATTCATCGTGGAGGTCGACCTGACTGGGTTTATTGCTAACAATGGGACTGGTAGTCTGCATTACTAATAATCCCTTCCCCCTAATGTTTAAAGTTGCCAGGCCACTCTGATAGTATATAATTTTTTACAAGTATGTATGGGCTGGTCACGTAGCTCTAGAACCAACAATCGATGAGTAAGAAAGGTTCTTGAGTAGCGACCCCGTACAGACAAATGCAGTGTAGAACGACCCTCCACTAGATGGAGTAACGACCTCAAATGCATGCAGGGGGTTTAGGACTGCCTTATAGCAGTCTATGGGGGAGGCCTATGTCCAGCAGTGGACGGATAATGGCTGAAATGATGACGATGATAATGTAAAAAAAAAAAAATTCATTGTATATAAAAAAAAATTATCGTACTATGAAAAGATCTTGAAAAATTACTTTGATCTCACCTAGTGGGAAATGTGGAGAGGAAAAGGGATTGTTGGTAATGGACCCATTGCCATCAACACACTCTGTCAGATCGACCTCCACACGGTTCCCCCTGGAAACCATCGTGATAAATTTATCGTTGAATTTGTCACGATGGGCTAACGGTCCTGCCTTTTCATTCTCACCTATCATCCCTCACTGGTGCCCCGCCAGCGTACACTGATAGCGCGGGCGGGGTTATTATACCATTTTATCCATTAAAAAAAACTGGGAAGTGAGGAAGACAAATTTTATTTGTTGATTTTATTTTTATTTTATTTTATTTTATACAAAAATCCAAATACAAAAAAACAACGTACATGCTAAGTCTCTTATGAATACAGCCAATAACGGATTTTATTTATACAAACAAAAATTTTGATTCCAAAACGAGGCAGGCAAGTTAGAGTGGGTGTGTGCAAGTAATATAAGTACATGTATGAAAGAAACCATGTATAACAATGAGTGTCCATAAAGTTAGTAACAGGGTCGAACTAAAAGGTTCCGCGGGTTAAATTGAGACGACGAGATTGGTAGAGATGTATATTTCAAACGGTTTGTAAATGAATCCCAACTGAAAAGGTAACAGATAAAAATAATCTTATATATTATAATAAAAATATAGAAAATTAAGATAGAAATGGCGAAGCGAGACATTAACCCAGTACGTGCAGTGTAAAATTCACAATTAAACCTCTTAGTAAACAAACAAATTACATACTCAATAATTTAAATACTATTATTATTGAAGTTCCAGGTTCTGCTTCCAGATGATCTTTGCTTTATTCTTCATAACACAGGATGTTCTACTATCAGGGAATAGGCGATTGATGTGATTTATTTATTTATTCATTAGTACAAATATGTGTACATGGCGGACGTAATGTTAAAAGCATTTTCTCCCAGTCAACCATAGAGAAGTGGCAGAATACTCGAATGCGGTATTAGTAATTATTGATATACATACATACTAAAATTATATATATAAACGGATAAATATATATAAACAACAAATATACTTACACATATATATATATATATATATATATATTTATACTATATTATACACGAAATTGAGAATAATATAAAGTACATACTAATTAACAATATAAATTGATTATGTGGCACTAATTAATTATTATTTATTTATTAACAATTTTAAGAGAATGTGTAGTTTTAATAGTATTTCGGCGATTTCGGAAATGCAGCAATATTCCCATTTTGCTTCTATTTAGCTGTGAAATAGTAGGAAGCGGTAGTGCCTCCATTAGCCTAATCCCCTACACCTCCACTACTCTAATGCTAGCTTGAAATTTCCTTATTAGTGAAGCCAACTGCGAATTTACTGACCTGGTAGGAATTTGCATAGCAAGTGGGTTTTTGTAAGTGGACATAAAAATACTAAATATAATATAAGATATAATAAAAATTAGATATCAAGTAACTGATAATTTCAAAGAACACAATACGAAGTTGTAAACTTTTGTCTATCTAGTACTTTTTCGTTATATCAAGTTACTATAAGAATAGAAATATAACTCTAAAGAGTTCCAAGGAATACATAAATAAAACAAAGTAATGAAATTATTAGTATGCCATACAGCGAGTTTCATTTTCGTCACCAATTTTTTTTTCAACATAGGCGGCAAACGAGCGTGCGGATCACCTGATGGTAAGTGACTACCACCGCCCATCATCACCCACAACACCTGATTGCTGGCGCTGGTGTTGCCGGCCTTTTAAAAAGGAATATACTCTTTTCTTGAAGGTAATGTTGTCGTATCGTGGGGTTTTTTGTTGGTAAATGGGTGATTAAAGGAGGGCGAAGGATGGGCAGCAGCGTCTCTCTTAAAACATCTCTAAAGCCTAACTGCGATTGCCAATCCGCCTGCTAAGCATGGCGACTACTAGCAAAACTCCCCAAGGGGGAGGCTTATATCAGTGGACAGTTAAAGGCTGATATGCCGATGATGAATGTACCCAGTGAATCACATATCCCCCCTTTTTTTTAAACACAGAATGACAAAACAACTGCTTTACGGTTGAAACACAAATGAGACAGAGGTACCCAAGCAATCGACTTTTGTACAAAGTCTCCCTCTGGGTATAAAATACAATTTTGACAAAATTGGCAGTCCAATTGAGAGGTTTCTTTCTTTTGGAATCTATTAAAATGTTAGAGAGGTGACATTATACGGGACGAATGAAATCGAAGTGAGATTCATTTGAAAATAGCTCGCAGTATTCGATTTAAAATCCACTTAAATTCTTTAGCGAGCAAGAACAAGAATGCAAGATAATTCGTCTTCTTCGCTTTTATTGTAGCAAAATTGGATCGTAACGGCGCGCTACTTTAAATAATTTTTCTCAAACATGCTTGCATAAATGTGAGCATTATTTTGACAATCTTCTTCGAGATAAATCAAAATTTCCGTTGACAAAATTGGCCGTCCAAGTTGACGAAAATCCATATCTGTCTTATTTTGCGGCCAGATAAATTACTATTAACTTATATGTAATTTAGAAATGGAATGACCTTTTACTTCGTAACATGGCTACCAAGGAAACTGATAAAAGGTTTTATTTATATTTCATGACTTGAAAATAGCTGTTTATGGAAAAAAAATTCGATTTGAAAAATTATTATTGTTTGTTATTCGTCAGCAAGAACAAGAATGCAAGATAATTCGTCTTCTTCGCTTTTATTGTAACAAAATTGGATAGTAACGGCGCGCGACTTTAAATAATTTTTAATTGCACCTACCGAGATGCAGTTCTAGTAGTAATAGTAGAAAAAAAAGGAAAAATTGAATTCTGTTTGTATTTATGTATATCCTAGTACGCACTCCACTTGACAATAACAAGACTGATTTGATAACATTTTTAAATATTCATTACGAGAGGTATGTAGTATGGTATATTGTTGACCTGACCCAACTCATGTACGGAGTAGAGGGGATTTTCGAAAATAAGAAATAAGCTATATAGCTTACTAGCTTTTACCCGCGACTTTTCCGCGTCACTGGGATATGTTTACTGACCGGAATAAAAAGTAGCCATTTCTTTTAGCCATTCTTTCTCCATTCTATATAAGTATGTGTACACAAAATTTTATAGTGACTGATTAATTCAACAATTTTGCGCGATAAATAGTTTATATATATATATATATATATATATATATATATATATATATATATATATATATATATATATATATATATATATATATATATATATATATATATATACATATATATATATATATATATTTACCATCAGACGGGCTGTATGCTTGTTCGGCACTTTTGTGGTATAAAAAAGGGGATTAGTCTATTATTACTATGTAGCACGTTGATTTCGGGCTTTCAGGGCTTTGTTTAAAGTTTAATATAGAATTATGCTTTGTTCTCATAGTCGTCTTATGTACATATACATACATATTACATTTCTATTTTGTCATATATATATTAAATCTTAAATTATATAGATAGAGCGTCGAGCTTCAGAAAACGAGTCAACTTTTTGTCAGCTAATTATCAAATTAGCTGACTCGCACTTTATTAATGTCCCATATATTTATACTGTATTTTGACAATATTTCATTATATAATAAATGAGTTTTTTTACGCATTATAAAGATGCAGAATATAGAGGCAAAATAAATATAGACGTTATAAAAGAATCACACATAACTATTTATCGCGCAAAATTGTTGAATTAATCAGTCACTATAAAATTTTGTGTACACATACTTATATAGAATGGAGAAAGAATGGCTAAAAGAAATGGCTACTTTTTATTCCGGTCAGTAAACATAAAATAAAAAAGTAAGCTATATAGCTTATTTCTTATTTTAGATTTTACCCGCAGGTCAACAATATACCATACTACATACCTCTCGTAATGAATATTTAAAAATGTTATCAAATCAGTCTTGTTATTGTCAAGTGGAGTGCGTACTAGGATATACATAAATACAAACAGAATTCAATTTTTCCTTTTTTTTCTACTATTACTACTAGAACTGCATCTCGGTAGGTGCAATTAAAAATTATTTAAAGTCGCGCGCCGTTACGATAAAAAGTAGTGGATTTTAAATCGAATTATTTTCAAATGAATCCATTCGATTTCATTCCATGTACCTCTCTATTTTAATAGTGTATATATATAATTTTGTAATGATTAGGGATAATATTTATATTATTATATGTATTACATCTCCCATATCTAGAACTGAATCCTCAGGAATGGCACAAAAACTGCTCATTCTACGGTTACCACGTTATCAGTTTGATTGCCTCTAAGTTGTATAAAAAAAGACCAAATTGTTTATAATTACTACCAGCCTATAACTGTCCATCTAAAGCCTTCCCTTGAGGAGTTTTGCTAGAGAAGCCATGCTTAGCAGGCGGATTGGCAACCGCAGTTAGGCTTTGGAGATGTTTTAAGAGGGACGCTGCTGCCCATCCATCGCCCTCCCTTAGTTGCCTCTTACGGCAACCACGGGAAAAACCCCACGATGATTATTTCTTGTAATTATTTATATTTATAATAAGTTTACTGAAAAAAAAATGACGAAAATCTTTTGTATGGCATACTAATAAATTACTTTGTTTTATTTATGTATTCTGGAACTCTTTAAAGTTATATCTATTCTTATAGTCTTGATATAACGAAAAAGTAGATAGACAAAAGTTTACAACTTCGTATTTTTATAGTGATTGATTATTTTTATTATATCTTATATTATATTTAGTATTTTTATGTCGATAAATAGTTCCTACCATGGTCAGTAAATTCGCAGTTGGCTTCACTAATTCAAGCTAGCATTAGAGTTCTGGAGGTGTATTTAATTTTGCTATTTCACAGCTAAATAGAAGCAAAATGGGAATATTCTGCGAAATATATTTAAATACACATTCTCTTAAAATTGTTAATAAAAAAACTAATTAATTTATTATATAATTTATAATATTGTACTTTATATTAATACATATAATATAATATATATATATATATATATATATATATATATATATATATATATATATATATATATATATATGTGTGTGTGTAAGTATATTTGTTATTCATATATATTTATTCGTTTATATATATAATTTTAGTATTATGTATATCAATAAACTAGTAGCGCATTCGAGTATTCTGACACTTCCCTACGGTTGACTGGGAGAGAATGCTTTTAGCATTAAGTCCGCCATGTACTAATGAATAAATAAATAAATCACATCAATCGCCTATTTAATATATATATGAACTTCAAAATAGTATTTAAATATAATGTAATTTGTTTGTTTACTAAGAGGTTTAATGTGACATTTACTGCAGACTGGGTTAATGTCTCGCTTCGCCATTTCTATCTTAATTTTCTATATTTTTATTATAATATATAAGATTATTTTTATCTGTTACCTTTTCAGTTATTCATTTACAAACGTTTGAAATATAATCTCTACCAATCTCGTCGTCCGGAAAGTTCGACCCTGTTACTAACTTTATTATATATATATGTATGTATGTATGTATGAGTTTATGATTTAATTCTAAATTTAGACCTAAATTTACCAGGTTCAAACTGATTTGAACTACTTTCAAAATTATAATCAAATTGTATGCACTGACATAATATTTGATAAATTGAACATCACATTTACGTGAGCTATAAGCCAACTCGAGCTCAGCACCGGATTAGTTGCATACTAAAATGTACCACGGCCATAAAACGGGTTCTTGGTGAATTATTAGATGACTAGCCACCCGACCCGGCTTCGCACGGAAATTAGAATGCAATGCATATACAAACCTTCCGTAAAAAATAACTGATAGGCAATAAAACTTTAAAATCTGTTGTTTACTTTAAAAATAGTGATAAACAGATTGAAGCGGATAATAACTTTGTTTTATACTCGTATTTAGAGAGGCAAATCATTATAGCGATTCATGAGGTACATACAAGAGGTTTTGCCAGTAGTTGCCAAGCTCGGCAGGCGAGTTGGCAACCGCACTTAGTGTTTGGCGATATTTTAAGAGGGACGCTGCTGCCCATCCTTCGAAACAATAGAGATGTTTACTAACTAATGTTGAAATATAACTTCCTTAATTTATTTAAAAAAAATTATACAACAACCCAAATCGTGTAAATATTCTTATAATATATTAAATATAAAATAAATATATAATATAATATAAAGTATAGGTCTAAAAAATATATGTTACTTAAAATAAAGTGATAATCTACCTGATGGTAAGTGGTAACAGTGGCATATAGACATGAACAGGTCTATGAACATCACACAATACACTATTATGTCCATGGCCATAACTATGCTATTCCTGAGGTCAATGTGTAATGTTTCCGTACCCTGTAAATTCAGTGAATATTTTTTCCTCCTTGTGCAGTGATACACAGGACCGGATTATCCGGTAGACAGTTTAGGCAAGTGCCTATCATCGGCTAGGAGCCTCGTGATCTGACAATTTATATTTATATAATACTTTGTTTCTATACGTGAAAATTATATTTAAGGATTTGTATTTAGCATTTCTCAATGAAAATATTATAGCTTTGTTTTTTTATATATTAGATGGTCATATTTTAGTATAATTTGTAAAATATTTAAAGGTATGTATAATTAATATTATAGCAGTATTTTTTTTAAGTGAGACCTACATTGCCTATGGGCCTTGATAGGTTTTAATCCGCTCCGATGGGGTTACGTTTAAAATAAATTCTAATAGATTTAAATAGATAGATAGATAGATAATTTATTTACATTACTTACAGCACACAAATTACAATAAAAAAAAACCATACACGTAATACACAGCAAAAGAGACAAAAGAATAAATATAAAAAAAAGCACAAATAAAAAAAAAAAATACAAAAACAAAATATATAATCTAACAATCTCCTTTGTTACCATTCCTTCATGCGTGTGCCATAGTAACACAAAATGGTCACAGCTCAGTTTATTGCTTTGCCCATAAAAGAGCAAAACACTGATATTCTGCTGTGGCCATATATAAATACTGAAATTATAAGGTTTCACATTTTCGAATTGCAATACTAACGACACAACAGTTCCGTACTATATATAGATGCATATTAGTGCAACTTGCTAATGCAAATTATTGCATATGGACCTCAATTTTAACTTAATTCCTAATTGTTATTTTTATGAGTGTAGTATAAAATCATCATTGCTATTACATTGGATTGATACCGGTATTAGATTCAAGAGTACGGCTACTGGACGTACATTCTATTCCCGATTTTTTTTTATACAACTTAGAATGGCAAACATGCTGACGGCTCACCTGATGGAACGTGGTAACCGTCGCCTATAGACATGAGCAGCACCATGGACATAACAGAGTATACTGTTTCGCCCAGGATACCCCCCATGCGTTGCCATTCCTGAGGACTCAGGTGTTATTCCTCTGTACCTTGTAAATTCACGCCATATCCCACTCTTCAAACCGAAACACAGCTGCTTTACGGTTGAAACACGAATGGGACAGAGGTGCTCAAGCAATCGACTTTTGTACAAAGTCTCCCTCTGGAGGAATTCAAATTCAAATCACCTTTATTCAAAATGGACTAGTTTATAAGTACTTTTAAATCATTTTTATATGAATTTATTTATTTATTTATTAGAAAAACACAACAGATAACAATAAAAAACATACGTACATAGTTAATTATTTTTAAGGGCAAAGCAATAAACTGAGCTGTGACCATTTTGTGTTACTGTGGCACACGCATGAAGGAATGGTAACAAAGGAGATTGTTAGATTATGTATTTTGTTTTCGTATTATTTTTTTTTATTTGTGCTTTTTTTATTTTTATTATTTTGTCCCTTTTGCTGTGTATTACGTGTATGTTTGTTTTTTTTTTTATTGTAATTTGTGTGCTGTAAGTAATGTAAATAAATTGTCTATCTATCTATCTTCTATCTATTGATATACAAGACATTGGACAAGATTGATAACCTAAAACGTGTTAATACAATATGAATGAGATGCAGTTTAATTAAACTTAACAATGTCAATGAATGCAGACACATTATCCACACTGTTAATTATACTGGTAGAAAAACTATTCTTGTTCGCTATTCCATTAAAGCCATGATCGGTGGTGTATGCACCGATGACTGTGAATCATTAACGTTTAGTTTAGTAACACGTCGGATTTACTTCCCCTAGTTGTTGCAGTTTGCACGCCTCCATCAAACTATTAGAGTGAAGTTAATAAGCCGCTGGCTTACGATGTTATCGCATCATACTTTGGTACATAATTTTGATCAAAAGGTAAACATATATATATATATATATATTCTTTATTGCATAATAAAACTTTGTACAAATGGTGTCCCTAATACCATATGGTATTCTCTACCATCTTAGGTAAAAACAGAAAGCATATGAAGGGCAGATGTGGTGAAAAATATGTGACATAATTATGGTAACATACTGAAATAATTATACATAATACATAAGAAATATATATATAATACATAAACATTACTCATGATATACTAATATATATGATGTATCACTACATAGCATAAAACAAAGTTGTTTCCCGTCTGTTTGTCCCTTTGTATACTTAGATCTTATAAAGTAGGCAACGGATTTTGATACGGTTTTTTTAATAAATAGAGTGATTCAAGAGGAAATATATATATATATATATATATATATATATATATATATATATATATATATATATATATATATATATATATATATATATATATATATATATATATATATATATATATATATAATACATGCATAATATTGTAGAGAAACACTGATAATTTTAGAGGTTTCTAATATATGTATATATACATATATATATATAGTAATATTTTTTTATATAATTTAATAAATGAGCGAACAACTATGTATCACAAAATAAATAAATGAATAAACAATTTTGTTGAAATTATGTAAGCGACGCTCTGTATATGAAATCAGTAACAAAAGCATTCATTCAAATTTCGATTTTTTGTTTGTACCACACTGTCTTATGATCGATTAAATTACACGAATTCATTTGTTCACAAATTTCCATTAATTTAATTATTTCTATTGAAATATACAAAAGGCACGGTGCTGTTATTTTGGAGTGTTCATAATAACGCACTTTAATAAATAAACAACGTTTAATAAGCAATCCTATCAGATAATCCTATTCCCAATTAATTCAACCTCCTGCTAATAGAACGAGTATAATTATGTACAGGGTTGTAAAGATGTTTGGCTCTTTGTTATTCAATCATACACACTTTTGGGGGGAAAGGGATTGTTAGTAATGGGGTCTAATAGCCCCATTACTGGCAATATACCGTCTCAGGTTGATCTCCACGCGGTTCCCCCTGGAAACCATCATGTTTAATTCTTGTCGAATTCATCATGGTGGGCCAAGTGACCTGTATTCATTCTCACCTATCATCTTCCACTGGTGACTCGTCGGTGTATACCGATAGCGCGGGCGGGGTTACCAATCCAATTTCATCCATTAAAAAAGAAAATCATACATATCTAAGTGAGATTAACACAAAATTATTTCTATCCTCATTCAAATATCAAAGCTTAGGTTATTGTTAGTTATTAATATAATTTTAAAATTGTCTTCCATAAAAAAAAAACAACTAATTGTGTAAAACCAGTTATTTTGATTACAAAACTAAATTTTTGAACCGATTTGGTTAAAATTCCTAAAGAGCCAATCTGTAAGTATATATTTTTAGATAAAAAAATAATTTTTCAAATCTGTTGAGAACTGACGGAGCTATGAGGTAACAAACTTAAAAAGAGTACGACCGAATTGGGAACATTTTTTTTTTACAACACAGGGGGCAAACGAGCATGCGGCTCACGTGGTGGTAAGTGACTACCGCCGCCCATGATCACCCACAACACCAACGGCATTGCAGGTGTACTGCTGATCTTTTAATAAGGAATATGTTCTGTTCTTGAAGGTGACGATGTCACATTGGTTCGGATATACTGCTGCTGGAAGTTGATTCCAAAGAGTGGTTGTATGTATGTATGTATGAATATATACAAAAACCTCAAAAGACAATAACTGCCATAAACGTAAAATATAAGTGTTCAGGATAAATTGCTACGACTTAGATAATTGATCAGTAAATTTTTTTTCAAATTTCAGTAATGAATGCTTGAAAGTGGTCGAAAGCTAATAATGTTTTTTTTGCTAATCGTGCGTCTCACTAGCGCCGCGCTGTGAGCGATCACTCTTCTCTCTGGTTTGTTATTGCATAACATTTTGTGTTAACAATAAGTATATAATTTGTATTTTTTATGTAGATTAGTTTCATTTTGTGTTTTTATCATTATTCATAGTTATTTTACTCAGTTGATAAAACCTGTCAGTTATAATTTAGTTCGGCAACTAAATTGAAATCTATTGCTATCCGCCCCGACTTTGAACGATGGATTTAAGTCAGTTTTGAAGAGAAATTGTAAAAACAATATGTACATTTAAGTTTTTATTCTATTTTAAATTTTGATGCAAAAGCAATAAAATTGTTATTCGCTTATAAATAACGGGTCGTATATTAGTCTTATTTTGTAGTAGACTGAAGGTAACGAGTAAATAAAATATATGGTTGACGGTAAATGATCACTACAATTTATCAATCACACTTTACCAATGTCTTAAACTTGATCTTGACTCACACTAAGAAGGTATCTGCTACCTAAAAAACTATTTATACATATAATAAAACTGTAAAGGTCGAATGTCTGTACATAGAACAAAAAACGCTAAAAACTGAGTCAGGGGATTTTTTTATGCAACTTAGAATAGTAAACAAGTTGACGGCCCATCTGATGGAAAATGGAAACCGTCGCCTATAGACATGAGCAGTACCATAGACATAACAGAGTATACTGTTTCACTCATGATACCCTTCATGCGTTGCCATTCCTGAGTACTCAGGTGTTATTCCTCCGTACCATGTAAATTCACTGCCATATCCTACCTACACAACTGCGTCACGGTAGAAACACGAATAAGACTACACAACTGCTGTAATTAAGAAATGTGTTAAAAGTTCTCCTTCCATTGTAATCTTATCCGCTGTAGTGTCTTATCGTGTCTTATGATACTACATATTCGTACTTAAAATTTACATAGAGCTAGTTAAGAACTTCGTAGCTTCCAAGTTATAATATCCTCGAACGATCGGAATATCGAATAGATGTCATCCGAGGCACGTAGTAAGCACGTTGTTTTGCATAAATGCGGACCCAAGATCGATTTTCGTGTGAGGTCAATTTAAGAAAGGATTTTTTTTTAAATTTGGAATCAACTTCCAGCGGCAGTATTACCGAAACGATACGACATCATGACCTTCAAGAAAAGAGCATATTCCTTTTTAAAAGGCCGGCAGCACACCTGCAGTGACGTTGGTGTTGTGGGTGATCATGGGCGGCGATAGTCACTTACTGTCAGGTGAGCCGCATGCTCGTTTGCCACCTGTGTTGTAAAAACAAATGGGTGTTTTCGTTCGTTATATCATTTTTAATTGCACAGCATTCACATTCAAAGCAGTGAACGGCTGATATGATGAAGATGATGATCATATCTCATCACATAGTGTGTCTTAAATTGGGAGTACATAATTGACATGATTTTGTAGCGTATCAGCTGTTAACAGCCCACTGTTAAACATAAACCTTCCGCATAACGGGAGTTTTACTAGTAGTTGCCACGATTGGCAGGTTTTTTTTTATACAACTTAGAATGGCAAAGAAGCTGACGGCCCACCTCATGGAAAGTGGTAACCGTAGCCTATAGACATGAGCAGTACCATGGACATAACAGAGTATACTGTTTCGCCCATGATACCCCCCATGCGTTGCCATACCTGAGGATTCAGGTGTTATTCCTCTGTACCCAGTAAATTCACGCCATATCCCACCCTTCAAACCGAAACACAGCCATGCAAACACAACTGCTTCACGGTTGAAACACGAATGGGACATAGGTACCCAAGCAATCGACTTTTGTACAAAGTCTCCCTCTGGTGATATTGATGATGATTATTTAAATACTCGTGTACAAAAACTTTTTGTTTATCAACACGTATAGTAGAGTCAGGAAGGCGTTCAGTTCCGAGCGGCACCCTGATGCGTTAATTTGAATAATTCAAATGCGATCTATATAGGCACTCACGGAGCTCGCATTTGCAAGTCGCCAGAGGCGCCTAATTTTGCTACATGGGACATAATCGAGCCATATTTCACTCACACAACGACGATACTACGTGGGGACGCACGGAAAATATATTTTTATTTTTATTAGCTCATCATCATCACCTTTTCAGCCATTATTATTTATTGCTAAACAAACTTAGCGTAGAGATGAGATTAAAGATATTTATTTATTTATTCTGAATTCTGAATTAGGCACACCAACAGTATACATATTATTTTTTATATTATTACATATTATTATTTAACCTAAAGATTGATGTCTATACTGGCTATGGACTCTACTAGAGAAGTGGCAAATGTGTCTATCCACAGTTAGTTAGTATATAAGGTACTAAATACAAATATAGGAAAATAAAACAAAACTGGTGCGGCGATACATTGACCTAGTACGCGCAGTGCTAAATTAACAAGTATTTATTTTTTTAGTAGGAATCAACAATTTTATTGCACTGCACTTATGGACACAGATAAGTCTCTATAGTGATCATATAAACAAATAAATTAATTAATAAATGAATTAATTAATGGATAAATAAATGAATAAATGAATAAATATGTAAATAAATAAATGAATATATAAATGAATAAATAAATAAACTAATGAATAAATAAATAATTGAATAAATAATTGAATAAATAAATAAATGATTGAACAAATAAATGAGTAAATAATTAAATAAATGAATGAATAAACAAATAAATATGATCCCGTATGTTTCCAGTGTGCCGATGCAAATTAACCGCTTTCGCAAATTCAATACTCACCCGGAGCTGGGGAAGTTTTTAATTCAAATGTACACAGTACAAAAGTCGCGTCGCGTTTAATTCAATACGTAAATTTATTCATACGTACGAGGGCCATTAGTCCCAGCATTATATTCTGATATCATTCGATGTTCGCGTACAAAATCTCGTATCTATGCTTATAACATCGTTTGTCGTGACTGGCTATTGGTGCATATTCAAAATTACTAAGACTAAAACTCTAAGGTTTATAGCATGGGTTTATTATATATAATAATATAATAATATAATTATTTATGTCTCCTCACAAACAACTTAAATTTACACATAGGTATTTAGGATAAAATTAAATTAATGTCTGAGTGTCAAGTGTCTGAGAGTTTAAGTGTCTGAGTGTCTTATATCCGAGTGTCGGAGTGTCTAGTGTCTAGTGTTTATAATATGGAACTCTGCTGTGAGGAGCTGGTGTCTGTAATAGGTTAAGACCTGTAGTACAGGTCACCAGGCCCCCAACCGATATGTGTTTAAATAATAATTAAACAAAATGCATTCCACTGAAATTATAAAAAAAACAATAATTAATAGTAGGAGATTAAAAAAAGAACAATAAAGTTAATATAAAAAAAAAATGTTTGTGTGTGTGTGTGTGTGTGTGTGTGTGTGTGTGTGTGTGTGTGTGTGTGTGTGTGTGTGTGTGTGTGCGCGCGCGCGTGTGTGTGCGTGCGTGTGCATATAATACTTTATGCATTTGCTAAGAATTTTCTAAAGTTTCAATTTAAAGGAGAAATACGACATCACGCGTGCAAAGCTGTAGGCAACAGCTAGTTGTGATGTACAGATTCTTTTTATACTACTACGGTGGCAAACAGGCATACGGTCTGTCTGATGGTAAACGAGTTACCGTAGCCTATGGACGTCTGTAACACCAAGGATGGCTCGCGCGCGTCGCGTCTCCGGACCACACAGGATGTAAAAAACACAAGACGTTCTCTTTTAGCAGTCTTTTTGTGAACATGTTTGGATAAGTAAACATTGAGTAAATAAATATTACCTAATATTGTATGGCGAGCTACAATTTCTACCTACTGAATCAATTATCAATGTATTATTAATACGATAAGCTTTGATTACAGATAATTTAACTGAAACGATAAGATAATTCCACTAATGTAATAAATATTTATAATACTAATAATAATCTAGGCGTCTAAAAATAATATAAATATCATATTTCATGTACACAATTTACAAATATTTTTCGTTATTTAGCAACTTATGAAAACACAGTATAATATGGCAGGGGGGAAATGGATTGTTAGCAATGGTGTTTGACAGCCCCATTGCTAGCAGTATGCCTTATTAGGTCGACCTCCACGTGGTTCCCCCTGGAAACCGTCGTGAACAATTCTTGTTGAATTCGTCACGATGGGCTAACTGATTTACTTCATCCTCACCTATCATTCTTCACTGGTGCCCCGCCGGTGTATACCGATAGCGCGGGCGGGGCTACCATTCCATTATCATCCATAAAGAAAAAAATATAATACGGCAATGTAAAAGAAAAAAACTCGAATAAACTCTCATACCAAGCTGCCTCGGCACTGGCCATCGTGCAAATGTAAAAGTGAGTTTGTTTGTAACCTTTTAGCGCATTCGGTGTAAAATTTGGAATACACGCACCGAAGGCTTTTTATCCCGATTGGTGATCATGAAAGAATCTCTTAAACATATTTTTTTCGTAAATATATTGATATCAACAAGTAGATGATGTTTCGCATAAAATAAAAATGATACATACAATATGAAACGGACGATCGCAGCGCGCCTCATCGAGGTTACTGGTGACCCAAGAGCTGGTAGCTACTTTGCCTAAAAGATAAGTTTGGCAATCCAAAGAGGTAATGCTGCCAGTATCTTGGGTACGCTGCCTCGGTGTGGTGCGTTGGGGGATTACTTTTAATAGTTATTAAAAAAAAAAAATATGAAACCTTAACCTTTTAATTCGTGCGGTGACGAAGAATTTGTCACTCGACATTTTCGTTCACATGATGTCATCAGAGGGCAAGAAAACTTACGTATTTAACGTATGATAATTTCTTAGTAGACGAAAAGGAAAATTGAAGGGAAATATCAATGAATGAATGAATAAATCAATAAATTAATTAACAAAATCTCTGTATTCAACTATGTGGCGTGCAAACATTTAATTTGGGACTTGTCTTTACAATTTAACATTAAAATAGTCTTCGAGTAAAACCATTTCTCGGTAAGCCAATTGTGGCGTTTTTCATATTATTTTTTTTATAATCTAGTAAGTAATAGAACTTCAGTGAACTGATATTTATCACGATGATACATTTTTTCTTGTTTCTTTAATACGCTTCCAAAAGGAGGAGAATTTAAACTGTATTTTTTGTAGTTATTTTACGTCACCAATTCTGAACCGGCTTTGAAATTGAAAGTAAACCCTTACTTCTATGTCAGTACAATAATAAACTTGTGACGAATGAAGTTATGTCGAAGCAAATTTCTAATTGTTTTAAATGAAAATCCACTTGTAGATATAAATTGTTTCTTTTTCTATTTTCTTTCTCTTCATTATTAATCGTATTACCATCAACGATATTAACACGTAGAGATATTTAGTTTGTTATATTACTTATTGCTTTTTATCAATGACTAAAATTACCTACTTCATGATAAATTGATTAATTAAAATAACTACACAATCCAATCGCGCACCGTCACATACTTTAGTCATAAATGATTGTTACACATTATATATACACACAAATGGCTGTGTTTCGGTTTACACATTATATATACACACAAAGGTTCAATTTAAATAATTATTTGGCTGCTTCAATTGGGATATGGCGTGAATTTACAGGGTACAGAGGAATAACATCTGAGTCCTCAGGAATGGCAACGCATAGGGGGGTGTCATGGGCGAAACAGTATACCCTATTATATCCATGGTACTGCTCATGTCTATAGGCGACGGTTACCACTTCTCATCAGTAGGAATACTTAAAAGTAGGTGGGCCGTTAAATCTTCTCTGGACTCATCTCAATCTCGAGCAAAAAAAATTACTAGAGACTAATAATATCACATGTTAATATTGTTTGCCATTCTAAATTGTATAAAAAAAAACACAATATAATATGAGACATTTCAAAAAAACTTGCGTGTAAATATTTAAAATTTCGTCAAAGTACAATCGTTGTAGGTTTTCATAGAGGAAATATACATATATAAACTCAAATTTAAAGCTAAATTTCAATTCTACTATACAAATTAACCTCTGACGAATTTATTTCTAGATATCTCATATTTCTCTATAAGCTACAGGCAGATACAAATACGAGTAATAAACAAAAGCAAACACTATCAAATGTTGCTAGTCGGACTCATACCAATGAGTTGAAAATAATTTGTAAAATAAAGCTTTGAGTTAAGAAAAAATCAACTACCAAACATACTCTTTTTGAGTTAAGTTCGCCTTTACATATTTGTTTAACTTTGTTATATTTTTTATTTACAATACACATTATACACATTTTTATGTACAATAAAACCAAATCAAACATAATAAAATAAAGGAAAAGAAAATAAAACAAAGGAAAATGAAAGAAGAAATAAAATAACATAAAACAAAATAAAATTAAATATAATAAAATAAATGAAAAGTAAATAAAACAAAATAAAATAAGATAAAATAAAATCAAATATAATAAAATAAAACATAAAACAAAATAAAATAAAAATTATTTCATAAAACGCTACAAACTATGACTTTATCCTTATCCTCTTCTAAGAACAAGCAATTAACAATTGAAAAAAGAACATTCGATCATTCGTTCAAGTTTACATTCTCTATTAGCGAATTAACTTTACAACGAGAGCATCGTAAAACACGATCCGTCTCGGATCCTACTTCGTGTCTTTTTACAATCGAATTCGATTTGGCATTCAATATTTTTTTAGGTTTTGAGAAATATACATATATAAACTCAAATTTAAAGCTAAAAATCAATTCACTATACAAATTCGCAGTTTACAGCTTCTCTATTAGCGATTAAAAAAATTAACTTTACAAACGATTTGAGCATCGTAAAAAACGAAATAAAATTAAATCCCGAACTGTAAAGACCGCTATAATAAAATATGAAAAGTAAATCGCAAATTAAACTAAAAAGTGTCTTCGATTTGGCTCCGGCAGACCTCGCCGCGCAGCTTAACTAGCCTCTTCCCAATCAATTCCCCGCACTTTTATAGTGTGCACTTTGGAATTACAACACAAGGAATCGAGACAAAGGAACGGAAACCTCACTTGGCAAACTACTTCCAGTTGTCAGATTTAATTAAAATATTTATTAACCGCAGTTTATTGTTAGGAATAACAATAATGAAACATTCAATTCAATTTTTTTTTTTTATACAACTTAGAATGGCAAACAAGCTGACGGCCCACCGGAAAGTGGTATTAGATGAGCAGTACCATGGACATAACAGAGTATACCGTCGTTGCCATTCCTGACGACTCAGATGTTATTCCTCTGTACCCAGTAAATTCACGCCATATCCCACCCTTCAAACCGAAACACAGCCACGCAAACACAACTGCTTTACGGTTGAAACACGAATGGGACAGAAGTACCCAAGCAATCGACTTTTGTACAAAGTCTCCCTCTGGTCATAAATAGTCATCAAATTTAGAACATAACATCAACAGGTGTTATGTTCTAAATTTGAAGCTAATAAAAAACTTGATGACGAAGGTACAGCAAAATATGTGTTAAAAAGATAATTTTATTTTCCAATGACAATTGACTGAATTAAAAAAAAAAAATACATGAGGACAGTCGAGAAAATTGATTCGTGTACGATGTTGGTTGTTCAAAATTTAAAAAATTTCTTTAACGTAGTAATGTTTTAAACTCAACCTTTCATTGATAGAATTTAAACAGCAATATTAAAATTATAAAATTTAAATTTATTTATTTATTTATAGCAAGGCAACAGATTACAAATTATTATATTAATAAAATAAATATTACACAAAACAGCATCAAATTTGCACTCCAACAACTGCTCTGCATAACATTCGATATTATATACATTAAAAGAATGACGGCTATAAAATTAAAGTAACAAATTGGCAGTCTTAATGTAACATTGCAAGGATTGTTGGAAGATATCAAGGTCCTTGCATACATTGTTATATTTTATGCATATGCGGATAATTGGCGTATAAAAAATATACATACAAAATACCTATTTCAAAAATAGGTTACGTTTTGTTAATAACAAATCTAAAATACAAATCATACCAGCCCTTAGCTGTCCACTGCTGAACATAAGCCTCCCCCTGGGGGAATTTGGCAGTAGCGTCACGCTTGGCAGCCTCAGGCTTTGGAGATGTTTTAAAAGGGACGCTGCTGCCCATTCCTCGCCCTTCTTTAGTCGTCTCTTACGACAACCACGGGAAAGAAAGTGGGGGACCATTCTATGCCGGGACCGCAAGGCAATAAAAATACAAATATTATATATTATAATTAGTTGGGATTTTTTTTTTTTTTTTACAACACAGGGGGCAAACGAGCATGCGGCTCACCTGATGGTAAGTGACTACCGCCGCCCATGGTCACCCACAACACCTACGGCATTGCAGGTGTGCTGCCGGCCTTTTAAAAAGGAATATGCTAATTAAATTAAATTAAATTAAATTTATTTAATTAAATTATAATTAAAAAATTTAATTAAATTTATTTTTATACTGTTTATACTTTTATTTATTACAATCTTCCTCTCTCCCTCTCTTTCTTTTGAACAGAAATTCCTCCGTGTTTTAAAGTAAACGTCTTTGTGAAACCAAATAATTTGCCCGAATTCCTCAGTGTCAACCCTACAATAATTTGCAGCGATGGTTATTTATTATACAATATTTAATGAAAAATTCCATAGCCTAATTACGGAAATAGTAGAGTTCTTATCTGTGTAAATAATGGTACACTTGTATTCTGATTTATATCGTTTCAGTTAATATTAACTTAGCCTTAATGAGGAGGAAGTGTGCCTGATTTAGTACAGATAAGATATATCAAAGATTATCTACGGGTAGAGAATTAAATACAAGGACTAATACATTTTCCAATTTGCTGTAACTGTATTTAAAGGTAGGTAAGAAATATACCTACTCTATTTAACCTTAAGTACAGTTAAAACTAAATTTTCCACGGTTCCTTTAGTGAAAGAAGGGAAAAAAATTTTCTTGGATCTACTTTTTTTACACAGGGGGCAGACGAGCATGCGGGTCACCTGATGGTAAGTGACTACCGCCGCCCATGATCAGCCACAACACCAGCGGCATTGCAGGTGTGCTGTCGGCTTTTTAAAAAGGAATATGCTCTTTTCTTGAAGGTTATGTTGTCGTATCGGTTCGCAAATACTGCTGCTGGAAGTTGATTCCATATAATTTTTACAATTGACAGAACTATCATTAATCTGTTTTGTTTTTTATACAACTTAGAATGGCAAACAAGCTGACGGCCCGCCTGATGGAAAGTAGTAACCGTCGCCTATAGACATGAGCAGTACCATGGAAATAACAAAGTATACTGTTTCGTCCATGATACCCCCATGCGTTGCCATTCCTGAGGACTCAGGTGTTATTCCTCTGTACCCAGTAAATTCACGCCATATCCCACCCTTCAAACCGAAACACAGCCATGCAAATACAACTGCTTCACGGTTGAAATACGAATGGGACAGAGGTACCCAAGCAATTGACTTTTGTACAAAGTCTCCCTCTGGTACATACAAGTTGCTTTGGGAATATCAATTGCAGCTGTATTACTCAACCTATGTAATGTACCTATAGCAACAATATTCCAGGAGTTTACGTAAGCAGACTTTTGAGTAAGGTAGAAAGAAACTACCCTGTACTCCATAGAGAATTGTTGGCAACTGGTTAAGCGGCTGTGCACATTAGACCTTATTTCTTTGATAGAAAGTTTAAAATCCGAACAAATTACAAATTACAGGATTATTTATTATTCTGTATCAAGAAACCTAACAGCAGACTAAGTTTAAATTACGTTTCAAAGAATAATTACCTTGATATAGATTATTTAGGGAGTACAAAAACGTGTAATATATTTACAGCACAATTAAGACACGCTGTTTGGTTTCTTGATATAAAATAACAAATTATATGAATAAAATTAGTATCAAACAAAATTGTTTCCAACGTCTATTTTTCTAATTTCTTTTTTTTAAACCGTGCGATGATTTTTTTTTATACCACAAAGGTGGCAAACAGGCATACAGCCCGTCTGACGGTAAACGGTCACTGTAACCTACAGACGCCTGCAACACTAGAGGTGGAGGGAAAGGGATTGTTAGTAATGAGATTTAACAACCTCATTGCTAACAATACACCCTATCAGGTCGACCTCCACGCGGTTCCCCCTGGAAACCATAATTAACCATAGTGATTAATTCTTGTTCAATTGGTTACTATGGGCTAACTGATCTGCTGTCATCCTCACCTGTCATCTTTCACTGGTGCCCCACCAGCGTATACTGATAGCGCAGGCGGGGTTACCATACCATCTTCACCTAATAAAAAACGCTAGAGGTGTCATGTGCGTGTTGCTGACCGAGATGAAGTTATTTTATAGGCAATTCAAAATAAATTGAATTCTTGCTAAACTTAGGCGAGTAGCTAGTTTATAATGATAGAGCATTTGAAAAAATTAAAGGACATACAAATGCAACTAAAATTATATGACAAATAAATAAAATAAAAATATATATTATAATATCATAATAAGGCAACCTTACTATATTTATACAATTGTAACCTTACATTTATTATATGCCTTGGTTATTTCTCATAAAAATAAATAAATAAATATAATTAAAGTAATATATTATAATTTTCCAAATAAAAAAAAATATAATTTTATTATAAATTTATAAATATAAAAAAAACTATTTTTATTGAAAAAAAAAAACTACTGTATCTATATTTTATTAAAGTTCTTATACATTTCCGTCTCGACAGATATGGCTAATAATTAAAATAGATTTATGTAAAACTTCCGAAACTACAGTGGACTCATTATTATAAGTCATTTAATTAAGATACCATTTTATAATGTTTTTTTTTTATTCAACTTAGAATGGCAAACAAACAAACGGTCCACCTGATGAAAAGTGGTAACCGTCGCCTATAGACATGAGCAGTACTATGGACATAACAGAGTATACTGTTTCGCCCATGATACCGTTACCCCCATGCGTTGCCATTCCTGAGAACTCAGGTGTTATTCCTCTGTACCCAGTAAATTCGCGCCATATCCCATCCTTCACACCAAAACACAGCCATGCAAACACAACTGCTTCACGGTAATAACATGAATGGGACAGAGGTACCCAAGCAAACGACTTTTGTACAAAGTCTCCCTCTGGTATTGTAATGTAACCACATTATCAGTTATTAAGTTGATATAAATGTATGCTTCGTTGACTGTCCTTAAATAAATAAATATTTATGTTTATGGCAACGCATGGGGGGTATCATGGGCGTAACAGTATACTCTGTTATGTTCATGGTACTGCTCATGTCCATAGGCGACGGTTACCACATTTCATCAGGTGGGCCGTCAGCTTGTTTGCCATTCTAAGTTGTATAAAAATAAATATATAAGCCTAGCTAAATAAAGTTTAGTTTAGTCGTTTCACTAGCTCTTGTATAAACTATTTACAGTATTCTACATATAAATCAACAGCTATTGTTTGTTTTCAAAATACGAATAGGTTCAATAATAAATTTAACAGACTGTTAATACTGTTTGTTGACCGCGGGGCAAATACAAACTCGATTGTCAGCATATGACTTTAGCGTATAGCTCTCGCAACGAGTTGTATAAAATTGGCCAATGCGGCCTCGCTCGTTCAGTATATATATACATTACGTATATAATAATTCTACCCAAAAACAATCTTACTAAAGCGATACAAAACAAACACATACTTACATGGGGCTGCATTAATGTTTGCCTCGCGTTAGTGATGGGTGCGTTTACATTTCATCGAGTTAATATCTTAATCTATTCGAATACGATTCATTAAAAATGATTAAAGAAAAAATATATGATTTAAAAGTGATTGTAAACAAGTTACAGAGAAATTATCTTTACATTTTTTTAAATAATTTACAAAATAATTGAGAAAGTTGATTTTAATTAATAAATAAAGACTTAAAATGCTTTAAAACTGATATCATTATTAATTGCTTTTTCTTTATACCATGAAGGTGTCAAACAAGCATACATACATATACATACATGCTCGTGGACACCTGCATCTATTGCTAATAGGGGTGTCACGGGGGGAAAGGGATTGTTAGTAATAGAGACTAAGAATCCCATTGTTAGCAATATAACCCAACCAGGTCGACCTCCTCGCGATTCCCCCTGGAAACTATCATGGTTAATTCCAGATGAATTCATCATGATGGGCTAACTGGCCTGTTTTCATCCTCATCGATCACCATTCACTGGTGCCCCGCCAGCGTATCCCGTTAGCGCAGGCGGGGTTACCATTCCATTTTCATCCAATAAAAAAAAAATAGGGGTGTCACGTGCGCGTTTCCAATTCTGCAAAATCTTAACTTTTTCTGAAGAACTCTATTATGTAGTCTTTAGGAAAATCTTAATTTTATTAATACTAATATTAATAGCAAGGAATAAATTATTAATGATTTAGTAACTCACTTATCTTATCACTGTTTATATCCCCTATAAAATATAACTTCCACATGGAATTTCATATGCATAGTTCAATCTTGGAATAGTTCGATTTATTCCTATGCCAGAACCTACCTGCATCCATCGCACATAAAAATAGATTGCTATAAATATTTCAATAAAGTTCACTCGAGTGACTCACTTATTGAAATATCGAATAAAACTTCTCAACGGAAAACGATAAATCGGAATGTGTAGTGATAAAATATAAGTGGAGTCGCATCACTAGTTGCCATGAATTATTCATGGCCCAACAATATGGATCCGAACCCATCACGAGCTATCTACTGGGAATACTTTTACTCCTGAGTCAGCAAGGTACTGATACAGCGTGCTGTAAGTAGAGGCTGTTTCAATTGAATTCGAATGATAATGTAAACAAACGTATTGACCCGACCATAAGCCAATCAGTTGATGGCATCCATAAGATTTTTTCGTATCTATAAGAGAAGAATATCCCACTGTTGGGCACTAGTCTCTACTTGTATATAAAGAAAATGTAAAAATATTAATAGACTGGTTAAAGGAAAATAATCTAAGAATAAACTTAGATAAAACACATTTTATGAATTTTAGCAATCGAGAAAATAATTTGACATCTTTTAATATTAATTTTAATGGAAAAAAATAAATAAATGAAATGAAAATTACGAAATTTTTGGGATTAACGATTGATTATGACCTGACATAGAAACATCATATAGAAAATATCAATAGCAAAATAAACCAATTTTCATACGCATTACGCATGCTGTCTAAGATTGTTAATCAGACAGCGGTATTGACTGCATATCACGCATATGTTGAATCCTTACTAAGGTATGGCGATATTCTGAGGATGATGAATGTCCACTGCTGAGCATAGGCCAACCCCTACAGGGGGCTTTGCCAGTAGTTGCCACGCTTGGTAGACGGGTCGACAACCGCAGGCTCTGTTGTCCATCACTTAACGATTAAATTCCTTTAGTCTTCCTTTCCTCTTACGATTTGTTTTTATACAACTTAGAATGGCAAACAAGCTGACGGCCCACCTGATGGAAAGTGGTAACCGTCACCTATACACATGAGCAGTACCATGGACATAACAGAGTATACTGTTTCGCCCATGAAACCTTCCATGCGTTGCCATTCCTGAGGACTAAGGTGTTATTCCTCTGTACCCAGTAAATTCACGCCATATCCCACCCATCAAACTGAAACACAGCCATGCAAACATAACTGCTTCACGGTTGAAACACGAATGGGACAGAGATGCCCAAGCAATCGACTTTTGTACAAAGTCATATACCATAGGAAAAGAAGTGGTGGCCCATTCTATGCTAGGACCACACTTATACTTAATCGCCACGTGGAAATCTGTTGTGATAAAAATAAAATACTTATTTGTTTATTTTTTGAGACACATTGGAAAATTTCTTACGTTTATCGTTTGAAGAAAAATATTTGCCACCCCCTGGCTTCGATAAAACTGAATACCTCGCCATATCGCCCATAGCATAATTACAAATACCTTATCATTAATCCATCAATCATTCGTGTTAATACTTGACAAATTAAATATTGATATAAACAGCGTGGATATAATATAATATTTTTTTTTATAATAAAAAAAATTTTTTAGACCATCACAAAAGAAAAATATTAAAAGAAAAATTTAATCCTTTGACTCATTCAGTCTTTTCTAAGTCTCTTTATTTGTAAACTGCCACTGTATTTTACCTCTCCACCCACTGATACTGACGCTCCTTTCCATTCTGGGTTTGCTGGAACTCTTGTATACTTGTACATTTGCTTACCACTGCCATGCCCCTGTATGTTTTATTATTCTATTTCGATTTAGCTATTTGTTTCTATAAGAATTTGTAAACTACACGTGAAACCTCCAAATTTAATACAATAAAATTTATATTACATTCAACATAAAAAAAAAACATGTTTTTTGGGTAACATAATTTAAATATAATAAATATTTTTGCTGTACAATTTTTTTATTTATTTCAAACCGTTCAGAGAGCGACCGCCATATTATAGAATTGTGCCAGCTTCAATTATATTTATTGTGATTAATTATTATAAATATATATATATATTTACTATAAGAGATATTATATAATACTATATTTCCCAAAGAGGGTTGACGTCAGGCAGGTGGCCGGTCGTAAAACTAATAACCAAATCTTTTTGTAATATGGATAAAATCTTATTACACCGACCACAAATGATTAGGATAAGGGTAGGAAAATGATGATGATATATTTACTAAAATAAAAAGTAGCCTAGCATTCAGGGATAATATATCTTTCTAACAGTGAAAGAATTCTGAAAATCAGATCAGAAGTACCAGAGATTACTGTGATCTTCCAAACTCATAATTTGTCTCCTTATAATATTATTATGGATTTCAGATTTCAGCTATTATCCGTCTACTGCTGGACATAAGCCTCCCCAATAGACTGCCATAAAGAACGGTCCTGAGCCACCTGCATCCACTGACTCCCTGCAACGCATTTCATTTCGCCACTTCATCTAATGGAGGGTCGTTTTATACTTGCCCGTATGCGGTTACCACTCAAAGACCTCTCTTCCTCATCGGTTGTCGGTTCTTCGAGTTATGTGACCAGCCCATTGTCACTTCAGCTTGCTTGTCCTTCGGGCTGTGTCGGTTATTTTGGTTCTTTTGCGAATATCCTCGTTTTAGATTCTATCACGCAAAGAGAATCCGAGCATAGCCCTCTCCATAATATATAATTTATATTATATATTATAGTATACATACAAATAATTTTAGAGGTAGAGAATGCCATCAGGCATTAAGTCCGCCCAGTTGACATTTTTCAATGTGTACATAAAGTATAAATAAATAAATAAATAATTTTACGCACCCTACCACATACATTCAAATTGCACTCTACACACAGGGAGCACATTTTTTTTTACAATTTTTTCACATTTTTCATTAAAACTAATAGTTATAATTAGATTAATTAACTTTATTTAAAATCAATATTCTATATGTAGCACTAAAAACTTTGCTGAGCTATTTGATGAGGGTGGAGCGCTGTTGTCTGAGATACAGGTTTTATAACCTAGTTCAGACACAGTCTGAACGTGTCTATAGGCGACGGTTATCACTTTCCATCAGGTGGACCGTCAGCTTGTTTACCATTCTAAGTTGTATCAAAAAAAAAATGTTTAAACTGATCCAAATGTAGAAATGTATTCGTATCTACTTTTACTGTAATTTCCAGTGCTGAGTTTGTTACAATCGTTGTTATGCAATAAAGTTATTATTATTATTACTATGAAATCTTTGGTGGAATGTGCTAGATTTTGTTTATACTTGTATCTACGTAGCACACATGTAGGCGTTCCGTTATCACGACTTGTTTTCATCAGCCAATCGTGTATTATAAATGATGATAGATAATGTATCAATACTCGTGTACAAATAAATACGTTATAAATGTATACAAAAGCATATCAATGCGGTATAATATAAGTGTAATTAAAAATGGAAGGCATTTCTAATCCACGACATTTTATCGAATTTCATCGAATTAGGTGAAATCTTATAAGTTATTTTAAATGTAATTTTTTTAAATTTCAATGAATGAATGAATGGTTTATTTTCTCTTCACAAAAGGTAGAATAAAGTAACAACATGAGGTACAATTTGATATGAAGACCAATTTTGTGAGAGACTGGTGCTTGCGGTAGGTTTAGAAGAACCTGTGTTACCAGCCACCAAATTGTTGAAATTTTTTCAAAGATTATTATTATTATATTTTATTTATTATTAGATTCTTGCTCGCTATTTATTACGTGCATATTTCAAAAGTAAATAAACCCAATCAAATACATTTCTGCATGGTGTATCAAGAGAGAGTATATAAAGTATTTCAAGTTATACCTTCAGGAATACAAATGTGGAAACCGCATCTAAATTGGTGCAATAGTTTTTATGCGATGCCGTAATAAACTTACAGAGAGATAGACAAATAGATAAAATTTCTAAAAACAATTGTTTTATCATCTACTGGTCTTATTATTATCTCTCAGATCGATGTTCTTAAATATCTCGCATGCACAGACAACATCCAGTAACAATTTCTTAATACATATTATTATAATTGTAGTATTTGCCCGTGGCTTCGTCTGTGTAACCAAGATATATTGGTTGATCAGGATAAAGGTTAGCTTTCAATCCAATGCATAATTATTATTATTAATTTAAACTTGTAATTAAAAAAATATTTAAAGATGAAAAAATTTCTGTGAGATCACTGCCAGCTGGTAGAGTGCCTAGGATACTTGCTGCATTTCCACGCTGAATAGCAATGGAAATGCATTACAAACAACAAAGTATAGGCCAGCCTTCTGGTCACCAGAGATTTCCACCAGCCAGCGTGTAATCTCTTTGAAAAGATTCATGGCCTAGGGGCCCCACGGACCCAGAGATGCATGCATTGAATGCATGCATTATGTATCATTTATTTTGTTATGAATTTAATGCCGATTTTTTATTGGATGATAATGGAATGGTAACCCCGCCCGCGCTAATGGTATACGCTGGCGAGGTACCAGGGAGGCATGATAGGTGAGGATTAAAAGACAAGTCAGCTCATCGTGATGAATACACCAGGAATTCAGCACGATGGTTTCCAGGGGGAATCACTTGAAGGTCGACCTGACAAGGTATATTGCTAGCAATGAGGCTGAGAGAGAAAGAGAGATAGAGAGATTGAGAATCAGAGGAAAGTACCTTGGACATTGTAAATTTGAGTGTGTTTATATTAGATATTGTAACGTCTTTATGTCAAAGGAAGTTATTTAACTATCCACTGAGATACAGGCTCGGCCTAGTTCGGTGGGCAGTAGATCTAACTGAATGTATGTAATTTATTATTCAATAAAGACAGTTATTATTAAAAAAAAAATGAGACTGGTAGTCCACATTACTAATTATCCCATCCCCCTCCCGCCCCCCATTTAATGTCAGTAAGTTGAAACGTTACACTGTCAAGGGATAAGAAACAACCAGGGGTAGACTTTCAACAAAAATCGTTTGCTTGGGTACCTCTTTCCCATTCGTATTTCAACCGTAAAGCGGTCGTGTTTGCATGGCTGTTCTTCGATTTGAAGGGTGAGATATGGCGTGAATTTACTGAGTACAGAGGAATAACACCTGAGTCTTCAAGAATGGCAACGCATGGAGGATATCATGGGCGAAACAGTATCCTCCATGTTATGTCCATGGTACTGCTCATGTCTATAGGCGATGGTTACCACTTTCTATTAGGTGGGCCGTTAGCTTGTTTACCATTCTAAGTTGTATAAAAAAAACAAGTTCATTTTCAATTTAATAATATTAGTAGAGATATTAAAAAATGTTGTTTATGTATACACAATATATATATATATATATATATATATATATATATATATATATATATATATATATATATATCGTATGAAAACCTATCAATCATCGTTGCTAATCCTATAAGAACATTAAATAGCAATAATAAAATGAATCAACCAGCGCGATACGCAGTACTCCGGATTGTCTGACTGCGCAGTTTGTTGGGACACCACAATCGCAGATAAGTTGGCAGTGTTGTCTTTTAAATTCTTTTAAATTAATCACAGATATAATTTGTTTTATTTTTATTTATTTATTTATTCTTTAGTACAGGACACGTGTACAAGGCGAAGTTGTTATGCTAAAAGTATTCTCACCCAGTTAAACCTTGGGATTTTTCTATCTGCGTGTCCTATTTTTATAACTATATAAATTTTTATCTATACACTTACATATGTAACGGGAAATTAATGAATTTACTGTGCCGTTTCTAACAATTGTTTCGACTTCATTCAGAAGTCTTCTTCTGAATTCGGCACACGATAGGCTACCCCTTCCTTATCCGTGGGTATCGTAAGAGATAACTAAGTCAGAGCGAGAGATGAGTAGCAGCATCTCTTTTAAAATATTTCCAAAGCCTAACTACAGTTGCCAGTCCACTTGGCAAGCGTGGAAACTACTAGAAACAGGGGGAAAGCGATTGTTAGTAATGGAGATAGAATCTCATTGCTAGCAATATACGTAACCAAGTCGACCTCTTCGCGGTTCCCCTGGAAACTATCGTGTTTAATCCCTGATGAATTCATCATGATGGGCTGACTGGTCTGTTTTCATTCTCATCTATCCTTCACCTTCACTGGTGCTCCGCCAGTGTATGCCGTTAGCGCGGGCGGGGTTACCATTCCATTTTCACACATCCAACGCAGTAGGTCGTTGTGTCGACTCGTTATCTCTTGCTCAATCTATTTCGGATGGATTCGCGGACCATTATGATTGCTTCTAGGGACCACAAGCGGTATATATACGTACTAACGGTTAAGAAGCACTGTTTTAGAAACTTCGTATTACATGAATAATAAGAAGCAGAAATATCTATCGTAAGACACTTGACATAAGTAACATGAAAAATCCAACCAATTAACAAGCCCATCAAACCATTTAAATAATTACGGGCCATAAAATTCGTGAAAAAAATGCAAACATGATAATAAAAATTCAATAAAAATAACACACGTAATTTATAAATGTATTATGTAAATTCCTTTATAGACAGTTTTAAGAAAAACTTAAAAATTGCTGTCCTCCATAATATTATCTATCGAAGTATCCTTGTGATAAATACGACAAAAAAAATCACATACATCGATAAATTGTAGGAAAATTACCAAAGTTTCAATACGTTAGATATAGTTTATTTATATAACATCCGATATAAGTATGCACGGAATATTATGTAAGCGAGTCTTACTCTTATTGGTTGTTTATTTTTACGAAATAGCACGACATGTGAACTTAGAAGTTCGAGGTTAAGTAGTCGTAACTCTATCAACTTAGTAACTTAGTCAATTGTTAAAGAGTACATCTCTTTGTGGCTTTTACTCTTGTAGGAATTTTAGTAAATTGTAAAAATACTAATATTATGTTTAAAAAAAAACATAGCGACTTCAAATATCTCAAAAGACATCGATGACAACTACATCTTTCGTAGATACATTGGAATAAAAATACTTCAATTCAGAACATGGGATTGTTTGCTCACAAGTAGATTTTTTTGCTCTGCATAGAAAACTAACGCAACCGTCACAATAATAATATGTTACAAAATAATATAAAATTAAACCCTATCTTCTAGAAATATTATCAAAATCATAATTGGGGATGAAATCATGAAATCTCGTGGCAAAGTAAAAATATACAGAAATAAAACTACATTTTGGAAGAATTTTTTATTTATCAAAACTCTTCGGCTGATATTTGATTGAATAGTTTCAGAGAACTTCCCAATAAAGAGTTACCAAGAGATAGACACGTATCGGCTGGTCACACATTTACAGGAATCGATAACTCTAGATAAGTGACGAGCGAATTCATTGTAAAATCGTCATCATGCGTGAGTCTGTGAGACAGAAAGGGATGGCAACATCCGATGTCTCATTCCAACACATAGACTCGCTAGTGATAATTACTCCATTGATGGATTCGTTTGCTATTTATTTATTGTAGCTGATATAAAAACGTTCTAAAGTGACAACGTGCTGAAGAAGGGCCAAATTAAAAGTACCCGTAACCGGCGAGCGTGTATGAAAAGATTGATGAATGTGGAAGAAGCGAAAGAGGTTTGTTTGAATCGAAGCATTTGGCGTTCCATTGTTTCTGCCTACCCTAATGGGAGACAGGCGTGACAGATATGTATATATGTATGTATGTAGTGACAACCCTATTGACTCTTCCTTAAAAAAATATTGCAAAAGTATTATATGAACTTGATTGCATGTGGCTCAGGATCTTGGGGGGAAACATAACATCAATTATTTATCTATATTTCATTGCTAAATATAGTTAGCATTGAAAGATAGATAAATAATTGATGATGACAGTCCAATAGATTAGATGGAACAGATTAGATCAGGAATGGCAACGCATGAGGGGTATCATGGGCGACACAGTATACTCTGCTATGTCCATGGTACTGCTCATGTCTATAGGCGACGGTTACCATTTTCCATCAAGTGGATCTTTAGCTTGTTAAGTTGCATAAAAAAAAAATATTGAAACAAAAAATTATCAAATTGTATAAATTGTTGGAAGCTAAACATTCCGAGAGTATAATAAATTAAATGACGGACATATCTGCATACATTTTTGCTAACTCACGCATGAGACAGTGCGAGACGGTAGACATGCTGTCTCGTTTTGTCTCATTCGTAAGCGTATGTAGTAAATTTATTTATTTACCACTTATGTAGAGAGTGTAGATGTTCAGTGCTTACTTACTCAAGTGAGTCATATAAAACTCAGGCACTAGGGAGTAATACTCATAATTTGACTACTTCCGGGTACTCGTAATAGATTAGTTAGATATCAGTGCAGTTATCATCGAACATTCCAAGCTTGATATTGATAAAGTCAAGCAAATCGGCCGGGGACAATTTGTACTTATGGTAACAGTGTTCTGTACTACAAAATGTACTACAAAATGTACTAAAAAAAACCTTTATAATAATTATTTAGGTAAAAATATTACTTTCTGGCAGTGTATTAATTTAAGAGGACGACAACGGTTTAGATTCCACCCTGTTCTATTCGATAGAAATGTTGTAAAACATTGAAATATAGGAAAGTTATCTAAAAGTAAAATTACTGAGTTCTAGTGCCTGTGTTTAGTTCCAGGAGCACCATTGCTGAGTTTTAATATTAGTGTTTAGTTTCAGATGTACCACTACTGAGTTTTAGTGTTAGTATATTTGTTACGAATGACTGTACATATCATATATGATAGATAAGTATTACGTGGTATAACTACGTAATAATTATAATTTTATGAAGGATATTGGTTTATTATATTGTACAGTGATGATAAGGTTTAATGATGTCAATCAGTTTGATTTAAATATTTTTTTATTACTACAACGTTATAAACGAATCATTACTTCCACATCAATGCCATTTGAAATTACATTAAAATTATCTATTTTACAACAATATTTCTTCATTAAGATGACTTATTAAAAAAATATATTAAATTAAACACTCCAATAGCACTTGAGCCCATATTCGTAAGTTAATTTAACTGAAGACATTTAAAGTTATGCCCAGAAACGAGTATTTATTCATTATACATAATTTTTTTTACACATTTTACATTAATAAATTTATTGTCTAGTTGTATCACTAATTACGGATAAAACAATGTATCACAATTGTGATTTAGTAGATAAATTAAGTACTATCAGTTTTATAATGAACGTCATTGGTTCCGACTTAAACGCCATCTGTCGCATTATAAACAAACAATCAGCTTGTAACCTTAAATTACATGAGGAATGTACAATTTTTAATGAGACGTTATTATACATTTTACAATATAAAAAATAAGATACAATTGTAACAATAAGTATTATAAAACTTACAAATATTGTAACTACCTAGTGGGAGACGCTAAGTTTTTGCTCACGGTTACTTTCTAAATATAATTGTAATGATATATGAACATACATTAAACTTACAAATATTTGTAATTTGTAATAAACATTACATCTTCTCTCATGTTACGTCTGTAAATATAATTATAATAACATGTATTATTAAAATTGCAAATATATGTAAGTAGTAAGAAACAATGTGAATTCACTTCGTTTACGCGGAGTCTTCTTTTGTTTTTGTGGAAATTTCCACAAAACATATAGTCCGTAGTACTCAGAAATAGAACGACTTTCATTTAATGAAAAAAATATTTACAATACATTTAATAAATCCTTTTAATAAACAAACAAAACTAGATAAACAAGCGAACAAATTTTACCTGATTAGAGTATTAGTGTAGACTCTCCCACTAGGTTTGAGGTTATTTGGATTTTTCGTTAATCTAAGAGATCATTTTACTTATCAGCTACAAATTTATTTATTTATATTTATAAAAATTATATATAAAAATGTAAAAAATACACTTAATGAAATAGAATTATACTATTTACACAAAAATTAAAAATAAAATACGAACTTTTTACATGGAAACTGAAGTTGTTCCTTTACATGTTACAAAAATATTTTTTTTTTAAATTCAATTAAATGATATTTGTATAAACATAAAATTTATGCATTTTATAATTTTCATATTATATAAAATCAATTTACAAAAACAAATTATTGAAAATTTGGTTGCTTCATTTGAATAGTTAATATAATTTTACATATAAGAAAATTCAATATAATTAAAAAAAAAAACTCAGTACAAAAAGTAACCTACATCGTTAAAATTAATAAATTTAATATATTTGTGCCCAACGTGGGTGCAAAAAATTTACAGATACGTTTCTTGGAGCGAGCTGTTTTTGCTGTAACTTGACTAGTAACGTTAATGACACGGTCGATATTGAATATATTGCTCTCACCTTGTCATCTGCAATGTAATTATCAGTAAAGTCACCAGTTTTCATTGTCTCCAAGAACCATTGCAGAAAGTCGTTTATATCATTCTGTCTCAAATGTTTCATCGAAAGTCTTTCCCTCCAGTAATCGTTCTTTATTCGGGATGTTGAGCTTGCCAAGGACAAATACAATACTCTCCCATTATCCGCCAACAACGGGAACAGAATTTCTTGAACGTTCACATAACCATAATAGTAATTGTTGATGATAAACTTAGCGTCTTCATATGTCGTGTTGCTCAACCTCGCTCCTATGGCAACGTTATTAATTAATGTCACTATAGATCCATTTTTCGATTGAATATGATCCCTGAATCTGATCACACTTTCTCTGTCAGTAACGTCGAGCTGATGATACTCCGGGTACGTGCCCATTTCCTTCAATTTTTCCATAATCTGTTGGCCCACTTCTATTTCTCGCGTGGTCACGTAGAATATATCTGGACATCTTCTACACAGAAGTCTACAAATATTAAGGCCGACACCTTTGTCCGCGTCCGTTAAAACACAAATTTTCTGCATCGTGGCTGCCCTCCACGAATGTCTGTACGAATCTAATGAGGTTTAAAAAAATTAGCTATCTCATGATAACACTTATCAACAACTGGTTCGCTTAATGATAGCAACATACCTACGCTGCGCGTGCGCAATAGACCATAGAGATATTGTCGGGAAATTAAGGGAGTAGAAAAATACTCGAATCTTTCCATCTCGTCTAGTCACACTAGTATTCGTAGTGTGTCCAAAATATGGTTGAATTTTCAAAATAGAATTACAACAAACATGAGTTTTATTGGTGAATTTAAACGCCTGTCATTCATGTTACAATTTTAATTACCTATTTCCCTAATTGCTATCTATAAAATTGTAGGCGCTTATCAAATAAATTTCATAGGGACAAAAATATAATTAACCAATATTTTTGTATAGTAGGTAATTAAAATTTAGGTGAAAAGGAAAAAATGAAAATAAAACGTGTTTTTGTAATTTATTTAAACTGTGTACATTACTTTTTAAAATGAAAAAAACGAATACCATACACTCGTGTGTAATAATTATTTATTGTATTAATTTTATAAAAACTAACATCTACATAGTTTCACTAAAAACAAATTCTATAAAATTAGAGAGCCAATTATAGGTTTTTACAATACTAATAATAAGCATAAAATCATCAGTAAAGTTATTAAAAATGACACGTAATATTGAAGTTATCTATTTGGTTGACAGCGTTATCATATCAAATTATAATGTTTACTTGTATTCACTCGTACAGATAATAACAAGCGAGATATGCGACAATTAATATAAAAAGCCATTTACTGGTAATGATATTTTTTACAAACTGTCTGGGCACAGACGCGTATTTGAAATAATAATCAGTATTGTAATCGAACCAGTCTATAACGCGCCTGTCGAACCAAATGTATGCGCCTCTCAAACTCGGAGGAGCTTCGAGCACTAAATATATTGGGGTTTCAGCTGCTTGGTCCGGAGTGAAAAATCCTATCCGTGCCGTCATATCGGTGGACACTAACCCGGGATGCATAGAATTAACACTTATATTCCTAGACGCGAGATCCTTTTGTTGTATCATTGTTAAAGCACTAATCGCTACTTTCGACACTCTATAGGAAGCAACACTTCCATAATCAGCAATATCACTCCTTTTGAATGTTCCATTTCTCACTGCATCCAAATACCACTGCACAAATTCATCGATGTCGTTTCTTGTAAGAGCCTTATTGCATAGTCTATTACGCCAATATTCGTTTTTAACATTGGACAGGTGTCCACAGTCACTCGATATGTTAAGTACTCGAGCGTTGTCTCTCAACAGCGGGAAAAGTAATTCTTCTATAGTTAGAATACCACCGTAGTTGATATCGATGACTTCCTTATGGGCGTCATAGCTGTCGGTGAACTTGGGAGCGACACCAGCGTTGTTTATAAGAATATCTATCCCGCCGCGTGTATCTTTAATATGGTCTCTGAACCTGATAACGCTATCCCGATCTCCGATGTCCAGTTGATGGTATTCAGGGTGTAGGCCTAATTTGTTTAGTTTTGCAATAGCCGCCTTCCCCTTGGCCACATCTCTACAAGTCAAATATACAACTCCATCGAACTTTTGGCATAGACCCTTCACGATTCCAAAACCAATACCCTTATTGGAGCCGGTCACAACAGCCACTTTGTTACTCATGTCTTCCTTTAGCGAATGTTAGATTTTTACTAATGAAAAAGAATCAGGTCAAAGTGACACAAAATTGTGTAAAGTCTACAATATCTTATCTCTTCTGTAATAAATTGTGATTAGATTGTGTACTTAGGCGTCGTTTACATTGTTGTGTCCGCTAATTTACTCGTACAAAAAGAGCAGCTAATTTAAGATTAGCTGAACTAATGTTTAAATGTTATGGTAGCTCTTATATATTGTAAGGAAACATGGTAAAGCTGCAGTTATGTTATAGATATTTTTATGTAATTCAGAATGGCAAACAAGCTGACGGCCCACCTGATGGAAAGTGGTAACCGTCGCCTATAGACAATGACACATATTTATTGATGTTATGCTAATTTTTATTATATATTTATATAGAGAGAAATATTGAGATTTAAGACTTTCGACTCAAAAATGATTGTGTAATTTTTATAGGTGATTAACAGCAGAATATGTGTGATGATGGTTGATGCCCAGCGATGATAGCGAAGTGTTATAAAACATGTTTTTTTTTTAAATTTCCAATTACTTCCATATAAAACACTGATCGTAATCTTTACTTGAATATCGTACTTTCTATTTATACAAATATCAATTACGTCATGAAAAAATATAATATATATTTTTTTTATTTTCGTGTTATTTCCTTTTTTTTTATAATTTTATGGAAATCTAGTTAGAATGTGTTGAGCGAAATATGAATAACTTGAAGAGAAATATAAGATATATTAAAATACAGTAGGTAAATTTGTAACAATTACTTTTTTTATTGTTAGGTAGGTAAACGAGATAGCGGTCCACCTGATGGATAGCTACCGTCGCCTATACCTTTTATTTTTCTTTAATCACTTTAATAAAATTAGGATATTATATGAGTTTATGTTCTGAGATTCACCAGACAGGAAGACTTTGTACAAAAGTCGTTTGATTACGTACCTCTGTTCCATTCGTGTTTTTACCGCGAAGCAGCTGTGTTTGCATGGCTATGTTTCGGTTTGAAGGGTGGGATATGGCAGTAAATTTACAGGGTACAGAGAAACGACACCTGAGTCCTCAGGAATAGCAACGCTTGGGGGGTATCATGGACGAAATAGTATACTCTGTTATGTCTACTGCTCATGTCTATAGGCGACGGTGATCACTTTCCATCAGGTGGGCCGAGAGCTTGTTAGCCATTCTAAGTTGCATAGAAAAATAACAATTTGATTTACTTGTATGCATAATAAATTAAATAACTTTGTGATCTGTTAAAGAGGGGGAAAAATATTGAAAAAGGTCGTGTGAACATGGATTTATTTTACAACTAGTAAAATTATCATTGCCACTTACTGTCAGAAAGATAAATGAAGGCCAAAGGTTGTGAACTTCAAATAACCTGGAAAAATGTATAACTATCACAATACACTGCATAAGATGTGAGAAGTGTACGGTGATTTAATTTCGTCACAATGGGATTAATATAGGAAAGAACCTTAATATATAATTTTAGTATTTATGTATTTCACACTTCCTTATGGTTGACTGGGAGAGAATGCTTTTAGCATTAAGTCCGCCATGTACACATATTTGTACTAATAAATAAATAAATAAATAAATAAACCTTAATGTTTGTAGAAAGAATCATCATGATCATTTCGGAATTTTCAACGATATCGCGTAACGAGTAGAATAAAAAATCTTTTTAAAATCCTTTTAAATATTATTTTAATATCAAGCAAGTGTTCGGCATACTTTTCTACAATCCAACAAAGCATTTCCTGAACAAAAATAATTTATCTTAATCGAAAATTAATTGTAATCCTAATAAAGCTACTATTTCCTTAAACCACAAACGGAATGCGACTAACCATCTTTGATATTCTATCAATAATTCATCAGAAACTGGACTCTAATATTGATACAGATAATCGAGACTTAATAACGACACCTATTAATAATACCCTTTTTGTTATATATATATAACATATTTCAAACAATTGTTTACATTTTAACCCTGATTTTGGGAATATTTATATACGTATTTATGTTAGTGTAAAAGCATTGGTATATTAATTAATTAACTATATTATACAATATTAATCCTTTCTAATTATTTCAGATTATTTTCAGCTTCAGAAACTTCGGAGATATGGTGGTAAATGGTTTTTTTTTTCTCACATTTTAATAGGTTAATTTTGAAATGTTTCAAATAATTTTAAATTTCAAATATGTAGTTTTGGTAGTTGTTGAAATATATCGCTGTGGCAGATGGACGGACGGACGAACGGACAGATGAAAGGATAGACGGACGAAGGGACGAATATTTTATATATTAAAAGAAATTTAAAAAATTATAGAAAATTTATGTATACCATTAATTTTGCTACAATCTGACAGGATACTTAACGCCATTAAATATTTTAAATGGGAAATTTTAAACAAAAAAGTCACAATAGTAACAAATAAAATTTAGATAAGGCGTACGTCTTCACTGACGTTTTAATAATTATTTAATATTATATTTATAATTTTAAAATTAATTAATCAAGATTTACTTGTCAATGATTCTAATTTAAAATAGTAGTCGCCATTAAAATCATACCAGTCGACGACTTTCCCATCATACCATACGTATGCTCCTTTCAAATTCTGAGGGGCATCTAGTACTAGGTACAGTGGTACTTCAGCGGCTAGATCAGTACTATAGAAACCAGCACCGCGGGTCATGTCTGTTCTGACTAATCCTGGGTGCATAGAATTCACAGATATGTTCCTAGAGGCTAACTCTTTCTGCTGCAATGTCGTTAGAGCACTGACAGCAATTTTTGATACTCTATAAGCTGCAACAGTACCTTCATCTACCATATCTTCTCTTTTAAAAGTTCCATTCTTCGATGACTCCAGATACCAACTTACAAATTCATTTATATCGTTCAACGTCAAATCTTTCTTAGATAATCTATCTAACCAATATTTATTTCTCAAATTAGAAAGATGGCCACAGCAACTTGAAATGTTTAGCACTCTTCCGTTGTTTCTTATCAAGGGAAACAAATATTCTTTAATTGTCAAATGGCTGTAATAGTTTATATCAATTATATATTTGTTTTCTTGTACGTTGAACACTGCAGCATTGTTTATCAAAATATCGATACCGCCATATTTTTTAGATGTTCACTAAATTGAATAACACTATTTTTATCTGCTACATCTAGCTGATGATATGCTACTTGCAAACCTTCTTTCTTCAAAGCATCCACGACAGTTTTACCTCTGTTAACATCTCGGGATGTGAAATATACAACTCCATCAAATCTCTTACAAAGACCTTTAACAATAGAGTAACCGATACCTTTATTAGATCCGGTTACAATAGCTACTTTATTCGACATGGTTAGTGCTTTAGACTGTACTATAGAATGACTGGATTTTGTGCAGTTATCTGAATTATATACAAATAGATATCATTGTAAAGGTCAAGTTTTTGGGTATTTCTGATATGCACTGAAATTTCTTTGTATGTTTCTCTATCCAAATATTGTTTGTTAATAAATTATATTAAAGATTATTGCTTTATAATTACATTTTATACAATAACTTTTATCCATATTACAACCATTGATATTATCAATTAATAATATAAAATCATCACAATCATTACAATAAAGTTTAATGAAAAAGCAATAACTGCTTGTGTTGGAAACAGGCAACTAGTTAAATCTCTAAAATAGATATAGTCGCTGTTTTTTGTCTGTTTATTTCTTTGTTTTTTCTTCTAAACCATGCAATGGAGATTGATGCGGTTTTCACTGTCCTTTAGAGAATTTCTTCTGCAAGTTTTATATGTATAATATATGCATAATATAGTGCAGATAATATGAAAATTCCAAAGTTTTGTGATTATATTATAAAAATGATGTTTTTGGGTGCTTACATTACCAATGCTGGCTAAACCTCAAGAGATTTATCAAAATAATATACTAATAATATACAAATATATACTTTAAAAAGGTCTATAGAATGTTCTGCGATTATATATATTTAACTGCTAAGTATAGCCCATAGTGATCATTTTTATTTTTTACATATTCTATCTATCTATCCTATTTAAGAGCTGCGCTCTTGTCGGTGGAGCTCTTGCCACTCACTACGATTTACAACGAGTCTCTTCACCTCTTGATACGACACGACACCAACTCCTTCCAAGATCTGCCTCATGTAACTATGCTTTGGTCTCCCTCTTCATTTCCCTTCTGCTTTTACATATTACTAAAAAATAATGGGCTAATCACAAAGCTATTTTTTTAATACAAAAAATGAATCCTTTTACAATTAAATTCATAACATATGCTGTGCGTTTAATAATAACTCTAGGTTATGACCAGTTGAGAGCAGACAATCCAGATACATTGCATATGTTTGCTCATCTTTTATTTAAACCAAGTATTATTAAAAAGTTTAATGCCTGTAGAAATCAGTGACGGGGTCTTAGGCCATATACGAGTACTTTGTTTTAAGGATAGAGCAATTCTGTTATCTGCTAACAAACAAGTAAGCGAGGTAATAAAGAGTAATTTGACTCTCTCAAAAGTTGAAGCACTGACATGTATTCTAAATGTAGACAGTGTGATTAGTCTTAAAGATGTTGTTCATTTCAACTACAGAATTTCTTAAATCCTTACAATTCTTTGGAAATAAATTGTTGTTGAATTATGAAACCTTAATCCACCCAAATTGTGTAATTTTACACGTTTAAAAGCGAAATCCTTAAAGACCTTTTCAATACTGCTCAGATATGAAACTGGAGAAGTTGTTTTAATTCCTCGAATTCCCTTAATGCTCACAGACTTACCATTTTTATTTCAAGAATTTCTGGAAATTGCATTTCCAGTAAAACTATCTTTTTCAATGACCATTAATAAATAATAGGGTTAAATATAAAAGCTTGTCGTTAATTATCTTTTCAATAGAAATTGCACTGAGTAAAGACGTGACCATTATTTATGCCATCTCTGACTTATCATACCACTTGGGCCGAGAGGTCAGTCAATGAATCTAAATCAGCTAAGCAACATTTTAAAAATAATACCACATTTTTTTCATCTAAAATACTGCAGTCTTTAATTTCTTAATTAAACGCAAACAGCAATTAAAATCTTTAATTTACATCGCGGTTTGTGTTGCTTATACGAGTAAAGCATTATTTAACTAAAATAGTTATATCAGAACATCTAACGAGCTTAGCTCAGATCTGTCTGATTACATAGCTTAAACAATAAATAAAAGATGGTAAAGAATAATTCTGAATTGGTAAATGGATAATGATAGTGCGGAGCAAACTACCACGAGATGAAGTTTAAAAATATTGCAGAGTCGATGGATTCATTTCGCTTAATGGTATTTTATGATGAAATTGGGGAGAATTATATTTAGCCGTAAGCGATAAGTGGGTTGCAATCATGATGATAAATGCTTTTAAAGTAATCTTGATCATCTAGAGATATGATATTGCAACAGTGTACTATCGACTATAACGTTTTAAAAATTTGGTCCTACAATTAACTAGCATTATAATAAAAACACCTTGAATAATTACAAAATATATTAAAAACATTATAATACGCAAAACTCGTATTATAAATATGCTCAATTCTCATTATTGGTTAAGCTATTCCTTAAGTGAAATTTCCTTGGTCTGGTGGAAGAAGCAACTCGCGGAAGTTACCGACCCGCAGAAGCTGTTTGGAGTACTTGCCGGTGACGTGGATGATAGAGGGAAGCCTTCTATCCTTAGGCGGCTGCTAGTGCTTTCTTTTAACTTAAATTAAAGAGGAACTTCTGTTCCTGAGCTTCGTTTATCAAATAGGACGATATGTTCTATCCTTAAATTTGTTATTTCTTCTTAAGCAAAAAATTTAATCAATATTACATACATACATACATATCTGTCACGCCTGTCTCCTATTAGGATAGGCAGAAACAATAGAACGCCAAATGCTTTGATTCAAACAAACCTCTTTCGCTTCTTCCACATTCATCAATCTTTTCATACACGCTCACCGGTTACAGGTACTTTTAATTTGGACCTTCTTTAGCACGTCGCCTATTTGGTCGACGTACGTTCGTCTAGGGCGGCCCTACCGACATCTTCATTCATTCTTGCTCGATAGATCTCTTTCGTAATTCTTCTTTCATCTATCCTCTCCAAATGACCAAACCAACGCAAATTCCTTTTTCGATTTTTGTCACTACATCGTCTTTCAGTCTACACTTCTCTCTAATCACACTGTTTCTTATATTAACTAATTATATTACCTATAATATTAAAATTTTGATAAATTATTTCCCTGCTGGTCAAATGCAGATCATCAAGCCGTTATAAAATTTAACAATATGAGCAAGAACATGAAACAGGGCTGTGTTCTATATAGATGCATCCATTCAATGCGCCCTTCCTATTAAATTAGAACTGCCGTTACTTGGTAAGAGAAGGCGCGAGCTATGTAATCATCTGTCAATGCACAAATAGAATATAAAATATATCGGATAACATTATTGAACAACTAGGTGCCGTGAGTCAAAAATCTGCTACGGATGGTGTCGAATGAAACAGCTACAATTCAGTAGGAATGATAGGAAATTTTGATTAATTCTCTCTAAGGACAGGTCATCAAAACAAAGGAAAACCTTAACAGCAAAAATTATTCTGCTAACAACGCCATCTAGTATCTGTTCTCAAACTAAATTTTCAATATGGAAATGCATTTCTTAAACAATTGTATATTATATGTTACACAATAGACTCCCAGTTAGCACTGGTCGCAAAGACTTCTTCACTTGTTCCTACAAGTGGCTTTATCAGTTTTATATTAATCATAAACATGACAAAGAAATTATTCGACTTGACTTTAGTCTGTCATTTTCCATTTACCCTTTTCATGAAAATACTCAAGATACCTTAAGCAGAAATAAACAAGTCTCAACCAGGAAAATACTACTTTGCAGACACAACCAGACTACCAGAGGGAGACTTTGTACAAAAATCGATTGTCCCATTCGTGTTTCAACCATGAAGCAGTTGTGTTCACATGGCTGTGTTTTAGTTTGAAGGATGGGATATGGCGTGAATGTACTGGGTACAGAGGAATAACACCTGAGTCCTCAGGAATGGCAACGCGTGGGGAGTATCATTGGCGAAACAGTATACTCTGTTATGTCCATGGTACTGCTCATGTCTGTAGGTGACGGTTACACTTTCCATCAGGTGGGCCGTCAGCTTGTTTGCCATTCTAAGTTGTATAAAAAAAGGAAAATACTACATTGCAGACACAAAGACAACAAAGTCAGTATCAACGTGTAAGTTATATTTATATATGTTGTTCTAGTCGATCCATACTCGATCGCTTTTTGAATATTTTTATATGTAATCATATTCAGAGCATGAATTATGTCAACAGGATATCGACACCTATCATTACACGAACAATTAGTGCCATGGATATTCACGATAATACCATACGAGTAATTGTCTTTGGTTATACGATTACGGTTTGTTTACGAAATAATATACACGGTATATACGTTTTCACATTATTTAGTAAACAAGGTCATAATCTTAATGGCGTGACCTGTATCGTTTGCTAAATAATTGGAATTATTAAAAGATGTCGTATTCGACAAATTCAAAAAACTTACCTACAATTTAACAACAGATTTTTATAATATATTAGGTTTTGTCAGCGACTTCGTCCGCGTGACTGGTATATATTTTTGACCGAGATAAATAGTGACCTTTGTCCTCTTTCACCCATTATAGTACATGTATACCAAATATTACAGAGATCATAAGGTTACGAACAAACTGACTTTTACATTTATATTATTAGCAAGGATAAAACTTTTATTGTTACAATATATAGATGCCCTTTTATGCGACTTTATTTAAATACGTAATTTATTAAAGAAATATATTAAGATAGAAAAAAAAACTAATGCTAAAGGTTTTAAAAATTATATTTTGCACAATATTTACAAATATATATACCTCAATTTACCACAATATTGTTAACTTAATTATTACACAATTGCAGGAAACTAATATTTCATCTTCAATGTTTTACTCTTGAAATAGTAATCGGCGTTGTAGTCATACCAATCAAGAATTTTCCTATCGTACCACACGTACGCTCCCTTTAAATCTTGGGGAGCATCTAGCACCAGGTACAATGGGGTCTCAGCAGCTTGATCAGCGCTATAGAAACCAGCACCGACTGTCATATCTGTTCTAACCAATCCTGGGTGCATAGAATTCACTGATATATTTCTCGATGCCAACTCTTTCTGTTGTAATATGGTCAGAGCACTCACAGCGACTTTTGAAACTCTATAAGCTGCAACAGTACCTTCATCTGCTATATCTTCTCTTTTGAATGTTCCATTCTTCGACGATTCCAGATACCAACTGACAAATTCATTTATATCGTTCCGGGTCAAATCTTTTTTTGACAACCTGTCTATCCAATATTTATTTCTGACGTTTGAAAGGTGTCCACAATCACTTGATATATTCAACACTCTTCCATTGTTTCTTATCAATGGGAACAAATATTCTTGTATCGTTAAATGACTGTAATAGTTGATGTCAATTATATATTTGCTCTCTTCATAGGTGTTGTAAAGTTCCACGCTGTTTGCCACTGCAGCATTGTTAATCAGAATATCGATACCGCCATGAGTTTGTCTGAGGTACTCACTAAATTTGATGACGCTATTCTTATCTGCAACGTCTAGCTGGTGATATGTTGCCTGTAAACCTTCTTTCTTCAAGTTTTCCACAGCAGTTTTACCTCTGTTTACATCTCTGGAGGTCAAGTATACAACTCCGTCAAACCTCTTGCAAAGTCCCTTGACAATGGAATATCCAATACCCTTATTAGAGCCGGTGACTACAGCTACTTTTCTCGACATATTTAACGATTTATGGTGAGATGTAAAATGACTGGAGTTGCGTGAAGTTATCTCTGTTATATACAAAATGTTATCGTTATCATAAGGTCATGTTTATAGTGGTTTCTGATATTGACCAAAAATATATGGATAATTCCTCGACGTTTCGATAACAAAAACATATAAAGTCACGATAGCAGAAGAGTTCCTAGGTATCTCTCCTAGCAGGAAAAAAATCGTAATATCACAACGACATTTGTCATGCAAAGTTATATTTTATTGTTTCATTTCCGACAAAGGAGCGGCTTCCTTTGATTTTGAGACGTGATCTTTTTAAGCACCGCAGTCTTATATCATAAAACAATATTGAACAATAAATATTTAAACGCTATATTGGAACGTCAAATACAAACCATATACTTGTTATTAATTTATAACTCGGTAACAACAGAGTTTTAAAAACATTTTTGATCAAGAATACTTTGTAGCTTTACTTTGAACGTTTACAAAATCAATCATGAATATACATATATGATACGTCGCTTTGTTATTTCTTTACAATTTAAATAATTGATATGTATGTATGTACTCTAGGTTGTTTTACAAGTAGTAACAATAAATATATATCCTATTCTTTATTTTTTATGCAACTTAGAATGGCAAATATTCTCTTAATATTTATGCATAAATCACTTAATGAGAAATTAATAAGTATGAATATGCACTTAATAAACTGTTTGAAAAGATTTTTTTTATACAAACAAGCTGACGGCTCACCTGATGGAAAGTGGTAACCGTCGCCTACAGACATGAGCAGTACCATGGATATAACAGTCTTACAACACTCCTATACACTCGTCCTCTTCAATCTATTTAACATTAGAATCTATTTGTAGATATATCGTTGTTAACCATACAGTAATTATACATAATACTGTTGAATATAAATAGGATTTTTGAAAAGAAATTTGTTGATTTATTATTGTAATATAAAACACTGTACATTAGGGAGGAAAAAGATTGTTAGCAATGGAGTTTGACAGCCCCATTGCAAGCAATATGCCCTATTAGGTCGACTTCCACGCGGTTCCGCCTGGAAATCATCGTGAACAATTCTTGTTGAATTCGTCACGATGGGCTAACTGACCTGCTTCATCCTCACCTATCATCCTTCACTGGTGCCCCGCCGGTGTATACCGATAGCGCGGGTGAGGTTACCATTCCATTATCACACATTAAAAAAAACACTGTACATTAAGCTAATATAAAACATTCTACTAAAGGATTAAATAAAGAGAAATTATATAGGATGAATTAAAACTAGAAAACAATGGTATCATACATACATTTGTACAGTTACAATCTTGTTTATTATTTTGAAACATTCCTTTAAATATTAGTATAGATAAACCAGCTTTCCATCAGGTGGGCCGTCAGCTTGTTTGCCATTCTAAGTTGCATAAAAAAATTAAATATCCATTTGAAGATGTTCATTATAATTACCTAAAGAAGTATGATGGAAATCGCTAATCGCTTATAACTTGCACGCTGTCACGATTCGTCCCCGAGGAGACATTTCAGCAAACTTACATCGATTGAAGACATGACCACTGTGTTGGTAACACGACCCACTGTATTGGCATTTTCGGGCTAGTAGATTGGCAATCGTGTATTGTACAGAGCCAGCATCGTGTTCGTGTATCAGGAGTTTGTACGTAATATTGGGTTATAATGTTAACACATAGAACATTACATTATAGTATTTAGATACATACATACATACATACATATTTGTCACGCATGTCTCCCATTAGGGTAGGCAGAAACAATGGAACTCCAAATGCTTCAATACAAACAAACCTCTTTCGCTTCTATTTAGTTACCTTTTTTAGCTGTTTAGTTACTCAATCCCGGCATCGAATAGGCCATCCCTTCCTATCCTGTGGGTGTCGTAAGAGTCGACTAAGCAAGGGTGAAGGATGGGCAGCAGCGTCCCTCTTATAACATCTCTAAAGCCTGACTGCGGTTGCCAATCCGCTTGCCAAGTGTGACAACTACTGGCAAAACCCCCAAGGGAGGCTTATGTTCAGCAGTGGACAGTTAAAGGCTGGCATGATGATGATGACGATTTAGTTACCATACTAGTCTTAACCTGCGACACTGCAAAATTGCCTATGTCCTTTTTCATACCATATAGTACGTGTATAATTATATACAATTTTTTTTATACAACTTAGAATGGTAAACAAGCTAACGGCCTACCTGATGGAAAGTAGTAACCGTCGCCTATAGACATGAGCAGTACCATGGATATAACAAAGTATACTATTTCGCCCATGATACCCCATGCGTTGCCATTCCTGAGGACTCAGGTGTTATTCCGCTGTACCCTGTAAGTTCACGCCATATCCCACCCTTCAAACCGGAACACAGCCATGCAAACACAACTGCTTCATGGTTGAAACACGAATGGGACAGAGGTACCCAAGCAATCGACTTTTGTACAAACATTTGGACCTAGAAAGATATTTTTCTATTAATATCTCGTTGTAAAAACAATTTACTTCTAATATAATATCGCGGTAAAGACAGTTCACACGAATGGGACAGAGGTACCCAAGCAAACGACTTTTGTACAAAGTCTCCCTCTGGTAAAATTCCGTAATAATTAGTCGAGTCGTTAAAGCATCAAAAGGTCACAAACAAACTCATCTTGATATTTATAGTATTAGCTTTCACCCACGTTCGCATCATCGAAGTGTCTTAATCGACTGAAATATAAAGTAGCCTATTTATTTATTTAATACAAAAATCCACAGCTCTTAAAAACAACTTACACGCTAAGTCTCTTATAAATACAGCCAATAACGGATTTCATATACTTGTATACTCTTACCTTTACAAAACAAGTGAAATAGTTGTCCTTGAGTTTGGAGCCTGGTGATTTGTAAGACGGATTATCTTAGTTCCGACACCAGTCTCTCACAAAGATTGTTTTAAATAACCTATGTTGTTATTTTGTGAGAGGAATAAATATATATTTAATTATATAAACGAAATACCAGAGGGAGACTGTACAAAAGTCGATTGCTTGGGTACCTCTGTCCCATTTGTGTTTCAACCGTGAAGCAGTTGTGTTTACATGACTGTGTTTCGGTTTCAAGCGTAGGATATGGCGTGAATTTACTGGGTACAGAGAAATAACACCTGAGTCCTCAGGAATGGCAACGCATGGGGGGTATCATGGGCGAAACAGTATACTCTGTTATGTCCATGGTACTGCTCATGTCTATAGGCGACGGTTAGCACTTTCCATCAGGTGGACCGTCAGCTTGTTTGCCATTCTAAGTTGTATAAAAAAAAAAAGAAAATTGTAATTCTAAAGCAAAATAGGCAAGATAGAATGGGGGTATGTAAGTAATGTAAGAAATAACCTATAACAATGAGTGTCTCGTTATGTTGTGGTGTCAGGTGGTGGTCAGGTTGATAAATATGTAATTTAAATAAAATCTATGTTGCTGCAGTTCAGGCCTATGTTCTTTTCCTCCCCATATAGTACAAGTACGTATATATCATTTCATAGCAACTGGAAGTTAACTCGCCCACACATTTATAAATTAATAAGAATTTAAGGACAAACAACAAAACAAACCCCTTTTTGAAACTTAAAATACATATATACTTGTTCAAGAGACTACACATCAGGCTTAGACAACAATAGTTTATTAGAATCAATGAGTCGATTTTGCATTGCAACAAGCATTTTACATCCAATCAACACAATAGCAAATAGAATAGACAAAAAATAAAACTAGTTCGTAATTTATTTTCGGAAGAAACGGGTCTCAAGTAACATAGCTGTATATCAAACGAATTGGAAATCAGCTACTTTTGGAAAATTCAAAACGTAAATCACTGAATGTGTCTATTACCATAAACCAAAGGGAGCCTTGTACAAAAGTCGTCTGAATGAGTATCTCAACCGAAACACCATTGGTGTATCTGTCGTAAAACAACTGTGCTTACACAGTTGTGTTTCGGTTTGAAGGGTGGGATACGGCAGTGAAATTACAGGGAACGGAGGCATTACACCATAGTCCTCAGGAATGGCAACGTTCGAGATTCGAGAGACATTCCGAGATCCACGGTGCTGCATGCCCATATATGCGAGTGCGTCAGCTTGTTTGCCATTCTTCAAGTATCATAAAAAAAAAGCTTCGTTAACTCCTTGTCGTGAGAAGCTGCGACGTTTTACATCTCTTTAGTTACAAAACAATAAAAACATCGTAAATACTACAGAGGGAAAGGCGATTTATAGCTCTCGCAGTGAAATATTGAAGCTGTTGCAAAACCGCGCGCCGTTCGTCACACAACGAACTAACCGACCGACCCTGTACCAAAGTTGTTACAAGTTCTCTCGTAAAATGCTTACCATTGAAAAGTGGGGGAAACATAAAAAGAGCTTAGTAAATACGTTTCAGAAAAGGATGATAGTCTGTCTTCATATGCAGTCTCTTATAGGCAGAGAGAATCGAGTTCCAAAGGCAAATATAGGAATAGAAAAATATTTATTGCCAGAAAATATTAAACTTATATATATATATATATAAGTTATATTGTATTTTATTAGATAGTTATATTGTAATTTATTAAATTTCCATTAAAAACGATTGCCGCTTTCTTTATGTTTTTAAGAGCACATAAGGTTGTAATATATCGGGTACGTTATATCAGAGGTCTTCGTCCATAATGATCGCAACCTAGAAACACTGAGGGGAGAAAGAATTGTTAGTAATAGGGATTAGTAACCCCATTGCTAGTAATATACGCTGTCAGGTCGTCTCCTCACGGTTCTCCCTGGAAACCTATGTGCATGATTTATTTTTGAATTTGTCACGATCAGTCAACGGATCTGCTTTCATCCTCACCTATCATCCCTCACTAGTGTCCCACCAGTGTATACCGATAGCGCAGGCGGGGCAACCATTTCATTATCATCCATTAAAAAAAATTTAGAAAGACAACACCAGAGGGCGATATAGAAGTTTCAGTACTATCGTACTTTGATTCTCATACCAGCAAAGCTGTGAGTGACAGTTAGTTTGCTAATAAACTACAAATATTAACAATTGTTCGTCATATCATTCGTAAGCACTCATTTGCTGACTCCACGTGGATTTAACGTATTATACAGTATGAATGCCCGGTCGTTAGCGGAATGCTTAATATTCCATTGTTTTCTAATGCTCATTCGCATAAACACGCTGATGAATTAACAATATTTAGTTCATTTATCACAATATCCAAAGAGATATAACAAATACAAATTTATTTATTTATTATTTATTATACACAAAAAATTACAACATATAATATATATAAAATAAAGATGTACAACAGGCGAGCTTAACTCTGTAAGAGTTCCCAGCAAACCCTGAGTGGAAAGGAGCATTAATTACTAGCGGGCAGTGTGCGTACAATAATAGAAGGAAACATTATAGATGTTTCTATTAAGAAATACTAAATATGTTAACATATATACAAAGTAACTCATATAATTAAAGTCAAAATACATACATATTTGTATACAATAATACATATATACATAAATATAAAATATCTCTTCTCACACAAAATACGTACATATACATACATAGACATAATAAGTTTATGAGGACAGAAGATGCTCTTTTAATCTGCTCTTGAATATATTCAGCGATTGACTTTCACGAATATGCAGTGGAAGAGAGTTCCATAGTCGAGCCGCATGAACCGTAAATGATCCACTATAGCATGAGGAGGTATGAGGAGGGATTTTAAGAATAAGGGAATACAATCATATACGTCATTCATGTTTTATTAAACCAACAAATATTTTTTTTAAATACTACTACAGTTTTTTAGTGTTACATAAATGATGGCTCTCTCGTTCGGCTGTAAGCAAAAGTAGATAGAGACGCATTGCGAGGACCTTATACGCGAAGGAGGGCCTCGTCGATGATCAACTATCATCATAAAGACCACGACCACTCTGTCAAGAGTGTAAGAGAGAATGATGATGAATGAAAAGATCATTTGCACGATTGTTTTATACTAGCGGAAAATTAAGGGTTCCGAATTGGTCCCGAAACTACTCGAGCTTTCTCAATCTAACTACATGCAAGTTAATCACTTACCAGAGGGAGACTTTGTACAAAAGTCAATTGCTTGGGTACCTCTGTCCCATTCGTGTTTCAACCGTGAAGCAGTTGTGTTTGCATGGCTATGTTTCGGTTTGAAGGGTCGGATATGGCGTTAATTTACTCGGTACAGAGAAATAACACCTGAGTCCTCAGGAATGGCAACGCATGGGGGGTATCATGGGAGAAACACTTACTTGAAACTATTATGTTAATGATAATGCTCATGTCTATAGGCGACAGTTACCACTTTCTATCAGGTGGGCCGTCAGTTTGTTTGTCATTCTAAGTTGTATAAAAAAATCATTATTACATTAAAATACTATAGACTAGATTATTTGACGTTCATAAGCGGCTAAAATGTCCTACATGAATAAATGATTTTTGAATTTTGAATTTTGAATTTTATGCAGAAATTCCTCTCCATACACTTTTTTTATAAGGGGTTTGAAAACACTACCGCGTGCATACTTAGTTATCTGTGACACGAACGTTCTCTCAATGAATAAGCAACCGTTGGACACACTCGGCGCAGACAGCCATTAGGTACACTTAGAGCGTGCAAAACACAAGTATGAATCGAGAATTTAATTAAAGAGGCCTGGCAACTGGCAGACTGGCGGGTTGCCAGCGTACCAGGTTGAATGCTGGCGGCGCTTCGGACCTGATAATGTCGGCTAGATTTACGATTGTGACTATAGATTGCTTAAGTACTATAAACGCCATTGGGACTCACGTACGTGTTATAATTTAGGAAAAAATCTAATACGTCCGTTGAAAATATTGCTTTAATTATATTAAGAGGAATAATTATATTAATAACTAGCGGCCCAGTACGTGCTTCGCTATGTATAAAGTGAAATAATAAAAAAATAATTGTAAATGACCGCATGAATGACATAACAACATGCTTATACTGTCAACACTGAAAAAAGTTTCAATTCGACAGCACAATCCCCATCTTAAAAAAAGTTTGAATTTGACACAAAACTCCTCATTAACAAAATGGCCCACCATTTATTGATTTCATTTGTTACAAAAATGTGATAAATGACGAACTGCTCGAGCGATTTTGTGCAAACTTCATATTAACCATCTACTAAATAGTCCGAATAAAGCCTAAATATTTGCTTTGGATAGGTGAGCCTGTTCTTGAGTTATAAAATTACAATGAAAAGTGGCATTAATTTATATATATATATATATATATATATATATATATATATATATATATATATATAGATAATCAGATTTAAAATTAATTTCGACTGCTCAATATAAGCATCCTCCACAGAACGCTATAAGAAACGATTCTATGTCGACTACATCTCCTTAAGTTTTTGCGTCATAGTTTTTATTTATTTATACTTAATTGTACACAAAGATTACACAGTTATAGTTTATTTTATACAACAGGCGAGCAGACAGAGTAACAGAGTTAATCTGTTGGAGTTCTCTTTCTGCAAACCCTGTGTAGAAAGAAGTAATTGTACAATAAAAAAAGGAAAAAGTATGGTTATGATGTTTCTACTGAGAAATCATGCTTATAAATTACATATTCATTCTTGGAAATACTTAGAAAAAGCTATATCTAACTATTGTTAGATATTTTAGCACATTAGATAAATATTCAGTGAAATCTAGCATTAATATTTAAACTCCATTCTCTCCACTGCCTGCCTTTTTTTACCAACCTGTATATCCATGAGTCGGCTACAAAAACCAGCGCGCGTTATGATTTTTATCAATATTGGCTCGGTCATATTGGTTTAATCGCTGGTGTTTGTTTAGCAACATGGCTTTTTATCGGTTTTCATAGCGTTACATGACTTTTATTTTATGCGACTTATAATGGCAAACAAACTGACGGCCCACCTGATGGAAAATGGGAACTATCACCTATAGACATGAGCAGTACCATGGACATAACAGAGTATACTGTTTCGCCTATGATACCCCCCATGCGTTGCCATTCCTGAGGACTAAGATGTTATTCCTCTGTACCCTGTAAATTCACTGTCATATCTCACCCTTTAAACTGAAACAAAACCAATGCAATCAACTGCTCCACGACAGAAATAACAATGGAACGGAGGAACCCAAGCAAACGACTTTTGTACAAAGTGTTCCTGTCTGATTATATGTACTGTATTTATAAAATAACATCTATAAAAATTTACTTTTGTATATGATAATACTTGTTCTTTTCCGCAGGTTTGTTTATCATTAATAATAACAGTAATAGCTTTTATTTAACAATCTTATGTAATACATATTTCTTTACTAAATACGTATTTTTAACATTTGTCGTGTAGATTATCCTGCTTCTCAACATAGGCCTCACCTAAAACTTGATACAAATTGCAATCTTGGGTTTTCCTTCTCCATGTAATACCTGCAATTTTGTTATATCCTCCTTCCACCTATGACGCTGTCTCCCTTTCATTCTTTTGTTTCGCCTTGGCTACCCCTAAGGATGTAACCGTCCTTAGTCCATTTATCCTTTTTGTTTCCCATCACGTGACCCGTCCATATCCATTTTAGTTTTTTAATCCAATATGTCACATGCATACCTCCAATTTGTTTCCGTATTGTTTGTTTCTAGTTTTATTTTGTTTCTTATTTTAACATTGAGCATGCTTCTTTCTATATCATATAGATAAGTTATTAGTTTGCAAAAATTGTGTCGTGTTAAACTCCATGTTTGGGATCCATATGTTATTAACAGTTAGAATACGGTAAAATATTGTTTTCTTAGATTTATAATATTATATTATATTATAGTAGTATATCAAGATTTTTCAATATAGTAAATGTATATCTCGTATTTACTTCCTATATAGAGGCTTCCTCATAAACTGCCATAAGGAACGGTACGGAGACACCTCCATCCACTGATTTTATTTGATCCAATGTATATATCGTCACTCTATTTATTGGAAAGTCTCCCTACATTATATTTTACCGTACGTGGTCGCCACTCAAGAACCTTTCTTCCCCATCGGTTATCGGTTCTTCGAGCTATGTAACTAGCTCATTGCCACTTCAGCTTGCTTATTCTTTGAGCTACGTCAGTCACTTTGATTCTTTTTTCAAATATCCTAATTTCAAATCATGTCACGCAAAGAAACTTCGAGCATAACCTTCTCCATAGCTTGCTGACTAACTTGAAGCTCATCAATCAATTTTTTATTAAATCGTGAATCAATATTATATTTACACTAAACTAGTAGTCAACTAAAATAATATCAGGTACCTAACGTACCTACTCCACATTTTATCCGCGAAAAACGTTTTCACTACTTCGTACATCAATCATACCACGCATGTTTCACGTTACGTCATTTATGTGTTATTTCTCCTCTCCTTTCCTCTCCCCTCCTCGCGTGTCCTACTGCCACAGATATAGATAGAAATAGATGACGTAACTATCGTATATGTATTTAAAAAACGAACAGAGTTTCGTGCCTCCACTCAAACTGTTTATAATTACTCTTCTCCATCCAAAGGTTGCCTGGAAGACATCGCTCTTAGCGATAACGTCGTCCATTGTTTTCTTAGTGTAATATTTTTTGGTAATCGTTTGTATTTATAATAAGTGTACTATTGTAATCTTATGGAGGAAACAATAAAGAATATCTATCTATCTTAATATTATATAGAAACTAAGCGTGCTACCTTGTTATGTTGCAAAATCTGTCAATTAATAGCATACCCAATCTCACACTTTCAAGCGCACACAAGCGCTTTAGAAAACAACACCAATATTGCTGTTTTTTTTTTTTCAATTCCCTAAAATGTTTTTGACATAAATTTCATGTAGGCACTCCCGATAGAAATTTACCCGAACTCAGAATAGCCTCTTTTGAGCCAATTTACTTATGCGCCACGACGGAGCAAAAATACTATGTGTTGCTACTCCTTTCCATCCCCAAGGGAGTCGTAAATGGCGGCTAAAGGAATAAAGCAAAATACGCAAACGCAAGAGAAACAAAACTACAAGTAAAACTTTATACTAAATCCCGACTAGCGTGTTAATAATAAGCTTATTATACCTTTAAAGGGAGATCCGTACCATAGCGGGACATTTATGGTTTGTTATGGTTTTATGGTTATAATTTAATTTACATAATCTGACAGTTTATTGGCTTATTAGTTTTAGATATGATAATAATCTATTTATCGTATAAACTGCAGTTTTTTTTACAACTTAGAATGGCAAACAAGCTGACGGCCCACCTGATGGAAAGTGGTAACCGTCGCCTATAGACATGAACAGTACCATGGACATGACAGAGTATACTGTTTCGCCCATGATACTCCCCATGCGTTACCATTCCTGAGGACTCAGATGTTATTCCTCTGTACTTTGTAAATTCACGCCATATCCCACCCTTCAAATCGAAACATAGCCATGCAAACACAATTGTTTCACGGTAAAAACACGAATGGGACAGAGGTACCCAAGCAATCGACTTTTGTACAAAGTCTCCCTCTGGTAAATATAACAACGTGACTAAAACCCGATTATTGTTATAATGCAAAAAAATATAACCCCTAAATTACACCACACAGCGCGTCATCTATTTCAATAATATCCATGGCGCACGCCGTTCACTCACAGGCTCCCGGCGGACAAGGAAAAATCCACACGTAAAACGTTTACCGTTGAGTAACCTCAAATAAATACTATTGCAATAAAACATTCCGCCGGATCGCGGCTCGTGAGTTCCGTATATATTTTTTTCACAAGCTAAATTTTCACATTTGCTAGTCAGTTAATGTAAGGCAATGTCTTTCTGTTATATTCGTAGTTAACAGGTAACATAATGCTTTATTGTTTATTTTGATAGACGAGAATAGAGTTGTCATGTTATTAATTAAAAACACATTATCTCTCTATTATCACTTGATTATTATTAATTAGTTGATAATTAGGCAACTTCATACGCAATGGAAGCTCTTAAAAGGAATAAATTTTCCCTATTTTTTGCAAAATTTTTTTTATTACTTTTATTTATATGTAACACAGGGGGCAAACGAGCATGCGGATCACCTGATGGTAAGTGACTACCGCCGCCCATGGTCACCCACAACACCAACGAACTAAAGATTTAAATTTGTAAACGTATTTAAAATTATACAAATAAGAATGTTTCTTAGTAAATAAATAAAAAAAAAATTAAAACAGGTAAGTTGGACCGTCATGACGAATTCGCCGCCGTTTACGACTGATTCCATGGGAGCTCGCTTGAGAGTCGACTCGATAGGGTATATTACTAAGAACAAAAATTAATCTGTATTACTAATAAAACTTTGCCTCTTGGCAAGAATCAACGGATAGAACACGACTTGAGAAAGACTTAAGCGATTTGGATATATTTTTAAAATTACCAGAGGGAGACTTTGTACAAAAGTCGACTGCTTGGGTACCTCTGTCCCATTCGTGTTTCTACCGTGAAGCAGTTGTGTTTCGGTTTGAAGGGTGGGATATGGCGTGAATTTACAGGGTACAGAGGAATAACACCTGAATTCTCAGGAATGACAACGCATGGGAGGTATCATGGGCGAAACAGTATGTGTGTGTACTGTTATGTCCATGGTACTGCTCATGTCTATAGGCGACGGTTACCACTTTCCATCAGGTGGGCCGTCAGCTTGTTTGCCATTCTAAGTTTATTAAAAAAAAAGTCTAATTCAGATTTTCTGAAAAAGGAAAAGATGTAATTTATACGAGACAACGTCTGTCTAGATTAATATAATATTTCAGCTTTCAGTCAGGTATTGAGACGTGCTCAGTTCAGTTATTGGATTCCCAGTCCAGCAATAAGGGAATCAACTATCTGGTTTTTAATCTACTTCGAAAATCACTATGTTCTAATTTTAATTGGCTCATCGTTATACGTGTATTAATCTGGACTGTATTTTACCAGAGGGAGACATTGTGCAAGTCTTTTGCTTAGGTCCTCTGTCCCATTTGTGTTTCTACCGTGAAGCAGTTGTGTTTGCATGACTGTGTTTCGGTTTGAAAGGTGAGATATGGCAATGGATTTACAGGGCATAACATCTGAGTCCTCAGGAATGGCAACGCATGGAGGGTATCATGTACGAAACAGTATACTCTGTTATGTCCATGGTACTGCTCATATCTATAGGCGACGGTTACCATTTTCCGTCAGCTTGTTTACCATTTCAAGTTGTATAAAAAAAGTATTAAATATTAAAATAATAAAAAGTTATATTATACTTCTAAATAAATTATACTGTATCTTATAACAAGATATTTTTATCACTTCTATTATACGACCCTTGCGAATAGAGGTTCCCAGTTCGAACGCATTTTTTGTGGCAAAGTTACGCGATTACTGAACCGATTTTGATAATTATTTTTGTAATACACGAGTCTTGATCCCGTGTTGATCCCATTATAATTATTTGTGGATCAAAGCTGCGATTACTTGCGGAACAAAATACTTATCACTTAAATGCTTTGAAATATATTACAAAACGCTAATCTAAGCAGAACTTTACTTTGTACTTTGTATTTAAAAAAAAAATTCTTACACTGTATAATTATGTTGAAGTGAATGCTGTGAATACCTATAATAGGCATGTGCATTAATATTGTATTGTATTTAATGTTTGTTATACCTATATGTTATAATGCAATATGCTGTTGGTGTTCCTTAAATAAATAAATAAATAAATATCGGAATACTTAAGCATTCTTTTTTTAAATAAAGACATATTACACTTGTATATATTAAACGTCTATTCCATTCCATAGCGTGTAGTCACGGCATAGAGTGAACTACTTCTTCCTTTCTCCTCCTCCTCTTTTCCTCCCCGTAAATTAATGGTCGAGGGATGGACAGCAGCCCCCCTTAAAGCATCTTCAAAACCTAACTGCGGTTGATAATCTGCCTGTCAACCGTGGCAATTACTGGAAAATCTCCCAATAAGGATAATCCTATGGTTACCAGTGGACAGTAATACCTTATATCACCATCTTTGATATCATATCGTACGAGATATCTCGTTATTCATCGATGTATTTTATAATGATTGAAGTCGCGTTGTTTTTGCCAAACAATTGTTATCAAAAGATTTTTGATATCTCTTTATGAATCTGAAAGATATGATATCAAAAAGACATTTGAAGATTTTATCTTTTGTGTTTATTCTTTGATTATGAAATCTTTGCTTCGTATTTGAAGTATCTTATCGTTTAAATTAATCAAGTACTTGTTATAGATTACAGACTAAAAGTGACTGGAATTAATATTGAAAGTTGCTGTAGTAAAAAAGTTCTCGTTGGCCACTTAGGGAACGAAGTTTCAGTAGATTAGTTCATACTGTTTAGATCGAAATCTATTTCACTTTAGGTACGTTATAGAATTTACATGGTAATTTAGGTATGTATTCATAATGTAAGATAATTCAAGTGGTTGTGCGTGGAAGAAAGTCTGAAAAACGCACGGTGGAGGACCGCCACTCGTCCAGATGGTTGGGATGATTACATGGTAATTTAGGTATGTATTCATACTGTAAGATAATTCAATAAGTCTATGTACTTTTAGTTTAGCAGACGTGAAAACAATATTTTAAAGAAATTGTTAAGTATAAAAGTGGATGGCTGTAAAGGAAAAGTATGATCGAAGGAAAAGTGAATAAACTGTGCGAGATGATATGAATAAAATAAGAGTGAGCTCAGAAATGACAGTTGATAGGGATTTATGGAAGAAAAAGACATACTGTGCCGACCTCATATAACTGAGCAAGACAAAGCAATGATAACGACTTGTAGTTATACAATTTATTAAAATTTTGGCACACCAGAGGGAGACTTTGTTGATTGAGACAAAAGTCGATTGCTTGGGTACTTCTGTTCCATTCGTGTTTCAACCGTAAAACAGTTGTATTTGCATGGCTGTGTTTCGGTTAGAAGGGTGGGATATGGCGTGAATTTACAGAGTTTAGAGGAATAACACCTGAGTCCTCAGGAATGGCAACGCATGGGGGGTATCATGGGCGAAACAGTATACTTCGTTATGTCCATGATACTGCTCATGTTTATAGGCGACGGTTACCACTTTCCGTCAGGTGGGCCGTTAGTTTGTTTGCCATTCTAAGTTGTATAAAAAAAAGGCTACCTTAGCAATAAACAAATAAATCATCTAACAAGACTGGAATTCCAAATTATCCATTCACTATAGCAACTATTAGACATTCCTTATACACACACTAGAACCTAATCTTATCTAGCACTTTCATTTTACAAATGGCGTGGCCTCCTAAGCGTATTTCTGTTTGTGTGCAAAAAGGAACGGTTTACGCCAGCTACAATTGAGCGGACGGTCTTGGGAAACAAAAACAAAAGGGGAACTACTGTATTTTTTTTTAATGGATGATAATGGAATGGCAACCCCATCCGCGCTATTGGTATACACCGACGGGACACCAGTGAAGGATGATAGGTGAGGATGAAGTAGGTCAGGTAGCCCATCGTGACGAATTCAACATGAATTGTTCACGATGATTTTCAGGGGGAACCACGTGGAGGTCGACCTAATAAGGTATATTGCTAGCAATGGGGCTGTCAAACTCCATTACTAACAATCCCTTTCCCCCCTGAGCGGACGGTCTTGGGAGGCAAAAACAAAAGGGGGACTACTGTATCCGATAAACAGAAGTAAGATACACGCGCCATTGATTGCCTCGCAATGAATAACGTATGATAATGACAAGGTATTATCTAAGAACAAGTCATTACACAGAAGGAATGATAAAATAAAAACTGTAAATCATATGGTTGCCTCCTTTCTTCTTACGCAAATATAATTAGTAAAAAGAGAACGAAAGATACACTATCAGTTGCTATTTTTCTCAATTCATAGCCTGGCTAGTGTATAGAAAATGTTTGATATATCAATTATTTGACAATGACAAATTTTACATTACTAGATTGTATATTTGACACAGTTTATGTAGAAAGTATGCAAGCGGGTTGTATCTGAATTTGGTAGGGTTATACGGCCGTATAACATTTTCTATACACTAGCCTGCTATAAATTGACAATTTTATCACTCCTTCTATGTAATTCCTTGCTCTTAGAGTATTACTTATGTACTGACGTCCCGTCTCGATATTAATGACATAATGTTGTTATACGCTATAGAAATCATTTAGGTAAGTATCTATTACAAATGAAATCTAATAATATTGATAAAAAAAAGTTGATATCGATCGAAGGAAGACTTGAACTTATCTATTATTATTAGAAAGACCGCGTTCTATCTAAAGAAGTTTTTTTTTTTATACCACAAAGATGGCAAACAAGCAAACGGTTCGTCTGATTGTAAACGACCAATGTAGCCTACGAACGCTTGTAACAGTAGTCCAGTGCGCGTTGCCAACCCTGAAGAAATCTCAATACAATCTTTTTGAAGAATCCCATACTGTAGACTTTAGAAAAAACATCGGCAGGGAACTCATTCTAAAGCTTAAGCATTCAGGAGAGAAAACTCCTCTAAGACTGCACTGTATTGGACCATTTAGGTTCTAGTGTGTGAGGATGAATTCCTTGTTGATAGCGAATGGTGTAATGATATGGTGGCTTTGGGCATCATTTCTAACAAGAAGTTCAGATAAGTCAGACTCTAGAACTGTTATGAATGTGCAAGAGTTAAGAGATGTACGTAAACACAACGTTTACCTAAAATTAACCTGGCTTTTAACGTTGGCCTGAAAATAACTTGGCATTTGGACCATAAGAATAATAGATAATAATAATAATTCGAAGTACCTTTCATCTATTGTGATGTAGTGGATTAACTCACAGTTTCACATTCATATTGTTCCAGGTGCAATCTTTGCACAATATAAATATGTCAGGCTTAGATTTTATATGTAGATAGAGTGTCTCCATACAAATGCTTCGAGAAAAGCGGGTCAACTTTTTCATCGTCATCACCATTTCAGCCATTATCCGTCCACTGCTGGACATAAGCCTCCCCCATAGACTGCCATAAAGAATGATCCTGAGCCACCTGCATCTATTGACTCCCTGCAATGCATTTCAGGTCGCCATCTAGTGTGGGGTCGCAACTCAAGAACCATTCTTCCCCATCGGTTGTCATTACTTTTATGCAATACACAAAATATAATAGTTACTCATAACTTCCTTTATAACTTCTATGTTTGTTTTATTTTATAATTATTGCATCTTTTCATTTCAATGCGTAAAAACGAATTTTATAAATTAATTAAATATAGATACGTCAATATATATTGTGTGCGTAAATATATAGAATACTGATAAATAATAACGAGTCAGCTAATTTGACAATTAGCTGACAAAAAGTTAACCTGTTTTTGAGGCTCGATGCTCTATCTATATAATTTAAGATGTCAGTTTATAAATTTTAAATTACATTTGTAGTAACAAATAATAAGACTCTTAAGATTTTTAAATAGATAATCACTAAAATCGACGTTGAATTGAAAATATCGCGTAATACAAAAAGATCGATATGTATTTTTCATTAATTGGGAATCGACTTTATTTATTTTTTAATAACAATAATTTTGAAACCAGAAAAAGTATTTTCACACCACATTTTTTACAATTAAACTTAATTTTGTCTTGTCGAAATATTATAAAACTTAAGATTCGTATCGTGCGGACGACTCGTAATTCGTACGTTATCGCCGTGTTATATAATCGTCTTATCAGACAAGCATTACAGATAACAGCTCGGTAGAAATATAAGATAACGAGTTCAAGATAATACATTCAAAATATTTTCGTTTATATCATAATGTAATAAAGATGTTATTGACTTTTATGTTTTCACTAGATAGCGCCGATTTTGATTCGGTCCAAAATTTTATTTAGCCATTCCAACATAAAATCTGGTGAGCTGCCAAGAGGGGGAATGCATTTGAATGTAATAAAAGTGAGGGTAATAGAAACTTTATAGAGTCGTGGCTATATTTGAATTATATCGACAAGTTTCTGGCCTACTTATTATATTCCTATTTACTTATAACAAGAAAATATTGCTTCGAAAAAAACAGTTCTCTTTTCATTTAAGAGTTTCCTCTTGTCGGTGCAACCAATTCATGCGTTGTCTTCCAGCCAGCTCTATTCCAGGCCATATCTTTGACCTCCCTATACGATATGACACCTAGTGTTTCTTTTATCTGTCCCATATAGTTATTCCTTGGTCTTCCCCTTCCTCTTTTACCCTCTATTTTTCCTTCTATTATGCTTTTAAAAATCGTCATGTTGTGTAAGTTAGCTCAGCATTTTGCCTCTTATATTCTCTATTGTTTTTATTATTGTTTTTATGTCATTTACCCTAAAAACGTAGTAAATATCATGTATTTATTCTTCATTATATATACCAAATAATGGAATCATATGATTCCTCACCCTCACCTCTCTCACCAGAGGGAGACTTTGTACAAAAGTCGATTGCTTGGGTACCTCTGTCCCATTCGTGTTTTAACCGTGAAGCAGTTGTGTTTGCTGGCTGTGTTTCGGTTTGAAGGGTGGGATATGGCGTGAATTTACAGGGTACAGAGGAATAACACCAGAGTCCTCAGGAATGGCAACTTATGGGGGATATCATGGGCGAAACAATATACTCTGTTATGTCCATGGTACTGCTCATGTCTATAGGCGACGGTTACCACTTTACATCAGGTGGGCCGTCAGCTTGTTTGCCATTCTAAGTTGTGTAAAAAAAAATGTAGCATTTGTTTCAAAACAAGCAAGATTTTGCTCCACAAAACATATTCATTTTGTGACGAGCTTTAACTGTTAAAAAATGGGACTGACAGGGGACCAGACCCTATCGATTGCAAAAAGAATTATGTAAATATTTTCCAATTAACTACTAAACACATTTAACGATCATAAAAAAAAAACAAAAAACTAACAGCAATCAACAATCTGAAATGATGTTTATGAATAATGAATCTTGAACGACATCTTTATAAGACGATTAATTGCTCAAAGATATTTAAAAATAAAACTGACGAAAGCGAAAATGTTATTGTCAGTGGAAAAGATAGCAGCCTAAAAGTCCTCAAGTTATTATTAATGTATTAAGTGAATAAATCCTTCACTAACTGTCGAGTAGATACTGAAATAGGGATTTCGTTTGCCGTTGACAAGCCTTTGAGCGGAGCGGCGCGGCGCGCAGCGGGCGGCGCCGAGCAACGTTCGAATTTAAATTTTAATACTTCACAAACACTTGACTGTACATGTATTATATGTACATACACAAAGAAAGTGGCATAGTCAAAGAATAATCGTGCGATCCAGAGCGTACACTGCTCTGAGCTGTGCCATGAGTATGTGCATACAATTACTTAGAACTGCTTAAAGTATACCCCAATTGTGATAAAAAATCGCTTATATGTTTAAATCCATGCTTTGCTTTTAAGCAAAACTATCACTTAGCCTATTCGGGTAACTGCGACACACATGGCGAAAATATATTTTCATTTTTTATCTTTTGTTTTATATTTAAAAAGTGTAATTAATTTAATTGTATGAACTCATTTGTTAATTTACGTGTGTCATAAATGGCTCAAATAAAGTGTTTATTAATTGTCTATTTAATAGACAATTTTGTTTTTGTATTTGTTACTTCTCTGTTTCATATTGTTTCACTAAAAATGTTAAACAACACCATATGGAAGAGGTCACTAACTCCTGAAACACAGGTTTTTTCATACCTACCTCGGGAGTTAGGGACTTCAAATTATACTGTAACAAAGAGTGAAATAAAGATTATTTATTTATTTATATTATTTATAATTAACAAAGGAATATTGTTATAAATATAGTAATGTATAATACCAGATTGTTAATCTTTCTGGAATTAAACAAATAAACAATAAATGTACAATGTATGTAATAAAAAAATATCAAGGTTCTCTATACCTTTTTCTTGTACGCTTGTTACGGAATGCTTTTGCTAATTCCAAGTACCTAGTGTAAGCTTTAAAAAAATTTACTTGACGACTACGTTTATTGATAAGTTTGCATTGATATTCATTTGAGTTTTCGAAACCATCCGCCAGAGGCGCAGCTAAACTTTCAATATTCATACATATTGCCAATTTTTGAGTAAAGTATTAAAAAACACTCATAAATCACTTTTATTTATTATATAAATTAAATCGTATTGTTTATCATCATCACCATCATATCAGCCTTTAACTGTCCACTGTTGGACATAAGGCTCCCTATTAGGGAATTTGCCAGTAGTTGGCACGCTTGGTAAGCAGATTGGCAACCGCAGTTAAGTTTTACAGATGTTTTAAGAGGGACGCTGCTGCCCATTCCTCGCCCTCCTTTAGTCGTCCCTTACGATACCGCCGGGAAAAAAAGGGGTGGATTAATTTATGTCTGCACCACATAGTATATTGTTTATATTCGTAGGTAGATTCTGGTTGTGCCTATTTATTTTGTCTATGGTTGAACCCACTGCGGACGAGTGTCTCCGTATGTTAATGACAGTAATTGTTTCATTAGAGGGTTTAGAAAATTGAGCCCCGAGCGAGGCTCCCCACAGCTTGATCTAATATAATGCATGTAACATATTATATTCCGGCAAAAATAAACATATATATGGAAAATATTTATATACGCGGGAAATAAGCGAAATTTCATTCGTTAGGTGCTTTCATTTCATATTTATATTATTAAGGATGTTTTAATGCTAATGTTATTTTTTTAACGAGGATTTTATTAATTCATTATGTTGACTATGTACCGTATGAACGATTAAAAAGATAGTAAGTCCATGTAAATATTTATTTATTTAAACTTTAATGCACAGTGAAATTCTACGTACTTACATTTGGCGGACTTAACAAAGGACAGTGTTCTCTGCCGGTTAACCATTGGGCATACAGAGAAATATGTAGACGGTACGTTACTAAATTGAGGACACATAAAGTAGTGCTTAATGTAACTATATATTATAAACATATTTTTTATACAACAGAATGGCAATCAGCTGACGGCCCACCTGATGGAAAGTGGTAACCGTCGCCTATAGACATGAGCAGTACCATAAACATAACAGAGTATACTGTTTCGCCCATGATACCCCCCATGCGTTGCCATTCCTGAGGACTCAGATGTTATTCCTCTGTTCCCTGTAAATTCACGCCATATCCCGCCCTTCAAACCGAAACATAGCCATGCAAACACAACTGCTTCACGGTAGAAACACGAATGGGGCAGAGGTACCCAAGCAATCGACTTTTGTACAAAATCTCCTATATTTAGACTAATATAAACTTACACGTAATATGTAATATATATATATATATATATATATATATATATATATATATTATATATATATTATATTATATTATATTATATTATATTATATTATATATATATATATATATATATATACATATATATATATATATATATATATATATATATATATATATAGTATATATATATATATATATATATAATATATGTATTTATTATAAGAGCAAATAAAACAATATACCATATATACGAATTTTTCCCCTTAAAGATAAAGATTAGGTACTAGTCTAGTCTATCATTACCAGTGCAGCTTGGCGTATTGACATGGGGTTTTATTTCAGGTTTTCCTTCTCGTGCACTGATGTATCGGAGTTACGGAAGGATAATGGGAAATTCTCCAAACACTGTTAGTATGACCATAAATATATATATACCCGGTGGAAGTGGCATCAAAAACTTTTAATTATAAATGCAACAATGCGGTTAACTTTATCCTTTTTTCCTTTAGTTCTTGTGTAAATTAGGGTTATCATATTTTTTTTTAGCATTTAACATATTACGTAAAACTGCTCCTAACACATTTGCGAGTTTCGGGAGGAAGGAAACATCTGCTATTAAAGGAGATGATTAATTGGCCCCATTCTCCCTTTTTCCGTTGAAATCACCGTGGTTATTTTTTGGTAAATTCATCACTATGGGCCAACTGATCTGACATTTTATATTAACAAAATACACTAATGGTATATTTATATATATACCATTAGTGTATTTTGTTAGCACAGACTGAGTTCCCATTCCGTTTCTATCGATCAAAAGATATTTACGGGTATTCAAGAAAAAAGCTCTTAACGGGATATCTGTTTCTTGTTAACCATGTTTAATTGAGCTCTCAATAGAAAGGATACAATCCTCAGCTGGCCATTGTAGTTATTATTATTAAATTCACGGGTGTGCCACTTCTAGCTGATTATTTATTATATCCTTGTACGGTATGACAGTACAACTGGAAACGGCTTCGCGTAAAGTGTGCGTAACTTGTAATTCGTATAAAAGAAACCGCAAAATCCCTAGAAGGTGTAATGTTATATATACATCGCGCGTAGAGGTCGGGATTAGGAATATAGGACAGTGTGGGTCACTCAGGTCACAGAGCGGCGTCGGGGGTCGGATATGTCGTGGCTCGAGCAAGCCATACCGGCCAGCCAGTGGCTCGAGCCAGCCATATCGGTTTGTCGCACGATTTCTCTATTCCCATTACCAGATTTAATTTGCGCTCACTGAGTGTCGTTACAACAAAATTATACAATTTGGCTTTCCACCAAGTTTTATTTTTATTTTATGCTCTTTTGGAATTAAATATTTGTTTATTTTAATATTTATCTTTACTGATCCTACTATTATTACAAGTTTGTTAGTTACGATTAAGCGTGATCGCTTCAATAATTGAATGGTTTAGGAGTTTTGAATGAAATTATATGTACAGATAGATGATCTATTACCACAGATTAAAAAACAAAATACTTTCTAACTTACTTGAACGGAGCAAAATCGCAGAAAATGACTATTTAGTAGGTAATTAGCGATAAAAGAAAATTAAAAATATCTACTTTTCCTGTTTGAAACTAGTTGAAAATGGTAACTTAATAATAAATAAAAATATTATACAAAATAAAGTATATTCAAATTATCAATGGAATACATCTAAAAATACTAATAATAAATAGGAAAAAATTAAGGGAAAAATTAGAAATTTCAATAAAAATCGTCTAAAAATGCTCCGAATACAAACGTCCATATTTTCCGACCGTTTCCACGAAATTAAAGATAGCATTCCTCAATTTCAATTGCAGATTATGCAAAAAGTTGAAATATTAAACGTTTGTCCCAATCCTTTTTACCTTGACTGCTCGCTTGCCGCTCCCCCTAATTAATTAAATTCCCGTCAAAAAATAGAATTCATTAATGAAAAAGTTCCGCGAACATAAAACGGGGAGAGGCGGGAATTCCCGGTGTTATATTAGAATTACCCGGGATTATGCGGGATTGGTCCTAATTACGGGATCTCAAATTACTGCCGCTCACGGTTTTTTTACAGGATCTCCCCGTATATCGGTCTTTGGACTTACATTAAGTAGACGATATTACGTACTACGTAGGTTTAATTAGAGTGAACTAGGTTTTGTATGCGGCTTCGTCTGCGTAACCGGTTAAATTAGCCGAAATGAAAAGTCGCCTAACATTCATCATCATCATCATCACCTCAGCCATTATCCGTCCACTGCTGTACTTAGAGCTCCCCCATAGACTGCCATAAGGAACGGTCCTGAGCCATTCGTATTCGCCGACTAATCATCATGTCGTCCATTTAGTGGGGGTCGTCCCACACTGCGTTTGCCCGTACGGGATCGCCACCCAAAAACATTTATTTCCCATTGATTGTCAGTTATTCGAGCTAAGTGACTGGCGTATTGCCACTTCAGCTTGCTTATCCTTCGGGCTATGTCGATAACATACTACGAGTATCAATTTCTAACGTGTATGCCAAATGATAGGACATTTGCTTGGGCTGTTAGGGCATTCAGAAGTAACAAACAAACGAATTTGTACATTTATAGGTTAATAATGGTATGTTTTATGATTAATTAAAAATAGTCTGTTTATTTATCCATAGTTACATTTGGAAATCTTCATGATACTTAATAAAAAAAATATATTTCAATTATTAGTAAAAAATATACTAGGAGTTAATCTAGATATATTTTATTTGTGTTAAATTTAGAATTTATGAAATCGTTAAACATGTAAATATGTATGTAATTTTTTTATTATTATTTTAATTTAATATTGTTTATTACGTTGTACCGTCAATTATATTTTCTCTTATTTCGATCTACGGTCGACTGATAGATAACGCCATAAGGTGTTAAGTCCGCCATTTACACTATCTAGGTGTGTGTTAAAGTTTAATAAATATATAAATAAAAATCGGTACAAACTTAAATATTTATAATATTACTAATTATGTATTAATAGTTGTAGCACTTCAGCTGCCCGCTAAGGACATGTTTTCTCACTGTACTGGGTTGACTGGAAGAGATCTCTGTCAGAGATAAGTCCAGCCTTGCTCACAACATTTATTATATATATATAATAATTATTAATTTATATCGAAATAAGTTTAGTTAAATTATGAAATATAATATTTTATTAAACCTAGGAGCAAGCAAGCATCCTCATAATAATTTTAAACTTAATAAGGTAATTATTTTAAATTAGACTTATACATTAGTAAGTCTAAAAACTTATTTGAAATTATTATACCGCTGTATAATTTAGACACAGACATAGGCATGTTTTCCATACGTACATTTATTTCAAGATAGGGAAAATAGTACTAGCAGGAGGAAACGTTTCCCGAATTTTCCTCCGCTGTACGTTCACACGGCGCGGGATTGTGTTTATTTAATGGTTTGGAATCCCGACATGTCTATATTGTATTATTCACTTCAGGTATTATTTTATTTCCAAGAAAAAGTCTTTTTTATAATCGAATGTCGCATTTTTTTTTCTATAATAAATATAATATATTTTGCCGCTTGTCGTCGGGATTTTTCCTTATAAAATATGAGCTAACTCATTGGGATGATGTTAATGTAATTTCACCTTAATAAATTCTAAAATATATTTCTATTGCATTTGTATGTAATTAAAAATTCTGTTTCGTCATTAAAAGTGATTTTATTTGTGGCAAAACAACTACTTTGATTTTAAATCTAAAGTACTCTAATGATTTCGATGATATTTCTATGGGGACAAAAAGGAATTTTCTAATACGGTTTAGAACTGACGGAGTTATGAGGTAACAAAAGTACAACCGAATCGAGAACCCCTCTCTTTAAAAGTCGATTGCAAACATAACATAAATGTGTTTATTTAAATTTAATTTTAAAATATTTATATGTAATTTATTGCCCCATGTCATATTGTACTCAAATATTGCTGAAACATCAGTTTAATATTTTATTTATACGTTTTAAAACATGTAAAAAAAATTTGTAAAAACAAATGTTTAATAGTATTTTTTTTGCATGCAAATAACTCAAAATTTATTACAGATTTTTTTTTATTCCAAAGAATTATATTACGGTATTTGAAGATAAGCGACAAACCCTTTTACTCAGTTTTCAAAAACAATATTCTATGAGGTGTAAGGGAAATGTCCGGCGACGAGGGACAAAAGAACAATGCTATAATGAAATTGTGCGACGGAACAGCGACTCGAGTTATACTGGCTGCTAACTCATTTAACAATTTGAATTAAAAAAAAAAAAGCACAATACCTGTTTATTATTAGTATTATTTTTAAAATAGTTACATCAAAATTCGTTTCTGTATTATTTTTCGGTTTGAGGGCTGGTTTATGGAAATAAAATTACAGGGTACTGAGGCGTAACATCGTAGTCCTCAGGGACGGTAACGTATGAGGGGCCACCATGGGTATAATACTTTATTCTGCAATATCTATGGTACAGTTCGTTACTACATTATATCAGCTTGTTTTGCCATAAAATAAAAAAAATATTTGGTAGCAAATATATCAATATCAAAGAACGCATGGATCGTCTAGAATAATCTATTTTAGCAATAAAAATAGGTCAATAATCATATTTTGTACACTTTTTTTATTTTTAATCTATTAAAAGTGTTATATGTTCTCAATACTGAACTATATTTTTTACTTTGCCATATTAAATATTTATTACATAAGTGGGTAGGTATTATATGTATTAATAGTGTATGTATTTATGTAATATTTTATTATATATTTTATTTAACTGTATATTTGTTTATGTATTAATAGTTGTAGCACTTCAGCTGTCCGCTAACGAAATGCTTTCTCACTGTACTGGGTTGACTGGAAGAGATCTCTGTCAGAGATAAGTCCACCCTTGCTCACAACATTTATAAATACATTATTTTATATGTAACTTACAAGTGCAATAAAGAATATTTATTAAATATCTTTGCAATTTGATAATTTTCTTTTTAATTAAACCAGTTTACTTTCAAGTTGGTTTTATGGTTGGCATATTAATTTTAACAATATTAAACTTGGTTTATTTTTTTTGAAAAAAATTCAAATTAATAGTCAACAAAGAACGAAATATTCAGGCAGTCGCATCCTCCAAATGCCATTCTAAATTGTAAATCGAGAACTCTGCCGTACTACAAAAGGTTGCTACCGAAGAAAAATTTGCAAACGGCCAAACGAAAATTCATTGCGAATTATTCAAATAGGCGTTTTTTTATTAAATCCTCTTGTTCTTAGAACGGTGGGTAATAGACTCTTAATTTACTTTGCAGTACAAACTGAAGGATGTATCTCTGTTCCTGTTATTGAGAAGGATCTAGAGAATTGAAAGAGAGCTACTGAGGAACATATTATTAACGATTACTTCAGAGTTAAGTGGGAGTACAGACGTTCATTTATTAATAACTATTTTTGCTTGTTACTTCGTAAACGATTAAAGAAGGATAAAAATCAATATAATTCAAGATTGCGGCCTAAAAAAACCTATTTGAACATATATTGTAATCTAAAAACGAAACTACTGATATTTGACAAAAATTCCAATAGTACCAATTTGTAAGTATAAGCTTTCAGATAAAAAGAATATTCCAAATCGGTTTAGAACTGACGGAGTTATGAGGTAACAAACATAAAAAATGTAACCAATCTAAGAGTCTCTTCTTTTCGAAGTTGGTTGATAAAATAAACTACTTCTCGAAGACGCGTCAAGATGAAATACATGTACATCAGTTTTTAAATTAAACCTACTGAAACACAATCACATTCAAATTCATGCAATAATTTTTGCAAGAGGTCAGAATAGACAAAACTTTTAAAAAATTTCTCATCTATTGGTCTTACTAAGACTCCTTTTATTGTTTTTTGTTAAATATCTCCCATGGACGGGGGGAAAGGGATTGTTAGTAATAGAAACTGAGAATCCCATTGCTAGCAATATACCCAACCAGGTCGACCTCCTCGCGGTCCCCCCTGGAAACTAGCATGGTTAATTCCAGATGAATTCATCATAATTGGCTAACTGGCCTGTTTTCATTCTCATCTATCACCCTTCACTGGTGCCTCGCCAGCGTATCCCGTTAGCGCAGGCGGGTTACCATTCCATTTTCATCCAATAAAAAAAAAAATATCTCCCATGTACAGACATGATGCAGTTACAATTTTATTATATTAGTAAGATAAATGATTGTGATTCTAAATGAAATCTATCATCTATAACCTCAATATATCTGATGACAGCTACACAAAAACTTGGGAGTCATTCATTTGGACTCTATGTAGGCGATCAATTGATATGAAGCGGGCTCAGTTCGCCTCTATTGTTGCGAGCCACTCTTTTCACTCACAGTTTCTGCCGTAGATGGAGAGCGAGATAAATACGTTTTGCTCGCATAGCGTAAGGTTAAATCGATAATGGGCACGTTGAGCTAAAATTTACAAGTTATTTCAGTATTTATTACACACTACACAACAATTGGTTACACGCACGTACACGGACACATACACTCACACGCACGCACACGTACATTCATACGCACACACACGCATACACACACATACACACACATATGCATGCACACACACGCATGCATGCATTTAGATATACTTATTACTAGATAATATTTATGTCTTAATTTTATGGTACTATGATTTGTATTTGCATGGTTATGGAGGAGCGTGACCTTCTGATACAGGTGATAACACTCACTAGAAGGTCACAACAACGATCTTAGTATTGTATCAGTTTTGTTACAAAATATTTTTTTTTTTTCATTTTCATTTCAATATTTTAATTAATGACAAGTATGCACGTTGCTTTGACTTCAGATAATTTGATTTCAACTTCCTTTGTTAAGGATTTTTTTAATGGGTTAAAATGGAATGGTAACCCCGCCCGCGCTATCGGTATACACCGACGAGGCACCAGTGGAAGATGATAGGTGAGAATGAATGCAGATCACTTGGCCCACCATGATGAATTCGACAAGAATTAACCATGATGGTTTCCAGGGGGAACCGCGTGTAGGTCGACCTGAGAGGGTATATTGCTAGGAATGGAGATATTAGACTTCATTACTAACAATCCCTTTCCCCCCTTCGTTAAGGTTTAGAAGTAGTAATAAAAATAAATAATTCGATCTTCCACAGAACATGTGGCTAATGAACTGAAAATCGTTCCCGATTTTAAGATCAGACATAAATATGACCTGATTATTTCCCGTGAACTGCATTTTAGAGTGCATTCCGATTGCAGATAACAATATAGTGCGGTTTGAAAGTAGTGCGAGGGCCCCATGCCCCCATCAGTTGACCCGGGCTGGCGTCCTGCCAGGGGATTATCGCACTAATCACGCCACTCTTCCTCTGTCATAAGGTCGAGATTGCACTATCTGATTGCGCAATAACCAATTGTATTCGCTACAATGCTCGCGTGAAAATTGTTGCGTTTGTATATCGCGTCGATTAGTCGAATGTGTTGGCTGTCTCAATATTGGCATTACATACTTGCACAGGAATTGTTTAATCTGTTTCAATGTTCAATGATATTTCAACGGTATTTAACTTGAAATGCGTTTCACTTTAGCAAGTGACAGATTCTGAAGATCTCACTTTTATTCGGTCTATATCAAATTCTGAGAATAACGCCGCATTTCCTTATACAATTGGAGGGAAATATACTTCAAATTTGCTTTTTATTACCGCCTATTATGTCTAATGTATTGATATATTTTTTTCACAGTAATTTCAGCTAATATATACAAATTATGTAGTGACTGCGAAATATAGGCTACGTAATATAATTTTGTTTATGATTTAACAAAATTTGCCATCTCCTCTCCTTAAGAGAGGAGATATGATTTTTTTTTTAATTTAAAGAACAATAATTATATATTAATTATATTAATAGGAATCGTTAAGTTTCGAAAATCAGTGCATAAATTTAAATACTGCCAAATTTGATCTAAATGGGTCTAATATAGATCACCAAAGGAAGACTGTACAAAAGTTGATTGCTTCGGTACCTCTGTCCCATTAATGTTTCTACCGTGAAGCAGCTGTGTTTGCGTGGCTGTGTTTCGGTTTGAAGATTGAGATATGGCATGAATTTACAGGGTACATAGGAATAACATCTGAGTCTTCAGGAATGTCAACGCATTGGGGGTATCATGGGCGAAACAGTATACTCTGTTATGTCCATGGTACTGCTCATGTCTATAGGCGACGGTTACCACTTTCCATCAGGTGGGCCATCAGCTTGTTTGCCATTCTAAGTAGTATAAAAAAAAAAAACTTATTGAAAATTCTTCTAAAAGTAATGTAATATTGATGCAATAAAGTGTTAAACAAATAAATAAATTACTAAATGAATTTGAATAAATTTGGGTACACGTATATAATATATCGTAACTAAAGACAAAGGATAATATAATATATGTACTTATATATGCGGGTGAAACCGCGGACAGCAGCTAGTGTCATTTAAATTTTTCATTGGGCATCGCGTCGTCATCACAAATTGAAGAAATTTATTAAATTATTTCAAAACAATTTACATGACTGATGTTCATTTGGAATTTACAGCCAATTTTAAAGGTACCGCTTTTGTGTTCTTGATTACCCTCGCGCGAGCTGATTCTCTCATTTCCCGGAATAAAGGTTATCGTAAATATTGTTCCGCAATATAATCTTAACCAGAAATCGTCCAATAATTTCCGCGAGTTGCATGCTCAGGTAGATAAAATACTCTATAGAAAAAAATAACAACGACATTGTCACTTACATATTTGATTTTTTATAATGCCTTGAAACTGTATACATCCTACATTGACTGACTATAGTTAGATAGATCTGATTTTTTTTTATACCACTAAGGTGGCAAATAAGCATACGGTCCACCTCATGGTAAGCGGTTACCGTACTCTATAAGCGCCTGCAATACTAGAGGTATTACGCGTGCGTTGCCGACCCTGAAGAAACCTCTTTACCCCCCTTTTGAAGAATGGGTTGCTGTAGTCTCTTGGGAAAACCTCGGCAGGGAGCTCATTCCATAACCTGAGTGTTCATGGGAGAAAAATGAAAATGGGAGAAATGGTAATTCATCCGTACCCAGTAAATTGACTGTTATGGTATATCCCACCCTTCAAACCGAAACAGTCATGCAAACACAACTGCTTCACGGTAGAAACACGAATGGGACAGAGGTACCCAAGCAAACGATTTTTGTATAAAGTCTCCCTCTGGTATCCCTTTTAAGGGATGTATCTCACTAATTTGAATAAATCAACGACAAAGAGCTCTGTCAGAGATATATCCAATATTAATCAATTAACATTATTAACGATTCAGTTTTCGGAATAATTCCAAGACTTTGTTCAAGAGTCCCTTCCTTTTCCGTGGGTGTCGTAAGAGGCGATAAAGAGTAGCAGCGTTCGTCTTTCATTAGAATAGAATAGAATTTTATTGCTGTGTACATATAGCAGTAAACATTGGAACTGACATTAGTTTTTTTTTATACAATTTAGAATGGCAAACAAACTGACGGCCCACCTGACAGAAAGTGGTAACCGTCGCCTATAGACATGAGCAGTACCATGGACATAACAGAGTATACTGTTTCGCCCATGATACCTCCCATGCGCTGCCCTTCCTGAGGACTCAGGTGTTATTTCTCTGTACCCAATAAATTCACGCCATATCCCACCCTTCAAACCGAAACACAGCCATGCAAACACAACTGCTTCACGGTTGAAACACGAATGATAGTATCAACAGTTGTACCCTATCGGGCATGGAACAATTTAAGAACTAGCAATTATATATATTCTTTTATAACATTGCCAACTCGCGTGTCAAGCGTAACAACTACTAGCAAAGTCCAAAATACCAGAGGGAGACTTTGTACAAAAGTCGATTGCTTGGGTACCTCTGTCCCATTCGTGTTTCAACCGTGAAGCAGTTATGTTTGCATGGCTGTGTTTCGGTTTGAAGGGTGGGATATGGCGTAAATTTACTGGGTACAGAGGAATAACACCTGAGTCCTCAGGAACGGCAACGCATGGGGGGTATCATGGGCGAAACAGTATACTCTGTTATGTCCGTGGTACTGCTCATGTCTATAGGCGACGGTTACCACTTTCCATCAGGTGGGCCGTCAGCTTGTTTGCCATTTTAAATTGTATAAAAAAATAAATAAAAAATAAAAAGTCCCCCTTATCAGGGAGGTCTATGTTCAGCAAAGGACAATTACCAGCGGATATGATTCAAGATATGTACAACTAAGAATAACAGTAATAATAGGTAATGACTGTGAAATCACATGAAAAAAGCTCCCCGATTGATACACAAATCGGCAATCAACTGGCGAACATTATTACGAGCTTCAGTAGCAATTTGTGTACTACGGAACTGCCATTCAATCGGCGAATTGGCAAATTGCGCTCTAAAACAAAGTCGATTTGCTTGAAACCTTTAAGTTTGGGAGAGGCGAATATTGCACGAGCCACACATCGAGACACGCGGCGGCCGACAGGTCACGTCGGAACCAGCGATGTGCACATCTATTACCAGGCCCCTCTGCGCCCCGTGTAGCCTCTTCTACTGAAGCTAATAGATCCAGTTTCCTTTGCGGAGCCCGCTGCATATATTGGACGATTTTGGTTGAATTCCGCGCGCGTACCACCCGCCATCGTCTAAACTTATTAACTTTACACGTACGAGAGAGTGCTCGCGAATCGATGGTGGGAAATGGAATTTTCATGGAAGAGTATTCTCTGGGAAGCCCTTTGTGCTTAATGTTGATTGCGTACTAACTCGAAGTGCGTAAGGGGCTTTTTACAATTTGCCAAACATGTTTTCTTTGGAATCGTCTTTCTTGTAAATGGCTTTGGTTCTGATGATTTACATAAAAAAAATACTGAAGTCATCTTTATTCAAATAGACTTCTTTATAAGCACTTTTAAATCGTCTTTTTTTTTTTAAATCTACTACAGGGTTTGGAATTTTATTTATTGAGAAAAATCCGCAAGAAACTTAACAATTACTCTTTACAATCTCTGTTAACATTATGTGTATTTATTTAAATGTACTATGTCTAAAATTAAATAGTTGTTAAAACACCATGCACATTTGTCATTCAAGTAATAGTTCAGTGTGTAATAGGCTTTGTTCAATAAGTGTTTTTATTAATAGTTTTAAACTTATTAAAAGGTAGACCTAAAATATTCTTCGGTATCTTATTATAACATTTAACGTCCGTTCCCAAAAAAGACGTAGTAACTTTTTCTAAACAATACTATGAAACAGCAAATTTGTATTTGTATCTAGTGTTAAAATCTTTAGAATCGCTGTTTTTAAAAAACAGTTGAAGATATATGCAAAATGTTTGCGTATATGTATTGTGAAGCTACGCTAAAAATATTTGCTTGTTTAAATTTTTCTCTTAGTAAAGTTGCTTTAATATTTTCAATTTATTTACAAACTGTATATTGTGGTTTTATCCCCAAACATTAAAATAAAAATATCCCATTTAATATTAAGAATTCCATTTTATATAAAAATAGAAAACTTTCGTTGATAATTCGTAAATATAAACAGCGTTATAGATATCACAAAATAACATTGTAACGCCCAGAGTACTCCCCATGTGTTGACATTTATGGGAAATACGTGTTATGGCTCCGTACCCTGTAATTTTAATGGCATACCCACTTCTCACACGTATCACAGCCATGCAAGCATAACTATTTGGCGACTTTTATATAGTTTTTATTCTCCGGTATGAACTGTATATTAAATTGAATTTAAATGTAACAAGTTTAAATCTAAATCAAGTAAGATAAAAAGATAAGAAATAATATAAATAGACAGATAGATAGATAGATACTCTTTATTGTTCCCTCCATAAGATTACAATAGTAAATACATACATACATACATACATATCTGTCACGCCTGTCTCCCATTAGGGTAGGCAGAAACAATGGAACGCCAAATGCTTTGATTCAAACAAACCTCTTTCGCTTCTTCCACATATTCAAGTAAACTTATTATAAGTATAAACAATTACAAGAAAACTTAACTAAAAATATTATTACTAAATATATGTAAACCTTAAACCAATTAAGCTGCAAGTACTCAGCTACCATAAAGTGACCATTCACAGCTTATGTTGAATTCAATGGGAATAAAATGAAATAGGTACGAGTCTTATTTAAATCCTCTAAATAGCGAATTCTCCGTGAGCGCAGATCGATCCTGACCGTCGATTTGCAAGCCAACAAGTAGGCTTAAAGGATCCGGAATTCCGACAGTGCGTAATACCTGTGAAATAAACCTTGTAATAATATAAAATGATAAAATAATACTTTAAAAATTTGTCTTACATTTGAAACAAAGTTTGTAACGATGAATGGATGTTTGTTATTTTTTCACACAAAAACGATTGAACAGATTTGAATGTAATTCGATGCACGGATAGAGTGTATTCTAATTTAGCACATAGCTTATGATTTACCAGAGGGACACTTTGTACAAAAGTCGTTTGCTTGGGCATCTCTATCCCTTTCGTGTTTCTACCGTGAAGCAGTTGTGTTTGCTTGGCTGTGTTTCAGTTTGAAGGGTGCGATATAGCAGTGAATTTACAGTGTACAGAGGAATAACACCTGAGTCCTTAGGAACGGTAAAGCATTGGGGGTATCATGGGCGAAACGGTATATTCTGTTATGTCCATGATACTGCCCATGTCTATAGGCGACGGTTATCACTATCCATCAGGTGGGTTGTCAGCTTTTTTGCTATTCTACGTTGCATAAAAAAACATAGGATGTTTTAAATACTTACTAATTCACGCGGGTTTTTTTTTATTTTTTTGTGCTGTAAGTAATGTAAATAAATTATAATTTATTTTTTTCATATTAGATAAATAATTATCTATCTATCTAATTTTTTTTTTATACGACTTAGAATGGCAAACAAGCTGACGGCTCACCTGATGAAAAGTGGTAAATGTAGCCTATAGACATGAGCAGTACCATGGACATAATAGAGTATACTGTTTCACCCATGATATCCCCGTTGCCATTCCTGAGGACTCAGATGTTATTCCTCTGTACCCTGTAATTTCACGCCATATCCCACCCTTCAAACCGAAACACAGCCATGCAAACACAACTGCTTCACGGTAGAAACACGAATGGGACAGAGGTATCCAAGCAATCGACTTTTGTACAAAGCCTCCCTCTGGTAAAATAAGAAAGATACTTTAAGATTGTGTTTCAGAAAAAAATCAACTTCAATGCTAGCAAAGCCACTTATTTTGATAAAAAACTAAACTAATGGACAACAATCTTGATAATATTTCTATGGGGCCAATCTGTTGAGATTTATCCTTTTATCCTGTTAAATAAAAAAAAAATCTAAAGAGTTATGAAGTAACAGACATAAAAAAAGATATAACGGAATTGATAATCTGCTTGTTTTGAAATCGTTTAAAAATATATGAAAAATCATATGAAAAATTGAAAAATTTGGGTTCAAAAAATTCAATATTATAGGAAAATAAGTGAATGAGTACGAGCAAAGATTTGATTCGTTTTCCTTATTACTATCTAGACCCGTGCGAAGCCGGGGCGAGCATCTAGTTCAATTTATTATATTTTCTTATGAATAGGTAAGTAAATGTAATATTTTATATATTACACTATATATAGTAAAAATATAAAGAGGAAATTTTTTTATTGTTAGTTTGTTCATAATAAATAAAGTCAGAGACTACTCAAACGATTTAAAAAAATCTGCAAGCCTATCTATATATGCTGTATATTATTTTCGAAAATTCTATAAATGAATGAATGAGTATACTTTACTTGCATTATACAATATAGGAAATAAGCAAGACAATTTACAAACACAACGATACAATTGTATAAGTACAGTAAGGCGGTCTTATTGCTAAGAGCAATCTTTTCAAGATAACCTTAAGGTAATGGACTAACTTGTTGTACAAGTAGGTATGATAGATAGTACTGTTATAATTAAGAAAGTACCTTTATCAAATTAAAAAGTAAAATTGTTAACTGTATTATAATATATAATCCTATACTCGTGCGAAACCGGGCCGTATTACTAGTTAAGTAATAAACATAGATAGACTAGTCAAATTGTGAACGCTTCTCAACTGAAATATATCTCGATATTTCCGACAATATCACAAAATAAGTTTTCCAACGACCTCTGAAGACTTCCTATGAAACTTGCGTGAACTCATACGAGCATCTATTCAATGGAGATCCGAGATGGCGTGAGATACGGGCAAACGGCTTATACGTAGCAACGGTATAATGTAGCGATCGTTCTTGAACCAATAAAATGTGACCGTCACATCTCTTGAATTCTTTACTCCTCTATAGCACAATACAAATTCAACGGAGGTAATGTGGACTATCAGTTTCATTACTAGCAATATACCCTATCAGGTAGACCTCCACGTGGTCCCACCTGGAAACCATCATGCTGAATTCCAGTTGTATTCATCACGATGGACTAACTGACCTGCTTTTTTATTCTCATCTATCGTCCCTCACTGGTGCCCCGCCAGCGTATACCGATAGCGTATGCGAAGCTACCATTTCATTATCATGCATTAAAAAATAATATAAATTCATCATATTTTACATACTATCTTTAGGAGAGGAAGACTTTGTACAAAAGCCGTCTGCCCCATTTATTTTTCAACCGTAAAGCTGTTCTGTTTGCATGGCTGTATTTCGGTTTGAAGGGTGGGATATGATAATGAAATTATAGGATACAGAGTCAATGGCAACGCATTAGATGTATCACGGGCGATACGGTATACTCCGTTATTACTTTGCTCTCTCTAGCTGTCTCTGTTTCCTTCTTTCTCTCTCTCTATATATATATCCTTGGTACTGCTCATGTCTATAGGAGTTGGTTACACTACTTTCCATCAGGCGGGCTTCAGCTTGTTTGCCATTTTAAGTTGCATAAAAGAAACTTTTAAATAAAATAAAAAGAATCTCTCCCCGTTTTTTGATCAGAGTTCTTTTTTCTTCGGAATTGTATAACTATACAATTTCTTGATCAATAAAGGAATTTTTAAGCAATTTTGACTGTTTTGTAAATACTTATTTTTCATCGTGCCTCCCACCAAATTATTTATAATTACTCCTCTCCATCCAAAGGTTGCCTGGAAGAGATCGCTCTTAACGATAAGGTCGCCCATTGTTTTCTCACTGTGATCATTTCTTGTAATTGCTTATATTTATAATAAGTTTACTATTGTAATCTTTTGGAGGAAACAATAAAGAGTATCTATCTATCTATCTTATATTATGCCCTTGCCAATTCGGTATGAAAATTATGATAATTATTTCTGCAATCGATAGGCAGTTAGCCCCATATTATAATAATAGGTTCATATCCCCATTTTTGTGGAGTAAAATCATATGATATAAACATAGAGATGTTATAGGAGGGACGCTGCTAGCTGAATGTTAGAGTCACACAAAATGTATAATTTTTACCAAATCTTACCACATTCATCGCAATAAATTTAATTTCATTTTATTTCTTCCCTCGTCCTCCCTTAGTCGGTTCTTATGACACCCACGGGACAATTAAATTTGATTACTTATCATTATTGATCATTGATTAAAGAGGGAAGACAATTAAAAATTATTTAAAAATTAATATTTATTTATGTAACTTAGAATAGTAAACAAGCTGATGGCCCACGCCTATAGACATGAGCAGTACCATGGACATAACATAGTATACTGTTTCGCCCATGATACCCCCCATGCGTTGCCATTCCTGAGGACTTAGGTGTTATTCCTCTGTACTTAGTAAATTCACGCCATATCCCACCCTTCAAACCGAAACACAGCCATGCAAACACAACTGCTTTACAGTGGAAACATGAATGGGACAGAGGTACCCAAATACCCCATGTGTAGGCAACATCCAGAGGACTCAGATGTTATTTCTCTGTACCCAGTAAATTCACTGCCATATCCCACCCTTCAAACCGAAACACAGCCATGCAAACACAACTGCTTCACGAATGGGACAGAGGTACCAAAGCAAACGACTTTAAATAAATAAATAACATGTTAATTAAATTGAAATATCAAATTTCAGTGATATTATAAAATAATAGTCCTTCAAAATTCATATGAAATTATAATTATTATTTTTAACGACTACAACGCGCACCTGTTCGCAGAAGTACTCAAATTATGAAGTATGTATATTTTAAAATGATTTTTCTGCGTTTGTAATTTTAAAAGGTACTTGTGATTTTATCAATTTGAATCATTTATTGAAACGTAATATATATATATATATATATATATATATATATATATATATATATTACTGTATATTTAATAAATTCAAAAGAGAAAATTCACAATTTATTTGTTTATTTTTGATAAAATTAAAGTGGATATCAATAATGCAAGTGTCATGATCTGCGCCACTTCTGTTTATGCCAGACAGTTGTATTTGCATGGTTGTGTTTTAGATCGCAATTCATCAGAGTTAAAGTTGTATAAAAAAAAAAGTCACACCAATACTAATGGCAGCGGAATTAAACATAACCTTCAAGAAATTAGTATATTCCTTTTTAAAAGGCCGGCAGCACACCTGCAATGCCGCTGGTGTTGTGGGTGATCATGAGCGGCGGTAGTCACTTACCATCAGGTGAGCCGCATGCTCGTTTGCCCCCTGCGTTGTATAAAAAAAAAAAAAAAAACAAAATAATTTTAATAAACTAATCAGTAACACGAAACATTGCAAAGTAACACCTAGTTGTGTAAAACATTCTGTTAATATCTATTGGCGACCGTTACTACTTTCCATCTAGTAGGTCAATAGATTATTTGCTATTTCGAGTGATATCAAAAATTGTTGTTTGTTTTTCTGCCCGCCTTTTTAATTATTTTTCTATGTCTACTTTATTCTTCCACATTTAAGTTTTCGCACCAAAAAGGTTCAAAAGGGTTATGTAGCGACTTAGTCCGTTCGTCCGCTTGTCACAGATCTATCTCAGTATCCGATTTGTAGATATTGTTGACACACACATTGCAATAGAAATAATTGAAATATTTTCATTTATTTTTATGCTGCATACTTTGTAACCTTAGATTATACAGGTAGAATGTCTCCATACAAATGCTGCAAGAAAAGCGAGTAAAATTTTTCATACAATTTTGCGTGATAAATAGTTATGAGTGATTCCTTTATAACTTCTATATTTATTTTGTCTTTTAAATTTTGCACCTTTTTAATGCTCAAAAACTTATTTTATTTATTAAATAATAAAATGTATAACAAGGTACATTGTATGCGTAAGTATATAGAACGCTAATAAAAAAAAACGAGTCAGCTAATTTGACAATAAGCTAATAAAAAGTTGACCCATTTTTGAGGCTCGATGCTCCATATATTACACGTATAACCTAAGTTTGTGAGTTATGACAGAAAATATTGTTATTAATATTATTTCAGCCTTTAACTGTCCACTGCTGGACATAAGCCTTCCCCCATAAGGGGAGTTCTGCTACAGAAAATATGTCTACTACAAATGTAAAGCAATATAATAGAAGTAACTACAAATGCGTTGCTATTTTTCGCCGACGTCCAGACACGCGGCGAAAATCGGCGCTCGTCACTCGACTGAACGGGCAATTTTCACGACGTGTTTTTATGTCCCCCACGTAATGGCCTCAACACGTTGCGTCTACAGGAAACACGAATGGGATCACGATACCCAGATTTTGAACAAATACGCGCTTTGTGCATACGAAAACATTGTAAGACGGAGATGTAACTGTAGTGGATGATAGGGTAATAAAGTTTTTGATTACATATGAGGGTGTACGGAATTGAAGTTTTAGATTGCTATTAAAGCAGAAAGTCGATATGGATTTGCAAATTGAATCAATTTCTGCGAATTTTATAATATTACTACTATTTCACTTTGTATTAGGAAGGATAAGCAAGCTGAAGTGGCGATGAGCTGGTCACATAGCTTGTCATAAAAGTAACAATTTTTATTATTCGAGTACAATTTACAATTTTTACAATTTATATTCAACGAGGAAATATCTTCATTACCATCAGTCCCCAAACTAGGCCAGACCTGTATCATGGGGACTATGAGTGCGATTACCTATTTAACACACTTAACTTACAAAAAAAAATAAGGTATTTTGTAGTAAATTCATTTGTATGAACTCGCTTATAATGTCTAAAACAACCAGTCGTATTTTAAAAATTCCATATACATTTCATAGCTTATTTTTTGAGGAAACATATATGGTAATAGATTACTTAATTTCACGAACCGACTACAAGCGAAGCTGCAGGATATAGTTAGTTGTATATAAAGCAAATGTACAGTAGACTAACTATTCTATTATTATTGATATTTCAACAAAGACTTGATGAATACTAGTATTTTGATAGTAAAATACACATTTAAATGAATTCAAATGTTACAAATTGTACTTTTTACTTGTTATTGTTGAAGACAAGAGTTGAAGTTATTATTTATTATTATATTATGTATATTTGTTATAGTATTATTGCGAGTGCAGATTGAATGCGTCTAATTAAACATATTTTCAACTAATTTTAAAAAAAGGAGGTTACAATTAGTTTTTTTTAATAAGTGTTACCTATAACTCTGTCTGTTAGGAAATTTGGAAAATTCTTTTTAGTACTCAAATAACAATATATATACAATAGAAAGGGGGGAAAGGGATTGTTAGTAATGGAGACTGAGAATCCTATTGCTAGCAATATACCCAACCAGGTTGACCTCCTCGCGGTTCCCCCTGGAAACTATCATTATTAATTCCTGATGAATTCATCATGATGGGCTAACTGGCCTGTTTTCATTCTCATCTATCACCCTTCACTGGTGCTCCGCCAGCGTATCCCGTTAGCGCAGGCGTGGTTACCATACCATTTTCACCCATCAAAAAAAAAAATAACAATACAAATATACATACTCGTATAAGATATACACAGTAAAAGGGATAAAAGAGTGAGAAACAAAAAAAATTGCAACAAAAAAAAAGGAAAATATATAGTATAGTAGTTTAATTTTTAAATTGAAATAATTGGTTTAGCCACAACTAGTTTTTTTTTCTACATATATATTCTACAATAACCTTAAATTATCAAATAATTTGACTTAAAAACAGATAGATAATACGAAATACAACACGACCTTGTCTGATTTAGATGTACACCGAGACAGCAGTGATTTCTTACTTTTCTTTCAATTTCTATTCTGGGTGACAGCAATCAGTTTTTCTAGGAAAAAAGTATTGATATTGTACTAAAATTATTTCCAAATGAGATCCCATCGGATCTAATCAATATGGCAAATCAAGGCTATTACGAACTGTCTAGAGTTGTGTAGGCTAATTAGTGGATATTATGTTTGATAGCAATGACAACAACGAGATAGACTTGCTTTATCCTTGAACTGAAGCGATAATATATCTTGGAAGATTGACAAGGTTTGTTCCTAATGATTTCATGAATAACTGATGAATTTTGTAGTCGAAAGATCAGCAAGGCACTTTGCTATACGCAAATATTGTTTGGATTATTTAGCACCGTTTTAGAAAGCTTTTTTTATACTACTTAGAATGGCAAACAAGCTGACGGTCCACCTGATGGAAAGTGGTAACCGTCGCCTATAGACATGAGCAGTACCATAGACATAACAGAGTATACTGCTTCGCCCATGATACCCCCATGCGTTGCCACTCCTGAGGACTCAGGTGTTATTCCTCTGTACCCAGTAAATTCACGCCATATCCCACCCTTCATACCAAAACACAGCCATGCAAACACAACTGACAAATCAGTTTCAACCGTAAACGGTTGAAACACGAATGGTACAGAGGTACCCAAGAAATAGTTAACTAACTTTTGTACAAAGTCTCCCTCTGGTCTGTCAGGAAATCGTCTCATTTACACGAGATTGGACGTCCTAAACGATGTCTTCTGATGTACGTTAACTGTTTTCATACAGAGTACCTAAATTTCGAAAACTCTAGTTTTCTAAAGGACTCAAGGATTTTTTCCGGAATAAAATTATTACGCCGTGTGGTCCCGGTATAGCATAGACCACTCCTTCCTTTCCTGCTGGTGTCGTAAGAGGTAACTAAGGAAGGCGAGGGATGAGCAGCAGCGTCCCTCTTAAAACATCTCTAAAGCCTAACTGCGATTGCCAACGCGCCTGCCAAGCGTTGCAACTACTCGCAAAACCCCCCTTATGGCTTAAGTTCATCAGTGAACAGTTAAAGGTTAATATGATGATGATGGTGATGAAAGATATTATCTGATGATAATAAATATGCAATTGATTTTTTTTGTTGTTTTAGAGTTTATTGTAGTGTATTAAATTAAAATTTTTGTGCCTAATCATTCCGATGTCAAAATCATTGATAAATCTTTCCTATTTAAAAGACTTGCTTACATTTACGTATTATTATATATTTTGTATGTAATTAAGTTAGTTTGATTTTTAAATCTTAAAAAATATTGTTCCAAGTAATTTTTTTTAACATAAACTGAGCGTAACATAATGTAAAAAATAGCGTCTGTATCTATTAAAAGAAAGGGAAGAAAAATATAAAAGACAAAAACAATAAAATAAAATCAATAGACAATACATTCATGGAGAAATATACAGAAATAGTTTCCAAAATATTTTATATAAATACAGTCAACGGTAAATCAAGACTTTAGGCAACATTAGTAAATTAACTTCCTTTTCCCATATTTTCTCGGACATTAATATAGTTCACGTAAATTATTCCGCTAAGATGGCGTCAAGGTTAAAGAACATTACTGCCATTTATGCAGAAAACAAAAATGGACAATGGCAAATCGGACGCCCGTTTACAGGGTTCAGTAGGTAGAGTGAAATTATTAAAGATATTAAAATATTTTGAAAAATTACTTAAGTTTTTTTTTATACAACTTAGAATGGCAAACAAGCCGACGGCCCACCTGATGGAAAGTGGTAACCGTCGCCTGTAGACATGAGCAATACCATGGACATAACAGAGTATACTGTTTCGCCCATGATACCCCCCATGCGTTGCCATTCCTGAGGACTCAGGTGTTATTCCTCTGTACCCAGTAAATTCACGCCATATCCCACCCTTTAAACCGAAACACAGCCATGCAAACACAACTGCTTCACGGTTGAAACACGAATGGGACAGAGGTACCCAAGCAATCGACTTTTGTACAAACTTTTGGACCTAGATATATATTTTTCTATTAATATCTCGTTGTAAAAACAATTTACTTCTAATATAATATCGCGGTAAAGACAGTTCACTCTGAATCGACCAAAAATTTAAATCGGGTTACAAAAATGATAAACAGACATATTGGCAGGTGCTCATACAGACATAATTAACGAGGGTTTGACGGTTTTGATGTAACAAAACAACAAAAAGGAAACGGATCTAAGGTAAAATTATTTTCGCCAGTTTATACCACCATACCTATGTAATATTTCCACATTAATAGAAATCCATATGGAATTTAAGAAATTATTGATACTTTACGTTCTTGGAAGCTCCGGAGTTATGGTTAAATATATGTACAAACAGACTACAGTTCTTCTACTATAGTAGGTACAGTAGGCTCATAAAAAGGTTCTGTTTTTGACGCAGCGGGTGCCCTAAAGAGTTGTTGCTCAAAGTCGAATAAAGTGGCTGAAAGCGTGATTGATGTAAAAGATAATGTCTTTCAAGGATTAATCATGTTTTAGATAATAAATATTTTCCTATCAGACAAGTTTCGTCAGATTTTAATTAGTGAAATCATTAAGCGAGCTTTCGAGATAATAATGAATTTCAGTTTTTCAGTGTAGCGAGAAAGCTTGTCGATCTTTTATTATTAAATATATATGTATGTATAATATATATATATTTAATCGATCCACTATTTGCTCTTCAGTTATAATCACTAAGGGAAGGTGAGGGAGGGGCAGCAGCATCCCTCTTAAAACATCTCTAAAGCCTGACTGCGGTTGCCAATTCGTCTGCCAAGCGTGGCAACTATTGGCAAAATCTCCCAAAGGGAGGGCTTATGTTCAACAGTGGCTAATTAAAGGCTGATATGATGATACATTGGTTTATTTAGGTATGTATTAGTAACTTAAAATATACATTTATATATTCACATTATTGTACGTATGTATATCCCTATATGTATTTAAAAAACGAACATAGTTCCGTGCCTCCAGTCGAACTGTTTATAATTACTCCTCTCCATCCAAAGGTTGCCTGGAAGAGATTGCTCTTAGCGATAAGGCCGCCTATTGTTTTCATAGTATAATTTTTTTCTTGTAATTGTTTATATTTATAATAAGTTTACTATTGTAATCTTATGGAGGAAACAAAAAAGAGTATCTATCTATCTATCCTTGTATATATGCATGTAAAATAATAAACTTAAATACCTATATTGCATGCAAATCACAAATCCCAATCACATGTTTGCTCTAAAATTGAATTTCGTATCGTACTGAGCGGCGCTCGAAGCAGCCATTCGCACGTACGTTATCGAGTTCAGCCGTCCTTAATGCTCAGTGCAAATGTCCTTAACTCGAGCCCAGCCGTCCTGTGTTAATCTAGATTTAGTGAAATCAAATTAATATGTATCACTAACTATTCTAGTGGATTGGCAATATTATAATATTGCCATATATAATATGCCATATGGCCTATGTCGACAGACAACCTGACCAACATAATGGTTGCTAGAAAGCTACCTTAGTAATAAGTAGTAACTAAAGGTTGTCTGTAAGAGATTGCCCTAGCGATAAGACCGCCTTTTGTACCTTTATGTGTATATTTCAATCTGTATTTATGTTACTGTATTTGATTTGAATTATTCACTTGTCATTGTATATTTTTATTTATGGTGCAATAAAGAGTTAAATAAATAAATATGTAAGTTAAAGTAAAAATGTGGTCAGAGAATAAAGGCTTTATTATTATATTATTAATATTGCCATATATATATTAGTTCCGTGGTATTATAAGTCAATTATGTTATTGATATTTCTAATATTTAATCAAGTTATCTTTGCTAGGGTTGCATGTTTAAAATTGTGTACATATAGGCCAAATTTTATTAAAAATATATCGTTTTTATTATTAAAACTGATGATGATGTTGTCTCATTTCTTCATCAGGGACATAAGATTCGTAAAAGAGACTTCACCTTTATTTATGACAATCGTATCATCGACTTCCATATTAATTTATGGTATGTATATTTTAATCGAGATGTTTCAACTAATCTCACCACCATCAGGGATTCTTAATCATCAGTAGCTATTACAAATTTTAATTTTGTTTAGAAAATATACGGATCTCTTAAGGGAGACTTTGTACAAAAGTCGATTGATTGGGTACCTCTGACCCAATCGTGTTTCTACCGTAAAGCAGTTATATTTGCGTGGCTGTGTTTCGGTTTGTAGGGTGGGATATGGCGTGAAATTACTGGGTACAGAGGAATAACACCTGAGTCCTCAGGAATGGCAACGCATGGGGGGTATCATGGGCGAAACAGTTATGACCTCTCTCAAACAAACTCTGTTATGACCATGGTACTGCTCATGTCTATAGGCGACGGTTACCACTTTTCATCAGGTGGGCCATCAGCTTGTTTGCCATTCTAAGTTGTATAAAAAGCTATTAATCTTTTTTTAAAGAAATTAGTTACATTCTTTTATAAATTCGAACTATTATTTGATAGATAAAGAACAAATATTTTAGCGATAAAATTCATACATTCATTTAATGAAAAAAAAAATGGAAAAGGAACTGAATGTCTTAACTATAGGATGAATCATAAAATAACTCTATAATTTATAATTCAAGGAGCGAGTCAAACTTTCACCTACTTGCCAGCTTACGTACTAAACCATATAGCTTAGCGTATGCTAAATGCATAACATTCTCGAGTAATCTGCAGTTCCTTAAGGTGTGCTATGAAGCGTGTGTTATAAGCCGTGCAGTGGTGTGGCAAGGCGAGTGGGCCGGCACGCAGCGCTAGTAGCACGCTCAATTTCTCATTTCCATGAGAAGGGACACCGCACACCACCGCTGGCAGCCGCAGAGTCTGAATGCGCCGCAGCCCTGATTGATGATGCTCGCCTCCGCCCCACCCTCGCTCACCTCCTAACCCCGCCTCACTATTCATAGCCCGATCATAAATTAACCGCGCTCTCATTTAGACCTTTAGACGTACAATAAAACGCCTGGAAGGAATATTCAATGCGAATTGTCCTACTTCATCGCCGCGGCATCGGCGATTTCCTTCTCACTTCTTTGTTCGCAGACGCGGCCCGATTGTTGCTCCGCAGCTGGCGAGCGATCAAATTGTTTAATACCTTTTGTTATCAGCACCGGGGTACTGCATTGTTTGTATATTTAGTTAAAAATACCCGTGACCCAATTCCTTCAGCCGGCTCCGGGCGATTTATCAAAACCTTAAAGGATACTTTATCTTTCAAAAACTCGAGCGTCGTGGAAAAAGTTGAAGAATTAAAGATAACAAAGAGGCAGGCCGGTGCGGGGCTTTCGAAATATTCCTTAAAAAATATGGAACAATAAAGATCAGTATAATTTTGTCGGCGACGGGAGAGGGGAGCTCGCCAGAATAGTTAATTCTGAACTTCCGGGCACGTTACGGGAGACATTAAAACTTTTTCTTATGAAATATCTGGAGTTTGCGCGGAAGGCACAGCGTGTTGTGGAACGCGAAGTGTCGAGGTAGACTATGAGAGCTGCTGCGATCCAGATACGTATCATAATGTATAATGATCCTCTATGATGAGAGTCGAGTAATGTATCTTGCGCTGCGGTACAGTACTTTTAAAAATCAACGTGTTTATCTTCGAGTGGGTGTGGGAACACGTACAGCGTAAAAGCCTTTCAATGTAATTTGATGAAATATTGTAGCATAATACGTAGGTGTAGGTATTAACTATACACATTTGCGCTATTTCTCTTGGGAGCGTAAAATTTATTTGCCACTTTCTTATTCACCAATAAATAAAATAAATACCCTCAAGACTATATGCCTCAAATAATGCAACATTGAGATATTATTTTGAGCATCGAACCGGAAACTTTGTAAATTTAATATCTCTTCTCTTCTCTCTGTTAGCAATGGAGTTTGACAGCCCCATTGCTAGCAATATGCCCTATTAGGTCGACCTCCACGTGGTTTCCACTGGAAACCATCGTGAACAATTCTTGTTGAATTTGTCACGATGGGCCAACTGACCTGCTTCATCCTCACATATCATCCTTCACTGGTGCTCCGTCGGTGTATACCGATGTGCTACCGGGGTGGGGTTACCATTCCATTATCACCCATTAAAAAAAATATCTCTCTAATGAACTTATTTACTAACCAGAAGTAGTTAATTTTAAACTTTTGCGATTTTAATATACAATCGGGACTTACCGCGATGAAAAAGCTTACTGGCTGCTTTATTGCCGACGTTTCGACGTGGATCGGGTACTCTCACACTGTGTCCATTCATATATGATTCGAAGGTTCTATCTACCGAACATCACTATTATCTTCGGATAGTACGTGAAACAATTTCATTAGGGAAGATGGATATAGTAAAGTGGCTCTGGATAATAATCATGACAGTGTGAGGGTATTCGAGAAGACTGCGTGAGCTGCTAGATGAAGACGTTGCTCACTTCAGTCCTGTCGTGTCCACGAAGTGGTGCAATCAATGTCGAAAGTTCATATTTTCATCTGCAATATCACATTACCACTCTGACTGGCCAATACTTCTCTTACACAGGTTCCCAGTTACTTTATTTTCTTAACTTGTTTCATGACATCTTGTAAATGAAAAGAAATGGCGACAATTAAATTTACTGTAAATTTAATGCACAGAGGAATAACACCTGAGTCCTCAGGAATGACAACGCATAGGGGGTATCATGGGCGAAACAGTATACTCTGTTATGTTCATGGTACTGTTCATGTCTATAGGCGACGGTTACCACTTTCCATCAGGTAGGCCGTCAGCTTGTTTGCCATTCTAAGTTGTATAAAAAAAATACTTATTTAATCATTACGTATAGAAAAGTAACATAAAAAATAAAAATTACAATAGAAATTAACTGTCAAATGTGTAACTTAATCCTTATGAAAAGTAATGCATGTGGGGTACCATGGATAATATTCTATGGTGTCCATGTGCCACGTGTTTCATGTGCATGGATGATAATTAATAATTTCCATCAGGTAGACTGTCAGCCTGTTAGCCATTTTCTTTTCATTCGACAGACATCAATGGCTGCCATCGTTTCATGACATTCACCGTCGTTGATTATTCATTTAAGCACTCTTAGATGAATTTTATAGTCTTAAAAACTCTAATCTATCTTGTTAGAATAAACATCACTTGACTGCTCGCATATTTGGATTTTAAAAAGTTCATCGTCATTATCATTCAACCTGTCATTGTATACTATTGAATGTAGACTGACCATACAGTGCCACAAGCAATGGTCCTAAACCTATACCCACAGTGTAAGGAACAACCAGTAGTCCACTGCCTTGGCACGTCCCGAATGATTTCGTAACAATTCAAGACGCATTGTTCTATCAAGTTGTAACCTTTGAGCGGCTGTTGACAAATCTTTAAACATTGCTATAGCTACCGCTATAGCTATCAGCTCTCTGCATTTAGAAATGCCAATACAATAGTACAAATAACTGTTAAAAATAACGCAAGCAACTTGTCAATTACTATTAGTGCAACACATGCTAATGGAAAAGTTTCCGGTTCGCTCCATTAGCAAGGAATAGATGCAACCTGTCACAAAGCATATGATTGAATACCATGGGCACATGTTGTGACATACATGATGGAATATCAGCTGTTTCAACTTATAATGGGGGAAGAGAGTGCCTTAAATATGAATAATAATATTATTATGATAAATTTCAACCACTCTTTGGAATCGACTTCCAGCAGCAGTATTTCCGAACCGATACGACAACATAACCTTCAAGAAAAGAGCATATTCCTTTTTAAAAGGCCGGCAGTACACCTGCAATGTTGTTGGTGTAGTGGGTGATCATGGGCGGCGGTAGTCACTTGTCATTAGGTGAGTCGCCTGCTCGTTTGTCCCGTGTTGTAAAAAAAATTGAGACTTATTACTTTACAAAGTGTTTTTTTGTTATATACAACTTAGAATGGCAAACAAGCTGACGGTCCACCTGATGGAAAGTGGTAACCGTCGCCTATAGAAAAGAGCAGTGCCATGGACATAACAGAGTATTCTAATTCGCCCATGCGTTGCCATTCCTGAGGATTCAGATGTTATTCCTCTGTATCCTGTAAATTCACGCCATATTCCACCCTTCTAACCGAAACACAGCCATGCAAACACAACTGCTTCACGGTAGAAACACGAATGGGCCAGAGGTACCCAAGCAATCGACTTTTGTACAAAATCTCCCTCTGGTAGTAGTAGTACTAATTGTTTGCAGTATTTTTAATAAAAAATACGATGCTAAGGTCAAAATAGATGGTGAGTGTACAATCAAAAATAAAATTAATTATTCAGGAAAAAATGGTCTTTATTTAAAAACCCCATCAGCGGCTGACTGGCCAGCTCGCACACATAAGACGACAAATTCTAATATTTACAGCAACAGGTGTTACATGCTTCACCTTTCTGCTATGTACAGACGTATTTCATATATATATGTATATATATTTGAATTGGAAATTACGATTACAATATATACACGTTATATTTAATATTAAACAAAATTATTTCCAGTCAAAAAAATCGCGAATACTCGACAAAACAAACACGACGGGGGCGAACAGGAGAATTTAACGAATCAAAAGCACTCGAAAAGGTCTATTCAAATAAAAATATTTTGTTTGATTTTTATTTCATTTGTTCCTTTTTATTTGATTCTGGTGTACTATTTTTGTTAATTTATTATGTGCGCCGTGCTTTTAAATTTCTACAATGAATTATTTATCATAAAATACAAAATTTGATGGATGTCATCGTATTTCAGTTGAATTTATTATAACGTCTATAAATAAAATATTATTAACACGGAAACGAAAAAGTTATTTATATTGAATATTTTCGTAAGAAAATTACAGATGTAAAGATTTAATACAACATTGGTCTTATTACAGCGACTTTATTAAACAGTTATATAGAAAACAATCTAAATTTACAAATAAAATAAAACTAATAACTCGTAACGTTCATCTACTATATTATACACTAATTCACACTAGAATTGATAGAATAGAACCAGCGTGGCTGTAAATAGTGGATATTTTCTAGAACGAACTGATAGAATTAAATTTTTACAATATATCATTCAGATATTCGAAGAATATTGATGATAGGCCTCTTTTAAAAGATTTGTTTATTAATATTAAAAGAAATAATCGAAAATAAATTATAAAAGAACTAACATTAGCAATATTAGCAAATTCTAATCAGAAAGCAAAAATGGTTGTGCTCATGTGAATGTAATTACAGTGATTAATACTGATCGCGCTGTTTTCGATTAAATCATTCCATGTGAATCAGAATCAAACATGTTAATTAATCTATAATATATAGAATATATAAACAGAAACATCAACATGAACAATTAATTACAGATTAACGTTAAACTATAACAGATAACAGAGAAATGAAACAGGCGCACTGAGCCAACACGGCACTAGTTCCTTAATTGGTCAGTAGTTACATACACACAATACTTCCCTAATAGATAATAATTATATATTTGATGCAATCTGTATTTCAGATGCATCATACGATTTTAAATGCAATGCAATAGAAAATTTACAGTACAGTATTACATTTTCTTGACTCGTAGTCACACAGCAAAGAGTTTACTTTCGTACAACATTTATTCGGATAGTATTTTTGCATAACTCCTTATTGTAATGATCAAAATTAATATATAGTTCCAGTATTTAACAAATTTATACGTTTCCAAAGTTGAATTCGTCTTTGTAAAGTAAATCAAGATGTTATTGTATAAGAAACAAAATCTCCTTATCATGTTTATGTTATTTCAAATTTACACAGTTCTTATTATAATTTTAATGACTTGTGATGTGCCAAGTCAGGCTGATTCGAATATTGACTCGAATAACTACTAGGTATTTAATTACTCTAATACTCAATATAGAGATTTCAGATACATAATATTTAAATACATTCGAGTACTTGTTTTAATGAATCTTTTTATTCTGTTTTATAGGTCTTCCCTTATTATCAAAAACAATATTATTAAATAATTGAACATTTATTAGCTTTATTGAGAATAAGCTTTAGCGAAATAAATTTAAAAATTACTCGAGTTTGATAGCGTACTCGAGTGTCTATACAAATACTTGAGTATTTGTTTGCGTTCTCGGATTTGATTCAGTATTCGATTCTTTTATTGATAATTACCCAAATACTCAAATTGCCGCGTAGATCTTGGCATAGAATGGGTCACCTCTTCCTTTCCCGTGGGTGTCGTAAGAGGCAACTAAGGGAGGGCGAGAGATGGGCAGTAGGTCTTAAAACATTACCAAAAGCCAAACTGCGGTTGCCAAACCGTCTGTAAAGCGTGGCAACTATTGGAAAAATCCCCCTTATAGGGGAGGTCATATTCAACAGCGAACAATCGATTACTGATACAACAACAACCATCCAAACACACGAATATCAAAAAAGCCGACTTGGCACATCACTAATAGTAAGTGACTAAACCGTAATTGTATTAAGTTATAATATACGCGAGTAAACTCATTTGAATACTTCCGTTCCAACATTAAAAATGCTCGTTAGCTTGCTGGCTAAACCCCATCCCGTTAGAAGTCTTCTACACAGATATCTCCTGGATCTGGACGCGTTTTTTTGGCGGAGCGGCGTTGTTGGGTCTCTCTTTTAGTTCTGACTCGCTGCTGCGCTGTGAAAATCCACTGATATGTTAGTCGGCCGCTAGGGACTGTTGCTTTCTGTATTATTTGTTGATGGTATGGCGTATTTACTATTTGTCGCTAAATGAATTAGTCACAAACGGAAACATTAAAAAAGATGATTAGAATTTGAATTTAGAATTAAATCAATAAATAGATTTGTTCTATCTTTAAATGTTGACACTTACAATTAACTAATTATTTTGTATTTAGAATAACTATTTGGACTTATGTAATTGATGAATTTTTACTTTGAAAATGTAAGGCACTAAAAATACTAACATATGCTGAGACAAAATTTTGCATGTCTTTAGATAAGGCGAAATCTGTAGCTCTGTTATCATTTAAGATCATTTGTACAAACTTCATTTCGAGCATATAAATTATTATTATTAATATTTAATTTGCACTACAATTGAACATCAGCAGCCTTTCTCATGTTCAGATTAATTATCCATTTATTTACCCTTTTGTTAAGCTCCATTAGAATACTAAGATACTAGGTATATACGTATAAATAAAGCGTAGTTGCTCTACTATATCTATAAAGACATTTTCAGTATATTTTTTTTGATTTATTTGTGTACTGGTGTATTGTGGGATATCTTTACCTTGAGCGTGCTCTTTCGTGGCGAGGTTATAGTCGTTGGATCGCTGCTCAGGGAGCCAGCTGTTGTACGGCTATTGCAGCTTCCTGTATGTAACGATATACTGTTAATATTGAAAATACATCAGATTTTTTTGGTTAATAACTTCTTTTGCGCTAATGGCATGCACTGGCAAGGTGCTAGTAAATGATGATAAATGAAGATTAGGATCAGTTAGCCTGTTAGAATTCGACATGAATTCACCACAATAGTTTTCCAAGGACCACCACGTGAAGATCGACCTGACAGGGTATATTGCTAGCAATGAGCCTTTTTAACCTGTTATCAATGATATATATTCCTAATCTGTTGTGTGGTCCCGGTATGAAAGGAGCTACTCCTTACTTTAGAATAGAATAGAAAATATTTATTGCCAGTAAACATACAATAATAATATAAAATATAGATAAAATATACAAAAAGTGTCCCATACTAGGCAAAAGGAACCGGCTCAGCTGATGCTGTGAGTGTCCCAGCGCAATGTTTACAGCTGCACAGCGCTGGTTTTCAGCCAGTCCCTCTATTAACAAAATATAACCAAAGTGCGAGGTACCATTGTAAATTTCCCGTGGTTGTCGTAAATGGCGACTAAGGGAACTTAACGGTCGAGGGATGGGCAGCAGCGTCCCTCTTAAAACATCACCAAAGCCTAACTGCGGTTGTCAATCCACCTGCCAAATGCGTCGACTACCGGCAAAACCCCCCAAAAGGAGGAAGCCAATGTTCAGCACTGGACATTTAACGGCTGGTATGATGATGATGATGAATTAATTCATGTTATTAATATTAAACATTTGCAAAACAATAATTTCATTGTAATTTCGACAAAGCTCAATAATAGAAATGTTCTAATAATCCGAATTAGAAATAAAACTGTAGAAATAAAAAAGCATTTGCATGTTCATCAAATGCGTACCTGTATTTACCTACAACTTTTATGTTTGTTTGTACACACTGTGCAATGCACAATTATAGCAACTATACGAGTAGCCTAGTACCTATTTGATTTCATTTCAAAGTGCACTTTACATAAATATGAACTGTTTCGTTGATGTATTTCATCAAAAAAAAATAAAAAATAAAAACGTCCTGCATTTTAAAATTGGAATAAAACTTCCAATTATACAATGCATTACTAGTTTATTATATTTAATTTTAAAATTGTTCAAAAAATCAATTATATTATTGAAATATTTCTATATATATATATATATATATATATATATATATATATATATATATAGAAATATTTCATATATATATATATATATATATATATATATATATATAAATAACAATACATTTAGAATTTTTAAATTTTATTAACATTTCATGGTATAATTAAAAACACATTCAACCCAGAGAGCAGATAGAATCGAGCTGTCGAAAGGCAAATTTTTCAACCTATTAATAATCGATCAATCATTTTTTTGTCTAAACATAGGTACAGTAAATGTGATATTATTGAACGTTATATCAAATGAACGAGTACTCACGCTTGACTCTAATAAATCAAAACTGACCTTCTCTCCTCGGCCTACGATGAGTGGTTCTCCGGCGACCGCGTTGCAGGTAGATACCGGCAAAGACCAGCACGTTCAGGGCCAGCAAGAAGCACCCAGCGCCGACAGTAACACCAAGTGCTACCGTGTAACTATTGACAAGACAATATGAATACTATATAAATAGATAGAAGAAATATCATTCATTTTTATCGTTAGGGGGGGTAAACGAGGAGACCGTCGATGGAAAGTAGCTACCGTCGCCCATGAATACCTGCAACATGAGAGGAATTCTTTGTGCGTTGCCAACCTTTCAAAAGTATGTAGGCACATTTTTTGTATACCCCATATTATATTCGAAGGGGAAAACTGAAACTGGTAAAATAATCCGACAATATAAATGTGAATACGACATGAAATATGTATTATACTCGTAAAGTATTAAACTATTAATTATTAAATGTTAATACCATTTAATTGTTTTATTGAAATACTATTATTTTGCAGAAAGTGCATATTACTGGTCAGTTGTTCAGAATTATTTTGTTTAATTCCGCTACCGTTAGTGTACGTGCGATTGCCAACACTCGAATATTGATTACTGTTCACGAGTTTTGCAAAACTTTCGTAGACGGAATGATGGTTGGAGTATGATAGCTAATGTGAAAGATTGTGGAACTTCTGGTAATAATAATAGCAGTTAATTTTCGAGTGTTGGCAGTCGCACGCATACTAATGGTAGCGGAATTAAACAAAATAATTCTAATCAACTAACCACTATTAATTGCCTTTTAGTGTAGGATACCAAAACTTTTCTAAATTAACCATATTAACAATAAAACCTTAACTGGATGTAAAAATTTACCTGTAAAGATAAATATTACGATCGAAATACATATTATTAAATTATTTGCACATCTATGTATAATTAGAAAAGAACTTAAACATAACAGATTTAAAGAAGGTTTTATAAAATCAAATACCAATCTAAAATTGATTTGTCCTCTGCCTTAACCGCACTTCAATATTCCCATTAACGATAAAAATAGTAATAACTAACGCTTCGAATTTACTTTGAAAAATGACTCGCATTATTCTTTCACTGAGCAAAGTCCAGTTAATTCCCGCGCGAAATTCGATGCCATCCATTACCATTATCAAGCGTATCCAGTTGTGTCTCGAAAAAACTCACAGACCTCTGAGAAATGACTCGCATTAAGACATTATTTGCGAGACAAAACGGGACAATATTCTGGGAGGTAAACATCTAGGTAAACACATTAGTGGAATTACGCGTTCACAGCGAAGCCAGCCGATCAATCTTGTTTATGCAGGAGTCTGGTAGCGTATTCGAAATATCGGGCTTTACACTTTACTGTTTGTTAGTAAAGTATTTAAACTCGTGAGGCGATGTGAGGGGTTGGAGTCACGTAGTAAAGAGAAGTAATGATGCATTTTTGAGTAAAAGCTTTTGTAGTTGATATTAAAAACAATAGTCTTATTTGAAATGTACTCAAATATTTTTAGACTGTGGACAGACAGCAATATTATTTTATAGCAATGTAATTTACCAGAATACAAATGTAGTATACAATTGTAATAGATCAAGTGATGAGAATAAAGTCTGTTATTTTACAATACGGTTTTCGAAATACCTGTTGTTATGTAAGATAAAACTGCTAAAAATACCTAGTAAAGTATAATTTGCCATAAACATCGTTAATGTTTAAAATTTTAATACTTATCCTGCAGCGATAAAAGGAACCTCAAGGGAAGAAATAATTTTTGTTCAACATAAAACAAGCTTACATTACTCTTGTCCGTTTAATCACTTTCTTCCACGATAAAATAAACAGGTGTTCTGTGGAAATTAAACAAAACGTAGTCCTTTAATTAGACTGTACGTATATTTTGCTTTAAACATAATACCAGGTGAATTTATAAGGGGTTTTCATTAATATTGAAGATATCAAATAAAAAAAAATAGTGTATTTATTATCTTCAGAGTATTTACACAGAGTATTTACACAGATTATTTAGATATTTTTTATGTATTTGGTTTTGTTAATGGTACAAGATATTCCAAAATAATCTATATCAGGTACTGCAAAGCTACCATTCTAATACCGTAATAATTGAAAATCTTACATCGTTAGCTTGTTTAACCAAGATTTTACAACCATAAACATATTTGTTTCCCTGTATCTATTTAAATCACGTCATTATCTATGGATATTGTACGTACTGACTTATATGATAGGTAGTAAGAGCTGAATGCTAAACGTATGAGAATCGCACATATTTAGATCATTGCTTTGTCCACTTTCATAGCTTATCTCAAGACACCACTTTAGTCCTTAGGAATGGTAAAGCATGAGAGATGCTATAAGCATTGCAGAGATAACCAAAGTGCTCTTCATATATATAGGTGACAGTTACCACTTCCCATTAGGTGAGCCCTTAACATATTTGCTATTCTCAACAGTATAAAAAAAATGCATATATGCCGGTCCCTCCTCTTTTAGATTATACATTATTTGATATTTGATTGTACATTTTTTCAAACACAATTGTATTATTGTTATCGAATAAATAAATGAATGAAATGGAAAATATTTACAAGTTAGTATAAGCCCCCACCGTTTACTGCATTCTATTAGTATTCTTCTTGAAACCAGTTTCCTAAAACAAATTGGATCTTACCTGTAATATTGTGAATCTAAAGTAGTTAACGAGTCTTCTTTGGGTGAAGGTTGTGGCGCTGGAAGAGCGGAAAGTGCAGGGCGTGGCGAAGGGGAAGGCTCACACTCCTCTATTTCTGGCGGATCTTCTTCTACTTCCGGACTCTCTTCTTCGTCATCTAAGGCCGCTGTTGTTGTATACAGCTCGGGAAATATCTCACCTAAATAAATGATTAATTTAAGATTTATATCTTCAATAATTTGAAATATTACTAGACATAAACAATAAATGAAAGTAGAAGAATAATATGAGATCAATAGGGTAGTAAGCGCTATCAACTGTAGAAAGTATTATTAAAAATATTTTAAATTGACGAAAATATCGTGTAATATAATATCCAAAAAATACAAGCTTTTTTTCTATTCCAATGTGTTATTGTTGTCATCTACTCTTTGAAACCAATCAAAGTTACTCTTGATATAATAGGTAGTGTAAGACCAATTTAAAAGTAAACCAATTTTAATAAATCTAATAAAAAAAGAATGATCAAAATTCGTTTACAATTGGTGAAGATATCACATAACTTAAAAAGTCCAAAGCCAAATTGAGAACTTTCACTTTTTAAATGTAAATCGAGTTGATACTCATACTAAGTTGTTGGCAATTTTTTAAATTGATGTATATTTATATAAAGAAATATTTATATTTATATAATAACCGTTTAATGAAACTAATTAACGACAATCTGTCTGTACATGAAGTACATGATAAATAATCCAACACGTAATGAAGAAACTTAGCTTTGTTCCAGGTCAACTTTGAGAACTGTTATCCCGGTTCATTCTAGGTCCGCTTTAAAAAGTTTTATCCCGGAAAATTAAAGATTCTTTAAATCTAAACTCCCTCTCGAATGAAGTTAGAAGCACAGCAGCTAATTTTCGTTTACAACATAAAGTAAGTTATAAACTTACGACCGACGTGTTACAACCACCATAAAATTTACTCACTATCACAAAAATGACTTTTTAAGTGAATATAAAAGTTTCGCCGCTTTGCGAATACATTCTGTCAAACACCATAATTTGATATTTTCATATTACGAGCCTGGTTTACTGCTGAACATTCACGTACAACGTTTTTGTAGGCCAATCGACCAGTTTTTGTAGCAGGTACTAAAAATAACCAAAGTGCAGAGGCATATTAAATTTTAAGAGTTTATTGCAATAATTTAAGACACTTTGGCATTTAACTGGAATAAACGATCATTTTACTGATTAATAAAGAATTCATTTCTTCTTAAAATTTTTAAAGCTTGCATATTGATTAATGGTAACAGAATTTCAAGTTGGAGAATAAGGCTAGCTCTACATTCAGTGGATCTTCGGTCGTGTATCTTCGTCAACCGAAGATACTTGGTATGTGACGCTAACCTAATATTCCAAATATATAAAAATATTTATAGTATCGGGATTTTTCTCTTATGCACCACTTACTTTCATTCCTGGGATATGGTGACCCTTAAAATCTTAATGGTTATAATAGAATGTAATCATCCTTTCTGGAGAAAATAATGCTGTAGTAGGTATACAGATAAAAATCCAGGTAAAAAGTTTTGTCCACAATCTGAATTTTTATGGGACGAAACTCTTCTGAAACCGCAATATATTTGATTATTTAGAATAATTATTGTTTGAGAAAGAATTCCTTGATAACAGCACGCGATGTAACGATAAAAACTGATAATGAACGTCATATTAAATAATTACTTAGAACATAATCCATTATGCATGTGGCAAAATACGCAAAAGTAGGCAAATTCTCGCTTCAAATTTAGAGATTCGATACCATTTCACAGTCACTTGAAACCTTATTTGATTTTGGAAATGTTCCCTTAATATATTTGAAACGCGTCTTATAAACTTTGCAAATTTACGATCCAGTAAGGTCGTATAGCAAATACTATTACAATGTCAATGTTTGGAGGAATCTCTTTGTGTTTTTTAGACACGCAACATTATACCCCAGACACTTGTTGCGTGATACGAATACGTTTGCAATCTGACAAAAATAACGATTGCGATCGGAAAAAGCAATAAAACGGGGAAATTGTGTACAATTAAGGAAATTCTACGTTAACATGTTTTACAAACATACTGTTCCTGGGATATCAAGTTCTAATGTCGTAACAATTTACAAATGTTACGATGTAATCTCATGACAATTGGTTGCGTCGTTGAGGAGTCGAGAAGAAAGAAACAAAGGAAGATTTACCATTAAATAATTCGTTTGAAAACCCAACATGCAATAGAGTAATTTTACATAAAAGTTGTCCAGATGATATAATATTTTACTTGAGTACGAATAATTATACTAGCTTTTTTTCAGCTACTACTCAAAGAATGGGATATGGAGGCGGAATTATACAATGCGGAGTAATAACACCGTAGTCTTTAGCAGTGCCAGTTTACGAGTAATAAGAGACACTATAAGCATCACAATAAATTTTGTGAAATCCACGATGCCTTTCTTGTTTATAAGAGATTATTACCAGAGGGAGACTTTGTACAAAAGTCGATTGCTTGGGTACCTCTGTCCCATTTGTGTTTCAACCATAAAGCAGTTGTGTTTACATGGCTGTGTTTCGGTTTCAAGCGTGGGATATGGCGTGAATTTACTGGGTACAAAGGAATAACACCTGAGTCCTCAGGAATGGCAACGCATGGGGGGTATCATGGGCAAAACAGTATACTCTGTTATGTCCATGCTACTGCTCATGTCTAATGGCGACGGTTACCACTTTCCATGAGATGGGCCGTCAGCTTGTTTGCCATTCTAGTTGTATAAAAAAAAAGATGCTAACGACTGACCATCAAATGCGTCATCAGTTTGGTTATCATTTCAAAATATATAAAGTATAAATGTATATTAATTTGTAAAAAAACATCTGCATGATTATATCTGTCTCAATTACTTTAGCTACCAAACAGCTTGCTCACATGCTGTGTTCCAGTTTGCAGAAAATATCCCGTATTTTTATTCACTACTATCTAATACCAAGAAATTTCAATTCGCTTACATGGAAAGCGATGGTTATTTGGTACAAAGCGGATTGTGTACTTGTTCGCAACCCTTTAGTAGTATGTAGTATAAAAACTCTAACATTATTAGTTAGGATCTGGGTCGCTCAATTTAATAAACTAATGTATATGATAATTAAGGATAAAGTTTGACGGAGTTCATCCCACCAAATGTAAACTTGACCTACATTCACATGAGGATCCCCAGCGGTGTTTTATTAGCCCGGTCCAGTTAATGAGCTCACAAAACTTAGAAAGGAACTTAATGAATAGGTATACAGTGATTTAGAGCAAAGAACGTACAAACGCGAAGTTGTGTGTATCCGTTTGGGTGGAGTTCATGCACAAAGGGCTGGCTCACAATCGGGGCCCTCGCCTGCCCATTACCGCTCCGGGCTATTGTTGCTTTACCTACTTGAAAGGAAACTGAAGAAACGAAATTCAATGGTTTCATATAGCAAATATACACGCCCGTGTTGGGAACGTCTTTTTATTAACGTTTTTATTTGTTGATACCCCACACGCTTTTTGTCTGGTCTTTCCTTAATACGATATAAAAGATTTGGATTTTTGTTTATATATTTCTTTTTTGTTATTTTCTAATCAGTTGTAGCTGTTGTAGACAGTCGATGGAATAGTTTTCCATCACGATAATGGCATGTTGAAGTGAATGTTTTGTAACTAACTATATGGTGGGGCATGGCAGTGAAATTACTGAGTACGCAGATATAACAACTTAGTTCTTGAAAACATCAACTTATGAAGTATATGATATACTCATTATAGTATACTCTGTGTTCTGTATAGCCGTATGGTCCCGGCATAGAATAAGCCACCCTTTCTTTTCCCATGGGTGTCGTAAAAGGCAACTAAGGGAGGAAGAGATACGGGCAGCAGTGTTTCTCTTAAAACATCTCCAAAGCCTAACTGCGGTTGCCAAACCGCATGCCAAGCATAGCAACTACTGGCAAAACCCCTCCCAAAGGGGAGCCTTATGTTCAGTAACAGACAGAAGGGCTGATATGTTGATAGTATACTCTGTGATGTTCATGACGCTTTCCATTACGTTAATTGACGGAGATTTTTATACCAATTTTAAGTCTATATCCTTCTTCATTATGTGTACATCAAATTTTAATTAAAACGCTAAGAAATAATAAATAAACAAAGTCATAATATTAGGAAGTAATTAATTAAATCAATGTATGGTAAATGTGGAAGGACACAGCGCTTAAGGCTCGCTCGAAACAAAACAAGTTAGTCAAATAGGTATTAAACTAGTTTATAAGTCACGTTACTTCGATACAAATTGAATGTAGTGAATTCAACTGTAGTTGAAGTCTGTTGGTCGACTTTTGAATTTGACGAGATTTTCATTTACGTGATTGCTATTTCATATCTCTTGTTGATTAGAACCAGAATTATATATATTGTTTGTAGGGTGGGATATGGCGTGAATTTACAGGGTAGAGAGGAATAACAACTGAGTCCTCAGGAATGGCAACGCATGGGGGGTATCATGGGCGAAACAGTATACTCTGTTACGTCCATGGTACTGCTCATGTCTATAGGCGACAGTTACCACTTTTCATCAGGTTGGGCCGTCAGCTTGTTTGCCATTCTAAGTTGTATAAAAAAATGCTCGTTTGCCCCCTGTATTGTAAAAAAAAAAAATATTTGGATTCTTGAGTATTAATTACTTAATTGCCCTCAAACCTCTGAACAGATTTGAATGAAATTCCTTACACAGACGAACCATATCCTGTATTAATAAACAGGATGCTTTTATCCTAATTCATGCGGACAAAGCCGCGAATTACAGCTGGTATAAATATAATTAATGAAGGTGCGGTTTGCGCGATTGCGTTCAGTCGTTCGTTACCGGTGCCGTTTGCTGAACACGGGCCTGTTCGTCACAATAGCGTGCCGCCATTGTTTGCTAGCCGCCATTCCGCCATTCTTTACATAGCGCTCATTATGGCAGAATTTGAGACGCCCATAGACAATTAATATCAGGTTCTGGAAGCCGCCCGGTTCTATTCGATCGCTCATTTTTGTGTTAAAACGCTTGCTTCATTACCGGATTTCATTAATCAAGTTTTTGATGAACGAACCGCGATCGCGTCTTTGATTTATTGTGCATCCAAAAGTGGCGGTTGCTTGGCGGTTTTAATATCTTAAGTATACCAATCATGCTTTATAGGTTCCTTAATTACCAGGACTTGTTATTATAAAAGAGGTCTATCTATCAAGACAAGAGGAATTTATTTACTATTACTGTTTTAGTTCACATTAGTAATGCACCAAAATCCATGGTATTATTATAACATATCTTTTATTGTAAGGGTGGGTTTATCTCTGAAAGAGATCTCTTCCAGCCAACTCAGAGCATTGGAAGAGAGATTAGCGGGTAATCTAGTACAGGAAAGGTAGAAGAAAAAAATAGTGTAAATACAAGATAAAAAATAAAATACAAAACAACAAAAACTTTATCCACATTTTACTGAGCATATTAGAATCCTTTGTGATAGTAGGCGATCTATCCGCCATCATTTTGATTGACTCTTAAAAAAATAGTTTATAAAGATACTATTATAATTTTAAATCTATTTAAATATTTTTCTTTAGCTAGCTATGAATTATATTGCCATATATATGACTTATGACGCGACATTGTGTTCCACCAATAACGCGCCCTGAGCGATTCACGGCGCGTCTCGAGCTCGCCCCAGTTCCCTCCCATCCGATAGTGTTTCAGAACATTTATTAGGGGGAAACTGGAAACGCTTAATGAGGGTGTTCCGTACACTGTACGGAGCGGGAAATGGCACTAATGGCGGTGGATAACAAGACGTGTTCAATTTAAATTGGAATAGTGAGCCACCAATTTGAATTCCGCTGATATGGTAGTTAATTAAAATAGGTATTGAAATAATTGGCTAATAGACTCGAGCTGAAGCGAATGTGCCATAAACTTATAAGTTAATATGTGAAAGTTTATATAATTATTTTTTCTCAAACATGCTTGGAAATGTGAGTATTATTTTGACAATTTTCTTCGAGATAAATCAAAATTGCCGTACTGGCCAGATACATGCGGGCAGCGGCCGGCAAAAGTTGTATGAAAATCCATATCTATAGTGTTTTGCGGCCAGATAAATTACTATGTAAACTCATACCTGTCCTGTAATTTAAAAATGGAATAACCTTTTACTTCGAAACATGGCTACCAAGGAGGTAACTAATACAAGGTTTTATTTTAGTTTCGAACTGGCTTGCAAATATAAAGCTGTTTATTGAAAAAAAAAAAAACAAAGGAACATTATGGCGCGTGAAAAATTGTTATTGTTCGTTTTTCGTCATTGAACTTAAAAAGTAAAATTGTGGTCTTGATTTCCGCGCATTGTTTGAGAAAAATACTATACAAGCCTTGGCCACAACTAGGCATTGACGGACTCACGTATGTGTGCTTCGGCTACGCCTCGGCCCACATTTGTACGTTCGTCCATCAATACCTCAGTTGCTGGCGACTGAAGTAATGTACTATAATGTTTAATAAAAAAAACCAAAATCTACGAATCGTTTTCGAATTTTTCTCTTCACTTGTACTATAGGATATTGCTTATTGCCAAATTTCATGTTTTTCAAGGGATTACAGAATTAGTTTAGAATATTAATTTTAGCTTGATATTTCCACGTGTTCCTGAGGAAAAGGATCTTGACACACGGATAACAAAATGATCCAATAATGGCTCCGTTTTTTCTTATAAGGTAAAAGAATCGCAAAAGTATATAAATTATGGCTTTGTTCGAGTAAACATAGATGAAATTTTTAATCGTTGTCTTCTGCAAATCGGGATTTCAAACAAATTAACAGCCACCTGAGGGAATATAAACATGAACAGCACCATGTTAGACTGTGATGGTCGTAATACGAGCTGGTACTCCTCATGCGTTGTCATTACTTCATGGGACTTTTCGAATTGAAACACAGCTACGTAAGCGCAACTGCTTGGCCATCGAAAGACGAGTAGGACAGAAATAGCAAAGCTGACAACTTTCGTACAAAGTCTCCCCCTGTCTATTAGTAACATTTATGAGCATGTTTACTAGTGTAATCACAGATGGAATAGTCGAGACATTTTGTTAAATATGACTACATTTTATTATTAGATATCAGACTTCATATTCGAAAATAGATAACTGAGCGATACGGGAGATATCGAAAAGATGACCTTTTTCCGCCATCAATGTCCAAAGAAACCCATTATATAGGTATCGGATAGGTATCCATATAATCCGTTCTGAATCATTAGCTCCCTGAAACACATTCAAGATCGACACACCATCTAGTGGGAAATCGTCTTCCACTTACCGGCAAACATATCCGGGTGTATAGAGCGGAACTGATGATGCCTCGGTGCAGCACCTGGTCGATGCAGCTGAGGGATTAAGTGCAGCCACAGCGCCATCTTGTGGCCACGATAATGGCTCTTCACCCGAAGTTTCGTACCTAATAAAATGTAGAGTTTTATGAATACTGCTCTATGTGCGTCAAAGAAAAGCATTTTAAGCAACTTCAAAAAGTATTATTACTCAATTGGCTTATATTTTTTGTGTGCATGTATGTATATGTACGCATGTTTGTGATATCATCGATAATAACTTTTAAAGAACTGATTTTTTTTTAATTCTCTTCCTCTTTTTACACAACAAACAATTTCAATTCTTCAGTCAAGATCAAATCAATTTTTAGGTTTGAATTATTCTATAAAAACCGTTAAACTGTAACTTTGAATATTTAGTGAAAAAAAAAATTTTAACAAGAAAATTAAGAATATTAATTAATAAAACAATGAAGAAGTTGACTTACTTATGCTCAAATATTGTTGCGTGTTCAATTCATATCTTGGCCAAGATATAGCGTTTTCATGATGCCGCTCATCCGTCCTAGGAGTTGGATCTCCAGTCTTAGCAAACGCAGCGAGCAGGGCCACGGCAGACTCTGCCACAGCTATATCCCCTCGAGAATAATTGCGAGGAGCAAACTGCATCCCTCCCACTAATGGTAAACCCAAGAAGTAGGGCAGGGTTTCGCTTGTAACGCTTCCTAACCTCTGCAAGAATTCAATATATCCAATAAAAGATGCAAAATATACATATAATATATATAAGCTACTTTTACGATACGAAGTTAAATCTGTACATAGGGAGGAGAAGGGATTGGTAGTAATGGGAATTAACAATCCCATTGCTAGCAATATACCCTATCAGGTCAACCTCCACGCGGTTCTCTGTGGAAACTATTGTGATTGATTTATTATAAATCACGATAGGCCAACTGACCAGCTTCATCCTCACCTATCATCCCTCACTGGTGCCTCACCAGTGTATACCATTGGCGCAGGCAGGGTGATCATTCCATTATCATCAATTAAAAAAATCTGTACATAAGTTTCAAAACATGACTTCTATATATCTGTTGACGTAATATTAATTATTAACTTTACTTGATAGCAATGTGCATACCTGCGGGTAGTCAGCATCTTTGCTTTGATGTGCAAAGTGCGCGAAATATGTCCTTGCACCTCTTCTTGCATGGAGCTGAGCGACTCTCAGGGCAGGGGACGCGACTGCCGCGTCGCTGAGGGACTCGAGCGTGGCGTCACGAATATTGATCGGGTGCTGTATAGGTTTCTCCCAGTCCGTATACTCATTACGGATTGCAGCGAAGATCTCGTTCCGATGATATCGGTAGACGTTGCGAACGTACGTGCGCAGAATACGATTTCTACAACAGTACCGTTATACCAACGTTTTAATAGATAATAATAGAGAAAATCATTATTTAAAGACCTATGCAGACATGAAAAAAAAGTGTAAACGTTAGTAGAAAAAAAAATCTTGTAATTCGTACGCATACAATTTTAGAGATTTTATTATGACTATAAAATCCAACGAAGACTAGATATAGCTGCTAAAAATAACTTAAAATTCACTGACAGAAACTAGCAACAAATTTTAAAAAGAGCAAGCACAATTGACTATTGAAGTCATTATAGGTTATTCTCTCAATAATAATAATAAAATTAGGTATATTGACAGCTGACAAAATATCCCTCGCCTGTACAAACCATGATTTACAAATTTTATACGTACCTGTGCTCTTCTTCAAATCCGTGTCTTATGTCATCTTCATTAAAAAATTGATAGCTCTCAGTCGTAGCAACGACCACGGCTAACGCGCATTCAAGGAAAGTTTCACTGGCGTGTAAAGCTTTAGTCGGAGCTTGGCTTAAGGATGAATCTTTCAAAACTGGCACTGATGGGGCCCAACCAGCTAAGAATCTGGCTTTGGGAGCTTCAACAGCTAAGAGGGCAACAAGAGGCCGAGCGCGTATACATTCCACTAACCTGAACAAACAAAATAAGTAACACTTGGAGATAGTTACAGAGAAAACAGTCATCTCTTATGGGCATTTCGTAAAAGATGGCTGTTTTCTGTATAACCAAGTTTAATTTGTTAATATTTTTATTTATAAGATAAAATAACAAATAAATTTGCAGTTTATCTGATGGAAAGTACAACTGAACAACTTAAGTATGATCACTCTTCCCATTTCCCATATTTATAACTAAACTAAAGGCATTTCTTCCTCCATCAATTATTCAGTTTTTGAGATAAATATGTGAATACATTGATAAATTACCAATTCTCGTCAGTGGTCGAGTCAGGGGTACAGCGAAGTGCTTGAACCGTGTGCTCTCGAGCCAGTGCGGCATCGGGCGCTAGAGCGGTTGGACTTAAAGCCGAACCACTCAAGAGCAACACACGAGATGCCAGACCTGTGCAAAAAATATTTTGAGCATTTTAAAGTTCTAGTTTTAAAACTAGAGGTAATTTGAAGTACAAAACAAGGGATACAACAGAAAAAGAGCTAGAACAGAGAACTAGGTCAATTTATACTAAAAGAATAGTATAAGATTAAAAAAAAGGAATCAATGAAAGAACATTGCTCCAAGGTTTTCCTTCAATCTATTTAAATATTTTTTACTACAAACAAATAACGCTAATAGCTTAACCTAAACCATATTAGTAACTAATTCCATTCTAAAAGGATTTAAAGTTTTTGAAGATTAAAAATATGCAGGTGCACATTTAGGATATCTACTTCAGTCTTACCTTTACTACTTGGCATCATGAGCAGCGCGTTAGCTAACGCTGCGCCGGCCGAGTGACCCGCGAGCGTGACTCGTCGTGGGTCTCCGCCGAACGCGGCAATATTCAGCTGGACCCACGACAGCGCTGCAGCTACGTCGAGAACCGCAGCTCCGCCCGCTTGCTGCACTTCGTCTGACCTCAGACCACTTGTAAGATAACCTGCATGAATACGTTCTGTACATAATTTCATTATCAACTAAATATGTATTTGTATTTAAAAATTATTTGAAAAAGTATTAGTTCCGCAAAAAACGACTTCGATCGCAATCATTTCCTTAAACAAAATTAGCCTGTAGTACAATACAACTATTTGCTACCAATATGCCCTGGGAAAGGGATTGTTAGTAATCGGGTCTAATTGACCTATTGCTAGCAATACACCCTGTCAGGTCGCCCTCCACGGGGTTCCCCATAGAAACCATCGTGGTTAATCGTAGTGGAATTCGTCACGATGGGCTAACTGACCTGCTTTCATCGTCACATATCATCTATCACTGGTGCTCTGCCAGCGTATACCGATAGCGCGGGCTGGATACCATCCCATTATCACCCTTTAAAAAAATGCCTTATCAGGTCGACCTTCACGCGACTCTCCTTGGAAACAATTGTGGTTAATTATTAATGAATTCGTTGCGAAGGGCCAACTGACCAGCTTTCAACCTCACCTATCATACTTCATCAATGCCCTGCCAGCATATACAGATAGCGAGTGAGTATACCATTTCTTATCATCAATTTAAAAAAAAATCAGTTAAGTTGTGTATTTCAAAAGATATACGTCTTCAGTTAGTATTATCTAGTTGATAAAAAAAAAAAAATATCAAATCAAATTTGTTCTACATAAAATTATGGTACTGCTGTTCTTACGCTTTGTTACTACCTACTGCTTGTATCGATTACTTCGTAGATCTATACTAACAAATAGTAAAGAGATAAAATCAATTTGATAAAATAAAACCTAATACTTATATGAGGCGTACCTAATAAACCTAGCCTATAGTTAATGGTGACGACAAGGAGGTGCGCGCGCGCAGCGAGCACGGCGCCGTCGAGCGCGTTGCCGGAGCCCCACTCGTGGGACGGCCCGCCGGCCCACACCACCACCGCGTACGGCGCCTCCACGCCGCGCGCTCCTATGTAACAAAATTTGACTTTGGTACAAAATGGAAAAAATATTTTTTTACTAATATTATAAACTAGTTATTGCTCGCGGCTTTGCGTGGTATCGCGATTCATCTTTAAGTTGACATTTTCAAAATCAATTTTAATTAATTAAATAAATAGTAAGAAAGGTGCTTTTAAATAGTTTTGATTAAATATCATCATGGGCGAAATCAATCAAATCATCATGAGTGGAATAACCGAAACAGTATACTCTGTTATGTCCATGGTACTGTTCATGTCTATAGGCGACGGTTACCACTTTCCATCAGGTGGGCCGTCAGATTGTTTGCCATTCTAAGTTGTATAAAAAAAAAACCATTTAGTTACATCTACTAGCCACCGAACTAGGTCGAGAATGTGTCTCAGTGGATATTTAAATCATTTCTGTTGACTTAAATATTCATAAAATATATTACTATAACAAATATAAACACAATTACAATCAATCATTATATGTCAGTTACGCGAACGATAGTAAAATATAGTAATATATAAATACAGTTAATTCGAAAACCTTTTCGATGTCGTGAAAAAAATATTTACTTTTGCTGTATATTTATATAAGAACAAATACGTAAAATTGGAAATTCTTGGTCGAATGTATATAATATGAATTGTGATTTCTTTATACCACAATGGTTGCCACCAGCATGCCGCCCGTCTGATGGTAAACGGTCACTGTAGTCTATACATATATGAACACTAGAGCTGTCACGTGCGCGTTGCTGACCCTGAAGAAACCTTAATATAAAGCATCCTTTTTGAAGTACCCCGTACTGTTGTCTCTAGGGAAAACCTTGGCATTTGTAGTATTGTCTCGGATTTAGTAGATTCATAAAAGAATTACTTCAAACATGCTTATAATAAAATTTATTTGATTTTTTGTTTTCTATACAACTTAGAATGGCAAACAAGCTGACGGCCCACCTGATGGAAAGTGGTAACCGTCGCCTATAGACATGAGCAGTACCATGGGCATAACAGAGTATACTGTTTCGCTCATGATACCCCCTATGCGTTGCCATTTCTGAGGATTCATGTGTTATTCCTCTGTACCCAGTAAATTCACGCCATATCCCACCCTTCAAACCGAAACACAGCCATGCAAACACAACTGCTTCACGGTTGAAATACAAATGGGACAGAGGTACCCAAGCAATCGACTTTCGTACAAAGTCTCCCTCTGGTAAAAATATTTCTATTCTTACTAGTGTAATTCTCTTTCGTGATGTTTATTAGACATCAAAATAAACAACGTTGGACGGTTTTAGAATTAGGTTATAAAAGATAAATAAAATTGGTTCATTGTAAATATCGAATAACAGGGAACGCTATATACTTACCGCTACCGGGTACATAGATATTGAGGTAGAGACAGTCTTCGCTTTGATTGGCTAACAGAGGAACGGTGGCTTTCAGCTCGTTGTACATCCCGAGTGGCATTTTGGATAACGCCGCACTTCTGTAACAATGCACCAACATTCGCTACACCTAGTAACTTTATCCACACGATTACAACGAAGAATAACTTCTATTATCGTATTGATCGTGACAAAGTGTATTTTGATTGGCGAAGCACCTTAATCCTCAGGAATGGCAATACATGAGAGGCCATAGTTATCACTTTCCATCAGGTTGTTTGCTATTCCGAGTTGCATAAAAAAATAAAGCGCACTTTTGGCATAATATCAGAAAAACAAACCTATTGACAGATATAAGACTATGAAAACCTGTGATCACAACCCGAAAAACCCAGAACTGAAGTTATTTAGAAAATTTTCTTTTTTTATTGTTCGGGAAGCAACTGAGCAGATGGTCTACGTGATGGGAAGCGCCAGTCGTCGCCCATGAACACTTGAATCACTAGACATGTTTTGAAGACAGTTTTTTAAATGCCCCATAATATATTTTAAGGGGAAAGCTGATGAAGATAGTTCATACTACAACCCAAATGTACGAGGTGGAAACAAACAGGATGGATGTACTGTGGTAGTGTGCCATGCATTCTTTTTTTATATACACCTTAAAATGGCAAACAAGCTAACGGCCAACCTGATGGAAAGTGGTAACTGTCCCCTATAAACATGAGCAGTATCATAGACATAACAGAGTATACTTTTTCGCCCATGATACCCCCTATGCGTTGCCATTCCTGAGGATTCAGATGTTATTTCTCTGTACCCTGTAATTTCACGCCATATCCCACCCTTCAAACCGAAACAGCCATGCAAACACAACTGCTTTACGGTTGAAACACAAATGGGACCGACGACTTTTGCAAGCTCAAGCAAACGACTTTTGTACAAAGTCTCCTTCTGGTATGAATTAATTAAAATATTCAATGGAGCAAATCATATTCTGGTATCATCATTGAAATAAAAAAAACAAACTACCAGCAAAACTTACTTGTTGGATATGTCTGGATAACGTTGAGGACAGACCGGGGCAAATGCGTCGGCGAGTCTGGTCCCGGGCCAGCTGGGCGGCGCGGGCGGCGGGCCCAGTCGAGCCGGCTGCCCGGCATACGGCACCCCCCAGAACACCTCCACTGGCTCCAGGCGGCGAGAAGCCGGCTCCACTATTATACCTCTGATTGCTCCTGTTGCGAAAAGCAGTAAATATTGTAGAAGCTACTCGTGTGAATTGCGATGTAAGAATCCTAAATCATTGATAAGTTATAAAAATATTGTTAGACGATTCGGTCTGATGGAAATCGAACCCACATCTCTCTGCTATACAGGCTATGTTACCACAGCATCATTTCACCATTAAAGGAAAACTATTGGATCTCATTAGATCAAGCTACGGCCGAAGCTCGGGGAGAGGGATTGAGGGATTGATTGCCCTAACTTAAAAGGCCCAATGCCCTACCTTAAAATGAAAGGCCTCAAGAAAATTAGACAGAGTCGCTTTTTTGAAGTCACTTAATTATGGCTTCTACCCTACCAAAAAGTTCTTTTGCCCTACCTTAAACATGGATCTAGCTACGGCCCTGGATCAAGCCGTCGGAAAGTGTTTTGTCAAACAATTAATAATTTAAGAATCCCTAATGCAATTATTATTTGAATAAAAGTTTGAAATGTGTTAATCCATAGCATAGTGCATCTATATTACAATTTGGTTTGAACATGTTCAATCGCGTTAGTGAACATTTGAATAAGTAATATTTTTATAGCCCTTGACATATATGATTTAAAAAATAAATGAACATAATTACATTAATATTTAATTGGTACGAAATATTTTATAAGATCTGTCTTATTTCAGATTTCTTAGGTTTTTTACTGCATTGTATTGTAGGATAACGGTAGTTACACTATGGTATTTTCAGTAAATTATGTCTACCGTTGCTATGTGTGTATGGTCCCGGCATAGAATATGTCGCCACTTCCTTTCCTGTTGGTGTCGTAGACGATTAAGGATGAAGGATGAGCAACAACTTCCTTCTTAAAACATCTCTAATGCCTAATTGCGGTTGCACATCCGCCTGCCAAGCATGGCAACTGCTGGCAAAACCCCCCAAGGGGGAAGATTATGCCTACCAGTGGGCAATTAAAGGCTGATAGAAGATGATGATAATGGCCATCAAGTTTAAATTAAAATTAAAAAAAAGAGCCTATCTTTATATATATATATATTATAGATATGTGTTCGTATGCGTATGTGTATGTGTGTATGCATGATGTGTGTGTATGTGTGTGTAAGTGTGTTTATGTATGTATTTTGCATATATAATAAAAATCGGTAAAAAAACTTTTAAGTTAAACGGTTTTATTTTATGTGAACTGAAAACTACAAAATAAATAAATAGTTACTTACCTATCAACCTACGTAGGTGATCTCGATCATTAATATCTCTGATGGTAGTGGTTGTCATAACATGAACCATGTCAGCGGCCGAAAGGCAGTTCATGAGAGAACACTAACACCAGGGTTTGTGGTAGGTAAACTAAGCAGCCCGCACTATAACAAGTAGGTATTTTGACCTTCTAGTTCAGAAATATTTTAGTACTAGGCAGAATAGCTTTTAGGCATATTAGACTAAAATAAAAACGTGGGGCCCATTAACTATTTCTGTATTACTTTCTACTATACTAAGTGTGGATTGCATCGACTTATTATAATCGTCATCATCATCATCCTAGCGGTTTATCCCGGTCGCATCCGAAACCTCATAGCTTCGGAGTCCAGGGTCCGCTGAATCGACTTACTATAATCGTAACTGGAGGTTTTGACCATCAATAACCAGCCGTTACGGCTTCACCAGCGAACGCCGAGCTCATGATCTACCAAAGTATAAGATATGCTCTGCTATAGGTATGATTTCAGAGGGGCCCCACGTTTTTATTTTAGTCTAATATGCCTAAAAGCTATTCTGCCTAGTACTAAAATATTTCTGAACTAGAAGGTCAAAATACCTACTTGTTATAGTGCGGGCTGCTTAGTTTACCTACCAAGCAAACCCTGGTGTTAGTGTTCTCTCATGAACTGCCTTTCGGCCGCTGACATGGTTCATGTTATGACAACCACTACCATCAGAGATATTAATGATCGAGATCACCTACGTAGGTTGATAGGTAAGTAACTATTTATTTATTTTGTAGTTTTCAGTGCACATAAAATAAAACCGTTTAACTTAAAAGTTTTTTTACCGATTTTATTTTCTTGTTTTTAGAATTTAGTGAAATTGTTTACCGAATATTCCTCATTTTATTTAATTCATTCAGTGCATCATTATTACATGGTTTCTTACCTGATAATTTAGTACAATCTAATTCCTCAATACATAGCCCTTCCAGAGACTTGACTCGACTTAGAGCCACGTATGCTTGTCCTTCCTCAAACCATTTTGAGCCCAAATATACTACTGCATGGTCGACGGTGCTGCCCTGCATTTTATGGACGGTGAATGCTCATGACAAAACTAAGGGCAACATCCTTTTTTCAGCCGTATCATAATTGAATTTTGCTGGAAAGTGTATGGCTTTAGGGTAAATAACGTGCATGCCGTCTGTGCCAAAGTCAATTAAAACTGATGATATATCTGTTTCGTACATTTGGGTTCGACGGAACTGAGGCCAAAAAGGTGTCTGAGTGTCAAGTGTCTGAGAGTCTAGTGTCTGAGTGTCTTGTATCCGAGTGTCCAGTGTCTGAGTGTCTAGTGTCTAGTGTTTAGTATCTGAGTGTCGAGTGTCGAGTGTCGAGTGTCGAGTGTCTAGTGTCTGAGTGTCGAGTGTCTGAGTGTCTAGTGTCTAGTGTCTAGTGTTTAGTGTCTGAGTGTCGAGTGTCGAGTGTCGAGTGTCGAGTGTCTAGTGTCTAGTGTCTAGTGTCTAGTGTCTGAGTGTCTAGTGTCTGAGTGTCTAGTGTCTGAGTGTCTAGTGTCTGAGTGTCTAGTGTCTGGGTATCTGAGTGTCTAGTGTCTAAGTGTCTGGGTGTCTAAGTGTCAAGTGTCTGAGAGTCTAGTGTCTGAGTGTCTTGTATCCGAGGGTCTAGTGTCTGAGTGTCTAGTGTCTGGGTGTCTGAGTGTCTAGTGTCTAAGTGTCGAGTGTCGAGTGTCGAGTGTCGAGTGTCGAGTGTCGAGTGTCAAGTGTCGAGTGATGAGTGTCGAGTGTCTAGTGTCTGAGTGTCTAGTGTCTGAGTGTCTAGTGTCTGAGTGTCTAGTGTCTGAGTGTCTAGTGTCTGAGTGTCTAGTGTCTGAGTGTCTGAGTGTCTGAGTGTCTAGTGTCGAGTGTCTGAGTGTCTAGTGTCTAGTGTCTGAGTGTCGAGTGTCGAGTGTCGAGTGTCGAGTGTCGAGTGTCGAGTGTCGAGTGTCGAGTGTCGAGTGTCAAGTGTCGAGTGTCGAGTGTCGAGTATCGAGTGTCGAGTGTCGAGTGTCAGAGTGTCTAGTGTCTGGGTGTCTGAGTGTCAAGTGTCTGAGAGTCTAGTGTCTGAGTGTCTTGTATCCGAGTGTCCAGTGTCTGAGTGTCTAGTGTCTGGATGTCTGAGTGTCTAGTGTCTAGTGTCTAGTGTCGAGTGTCGAGTGTCGAGTGTCGAGTGTCGAGTGTCGAGTGTCGAGTGTCGAGTGTCGAGTGTCAAGTGTCGAGTGTCGAGTTTCGACTGTCTAGTGTCTGAGTCTCTAGTGTCTGAGTGTCTAGTGTCTAGGTGTCTGAGTGTCAAGTGTCTGAGAGTCTAGTGTCTGAGTGTCTTATATCCGAGTGTCGGAGTGTCTAGTGTCTAGTGTTTAGTATTTGAGTGTCGAGTGTCGAGTGTCTAGTGTCTGAGTGTCGAGTGTCTGAGTGTCTAGTGTCTAGTGTCTAGTGTTTAGTGTCTGATTGTCGAGTGTCGAGTGTCGAGTGTCGAGTGTCGGGTGTCGAGTGTCGAGTGTCGAGTGTCGAGTGTCGAGTGTCGAGTGTCGAGTGTCGAGTGACGTCGAGTGTCGAGTGTCTGAGTGTCTTGTGTCGAGTGTCTAGTGTCTGAGTGTCTAGTGTCTGAGTGTCTAGTGTCCGAGTGTCTAGTGTCTGAGTGTCTTGTATCCGAGTGTCTAGTGTCTGTGTGTCTAGGGTCTGAGTGTCTGATTGTCTAGTGTCTGAGGGCCTAGCGTCTGAGTGTCTAGTGTCGAGTGTCGAGTGTCAAGTGTCGAGTGTCGAGTTTCGAGTGTCTAGTGTCTGAGTGTCTAGTGTCTGAGTGTCTAGTGTCTGGGTGTCTGAGTGTCAAGTGTCTGAGAGTCTAGTGTCTGAGTGTCTTATATCCGAGTGTCGGAGTGTCTAGTGTCTAGTGTTTAGTATTTGAGTGTCGAGTGTCGAGTGTCGAGTGTCTAGTGTCTGAGTGTCGAGTGTCTGAGTGTCTAGTGTCTAGTGTTTAGTGTCTGAGTGTCGAGTGTCAAGTGTCGGGTGTCGGGTGTCGAATGTCGAGTGTCGAGTGTCGAGTGTCGAGTGTCGAGTGACGTCGAGTGTCGAGTGTCTGAGTGTCGAGTGTTGAGTGTCAGAGTGTCTAGTGTCTGGGTGTCTGAGTGTCAAGTGTCTGAGAGTCTAGTGTCTGAGTGTCTTGTATCCGAGTGTCCAGTGTCTGAGTGTCTAGTGTCTGGATGTCTGAGTGTCTAGTGTCTAGTGTTTAGTATCTGAGTGTCGAGTGTCGAGTGTCGAGTGTCGAGTGTCTAGTGTCTGAGTGTCGAGTGTCTGAGTGTCTAGTGTCTAGTGTCTAGTGTTTAGTGTCTGAGTGTCGAGTGTCGAGTGTCGAGTGTCGAGTGTTGAGTGTCGAGTGTCGAGTGTCGAGTGTCTAGTGACGAGTGTCTAGTGTCTAGTGTCTGAGTGTCGAGTGTCGAGTGTCTGAGTGTCTTGTGTCTGGTGTTTAGTGTCTGAGTGTCGAGTGTCGAGTGTCGAGTGTCTAGTGTCTGAGTGTCTAGTGTCCGAGTGTCTTGTATCCGAGTGTCTAGTGTCTGTGTGTCTAGGGTCTGAGTGTCTGAGTGTCTAGTGTCTGAGGGTCTAGCGTCTGAGTGTCTAGTGTCCGAGTGTCTAGTGTCTGGGTGTCTCAGTGTAGTCCTATTATTTGATACCCATATTGTGGTGGTTGTGGAAAAATATGTACCTAGTCCGCCATATTGGAACGGCGTCCATCTTGAATTTTAAATTTTGACATAATCATCGTGTTTTACTAGTGTAGCCCTTTCATTTGATACCCATATTGCGGGGGTTAAGGAAAAATATATAATCCGCCATTTTGTATCGGCGGCCATCTTAGATTTATAATGTTATTGATTTTATTATATTGTATTGTCATCTAAATTAAATGTGTGTACCAAATTTCAGATCAATCTGACAACGGGAAGGTGCTTAAATTCCAATTTCTAATTTTGACCCAAATAAATAAATACCGTACAGGTCGAGCTAAATAAAACCGTTTAAAAACCGAAAAACTATATTATTACGCAAATGTGAAAACGATTCATGGCTTAACATAGATATAAATTTGATTATGTATTGACTGTAATTCAACTGTACGTTTTCCAAAAAAAAAAAAAAAAAAATATATATATATATATATATATATATATATATATATATATATATATATATATATATATATACAAAATCAATAATGTTACATTAATTATACACTTCAGCAATACTACAAGTCTTTATATAAATACTCGTAAATACTATAACCTTCATTAACATTGGTTCGCTACGTAATTAGTAGACTAATCAAATAAATTTGAATAAATAATAAAGTTTCTATAAACCGTTACCAAAACGGGTAGCTCAAGAGAATTATAAATTAACCATTCATAGTTCTACATACACGCAATATTACCAGACACCACGCGACTGCTGGAAAATTATACGTTTTAATCCGGAAGCCAAGAAATAGCGATTACTAGACGAGCTTGAAAGCCTTATAACAGAATTATTTTCATATTAAAAATTTTCCTACTAATATTACTTCGTGTGGTCCCAACACATATTGGGATACCCTTTCCATTCCCATGTGTGTCGGAAGAGACCACTAGGGGAATTTATTGGTCGAAGGATTGACAGTAATGTCTCTCTTACAGCATCACCAATGGCTAACTATGGCTGACAAGCGTGGTAACTTTTTTTTTATACTACCTAGAATGGCTACTTAGAACAAGCTGACGACCCACCTGATGGAAAGTGGTAACCGTCGCCTATAGACATGAGCAGTACCATGGACATAACAGAGTATAGTGTTTCGCCCATGATATCTCCTATGTGTTGCCATTCCTGAGGACTCGGATGTTATTCCTCTGTACCTTGTAAATTCACGCCATATCCCACCCGTCAAACCGAAACACAGCCATGCAGACACAACTGCTTTACGGTTGAAACACGAATGGGACAGAGGTACTCAAGCAAACATTAAATGGCTGGTAATTGTAAATATCATTGTGTTTGTTACTCAATTATCTTTAAAGGATTCGAATTTAAAAGATTCGAACTCATATTGACAGTATCCTAAACTGCAAAGGATTTTTGTTTCTTTCATTTATTTGCGTAAACTAACAATAACAAAATAAATAATAATACAAAATAATAAAGGAAAACATTGAGTAAAGTTGCCATCAACACCGTTTCAAAAATATATATTTTAAATAATATTTAACACAATTTACTGTAGAAAGGATCCCTTAATATAACAATCGGTTTAAATATAATCTCAAATAATAATTTCAAATTTATTATAATAATTCGGAGTAAAATGTAAGAAGAAAATATAATATTTATGGTCCATTACCTGTGAAAGTGATTAGGCTTAATTTAAGCTTTTAATTCAATAAATTTCATAGCCCTACCGAGGTCTCTACTATTTGATTATGCATCTGTATTTGAAAGCTTACCTTCCAACCTATTTCTCCTCTAAAAGGATCCAAACAATAATTAATTTCATCCCCATTCCCATTGGGAGTTTACAAAATGAAACGATGTCATTCGGTCGCGATGTTCCGGGATGGCTTCCCTTAGGCCCGGTCTGATTGGATTGTCCGGGATCCTTGCGGAATTAAGTACGCCCATCGGGTTCACGTACCTACGTACTTACCTGGATTGTGGTTTGGCACGTGTTTTACTGTCAGAGAGAAAAAAAACTGACAGATTAAGTCAGTCGTTTAATCGAAACCCGTCATATTTTCAACGGATAATTTAATGAGACAGCTCACAGGCTCGACTTGAAGGCAATATAGATGAAATGGTTTTCCCTTTTTCAGGTAAGTCAAATATCTTTTGTGTTTTATTTGAGTAGATATTTTGTCTCACAAAATATTTAGAGATTGTTTGTGTACCATGCTTTCTAATATCGCTGAATTTGTCTTTTTTCCTTAGATAATAGGTAACTTATACTTCCTTTTATCACGATGTATGACTCAATACAAAAATAAAAAGATACAAGAAGTTGTTGGAATAAATCAATAAATACATAAATAAATCTTAAGAGGCAAACCTCTTAAAGTTAGCGAATTAACAAAATTAAAGCAGTTCCAAAAAGCTTATAATATATTCTCTCATTTATATTGGGTATTAATCGAAAATGTCTTTTATTATTCAAGAAACCTGTGCTTATTTGGTTACCTGCGTGCGTGTGCACGATGCGTGAGCTGTAGCGTGGGCCGGCGGCCGCCAGGGACGCGAGCACCAGCGCCGCGCACCACGCCGTCCGCGCGCACTCCATGCGCCATCACGCGACGCTTGGCTGCCAACGGAAATTTTACGTTCAAAACTCATCACAGTTTGCAAAGAACGCTTACTACGACAAATACCAATAATAAGACTGCTCAAAAATTTACAGTTTCAACAAAAGGGGGGTAAAGAGGTTTCTTCAGGGTCGGCAACGCACGCGTAATACCTCTGATATTGCAGGTGTTCATAGGCTACGGTAACCACTTACCATCAGGTGGGCCGTATGCTTGTTTGCCACCTCAGTGGTATAAAAAAAAACTGATAACAATGATCCCAATGATTTTAAAATTGATTAAGTCAAGTAGGTAAATAGTGTCCTATGTTTAAAAAAATAAAAACACGAGATGGACTAGTATTATTTGTTTGTTTTACAATAAACCTACAGTGACTGCGATTTGAATGGTAATTATTTAACGAGCCCAGCTAGTTTAATCCAATAACAAGATCCATAAATTAAACTCGCTGCAATTAATCTTAATTTACTATAATAATATTTTCAACTTGTAATATATTACATTATATTCATAGTAATGAAGGCTTTCCCTCTAGAGCCATCAGAGAAGACTTTACAAATGTAAATAATATGCGAGTAGATTACACGAGGTAAGCCCCGGGAGAGTAATTGTTTGTTACTTGTGCTGTATTTTAAAAATCAAATTTACAATTATAAAGGAGCGTAATACATGCGGCAACTTTGTTATGGTAACTTAGAAACGCGATGCATCTTCGCTCAAAACGCTTCCGCTCAGCGTTTTCAACTTACTTTCTAATTAACTCGGTATTTGTGGTGTCTCTCTCATAATAATTCGCGTTTGTTCGGCATAAACAACTCTTTGAATTGTTTTCGCTTGGAGTAAATTGGTTTTGGTTCTTAGCAAAAGTTGAGATGGAAAAAAGGAAGGTCGTTTTTGCGCGAACCGGGGGCGGAAGACAAATAGTCTCCTTATGTCACGAACAGACAACTCTGAATGGGACTCGAAGGTCCCGACCGCACGGCACGAGGACTTCCCGAATGTATTATACATTACATTTGTAAGATCCTGTCATTTAAGATTGGCCAGAACAGATGCAATATCTACATTTAGAACTGTAGTTGTATGCTATTAGCTTGATAATCACAATGATGTATTCTTTTATGATTTTGGACCGACGTTAAACAATCTTGTGATCTCACAGTTAACGGATGACAATGTTTCAGTACAGCTATTGTTTGGAGGGTCGCTCCAAAATGATAAGATGCGGAAACAGGAGTTACGTGTTTGAATGTGTTGTCGGAACAACTTTGCGAAATTATACCGGATTGGTTAAGCCACGAGTGCGTGAATCCTTGATAACGAAATGTCCTCGACGAGTTGTCTTCGTTTTATCAGTCACCTAAAGCTTCATTCTTAAATTTTAGTCATAAAAACTTTACTAACACTGTTTTTCACTTCATTATAATCTTATCTCTATCAAATTACCATTATTTCGTCAAGCATATATTCAAATTAGCGTGAATTCAAAACGGAATAATTACGTCCCGCCTGCGATGATATTTCTGATTATATTTGTTCGTTAATTTGTTTACACGAGAAATATGATTATGCGTCATTATTGAAATATTTATTTAACGTTACGTAGGCAGTCAATTAATTGGAGTACATATTTGCAATTTAGTATAACATGAAATATCAACATAGGCCAATATTTGTTGGGAGTTTGGTTTGAATAGATACGCACTTAGAAGGGTATCAGATCGCGATCGTATGCTACATCGCCGCAGGTACGCAACCGTACCCATATCATTACGGTATTACATCGGGAACTAGCTCTAAAGATATGCCACGACGACCGAACCATCTTCCCGAGTGTTTCAATCTACATACGAATGGATCAGCTCTATAACCTTACTTTGCCTATCAAACCCGACTCTCAAAATCAACTGCTTCAAAAATGACTTTGAGATAGAAAGACTATCTGCAATTTAAATTTTCGGGTAGAACAGAAAAATACAGCGTAAAATATGGAACTATTTGTGCAAATGGACGAGATAGGCAAAAAACTTGCATAACTATTGATAGTGGACCAGATCGGAATCGGAAGCTATAAGAAAAGTATTGGGAATCTAATCAAAGAAAAGCCATTTCATGGGAGCGCGAATAAAATATTATTATTTGCGATCAAACAGTCGCGGTGGCGAGACGTCGCGGCTCTCTGAGTTTAATCCGGCCTACATTATTATTCACAAAGCCGACTCAGGAAAAAATTATGTAATAATAGATGAAACCTCAGCGTTGCCATAATTCGTCGTCTGTACTTTTGTTTTATTTCTTATTAATATTTTCGAATTTTATTTCGTCCTAACATTAACGGAATATTATTTATATAATAATTGGCTAAATGAGGATCTTGTATAAAAGGCGGATCTAATCCAATATTAAAGATCCTACTTGTTTTATATTTTACATCGATAACCTTATTTCAAAGATATATGTAAAATGTTGAAGAACTTCTTTTAAATGTTACAGATACTATAAATTGTAAACGGTTTCTAAATTGTAGTATGTAAAAAAGCCTTTGAGAGCTCATTATATGTCGACGAAAACAATTCCTCCCGGTTAGTGATCGTGTACCTATCCAATACAGCGGGATTGCGTTCACAAGTCGCTAGTCATCATCATTTATGTAAGCTCTTTTCTGCTTTATCATCGTATTCCTTAAAATACACGCGAGAATTTATTTCTGTTTTATAGCTTATGAAGCTGTTTAACGAAAAAAATATTGTACACGTAATAAAATTAGAAGTACTGTTATTTTAAAGTTGATTATCAGTCAACTTCCTAATTTATCCGTAATATCTTTTGACGTAGATATTTAAAAAACCAATTTAACTGACTAAACAATACAAATATCTTAGACGAAGTCACTAAAAATCCATTTAATAGGATTAGACGATTAGAGATTAAGATAGAAACATAGAAGCCTTTGACACTACTTTCTTTTACTCTATACTGTATGGAACCTGCCTTAATAGATAAACGTCAATCATACTAGAGTTACGTTTTGATTACCTTATACATGAAATAGAACGAGAGAACAATATTCGCCATTGTTCTCTGTCATGCGTACGCTAACACAAACGTACTCGTATTTAGCGACAAAATCGTTTGTCACATGTCTAGAGGGGCTGACTTGAACAGAGATACAGATAGCGACCTTTGGATAAAGTTGTTTATTTCCATGAATACTATTGTTGGTTCCGGATGGTTATATCCATTCCATTACATATTGTACTTACGTATGTTTGCAAGGGGAAGGAGTGACGGAAGGATAAAGGATTTTGAGACCGGTCACCAAGCCGTCAGTGACATTTCCTTCACTATAATCCTTAATATTACATACCAAGAAATTCAGATTCGCTGTTTATAATTTTGATATTACCTATTATTATTGTCTACCTTCTTGTAGAGTAGATAATGCAGTTACATCAAAATGACAAAACTATTTATTTATTCTTTTTATTGTTTCTTGGTGTATGTTTATATAAATCGCTTTTGTCTTTTCCTTTTTTTTTTCTTATATTTTTTTCATCGATTTGGATGAAAATTTTTTATAAAATTAAATATCTTTATAAACTTTCAAAACAATTTTGCAATTTCACAATTTTAGATACTTTTTCCTCGGCTTTCAATTCGAAAATTAATCTAATCTATCGCTGTCTACAAAAACGTTTACGTATTTATTCGTGTCAATTTTAACACAAAGCTTTATATTAAAACTATACACAAGACGTTATCTAACTTTTAATTTTCTTGTTATTTATCTTTTGTTGGAAAGGAATTTCGTTATAAAACCTAAACAATCTTGTGATGGAAAATCCTTTGTTATATGAGTCATTAGGCGTTATTAATGGAAGTTAAACACAGGCCCCGGCTGATGACGGAGAACAAACAACACGTGGAATGGATATCTGTGACATTTGCACTGCATTGGATAATAAATAAAAGCCTTTGCACGAAGGCTACAGAATTAATGATTTAATAATTTATACAGTAGATAAGCTTAGATGTGTGTATGAATTTTGTTCTCTAATTTGAACTAACAAATCATCTGTATAACACGTTCTGAAGAACTCTTTAACATGCACACTATAGCCATTTTACACCATGATAATCCTGGTTCTAGGATGTGAGGAATCTATCCTCACATACTAGAATCAAAATGGTTATGCACAGTGCGGTTTCAAAGGAGCTTCTTTCCGCGAACACTCAGATCGTAGAATGATGTTCCTGCCGAAGTTTTTCCTAGAGACTACAGCATGGGGTTCTCAAAAAGGGTGTATAAAGGTTTCTTAAGGGTTAGCAACGTGCGCGTGACATCCTTAGTATTACAGGTATACACAAACTACAGTAATCTTGATTACTACCAGACGAGCCATATCCTTGTTAGCATTCACAATAGTATAGAAAAAAAAAATATAAAATTAATCTCACAAACATAAAAAAGTCATCTTCTTCATTTTTCTTATATTTATCAAAATAAAAAAAACAGATATGGATTAAGATTAACAGTTATAAATTGATATAACAAGAATTAAAGAAATAAAAATCTTTAAACATGGATATCGTGAATAGTATAATAACGAAAAATATTACACCTATTTAAAAAAAAAAAACAAGACTCTTATACCAATTTCACTTTTTGATACTGAAAATACTCTATTACAAAAAAACATCGGCCTTATCCCTTCTGTTGCAAAAAATAAAGTCAAACATAAATATTAAGTAGATACAACAAAATAATAAACAAAGAATCTCCCACTAAAGTTAGAATATTTAAAGTTGCCTGTGCATCACTCTAACTATGGCTATAAATACGGAAGGTTTGAGTTAAATTACGTTCCAAAACTATACTATTTTACTACCGTTATCACAGAGATCACGGGGTTGTCCATAAATTGTGCTAAAGTAGCTCTCCATTCTACCAGTTCATTAGGGGATAAAGTTTAGTGAATTGTGTTTTGGAATCAACCTTTGAAACTTGGATGGAATCTATCTCAATAAGTTCATTTTTAACATAGCGAATAGTACATCGAATGTGCGAGTTTTGAGCTAAAAACCAGCATGCCATAGCCCCATAGTTGATTGTACACAATTCGGCTAATCTCAGGGGCCTTTTACCAAAGTCATTTACAAAGTAACTATTCTCATTGACTACTTATTCCTTATGGACAGTCGCTAATGTAAGACATGACATCTTCGACTTAATTATTAATGTTGTCTAAACAAGAAGCGAAATGTCAAGTCAATCCCATTGAATTGTCCCATGACGAGACCAGTGAGTCTACTTTATCACAGTAATCCCATGGACAAATGATGCTATTTATTCCTGTCTCACTACTCCCATTAAGATGTTGATGGTGTAATCCCTTAAAGGACTGCATAGTGTATTAATTAACTCCTCGGAGTTTATTAAAAATTAAACATCTAATTAAGACTAACTAAAGCCTGTTTCATTAGAACCTTATGAGAATATAAACGAATAATCCGATTTATGTACTTAATATCATGATCATACATATGATCATATTCTCCCTCTTAAAAGGAATTTTACCAGTAGTTCCACGCTTGGTAGGCGGGTTGACAAGCGCAGTTTAGCTTTTAGTCTTTTAAGAGAGTCGCTGCTGCTCATCCCTTCACTGTAAGCTCCCTTAGTCGCCTCTTACGACACCCACAGGAAAGGAAAGGGTAGCCTATTCTATGCCGGGACCTACACGTCTATTAATAAGACAATATGCTGATGTAAAAGAAGAAAGTGAAGAATTACAAATCAAAAATCGATTAATTGATTGTTTTCCATTTGTCAACAAAACTTGGTTATCTTTTCATTAACTTTTATTCAAAGAGATTATAATAATCATTCCAGTTTTTCGCCATTATTTGGAAGTGACACAGCATGTTTTTAAGTAACTTCAAAAGCTAAAAAAGTTGTTGCAAATAATAATAATCGTAATTTATTCCTAACTGACAACGGCACACAAGAGACGAGACGTGATGCAAATTGTTCGAGCCGTTATTTGCTACGTCGGCAACTTATTAAGCGGGTTCAAAAAGAACGAAATTCTTAATTCGCCCGCATTTTTTTTTTGTATGTCATACGATACCTTTGTCGAATGTAAATGTATTGTTAGAATTCTTTTTGCATTCACCAAGATTTCTGTATCGGTCTCATATTCCATTTGATTATGAACATAGTTATCTTCTTAGTATTCTTTATCTTTCTTGATTCCATATTTTCGAACGACTTCAAAAAAAGGAGAAGGTACTAAATTTTTTGTTGGTGTTTTCTTTTGTCTATTTACTTTTAAACCGACTTTAATAATAGGCGAAGAAGGTTCTCTATTCGATTGTATTTCTTTTTATGTTTGTTATCTTGTAACTCGATCTCTTTTTTCATCTAAAAGGATATATACTTGCAGATTAAAATTAAAATCAGTTGAGTAGTTAATCTAAATTAGTTTTTCTGTAACTTAAGTAGATTTTTTTGTGGAACACTATCTTAAATTATCTTATCTCGCTTATGCCAATGCTATGCTTGCTCTACTAATAGATACTGTTGTTATTTCCAACTGTCACTTATAACGTTCTAGTAGCATTTAAAGTATGTATGTTATATCATTGAAAAGATGAATCCAAGCTATAGATGTAATCTAATAAAGCGTAATTTTTTTACATAACTTAGAATGACAAGCCAACTGACGGTCCACCTGATAGAATGTAGCAACCATCGCTTATATATATGAACAGTAACCATGGACAACAGAGTTTGCTGTGTCGCCCAATACATTCTTTATTTAATCATTAACAAATTATAAATGTATAACTGAGTGTATGTATGTTGTTTTCTTAGTTAGTCTTAACTGCTTAACCGATCAATATAAAATTTCATATACACTATATGGGATTGAGGTAAAGGGCAGAGGTTACTTTTTACTCGGATCAGTGAAGTAATTCCGGTTACGCGGACGACGGCGCGGGCAAAACCTAGTATTATATAAACAACCTGACATTAAAGGTCTGTGCGTTCATTACTTAATATTTCACAAAACATACATGATTAAGCAAGTCCACGGGCAAAATTAAGCAGCCCGACCCAATTATACCTAGATCCAGTTAGCAGTGCGTCGTAACAATTTGAAACCGGTTAGTTTCATTAAAAACTTTGTCCGCCAATTTAAAATTGCCTCGCAGACGGCCCGGTATACGTGTTTATTGTTGCAGGGTCTATTCAGACGATTTCCAGCGACGCCACCGTCAGGAAATAATTTGAAACTCGAGCCTGTCAAAGTTTGATAAAGGGTTTTCTATTAAGACGGAGATTCTTAACCCCAAGGCATAAGGAGGTAAAGTTTGACGGTTTGCTCTATACTAGAAATCTTCGGGCGTGCTCACTTTGATATTTTCGATCTATTGATTAGAAAAATTATAAAATTGAGTATTGAATTCAAAATTAACTAAAAAAAAGATTTGTTGGAACTAGAATTTATTCACAAAATAAAAACATGAGATTATAATACCTGCTATTATAAATAATCTAAAATACTTGTTTGTAAATGATATATCAGTACAAATATTAACAATAATAATTAAAAAAGTTGGATAAAAAATATCAACTTTAGTTGCTACAACTAACAACAAGTTATTTTTAACTACTCTACCGATTTAGGTAAAACTTCTATTTTATTTATTTATTATTTATGCCAAATATAATTTTGATTAAATATCTTTTGTAATGTGGTCGATATTACAAAACATATATAGCATTCTCTCCTAGTCAACCTTTGACAAAATAGAAATGTAATTATATTATTATTGTAGTATTATATATGGCCAATCTGTTAATAGATAAAAAAGAATCCTTCAAATCAGTTATAAACTGACGGAGTTACGAGGTAACGAACTTAATGACAAGTTTCTTCTTCTTGAAGTCATTTAAAAAATATAAAATTAAAACGACATTGAATTACAAAAAACAATTTAACAGTAAAAATAATTTACAGCATGTTCAGGTATTTTCAGAATTAATAACTAGCTTATTAAAAAATCTGGAAGACAAAACCAACTGAATAAATCAGGAAGGAAATTATATAATTTTAGTTGCCACGCGAATTAAAGTTTAGCCTTAAATCAGCTGGGAATTTCAAAAGTTTAAAAAATGCTAATATTCCAAAAAGTACCTATAAATACCTATAAATAAACCTGATAATACAAAAGAAATATTTGTAGCTACTTATAAAAATAAATCAATGATATTATCGTGTTGAGAATTAAACCTAAACTAGTCGAATTAAATTCCGCCGTTGTTGATAAAATATGAAACATGGAAGTCGCGATCTCGTGCGTGACCCCAAAAACCTCGCCAGAAACGGCGGGGTATTTCTAACGAAGACGTACTTTCGTGAAGGATAATTTATGTCAAACTTTGAAACTCGGCTCGAAGATGAAATTAAACTAGGTAATTAATTTTGCACTCGGTCGGATACTGTCGGTGCCTGTCAGACGTTAATGCGCAAGTTAATTGTTTTAAAATCATTGACAGTAATACGAAAGCAATAAATTTAATCACCTAATCATATTATTTTTAGAATGAATACTATGTAAAATGTAATAAATTTAATTATTAATATACTATATCAAAATTTAACTTTAATAATGCAAATGTATATTTATATAAAAATAAATTGTCCACTGCTGTACATAAGCTTCCTTTTAGGATATTCTGCCAGTAGTTGCCTATTTGGCAGGCGGATTGGCAACTGCAGTTAGGCTTTAGAGATGTTTTAAAAGGGACGCTGCTGTCCATCCCTCGCCTTAATCGTCTCTAACGACACCCACAAGAAAGAAAGGGGTGGCCTATTCTATACCGGGATCATATGGCCATACTTAATACTCATATAATAGAGACATTAGTACAATCTTTGCTCTCGGTACAGTATTGAGCTTATTATATTAAACGACAAAGGCAAGGTTTGTATAAAGGATCCTTTTGTAAATTCACTATTATAATGTACTAAATTATGGGACTATAATAATAATATACTACGTTATTCATAATAAGGATACAAGGAAAATGATTTAAATTCTAACGTAACATATCATAACCTTTTTGAAATTCTTACTCCGTGTTAGTTGAAGAGAACACCTGATCCGTACTCTGAAACTCCCTCATTAACACCGGTCTGGATGGTCGATCAAGGCTGTCTCTATTTAAAACGTATATATATAAAAATAATACAATTTTAATTAAACGAAGTCTATATATTGGAGATATTTAGAGAAAAAATTATACCAGGGATTTTTATAGGAGTAATTAAAGCCAAAACATAATAATATAAACAATGATTCTTAACATTTTCGTCCATCTGTCTGTTATCGTTATTATCATTCTGTCTATTTTTCTGTTTACATAACTAAATACCACACTCGTCTAGAGAAAAATTATCTTACTCCAAATTACATCGAAAATATTTAACTTCACAAAGAAAACTTCAATCAACATACAATTTAAAATGAAACTAAACAATGAAGCAAATTCTAACAATTGCTGCAAAAGAAATTATTAACCCAAAAATCAAACTTAAGTAAATTAATCACAAGAATCTCAGTTGGATTGAGAATCTTTTGGAAGTCGCTTAAAATAAACATATTTCTTTATTACTTGCTCTCAGTATTTCCGCGTAAAAAGGTCCGACGAGTCGGATTAGGGCGTTACCGACAAAGGTATGCCGGCAAAATTGATATTCTGTTGAAGCTAAATTACCCGTAAGTTATGTGCAACCGGAACCGATCAGTATACGAGGTCTGTCGGAAAGTTCGTATAAAAGTGTTCTGGAATGCGAGAAAGAGGAGTGGGGAGGCCAGGTAAGCGCAGGACCCCTTCCTTATGTCCCTAACAATGCTTCAGTTCTGGTCTGACCGCCGTGCGGTGCGAACTGGCTTGTCACGCCATCTGTGAAGTTACCTCTTAACGAAACCCCGTCGGCATGGAGCCCGCTTCCGTTGAAGAGCAGCGCGTCGTAATCAAGTTTCTCTCGAAACTCGGCAAGAATGGCCGTGAAATTTTTGCCGATCTCAGAACAGTTTATGGGGATGATGCTGTGAAGGAACCAACCGTCCACAAGTGGCTAAAAAGATTCAGAGAGGGCCGAGAAAGCGTTCAAGATGACCCACGTTCAGGACGTCCTTCCACTTCACATTCCGACGAAAACGTGGAAAGAATTCGAACTTGTGTTAATGGGGACCGTCGTTTAACGGTCAGACAGGTGGCTGAAGAGCTTAATTTGGGCAAAACCGTGGTCCACGAAATTCTAAGAAACGAACTTCAAATGAAAAAAATTTGCGCCAAGATCGTTCCGTGAGTTTTTGAGTAAAAATTCCATTACGGTGACCGAACACCCCCCCCTATTCGCCGGATTTGGCCCCGTGTGACTTCTTCTTGTTCCCAAAAACCAAATTGGTACTTCGGGGGCGGCATTTGGGGGACATAAATGAGATAAAAAAAGCTACGACGGGGCAGCTGAGAAACCTACAACCAGAGGACTTTCAAGGAGCCTTCTCACAGTGGAAACGGCGTTGGCACAAGTGCATTATGTCACAGGGGGAGTACTTTGAAGGGGATAAAATTGATTTACCTGAATAATTGTAAAATAAAATTTTTAAAAAACTTTTATACGTACTTTCCGGACAAACCTCGTACATCAAAAGATTGAGGGCGGATATAATGGTAGTGAACTTGGTATTATCACGATAACAACATGAATCGGATATAAGTAACCGATGTTTTTAATATTTCACAATCTGTAATATATACAATCGACTTCATACAGGCAAACGCAGTTTAGGACGATCCTCCACTAGTTGGAGTGATGACATCAAATGCATTTAGTTAGTTAGGGAATTAGTGGATGCAGGTGGCTCAGGGCTATTCCTTATGGCAGTCTATGGGGCAGGCCTATGTTCAGCTGTGGACATATAATGGCTGAGATGATGATGATGAGCAATCTATAAGTGATAATGAAGAGTGCGATGATAGTATTGATGTGATAAATGATTGGTAGCATTGTCTCAGCAACGATGATATAATATTCGCTTATTACATCTGCAACTTTAGTATGATAATTTTCAATGAAGTATTGCTACCGTATTTCTATCAATATCTGTTAGATCTCCAATGAGAATATCTGGCAGTTTATTTTTATCCATATATACCTTTTCTAAAATAGAATAATATTTATCTTTTGTTTTACTATTTACACTTGTATTATTGCTCTCATCAAGAATACATGCCTTCTGAAATCTCTTTTTTTATTACTATATCACACTACTTTTGTATTTATAAAGGTATTTAGGTTATTGGCCCAGAAATGTATAGAATCAAATCCTTCTTCTTGTGTTACTATTTTCAAAATCTGATAAGACTTTGGTAATGTTTCTTATACACCTGGATGAAAGTCTAGGCTAACTTTCAGAATTTTATGAATTCACGTATACATTTATTAAAATGATTGACACATCCTTCGTGCTTTTATGCGCACGTAATGCCTTAATCTGGTAAGCAACGTCACGAGGTATTCGTGTATTATAATTGAAGTGACAAATGAAATCTTGATAGCCACACACCATTTTGATTAAAATTGTTACGTTTGCATACTATTTCAGTTACTAGACCTAAATAATTCTAGAGTATATTGAAATATAATAAAAGGGCAAGAAACTGAGGTAAATAGAGTAGTCAAACAAAAGACTTTTATGAAAAGAAAAGGGTTTTAAATCAACTTCTACTTATCAACCGACTTCAAAAAACAGTTTTTCAATTCGGTTGTATGTTTTTATTAATGTTTGTTACCTCATAACTCCATCAGATGTAAACCGATTTGGAAAATTCTTTATTTTTTATCTGAACGGCAATAGATAGATTAGGAAATTTTATCAAAATTAATTTAGTGGTTTAATTTTTAGATCAAAATATAAAATGGTTTTGAATTTTTTTTTTTGTTTAAATCTTAATTTTATTTATCTTCCATTGGATTGATTCATTGCAATTTGCTCTTCTTGCTTCTAAGAACTAAACCTGAGCTGTTATTTCATCTTGTCGTCATCTTTATATAGAGAACATTTATTACAATTGTAATAGGTTTGTTATTATATTATATATTCTATTGCGTTTGTAATCTTAAGATTGTTTTTAGTTTTTGTTTTTGCTAGTAAATTTTCAGTCTTTACGGAAGTATGTATTCATTCCAGTATTTTTTCAATTGAAAATATTCCTTTTTACTTGACAAATTTCAAATATTTAAAAGCAGAGAATTATTATTATCAGGACGTAGAAGTATTTTATACCAATTAACTTCAAAGGGATTTGAACTTGTTATTTCTATTATGAGCAGTACCCGCAATGACCGATTTTGACCCTCAGCCATTGTGTATAAGCTTCGAACTAGTATATTAATTTACATAACACTGCCGAGTAATTTGTACGTATAATTTTGCTTGTTAAATACAACGAATTTACATTTCGATTTCAAATACTTTTTGGTCCTCTCACTTATCAGTGTCTTAATCATTTAATCAAAGTATTTTATTTTTAATATTTTTTTTTATACAACTTAAAATGGCAAACAAGCTGACGTACCACTTGATGAAAAGTGGTAACCGTCACCTATAGACATGAGCAGTACCATGGACATAACAGAGTATACTGTTTCGCCCATGATACCCCCCATGCGTTGCCATTCTTGAAAACTCAGGTGTTATTCCTCTGTACCCTGTCATATCACGCCATATCCCACCCTTCAAACCGAAACACAAGCCATGCAAACACAACTGCTTTACGGTTGAAACAAGAAGGGGTCAGAGGTACCCAAGCAAACGACTTTTGTACAAAGTCTCGCTTTGGTAAAAATCTTCTTTTTATCAGTACTATAGACGTGACATTAAATATCTGTCATATTCTAAGAATATTAATAAAATCCAGTAACTGAAAAGATAACTTTATATTAAGTATAAATAAATTTTAGAGTCTAAATGTATTCTTGATTAAACTTAATGGAATTAAGATAATTTAGAAATGCCTAAAGGACCGTTGTAAATATCTAGGGTTTATATCTTGGAACAGAACCATTATCGAGGCCTTTCACTCATACACTCACATATATCCCAAGAGAATACAAAGCATCAAAGGAAAGTGCGTCGATTATTACTATTGAAAGTTTGTATTGAAAAGATAGCTTTTAGCCAACTCGAAATATCTATTTAAAATCTCTATAATAATGGGTATTGTTAATTCTTTATTAGATTCTATTTATATTTCTATTGTTATTTTACTTTCTAATTAAAATAGAAACGCAATATGAGTATTATTTAGGTGCTCCAGTTTTCCGTTTAAAAAAAATTTAATGCGAATTTTAATAATACATATATTAGGTTCATCAAAATCTTCTTTTCTTTCATACAACTTAGAATGAAAACAAGCTGACGGTTACGTGGTCCGTCACCTATCAAACCGAAACACGTTGCCATTCCTGAAGACTCAGGTGTTATTCCTCTGTACCCAGTAAATTCACGCCATATCCCATCCTTTCAATCGAAACACAGTCATGCAAACACAACTGCTTCACGACAGAAACACGAATGGGACAGAGGTACCTAAACAATCGACTTTTGTACAGTCTCCCTCTAGTCTAAGGTCTCTTCTTTAATCTTGATTAAAGCCTAACACTTCATGCGAAACTGAAATCGAGACACGGTTTGTTATATCACAATATAACTTTTTCAGAGATATCGCTTCACTAACTTGATTTACACTTCAATTCACAAATGTGTCGATTGATTTGGAATGTTTGTGAGAAGATTAGTTAAGAGCTACTTTTATATTTCTCTTTTTACGTTTACTATTTCTGTGAAGCTTTGATGAAATTCATATTTGGATTTAGAAAGCTCAAGCTATTAATGACTAGGTCAATCGATTTAGTGCTTGAAGATATTTTATTTAGAAGTGAAACATGCAGCAATAAATAATATATTTACAGATAGAATCCGAAAAGATATATTTAGATTGGTCCTATAAAAATTTAAACAAAATCGGTTTAGTGGTTTAGTTTTTAAGAAAAAAAAAAAACTTGTTTTGCCATAATTAAAGTAATATTTTTTGTAGAAAACATAAATTAATATTATTATAAATTTAAATAATTTACTTTTATTTCTGTCACGACTTGATATCCTAAAGGTAAAAAGGAATGGAGCCAACCCTAATAATGTCATTGTAAAATAAACTTTATTTCAAAGTAATATAATTGAGAATAACAAGGTCATTAATGTCATGACTGTCGGACGCTGCGACATGCTTTTAGTAACGTTGACTCGACATTATGTCATGTCATTTAGGGCGTATTGAGGAAAATACCCTTGTAAGGATAGTCTTTTTTACGCAACTTGGAATGGCAAACAAGCTGACGGCCCACCTGATGGAAAGTGGTAATCATCGCTTATAAACATGAACCGTACTATGAACATAACAGAGTATACTGTATCGCTCATGAGGATTAAGATTTTTTTTTTGATGGGTGAAAATGGTATGGTAACCCCGCCTGCGCTAACGGGATACGCTGGCGGAGCACCAGTGAAGGGTGATAGATGAGAATGAAAACAGGCCAGTTAGTCTATCATGATGAATTCATCGGGAATTAATCATGATAGTTTCCAGGGAGAACCGCGAAGAGGTCGACCTGGTTGAGTATATTGCTAGCAATAGGATTCTCAGTCTCCATTACTAACAATCCCTTTCCCCCCAGGACTAAGATGTTATCCCTCTGTACCCTGTAATTTTACGTCCATATTCCACCCTTCAAACCGAAACATGCTTTGTAGACACAAACTGCTTCACTACAGAAACGTATGGGACTGAAGTACCCAAGTGAACAACTTTTGATAGGACGTCTCCTTCTGATTTATCTATATAGAATATTTAATTATGTTAGTAGAAATCTTTTTTAAGATTTTTTTTTTACTTCATGGCATGCACATGTTACTAAGTTCAAAACAATAGTGCTCAGAATTTTTTTCATTACACATAATACTGTAAAAACCTTGAAATTCAGTTATCAGAGGGAAACTTTGTACAAAAATCGTTGGCTTGGGCACCTCTGTTCCATTCGTGTTTCTACCGTGAAGCAGTTGTGTTTGCATGGCTGTGTTTCGGTTTGAAGGGTGGGATATGGCAGTGAATTTACACGGTACAGAGGAATAACACCTGAGTCCTCAGGAATAGAGGGTATCATGGGCGAAACAGTATACTCTGCTATGTCCATGGTACTGCTCATATCTATAGGCGATGGTTACCACTTTCCATCGGGTGGGCCGTCAGCTTGTTTGCCATTCTTAGATGCATTAAAAAAATATTCAATAAGACTGTTTTTTCCTTTCTTTAATTAACGATAATCTTATTAATACTAAGTAAAAATGAGTAATCTCCCGAATAAATTTACAAATACACATTAATTTTGTATCGTTAAACCTTCCCTACTTGCACGAAACTTATTTATTACAACATAAAATATGTTCCAGGGATTGTTATTAAATACATTTTATAGATGAGCCTGAAAGGGTATCGTTAAGGTAAACCGGTTTATACCTTTGTATAATAGCTTTTTTTGTGATATAAAATTAATATAACATTTATTTTCCCGGGAATTTATTTAAAGTATTCGTTTACGTATACAATAAGTGAATAATATTTTATTAAAGGACCATGAAATACGTTGGAAATAGTGGGCATAGAAAATCAACAATAAAAAGAATAAGGGGAGACTTTGTATAAAAGTCGATTGCTTGAGTACCTCTGTCTCATTCGTGTTTCTACCGTGAAGCAGTTGTGTTTGTATGGCTGTATTTCGGTTTGAAGGGTGGGATATGGCGTGAATTTTCAGGGTACAGAGGAATAATACCTGAGTCCTCAGGAATGGCAACGCATGGGGGGATACTCTGTTATGTCCATGGTACTGCTCATGTGTATAGGCGACGGTTACCACTGTCCATCAAGTGGGCCGTCAGCTTCCATTCTAGGTCGTATAAAAAAAATAAAAAAAAAAAAAATATAAACCGTTAAAGACTTTGTAACAGTAATATATTATATAACAATATAATGAATACGATAATTAATAAAAAGAATTTAGTAATAACTTTAAAAAAAACAGTCTAATATAATTTGTGCCAAAGAGCCAACACAGACGAGATATAATCTTTAAGAGATACCCTTTATAAACTAAAATAAAATATTTAGGCTTCGTGTAAACAAGCAACTATCTCAGGAGGAAAATCCACTGCCATATTCTGAGAACATGCAACAGATTTTTGTGTACAATTTTACTTTTTAAATATTGGATAAACAAATAGTATGATTTTAAATACAACATTAAATGGCAAACAAGCTGCACTTCATGAAATACTTGTTACACTATTTTACTCGTAAAATTAAAATATAAACAATAAAAAAAGCAAGTAGAAGCGGAGACCGAATCACGGATGCCACTGAAACATCAACACAGACCTTTTCACAGTCTCCGTTTGGTGAATCCCAAAGGAGTACCCTAGTCTTTACAAGTCCTTAAAATTGCATCGCTCATCGTACACGAGGGACTAAAAGTACCGCAACTGCTCTACAGAAAATAAAAGTCTATGCTACAAGTACCCTGACGACTGACCTTCAACTTCGTAAACCATAAAAATAATCGACTTGAAAAGCATTCCATAAAACACCATCGATCAGTTCCGATTGCTCGGTCCAACTCGCAATGTTTTGTTGGATTTTTACAGATGTCTTCGTACCAATTAAAGGGAGGGCTACCTCGTCTCGTCTCCGCTCCTACCCACGCAGCCCCGGGCGCCGTTTCCAATTAACAGAGAATTGTGTCGATACAAAAGCCCTGATTGCTTACGCGTTCGACTGCGATAAATCGAGAAGGGCTTTTAATACCACAATCGGTGAAACAGCCGCGAGCGAATGGAGCCCACTAATCAATGTATCTCTTGGCCGTTATTATACGTTGTACTATTTGATGTTCTTTCTTGTTGCCTCCGTCCAGTAATTGAATTGAATAAGGAATGACACTCATTATCTTCGAGATCCTCTTATGTCTCTGATAATGTAATTATTAGACTCTGTTGTAATGGAATAAAGAGAATGTACTCCAGAAAGGAGTTCTCAACTATGTTACTTAATGGACAGTAAGTAAAAGTTTCCCCGACAGTTGTACGTATTACTGTTTGTAAGTTTTTTTTTTATGGTTCCATAGTGAAATAGAATTGAACTAAATCTTTAAAAAATAATATACACAAGTCCAGTTATAAGTGTAGTTTAACAGTTTGATCCTTAAGAAAAACTATGTACTGAAAAATCTAGAATTGATAGTTTTAATAAAGATACCAAAATATAAAATGATTATAGATTAAAAACTATATTTAACCACTGAATAAATTTTCTTCTATCTATCTATTCTATTTAAAAACTGCGCTCTTGTCGGTAGAGTTCTTTTACTACGATTTTATGCGAGTCTCTTCACCACTTGATACGACATGACACCAATTCCTTCCTTGATCTGCCTATTGTAACTATGCCTCGCTCTCCCTGTTCCCTTCCTTCTTTCTATTTTACCTTCTATTATAATGTTCATAAGTTCGTCGTGTCGTATCAAGTGTCCCAACATTTATTCCCTTCTAACCTCAATAATTCTTATAATTTATCTCTTTTCCTTAACCTTAATTTTCTTAGTGAAATATTTTTTATTGTTATTAATGAAGCAAACAAATTAACTATTCACCTGATAGGAAGTAGCTACCATCGCTCATGAACACTTGTAAACATAGTTGTGTGACAACATATTATTAAAAAAAAACTTTCTCTCTCGAGACATGAGTACTTGTCCGAAATGTCAAAAGTTGAATGAATTCACAGAAATTTGAGGTCAAGTTCACGCTATAAAACATTCTAATCAGAACCCAATTATAGCCTCTCCGGCACAGTCTTGGTGGAATTTTTGTTTTTTTTACGCCTGGAAAGTCATTTTAGAGAACACGACAGAGTTTCACTTTGCTTCTTGCAATAAATATTCACTACCTGAAAGTTTTCCAATACGCCTCGCTATCTTCGAAGCAATATACTACTTGTATAGCCAGAATACCAGATATTGATAGTTTGCATATAATATGCCAATATTATATTTGCATATGCTAATTAAAGATTTTAATTATGATAATAACATTTGCATAGAGCAATATGCTTGCCGTGTGATCTCGGTATGGAATAGGCCACCCCTTCCTCTCCCGTGGGTGTCGTAATCGTCGACTAAAGGAGGGCGAGGGATGGGCAGCAGCGTCCCTTTTAAAACATCTCTAAAGCCTGACTACGGTTTCAATTCGCCTACCAAGCGTGCCAACTACTGGCAAAACCCCCTTATGGGGGAGGTTTATGTACAGCAGTGGACAGTAATGGTGCAGAGTATTCTTTACGGAATATCAGCGTCAAAGTGCCGCAAGGATTTCTCAATACATGCTAATTATAGTTATGCTGTCCCATTCGTGTTTCAACCGTAAAGCAGTTGTGTTTGCATGACTGTGTTTCGATTTGAAGGGTAGGATATGGCAGTGAATTTACAAGGTACGGAAAGTTCGTATAAAAGTGTTCTGGAATGCGAGAAAGAGGAGTGGGGAGGCCATGTAAGCGCAGGAACCCTTCCTTATGTCCCTAACAATGCTTCAGTTCTGGTCTGATAACTGGCTTGTCACGCCATCTGTGAAGTTACCTCTTAACGAAACCCCGTCGGCATGGAGCCCGCTTCCGTTGAAGAGCAGCGCGTCGTAATCAAGTTTCTCTCGAAACTCGGCAAGAATGGGCGTGAAATTTTTGCCGATCTCAGAACAGTTTATGGGGATGATGCTGTGAAGGAACCAACCGTCCACAAGTGGCTAAAAAGATTCAGAGAGGGCCGAGAAAGCGTTCAAGATGACCCACGTTCAGGACGTCCTTCCACTTCACATTCCGACGAAAACGTGGAAAGAATTCGAACTTGTGTTAATGGGGACCGTCGTTTAACGGTCAGACAGGTGGCTGAAGAGCTTAATTTGGGCAAAACCGTGGTCCACGAAATTCTAAGAAACGAACTTCAAATGAAAAAAATTTGCGCCAAGATCGTTCCGTGAGTTTTTGAGTAAAAATTCCATTACGGTGACCGAACACCCCCCTATTCGCCGGATTTGGCCCCGTGTGACTTCTTCTTGTTCCCAAAAACCAAATTGGTACTTCGGGGGCGGCATTTGGGGGACATAAATGAGATAAAAAAAGCTACGACGGGGCAGCTGAGAAACCTACAACCAGAGGACTTTCAAGGAGCCTTCTCACAAAACGGCGTTGGCACAAGTGCATTATGTCACAGGGGGAGTACTTTGAAGGGGATTTGATTTACCTGAATAATTGTAAAATAAAATTTTTAAAAAACTTTTATACGTACTTTCCGGACAAACCTCGTACAGAGGAATAACACCTGAGTCCTCAGGAATGGCAACGCATGGGGGGTATCATGGGGAAACAGTATACTCTGTTATGTCCATGACACTGCTCGTGTCTATAGGCGACGGTTACCGCTTTCCATCAGGTGGGCCGTCAGCCTGTTTGCAATTTTAAATTGTTTAAAAAAAAATGCTAATTAGATACATTTTTATAGCAATAATGATAAGAATTTACGTTCGCATCCGTTAATTGTTATCTATTGCCACCGATGTTTTTTCATATACTCTTTTGTCTCTCTATGTAAGAGCTGCGCTCTTGTCGGTGGAGCTCTTGCCACTCACTATGATATTCAGCGTGTCTCTTCACCTCTTGATACGACACAACGCCAACTTTTTCATTTATCCGTCGTATCTAACTGTCTGTGTAATGTAACACTCTTTTATGTCAGTCAGATTCGAACTCACGACCTTCTAGGTCAATAAGTCACAATATTACACCACTAAGTCACGACACTCGCACTTGCACAGAATATAAGAGCAATAAAAGCACAAATTGCGAAATTTATAATTCACGCAAATGTATGAAATTTCGTCGAAACAGTAACCGTTTGAGGAACTCATTACTTCAGCGGTGGCGTGTTGCGAACTGAGAGCGCGGAGTTACAATAACATGGTCGAGTTTAAAATTTCCAATTGAAATTCTAAAAGTGCAAGTGTATGTTTATAATTTCAAAAAAAGAAATTGCAACTTCAATTACGACGTAAACAATATGACAGAAATACGATAAATTCTATAGATCCCGAAAACAAGTCAGTTATACATTTAAACAGGAGAATGGAGAATTCGCATCGTTATTAAATGAGTTATAGCCCCATTATCATTAATTTACTTACGGTTATAAGATAGTTTTAAATGTTTAATTTATTGACTCACGCAGATTTTTTTTTACAACACAGGGGGCAAACGAGCATGCGGCTCACCTGATGGTAAGTGACTACCGCCGCCCATGGTCACCCACAACACCTACGGCATTGCAGGTGTGCTGCCGGCCTTTTAAAAAGGAATATGCTCTTTTCTTGAAGGTTATGTTGTCGTATCGGTTCGGAAATACTGCTGCTAGAAGTTGATTCCAAAGAGTGGTTGTGTGTGGGAAAAAGTGCCTTGAAAAACGCACGGTGAAGGACCGCCACTTGTCCAGATGGTTGGGATGAAATTTTAGTTTATGGTTGTACGATGGTGAAAATCAGCAGATAGTTCATTTCGAAAAAGTTATGCCCACAATTTCATTTGGTTTGTAAAGCATTTTCATAAATCATTTGTGCTAATATCAATTTATTTTCATAATTCTAAGGATTAATTATTAGAACTTTCTATTGCCTATAATGTTGACCTATATTGGGATCAATATACTATAAAAATTACATTATAATCGCTCCAGCCGTCTTTATGTGAACTGTAAATACATAAACAGACAAGAATTCAAAAACCATTATTCGATTTAATGTTTCGTGTACATTAATTTACATATTAATAAATAAAAATATGCAATTTTTTGAATTCCAAATTATTTTATTATATATAAAGATTTCTAAAATATCATCAACACAGATTGTTTATAAAATGTGCTGGTTCTTGTTATTATATATTATTATTTATATTATATTAATTTTAAATAAAATTGCCGTCTGTTGACCTGAAGTATATTATGTATTTTGTTCTTTTTCAATTGTTTATAAATTTTTCTTTTTTATAAAAAAAACTACAAATGTCATCGTATGTAAAAAGGTTAATTTTAAACACAGATGCTAGAGATCTCACTTGACTATAACTCACTTTACAATTAGCATGTCATTTAAAAAGCGTTTAGATTGAACGAAACCATTAATATGCGGTCTCTTACGATCTTTCCTGTAGATTGGCGTTTGCCCGGATAAGAACTTTTCTTCCCGTCTTAATTACACTACTCAAGAGTCCTCTCTTCATAGCAATTTGTCAGTCTTCGAGCCATTAGCTCGGTGTGCTACCTACACGGATTTTTTGTATTTATGGTGAAGTTGTAGCTGGCTAGATTTTCTACACAACATTTGAAAAACAGTAGTCTGAAAATTGTAGGGTAATAGAACTTAAAATATTTGAATATAATATATATATATATATATATATATATATATATATATATATATATATATATATATATATATATATATATATATATATATATATATATATATATATATATATATATATATATATATATAAATTTACATAAATTAAAAAATACATAAATTTAACTATAAAAAGAAATCAGGCTTTATCCATCACAGAATTAACATGAGACCTACAATACGGATACAAAAAAGGTTTATTAAAGTTTTTTTCAGAGTCGGCAATGCGGACGTAACACTTATAGTATTGCAGGCGTCCATAGGCTACAGTGACCGTTCACCATCAGACGGGCTGTATACTTGTATGCCACCTTTTATAAAAAAAACAAAAACACGAAAATAAAGCCTATCCTTTGCCAAAAGAATTAATTATAAGAAAAAACTGTGTTCGCTGTATGGTCCCGCTGTAGAATAGGCTACCCTTTCTTTTTTCGTGAGTGTCATAAGAGGCGATTAAGGAAATTAAATGGTCGAGGGATGGGCAGCGTCCCTCTTAAAATATCACTAAAGCCTAACTGCAGTTGCCAAACCGCCTGCCAAACGTGGCAACTACTGACAAAACCTTCCCACCAGGAGGACTATGTTCACCAGTGAACAGTTAACGACTGATACGGGGAGGCTAAAAAATCTAAAAAAAAAACCAATCATCCTCTTTTTAGAAGTCGCTTAAAAACACGAGTATTCATCACAAAGCAAAAATTGTCACTAATGAATATGCATATAAACATATTAATGGAAACATAAAAATGTTGTCTTCATAATATAATTTTACTTTAAATAGGTACATAAAACCACTGGGTGTGCGAAGGGACCAAACAGGTTTATTTCCCAGCCTGAAAACCTAATGAAACCACATAATGTTAACACCTACTGCGTGATTCTACTCTCCTAGTACTTTGTCTGGCTTTATGGACATATAAAATGGATACCGGAATAAAATTATTTTCTGAACTGTATTAAAATGAATATATTATCTCTCATTTATATATTTACATATAATAAAATCGTAACTGATCACATGGTCTGTACATGGAAGATATATAAGAAAAACTAATACAATGGCTTTATAAACGCAATAGGGAATATTTTGGGAGAGTTTGTACAAAAGTCGATTGCTTGGATACCTCTGTCCCATTCGTGTTTCAACCGTGAAGCATGGCTGTGTTTCGGTTTGAAGGGTGGGATATAGCGTGAATTTACTGGGTACAGAGAAATAACACCTGAGTCCTCAGGAATAGCAACGCATGGGGGTATCATGAGCAAAACAGTATACTCTGTTATGACTATCGTACTGCTCATGTCTATAAGTGACGGTTACTGCTGTTCCATCAGGTGGGCCATCAGCTTGTTTGCCATTCTAAGTTGTATAAAAAAAAACAGAACCCAAAACAATGATTTTTAGAATTTTCTTCTAATACCAGAAACGGCTCAACCGATTTAAACGCGGTTTTCACTAATGCGTTGCGGTTTGTTCTACTTAACATCTAGTGTTTGTTTTATTTCAATCGGTTCATAAATACTCGTAAATTAAGAATTACATTTAAAATTTTATAAAATAACCTATCAGTTGAATTGGCTGAAACTTTACGAATATACTCGTATTAGGTACGTAATTATCATTTAAGTATATAATGCAATACGATATAAGATTGGATTCATGAAAAGTTTCTAAGGGAATTATGTACGGGAACTTTATAGTTAGAAGCGGGCAACGCCGTCGGAAACAGCTAGCGACATCATAAGCTTTGTGTGTTACCAACACTCTAAAGATGAAAAACATTAACAACAAAACAAATTTATCCAAGTGTTGGTAGTAGGCTCACTCCGCACCAGTTCTCAAATGCCTCTGGCTACTCCATTATAGGTTATAATCATATCTTAGTTATCAAACGGAACATGATATCTTCAATCAAAACCAACGAAAACGAAGTCACGAACTGAATCTAGTTTGGTATCAACAAATAAATGTCTTATAAAATCACATCATCTCATATTGTATATCGGTTGCCTGAGGCAACTTACCTCGCTTGCCTTTATAACGCATGTAATGTGATATTGGGCATGTCATGCGTACGTCTGGAGTAGAATTATTTAGCAGCTCCTGATACCAGCCTCACCATTCGCTGAATAATACAAGCACTGCGCAATCATGCGTTCAACCATTCCATCTGTTTCGAATGTTTCAATGCTAACACTACACAATATGTTGGATAAACGTCTTGGAAAGTAAAATTTTTCGTTTCAATATTCGTTTAGTTAATAAGTTGTGATCTAAATTCTTCATAGGTGGAATTTTGCAAAATATATTATTACTGCCAAGGAATAAACATTTTCATATAATATTTGCATACATTATAGATAATTTAAAATTGTTTCATAGAATAACAAAAAAAAAATTAAGTCCAATTCATAAACCGTACCCAACTCAAAGGACCCCATGACACTTGCGGCATTTCCGCGTTGGATTGCCAGAGATGTCCTTTGAGCCAGATACGAACCAGAACGGCGATCATGGCCCCTATCTGCAATGCGTAGACTCAACTCTCTGCCAAGGTATATTTGTGTATCTAATTAGCAAATATATGTGAATATTAACTACATAAATTGAATAGTAATAGATAATTAAAAACAAAACACTTTGGTGTCTTTAAAAAATATCTAAAACTATTTTGTAACTTATATAATTATATCAGCCCTTAACTGTCCACTGCTGAACATAAGCCTTCCCCTTGGGGGATTTTGCCTGTAATTGCTACGCTTGGCATGCAGATTGGCAACCGCAATTAGGCTTTGGAGATATTTTAAGAGGGGCCCAGTCTTTCTTTCTTAGTCGCCTCTTACGACACCCACAGGAAAGGAAAGGGTGACCTATTCCATGCCGGGATCACACGGCAAGTATAATTCATAAAATTAGAAAATATTGGATACTGAAGATGGATACTTATTTAAATATAAATTTTTAACGGCGTTTGAAAATATTAATGAACTTGCTTAATCACAAAGAAGATAAATGCTAGTTAAGTTTGACTTTCAAGTCGAATAGATTTACTTAATCAAACAGAACTAAATCAAAATCGAGATATAAATGATTTTAACTAATTGTACTTACAAGTCCAATTCTAAGGGATTTGTTCGCAGTCAAGATAAAGTGATCCAACTTGAAAAGGTCAAGGTGTACTCGTATTTATCATCTGATCTTTAAGTTTTCCATCTCCTCACTATATTCCTTATGAAATAGTACAGTACCAACCGCAAGTCGTTTGAAGACAATTCTCTCCAACCCGCAACGGTTGGGTCAAAGACAATGGACTCGTTTTGGTGGATTTAATAGATTAATATGTAAATGTGAAGAATGGAGGATAGTTGTGGAGACCTGAGTCTTGAACATCTCCGTCCTAATGCCCAAGATTACGGGCCTAGTGTTATGCTCTTTATGGCCCTACAGCGCCTCTAATAAAGTACTAGATTAAGTCCTTGGATTTAGGAAAATTAAAAAGAAACTATTTTTACCGACTTGTCTTACTAAACAGCGAAACATAGATTTTGCTCAGCAAAAAACAACCATTTGTATTATTATTATACAATTATCTCCTTACTTATATGAACAAACCTCATTGATAAATAACGTAGTATTTCAAAGACCCGAAATTACGTATTTACACAGAATTATGCTCCGCAAAGGAAAACAACAGTTTCGATAGCCGCAAAATTTTTAAGGATGTACTGAAGCAAAGTATATTGATTGTAAAAAGATTTACCAAAATTAGTTCAGTTTTGACAAAAAGATCGGTTAATATAAAAAAGAAAAACAGTTGGGAAGTTCCCATTTGTACTATATCTAAAAAGATATTATTTTTAAGCATCTCAATTCTAAACACATTAATCAAAAATACAGTCTTTTATGTTATTGATATATAAATAAACGCTTATTCAGTGATCTCCTTTGAAAAGTAAGGTACCAGAAATGATAAATACTATTCAAGATTTATCTAGCGATCAATCATCATACGAGTATTCAAAATACTTGAATATAGTCCGATTTGTTATTTCATGACTTGCAATTTGCCTAGGCTTTTAAGATTTCGTAACTAGAAGTAAATCTTTGTAAGTGTTTAGATGGATTCTATCCAAGTAATGTTTTTTTTTTTTTTTATAATTGGCTCCCTTACGAGCGCTTATCCCCGGATATCAAATTCCAGGTTGTTTTTCTATTTTCATTTATTTGGCACTGTATTCTTTTATTCCTTTCCGTTCGTTTTCCTTTATTTCATTCATTCTGCATTCCGTCTATCATTCATTTACTATTTGATGTCTTCTTGCTTATTGACCAGTTATGTTTTGTTTTTATTTGGTTTACTTAGCATCTTTAGAACAGCAATGCTTTGGCGTGTATATTTTATATATTCCACCTACGCCACAATCTGCGCATGTAGATTCGCTATCGTTTGGGTTATTATTTATTCTATATGTCCAAGACATGTTATCAAAGCTTTTATGGTTTCAGTTAGATTATTTTGTAAGAGTCTGAAGTTAATATGAATTCTCAAATCTATTACAGTAAAACTATTACACTCTACATGTATCCAAAAATTTAAAAATAGAACATGCCTAAAACTCTAAAGAACCCTTTTCAGCCAAGGTAACGTCTTATTATTGTCAAAAAGTATAATGCACCAGATCCCAATATTTGGGTGCTGCAACAATTAAATTACAAAGTTGCCATCTTAATTATTTCTGTTGAACATTATAATAAAGGGCTATTTGTAACAGTTTGGACAAGACTTGAGATTAAATTAACTAACAAAACTATTCAGTGAGTTGTCGGTTTGATATGGAGTGGGCGAAAGTTCCGATCGGAACTAGTTTATAACAAATAGATAGACATTTTTAATTTGAAATTGTTTCGCATTAGGAGAATCCTAACAAAAGTTCTACTTTGAAACAATATTCTTCTAATGAGTCAAAATCTTGATTGATCAAAAAAAAAAACCTACAATCATGACAAATATGTATAATCATGACAAAATCAATATGGGGTCAACTTAGAAATAAACCGTATCGGTAATTTCATACACAATATTTTAAAATACATTTATATAATATAAAACGTATTATGTAAATATATTTTAATTTTGTAATAAGTAGGTGTACTGTTTGTCACATTCAATTTAGTACAACAAGAATATCAGTGTTTTGCTCTTTTGAGGGCAAAGCAATAAACTGAGTTGTGACCAATTCACTGTAACCATATCATGTAACAATATCATGCAAGATAAAAAGACCATTGAATTAAAAACTATATTCTTATTGAAGTCGTTTAATAAAATACCTCTCTTTAAATGTATTCCGCTAACGAATGTTTTTTTATGCAACTTAGAATTGCAATCTGTCGGTGCATCTGATGGAAAGTGGTAACCGTCGCCTATAGACATGAGCAGTACCATGGACATAACAGAGTATACTGTTTCGCCCATTATACCCCTGTATTCCTCTGTACTGAATGTTCTGAGAATCAGAATCTATAAGTGTAAATTTTATATCGGTTTTGCATTTAGCTTTTACTAAAGAAGAAGTTTTTTTTAGAATTTTGAAATATAGTGAATAGAAACAGGTGCCACGTAATAGAACCTTCTTTCTATTTAACTTTCCCATAGACACAAATTGTAGTCAATTAACTTGTTTTCGGCCTCGAATCCTAAACGACTGATGATTCGACTTCGATGTTTTGCTGCAAGTTCTTAAGTTTTCTTCTCATTTTCTGAAGTATTATTTTCAAAGCAGATCAGATAATTTTAAAGTCAGATGAAATGCAGAACGGTCGAGTTACAGCTGCCATAGTTGGTAAATTATTCAAAAGTTTGAAATACATATTTAACATTGTTCGCGTTGAAAGTTTAACTGCAACATGTAAATGAAGTATGAGCAATAGGTGGGAAGGGGGAAGGGGGGTACGGTCGAGGGTCGACAGTTAAAATACTACATAAAATTAACATACTACGTGAACTATGACGTGATTATGACAAAAATAGTATTAAATTACAAAAATATTTAAAAGCAACTAAAACTTTATATATATTTTCATAAGATAATGTTATTCTAAACGATTTGATTTTTTTTTGTATGATGACAGAGAGTAAGTACACAACCTGTATGATGGTATGCCATTGTAACCATTTTGATAAAAATGTAACATAATATAATATAATAAATCTTTATTTCACTCATTGTTACAATATAGTGTGAAGTCCCTAACCCCCCAGGTAAGTATGAAAAACAAGTGTTTCAGAAGTTAGTGACCTCTTCCATATGTTGTTGTATTACATTTTTAGTGAAACAAATAATATGAAATAGAATAGTACTAAAATACAAAAACAAAATTTATAAGAAAGCCCATAGATTTAGGGAAACAATAATTTATGGGTTCAGTAAAATTGTGTGTGATGGAAATGTGTATGTGTGCATTTGTGCGTGCTTGTTGCGTGCGTGCGTGCGGGCGTGCGTGCGTGCATGCGTGCGTGCGCGAGCGTGTGTGTGTGTGTGTGTGTGTGTGTGTGTGTGTGTGTGTGTGTGTGTGCGTGTGTGTATGTGTGTGCATGACATTTGAATGGGCAATGTAAAAGTGTATGTATGTATGAGAGACGATGGCTGAGTAGGAGTGCATGTATGTAAATTTAATAACGAATAGTATTACACCTAATATATAGTGTTATACAGTTACTAATTTACAAAAGTATCAATTCAATAATAATTCCATCCGATCATAGTCTATATTTAGAAGACAATTTCGGAGATTGTATTTAGCTTTATAATGTGATAGAGAATAATAAAATATTAATTTCTTTGTTAATTTTGTTATACAAAATTATGCACATACTAGGAGAATTTTGTTGCCTTCCTGCAGTCTTAAATATTTAATTATGACTATGGGACTACTCACACTTATTCAGCTCTATTCAGCTTTTGTCCATAGAAAACAACGATTTTGTATGGAGACGTGTACGCATCCATTCAGCTTTCCGCGTCTATTCTGCTTTCGTGGCAACTCAGTATAAAATGAGGATAAATGTGTATTTATCATGCGAATGCTATAGAGAGCGTTCAGCGCAGTTCCACTGCATTCACTGTCGAACGCGGCGAAACAGCTCTTTACAGGGATGTTTCGCGACTCCTTGTCGACAAGTTGCGACCTGTATTGTTTTTGCATTGATTTGATTTATTGCGTAATCATTATGTACGCAAGAATTAAAGAGTGCAGATGTATTTTATAGTTATATATTATATTTTTACGAAATGCAGCATATTCAACACCGTACGCAGTAGACAAGCATTTCAGCGGAGATAGCACGCTATGACGGCTTTTCTCATTCTTACGACGCCGCACGCGGCTGATAGAAGCAAAGCTGTGTAAATTTGACCAAAATCGTTCAGCAAAACGCGAATGGAGTTGAATAAGTGTGAGTAGTCCCTATCGTGGACCCAATTCTGATATAAAATGGTTTTACCCATATATAAAAAAAAAAAAAAAAACATGACACTTTTTGACAATCTGAATTTACGAGAGGAAATTCCACTGAAACCACATTATGTTATTCGAGTTTAGAGTAAAGGGATAAGCTTCTTGGTAATGGCGAACGGTGCGTTGTTAGGACATGATTACGTATATTACGACGGACAATTTTAAATTTCCAACTAACCCTCCAAGCTCAAGTACAGTAACAAACCTAATTAATCTGAGTGGTGGTAGCCGTGCCTCGTTAAATTTGATTACGCCCAGCAAAATGTAGGTAACTCGAATTTTCCACTAACAACTAGGATAGTTTGCAAAACAATAATGATGTAATGGCATAAGTTCATGTATGTATCATACGAAATAGGCGTAACCACATAATCGTTAGATCGTAGATTGTTTTTATGCAACTTAGAATGGCAAACAAATTTACCACCTGCCGGCCCACCTGATGGAAAGTGGTAACCGTCGATATCAAACTGGCTGGTGCAAAACCTGTGCTGGTGACCGGAAGGCTGACCTATATTTTGGTCAACGCATCTCCATAACCATTCAACGTGGAAAAGCAACAAGTCTCCTAGATACCCTATCAGTTGGCAGTAATCACAAAGAATTTTTTTATCTTTAAGTATTTTTTTAAGGTCTTGTTTTTGATATTTACAGTAGCTAGATGTGAGGTGTGTATATAATAGATAGGTTATATTTTTTACATATTTGTATATATATATATATATATATATATATATATATATATATATATATATATATATGAATAAATACCTATATTATCTTACTAATATATTTAATAATAATAATAATATACTTTATTACTCAGACTACAATTTGGTCCATTTTGTTAGTAACAGTTTTCTTACAAACTATGTTAGTAAAAAAGAAAAGCAAATTAATTAAAGCAGTTCACTCAGATGTGAGCCAGCCGACTAGATCAGCATCTGAATGAAATGCCCAATTATAGGCGAGTTATATTTCTCGCCTATTACTTTTAGAATCCTGTTGGTGCTTGTCCTAACCCTTTGTAGCAATGACGCATTCCTCTTTCTCCTTATAGCGTAGTAATCATCTACGCGAGATTGAACAAACATACTGGAGGCTCTACAAAAGCGAGGTAACCCCAACACCACTCTAAAACTATTCTTGTACTTTTTTTTTTAATCATGCATTAATGGAATGGTAACCCCGCCTGCGCTATCGGTATACGCTGGCGAGGCACCAGTGAGGGGTGATGGGTGAATAATGAAAAAAGGCAGGTCAGTCAGCCCATCGTGATGAATACACCTGGAACTCAGCACGATGGTTTCCAGGGGGAACCGCGTGGAGGTCGACCTGACAGGGTATATTGCTAGTAATGTGACTGGTAGCCCGCATTACTAACGATCCCTTTCCCCCAGTGACTATTATTATACTGGATTCGTGGATTGATTGATGAATGATTTAATGAACTTTATTTAAAAATAGTAGATAGTTTCATTGTAATTCTAGCCAATGGACAGCTGAGTAAGATGACCGTGTATGTACATACTCGTGTAACTTTGGAAAGCGAGCGACGACGTAATTCCATTTTCCATCAATTCAATTTTCATTCAAGAACACTGCAATTGTTTATGGCCATCGTAAACTTTGTATCCAATAAGTGTAATAACAATATTTATTACGGCAACGATAAACTGTCTCTAAATTCAATCAGTACCTTCTACATAACGTCTACTCTTATTGGTAGAAACTTTTTTTGAGAGACTGAAAAATAAAGGTGGCTCAGATAAGTTTTCACCAAAAAAAAAATATATTCAGCGGCTTTTGCGTGCGGGTTCTCATATCAGGGTAATAACTTTAGAAGGATGGAGTGATAGAGGAACTGCGCCCGCGAGAATATAAAAGTAAAATATGGCTCGGCTTAGTTTCCCTGAACATTTCGGGGACGACCTTCCATTATTCACAGCGCCGATATTTTAAAGAGACGGAACACATGTTGTAAACAATTTCGAGAAAGTTCTGCAGTAATGGAAAGGTTTAAAAATATTTTAAACTCTCGGAAAGTTTCTAAATGTAAATGTGCTGAAATTGTTTATGATACTTTGAATAAAAAATAAAAAAAATTAATTTTCTATAAGAATTACATGTATCACGTCAGTCATTATCTGTCCATTGGCGAATACATACTTCTTTGAGAGATTTCGCCAGTAGTTGGCATGCTTGTAAGGCGGGTTGGCAACCCCAGTTAGGCTTTTATTGATATTTTAAGAGGGACGCTGCTACCCATCCCTCAACCAAGATAGGGGTGGCCCATTCTATGCTGGAACCACTTGTCATATATATTATAATTATGTACAAGTACATATAACTTTTATTAAAAAATATAAAAAAATCTATGGCTTAATTATTTTTCCAAAATTTCATATTATAAAATTACTACGTTTTACGCGAAGCCCCCAAGATTAGATTCTCCTTTTTTCATGTAATTCACTTAAACCAACATACCATGAAATTAATTGTGGCTCAAGCCTTTTGTACTTTGAGTTAAGCCTCGACGTTACAAAGTATTAATCTAATTTAATAAGGCTTTGTGAAAGTATAAATTCATATTCTTGGCTGCTATTATTATTATTCCAATATTTTTTTACGTCGTCGCTGACAGTGAATGTGAATAAGAACGTAACCCACCACCCATTAACAATGCACATAATATCATTATACTCTCACTTCGGATGCCTTTTGTGTGAACTTTCGTATTACGCGTCAATTCTGATGATAATATTGAAAAAAAAATGTATTATAAATGAAGTAAAAAAGTTACTTATTTACAATAGTAGCCAAGTCTATATATAATATAGCATCATCGTTAACGGTATATTTATTATTGAACATTTAAAATTGTTATAAATAGCTGTAGTCTATAAATAATTAAATAGATAGATAGATACTCTTTATTGTTTCCTCCAAAAGATTATAATAGTAAAGTTTTTTTTTTATACAACATAGAATGGCAAACAAGCTGACGGTCCACCTGATAAAAAGTGGTAACCGTCGCCTATAGACATGAGCAGTACCATGGACATAACAGAGTATACTGTTTCGCTCATGATAGGCTTATGGTAAGCTGTAAATTATGTCTGTAGATAAATCTTTAAAAAGAAACTTATCTTACAGACAGGAATTACAGTGGAGCGCTAAAGCAGGTCCAATATATTTCTTAGACATAACCTATTAACACGAGCGGCACAATATGCAATATGCATGCTAACGATCTAATATTTTGAATAATTTAACGATCCATCTATCTATTGATAAATTTCTACTTAAACTATTTTAATTTATTTACACTCTATAGCACCAAGTACAAAATAATAAATACAGTAAATATTAACGAGAAGTGATACAAAAGGCGGATTTATCGCTAAACAATTTTTTCCAGACAACCTTTGGGTAGAGGACATTGAGAAAAAGACAAAGGATAGGTGGCGCACTATTACATAGAAGAAAATGAAAGTTTATTGGAAATAGTTATATCCAATTTTTTAAGTTAATTTATTTTTATCTAGTCTAGTTATTCATAATCATTGAATAAAAAAAATCTATCCTTAATCCCAATGGTAATAGCAAACGAGCTCGTTCTATTAAATTCTAAAAATATAACAAAAGGACAAATCGTATAATCCGGATCAATGTATAAAAATATAACATCTGATAGACGGCAATGAAGTATTTACTTGCCCTGAATAAACGAGGTGGGTTGTGTGGCGGATGGAGGCAATCTCAACTGGAACCACAACTAATATTAGTTTGTCAAAATATTTCCTGGGTCGGGGTATCATTGAAAACCCCGAAAGAAAGGTAGGATCCTGAATAAGTTGGAAAAAGGGATAGTTACGGACGGGTCAGGTAGCTCGCTCGCACTGACCCCGGACCTGCCACCCCTCGTGTCCTTTTGAATACTTTTCAATTTGATATGACGACGGATAAAAAGATTGTCGAAATTTCCACGCGAGCTTCTTGTTTTGCGACTTATTTCCTTTTGAGCAATAAGCCTAAGAAATCAAAAGGACTGTTTGCGTAATGTACGAGTCTGACGAATAAACGCTTAAACATATTTTTGATGTTCCATCTTATTATTTTTTCAAGGTTTTTATATTATTTCAGTTAATGAAAAGTATTTATACATAAAACGTAACATCTTTATTAATATAGAAGAGATTGATATTTGTAAAATAATACGATATAGTTAGAACATTGTTGTGTGGTCCCTGTAAATTCACTGTCATATCTCACCCTTCAAACCGAAACACAACCATGCAAACACAACTGCTTCACGGTAGAAACACGAATGAGACAGAGGTGACCAAGCAAACGACTTTTGTACAATGTCTCCCTCTGGTAAAGTAAAGTTATATACCCCTTTTATTTTGTCTATGAAGCTACGTTTCCGTATACAGTGAGCCTTAGATCACAATAAGATCCTTTCTTATAGTAGTAGATAGAAATAAAATATATATATAAAGATAACGAGTACCATGCACTGAAAAATAAAACCAAGTTAAGATCAAGCTTCATTTTGGAGCCTCCATTAAAAACGTTCGAAAATACATTCTCCAAAACAGGAAAAAAAGTATCTCGCAGCGCTGTCCAAGTACTTACAGCTCGCATCGTGAACCGTAACCTAAAGCGGCGTCCATTATCCCTAAACGGGTGTAATCTTTGACTTTTTTTCCATGTTCTGTCGCATTAGACCGACAAACGAGCTGACCCAATGAACGGTGCCCTTTGACCATTCGATCGGGCTAAAAGACAAACAGAGCGTGTGGGCTACAGAAGGGCCAATTTGTAAATCTGACCCGTCATTGCGCCATAACGAGGACTCCGATACAAGCATTACGGATTCCGGGCGTGTTCCGCAACGGAACTCTGAATGTAACTTGATTGTATCTAACCTAATATTGGTAATGCTCATCAATAATATATTTAACTTGGCCCTGTAATTCAAGTTGTTTGCTTTATTTGAATACAGTCTGCCGACGGTTCAACAAGTTCGTGGAAGCGTTTGAAGTTTAAAGTTCGTAAGCAACCATATCTTCTAAACTTGTCTAATAAGTGTAAATTCCAACTATCTACACAATATAGTGAATATTTTAGAATTATTATTGTTGTTGACACAAAATTTTGTTCCCATATTATTAAAATTAACATGAGGTTATTTTGAATATTAAATTCAATTCAGAATTGATAAAATCACAATTTATCATAATTAAATAAAAATTGGAATTAAGATCTTTGAAGGTGTTAAAAACAAAGTTAATATATTTGATTACATTTTTAAATAAAGGAGACAAAAATAATTATAATGAAAATAAAAACATTTGGAAATTTAATCATCCAATGCATAACAAGTATCAAATTTCTAAAGGAATTTACTTATACAAAATATCATTAATTAAATTAAATTATAGAACACATTCCATTATACTCACACCTTCCAATATGATGCTTTCACGGGACTTCTGAAGCCTGTTGCCGATTTAATTCCTAACATTTGTTAATCTGTCAATATAATTAAATTCTATTATTCGACCTGCGTATAACTTTGCCAATAATGTTTCCGATGAATAGAATATTTCATGTGTAAAGGAACGTTTGATTGATTCTGGGGACCTTTCAATTTCCTTCGCCCCAACAGGAATTGATGTCGTAACCATTCCACCATTGTCCCAAAATTATTTAGACGAAATAACCGCACTTCCTGTGCACGAAGGTGGCTTTGTTTTTATATTGTACAAATCAATCATGTGGAATGAATGAATGTCTTTTATTAGAATTATCATTGTTACTTTCTGTTTTTCTCTTTTTAAATTCTGTGGTGTTGCCAGTAAAGAAGTAAATTATGTAATTAAATTTAGTGTTAATATACTTCGATGTGGTAAGAATAATCAAACGCAAACGAAATATGAAGTCTTTGATCCTCAAAAAACTACAGCGACTTTAACGCTGACAAAACTAATATGAGACCAACACAAGTATTTTATATAACATAGGGAGCAAACGAGTATGCAGCTTACATGATTTTAAATGATTATTACCACCCATAGACACTTTTTTTTACAACACAGGGGGCAAACGAGCATGCGGCTCAAGATCAAAGAAATTGCCTTTTAAAAAGGAATATGCTCTTTTCTTGAAGGCACTTACAACATTAAAGAAATTACAGGTGCGTTGTGGATCTTTTGGGAAAGAATACACTACTTTCTTAGGGGTTTTAATATCGTATCTGTAATCCTATTCCAAAAAGAAAAGCACAGTCTAATAGGTAACCCTTTGATAGTCCTTTAAAATTAAAGATAATTTTTAGTCAATTTCTTCTGCTTACTATAAGTAAATAAAATAAAAATTAAACTATCTTTTCGTTTTTATGCTACTTAGAATAGCAAACAAGTTGACAGTCCATCTGATAGAATGTAGCAACCGTCGCCTATAGACATGAGCAGTATCATGCACATAACAGAGTATACTGTTTTGTCCATGACACACCCCATTTGTTGTCATTGCTGAGGACTAAGGTGTTATGCCTCTGTACCAATATACCCTTCAATCAGAAACAAAGCTATGCAAACGGTTGAAACACGAATAGGACAGAGATACCTAAGCAAACGACTTTTGTACAAAGTCTCCCTCTGGTATTTATGAAAATAATTTCTGATGTTGAAAATAGTTCCTCATTATCTTAAACTATAATAGTAACAACATTATTGTCCGACTATTTATGAACTGTAGCAGATAGTCCATGTCTTCCATCAACTTGTATTATAAAATCCTTCACTCATCTCTACTTTAATTCTGCTATCCATATTGCCACATCGTCAACACTCTTGAGCTTCACATTAGACTTCAATATTTGGTCAACTTCAAATATGGCATGAACTATTTTATTGCCTGTTTCCTTAATTTGATGCATTTTTTTTGTACAACACAGGGGGCATGCGGCTTACCTGATGGTAAGTGACTACCGCCACCCATGATCACTCACAACACCAGCGGCATTGCAGGTGTGCTGTCGGCCTTTCCATATATGTATTTCTGTACATAAATATACTACACCAACCGAAATTAATGTACTGCTCCCTGAATGCGTGATATGTATACGATAACACGTTTGCGGAAATGGGTCTACCTAATCACTGGCACCCGTTTGATTGATCACTGAGGCAAGAGGGTCCGCGGCCGAGCAGAAAATTCCACGCGAACAAAAAGCCATTCCGCTGTAGCCTATGAAATCGCTATCGTTCGTGAAATGGACCGCGTACGCGACGAGGACCGCGCCGCAAGTTTTAATCGCTGAATTGAGTGCGGCTGCATTTTATTGCTTTAATTGTTAACAAAGTATTTTTTAAATTTATTTGTTTGGCTTTTATTGGGAAAAGTTTAAATGGTACATTAGTGCCGTTGGAATGACGAGACGAAGCTGTAGGCGACGCATTACGATTTAGTTTATTTTATTATTATTTGTACTTTTTTACTTCTATACCTATATAAATATACCCACTTATTTAATACAGTCCATTGTAAATAAAAATTAAATACTGAGGGTACGTATTACTTATACATACTTATAAATATAGAATTACCTTTTCCTTGGTTTAGTGCGTGCTCTGTCAGTGCATAGGCAGCATCTAAAAATTGGCTTTTTATTTCGCATCCTTTACAGAGGCCCAATTATTATAATATCATTAAGTGACTACATCCGGAGCTTACTGTTTCAGCCTAAAGTTACAATACTTCTCCTAAAGTTACAAAGACACATTAAACTTGAAACATAAAGTATTTATGATTCATATTGAAAATTTCATTGAACTTTTTATAGTTAAACGACAATAATTCTACACTTTATCGTCACATTTAATATACTATGGAAGGGAATTCTGTTTTATATATTTTTTTTTATATTTAGTAATTTACATAGTTTATATATTATACAAGTATACAAGTTAAGAATAAATAGGTATAGAGTTCCGGAACAGTATATAATGTTATTTCTATGCCGCAATTTATATTTATTTATATATATATATATATATATATATATATATATATATATATATATATATATATATATATATATATATATATATATATATATTAGCTGACTCGGCAAACGTTGTTTTACCATATTACATTATTTCTAGAACTATACATGAAAATGTATCCTACTACAATTATTATATTCGATTTCCATCTTGCAACCCTATTGCGGCATATAAAAATCGCGATTAAAAAATAGGGGTTGATCGTAAAAGGGTGAAAAATTGAAATTGTATGTATTTTTCAATAAATCATATTAAAATAAAAATAAAAAATTGTGTCAAAGAAATTATTTAGGGGTTCATTCACCCTTATCATTGAGGGGTATTAAAAATAGATGTTGGCCGATTCTCAGATCTATCCAATATGCCCACAAAATTTCATAAAAATCGGTAAAGCCGTTTCGGAGGAGTTTGGTAACAAACACCGTGACACGAGAATTTTATATATATATATATATATATATATATATAGTGATGGATGGTACCATATGATGGCCCAACAGATTATTATTTGAAATTCGAACTCGCATATAAAAAGTAAATGTCCTCATCCATTCCGTCAGTAGAAGCGACAACAAAAATAAAAAAAATAAAAAAATAGCAAATGGATTGTATCCAAATCCCTGGCGAGCAAGTTCGAATTCTAATAGATTAATATGCAAATGACTCCAGCCCGACCATTAGCGGACTTTAATTAATTCAGTAGCGAATGGTCCATTAATGAGTCTGTGGGTTTGTGACAACTTGTATTGAAAAGTGATTCGAAAAAAAAAATAAAACATACTCACTATCTTAAACCAAGTAAATATTCTCTCACACTACTCACAGGCGTCTTGTTAACTGCGAAAGTCGATTCAGTCGATATACGACTCGATCGATACAGCCTAGTTAAATATTATATTCTAGTAAATGTAACATTCGACTTTGTTAAGCATAATACGAGAATTATACAAATCCGATATATCACAAAGAATATGTGTATCACCATTAGACAGAAATAATATATCATTAAAGGAAAGAGAACCGAATACTAACAAGTAGATAGATAGATAGATAGATAGATAGATAATTTTATTTGCATTACTTACAGCACACAAATTACAACATGCATACACAAAAAAAAGCGAGATAACATAAATGGCAAAAAAATACATAAAACCAAATGCAACTTTCGTTTGTGAGTGTGCCATAGCAATACAAAATGGCCACAACTCAGTTTAAGTGTAAAGGAAGTAAATGTTCAGTTAGTTATAATATTTGAACTTGTATATTTACTATGTTAAGAATAACTAGATCACGATACAAATCACTCAGACGAGACTCAGAGTTAGACTGGTAGCTAGGAATAATTCTTACATAGCTACATATTTTACCAGACGCAAACTACGCAGATTTCACCAAATTGAATGTTTTCATAATTGGACCTATTTATGTAAAACGATCGTTTCTTAAAAGTATTTCAGGTAATAGTATTGATACCATAGGGAGATTGTACAAAAGTCCTTTGCTTAGACACCTCTGTCCCATTCGTGTTTCTACTGTGAAGCAGTTGTGTTTGCATGGCTGTTTCGGTTTGAATGGTGGTCATATGGCAGTGAATTTACACGGTACAGAAGAATAACACTTGAGTCCTCAGGAATGGCAACGCATGTGGGTATCATGGGCTAAACAGTATACTCTGTTATATCCATGGTACTGCTCATGTCTATAGGCGACGGTTACCACTTTTCATCAGCTTGTTTGCCATTCTAAGTTGCTTAAAAAAACTATATAATAAATCTGATATTAGCGTAATATTTTTTTAGGGCACAGCACAATAAATTTAATATTATTCTTAACAGTATACTCTGTTATGTCCATGGTACTGCTCATGTCTATAGGCGACGGTTACCACTTTCCATCAGGTGGGTCGTCAGCTTGTTTGCCATTCTAAGTTGTATAAAAAAAAAATTAAAATTTTGAAAAAAAAAACATCCAAATCGGTTTAAAACTGACGGAGTTACGAGGCAATATACATAAAAAAAATACAACTGAATTCCCCCCCTTTTGAAGTCGGTTGAACATCAAAAGTATCTTCATAAATGTACATATTTGCATATATTTATCTGTTATATCGTGCCGATATAATCTCGTTACGATATATCATGCAAGTCCCTACTCATACCTGTTAAAACTAATAGCCATTATAAAACTGAACAGGGGAAATTTAAGCCATAACTGTATATCTCCTATGGTCAGAAACCGTAACATTGTATTGTATTCACCGATTACCGAGCCTATCCCATCCGTTCCCCCATTTTCTACCCTTTGTTTGTGATTCAAACAGCCGTGTAAGCTGAAATATGCTTTACATTTTAGCAAAAGCTTGGTACCTGGTGTCGTTTTGCATTTCATTACATCAGCAATGTCGATGCGTTTGTTGGAATGAGCCTGTGTGGGATTCGCTGAATGGTAATGTTTACAGTTACCTTAGTTTTGGGTTTTGTAAATATTTGTTTTCACCCCTTTTGAGTTACAAAAGTGTTACTCGTCTGGTAGCAAGAAGATAACTCATGAATTATTTAAATTAATTATTATTATACCTTAAGCACTTCCTACAAAGCAACACTTACAAAACCATTAATTTATGTATATGCCATTGTTATGAATATTTGTACTTAAAATTATATGTACTTTACATAATAATGAACAATGTAGGTTTCATATTTAACAGAAACACATTACCAGTACGTCCTCTAACCATTTGAATTAAAAATAAATACGAAACACTAGTAGAGCATACGAGTATGCAAAGTATAAATCATTTTCTAGAAAAATGTCCCCTCCGTTAAATCCTGTCCAGTACACGGCGACAAGGGAACATGCACAAATCATCCCGCCCCATTTATCATTCCGCCAATCCCCTACCAGTAAACGATGGATGCTGAGTACGATTAAAATCTCTTTTCGAGCTAACGAGGCTTACCCTGACGGACGGACACTCCAGCACCTCTGTTAAGTCATTCGTTCTCGCAATATTTCGTCTCGAATTATCCGATTGCAATGACAGTTTTCGAGAGCTGCTTGTCGTATAAAAATTTCGTTGACAGTGTACTTGTTAACATAATAGACAGATCTGAATAAAACCTAATTTTATTGTTGAATTATTGGAAATCTCTTTTGGTGAATATCAAATGACTTTCTCTTTATAAAATTAAACGATTATTAGTAGAAAGAGCTTGTTGACAATAATAAAGTACATTGTAAAAACAAAACGTATTTCGGTCGCCATCATAAAGTTATTATGAGGGAAACCGATCGAGTACTTGTGACAAGCTTCCTTCTTTGATGCTCCCGAAAATGTTCCGCGAAAAAGAATTATTTATTATTAGGCTGTAATCGTTTTTTCTTTGTTCCGTTAGCCTTGTGTGTGACAGGGTGACACTACTGTTACATATTGCCCGTTTCAAGTTTATCAATGAAAAAACTATAATATAATTTATTTACATTACTCACAGCACACAAATAACAATATACCAGAGGGAGACTTTGTACAAAAGCCGATTGCTTGGGTACCTCTGTCCCATTCGTGTTTCAACCGTGAAGTAATTGTGTTTGCATGGCTGTTTCGGTTTGAAGGGTGGGATATGGCGTGAATTTACTGGGTACAGAGGAATAACACCTGAATCCTCAGGAATGGCAACGCATGGGGGGTATCATGGGTTAAACAGTATACTCTGTTATGTCCATGATACTGCACATGTCTATGGGCGACGGTTACCACTTTCCATCAGGTGGGCCGTCAGCTTGTTTGCCATTCTAAGTTGTATAAAAAAAAACATACACAGTAAAAAGATATAAAAGAATGCATATATACAAAAAAAGCTTTCTTTCTAAAACAACTATTTGTTCCTTTATGCGTGTGCCATGGTAACACATAATGGTCACAATTCGATTTATTGTTTTGCCCTCAAGAGAGCAAAACACTAAAATTCTGTTATAGCCATATAATATGTAGTCGAGTATTAGTCATAGCTAGAGATTTAGAAGATCTCCGAATCTCTGTTGGAATTGTTAACGAATCAAAAGTATACTAGATTGATAAATTAAAATGGTCATACATGAGAAATTTATCTCCTGGTGTAATTCTAAAATACTCGGATAGCTGAGAAACGCGGAAATAAAATGTTTAACATATTTTAAAATCATGAAATGTATCTCTTCATATTAGCTGAGCATTTAATGTGTCACTATGGCTAAATCACATTTCTTATATACATGAAACAAGCTGGCATGCGTAGTGAGTGATTCGTAGAATCAATAATCGATATGAAGGCCTCTTTGGCATGTAAATATTATTTCATTTCAAAATCCTCAAATGCAGAATTAAAAAACATATTAAAAAAAAATGAATTTAGCTAGCTGTATTCCGCAGTTTCCCCTGAATGTATCAACACGTAAAGTATCGTATATACGTAAGGTAGGTTACAATCTATGCGTGTACCAAATTTCATTTAAATCCGTTCAGTATTTTTTGCGTGAAAAAGTAATAAACATCCAAATCCAACAAACTTACCCATTTCTAATAGAATTTACCTAAAGTATTTTTTATACACATTTTTCATTTCATTTAATTAATTTTTTTATTTATTTATTCTTTATTGACCACATCACAAAAACATGTCTGGTACAAAAGGCGGACTTAATACTATATAGCATTCTCTCGCAGTCAACCTTTGGCAAAACAGAAAATTTATTATGCGGTGAAAAAAATTACAACACATACAATAGAGAACTACTGTACATTATGATTATATAAATACACATACATGAATACATTAAATAAATATTACATAAATATACAAATATGTAATAAAAATACATACAAATATAAATATACCTACATACTTATAGATTATTTTCTGTCATACCATGTTCTATTCACGCACGCTAGCTAATGTCTTTAAAAATATTACAAAAACTAAAATTCTTACAACGTAAACGTAATACAAAATCACCCAACTAAAGTGCCTTTAGTCGCAATAAAATAAATATAAAGTCAAGAATGACTCGGGTAACCTAATTACCGGGGAAAATGAAATTGTTCCTAAATGCTAAAATCAAAGATGAAAGTGGAAATTTAGGCAGGAAGCGTTCGCAATTATCCGAAACGAGTCTAAGGGTGGCGCCCAGTAGACGTCGCGCTACGAGCCGTTTGCAAGGGAAACGTCCTGAATGAACGTTCATGATGACCCGTCGTAAATAAAGCCGCCGATAAGCTAGATTGCAATGGCGTTATCTCAAATTATGAATATGATGCAATTATTCATCGTTAGAATATTATATTGTTTGTGCCTACATTTGGCAGTAGCTAGAGTGGACAGTCAATCAGTGAGATTTTCTTTTACTCATATGTGTACTGTAGCATATAAGTTTTTTTTATACAACTTAGAATGGCAAACAAGCTGCCGGCCCACCTGATGGAAAGTGGTAACCGTCGCCTATAGATATGAGCAGTATCATGTACATAACAGAGTATACTGTTTCGCCCATGATACCCCCCATGCGTTGCCATTTCTGAGTACTCAGGTGTTATTCCTCTGTACCCAGTAAATTCACGCCATATCCCACCCTTTAAACCGAAACACAGCCATGCAAACACAACTGCTTCACGGTTGAAACACGAATGTGACAGAGGTACCCAAGCAATCGACTTTTGTACAAAGTCTCCCTCTGGTAAATTAGGTCTGTTAGGTCTTATTACTAACAATCCCTTGTCTAGAACAAAATAAACCAACTTCGAATGTAATAAAACCAGTTATTTTGATTTAGAAACTAAACTACTAAACCTATTTGGGTAAAATGACTACGAGACCAATCTGTAAGCGTATTCTTTAAAATAAATAATTTTCCAAATCGCTTTAGAACTGACGAAGTTAATAGATAACAAATATAAAAAAAATACAACCGATTTGATAATATCCTTATTTTTGAAGTCGACTGATTAATACTTTTATGCGAGTATACATTTCGACTGAGTATTTAAACACATAGTTTATAGGCATATAAATATATAATTTGTATGTGCCTATAGATATGTTATTAACCACGCTCTGCTACCAAAATGTTTATGGAGTAAAACACCGCAATGGAAGCGTTTTATAAGGGAAAGATTCTGTCTGTCGAGGAGGACTAACCTGGGATCGACTTCGTGAATTTTTCTGCTGTAGGTGATCGACAGTTCTTCCTCAACTCCTTTATTCACGCACGCACAAGTTCTTGCAGGTTCTTCAGGGCACATACAGTTTAAAAACGCACAAATTATATTTATTTTACAGGAGCAAGCGTCCGCGCACACGTTTCCATTCAGACAGTACCTTTTTTTTTTATTCGTTAAAGTAAGGTGGGAGAAAAATAATAATGACGGACTCCAATATTGTAAACAATCTGTGTTTTATTACAAAGGGATAAGGCTTTATTTTGAACAAGTTGAATAAATAGTTGGTGTATTGTTAAGTCACTTATATGTATGTATTAAATGTAATGTGTCTTGTACCCAATAATAATTTTGCACGCTTTACACTATAAGGTGAACATTTGTACTTCACAATGGATCAATATCTGTAAAAAACAATGTTCTGGCAAATAAACAAATTTAATCTAATCTAATTACTACCAGAAAAAAAATTATAAAAAAAGTAATTACTTTAGTAAATAAACAGAATACGAGTATATAACGAATCTCTATGTAAACATTGATTATTCATCTATGACCAACCAAAAAACTTTTTAATAATTATAAGGAAAATATAATATGAGGTCAACATCTCGCTCCGCGCACGCAAGTTTTCCAAACGGAAACATATTTGAGGTTATGGAACATTCTAAAGAAAAGCCTGCTTTTAATACAAATATGACTCGGCGAACCGTGGCTTCATTTAGAAACTGTACTTAATACAGAAGTTATTATTAAATAAGAGGATGAAGAAGATTTCCGCAATCATCAATCATCCGCGGACGTTGGTGGATTTTTATCCGCTATTGCGGACATTCTATGGGTGAGGTTAGGTAATTTATTATGGCCAGTTGGGAACCGACAGTACACGCGTCGACATACCGGTTCTGAGTGTGTTCTGTTACTGTAATACATAAATTTATTGTTTCCCGTAAAAATCTTTCATTATTTATATTAAATAATATTAAAATAATTAAAGAAAATATTATTGAAATAATGTACATTTGTGTGAGTGTGTGTAGGATATAGCGGTTGTATGACCTTAAGTATATATATATATAAATGTTATTATATTCATAGCCAGAGCAAATTGTATAATAGTGCCAACACAACAACAGTGGGATGAGGACCTGGTGATCTGTAATACAGGTTTATCCTACTTCAGACACCAGTTCTTCACAATACATTAACATATGTAACCTCCAAAAATAAATATATTTGAATATAATAGATGTGCAACTAATATTGTGAAGAGAATAAACTTTATAGCCGATAACTGTCCATTGCTGCACATAAGCCTTCCTCATGAGGGGAGTTGTGCCCGTAGTTGCCACGCTTGGCAGGCGAGTTAACAACCGCAGTTAGACTTTTAGAGATATTTTAAGAGGGACGCTGCTGTCCATCCCTCGTCCTCCATTAGTCGCTTTATACGACACCAACGGGAAAAGAAGGGATTCATTATTATCAAAGAGTTTTATTTCATAAGGTAAAATATTTCAAATAATTTATAAGCATATAAATATTGATTTGACAATCACCGTGTTTAGTTTAAGTGATGTAGGTCGAAATAAATATTCTTCAGAGGGAAAATAAACTGAATTCAAATAGAAATAGGATCTCAATTTGGTTGTTTTTTTTTTGTTTGTTTGTTACCCCATACCTTCGTCAGTTATAAACCGATTTGGAAAATTCTTTATAGAAAGGATATATATACAGATTGGCTCCATAGAATTTTTTCCAAAATCGGCCAAGTATCCTTAATGTACGAATCAAAATGTCTATGTATAATGTTTTGGCACAATTAAAGTGGATTTTATTTGTGGAAAGCTATCTTCATTTTTAGATATATTTATTTTTTATTTATTTAAACTTTAATGCATAGTAAAATTTTATGTACATTTGGTGGACTTAACACCGGACGGTGTTCTCTACCAGTCAACCATTGGGCAAACCGGGAAATTCGTAGGCGGTGCATTTTTTAATAGACGAAAAAATGAAACAATGTTATATATATGTTATCTACTTAGATTTTAAATAATCAAGGCTGAGTATATCTTTCATATAAAATTTTTTTTTGATGGATGATAATGGAATGGTAGCCCCACCCGCGCTATCGATATACACCGGCGGGGCACCAGAGAAGGATGATAGGTGAGGATGAAGTAGGTCAGTTAGCCTATCGTGACGAATTCAACAAGAATTGTTCACGATGGTTTCCAGGGGGAACCACGTGGAGGTCGACCTAATAAGGCATATTGCTAGCAATGGGGCTATTAAACTCCATTGCGCATAATCCCTCTCTCCCTCCAAACATATTCAATATTGACGAGGAAATAAAAACAGTCAATATAACGATTTAGGTCGTTAGTAATAAAGACGTCACGAAAAGATCTTTCCAAGTAAGCATAACGTTGAGAGGCGTTGATAAAACAAAAAGTAGTTACCAGTTATAAAGGATGGACGATTTCATAATAAGCCAAGGAGGGGGAAATAAGAGCCTATCACCATGAAAGTATTGGAGGCGCGTCAGCTGAATCGCTCGCCCGTAAAAAGTCCCTCTCGTAAAATGGGTGTAATTCTTCATTTTTTACATTATGAACGGGACGGCTGCGTGGTTAGAAGGCTGATTATCGCGGGGCGCGCTGAACATAATGATGGTTTTGTTGGTAAGAGGTCTATATTATTTTTTATTTACTGTTATCATTAAAAATATACGAGTACTTGTTTTCTTACTAAGGTTTTGCAAATAAAAAAATAGTTTTTTTTTTAGCTTCTTCAAGTCTATTCTTCTTGGTGGTTGGCAAACTAAATTTTGTGATATATCGCAAAATTAAATATAAATATATAAAGAAAATTTTAGTATTCAATTCCCTTTATGCTTTTATATTTTAATATATGTCTTTAAGGCTTATATTGAAGTAATATGTGAAAAAATATTATATTTTATTATGTTTTCATAAGTAAAACTTAAGAATGTTGTTTAATCAGTCAATCAGACAACCTTAAGAAAGGTTTTTGTATGTGATCCATTTGCTTTGTTCGCTTGTGTAAACGACAACTATTTTTTATTATTCGCCGAAATAACTAAAGAGTCTAAAAAATATATGTATAGACTAATATTCTACAATATTGTAAACAACTAAAACAGCCCACAGTGCGAGGCGAGACGCTGTCACGCATAGCGCCAAACGCCCCCTGAAGAAGATTTTCGGATCAAGTCAAAATAATTGTCGGAAACGACAAAAATACGACGAGATCATTAATTTTCTGTTATATATATACGAGTGAAAAGACATCAAGTAAAAAATAAACATAAGTTTTATAAATAATATGTTGTAAATTGAAGGTAAGAGAAAGATTGGTCGCAGAAAAAAGTTTTGGCTACGCAATATCCGGAAGTGAACGAGCAATGCGAGTACACCCGAATTATTTCATCTCGCAAGACACAAGGACAGATTCCGTGACCTGATATGCCATCCTTCACTAGGTGAGGAGGTACTAAGAAAGAGATGATTGTAAATATGATATGAAATTATTGTATGTTTCTACTATTTTACCATATGAATGATTCATACAAAATCTCGCAGGGCCTAAATGCCAAAAATGGAGATGACGTGATCCAAAATTATACAAGCATGAAATCAGAGCATGTTTATAGCAATAAATGTTTGGATTTTGTGTTGGCAGTAAATTAAAAATTATGAATATACTCTGTCAAAAGGATTTTAATACAGTTGACATGGAACTTCCGAAATTACCTTTCTTTGTGAATAGGATTTGAGCTTCAGACGTCGCAGTATCAAAGAAACGAAACGAGTATTTATTGACAAAATTTCGTTGAATAATAAAGAAAAGTATTTTCTTATTTTCTATTGCTTTCATCTCCCCGAGATTGGTTATTGATGATGGCTCTTAGTCTTATAAAGCACGCCAATAAGAAATTATTAATAACAACCAGAGCGGCAGCTTCCTCAGGTCTTTATTTAATATCCCATTGAAACGTGTTTGCGGAAATTATTTTAACACTTCAATTTAATTGGAAATTTGTACTAACTTTACTTCCTTTACCTTAAGTTTGATTTGACATTCTACAGATTTATTATCAATAATAATTGTTTATATTATCTCGTGCCTTTTACCTTTGTTAGGCGAAAATTATAGACTACCTCAAGCTTTAGGCTCATCGATTTCAGATACCTATAATTGGATATTACTAACTTGATTATTGTTGTACATTGTAGTAGTTTTTTCTCACAAATGCTCAGGTTATGGAATGAGCTTCCTGTCGAGGTCTTTCCAAGAGACTATAGCATGGGGTTCTTAAAAAAAGGGGTAAAGAGGTTTCTTCAGGTATCGCAGGCGTTCATAGGCTACCATGAAGTAGTCCGTATACCTGTTTGCCACCCCAGTGGTATAAAAAAGTACTTGATTATTTTAAAAATAAATAATAATAAAGATAATTTCATATCTACAAATTACAATATTCTTTAATTTCTATGAGAGAATTAGTTACAATTTGTAGAAAATTTGTTGCTCAAATTTTAGACACCAAGTCCCTGTCACAAGTTAATTTATAAAAATAAAAAGTAAACGATTGCCAGCCCAAAGTTCTCAATCACGCATATTACTTACTAATATCTTTTTCTAATACAAACATTAAATTTTTTTGGTAAGCTTTGTAAGATATTGATGAGACTAAATGAGTTATGAGTTATTTGATTTGCTTTTAACCCCTCTGTTTCCACGGATCCGCCAAGATTTATTTTAATATCCGCTCCGGCGTCGTATTTTTTTAAGGGGCCACCATCAATCACAGTGTCATAACTTTCTCAATATATTTCATCTATTTGAACTCTCTCTCTCTCTCGTGGGATCAGCGTCCCATCATTACGGAATTGGTCGCACTGATGGCTCGGAGTCCACATACGTAACTTTTATGTGAGTTCTCTCTGTAAATGTGTATTCGTGTTTTTGTTATAACGACGTCCCATTCTCTTATTGCTCTGCTACGCAATAAAAGGAAGTTTGAGAGTCGTTGTTTGCGAGATGCCAAACTGGAGTATACAATTTATTAATACGTTCATGTTTCCGGCGCAACGTTGATAAAATTCCTTGATATCGAATGAGTAAAATATGACAAATATCAATAACTGAATACAATACGTGCATCGTTTGGATGAGATTGACAGTTATGTTCAAAATTAACCTTTTTACATACAATGACAAATGTAGTTTTTAATATTTATATATATATATTATATAAACTTAGATTACTTGTTCTTACGTCGACTTCAATCGCACTAAATAGATTTACCTCAGACCAATAGGGGAGTGTCGATCGATAATTTATTTGCATATATGAACTCTAACTATTGAAAAAAAAAACTATTAAAATAGCTTTAAAATTAATAAAGATATCGCAGAAAACATACATACATACATACATATCTGTCACGCCTGTCTCCCATTAGGGTAGGCAGAAACAATGGAACGCCAAATGCTTCGAGTCAAACAAACCTCTTTCGCTTCTTCCACATTCATCAATCTTGTCATACACGCTCGTCGGTTACGGGTACTTTTAATTTGGCCCTTCTTCAGCACGTCGCCTATTTGGTCGACATACGTCCGTCTAGGGCGGCCCCTACCGACATCTCCATTCATTCTTGCTCGATAAATCTCTTTCGTAATTCTTCTTTCATCCATCCTCTCCAAATGACCAAACCAACGCAACATTCCTTTTTCAATTTTTGTCACTACATCGTCTTTCAGTCCACACTTCTCTCTAATCACACTGTCTAATCACAATCACACTGCAGAAAACATAATAAAAATAATACAGACAAATTTTCTTTTTTTAATTGCTTAAAAATACCTACTAATCTTTTGGTGTCAAATCGAGACTACACTTTGATATATGGTATTATATGTATATATAAAAGATATGTGATTGTAGGAGATGTGGACAGTGGATGGCCATTATACGATTATATTATATTTATATTGTATATATTCAGTATCCAGTTCACAGATCTATCTACGATACTTCGCTAAATAAATACTATAGATCTATTTAAGCGAAAGTTCGTTGTCTTTTTTCAACCGACTTTCGATTAGGTAATTTTTTTCTCTTTTTTGTTACCTCTCAATTCTGTCAGTTATAAACCGATTTGGAAAATGACTTTGATCTGAAAGTACTTATAAATTCGTCTCATAGAATTTTTATAAAAATCATTTCAGTATTTTAGTTTATAAATACAAATGGTTTTACCAATGTGAGTAATATTATGGACTGTATATTGATAAATTTAGTATAATTTAACAATAGGTTTATAGAAAAATAATGATATAAAGAAAACTATGGAAAACAGACTAAGAAAGCGACAAAGAGCAATATGACAATTGTAAAAACAAAAAAGTATAAAAATATTATAAAAGTAAAATCTATAAAAGACAACCTGAGGAATTGTTCGGATTGATACCTGCTGCTGATTTTCACCACCGTACAACTTGCCATAAACTAAAGTTTCATCCCAATCATCTGGACGAGTGGCGGTCCTCCACCGTGCGTTTTTCAAGGCACTTTCTTCCACGCACAACCACTCTTTGGAATCAACTTCCAGCAGCAGTATTCCTTCATGAAAAGAGCATATTCCTTTTTAAAAGGCCGGCAGCACACTGCAACGCTATTGGTGTTGTGGGTGATCATGGAGGGCGGTAGTCACTTATTATCAGGTAAGCCGAATGCTCGTGTGTTGTAAAAAAAAACAGAATTGAAGTCATGTTTTTTATGAAAGAAAATGTTAATTTATTACAACCAAGATAATAGAGATATTCACTACATGAAATTTTGTGTTTTATCTCATTTATTTTACTATACATAAGGAACGCCGTACTCAAGCTCGCCTAACTACAGAGACCTCGTTAACGTCTCGCCTTATTTTTATCAGAAATGGGATTTCTTGGTACAGTGTTGTTTACATATGTTTTTGGGACGGAAACTTAATATGAGCTCCGGGAATAAAGTAATTGTGACTTGCTCACACAACTGGGGCTATAGAAGTTCATGAATTCGGAGGCTGAATAGTTAGGATTAGAACATGAACGAGAGAACTGAATTTCTAATAGATAGTTGCTGATACTGGTAGAAAGAGTTTCATTTACTTCTGTGTGATTTACACTCAACATCGACATTTTGGGTACGTTACAATGTTCTTGGTCGTAATACATAAATAAAAACTCTTGATAAACGACCTCTATGGTCGTTTATCAAGAGTTTTTTAATATGTATAAAGTACAGTAACGGCTGGCCTAACCGTCATACTCGTGAACGGCTGCAGTTTATGAAAACTGGTCTGTTCTAATAGTTGCATATTATAATTTCTTGTAATAACGACCACATTAACTTATGTTTTTTTTATACAATTTTGAATAGCAAATAAACTGGGCCCATCTGGTGGAAAGTGGTAACTGTTGCCTATAGACATAAGCAGTACCTGGCTGTTACTTGCAGTTGCAGTTGTGCAGTAAATGGCTGTCCGTCCATGCAAACACAACTGCTTCACGGTTGAAACACAGCTTCTGCTGCTTGTAACGGTATTCATCCAAATATTGAATCATAATTGACCATAAGAGAATTTAATAGACCTACATAAATAAAGTTATTCTCATTGAATAAAATGGATGGATTGTGTGTGATGAGTTAGTTTTCATGGATGAGATCCTGTCAGTGTCTCGGTTCCTATAATAGAACATCTCAAGACATTTTCTCTTGAGAACACTTTTAACTATAGTACGTAATTCCAAGAATGAATAAATTTCAAATAAAAAGTATTACCTTTTTTTATTAAACATTTTAACTCATATAAAAATGTCACTAAATATGAATGAAAGCCAAAGCGACATAATTTTGACCGAAACCCGACCACTCATGAAATATTAATGTCGTTTGTAAGAGCACATCGCATTGAGCAATTTTTATAGCGGCGTCCCACGGGGCCGAAGATAGCGAAGCTTTTTTATATTACTGCAATAAATTCTGTCTTGTAAATGTTTGATGGATCCGAGGGATGCTTGAATCGTTCTACGGATAATCGGATCGCTGCAAAGAAATTGATACGTCGACGGTTGGACGCTCTTTTGGAGAGCCCAACAATACCCACTTAAGTGCGTCAATGAATAAAATGAACTCTCACTGCCTAATTCGTTGTGGAGGCATTTGTATTTTCTGTAACATAACTTTATAAAATAATCCACACGTGAGTGTTTTACGGGCATCCTAATATTGTTAAGCATAAGGTATTCCAATGTGGCGCAACACTCAACTCGGGTCGAGCCTTCACGAAATCACCCATGTCGATATTATTTCCAAGGAAAGTTATTTATTCCAGCCCGCTCATAATCAACGAGCCTCGTGACAAGTGAAAAAGCAATTTCTATTCGGGTCGAAGGGTCTGAGCTATGGCAATCCGGCGAGGACGAACAGAACGGCGGCGTCAAGGTGCGCCAGATAGTTTATGGGGACGGCTTATGAAATTTTATACTTGTATCCGAAGTTGATGACAGGTATAAAAAATTCTCCCTCCAAATGTGTCGTTAATTTCCAAATTATATTCTCTTTACTGGATATGAACTCTGATATTATTAAAAATAATTCGTTACTATAGAATTAGCTGTGTGGTTCCGGCATAGAATAGGCCAAACCTTTCTATCCCGTGGGCGTCGTAAGAGCCAACTAAGACAAGACGAGTGATGGGCAGCAACGTCCCTCTAAGACCATCTCTAGAGCCTAACTGCTGTTGCCAATCTGTCTGCCAAATATGACAACTACTGGCAAAACCCCCCAAGACGGAGGCTTATGTTCAGCAGTGGACAGTTAAAGGCTGATACGATGACGTTGATGAAACTAAAGTATCAAAAATTTGCCTATTAAAGACAAATTCGACTCTCTCTTTTCTAACTCATGCGAAACCAAAGCAAATAGCTAGTATTACTTAAAACTGTTTCTGTGACAACTGTAGTCCGTTTCTACTATTTCGTTCTGTCATTTTGAATATGTATTAAATCTATGTCAGCAAATGCCAAGTGGATATGTGTGGTCCGTTGAAAGCTCCGGACGACACTGTACGTATCAAGTGTCCGGAAATAGGGTGCCTGCTATCGGTTGCTTGCTCGATGGACTGTCGTAACGGATCTACATGCAAATGGGGGCATTTATTATACAAGGAACACAGCGTTTGCGCGACAAATAGTGTAGGCACAGCCGCATATTTGTTGTAAGCTTTCTAGCATGATAAATTTCATACACGTTTAACCATATGAGTGTAATATTTCAAACGCTCTGCTTACATTCCTTTAACTATATTTGAACTAGCTGTCCGTCCCGGTTCTTCACAAATGTAACACATTTTATGTGGCCGTGTGATCCTGGCATAGAATAGGCCACCTTTTTCTTTCCCGTGGGTTTCGTAACAGGCGACTAAGGGAGGGATAGGCAGCAGCGTCCCACTTAAAACATCTCCAAAGTCTAACTGCGGTTGCCAATCTACCTACAAGAGTGGTAGCTACTGGCAAAGCCCCGAAGGTTTATGTTTAACAGTGGACATTTAAAAGCTGACACGATGATGATGATGAACCCAATTTATTTACATTACCTATTCTATGCCGGAACTACACAGCAATAATACTTAGTTATGTAAAAGAGTTGCAACTTTCATCAGAACCATCAGCTTAATTTAATTATTAATGCGTTAAGGGTGCTGTTGGGACTGACCCGGTTTTGTAATGCATCGGGGATGTTCGCCGAGACGCATGTTAATTGTTTCTACGCTGCTATGCGAAAGTGGTGCACATCTCTGATGCGTAAGGTCCGGGCCAGCTCTAACGCTATCCTAAGGGTATTTTTTTTTTATGGGTGAAAATGGTATGGTATATATAACCCCACCGGCGCTAACGGGATACGTTGGCGGAGCACCAGTAAAGGATGATAGATGAGAATGAAAACAGGTCAGTTGATCCATCATGATTAATTCATCAGGAATTAACCATGATAGTTTCCAGGGAGAACCGCGAGGAGGTCGACCTGGTTATGTATATCCCCCCCCCCTAAGGGTATATGCGGACCGTCCAGACTCCCAGTATTTGAATCGTTGCAGAATGATTCACATGCTGGCTAACATAAAAAAAAAGTTGTTTAAGTTAATGTTATTTATTTATAAGTATAACAATTAATTTTATGTAATTTAATAGTTTATATTTGATAAAAATTGACTTTGTTAAAATTTTGTGCGCCCTAGTTGCTTTTATTAAAAGATTTTTATTATTATTTGCCATTCAATTTGCAAGAATTCTATTGAAATACACTGAGGTCTTTTATGTAGGCGTAGTAAACAACTAGGTCGGAATGCTCTCATCGAAAAATGGAATTGCTTAAACGTCGTATATCATTACGCTTAACAGGCTACTGGGCTATGTTTCCCCGCCGCGTGCCAGCCTGTCAACGGAACGATGATTGATCATACTGGGCCTCCTTAGCTGCACTCATGGGACTGATCCCTTCAACGAATCCCTTTTCCTCGAGTGACAGTATAATAATAAGAAAAGAAAAACACCGCCTTCGCATAATTAAGTACCCCAGTACAATTTGTTCTGCAAAATAATGTCGCTTCAAATGTGACAAAATATACCAATGAAAGAAACGTAGCGTTGAAACATTAAATACTTTTTTCTTTTCATTTAAGAGTTTCTTCTTGTCGGTGCAACTAATTCTTGCATCTTCTTCCAGCCAGCTCTATCTCAGGCCATACCTTTGATCTCCCTATACGACATGACACCTAGTGTTTCCTTTATCTGTCCCATGTAATTATTACTTGGTCTTCCCCTTTCTCTTTTGCCCTCTAAGTCTATATAAATAAAAATCAATTTCCGATTATATGTAAGCACATTACTTCAGAACAGCTGTATTTATTTGGTAAATTATTTGTTTTGTTGTCGTTATAATTGCTAGGATAAGGCTTGTAGAAAGAAATTTGATAAACAATCGTAAGGTTTAATTTGGGTTAAAATATTATATTTTCATATAAAAAATGTAAATGAATGAGTGCGAGCGATTTTTTTTTTAATGCAACTTACATAAAATGGCAAACAAGCTGAGGGCCCATCTGATGAAAAGTGGTAACCGTCGCCTATAGACATGAACTGTTCAATTGATATAAAAGAGTATACTATTTTATCTATGATACCGTTGATGCGTTGCCGTTCCTGAGAACTACGATGTTAAGCCTCCATACTCTTTGCTTCACTGCCATATCCTACACTTCAAACTGAAATAAAGCCATTCAAACAACTGCTTCACGGCAAAAACACAAATGAGTCAAAGGTACGCAAGCAAACGACATTTGTACAAAGTCTTCCTTTGGTAATTTGATCTCATTTTTTTTTCGTGATTAATCGATGATAACGATAAAATTATCCAATAGTAAATATTACTATCCACTGCCATTTTACAAGTACATAAATAAATTCATAAATTCTAAAAATTATTCTCTGTTTCTTTCTTATTTAGAAAAATATTTTTCTTGGTTTCTGCTCGGTCGCAAAACTTTGATCTCCTATAAGGATACTTGTATTATAGATTCCATCATATATCTTTCTTCCTTTCCCATGGGTGTAGTAAGAGACAACTGAAGAAATTTAATAGTCGAGCGACAGGTAGCAGATTCCTTTTTAAAATTGTAATTCTTTAGTGCAGTTTACTAGACTTATTAATAATATGGATTGGTAGTTAGGTCTTTTCTAATTGTATAATTGTTAGTTAGTGTACATTGACGCTTATCTGTGAGAGCTGTATACACCTTTAATCGATGTGTTCATATGCCCTTAAGCTTGGTAGTGAAGAGTAAGATTTCTTTTGTTCTAACTTAGATTTAAGCATTTTTTAATAGTAGTTTTTCTCTTTTACTTACTAATAACATTGTATATTGTCTACTTAATTATTGCGAGCATATTGTTGGTGTGTCTTTTATAAATAAATAAATAAATATAACATCACCAAATTCTAACTGCGGTTGCTAGCACATGTACCAAGCGTCGTAACTATAGGCAAAACCCCCCAAGAAGGAGGCCTTCGTTCAGCTGTGTACAGTTAAAGCCTGATATGTTAATCCTATACAGTGTTCAGGATAAAAAACATAGAAAAAGCCATTAAAATATAATTGTGCTCTCTCGTGACTATCTATTATTTTTGCCGATACACCGTTACAGGTCGGAATGTTTTCATTTCGTAGTAATATAATCGGCCACTTCAGATTTTTGTGGCCGTGATGTTCTGATGAAAGTGAAAGCCTTTTATATATATTACAGCTACTGTGATAACATTTGTTCAAAGCACCTCTTGTTTCGTTACATTTCAGGCGTCACTGATCAAAGTGGCGGGCAGGTAGAAGTTTCTTTTGACGTTTGTCGTCATAGGAATAGGGTCGAATTATAAAAACGATGTCTTTTTGTCTCAACACTCAGCTACATATGAACGTTTACTATAACAATTTTAGAGGGAAAACAGAGTGAAACGGAATCAAACGACAAATTAATGCGACGTAGGACAAGAAAATGAGAAGGAATTTTATTATCGGCATTGTCATAGTTGAGATTTCGCATTGTAACTTATTATATTGAATTTAATACAACTTATTATTTTGTAATATTTATTATTCTGCAACCGTCATGTTTTTTTTCTTTAATGGATGATAATGAAGCGGTTACCCCGCTTGAGCTAACGGTATATGCTGGCGGGGCACCAGTGAGAGATGATAGGTAAGGATGGCAAAACAAGACAGGTCAGTTAGTCCATCATGATGAATACACCAGAAATTCAGCACGATAGTTTTCAGGGGGACCACGTGGAGATCGACCTGATAGGGTATATTACTAGCAATAGGACTGGTAGCCCACATTAGTAACAAACCCCTTAACTGCCGTGTTTTTTTTTAATGGATGATATGATTTACCTCGATTCACGATGGTTTCCAAGGAGAACCACGTGGAGGTCGACTTAATAAGGCATATTGCTAGCAATGGAGCTGTCAAACTCCATTGCTAACAATTCCTTTTCCCCCCTAACTGCCGTGTTGTGCCGGTATAGAATAGGCCACCGCTTCCTTTCCCATGGTCGTCGTAAGAAGCAACTTAGGGAGCTTAATTGTCGAGAGATGGATAGAAGCGTCCCTCTAAAAACATCACCAAAGTCCAACCGCAGTTGCCAATCTGTCTACCAATCGTGGCAAATACTGACAAAATCCCTACAGTGGTAAACTACCATAAGTAACAGAGCCGTTCCTACTGAAAACGAGAAGACGAGTAAGACAGACGCTACTGTAGATCCCTCGACCACTAAATTCCCTTAGACATCTCCTACGACACCTACGGGAAAGAAAATGGTAGCAAATATATCGGGACCACAAAGCAACATTTTTACAGTACCTGGCAAAATGTGACACGTGAATTAAAATGCTTGTTTACAAGTAGTATATGAAAAATGTAAATTTTTCTTCTTAAGAAGGACAATCAAACTGACAGTCTATTTAATAGAAAGTGGCTACCGTAGCCCATAAACATTTGCAATACAAGAGTTCGTAGTGCATCGTTGGACTTTTATTTATTTATTTATTTTACAACACAGGGGACAAACGAGCATGCGGCTCACCTGGTGGTAAGTGACTACCGCCGCCCATGATCACCAACAACACCTTCGACATTGCAGGTGTACTGCCGGCTTTTTAAAAAGGAAGAAGCTCTTTTCTTGAAGGTTACGTTGTCGTATCGGTTCGGAAATACTGCTGCTGGAAGTTGATTACAAAGTGTGGTTGTGCGTGGAAGAAAGTAGCTTATAAAACGCAAATGGAGGACCGCCGTTCTTTCAGATGGTTGGGATGAAATTTTTATATTTATTAGGCACGTTTTTAAAAAGCCCCGAGGATGGAAAGCTTCAGATTTTAATTATTCCACTAACTGCTGTTGTTCATCGTTATAAATTTGATTGGAAGTAGGTACTAACAAAAATACTAAATTGGGTAATTTTTAAATGAATTGTTGTCTTCGTTTTCTCCTCTGAATAAGGCGTCACGAACAGGGCGGTACTAATTAAAAAGAGAACAATTAAATGGTATCTCACAGAATAAATTGTTAGCAAAAATTTATAAAAACAGTTTTTTTTTTGTGTTAAAAAAAATTTTAAAACATTTTTTTCTTTCTTAGTTTTCTGTTCTTTTTGCCGTAAAAGACCATTTAGGCGTAAAATATACATAAAAAAAAAGAGGAAAAATTTGCTTTATTATTTTACCAATTAACTTTCCACTGCCTTCCCCATAAGGGGAGTTTCGCCAGTAATTGCCACGCCAGTAATTGGCAGGCGGTTTGGCAACCTCAGTTAGGGCTTTGAGGATGTTTTAAGAGGGACGCTGCTACCCATCCCTCGCTCTCCCTTATTCACCTCTTACGACATCCACGGGAAAGGAAGGGGTGATCCATTCCATACTGGAGCATACGCGGCGGCGAGACTTCAGACATAGCAAATTTACAACAGACTTTTTAAGAGTTTTCCTTCATACTTTTTCAATAAAATTGTAGTATTAATTGTCCCATAAATTGTCTTGGCCTTAAAACACCATGTTCCGTTCATTACCACTTATAATTGTACACTGTGACACCCTTTAAATCATTCACGTATGAGTTTCCAAGTATCTACATTAAAAGTTGGTCGTCGCTGGCCCCGCGGCCCGCTAACGACGTCGTTAGCTAGATTCTGTTTCATTATTAATTCATCGCAACTCTACAATTGTTGTTTAAATTACAATGTATGTAAAATCTAAAGTACTTACTCGTATAATTAGAACATTTGTTACGCCGCAAAAGAATTTAAAAAAAATTAGATAAACTAACCAAGCACTGTTAGTGATTATCTTATGTTCACTGAATTCAAATTCATGAGTTACTGTTTACATTAATAATAGGCCAAAAATTTACTAATAAACAGGTAGGTAATAACCTACTAGCACATAATAGGGAGAAAAGGGATTGTTAGTAATGGGGTTTGATTCCCCTATAACTGGCCTAGTATTGCTAGATATAGGGAGGACGGAGAGAGTTATCAGGTCGACCTCCACGTGGTTCCCCCTGGAAACTATTGTGATTAATTCTAGGTGAATTCGTCACGATTGGTTAACTGACCTGCTGTTTCATTCTCATCTATCATCCCTCACTGGTGCCCCGTCAGCGTATACAGTTAGCGCAGGCGGGGTTACCATTCGTTATGACCCATTATATAAAAAAAAACTAGCACTTAATTCTCTGTTTTCAACCATAATATTGGTTTCGTCAATAAAGCTCACGAAAGATCTACAAAATAATAATTTCTCTAATAATATGTAAGTATATTGATTTTTTTTACAAAAATAGCAACAATTATAAACATACACGTAAATGCGTGAGTTAACTACGCAACAACTGCCATATCTAAATTATATTCATAAATATGTAGTCGCATAGAACAACCCAATGCCCTTCAAACGCTACAATTTTAATAAGCATTGAGATCGTCAAAGCGCGTTATAAAATAAAAATAAAACTTTACTAAAATTCACGACTTACTAAATTAATTAGTATTCCAAGAAACCGCAATAACTTAGAATTGCCTGGCGTTGTAATCTTAAAACTAGTGCTATGAGAAAGAGGCAATAGACATCTGTGAATTTGTATAAATTTCTGTAAACTCCGATTATATAAGGAACTAATATAAAATACATATATCCCTTCTTATTATATACATTTATATATTATTATATATATACAGACAAACATATACATACATACATGGATGCATATAAACACCTACAAAGATAAATATAATAAAATATATCAAAACAACGTTATTATTTGCAAACATTCAACATAAATAAACAATATTGAAAATCATTATAAACAGCGAGATATTGGGTTTGATATTGGATCGTGACTCCTCCGTAAGCTATAATTTAAAGCTCTTATAAACAAATTTATTGAAGAATTTTCTTGTACAATTATAAAATGAGAATTACATACAATATGACACTTCATTAAATGCGTCTACAATCACAATATATATATATAAAATAAAAGGACAGCAACGTATTAAGCGTATTAGCAACTCAGATCCTATTTTAAATATTAATAGGGAACGATAGCTACTACCCATAAGGTTGATAGTCGGCTTGACATCCTAATACAAAAAAATTTCATACCTGTATATATTGTATTAATGGGTGGAGTTGTAAAAATCTTAAAAATGGGTGAATAAAAGATAGTTTGTTATATTACATTATAGTACATTGAGAAATAGACAAAAGAAAGAAGAGATTAACAAAAGAAAAGAGATCATGAGAAATAAATAAACTTAGCTACGAAAAAAGATTATAGCATCAAAGTTAAAGATTGTGTTCCATAAAGAAAAACTACTTCAGTTGTGGGAAAACCAATAATTTTGAATTTAAAACCAAACAATAGAATCGATTTTTATAAAATCTCTATGAAACCAATCTGTGAGTATATCGTTTTGAGTTAAAAGAAGAATTTTCCAAATCCATTTAGAACTATCGGAGTTATGAGGTAACAAGCATAAATATAATAAAAAACAACCGAATTGAAACCCATATTCCTTTTGAATTCGGTTAAAAATTAATATGAGATCACTACGGAAGTGAAATCTATCATTTGCAAAATTAAACATTAGAATCAGTTCAGAATTGGCGAAAGTGTCATATACTAACTTGCAAACAAAAAAAAAGGTAAAAACCAAGGATTTCCTTCTTTTGAATGTCGCTTGAATTCGACTAGATTATCACTAAACCAGGATAAGTCCCAGTTTAGTGGATTTAGTTAGCACAAAGCACAGTATAAACATCCCTAATTCCAAAGTAATTAATTCTGTAGATCATTAAACACTGCGTTCATACAATTTAATTTCAAGTAGCCGCTGGAGCCGGCCTCTGCTAATGTTTCCTGTTTTTGAACATTTTTAAGGGAGCGAAGACGCCCATTATCTTACTTTTATAAGGATATTCGTTAAAATTCTATCGTTCCAAAGAACTTACATTATCCCAAGAATCCCCCCTTTGAGTAACTCTAATTCTCTAATTAAAACAATAAAATTACTTTACAATTAACGTTTCCTAATTAACGTTTTAACATTCTAATATTAAAACGTATTATATATCTTTGAAATTGGACATTTTCAATAGCAGTTGGTAATACTTGAACCTTAACAAATTAGAGAAAGGGGTAATAGTATTTTTTTAAGAAAGTAGAATTCCTTATCATGTATAAAAAACGGTTTGGAAGACTTACAAGACTAGATAAGAGTAAAATTGAATTTATATATAGTTGTTATCATACTAGAAACTTACAGAAAGCCTAACATAACATAGTAAAGCCATTATGCGAAAAGATAAGGAATATTGCTGATTGCTCGAATAAAGAAAAGGCAGATGACGACCCTCTGTTACCTGGTAGATCAGTACAGAAAAACTTTAAGCCGAAAAGAAATTACTCAGCTCCTGAACTCAGTACAGAAATTTCTGGTGCTTAAGAATTAGAAAGTTAGTAGACTACTAGTAGTAGTAGAGCAGTTGTTTATGTGACATAAAGCAAGAATGCGCTTAGGACAAAAATGCAGACAAAGAGCATTCTTACTTTTCCGATACTTACTAAAATAATTGGCTAATACAGTTCATGTAGTATCAATCTCATTCAAAAATCAGAAGTTTCTAATTCACATGCAAATATTAAAAGTATATATATATATATATATATATATATATATATATTATATACATACTTAAATTCATAGATCTTATATCCCTCTAATCTGAAGCTTGCGAACCGCTTGCAGAATTATTTTTAAACTTGAAGAAATTAAGAAGCCTACTGAATTAATAAATTCCAGTCGGATTATCCACTTTATTCTCAGAATTTGCCGAAACGTTGTAATGCAGCAAGTTATAGCGCAGAATTTTTCACTCTACGAAAAAAAGAACAAAGATTATGCTTTATGAGAATAAAGATAATCTTGTTGCTATCAAATTTATTAAATCACCAATTACTCAATTATTTCGCATCGAGGCCGATACACGTGGCCGTCCCTTTTTAATTGAAAACGCTCAAACTTTTAATGAAGGGAAATAAAGAAGTGAAAAATTAAGAGAGGTCACCAAAAAAAAGTAGCCCTGTCGTCTTAATTAAAAATGGAAGTTTTAACTATTTTCTTGCCCCTTTATTTATTTAAAGTTCGACCGGAGTTAGCTATCAGATGCGAGAGGACAATAAAGAAGAATTTATGGATGATTTTTTCGAGGTTTATAACTGTTATGTTGGAACGCAATAAGTTACACGTTTACTACTCCTACGGGCATGCCGACTCACACATTCACATGAGACATGTATAATTCAGACGCGTATGTTATACAGGATCGTGTATTTGTAATCGACGTTACCATTTCTATGTAGATGTGGAACCGGGTTCGTAGGTCACAGAGGAACAATACCGTGTCTGCGTAACGCGGCCGCGAGTTGCGGGAATGTAATCTCGGTGCCCTCCTGTCCTTGACGTCAGCACTCGTTTGGATTTTATTGTTTATTCAGGTAAGCAAGTTGTATCCATTGCATGTTAAATAAAGGGTGAAACGTTAAAGTAATTTTTATACACCATAAAATGATAAGCTAATAACCGACCGAATCGAAGTCACATAATGGTATAAAAATACTCATGTCCCCCTCATACATTGCTATTTATGGGTATTAAACAGTCATAAATAGCCGTGTAGGTTCCGGTGCAGAATGGGCTACCTCTTAAGTCCTTCTTCGTAAGAGGCGACTAAGGGAACTTATGGTGGAGGGATGAGCAGCAGCATCTCTCTCAAAACATCATGAAAAGTCTAACTGCTGTTGCCAAGCTTGGCAACTACTGGCAAAACCCTATTTATGGAGGAGGCTATGTTCAGCAGTGGACAGTTAATGGCTAATTCAACAAACAGTCATGAAACTGTGTCAAACTGTTTAGTTTCCAGAAATAAAAATATGTAGCTGGAATGAAAAAGTATGTTCTTTTTTTTGACCACTTTTTTCCGATCAACCGAACACAAAATGAAATATAATATTTTCCTAATAGTAACAAAATATATCCTATGGAAACTACTTTAGGAAATATACCACAGCCAAGGTTTTTCTAATAAATTGATACCATTGTGGCATCAAATCAGATTTTTTTTTTGTTGTTGTAAAATATCCCATCTTTTACGAGCATTATTCTCATTGGGAGTTGTCAGGAGAGCAACATTTTTTGTTAGCTAAAAGCTTTAAGGAAGAAAACGATTAGATATTCCTTTTTTATCAAGTATGTTGTTCTATATTATATGAAGACGTATTATGATAAAGTCGGACTTATTCCATTTCAATCACTTACTCTCTCAGCTACCAACTCTCATAGAAAGACTTTTGTTCGTCTTATGCTCCCACCATCAAGGCAAGGCCACTATTTTTTAAAGCACTTGTAGTACTAAATAATTAAATTGGTAACTGTCGCCTATAGATTCGAATAGTGCTATTCATGGTACACCTCTTTTGCTGTCAATCTTAAGAACTATGACGTTATACCTCCACATCTTTAAATTTTATTACCATATTCCACCCTTTAAACCGCACAGCCATGCAAACACAACTGCTTTACGGCAGAAACACCAATGCACGAGTACCAGAGCAGACAACATTATACAAAGTCCCTTTCGGATGTATCACATCATTATTATATTAGCCTTTAACTGTCCAATGCAGAACATAAGCCTCCCCCTTGGAAGGTTTTGCCAGTAGTTGACACGCTTGGCAGGCGAACTTGCAACCGCAGTTAAGCTTTGGACAAGTTTTAAGAGGGACGCCGCTGCCCATATCTTATGCTCCCTTAGTCGCCTTTTACGATACCCACGAGAAAAGAAGGGGTGGCCTATTCGTTGTCAGGACTACACGGCTTTGGGTGTATAATTTGAAGTATTTAAACTAGTATCCATTCAAAATTGCCAACTTAAAATCATGGTCATAAAGTTCCCATTACAAATCAGTCCGAGAAAATGGTCAGAGCTCGTTATTTTTGTTATTACAACTAAATCCTTCCTAATGCTTGTTCGATATTTACCCAACCTACATATATCCTTTCTAAATTGCCCACAATGATATTCCTACCTACCTTTCAAAATGTTTGCATAATTATACGAAAACCATCAGTTGAGAAAACGGTCAGACCTTTTTGTGGCCGAATTACATCCTGGAAATTATAATATATTACCATCGTTACAATATCTCTCGTTCGTTACACTGAAATATAATTTAGTTGGATTATATTTCAGTGTTGCTAACGAACGCGGGAATGTAACGTTCGAATTCGAATATTTGGAAATGAAATAAAAAAATGTTACATCAAATTTCTCGTTCCCGTCGCATTGAATACAAACATGATTGTTACGAGTACATTTCAAAAAAGCTTAATAATTAATGAAGTACACCAATTTATGTATGAAAGAGTATGTATGTTTCCAAATGAAATGTGGTAATATATATATATTTGTTTTTCAAAAATGAACAATATTTCGTATATGTGAAAAAGTAAAGCTACCTTGTGGCTCCAGTTTACAGTGTTTGAAGTTATTGATTTTTTTATAATAACATATATCTGGCTCAAAGAATATCTAAGGCATTCCAACGGGGAAATGCTACAAGCGTTATGGAGAGCTTTACTTCGAGTACGAGGAGGTTCGAGAACGTGGAGATAATTTTGGCTAGTTATTGATTTATGTTGTTGAAGTTTCATTTATTTTTAAATAATATTGTACATTTTATAATTATATAATTATACTTTTAATATTTGATATAAACATATAATGGAAGAGTGATGTGAAAAAATATATAAATATATATACTATGTTGATACCCTCAAATGGTAATAGATAGTGTCCAAGAAGAGGCTTCATAGAATAAATTTACCATGGAGTGGACCTTTTTGACAAAATTTTATTTTTCTCAAGAAATTTATATAAATTACTCCTCCCGGGAAGAATTGAAAAGTCTATAATTTACTGTCTCTATCACCACTCTTGTGTGACAATAGGAAATTTTTAGTGCATCCGGAAAAACACCCTCCATAAGCCGCAAAGTCGATAGAACACGTATGGACTCTGCGGGCTTAAATTTTCGGAATACAAGCCAAAAGTAAAAAAGGCGTATTAAGACCATTCGTCCAAAGAACGACACTGACATATGTTGCTCGAAATCAAGAAGCATAATTTGCATTGGTGAAGATTTATGTCCTGTAATTATTAATAAAGATAGAACAATAAAAAAAGATAATTAAGAAAGTGAGACAGATCAAAATTTTGCAGAAAACAATGATAGCGATGATATTCTTTAAAGGAGTTCTTGATAGTGAACTATAATATAACAAGGAGAACTACTAAGAAGATCAGCAACAATATTTATTATACTTTTGATGTAAACGTAACTGTTTGGACAATAAAACACTTGTAGTATTTGTAGCAAGTGAAGGCAAACAAAACATTTATTAGCAAACGCGAACAGTAAAGGCGGGCGACGGTAGTCGAGTGCGGAGCGTGCTCAATTTGATTCCCGATTTATTCTCCTTGTTTGCCCCCCGGGTCAATATTTACACTCAGCCTTACAGCGCCCAGTTAGCACAATTTCTTGTCATTGTTCCAATTGTCCCATCTTCAAGTATTTAGATAAGGAATAGCATTGATAAGCGGCCTATTGAATAGTGTTTATATGCCGATTGTGTTGCTATATCGGTTTGTTTGTTTAGTTGAAAGTAATTGTATGTCTTCAAATCTAAAATTGATTGCTAATCATTCAATAGTATTGTAAAGTAGCAGTACATTTTTACTATATCTATAATCCTCGCTACTTATTACCTTTAGAGCTAGTCCTGCAGAAAACAGTCATCTCTTATGGGAAGTCCATAAGAGAGATAATGACTAGATCTATTTTTTTTTATACAACTTAGAATGGCAAACAAGCTGATGGCCCACCTGATGGAAAGTGGTAACCGTCGCCTATAGACATGAGCAGTACCATGGACATAACAGAGTATACTATTTCGCCCATGATACCCCTCATGCGTTGCCATTCCTGAGGACTCAGATGTTATTCCTCTGTACCCAGTAAATTCACGCCATATCCCACCCTTCAAACCGAAACACAGCCATTTAGTATGCCGTTGTTAATTATAAAATAACATCATACGAGAAATAACTCAGTGCTATACGTAATGAACCAACTTCACCAGACAGTATTCGGTAGTGACCTCAAAAATAATTTTTACCTTATATCATTTTTTTTTATATTTTCTTGTTATTGTGGTAATTGTTTTACATACAAGATTTTTAATACTCATTATTCAATTTTGTATTTAAAATTGCAGTGTGTGGTATACCAGAGTATAGAATGGGACCACCGTTTCCTTTCCCGTGAGTGTCGTAAGAAGCGTTAAGGAACGGCGAGGGATGGGCAACAGCGTCACTCTTAAAACATCTTTTAAAGCCTGACTGCGGTTGCCAACCCACCTGCCAAGCGTGGCAACTACTATCAAAATTCCCCTTACGGGGAAGTCCTTTATCCAGCAGTGGACAGTTAACGGCTGAAATAATAATAACAATATTTAAAATCATTCAAATAAAAACATAATACAATTTGCTGTTCAATTGGTTTGTTGCAATTTTAAATAATATGTTCTCAGTACAACTAGTCTTGCTTTATGCAGTGAAACTCGCTATCCTAACAACGTAACTACAGAACAATAATATAAATCAAGACGCACCAGATGGTCGAGCAAATAGCGAACTCATTCTCAAGAAAATTTAATTTCAATTTGTTGGAGTCATAAGTTATTCAAATTCCATTATAGTAGCTTGCAACGCAGCATTTCAAAGGTAAGCCATGGCCGGAGCATAATAACCGGCGGGCGTAAATAATTGGCCCAGGCATTACTAATGGATAGGGTCCGACCATTTCAGTAGTTAGTGCGTTCACAGAAACGATGCCTAGTTGTTGTTGGCACCCTCTAATAGAGCGTTGACCTGCAGAATAACTGAATATATACGCTGAATATGTTTCCTACAATAAATTTGGAGTGAAAAGCAATGTATTTTCCACACTAGTAAACGTATCTCTCGGTACTGCTCATATAAGTACATTTTAAAGTGACTGCTTAAAAGAAATGGTTCTATCGATTGCAAAGATTTATTTAGATTTCAGATTACAAAGGCCAAAAGTTAGTTAGTTTCAAATCTGTCAAATACCAAACAAAAACTAAATTCTCTAAAATCAGCCTCCTGCTATGTAGAATTCAAATGTGCTTGGCGAAATGTAGGCGTACCTAGTGTTACTTTCATCACTACCCTATTAAAATTTTCATTTCTTAATTCTAATTGGTAGGTTACGTAATCAAATAGCTTTTTTATATTGTCTATTTGTGTGTCACAATAATATAATTTCTGTAATGTTGCTAAAAGAGAATATATTTATATGAGAATTACCCAAACAAAAAGTCAATTCTATTTTAGTTTTTCTAAATAATAAAAATAAAAATTTAATTTATCAAAGAACAATAATTCTATTTTAATTATGAAACGTAAAACGATTGAATAATATATATTTTATTAGATCAGTAATCAACAATCAATCGATAATGTATTTGTAATTGTTTGTGAGCTGCGCTTTTGTCGCTGGAACTCTTGCTATTCACTACGCTTTTCAGCGAATATCTTTATCTCTTCATACGACACGATACCAATTTTTACCTTAATCTGCCTAATGTAAGTACAACTTGGTCTCCCCCTGCTCCTCCTTTCTTCTGTCTTATTTTATATTATAATTTTAAAAGTTCATATCATGTGTATAATTTACATTTTCTCACTTCTAACCTCAATGACCTTATTTGTGATACAAAAATGAAAATCGATTGTTGGTATACATTTAGCAAGTTCATGAAACAAAAGGTGAACAAATAATAACCATATATACTACAATTATCATCATTACGATATTATATCCATAACTGTCAAATGTGACGAGAATATTGATGAAGGCATTCTGTTATTGCCAAATTCTAATTAAAACAATATAATTATAATAAATTATTCATTGCAGATGAAATGTGTCACGAATTATAAAACATCAAAGTCCATAAAACTTGCTGCCAACAAACTTGTGAGTATACCACAGCCGACATCTGATCTGTCTAAAATTCAATCAACGCTGCTAAAAGGATTACAACGCAAACTTTAGCGAAGCCCATCAACACTTGACGGTATTTGGATGGAATATTAAAATTCCACTGCGTCAAGTCGAGCACTTTTAAAGAACTTTCAAAGAAGAAGATCCTCATAGAGACTGATTTTTTGTTTCAGACCATATTCTGCAAGAACGTTGCCAATTCTGATTTTCACAATCATTTTTGCAATCGATAGGATTCACTGTCGTGTTGGTTTTATTTTCATTTTGGTATTATTGTAACAGTTATTTTTATTAATAAAACAGGGAAGCAAACGAACATGCAGCTCACCTGATGATAAGTGACTACCGCCGCCCAAGTTCACCCGCAACACCAGAGGCATTGCAAGTGTGCTGCCGGCCTTTTAAAAAGGAATATACTCTTTTTCGATTGAAGATTATGATGTCGTATCGGTTCGGAAATACTGCTGCTGGAAATTGATTCCGAAGAGTGCTTGTGCGTGGAAAAAGTACCATATAAAAAGCACGGTGAAGGACCGCCGCTCATTCAGATGGTTGGGATGGAACTTTAGTTTATGGCGGGTTGTCCGGTGGTGAAAATCAGAAGCAGGTATCGATCCGAACAATTTCTCATTTATCTTTGAAAGATAGAAAAATTCCTTGAAGCAAAGCAAAATGTACATAAAACACATGATTTCACAGCTAAATTAAAATACCTACATATTTATAATGTTTATTGGTATTTATGTATATATATATATATATATATATATATATATATATATATATATATATATATATATATATATATATATATATATATATATATATATATATATATATATATATATATATATATGTGTGTGTGTGTGTGTGTGTGTGTGTGTGTGTGTGTGTGTGTGTGTGAATTTGTATCTTGGAAAATGTACTTATTGCGTATTTAGAGATAGGTATGACTATAGTGTTACTATATTGAACGTTTGATATAACATCTGAAGTTCTGTTGCATAACTTTTGAAATACAATTTGTACGGTAGTTCATTAAAGTGAGCGGGCGGGTTACTCTTGCCACTCTTTTGCTTTTATTATCTGCGTAAAACAACTTTATTGCGGACTTATCAGGCCCAATCTTGCTTCTCATCCCTTTTTCCTGCCAGAGGAAGGCCAACGATTTCCTCCTGGCAGCCGTCCCCCGAGCCCGTCATACTCGCAACAAACGTGACTTGAATAATTTATCACTCACAGCTCACGGCGTCATAATGGCAAATATTATGTGACGCAACGAACGCCAGCTATTCCCCCATGGCAGTTTTAACTGCTACGGTTAAATATTTACTGACCATAAACGAGTTATTTAGATGGCCCAATTATATGTGTTAATTACGACATAATTAACCTCGCGACACTCGCTCTTTATTGAGTAACAATAATTTTATTTGTGGCACTGAAATAATAAACGTTATTCTCCGTGTGGTGACGGGGTAAGACTGAGTAAGTATAATATGTAACTAAGGAGACAAAGCATCATCACTACATAGTATAAAACAAAGTTGCTGTTGCCGTCTGTTCGTCCCTATGTATGCTTAGACCTTTAAAACTACGCAATGGATTTTGATGCGGTTTTTTTTAATAAATAGGTTGATTCAAAAGGAAGGTTTATATACATAATACATGCATAATATATATATATATGTATATATATATATATATATATATATATATTTCTCCAATTTTGTATGATTTCATTCATTTCTTCCCAATCACAAATTTATATTACTTTTTACTACGTTTTGTCATATAACCGCTATAAAAAATGTGGAAAAAAAAAACAAATAACGTATTTCTACTTATGCCTGACTTCATATTACTAACTTGGTATACTGTACTGAATTTACGAGTATATATTACTATAAGATTTACAAATACTAAAACTGTTACAAATATTATCAAAATCTTTCCATGTTTATTCATGTTTATGAATCGAATCTTATGAAAATTAACTCTAATTGTCATAATATATATTTTTTTAATTTAATTCACTCATAATCTTATTTTCTGATATTGCTCACAACTTAGATTACATGTTTATTTTTGTTATTTACTTAAATTTCTTACACTGTATAACTATGTAAAAATAAATGCTGTGAATACCTATAATAGGCGTGTGCATTAATATTGTATTGTATTTAATGTTTGTTATACCTATATGTTATAATGCAATATGCTGTTGGTGTTCCCTAAATAAATAAATAAATGTTTCACTTTTCTTTAAAAATCTCATCCATTATTTAATTTCTTCAAAATTTCGCAAACCAATATTTTGTCCACAAAATTGCAAAAACGAAATGCCCTATATGGCAACATTGAAAAATTAGATTATATATATTAGAATTGGAATAAGCATCAATATGTAGCTACATATAACAAACATCACACAACGAACACAGGCCGTTCTCTCACGGAACGTGTTAGGTAAATGCGTTCCAAACATTTTGTGATTCGAGATTTACATCTGTGGAGTGGAAAAAGTTTAGATACATCTCACAAGTTTAATTGATTCCCGTGGTATTCCCACGTACTTTGCACACTCTGTTTGCAGGTCTTCGCAATTTTGGCAAGTAAATTAACTCAGAGTCAATTAAGTATCTAATCACACTCATATAAGACATTATATATTCAATATTTTCTAGAGAAACATATGTACATATAAATAAATATGTATACATTATTATATATCATTGGATATAGTTATTGCATTAAATTTTTAAAACCGTGCCTGTTGAGTTCCTTGAGAATTTTAACCTATAAACATATAAGAACATACCGAACCCAATTGTAAATTGTGATTAAATATATTCGAATTAGAGATTATTTCTATTCTATTCATAGGTTTATCTCAACGCTCCCAGGTTTAGTAAAATAAATACGAAAGTCGCTAGATAAGATTTATGGAGACAACCTTTAAATCTCTTGAGAGAAGTGGCTTAAGAACAATAACATCTTCGGTATTTACGAAATAAAGACATGGAAATAAAACATTTTAACGTTCCGCAGAGACTATGTGTAATCACAAACAGTAGAAACTTAACGAATGGGCTCCCATATGATTGTTTATGGAGATATAACAATAGAATATGATTAATTATACTTTAAACATAATAATATAAATATTTAAAACTATTTTCGGAGGCTCTATTCGCGATTAATTCCCTATTTCCGCAGGGGCGTCTTGAAAACTTATTTACTAAGTCTTTGCCCAGCTTCAAGTTATAGCAAATAGTTTTTGAAATTTTCTAATTGATCTTGTCTTGACTTCTATTATCTATATAATAAAAAATATAATACATAATCAATCCATTGGCCTGAATTCGTAAATAGACCTGCGTAAAAATGGAGTTAGGATACAGCGTGTCATTTTTTATCCCCGAAATGTTATGAAAGGCGACTAAGGTAGTATTATGTACCAATGCAAAAGAGAGCAAAATCGAAACAAGAATCCATTCCAAACTTCCTGTATAGCGTATTAACAGTATTATGGATTAAAATGTTTCTTTTCTGAGGAGAAATCTATGACTAGCAGTGGGATTTTAATAAAATGTTAAGGTAAAACAAGAAACAACTTTTCCCAAGGAATAAAAAATATCTTTTGCAATCTTTCAGATTAAATTGATTACGTAACCGAACAGTTTCTACAAAAGTAAAAAAATATATACATTTTTATATTTTACACGTAATATTGAGTAAAAGTTAAAAGAGATTTCACTTTGTATACTCTCTCGTTAAACCCTATAAAAATAGATTAGTTTAATTGTATAATACAGACTCGTTCCTCTAGCATTAACTAAAGGACCAGATTATTGCTTGTTATTATTTTATAAGACCGTTGGATGTACTAACTTCATTATAATTTAGGATAACAATGGCAAACGTTTAACTGTAAACACGAGTACTCACTGTACCCTAAGGGCTAATATAGATATATGGCTTGAACCTAAAAGTTACAGAGAAGCAGAAAAGTCAAATAAAAATTATAAGTACTATTTCATTTCACTTGAATATTCGCAAATATTTAACTTTTTATTCTTCTGATTAACAACTGTTGATTTTTAGAACCGTTCCACAATTACGGCAATCATGCGAAAAATCCTCTTCGTTTATCTATCAAGAAATTCCAAGTGACACAGTACATCTGAATTCCAACCCACCCACGGCCCTGACTTCTGTTTTCACTCAATTTAGCTGTGTACTTTGCATCATCAATCTTGCACTGTTCATTTGCTCTACATGTGCGATCCTTTAAAACATTTTTCTCATGTTCCCAACAAACATTAAGGAAATTCACGAGTATTGAAGTGACCGAATCTGAGCAGCTTCAAATATGGTAATGAAAAACCGTTTAGCACTATAATTTACGGTCCTCGTTGCGGTGGACGTTTTTTAATAATTAAATCTTTGTTGAGGAAGCATAAAATAGGGGGTATTTTAAAATTTTTAACATAATAGCATCTGGCAACAATCCGGAATGCGCGGGACATAAACGATGAGAAGGCGGGTCCTTCGCCCGCCAGCCTCTTCGCTTTTATTGCAGGCATAAAGCAAGTTTATTGCTCGCTTATCAGATGCTGAAATCAAGAAGTTTGCCCGTATACCCTACGCATTCGCCGAACCACGTCTGATAGCACACAATACCATTAAAAATATCCATTCGAAATATCTCATCTATTGTAGTAAAACAACTAACTGACTTGAATACTTAAGCATGCACAATCATAAAAATGTTTTCTGTGTAAGTAAACATAATTACAAGAAAGTTTTGTTTTATTTAGAAGATATAGGAACTTGGTAAACATGGAAAAGGGCATAAGTAACAGTATAGGAGTCCCGAAGAGCTTGGAAGCTCGGTACTTGAGATGAACAGTTAGTGAAGCGTTAAATTGACGAGATCGCGTAGTGACGCGTTAATGTATGAGACCTTTTTTAACAGCGTCAATCATTAGATCAGTATGTCAATGGTCTTAATGAATATAAATACAATAAACATGTATAAATTATAAAACAAAGTCACGTTTAGATTCAATAGAGTAATAGTCTAGTACCGTCTCATGTACACAGTTAACAGTAACATCAATCAAATATTTACTTTATCAAAGTTCAATTAGTGTTTGGGTTTAATTGAGTTAAGACTTCTAACTGTACCCGTATATTGTTATCTGTATCTTTAGTATGGTAACTCACTGTCTCTCTATTAATATAAAAAGACTTAGATATGCCAAAATTACAAGTAATAGATAAAGGTGCAATGCAAGTGTTGACCACGCCCAACTACAAAACTAAAAGTATATAACCGCGTATACATTGCAAACTTTGAAAACTTTATTTGAAAATGCTTCTACCTGCAGGTATGCAATTTAACAAAGCTATGATTATCAGTTACAGAAAGCTCGGTTGCTGTGTAGAATCAGTTGTGGTCATGATTGATATTACGAACATCGCTGATTGCTGTAATGACCATTATGTATTGCCACTCCTAAAATTTCTCTCTTTAGTGCAATTTAATTAAAAAACCGATTATTATCAACTTCTAGAAGAAATGATAAGAAAATATTTCGTAATTTAACACGTAATTCTTATTTTCAATTACCCATACATATTTGTTATATTGGTTTAACCAAATCGTAACCTTTATTTTTAAATTCAATCCAACATGCTTAATTTAACAGAGTACCCTTTTAGTTGCCAATTTCGCTTGGAAATTTAATCCTCTTATAAAAGTTACAGGGTAGCCGCGTTTTTGTAATAAACCCGAAACAGCAAAAACGAAATCCCAGGATGTCGACAAAAAGTTAGTGTTTCGACCAACGTTATGTTTGATCATTAGCGTTGTGTTTAAAACAAAACACAGTCCGTCTAAAGTTAGGTAAAACTTATTGCAGATGTAATAAAAAAAAAATTACTTTTTTAATAAGTCAACCTAATTTTTCACAACCAGTTGTCTTCAGCATTGATATTAATTAGAGCTTCGTTCCGAATAAAGCAAAGCTACTAAGTTTATCCTACGTAATTAATGCGCCTCATACGCACCCGAACCGATGTTAATTATTATTAATTATAGTAGCACTATGCGACATTCCCGTTAACTAACATCTGCTAAATGTTCAGCTTAATATTAATTATGTGACGACAAATTAGTTCAGCGATACCTCTAATGCTAAGATTACTGATACGTCTCAAGTTTGCTTCCTCAATTATTTACCCGCAAATATCAACGGAAAATGTATATTATGACAGTATCAAAATCGAGATGGAATCCAATTTAATTTCATTGACATTCTGATAAATGACTTCCTTTTTTCAAAAGGCCTCGACTGTACTCGAGTTTTATCTCTCTGAAAGGTTGAAGGTTGTTTTATGCATTTATTTGAAGGGACAGAAAATCACGAGCAAAACAATCTAAGCTTGTGAGTGTGGGTCAAGTAGTTTAGTAGTACGTTCGAGTTGAAAGCAGTGTCGTTTGGAATATTAAAGGGCTGCTTATCCGCGGGGCTTCACAATGCGCACACCCTTCATTTATACGTTAATCTGTGCTCGTATCATATTCACATAATCCTCGTTGAAGGTCGCGCCCATTCAAGAAGGGATCGAGGTGAACTTCTCAAATTAAACATTAAATGCGTGAAGCTCTGCCTCGGCTCGTTCGTCTTTATAACTCGTTAAGCAGTGACAGGGATGAGACTTATTAATGTTAGGAGCATACTGGCACAAGGGCCACTAAATATTACATGCGACCCACCTGGAGCGGTGCCGGCTCTCCGAGGTAGCCCCGATCTATTATTCACTCGACGACACTAGCATACATTTCCGAAAATTCACCATAGCACAGTATCGAGAGCACTTCACGTCACACCTGTCCCGAGCCACAAAGCGCGTTATATCGTTGAGGTTAAATTGAATTCTATTGTAAAGCAAACACGGCGGTACGGTGAGCGGCCGGGAGAGCGGAGATATTCCCGAGCGCCGTAAGGGTTGAGGGTGCGTCGCGAGAGGACGTACTCCGTGCAAGATGGCCGGCGGGCGCCGCGCGACTGGCAGGCTGGCTCGCGACCGTATCGCCGAGCTCGCGCCCGCGCTCACGCTTCACGCTCCACGCTCCACGCTTGCCGTATGACGTGAAAGCCCGTTTGCAACCTGGTTTTTCGTAGCATGGCCTAAGGCCGATTGTTGAACACACAATGCACCTTGGAAAATTTACAGTTCTTCATAGCAGGGTTAGAAACAATAAAAAATATCAATGTATATGTTTGTACAATTCTCGTTATTAGAGTTAGTATAGAGAGGCAGATGATTTCAGATTATGATAAATACAAAATTAATAAATAAATATCAATGTGGTATGATTGACAGGAATTTGTATTACTGCCGTGTGACCAGAATGCAAATGGACTGTGGCCTTGTTCATCTTAATTTCTTCGAGTAAACCACATGATCTACCAGGAAATAAACAAACTACTTCCTTTACCTATGCATATTAATATTACTGATACTTGGGTAGTGTCTCAATTAGGGAGGAAAGGGATTGTTAGTAATGGAGACTGAGAATCCCATTGCTAGCAATATACCCAACCAGGTCGACCTCCTCGCGGTTCCCCGTGGAAACTATCATCGTTAATTCCTGATGAATTCATCATGATGGGCTAACTGGCCTGTTTTCATTCTCATCTGTCACCCTTCACTAGTGCTCCGCCAGCGTATCCCGTTAGCGCAGGCGGGGTTACCATACCATTTTCACCATGACATTTTTATTATCCTGATTAGTGAGTACTTCAGTTATTAATATAAGACTGTTTAAAAAAAATATCGAAATATACTTTCCATTTATTATGGGAAACTATCATCAGAGGGAGACTTTGTACAAAAGTCGATTGCTTGAGTACCTCTGTCCCATTCGTGTTTCAACCGTGAAGCAGTTGTATTTGCATGGCTATGCTTCGGTTTGAAGAGTGGGATATGGCGTGGATTTACTGGATACGGAGGAATAACACCTGCGTCCTCAGGAATGGCAACGCATGGGGAGTATCATGGGCGAAACAGTATGCTCTGTTACGTCCATGGTACTGCTCATGTCTATAGGCGACGGTTACCACTTTCCATCAGATGGGCCGTCAGCTTGTTTGCCATTCTAAGTTACATAAAAAAAATGTTATTAATGATATAAAAGCCCATCGTTGTCGCTGACAATGTAACTTTGGAATTCTTACAATCGTTTAAGTATTTCTCAAATATATCCATTATAAATAAAAAAACCTAATGTTTTCTTTTTATAATATTGGTTTAGATGAATAGTAATGCAATATAAAGTAATTATCCATTAGCCTGAGTGGTAATGGTTGCACGGTAAAAGGCTTTATGTGGTTAATGGCAGGGCCTTTTACGTCTTTTCTTCAGATTCTTGAACTGAAATGAAGAAAAATAAACATTTTGAATTTGTACTGTGCGATAAATTACATAGATTTATTTATTTATTTATTTTTATACTTCATTGCACCATTTACAAAATATTAAATACAATTATTTTTAATAAAAAGCGATAAAAAAGGCAGCATTATCGCTAAGCAATTTCTTCCAGACAAAGTTTGGGTAGAGAACATTGTGAAAAAAGACAAAGGGTAGGTGGTCCCACTATTATATATAAACTAATATATGTATATGGGGGGAAAGGGATTGTCAGTAATGGAGACTGAGAATCCCATTGCTAGCAATATACCCAGCCAGGTCAACCTCCTCGCGGTTCCCCCTGGAAACTAACATGGTTAATTCCTGATGAATTCATCATGATGGACTAACTGGCCTGTTTTCATTCTCATCTACCACCCTTCACTGGTGCTCCGCCAGCGAATCCCGTTAGCGCAGGCGGGGTTACCGTTAGCATACCATTTTCACCCATAAAAAAAAATATGTATATACATACATATAAACAAATATATACATAAATATACACATATTTAATAGCACTCATACAACAGGAGGGAATGAAAGTGGAAGATTAAGAGAAACATAGGAAAATTGTACTAAAAGGGAGAGGTAGTAAGTAGAACTAGAGATTTAGAAGCTAGCGACAGTATGAGCGCACCAAAATATATTACATATATATAGTGGACTCAAATATAAAACATACATCCGTGTGATCCCGGCATAGAATAGGCCACCCCTTCCTTTCAGCGTCCCTCTTAAAACATCTTTAAAACCTAACTGCGCTTGCCAATCCACCTGCCAGGCATGGCAACTGCTGGCAAAACCCCCAAAGGGGAGACTTATGTTCAGCAGTGGACAGTTAAAGGCTGATATGAATGTATGTATATAATATGTAATAACAATATTTATACATATTTTAGTACTAAATGCACCGCCTACTTAATTTTCTGCTTGTCGATCATGAGGTCGACTAATAGAGAACGCTATTAGGTGTTAAATCCGTCATATATACACTTACTTATAATTAGGCATTGAAATTTAAATAAATAAATAAATAATAACCGATATAAAAAATTAAGAAATAAATGCCACACAATCGCCAAACTCAAACGCCTGATCCTCAGTCTAGGATAGCCTCTGTCATGAGGGACCAGGTAACGAACTGCTTTGGAGACACAATCCAGTTTCAACCGTGAAGAATCAGTTGTGTTTGCATGGCAGTGTTTCAGTTTAAAGGGTGGGATATGGCGTGAATTTACTGGGTACAGAGGAATAACACCTGAGTCCTCAGAAATAGTAACGCATGGAGGGTATCATGGGCGAAACAGTATACTAAGTTATATCCATGGGACTGCTCGTGTCTATAGGCGACGGTTATCACTTTCCATCAGGTGGGCTGTCTACTTGTTTGCCATTCTAAGTTGCATAAAAAAAGATAAGTTGATTTCCCAAATTGGCCCGATCGGGAATTGAAACTGGGCCTTCATTTACGCAAAACAACGTGCTTTCAACTACACTAAGAAACTAGGGTTTAATATTCATGAAATAACTGCATTCTACGTTGCATAACGCCACTGACCACAAACCAAACACAATGTATGTACTAATTAAATCACGTACTAATTAGATAGACACTCATTACTGGGTTCGCTCCTTGCCTCGTTGGATTCGCACACGTTTGGCCAAATGGTAAAGTTGAATGTATTCTACAAATCAAACCTAATTGATTATTCACGTGTACAAGTATCTATTATAGAGTCAATGTCAACCGTACAGCCCAGTGTACAATGTGGTTTCAACAGAGAACTCCACTGTTGATGTTTTAGAAACAAGTACAAATTGTATTTACAAATTAACGGCATAGTTTAGTGCTAATTATGCGATTGTCAATTTTACAGAGGAGTTATTTAACGGGTTCAAGTTTACAATTGAATGTAGAATAGCCTGAAAATGTTTAATTTTAAAAAATAATAGAATAGATTTCAAAGATATATCGTTTATATAAACCTATTATATATAATACCGAATTTTATTATCATTTCTTGAGCTATCTATTTATTTGCCGATAAATTGTATTTTACAGTTTGGCGATTTATATATATATATATATATATATATATATATATATATATATATATATATATATATATATATATATAGTATGGTCCCTAACCACCTGCATCCACTGACTCCCTGTAATGCATTTCAGGTCGTCGCTCCATCTAGTGAGAGGTCGTGCTACACTGCGTTTACCTGTACGCGGTCGCCACTCAAGAACCTTTCTACCCCATCGGTTGTCGGTTCTTCGAGCTATGTGACCAGCCCATTGCCACTTCAGCTTATTATACCTAGTATTAAATATTCGTACACCAACATTGACTTTGGCAACAATTTGTTAAATTCAAAGTTCGCCTAGGAGCGAATCAAATAGCGAAAATAGCCAGTAGATATTAAAGTCAAAGCCTTCTATGTATTGAGAAATAAAATACCATTCAACAATTTTCTAGTATTCTAGAATTTCTCACCCGGTGTTCAGTTGCATATTGAATTTTACTTGCACAAAGGCATGCAATATGATCGCCTCGCCGGGCAAATCAACGGGGCTTCGGAACTCCTCGTCTTATCTATCCATTATGAGCAATCTCTTTAAAAATATAAAAGCCATTCCGACTGTTTGAATTGTCTTCAAATGGCAATTTGGTCCGCTAATTTCCCCCCCACCACAGCCCGAATGCGTACCCTCAATTTACGAGAAACGAACTCGGTTTAACTCGAAGCTTCATAGAAGTTATGGCACGAACATTTCACCAATGAATTTATGGGACGGTGCAGTGCCAAAAGGCCAAGTCAATGCCTGTAGTGGATTTGCTCTAATTTGTGACTTTAAATTACAGTATTTATTTTATTGTCTTTATATTATATTTGTTTATTCTTTATTAGTGATAGAGTTCACTTAGAGTATACTCGTATTTGTTACTTTATTCAAAAACATACATCGACAACATTTTTTTACAATATAGGGGGCAAACGAGCATGCGGCTCACCTGGTGATAAGTGACTACCGTCGCCCATGACCGCACACAACACCAGCGGCATTGCACGTGTGCTGCCGGCCTTTTAAAAAGAAATATGCTCTTTTCTTGAAGGTTATGATGTCGTATCGGTTCGAAAATACTGCTGCTGGTTGTTGATGTTGATTCCAAATAGTAGTTGTGCGTGGGAGAAAGTGCCTTGAAAAACGCACGGTGCACACCACTCGTCCAGATGGTTGGGATGAAATTTAAATTTATGGCAGGTTATAGGTACGGTGGTGGAAACAGCAGCAAGTATCAACATGAACAAATCCTCAGAACACTCCCCATGATACATTCGGTAGAAGATGCACAGAGATGCAACATCTCTACGCAGTTTCAGTGAGTCGAGTCGGAAAGTAAGGCGCTGATTATCAATAATTTGAGTCGCCTGAGTTTGAATGCGGTCTAATGGAAGGAGCATGTGGTAAAACTATCCATCCCATGTGGTCCCGGCATAGAATAGGCCACCCCTTCCTTTCCCGTGGGTGTCGTAAGAGGCGACTAAGGAAGAACGAGGGATGGGTAGCAGCGTCCCTCTTAAAACATCCGGAAAGCCCTAACTGAGGTTGCCAACCCGCCTACCAGGGGGGAAAGAGATTGTTAGTAATGGGGTCAAATAGCCCCATTACTAGCAATATATCCTCTCAGGTCGACCTCCACGTGGTTCCCCCTGGAAACCATCGTGAACAATTCTTGTTGAATTCGTCACGATGGGCTAACTGGCCTACTTCATCCTCACCTATTATCCTTCACTGGTGCCCCGCCGGTGTATACCGATAGCGCGGGTGGGATTACCATTTCATTATCACCCATTAAAAAAAAAAACCCGCCTACCAAGCGTACTAACTACTGGTAAAATCCCCTTAGGGGGACGCTTATGTTCACCAGTGGACAGTTAAAAGCTGATATAAAGATGAAGTGTATATTATCAGATAGACTGTATGGTTATTTGCCAACTTTATAGTATATAGAAAAAAATAGAAACTCTTAGTTTGACTATTCGTGTTGTACTTTATTTTGTCTTGATTTTTTTTTTTATATTTTTATTGTAATTGTCTCATATATATGTCATTATATGAGACTCAAAATATTACATCCTTAATAAACAATGAGTTTCTCTAATATAGCGACTCTTGAAATGGCTTCTGAGTAACGTGAGCATTCCATGAAAAAGACAATAAACTTTTGCAAACAATTAACATTTGTCGTTACGTCTGAACCAATTCGAATGTAGACGATGTAAGTATTCGCTAGAAACATCTCATTTCTAAATTAAAACACAATTTGCGATGAAAAATTAAAAAAAAAATATATTAAAATAATGTTATAAACGTGGTATCAAAAGTTAAATAAAATGCTTTTATTGTGTTATCAACTTTTACCCGCGACTTCGTTCGCATGACGGTGACATGTTTACTGCTAAATATATATATATATATATATATATATATATATATATATATATATATCTATTTATATATATATATATATATATATATATATATATATATATATATATATATATATATATATATATATATATATCTTCGTCAGATCCGTCAGTATTCTACGACTATGACGAATTAGTTAATTTGTTAAGACCCTTATCATTATCATCACAATTTCAATTTTATCCTTTTGTTTTATCAACTATCCACCGCTGAACCTAAGCCTCGCCTAGAAGAGTTTTGACATTAGTTGCCACGCTTGGCAGGCGGATTGACAACTGCAGTTAGGTTTTGGAGATGTTTTAAGAGAGACATTGCTGTCCTTCCCTCGTCCTTTAGTCGCCTCTTACGATACCCATGGGAAAACAAGGGCGTAGTCTATGCCGGGACCACACGGAAAAAGAAGGGGTGGCCTAGTCTATGTGGGGACTATAAGGAAGTTAAGGCATTATAAGATAACAAACAAAGCAGTGAATAAGGATGACAATATTTTCCATTTTACAAAGCAATATAATAAAGCTTTTATCGGAAACCTCGACAGGAGGCGGGTAGCTGTCTGGACGGCGGTTTGTTTCATAATAAATTATAAAACAACGTGGCCAGCCCCTAATTACTCGTATACGTCTAGCCGTCCACAACATACCACAAATCTCCGTACAATCTCATCCGACCGAGTTAAGACAAAAACTTTCCCTCTCGAAATAAAATCACGAAAGTCACACTCAATTTTAAAAGAGAGCCTTCATTTTATCTCTCATTCGAAAGATAAATGAATCCCGAAAAGTTTTTACTTCCTCTTTCGTTCCGTCCTCTTGTCACTTTATATTTTTATTGTTTTACTTTTGTTTTTATAATGGCAACGCCTTTTTTCAGATCCTATTAGCATCTATTTATTCGCTGGCTTTATTCAGTACAATCTAGTTATGTTTTTTTTTTCCTTTTTCCATAAAAATGATATTCGGAGAGCATAACAATAGATACGTATTTCTCACGGGCTTCATATCAATTTAAAAAAATATATTGTCCCCTATTCTTCAATATAATTATTAAATACATGTTACTGTGTTGGTTTGGCCATTTGGAGAGGATGGATGAAAGAAGAATTACAAAAGAGACTTATCGAGCAAGAATGAATGAAGATGTCGGTAGGGGTCGCCCTAGACATATATCGACCAAATAGACGACGTACTGAAGAAGGGCCAAATTAATAGTACCCGTAACCGGCGAGCGTGTATGAAAAGATTGATGAATGTGGAAGAAGCGAAAAAGGTTTGTTTGAATCGAAGCATTTGGCGTTCCATTGTTTCTGCCTACCCTAATGGGAGACAGGCGTCACAGATACGTATGTATGTTACTGTGATTTTACCGTGAAATCTTCGTTTAATTCAGCTTAAAATCAAACTTTAATCTCAGTTGATTGATTGAAGCTTATCATCCGAGTACATATGCTATACTATGCTGTGTATTTTCATAGAAACTGTGATAGTAATCAAAAAGTTTATATCAATTCCACTAATAAACTAAATATGTGCGTCGTTGCAATAAAAGTACGAATATCTAATAGATTACAAAGCATAACTAAAGGCTTTCTTTTCGATAAAGAAGTAAATTAAAATTTTTCTGTTTGACCCCTGAAATTTATAAATATCTTGGAATGAAGACTAGCAATAAGCTGAGTACTTAAGTATAATAAAAAAAGTATAAAATGTTGCGTTAACAGTAGTTGCGCATCAGGTGGATAAGCAAACAAACCTAAATCAACAGTGTTTCGGCCCGATAGCAATGTTAGGCAGTTGCCGACAATCCAAAGTGTACCAGAGCTATCATCAAATTTGAGAGTCAAGGTAGCAAGTACCAGAGATAATTTTGTTCTTCAGAATCAGGGCCACCCAAAAATCTCTCTAACTCTAACAATTGTAATAAAATTAGATGTTTAAATAAATATCACAAAGGTGGTAAACGAGCATACAGCCTGTTGAATGGTAAATGATTACTGTAATGCCTGCAACAGCAGCGATGTCTTGTGCACATTGCCAATCTTAAAGGAACCTTAATACGTCCTTCAATGTAAACCCCATATTGTAATCTCCAAGATCAACCTCGACAAAAAGCTGATTCTACAGTCCGAGCGCTTATGAGAGAAAACCCATTTGAAACTGCACTGTACTCGACCATTTAGATTCTAGCGTGTAAGGATGAATTAACTGTCGATAATGAGCAGTGTGATGATAAAAGGTAGCTGCTGGAAAAGACACAGAATTACCGAAGACATCGAATACATACAAGCAGCATAAAATAATCAAATCAAAAGCCCAATTTTTGAAGTTGATTGTAATAAATTTCACCGATACGAACATACAGTTAGACGACACAAAACATATAATGAAACTTGTTAAAAGCATGGAAAACAAAACATGAAAAAGATACCCTAAGGATAACGGCTACCTCGTTTCTGTAAAAATGGGTTGGATAAAGTTTTATCGGTTCCATAACACAGACATATCATTCAAAATGACTCAATTATAAGGTATTAAGTAAGAATATTTCAAATATGCAAATCAACATCGTTTATAGAAACCTATTAAATATATGAGTATAAATCAAACAAAGCCAATGTCTTCGAATATCAAATGTGTCAATCAGAAAATGTGTACCATCCAAAGACTTATTTATTTAAATAACTTTATTGATCCAAAGAAAATATGGTACAAAAGGCGAAAAGGGAATCCTTTAGGCAGTGCATTCCAGAGTCGTGAAGGTATTTTATTATTATTATTTAGATTAACCATATTCTGCATTAATATTATATATTGTACGTTAACTAATGTGATCGAAGCTTTAGATTTATTATCGGATGCTTTGCTATCATCAGTTAAGGTATTATCATTTTAATTTATTTCTACTATTATTATATTTTTAGTACATTTTTTCTACTTACATGGAATATATAAAATCACTTGATCTAGCACTTCTACCTTAACATCAACACCTGCAACCGTTACCGTTTATGATAATTATTGTTGACCGCGTTGTTGACTCTTGCCGCCAACTTGTACAGCGATATCAGGATTTTATTGTCCTGCTAATTTGTCTAAAGGTCTCAGGTGCGTGTTATCATTTCCACTAATCTGGGGAGTTGTTTAGAATTGCAAAATTGCTCGGTAAGGGTCACCGTCAGCGACGACGTAGCTAAAGTCACGTCTCTAATAAATGCCGTCGACAATGCAGTTTAATTTTTGCTGATTTTATTTATAATACAGATCACATTTCTTTTTTTTATTTTTACAAACAAATTAAGAAATGCGTCATCAAGTAATGGGATGGAACTTTTTTTTCATTTAAATGCCTTATTAATTGGTTTAAAAATTTCATGTTGTTTACACACATTTTAAATTTTTAATCGGGATTTAACGCGACATGATGCACACCATGTCGAAACGTCATCAATATAAATACCCAAATTCCAGTACAAAGAAAAAAGAGAAGATATTCAAATAATAAGATAAAAAAGAAATATGAAAATATGAAAATAATACAATTATTAGTTTAAAACTAAGTAAGAGAGTCCATATAAGTATAATAGAAGAAGAAGAAGAAGACAAGTCGTAACTATTATGATATCTTCATTACACTGTAATGTTTATAATTTGATTCGGTGCAATTTCCGCTGCTATATTAACGAAACTGAGGATATTCCAATTACGATATCTTTTTATACCAGAGAAAGACTATATACTTATTTTACCAGAGGGAGACTTTGTACAAAAGTCGATTGCTTGGGTACCTCTGTCCCATTCGTGTTTCAACCGTAAAGCAATTGTGTTGGCATGGCTGTGTTTCGGTTTGAAGGGTGGGATATGGCGTGAAGGTACTGGGTACAAAGGAATAACACCTGCGAAACAGTTAACTCTGTTATGTCCATGGTACTGCTCATGTCTATAGGCGACGGTTACCACTTTCCATCAGGTGGCCGTGGCCGTCAGCTTGTTTGCCATTTTAAGTTGTATAAAAAAAAAATACCTACGTCTATCCAAGAAACACAAAACAATTCAATGAGCACCATCACTATTTGTTTTTTTCAGCTAGTATTTTTGCATTGTCACTGTACTTACACAACTTAATTGTTTGTTACCAAAATTAATTAGTAACTACATAGTTAGCGCTTATAAAATTAATCGTAAATTTTGAACGAAAAGAAAATATGAAGTTGCAAAAAGTTTTGTAACTAAAATTTTGCATTCATTCCCAAAAACAATAACAGTCAAGTTATACGGCATTTATTAAATATAAATATATAATAACTTTCTGAACTATTGAACAGTGAATAATAAAACTCTCTGTTATACGTGTAGACGTATAAGAATAAAAACAAAAGGAAACAAGTTGAAAACTTGTAGCAATTGCCCATTCCCATGTCGTTCAAAATGTCAATGACAGTTAGCTGAACTTAAATTCGATAGCCATCCAATGGGCGCAAAAAATACGAAAAATGACGTGTATCGACTACAAGACGGGAGACATGTTGACGCGTACGTTACACATGTACTATTAATCACACACTTCGATTATTTCGATTTAGTGACGTGACTAGTCGACCTCTTTTGGTAATCGAGTATTTTGGGACTCATTAAACGAGTAATCATAGATTTTTCTACAAAAAAAGTTTCTTCAATCGTGGTAAAACTAGTTATTTTAAATTGAACACTAAAATAATTTTAGAAAATTTGTATAGGACCAAATATAATAATAAAAAAAGGATTTTCCGAATCGTCTTAAAAATTGAAAACCGCTTTCTTTTTTTTAAATTAATTGAAAAAGAATCGAATCCTGATTTGAGTCTAAGAACTCGAAAAAGTACTTGAGTATTTGTATGAGTATTCGAGTACTTTATAAGACTGGAGTATTTTATAAAACTCGAGTATTTCTCAATTGATTTCTGAACTTTACTTTTATGAAAAAAACAAATATCAATGAAATGGAGATAATCTAATATTTTTTCCCTTGCTAATTGAAAAATATCTATTTAAAGCTCGAACAAAAATAGAAAAATTTATAAAAAACACACGAGTAGTATTCGAGTACGGCAAACACTTGAAACTTGCATTCAAATATCTAGCGTGTATTCGAGTTCTGTATAGTGAGTACTCGAGTAACTGTCCGATATTCGAGTCAGTAATCAAGTCAACCTATCTTGTATTCGAATACCGAGTATCCGAATTCTGTGTAGTGAGTTGTCGAGTACCTAAATACCTATTCTGTATTCGAATCACTACTCGAGCCAGCCTGATTCGGCACAACAATACTTTGACGTCGCAGCAAACCGATGATGCTGAGTTCAATTCCTCTGAAATAATAGCTTGCGACGTAGGGATATTGAAAAATTATAACGGTCGACTCGAATTAGGACGCTTTGACACTTCGTAATGATGGGGTAAAATACAGTGTATCACCACTTTTAATCTTTCAAAATGCAACAGTGTAAGAGAAAAAAATATTAAATGTAAATTCTGTATGTGTATATATATATATATATATATATATATATATATATATATATATATATATATATATATATATATATATGAGTAGGGATAATATTTATATTATTATATGTATCACATTTCCCATATTTAGAACTAACAGAATTTTTCAGTTGGCCCATCGTGATGAACGCAACAAGTAATAACAACGATGGTTTCCAAGGGAAACCGCGTGGAGGTCGACCTGACAGGGCACGCTAGCAATAGGGGCATTAGTTTCCATTACTAACAATCCCTTTCCCCCCGGTGACTAAGGGAGAATGAGGGATGGGCAGCAGTGTCCCTCTTAAAACATCTCTAAAGCCTAACTGCGGTTGTCAACCTGCTTTGCTGCAAGGAGAAGGTTTATGTTGAGCAGTTGATAGTTAAAGGCTGACAAGCTGATGATTTATCAATTAATAATCGTATATAGAAAGTTTATAGAGTTGTAAACACTAAAACTATGACCCAGTTTAGAGAACTTAATTTGTTAACTAAATTATTTTCGAATTTAATGTACAAAGTGTAATAATATATACTTATGAATCTTTATCTGGATAAAATATTACTTCCTTTATGTCATATTAACCAACAAACTTGAAGCAGCAAAATTTACTGCAGTGGTAAAAGCCGGAACTAAATTGTAATGAAAAATTTACATTGGCTGGCACTATTTTAACATGTTTTCATATTCATGAATGCTTAACTATACAATTTACGCGACTGCCCAAGAAAGAAAGTTTCTGACATACACCTGCTAGTGCTACGGATGTAAAGAATAAATTATACTCTAAAAGGTTTGATGTAAAAAGCTGAAAATTTAGGTTATTTGCTATTAAAGAATGTGTTTTTTTTTTTTAATTTCACGTTTAGAACACATTTTTTTATTTTTTTTATTTAATAAGCATGCATAAGTACATTAAAAAAAACTAGATTTTTAGTTCCACTTAAAACTATTGGGCTTGTGTGTGATACTTTACATTTCGTTTTCAAATGTCAATGTTAACATAAATATTCTGCTGTTTCAGCAAAGTTGGACAGTAAATAAGCTTTCAGTTTAAACTTTATGTTTTTAACAGTGATATTGTTTCGCGAGTCGTTAGTTAGAGAATTTACTAATCGCGGTATAAGGTAGGCGCTCGTTCGCTCGCCATAGTAATTTTTTGCTCGAGTAGTGACTAGCTTGTTTTGCGCGGCGGAGCAAATATGTATAGCATGATTTATTTTTGTTTGAATTTCCTGTTTAAAGAAATGTACTATTAAAATATGTTAATAATTTTGATTGCCAGCACTTGATAAAACTTTGTGCACATTTTTTTATAACACCTTTTTTTTATACAACTTAGAATGGCAAACAAGCTGACGGCCCACCTTATGGAGAGTGGTAACCGTCGCCTATAGACATAAAGCAGTACCGTGGACATAACAGAGTATACTGTTTCGCCCATGAAACCTCCCATGCGTTGCCATTCCTGAGGACTCAGGTGTTATTCCTCTGTACCCTGTAAATTCACGCCATATCCCACCCTTCAAACCGAAACACAGCCATGCAAACACAACTGCTTCACGGTTGAAACACGAATGGGACAGAGGTATCCAAGCAATCGACTTTTGTACAAAGTTTCCCTCTGGTAAAATGATGGTAAGTGATTACAATAGCCAATAGATACCAGCAATATCAGATAAATTGCAGGTGTGTTGCCGGCCTTTCAGAAAGGAATAGATTTTTATCGTGTAACGCTATTACGGTTATTAAATGATAAATCATTAGCTTGTCAGCCTTTAACTATCAACTGCTCAACATTAACCTTCCACTTGCAGCAAAGCAGGTTGACAACCGCAGTTAGGCTTTAGAGATGTTTTAAGAGAGATACTGCTGTCCATCCCTCATTCTCCCTTAGTCACCGGGGGGAAAGGGATTGTTAGTAATGGAAACTAATTTCCCCATTCCTAGCGTGCCCTGTCAGGTTGACCTTCATGCGTTTTCCTCTGGAAACCATCGTGGTTAATGCTTGTTGCATTCATCACAATGGGCTAACTGACCTGCCTTTTCATTCTCACCTATCATCGCTCACTGGTGCCCCGCCGGCGTATACCGATAACGCAGGCGGGGTTACCATTCCATCATCATCTATTAAAAAAAAATCCCTTAGTCACCTCTTACGACATCCGCGGGAAAGAAAGTGATGGCCCATTCTATGCCGGGACCACACGGTCTACAATTGATTGAATTGACCTGTATAAAATAATTTTTCAACAAAACAACTTAGATGCTTAAACAAAAGTTATCGATAATAATGTTTGATTGAAATAAACTTGTAACAAATTGTGATAAAATAAATAGGCGAAACTGTAAGACGGATTGAGTTAAATCCCTTTCAAAAACATCAAAGAGATGGTCTTCGTCCATATTTTTAGATTAGAGGAAATCTGAAACTACAAGAAACGGAAAATGTTAAATAAATGTCAAAGCTGAATGTTTTATACAAAAGGATATTTGTCTGCTGGTATGTAGCAATAGATTTAGAAATATCTGCTTCCCACCCATACGAACCAATCGAAAATATGCGGACTTCTTATTGGCATTAGATTCAATATAGATTGTCCTTATTATTTCAAACTAGGCCTGCTGACAACTTCATCCACTTGATAAGGATGAGCCTATCTTTTAAAAATTGCATATATATATTTTTTTAATGTATGACAATGGAGTGGTAACCCTTCCTGCGCGGGGGGAAAGGTATTGTTAGCAATGAATTTTACTGGGTACAGAGGAATAACACCTGAGTCCTCAGGAATGGCAACGGATGGGGGGTATCATGAGCGAAACAGTATAGTCTGTTATGTCCACGGTACTGCTCATGTCTATAGGCGACAGTTACCACTTTCCATCAGGTGGACCGTCAGCTTGTTTGCCATTCTAAGTTGCATAAAAAAAATGGAGTTTGAAAGCGCCATTGTTAGCAATATGCCCTATTAGGTCGACCTCCACGTGGTTCCCCCTGGAAACCATCGTGAAAAATTCTTGTCGAATTCATCACGATGGGCTAACTGACCTGTTTCATCCTCATCTAGCATCCTTCACTGGTGCCCCGCCAGTGTATGCCGATATCGCGGGTGGGGTTACCATTGCATTATCACACATTAAAAAAAAACCCTCCTGCGCTAACGGTATACGCTGACATACCAGTGAATAATAATAGGTGAGATGAAAAGACAGGTCAGTTAGCCCATCGTGATGAATATACCAGAAATTCAGCACGATGATTTCCAGGGGCGACCACGTGGAGGTAGACCTGACAGGATATATTGCTAGCAATAGGAATGGTAGTCCACATTACTTGCAATCCCTTCCAACCATAATGTTTGATAGATGGGACAGTTTCTTATGGTAGTTTATGAAGGAAACCTATTTTCAGCAGTGACAGCAATTTCGGCTGATTTTTTTTTTTATACAACTTAGAATGACAAACAAGCTGACGGACCACCTGATGGAAAGTGGTAACCGTCGCCTATAGACATGAACAGTACCATGAACATAACAGAGTATACTGTTACGCCCATAATACCCCCCATGCGTTACCATTTCTGAGGACTCAAGTTTTATTCCTTTGTACCATGTAAATTCAAAATTATGTTCTAACTTAGCATGGAGAGTATTTAACGTACTGATTGTCGTGGACAAAATCAAACGATATGGCTACTATCAAACGTTAATTTAGTATTCGAAGTTAATAAACTCCCAAAACGGATAATTCAAATAAACCACTGTTGCTTTTAGTTGTTTATAGACATGCAATACTTTATACTGAATAACAAACGCGCCGGGGGGCGGCAGAGCAACAAATCTTGTGCAGTTCAGTATCTCGACAAAGACAATACAATCGAGTGCAATGCAAACGTTCCACCGCAATTTATCATTGTGTGTACTTATTTCACACAGCATTGAACTGTTTTATAAGTGCATACTATATCAACATTTAGCTGTATAAGTCTCGCTCTTAAATTATATAGATAATAAATAAAAAGTTATATAAATTATAATTAATTGCAATTGATTATTCCAAGAAATTTATGACGTTATTAAATTAATTTATGTACGCCTCTATAATACACTCGGTAGTGTAATATTTAGTTTCTGTTCTAAATATAGCGTGATGTTGTTAATATTTAATCGATTCGCTTTCAAGCACACTTTGTAACGATCCAACTTTAATGAAGCGACAACGCACTCTATCACGCCGTTGTAAATATGTCATTCGTCTGCGAATTGATATGTCTGATACCGAGATATATAAGTACATACGTGCGTACCGCGTACAGTGTACGTTCCGCTGCTTTCTCTCAATAAATGATTTATGCCCGATACGTCAACGCGCTCCCGGCAGCGCGTATCAATTCCACATCTCGGAACGAGCCGACACAAAAATCGTAATTCAGGCCCGGTGAGAAGCGAGCTAAGTGCTTTATGCGCCGAGCAAATACTTTATAAGTCTCGGGGCTTTCGCAGAAATGATATGTAAACGTGGCGCGTAATATGCGTGTTTGCCGATACCGATACGCGATGGTATTTATTAAGAGATGTTTGTTTATCCACGCCCCACGGCTGTTGTCGCTCGCCATCTTGATCTGACAAGTTTGGGTAAACGATTTGCCTACATTATTAGCTATATCCTCATTTGCACGAGAGCTGCGCGTGACTGATGCGACACGGAAATTAACGTCAACGAGTATGTGATGTGAAAACAACAGAGTCGGGACACTGGGACGCTGTCGGTGCTCGAGCCGCGAGCGACGATGTACCTACGCAATCTTCCAGAGGCAATTACTTTCCACTTTTCCACTTGATTCCACTTTATTTCCTCCATCGGAGTTATTGTCAGATTTTATGGACGCCGATAATGTTTTTGTGTAACTGGCGAATGTTCACTTCGCTACAAAACTCGACACAATGTGAAGGACAAATAGAACATCAGCGAGTCTGACTCGAAATATTTTTGAATAGAAAGACCTTTGTTGAAAATTAATAATCAAATGTCAAGTACTTGGACATTTGATTGTAAATTTTTTACTCGTATAATACTTGGAACAGTAAATTGAAATCTCGATCATTGAAAGTGGTGACCATCGCTCATCAATATGAACAGTACAGTCAGCTACGATAATCGATTAACACAAACTAAACTTCAGGACAATTGAATACCAAAACTGATCAAAAAACAAAGTACTACTAAATATGGGACAGAGGTACCCAAGCAATCGAGTTTTGTACAAAGTCTCCCTCTGGTAGGTAGTCAATAGGTAGTCAAGTACTTGATTAAAATTATTGCAATAATATCGATACAATTATGTTGATTATCTTAGACAACAAGTAAACTAAGTCCTAAATATTACTAGAGACATAGTAATATATCAAACAGTTTCACGAGAGAGCAAAATAATATTTTTACAAGTTTGAAGCGAGCGATGGATATTTGAGTAGAGTCCTTTGCCTCGATCTGGATTCAATATTAAATCTATGTCAAAGGCAAATATTTTCTAAACTAATAAAATTTTTATTCCCTTTCATAAGAAAAAAAAAATAGTAGGTAAGACATATTAGAATGTAACTCGCAAATATGAGAACTCTCATTTAAAACTAGATTACATTTTTTTTTTAATTCATGCTCGTAAAGTAACTAGTATAATATTATAGACTACATAAAAAAATAGCAACTTTAATTGTAAACACACACACACGCACACACACATGAACTAATAATCATCATCATCACATCAGTTCTTAACTTTACACTGCTGAACATAAGCCCCTTGGAGGGGTTTTGCCAGTAGTTGCCATGCTTGGTATACGAATTGGCAATCGTAGTTAGGCTTCTTTTAATGGATAATAATGGAATGGTAACCTCGCCCCCGCTGTCGGTATACACTGGCGGGGCACCAGAGAGAGATGATAAGTGAGGATAAAGCAGGTCAGTTAGCCCATCGTGACGAATTCAACAAGAATTGTTCACGATGGTTTCCAGGGGGAACCATGTGGAGGTCGATCTAATAAGGGTGTATTCCTGGCAATGGGGCTGTCAAACTCTATTGCTATAAATCCCTTTCCCCCGTAGTTAGGCTTTGGAGATGTTTGAAGAGAAACGCTACTGACCAATCCTCAACCTCCTTAGTCGCCTCTTACGACACACACGGTAAAGGAAGGGGTGGCCTATTCTATGCCGGGACCACACGGCAAAAATAATAATCATATTGGATTGAATTTATAACGCGGTTCTCGTCTGGAGTATTTAAAAATTGTTAAAACTTATTTTCTTCTTCAGAAGCCGCATAATTTAATTATCAAGTAAGCCACGTCAAAGATCTTCATCTACAAGGGTGACCTAAAAATTTTTAATACTAGATAACGATATCCCCAATATAGTACTATTCATATTTGACTAAAAACATTATTATATATAATAAGAATTCCTTTCAAATATATTTCTCGCCTAAACGTTCATATTCTAATATTTCTGGTTCATAAATTTGCATAAATTGATGCTGAAAGTGTCCACGATATGATTTACATTTACACATTGGCATAAAATATTAACTTACATTTTATTTGCATGTACAGTGTACAACTGTACAATGACGAGCGTATGCTTTTAACTAGATTTATCCCACTATAATAGCCCATTTTTGTCCCATTATTGAACACGGGTCTCTCTCCAATGATTTCGGTTTGAAGGGTGGGATATGGCGTGAATTTACAGGGTACAGAGGAATAAAAAAAAAATAAAAAATAAATAAAATTATACAACTTAGAATGTCAAACAAGCTGACGGCCCACCTGATGGAAAGTGGTAACCGTCGCCTATAGACATGAGCAATACCATGAACATAACAGAGTATACCGTTTCGCCCATGATACTCCCCATGCGTTGCCATTCCTGAGGACTCAGGTATTATTCCTCCGTACCCAGTAAATTCACGCCATATCCCACCCTTCAAACCGAAACACAGCCATGCAAACACAACTGCTTCACGGTTGAAACATGAATGGGACAGAGGTACCCAAGCAATCAACTTTTGTACAAAGTCTCCCTCTGGTAAATACCTAACATTACTCCAAGTCCTTTACGGGATAGATTGAGAAAACTTTGTTAAAGGCATAAATAAATCCTTTCATAAATCCCTTGCTTCTTACACTATAATTTGTCTCATGCATGTACATCGGTTTCGTAACTCTTGACTCTTCCTTCAGACAGAACACCGTCTTTCTAATCATAAATATTTAGTACAAATTTACCCCAGCACTCACATCTTTCCACTTTTACACTGTATATCTGTTTTGTTAACCTTTTATTTGGCATTCTGTCCCCATGCCAATACCACTAGAGCATGCCCTTTCTCATTTTAAGACCGACGCTTTCTTTACACCAATTCGCTCACACACCCTTTCTTTCCCGTGGCTGTCGTCGATTAAGGGAGGGTGGGGGGTGGGCAGCAGCGTCCCTATCAAAACATCTCTAAAAGCCTAACTGCGGTTGCCAACCCACCTGCCAAGCGTGGAAACTACTGGCAAAACTCCCCTTATTGGGATGAATTTATGTTAACAGTGGACAGTTAACGGTAGAAATAATAAATAAAAGAAATAGTAACATTATACAGAAGGCAATAGTAATTAATACATTATACATAAATTTTAGTAAAACCAGTTATTTTTATTCAAAAACTATCACACGAATTTTGATAAAATATTTCTATAGGATCAACCTCCAGTCTCCGGTCTATAACTCAGTCAGTTGTAATAAGATCCAAATCCTTTTACAACTGTTTGAGTTATATATAAAAATATACAACCGCATTAATCACCTCCTTTTAGAAGTCGGTTGAAGGAATATATAAACGAATGGAGAACCACTCCTTTTCCATTAGGTGAACTGCATGCTCGTTTGCCCCTTGTTTTGTTTTTTGTTTTAGTTGATTTAGTTTTAATTTATTGTATTCATATTACAAAAAAAAAAAACTCTCTCTTCTAGAAGTCTCTAGCAAAATGCAGTTGAATTAATCTCGTCCAATGATAATATTCATGCAATGTCAACAATTTCCGCATGAAGGGTCAAACAAGATATTGGACGGATGCTCGATATTCAGACGAGACTCTCTGTGCACAAGAACTGGCCGTCGAAGTCCATCCCCCGCGGTGGCTAACTATACTATACATCTATGACTTTACTCGTTCGATGCACCGCTCGCACTAACGCTTCCAAGTCACTTGCTAACTCCAGAACTGCTCAGGGAATAATAAAATTTACATTCCATGCAACACAATGTAACAATAATCGATTTTACAATAGGTAGATGCATCTTAATCTACTCTGCTCTTGTCTGTAGTCGATAACGTTATACTGCAAGACTACCAATTAACAAAGAGGTGCCTAATTCTTCTGTAATTATTTCACAATAACCCAAATGTCCAAAAAGATGAATATTTTATGCAACTTGGAATGGCAAACGAGCTGACGACCCACCTGATGGAAAGTAGTGACCGTCGCCTATAGACATGAACAGTATCATGGACATAACAGAGTATTCTGTTTCGCCCATGATACCCATGCGTTGCCAATCTGAGGACTCAGGTGTTATTCCACTGTATCCTGTAATTTCACTGCTATACCCCACCCTTCGAACCGAAACACAGCTAAAAATAATTTTTCTAAATTCGTGTATGAAAATTTCTTAATTCAATCATATCTTCTAAATGAAAACATAAATAATTCTTTAGCGACTAGAATTTGTTTTAATTGTCAGCTTTTATAATGTCTATGTACTCGTATGTTACTAAATAAATTATTTTTTCTTTCAAATGGACAGATTTAAATGTATAGAGCAGAGTACAATGGTAAACTCACAGACAGTATCGAGTTCTTAAGTCTAAGGCGAGACTTTGCCTTCCTTTGTACGTTCTACCGCTTGTATAACGGATTGTTGTCTGAGGCATTATTTGAAATGATGCTCACAGACACTTTTTATACTGCCGCTCACCATCGACACGAAATTCATCCTTACAAGCTAGAATCTAAATGGTCATGTACAGTGCAGTTTCAGAGGAATTTTCTCCCATGAACACTCAGGCTGTGGAATGAGCTCCCTGCCGAGGTTTAGCCTAGTGACTACAATATGGGATTCTTCAAAAAGGGTATATTAAAGTTTTTTCAGGGGCTACAATATCCCTATTGTTGCAGAGGCCCATAGGCTACAGTGACCGTTTACCATAAGACCGGCTATATGCTTGTTTGCTACATTGTTTGTGGCATTATAAAAAATCTGGTAACCGTCCTGATGGAAAGTGATAACCACCTTTGAACATGAACAGTACCATGGATAGGTATCACAGAACGTATATGTCTATAAGCAACGGTTACCACTTTCCATTGGTTGGGCCGTCAGCTTGATTGCCATTCTGAGTATCGTGTTTTGCTCTTTTGGGGGCAAAGCAATAAACTGGGTTGTGACCATTTTGTGTCATTATGGTACATGAAAAAGGAAATTGTTGTTTTATATATTTCGTTTTTTGTCGCTTTTTTGTTTTGTTTTTCATTCATTTATCTCTTTTACCGTATTATTTGTGTGCTGTAAGTAATGCAAATAAATAATCTATCTATCTATCTATCATAAAAAAGCCATAGGTATACCTGTGTAATAAAATGACTACAGACTCTTGTATACTGTATCGAGAAACAATAAATATGGTACTGAATATCCTAGATAGTTTATTACACAAACGAAACTGCTATTTTATATAAAAGAACATATGTGAACATTTACAATGTATGAAAGTCTCGGTAAATATAGTTTCAACGCAGCACGGTAATAGAAATACGTAATTTACTACATATTACTGGTTTCTAAAACAACATTGTCAATAATAAAGATTGTGTCCCATAAAAAAACCGACTTTTTTAATGAACTTTTTTTTTTATACAACTTAGAATGGCAAACAAGTTGACGGCCCACCTGATGGAAAGTGGTAACCGTCGCCTATAGACATGAGCAGTATCATGGACATAACAGAGTATACTGTTTCGCCCAAACATATATTGGATGTTTGGTTTTGTCTTGATTATTGTTAGTAGTTATAGGTACGTTAGTGAAATTCTAAATGTTGTGCACGCCTTTTAGAACTATTTTTACCAGATTTAATTTTGTATATATATATATATATACATATATATACTAGCTGACTCGGCAAACGTTGTTTTACCATATACATTATTTCTAGAACTATACATGAAAATGTATCCTACTACAATTATTATATTCGATTGTCATCTTGCAACCCTATTGCGGAATATAAAAATTGCGATTAAAAAACAGGGGTTGGTCGTAAAAGCGTGAAAATTTAAATTTGTATGTATTTTTCAGTGCTAAATCATAATAAAATAAAAATTAAAAAAAATTGTCAAAAAAATAAAAATATTTAGGGGTGGGTCACCCTTATCATTGAGGGGTATAAAAAATAGATGTTGGCCGATTCTCAGACCTACCCGATATGCACACAAAATTTCATAAAAATCAGTAAAGCCGTTTCGGAGGAGTTTGGTATCAAACGCGACACGAGAATTTTATATATTAGATATATATATATATATATTAAATTAAATATATTTAGGTACCGTTAGTGTGCCTTTATAAATAAATAAATAAGAAAACAAACTCAAAAATGTTGAATATGATTGGACACAATAGAATGATTATCCTTTTGTGCCACATAATTGCGGTGAATCCAAAATTTAATGTCATTACTATTAAAGAGATCAAATCGAGCGTGTAATGGTGGCGGCGGTGTGGTAAACGGTCGGAAATGCGGCGGCTGGTCACGCGAGCGGCGGATTAGTAGCCTGCTTCATGTAAACAAAAATATGTTTAGAAAAGGCGCGCTTCTGAGGTCGCGTGCCGTGTTCGCTAACCCGGACCTACTAGTGTCCGTATTAATATTATAAATGTGAAAGTGAGTTTGTTTATTACCTTATAGTGCTTTAACAGTTTTTTTTTTATTGGATGAAAATGGTATGGTAACCCCGCCTGCGCTAACGGGATACGCTGGCGGAACACCAGTGAAGGGTGATAGATGAGAATGTAAACAGGCCAGTTAGCCCATCATGATGAATTCATCTGGAATTAATCATCATAGTTTCCAGTGGGAACCGCGAGGAGGTCGACCTGGTTGGGTATATTGCTAGCAATGGGACTCATAGTCTCCATTACTAACAATCCCTTTCCCCCCGTGCTTTAACAGTTTAACCGATCACTATGAAGTTTGGTATTCACGTACTATATCCCTTTCAGACCCAAGATTTTTTTTCTTTCAGATTAAATATATTTTCATGTTTTGGAGCCAAGCCATCTTGCCGGCACGCACGAGACTACTGCACCACCTAACCGCTAAAATGATTTCTTATTGGCTGGTTTAGAATCTCACTATCATGTTATTTCAGCTTCGTGCGTAAAAATGATTTGCGCGCGGTTTTAGAATTTTTTAAAGTTACAACTCACGCCCGTATCGTTCAGGTCTGAAAGGGATATGAAATAGAGAAGACTTATAGTAGGCTGCTTTTTATTCCGGTCAGTAAGCATATTCTGGTCACGAAGACGAAGTCGCGAGTGAAAGCTAGTGTATAATACATGTATATTGGTCCATAAAAAAGCGACTTCAAATGTGAACGCACCAACAAACCTTAGATTCCCTACAACGACTTGTTTCATAGATGCTTATATAGTACTTTTATAATACAGCTTAGAACGGCAAACAAGCTAACGGCCCACCTAATAGAAAGTGGTAACCGTCGCCTATAAACATAAACAATACCATAGACTTAACAGAATGTATTGTGTTACTCATGTTACCCTTAAGCTTTGCAGTTCCTAAGCACTAAGGTGTTATACCTCTGTAGCGTGTAATTTCATTGCCATATCCCACTCTTCAATCTGAAACACAATCATGCAAAGACAATTGCTACACGGTAGAATGGTACAGAGGTACCCAAGCAGACAACTATTGTACAAAGTCTCTTTCTAGTTATTATTTAGTTAGTTATATATAGTTTAAAGTTAGTATTTTTTTTTATGCATGATAATAGAATGGTAACCCCACCCGCGCTATCGGTATACACCGGCGGGGCACCAGTGAAGGATGATAGGTAAGTATGAAGCAGGTCAGCTTGCCCATCGTGACGAATTCAACAAGAATTGTTCACGATGGTTTCCAGGGGGAAACACGTGGAAGTCGACCTAATAAGGCATACTGCTAGCAATGGGGCTGTCAAACTTGATTGCTAACAATCCCTTTCCCCCCAATAAAGTTGGTATTATATTAAGAGTAAACATAGTAGTGGCATAGACATAGTAGATACGTTACACGTAGATACGTTACGGTACATGCTAGTATGATGTATACTCCAGATAGACAGGCCAATAATACGTATATTAATTTTGCTATGCAGCATGCAGTTTGTTGCTCCGTAAATTAATTATTGCAAAATTAAATCGACACTAAAACGAGAGTAAATCCTAGAGATTGAAAAGAGAATTTTGGAAGTCATTTAAAAATCGTCATTTGCATAATTTATCATAGACTATTGAAAAAAAAATCCCCAATAACATTCTAATAAATTTATAATATGCAAAAAGTATTATTTTTAATGGACTTCAAGCATGTGAATTTACTGGATACAGAGGAATAACACCTGAGTCCTCAGGAATGGCAACGCATGGGGTATCATGGACGAAACTGTAAAGTTAAAATACTGTAAAGTTTCCCAACTATTACCAGCTTCTATTTGGTTAGTCCCATATTTTTTTTTTCAGGTCTAAACTAGGTGTTTTCTTTACAAAGAAAAATCAACTTTATAGAGTATTTACTAAAAATAGAGTTTTACTAAAAATAACCAGAAATTTACTATTAAATAGTCCAACCGACACAAGAATATTCGTTGTGTCTTTTAACAAAGAGTCGCAACATTAGCTTTTGCAAAATATTGACATTGTATGGAATCACATCAGGAAACGATTCAGTGAAACACTGAGCGTGTAAACACTGGACGCTTAACGCCTCCTCGGATTACAAACTGTTTGAAAGCATTGTCAAATGTCAAGCAAATCCCCTTAAAATTATATTAAAGGGATTGTTAGCAATAGAGTTTGACAGCCCCATTGCTAGCATTATGCCCTATTAGGTCGACGTCCACATGGTTTCCCCTGAAAACCGTCGTGAACAATTTTTGTTAAATTCGTCACGATGGGCTAACTGACCTGCTTCGTCCTCACCTATCATCCTTCACTGGTGCCCCGCCGGTGTACACCGTCAACACGAGTGGGGTTCCCATTCCATTATCACCCATAAAAAAATCGATTTATTAACATAACCTCTGCATCGTACACTATTAAACATAGGTCATGTTGAGGAAAACGACCAATTAACACCCAGAAACTAGCTGCAACACTTTTGAAATCGCGAAGGGTCGTATTATATTATGCTTGCTTGAAGTCGCCGTTCGAAAACCTATCTCCTGCGTTCAAAAATAAAAAATAAGGTAATAGTAGACAGAAATTACCCATCGATTAATAATCCGATTGGAAAGAAAATTTCTCAAGTGGCAACACCGAATAAACTTACACATAGAGTGAAATCGGAATTATTAGTTGGAAAATAAAAAAAAAAATATTGAGTCTTTACTTGAGTTGCACACGCCGTGTTAATATGGAGGCTTAATCACCTCATGTTTGTTAACAAAATAGAAGTAATTGTACTACAAAAAAGTCAGTCAAATGAGGTCTTCATAGATAACTATAGATATAGACGTAGTTAGACGATACAAGTCCCTCGGTATATTTGGCTGAGATATCCGTCTACAACAAAGGCGGCATAGAAACTCTTGAGCCAATACGGCGACCCGCACATGAGTAGTAATAGAATAAAACAACCAATTAACCCTTCGATCTTCCCCTTTACGAATTAAATTAACGTCCCTGTAACAAACGGAAACTTAATTTGATCAATTCCACCGCACATACAGAGTATCCATTGGATAATTCAAGTTCGCTATTTATATTCGCCGACTCTTGCAAACTTGTTAATTAATAAGTCTAAGGCCTTCACGTTACTATTTAAAATGCGTCTACTTAATAAAACAGCGGCCAAGTTTTTATTTACTTTAATTAAATTGTTCTCAACTCGGGACGGTGTTTCGTTTTTGTCTGGAATTGAGAAGTGTCAGTAGGTATCTTGGGTTCCGTAACAAAAATATACGCGGAAATTGCTATTTTAATTTCTTTCCTTTCACGGGAAGATGTAAATCCTTTTTTTTTTTCGGGAATATAAATGGTGGGATTTGAGAGAAAATATGTGTTTGGACGCAGAAGAATATCCGACTTGAAAGGGCGGGCCAGATGACGACACACCTGATGCATCGCGACACCCACGTTACCTTTCCTGCGTTATCATTCCTGGGGATTAAGGTGTTTGTCGGCGTACCCAGTAATATCACTCTTATTTTAAACTCACCTTAGGAGTATTCGTGTTACACGTTTTATATCCATACAGTTGATTGTAATAGCATTAAATAAATTTATTTTATTGTTAACAATTTCATATGAACACTAAAGTATTATTAGTATTTTATTGCATAAATAACTAGATTGCATTAGTTTTGAGAAGTAGCTGATTTTAAACCGGAAGAGATGAATGATTGAGATGAATCATTTAACTTAATGCTAGTAACATTCCCTACCAATCAACCTTGTTTATTTATATATTTAAATTACTTTATTGCCAAAATAAAATAAGGTACAACAGGCGTACTTGATGCAAGTAGCATTCTCTATCAGTCAATCTTTGGAATGAACAGTGGATCACAAACGCGGTACTTCATTATTGGGATAGGTAAAGAAAATAACAACTAACAATGTATACTTATACAAAATTAATAGTACATACATAAATATAAAGGAATATGCATATATATACAACTAAATAGATATATAGTGGTAAATATAATCTCATCGTTTGTATATGCATTAAACATTTCCGAACGCAATATCCTTCTACCCTCCTTACCTATCCATATTCCCTATCAAATCTGGGATCACATTGGGGGGTAGATGGACAAAATCAGTATATAATCCAACTGCGTGTCGAGCTGATCAAGTTCCGCCAAGATCACGAAAAATCTCCGCCATTTGCGAATTATTCAATTAGCCGCGATCTCCGCGCAACATACAGTGATACTTAAGCAAATCAACAAAAGTGTTGTATAATTTGAAGATAGAACGAGAACGCGTACAAAAGACCTACACGCGGGGACTAAGTGAACCAGGTCTGTCTTTTACCCTTCTTTTTATCCAACATATAGAATGTAAATAATATATAAATAAATAAAATATAAAAGATGATGATTAGCTACTATTGTTGTAATGAATTCATAAGGAGAGCTTCTCTTGAACATGAATTTATTTGGAAGTACTCGGATGCCTTCAGGCAGTGTATTTCAGAGTCGTGAAGCTTAGATGCTGTTGTCAATGCATATTTTCAATTTTTTTCCTATATTAAAAGCCAACACAGAAAAGAAAATTATTACAAGATGTATCATGTAATATTTTGCATTTTGTATCTCAATGGACAAGATATACGTGAATAAACATGGACCAGACACCAATCGGTTTTGTAACAAAGTCAAAATATCGTGAGCTCAAGATATAATCACGGTAAATACGCTGTAAAATTCCTCTCCTATATCACACCCTTCAAACCGGAACACATTTATGTATTCAAGCTACTCGGTGACAGAAACAGACGACACAAACGACTTTATGGTCTCTCTCCGGTTAAATTGGCTGTTATTTATATTGCCATGTATACGTATAAATACAATGTAAGAGCGACTAACCAAAACAAGCCAGCCTAGATTATACATATCTAGATAGAATATAACAATAACGCTTTGCTAAAACCGTCCGACGTTTTTTGTTTTCATACACGTCATTAGATATACTGGTATGAACAGTCAATACTTAGTAAGTGAAAACAAATCATATTTTAATGTTAATTTGAAAAATAAAAACGATATAAAATTCTCACGACTATATTAAAAATGGGGTATCATGATTTATAGTGATCCTTGTCTACACTGGTTACTTGATCGATATCAAAGTCGAGTTGACCTCATAAGGCATCTATTTTACTTGTAATTAAGTTTTATACAGTATCTATCCGTCTATTCTTATATATAAAAAATACTGATCAATTCTTATTAATTTTAAAAAAAAATACCAGTCAGCCAAAAATGGAGAGTAATTGTGTCTCTCCGCAGTGCATTTGTGGCTGTTTTTTTGCTCCATCTAAAAGCATATGATCTAGCAAGCAAGCGACTCGACCGGCATGGAATCTTCAATTCACAAAGCTTTGTATAGCGATATAGTCTCACTTAAATTTGCTTTGCTATCCGTTGTGCTTTGAGTATGACATTATTCAAATGTCCGGGCGCACTGAGCTCTTCAGAACATTTTAATTATTCTACTAATATTCTGAATGTCAAAGTTTAATAACCTTTTGATGTTTGTTGATGTATTATGCTTAAAGAGTTGAAAGGATTCCCAGGAAATTGGAGTCGCAAATAGACAATGGTCATAAATACTTTTATCCGAATTCACGTAGGCAACGCAGCAGGATGGCAATATTTCGTTTTAATATTATCTGACTCATTATTTAAAATTAATAAATCAAATTGAATTAATCCGAGCGCTAGCAATGGGGTTCCATCAACAAAAACCTTCAAACATTATACTTGTTCTTCTTTTCATTTAAGAGTTTCCTCTTGTCGGTGCAACTAATTCATGCATTTTTTTCCAGTCAACTCTATCTCAGGCCATATCCTTGACCTCCCTATACGACATGACACCTAGTGTTTTCTCTACCTGTCCAATGTAGATGGCACAATATTTTACTTCTTCTATTCTCTATTGTTTTTATAAATGTTCTTTTCTCATTTTAAACACTTCCTTATTCGTTACTTTTTTTTTGTCCAGCTTATCCTTTCCATTCTCTTCCATGTCCACATTTCGAATTATCTTCTTCAATCTTCAAGAATTTTTCTTTTCTTTTGCGTCATTTTCCATGTTCGCCACCCATATAATGTAGTGCTTCAAATATAAGGTTTTAAAAATTTCTTACGGATTATTTTTGATATTCTTGATGTAAGTATATATATATATTTTTTGTTACCATAGGCACCTGTTTTACGATTGCTATTATAGGCCCATTATACTTGTTAATATATTTTTTTATTTTCTTTTTTCTTTGATTGGAAAACCATACCAAATTCAATAATTGGACAATCGACAATTTAGTTATAATAATTTGTTAACAAAATTCAACATTGTATGCAATTGTTGGCAGCTTGCAACATGTTTATAGGGAGCAAAGGACTACTATCTTAATGCTAAACCCATTTGTATGTCGAACACAGTGGTCCGATTTTAATTAATAGCTGGAGATGAGGCACGAGCCTCGGATAGTAATATAATATAACGAGTCAGTCTTTTTTTAGTATTCGATAAAAAAATAATCGAATTTCAACTGGAGTCTGAGAACTCGGACGAGTAATCGAGTATACAATACAATTACATAAATAAATAATCTTATTTGTTTTTCTTTAGTTATTAAATAAAATATTAAACAACTAACATACTAATACAAAAACAGAAAACTTATCATAAACATACGAGAATACTCGAAATCTATATTCGAATACCATATGTCCGAGTTCTGTATATTAAATATTTGTATACCTAATTATCTATTCGGTATTCGAGTAAGTACTCAAACCAACCTGACTCTATACATCACTAGCCAATACTGTATTCGAATACCGTGTATCCGAGTTTTGTATAATAAGTGCTCGAGCACCTGAGTACCCATTAGGCATTCGAGTCGGTGCTCGAGTCATTTTATCTCGAAACATCACTAGCCTGGGAGTCTCGAAGGATGGGAACCACGTCGAGGGGCATAGTAAGTGTGGCTGACAGAAACACTATTATTCCTATGGACTTTATACAGGAATAAATTAACTTTAAAGAGCTTCCAGCCTCTGGCGTAGGTTACTGTCTCGAGCCTTTAATTTGCGTTTGGAGAGCTGATTTGAATAATCGTTATTTAGTTACACTAGTGATTGTGTCGATAGTGTTTGTTGATTGGAAGCACTTTGTGAAAATTTGAGTTTATAATAACCTGTAATGAATATACTGTGTTTTATCGAAGGGTTTTTAAAATAATTTTATTAATAATATATATATATATATATATATATATATATATATATATATATATATATATATATATATATATATATATATATATATATATATATATATATATATATATATATAGCCATTGTCCGTCCACTGCTGAACATAGGCCTCCCCCATATATTAGCATAAAGCATGGTCCCGAGCCAACTGCATCCACTGACATCCTGCAATTTATTTTATACATGACTATATAAAATTTCAGTTAATATGTACATATTATGTAAATATAGTTAGACATGTCTATCATTACTAGCAATATACGATGTCAGGTCGATAGTTTTTTAAAAATTTTAGTTCTCTATCTTGTCATCTGTCTGTATCTATACATTTGCTCCGCATTACGCAAAAACTACTGTATCAAACTGAATGCAATTTCAACAGTTATAATTCTGAAGGTTTAATTTAAATACTGATATAGTTTTTATCTTGCTATACCATTTAGAAGTGATCCATCTCATTAGTTTTCCTACTTCCGAAATCCAGGTGTACGAAATAACGAGCAAGAAGCTAATAATTATTAAAACAATTTAAAAATACGATTACTTTACCAAAAAACTAACTAAAAAGTAAATAATTGAAGAAAAATGTTTACATTTGAAAATAGCAACACACAACCGCTATAATAAACTTTAAAAAAAATTTTTTTTTTTTACAACACAGGGGGCAAACGAGCATGCGGCTCACCTGATGGTAAGTGACTACCGCCGCCCATGGTCACCCACAACACCTACAGCATTGCAGATGTGCTGCCGGCCTTTTAAAAAGGAATATGCTCTTTTCTTGAAGGTTATGTTGTCGTATCGGTTCGGAAATACTGCTGCTGGAAGTTGATTCCAAAGAGTGGTTGTGCGTGGAAGAAAGTGCCTTGAAAAACGCACGGTGGAGGACCGCCACTCGTCATGGAAAATATGGCTAGTATCACTGCATAATCTAAATATTCTATTAATACCCATACAATAAAATCTGTTTAGGCATTTAGGAGTTATGATGGAAGTCTGGTAATATTACTATTCAGTAAATAATGTATTTTAAAGCATTACACTAAAATATATTAAATTTTAAATAAACCTTGTAATAAGAAATTAATTAGCAAAAAAGCCGACGACAAAAAAGATTAATCTTCCTTTGTTCTAAAAGTAATAAAGTGAAATTTATCATAAATAAAAGTTAAACAAAGCCTATATTCTTAAAATCTAGACACGCGGCAGCGTGTCCAGCCAAGTTCAAAGATAAAGGAACTGGCGACGCAGCAGCCAAGCGTAATATTGCACGAATCGTATCGAGCTGCTTTTTAGCCCCTCACAACTCGAAACTTATTAAACTTACGTACGTAGAATTTGGCTCAGTTATTAAAATCTCTCAGCTTGTCTTTATATTTAATTGAATTTTGTAATAAAGAATATGTAATCATAAATTTAATTTATTATATTAATTATATTATGACATTTATATGCATGAAATATATATATATATATATATATATATATATATATATATATATATATATATATATATATATATATATATATATGTACAAAACATATATATATATATATATATATATATATATATATATATATGCATATCAGCATACTACACAAAAAATGTTATTTAATTTATGTATAATATGTATACTGTTGGTGTGCCTAATTCAAAATATATAAATAAATCCATAATATCATAAATGTTGCTAAAATAGTTATTGATATATTAACGTTTAAAAAGCGGCATTTTTGTGACTGACTCACTGACTGACTTATAGATCAAAAAGCTAACCCACTTCCAGATGATTTAGAAACTTGATATTTGGCATCAAGGTAGACTATTAGGCTTACATAAAGGGAAAAATCTAAACACTAAAAATTATTGATAATAAGTATCTATCAATAAAGAAATAACGATGTTATGTAAGAAAGTAGATGAATATAAATATAAAATTTTATTTATTACGTCGTATCGTATAGTTCTTTTGTATAACACAAGAAAGTTCTATAGAAGAATATAACCGCCAGCGCACATTATACCGCCTCGACTTAACTAAATGAAAAATAAGCAGAATACGTGTAAGAAAAATTAAAGAAAAATGGGCAATTTGCTCTAATATTTCAAAGAAGATATGGAATATAACACAAAAAAAAAAAAACTATACAGTGTAAATGTAGAAAAATAAAGAAATTTTATAAATAACAATGTCATGATGAATATTACCCAAGCCAAACCTTGAGTTTGAAATTCCAAGTGAAATAAATGCATTGTGTAAATAAATTGTCTATTAAAATTTAAGAATTTATAATACCTATTAAGTAACAAACATAGCTGTAGTACAAAGAAACAAGAAATTGTTATATAAATTCATTTTATTATGTTGCATGTTCTTGTAACTTGTAAATTTTAAGATTTACTACACAAAACTTGGCACCCATATAGATCTCAATTCTTTTTCGGGCGGAGTAAAAACGATGCATTTTCATAATATTGAACTTGGCTCTCATTTCACATTAAAGTTTTTGATGAGATTAAATAATACGACGTCGTTTTTCTTTTTTTAATATACGTGAACAGTGGTTTGAAGGATACCTATAAAATTTAGGTCGGAACTTTGAATAACTAAGATTTTTATTGACTTTCCAGACGATAATAATAACAAACACTAGGCGCATGTCTTAAATTGATATAGTAGAGTATTTTGAAGCAAGTCATGCTCACTATATTTTTTTTTTTATACAACTTACAATGACAAACAAGCTGACGGCCCACCTGATGGAAAGTGGTAACCGTCGCCTATAGACATGAGCAGTACCATGGACATAACAGAGTATACTGTTTCGCCCATGATACCCCCCATGCGTTGCCATTCCTGAGGACTCAGGTGTTATTCCTCTGTACCCAGTAAATTCAGGACATATCCCACCCTTCAAACCGAAACACAGTCATGCAAACACAACTGCTTCACGGTTGAAACACGAATGGAAAAGAGGTACCCAAGCAATCGACTTTTGTACAAAGTCTCCCTGTGGTGCCCAGGTAGTGATTGGGCTCTCTGCAATATGGTTCACAACGATGGCTGGCTCATACGTCATACTTGTGAACGGGTGCTTCTAATGGGGCAATCTGTTCAAGAATACCATCATTGATTGTAGTATTTATCAATGTACTATTCGTGATAATCATTGTATACATCCAATTTTTTTTCAAATTGTAAAAATGTTTTAAAAAAAGAACAAGACAAGAAACTCAGCTGTTGCAGTTGACAAGTTCTTTTTTGGTCATTCTTTTTCTTTTATTCATCCTTTTATTTCAAAAATAAAAGCGAAAAACGTAAGTTATATATTATTTTAGAAAATTCTATCAATCCCTGTGAAGCCAGAACGGATCACTAGCTCATTTTATCACGATTGAGTTGGCCGTTTTATTTTTTACAGAGCAAAATGTGTTTGTCTAACGTACATCTTGTAGAAGTGTAACAAAACATAAAATTATGTAGTAAAACGACAAGACAGTTTAGTAACGTCCTATCCACACTCTCGGGGGCTGCAGGAAATTGAGATGTATCCCGTTATTTGAGGCAGCCTGCGTCCCCGAGCGAAGCAGCCAAGTTACTTGTCCACAATATGGCAACTCTCATCAACAATATCGCTTTATACATTGTAAAATTACATACTATGATATTTTAGCTGCAGTGAGACTCGGGAGATGATATAATAACACGATATTGTACTAGCCATATTGTGCACAGTGTGGAACATAAATGAAGACGTTGCAAGTTAGACTTTATCGTCAATATCGTAAGAGCCAAGACACACGCGCAATTTTTTATGAGTGATAGTGGTACGGTGACTGGGGTGAAGGCATTTTCAGTAATGGGGAGGTTAGTCTCCATTGCCATCAATATACCCTACCAGGTCGACCTTCACGCATTTCCCCCTGGAAACTATCGTGACTAATTTATCGTTGAATTCGTCACGATGGGCTAACTGACCTGCTTTTTCATCCTCATCTATCATCTCTCACTGGTACACCGCCAGTGTATACCGATAGCGCAGGCGGAGTTACAATGCCATTTTCTTCCATATAAAAAAATGGTACGGTAATGGTACATCAATGAGAAATGATAGGTGAGGACGAAGTCGAATCAGTTGATCCATCAAGACGAATTTAACAGAAATGAACCACGGTGGATTCCAAAGGCACCGCTTGGAGGTCGACCTGATGAGGTATATATACTACTAGCAATGGGAATGTTGGATTTCATTGCTAGCAGAATACCCTGTCAGATCCACCTTCACCCGGTCCCCATGGAAACGTTTGTTAATTGTTGATGTATTCGTCACTATGGAATAACTGGCCAACTTTTTTCTCACCTATCATCTCTCGCTGGGGGAAAGAGATTGTTAGTAAAGTCGCCCTCCAAGCGATCCTCGTGGATATCATCGTGGTTATATATTGCTGAATTCGTCGCAATGGTTACCCATTCCGAACCTGATTCATCCTCATCTATCATCCCTCTCTGGTGCCTAGCATGCGTCCCATTCATTCGGTTTGAAGGGTGGGATATGGCGTGAATTTACTGGATACAGAGGAATAACACCTGAGTCCTCAGGAATGGCAACGCATGGGGGGTATCGTGGGCGAAACAGTATACTCTGTTATGTCCATGGTACTGCTCATGTCTATAGGCGACGGTTACCACTTTCCACCAGGTGGACATAATCGAGAGCAGTGCACCGTTAACACTGTTTCCCGCTTTTACTCTCCTCTCGATATCTCTGTCACACTTCCCATCCCTCGTAAACAAAGAACCTAAATATAGAAACTCACTCACTTGCTCCACTTTTTCATCTCCTATCATAATCTGGCATGCCGTTAAACTTTCATTCCTCTCAAAAACCATTACCTTCGTCTTCTTCGCATTTATTTTCATACCTTTTCTTGCATACGCTTCATTCATTGTAGTCACCATTTGTTGTAATTCATTGTTTAAAAAAAACTCCCGTTATTAGTTCCTTAACAATTTTGTCAAAACTGCTGTCTACTACAACTATTATTTTATCATCACGTTTCATTGTGTGTTATTTCAGTTGAAAATGATATGCGCTTCAGTGAACACTATTCGGTGGATCGCTTTTAGCGTTGTACGTGATATTCTATGCTGATAATTATCTTTGTAAACTAACAAAGTGTGTAAATACAAACGCTATCTAATGCAGAATCGATAACAGTATGTTGGTGCAATGGAATGGAATAGATTAGGTTGTGGATTTCAGAATTCAAAACAAATAGACTGCCAGTCTATTAACTAGCTAAACTTCGTACATATGGTAGGTGACTGAGAAAATACGAGCAATCCTTACCAATATTACCAAAAGGAAACTTTGTACAAAAGTCGTTTGCTTGGACACCTCTGTCTCATTCGTGTCTCTACCGTAAAGCAGTTGTGTTTGCATGGCTGTGTTTCGGTTTGAAAAGTGGGATAAGGCCATAAATTTACAGAATACAGAGGAATAACACCTGAGTCCTCAGGAATAGCAACGCATGGGAGGTATCATGGACGAAACAGTATACTCTGTTGTGTCCATGGTACTGCTCATGTCTATAGGCGACGGTTACCACTTTCCGTCAGGTGGGCCGTCAGCTTGTTTGCCATTCTTAGTAGAAAAAAAATTAAAATTACAGGGTACAAAGGAATAACACCTGAGTCCTCAGGAATGGCAACGCATGGGAGATATCATGGGCGAAAGAGCATACTCTTTTATATCCATGGTACTGCTCATGTCTATAGGCGACGGTTACCCTGTAACATATGTATAACTGCTATATCTTAAACAATCTTAAAATGCATACGCGAAATTAGTAAATTAATTGTAGTTTTCGTTATAAAAACATCCAAATAAACTTTTTAATCAAAATACAATAAATCATTTGTGTAAATTCCCATTGTATTGTTTGCGGTTACGTAATTAAATAAGGTCGCTCGATGCCAGTTAATTATTCAATTAATATTCATGTCCTGGCGAACTTTACAGCCTGTATCGGATCAGCGAATTGAGCTCGATTACCTGCAATTATTTTGTACGTTAAAGGGCCTAGTACGCAGTTTTTTACGTAATTTACAGCGGCAAACAAGCTGACGGCCAGCCTGATGGAAAGTGTTAACCGTCACCTATAGATATGAACAGCACCATTGACATAACAGAGTATACAGTGTCGTCCATGATATCTGTCATGAGTAGCTATTTCTTAGGACTAAGGTGTTATTCCTCTGTACCCTGTAAACACTGCCATATCCCACCCTTCAAACCGAAACAGCCATGCAAACGCAACTGATTCGTGGCCGAAATACCAGTGGGAATGAGATGCCCAAGCAGATGACTTATACAAAGTCTCCAATTGGTACGCAGTTAATACTACAAAGAACGGCCAAAGCAAGAAACAAAGCATTGCTCGATAAAATAGATATCGCGTCTATATTTGGAAAATGTTTTTGAATGCAGAAGGAAAAGGCAATCAAATTCTGGGTCGACTCATACTCTATTATGTGACCTCAAAAACAAATAAGTACAGCTTGACATATTACAAAGCGCCATCTAGTCTTAAACTAAGCAAAGATTGTATTATGAATATTATATAACTATATAGTATAGATGTAATTAAATACTATTTTGTACATACATACATAAAGATTATTAAGAGGAAAGATTTGTTTTTGTTTATATGTTAGTTTGCAATGAATAAACTCAAAAACGACTTAATCGATTTCAAAAATTCTTTTACCCATAGAAAGCTACATTATCACCCTGTAATATAGGCTATATATTATTTAAAAGTAAAATAGATACCCCTAAAAAAATAACAATAACATAACCCAAAGTATCCAAAAATTGGCCTAAGAAAACCATTGTTTTAATGAATTTTAATGGAATGGTAACCCCACCCGCGCCAACGTATGCTGGCGGGGCACCAATGAGAGACGCTAGAGATGAATAAAAAGGCAGGTTAGTTAGCCCATCGCGATGAATACACATGGGATTCAGCACGATGGTTCATCCCCCCAGAAAGTCATTGTTTTTTTTTGATAGGTGAAAATGGTATGGTAATTCCGCCTGCGCTAACGGGATATGCTGGCGGAGCACCAGTGAAGGGTGACAGATGACAATGAAAACATCCCATCATAGCCCATAATGACGAATTCATCAGGAATTAACCATGATGGTTTCCAGGGAGAACCGCGAGGAGGTCGGCCTGGTTGAGGTATATTGCTAGCAATGGGACTCTCAGTCTCCATTACTAACAATACCTTTGCCTCAAGAAAGTCATTGTTTGTCGTGTACTGCGTAAACTAATAAAGAATGTTTATAGTACATATCATTGCCCACAAAAAATCCGCAAGGCTACGTATCTTTTATAGTTAAGTCACAATAAGCATTTTTGTTCAAATTAGTCAATCAAAGTACGGGTACCATGATAAAATAATGACATTCGGGTTATGATATTAATGCTTACCCAACTAAATAGTAATATTCAAGATTGATTGTGTAGGTACATGTACGCTAGGGGGCGGGTGCGTCGCCACTATTATACATAGTAAACACCCAGACCAATACATACAGATAAACTTATGATTACTAATGTTTACTCCTCAGGAATGGCAACGCATGGGGGGTATCATGGGCGAAACGGTATACTCTGTTATGTCCACGGTACTGCTCATGTCTATAGGCGACGGTTACCACTTTCCATCAGGTGGGCCGTCAGCTTGTTTGCCATTCTAAGTTGCATAAAAAAAATCAACGTTTATTGTTTGGCTCAGAAATGTTTCTTGCAGCAGTCTACCAGCAGTCAGCAGTTTACCAGAGGGAGACTTTGTCCAAAGACGTTTGTTTGAGCATTATTGCTGACGTGGATTGCACTACATCGTGGTCTCGACAGGACTGAATTTTTGCAACTATGTATTATATAATTGCAAAAATTTGTCATCGCGATAACTCTCGATAGAACATTAAATGTATTACGATAAAGCCGCTATTTTTTTACTTCACACAAGTTGAATGAATTATTCGAAAACGTTTAAAATTAAATGCAATCCCCAACGTGTATTAACCGCGTGTGCGAAAAACATTAAGCGAACAAAACGTTTGCTATCACAAATAATTCAGTCTGAACTAGGAGCGTTTAAGTGCCGTCGAGGCGGAGAGCTTAGCTTTATTTTAATACTTTCCTATGAATGCACGTATAGACTAATAAAAAGCCAACTTTATCTGGCAAGCACAGAGTTGCAAATCGTTTCTTCACCACGCAGCTTACTCCATTCAGGGGCGCGCAGAATTTCTTTCCCCGTCGTCCTATATATTTGAAGCGAGTATAATCCACTGTATCCGCGAAAGAAATCTCTATTGCACAGGATACAGATGCATTTGCAGTGATTTGCCACTTTGTCGAGTTCTTAGGGTCGTCAGATGCGAAAAACGGTAATTTAATTGTAAAAATGTTGTATTAATTTTTAATAAACTTAAAAAAAAAGAAGGACGTCATTGACTCGGCTGTATGTTTAATTTAGTAAGTCCTGTAACTATTTCGGTTATTCGTATTTTTTTTTTAAAAAAAGTTACTTCTTTGCCCTTTTATACGCGTTTGATTTGAGAAGCAGGAAAACCAATCAAAAAACCCATTTTTAAATAGCGTATCAAAACAAAACATATGCCAGATTTTTAGTTAGTCCTTCAAGAACACAACTGTAAAACCACACCCAAGTGCTTTGAAGTGATATGTTTTGCATGATGCCAAAACAAATGTACAGACAGATATTTTTTTTATCGTTGTTTTAGCATATATTGTACAGATATTGTCTAGTTATAGTTTTATTATATTAATAAGGATAAGATTTGTTTTCAATAGACTTCAAAAAGAATGAGATTATCAATTCAATTGTGTTTTTTTTTTATATTTGTTACCTCATAACTCCGTCAGTTGTAAACCGATTTGGAAAATTCTTTTTTTATTCCTAAAAAGATATTAAGATTAGACCCAAAAAAATATTTTAATCGGTTCAGTAGTTAAGTTTTCAAATCAACTAAATGATTTTGCCAGAATTAAAGTCGGTTTTTATTTTAATAATATTTTTGTTTCAACAATTGTTTTCCTAGAAATAATTAAAATCATTTCTTGGAAAACAATTGTATGAACTTAGATTGAGAGCCAGACACGTGTACACATGGCATATGTAGTTAAAGCGGCTGGCAAACCGTTTTAAATTATAATTATATATAAAAAAGGGTGTAAACATAGTAAATAACAAAGAACAAGCAAAATGTAAATTACAAAACTATATAAAATATATACATATCAAAGAAACTCGACGGTTATTTGTAAAATGTTTTTGAAGGCATTTAAACGTGAGTTAAAAATATCAATTTGAGGACATTTAGCGGATATTTCATTAAAAGTACGGACACATACGGATGAGCGGGTTATAATACGACGTATTATTTTTATAAACGCAAAGTGCAAACGTTTTAGAACCTCGTGTTACAGATCTCATATTGAAGGTCGAAATAGAGAGAAGAGAAGCCGAGTGAAGATGGTAATGGACTATTTTGTGCAAAGTAAGTCGATCTGTTTCCGTCTGGTGCATAAGGGAGACATTTATATAATATTATATATATATATATATATATATATATATATATATATATATATATATATATATATATATATATATATATATATATATATATATATATATATTGAACATAGATATCACATATTGTGGGACACAAGTTTCATTTGATAAGGTTTTCGATTTTAAATTTAATATGGGACTAACACGAGGGTATTCACAAAATTTTCCAAATCGCTATCGCTCTATCACATTTGTAGCGTATACAAGGACCGTAACGTCAAATTCATTAAATAATATTAAAATCTCGAAAATAACTAACTAGACCAATTTACCTATTGGCCAGCCCTGTCACTCGACAAGCCAAGAGCCAGATAAAAGCTTATTTTCAACAGTAATCAAAAGTCAACTGTCTTGCTTAACAGTTTCAGTTAAGTATTTTGTACACCACCCATTATTTTAGCTGACAATTTAAATTTGTATCTTTAGATCTCTTGAAATCTAATCACTACAGTTAGTGAGCAATTTCGCTGATACTGCCTGTGTTAAATCTAATTGGAATTCAATGAATTATAAAGATCACTGATTCAGAATATAAGTTTCAATTCATTTTTATACAGTTTAAAGAGCATCGAAATGTGAAAGGAGTCGAAAATTCTTATTATTTGCTAGCTTTTGTCCGCAACTACGTATGAATGGATTTTCCAAATATGTGATCACTTTTCCAATTGACAACTAACTTTGTCTATTTACATATATTATATACAGAAGGTAAATATTATTATATAGGCGCATTGCCCACCCTGAAAAAACCTCTTTACCCCACTTTTGAAGAACCCCATGCTGTAGTCTCTTGGGAAAACCTAGAACACTATTTAGTTATATATTTTATGTATTAAGATTTTTATTTCAAATCATAGGTGTGTAGTTCAAATCATAACTGTGAAAGCCCGCATTCAATTCACACCAATACTTAGTGCAGTAATTTTTATAATAAAAAGAAAATTTAACATAAATAAATAGTAAAAAAAAAAAAATATAAAACATCACGTCAATAGACGGTATTTTAAATTCAATTTAAATTTAATACAATTAATAAAAAATAACATTAATAAAAGGGCCAGCATATTTATAAATATAATAAATGGTCCTTCGAGCCGGATAACTCAGAGTTGATTTTAACAATAATTTGATCGGGGTTGGAATCAAATATAGTGCACTAATAAATACAGCATTGGACTGTTTTTTTTTTTAATATCTCCTGTATACAGACATCGTTTCCTTACAGTTTTTCTTATTAATATTAAAACGGCGAATATACTTGCGTAGGTAAAATCAATAAAGTTTAACAAGATGAATATTATGCTTTAGAAAGTATTCCTGGAAAGTCTAACGACGATAACTTTAAGTTTTCTTTATTTTTTTTTTATCTTTTTTTTTTATAAATTTTACGATTCACGATAGAATTTTATTTATTCAGACTGATAATAAATAAATATTACAAATAAATATTAATTAAACTGCTATTTATCAAATACTTAACTCGCTGTTACATGTGGTTTTGTTCATGTGATTTAGGTTTAATTTCTCTTTCGTATTTTAAGTCTTTGAGTCTTCTATAGTAACTTATTACAAGAACGCGCCATCTAAGTTTAGCAGACTCTTGATTTTATAACGCATATATATGTTTTTGGGAAAATATTTTTTTCTGATATATATATATATATATTTATATATATATATATATATATATATATATATAGATAGATATATATATATATGTGTATATGTATATGTATATGTATATGTATATGTATATGTATATGTATACTATGTATTTGTATGTGTTTTAATATTACAGCATATTGTACACCGCTCTGCCTGCTGACATTGATGCTCCTTTCTACTCTGTATTTGCTGGAAGAGAACTCTTTTAAAGTTAAGCTCGCATTTACATTTAATTGTACATTTAACTATCTCTGTCATATCTTTTATTTATTATTAGTGTGTACAATAAAGTATAAATAAATAAAAGTAAGCAATGCTGCGGGACATACCTAGTTATGTAATAGTAAAATGGTGGAATATATACTACAACGGCGTGAACCGTCCCGCCCACATGTTATGCACCATTTGCCGTCTAAAATATAATAGTGCTTCTTTGTTCCCGCAGTCAAAGCGCAAACACGGAGCGTTTTGCAGACATTTTGATTACTTGCCCCTAAACGGGAACTATTTCTCGGCTAGTACAATGTAGGCCGCACTCGACACCCGCTCCCGCCACTATATCTGCCACCAGCAACCCCCCACATTTCCATTAACACCATTTCACAATTACCGTAACAGCAAATTAACTCGGCAACACGAGTTTAGAATGCGCCGCGTTCCGGCGGATCGTGGGCATTTTTAAACGAATTCGGTAAAGATAAGCATCTCAGTTTGATTGGGTTTTTATTTTAATCTTACATTACGAGTATATAGATAGAGTGTCTCCATACAAATGTTTCGAGAAAAACAGATCAGCTTTTTCATACAATTTTGCGTGATAAATAGTTATGAGTGATTTCTTTATAACTTCTATGTTTATTTTGTCTTATAAATTCTGCATCTTTTTAATGCGTAAACACTCATTTTTTTTATTAAATAATACGTCAAGATACATTTTACGCGTAAATATATAGAATAACTAGCTTTCGCCCGCGGCTTCGCCAGCATGGATCTTGGTTATCGTAATATGCAATTTTTGGAAATAACTCGATAGATTTATTTGGATAAGGATTAATACTGGAGTATGAAAATACCACCCAAACGGCGACCAGCGTGGTTATTCGTAATTTTAAAAAGAAAAGTGATTATTGTGACCTAACCGTAATAGTTAGACATATACTATCGCGGACATTTGTAGATCTCAGTCAATACTTTAAAAACGTAGAACATTGTTTTTCATTATAAGAAACTATTTAGTCAGTGCACGCAAGATAAGCGAATTTTATACAATTTTTCTTCCGACTTGCTCGACATAAATGGTCACAGTTCGGTAAATATAACATATAGATATAATATATAGCACTCACAAAGGATGTAGCTTTCGATTGGTGAAACAATTTTTAAAAACGGTCCAGTAGTTTTTGAGCCTATTCATTACAACCAAACAAACAAACAAACAAACAAAGTTTTCCTCTTTATAATATTAGTGTAGATGATAAAAAACAAGCTAATTTGAAAATTTGCTGACAAGAAGTTGGCCCTTTTTTGAGGCTCGATGCTCTATCCTATATAATCTAAGATTTTAGTCTATTCTAAAATATCACCTACCCTTTCTTTTAATATTTTAGTCTTAGGTTAGAAACCTAATACGAAGAAAGTTAGTAATAAGACATTTTAAACTTGTACGAGTACCTTAAAAACCTACCTACTTTTAAACTTAATTTAGAATGATAAACAAGCTGACGGTCCACCTAATGGAAAGTGGTAACCATCGCCTATAGCCATGGACAGATACCATAGATAAAACAGAGTATACTGTATCGCCCTTCATGTGTTGCCGTTCCATTCCATTTTATTTTCATTTATTCATTAGTACATATATGTGTACATGGCGGACTTAATGCTAAAAGCATTCTCTCCCAGTCAACCATAGGGAAGTGTTAGAATACTCGAATGTGGTACTAGTAATAGTCGATATATATACATAATATTTACATATATAAACAATAAATATATAAGATATACTATGATATGCACAATGAAGAGAATAGTACATAATACTTAGGTACTGCTCAGATAAAATATTTTTACATTTACTATAAACGTTTTCATTGTTTCCATTCATTATTTATTTAATAATAAATTTTATAATTAATAAATTTAGTAAGTTAATAATTTAATTAAATAAAATTATAATGTAGGTAAATATTAATAGAGATAATCTCAGTTAAAACATTTTCTAGATAAACTGTCAAATTCCATTAGTGAAACACTTTCAGACTTCAGACACAACAAAATGAAACTACATTTATTTTCCACTGCTGAAATATTTTCCAGACTTAGATTATTTTATTATACCAATTAAGACTTTTCTCCAGAAGTACTACACTGTCGTATTTAATTGCTCGATCCACGAGCTATGAAAATTGATGTCGAATTGATATACAGGGTGTAAGGGACAGGTTGGCATAAACTGAAACGCTGAATTTAGACCATTATTCATTATTAAAATCCTACTGCGACGCGTGGAATCAACTGTATAAGGTCAACGCCACAAGCGGGGGGAAAGGGATTGTTAGTAATGGAGACTGAGAATCCAATTGTTAGCAATATATCCAACCAGGTCGAACTCCTCGTGGTTAATTCTAATTGAATTCGTCAGGATAGGCTAACTGACCTGCTTTCATCCTCATCTATCATCATTCACTGGTGCTCCGCCAGTGTATACCGATAGCGCAGACGGGGTCACCATACCATTATCACCCATTAAAAAAAAAATATAATACTCCTCTAGCCGGACTGTTACGGAAAACGTTTCACACGAACACAAACAAAGCACTATGTCTGTATACAGTCACACACACTGAATTAAAAAGTTGGACGGGCGTGTCATGTTAACGTAAACAGTGTATACTTAATTCGATTTTAATTCATAAATATTTTTTTATGCAACTTAGAATGGCAAACAAGCTGACGGCCCACCTGATGGAACGTGGTAACCGTCGCTTATAGACATGAGCAGTATCATGGACATAACAGAGTATACTGTTTCGCCCATGATACCCCGCATGCGTTGCCATTCCTGAGGACCCAGGTGTTATTCCTCTGTACCCTGTAAATTCACTGCCTTATCTCACCCTTAAAACCGAAACACAGCCACGCAAACACAACTGCTTTATGGTAGAAACACGAATGAGAAAGAGGTGCCAAGCAAACGACTTTTGTACAAAGTCTCCCTCTGGTAAATATACGTAAATAGAGATCAATATAAACAGCCATATTGTTAAATACAAATATTTGTATTGTACGTGAAACGAACCCGTTACCATTGTAATATGAAATGAATATCAAACCGCTTTTCTACTAAAAGGTATCGACATATATAAATTCTTAATATCATGTGAAAGTGTGCTTGTTACCTGAGAACGCTTTAATGCCTTAACCAGTCACTATGTAATTTTTTTATGGGTAAAAATGGAATGGTAACCTCGCCTGCGCTAACGGGATACGCTGGCGGGGCACCAGTGAAGGGTGATAGGTGAGAATGAAAACAGGCCAGTTAGCCCATCAAGATGAATTCATCAGAAATTAACCATGATAGTTTCCAGGGAGAACCGTGAGGAGGTCGACCTGTTTGGGTATATTGCTAGCAATGGGATTCTCAGTCTCCATCACTAACAATCCCTTTCCCCCCGTCACTACGTAATTTGATATACACATACTATATAGAAGAGAGAAGAATATAGGCAATTTTTTATCTCGCTCAGTAAAAACAACCCGGTAAGGCGGACGAAGCTGCGGGTAAAAGCTAGCCATAATATAAATTACACGAACCCTCGAAATGATCTTCAGGAGTACCGCGCACCGTACAACATCATTTACCATCTGTCCTTAATCATTTTGAGAGCGGTAAACACCCTTAAGGCATAATTTATATCAATTTGCAAATTCATACGCGCCTCTGTGTATAAACCGATCACCACAGAGATGTCTTTAAATAGATGACGCAACTATGCACCTGTTATTTTACGTGCCTGCTTGGAATTTGCCATTGATTTAAATATTTAAATACAAATTTAATATCATCTTCATTAAAATAGACTTGTTTAGAAGCACTTTTAAATGATCATCTTTTATGATTCGACTACTATTTTTGGAATTTTATTATTTGCTGAGAAGAACCCGCAAGAAATTCAATAGTTTTTTTTTTTTAATCTGTTATCAATATTTGTGTTGATTTAAATATACTATGCCTGAAATAAATATGGTAACTCATGACTAGCTGTTTTCCGCTGTTTTGCCTGCGTGAATCAATACGTAACGTACTTTAGGTATTATGTTAAGATATAACCTACCAGTGTGCCAAATTTCATTGAAATCCGGTCAGCCGTTAAAGCGTGAGTAACAAACATACAAACATCTTTATAAACATTCACATTTATAATATTGGCAGGATTAGATATTTGGCATTTCTCATATCATCCGTTAATTGCCCACTGCTTAACATAAGCCTCCTCCATAAGGGGAGTTTTGCCAGTGGCTGCCACGCTTAGCAGGTGGGTTGGTAACCGCAGGTAGGCTTTTAATAAGGTTTTAAGAAGGAAGCTGATGGGCAGCATTCCTTTCTTTAGTCCTTCCTTTAACCGCCTCTTATGATACTCACGGAAGGAGAAGGAGTGGCTTATTCTACACCACAGGAATCACACTTAGTATTTACTTATTACCAATAATTATATTTAAGAAAAGTATTTTTACGATGACTGCAGTCTTTTTCATTTTTTTTCTTACCTACAGTTGCCAACCCATTTGCTAAGCGTGGCAACTACTAGTAAAATTGCCCCTTATCAGGGAGGACTGTGTACAGTAGTGAATAGCTAATGAGTGGTATGATAGAATGAGAGTATTATACTATATTATTATTATATACTTGAATTGAAGCATATTGGAAAATTTAAAAAGATTTGCTATCAATAAATAACTCTAAAGACATCGTAATAAGTGAAAAAGAAATATGTTTTTTTTATACAACTTAGAATGGCAGACAAGCTGACGGCCCACCTGATGGAAAGTGATAACCGTCGCCTATAGACATGAGCAGTACCGTGGACGTAACAAAGTATACTGTTTCGCCCATGATAACCCCTATGCGATGCCATTCCTGACGACTGAGGTGTTATTCCTCTGTACCCTGTAAATTCACGCCATATCCCACCCTTCAAACCGAAACACAGCCATGCAAATACAACTGCTTGATCGTTGAAACACAAATGAGACAGAGGTACCCAAGCAAACGACTTTTGTACAAAATCTCCTTACTTTAGTGCTCTTGGTACGAGGTAATTGTGATATCTATGTAGATTTATATCCATGTCAATGTCAAGTCTACGCACATTACAAATCGATCGTTAACAACAATTTTGCATTAGGTAAGGTAAAGTAAATTAAATTTCAAAATAGCATTTTATTTTTTTATATTTCAATTTATTACTTGCTAACACTACTCTCGCTTGGGGGAAAGGGATTGTTAGCAATGGAGTTTGACAGCCCCATTGCTAGCAATATGCCCTATTAGGTCGAACTCCACGCGGTTTCCCCTGGAAACCATCGTGGTTAATTCTAGTGGAATTCGTCACGATGGGCTAACTGACCTGCTTCATTCTCACCTATCATTCTTCACTGGTGCTCCGCCAGCGTATCCCGATAGCGCAGACGGGGTACCATTCCATTATCACCTATTAAAAAAAACCGCCTGCCAAGCGTGACAACTACTGGTATACCCCTCCTGTGGGCTTATGTTCAGCAGTGGACAGTTAAAAGCTGATGATGATGTTACAAGAGACACGCTGCTGCCCATCCCTCGACCGTTACATTTCTTTAGTCTAAATATGTATTGAACACTTGTCTATTGCAAGCTTAACTTTTTTTTTAGTAAGACAGTGAATGTTTTGAATCGATAGTAAGATTCGTGTTTCAACCGTGAAGCAGTTGTGTTACGTGGTTACATGGCTGTGTTTCGGTTTGAAGGGTGCGATATGGCGTGAATTTACTGGGTACAGAGGAATAATATCTGAATTCTCAGGAATGGCAACGCATGGGGGGTATCATGGGCGAAACAGTATACTCTGTTATGTCCATGGTACTGTTCATGTCTATAGGCGACGGCTACCACTTTCCATCAGGCGGGCTGTCAGCTTGTTTGTCATTCTAAGTTGTATAAATAAAAAAAATATGTATGTGACCAAATTTAGGTTCCGTATAAATAAAATTCCCTATCAAACCCTCAGTGTGTCATGATAGATTGATTATAATCACGTAATGGTAGATTAAGTAGCTGTCCTTTGTCTCCCTATCCATTATTCAGATCATTGAGCAAGTAATTACTATGTTTTCTTCAGATTTATTATTTGCCATACACGTGTAGATGTAAACTGGTCGAAACTCGAAAGCCATTCATACATATCTGTCACGTCTGTCTCCCAATAAGGTAGGCAGAAACAATAAAACGCCAAATGCTTCGATTCAAACAAGCGTCTTTCGCTTCCACTACATTCATCAATCTTTTCATAAACGCTCGCCGTTTACAAGTGCTTTTAATTTAGCCCTTCTTCAGCATATCGCCTATTTGGTCGACAATCGACATCTTTATTCAATCTTTGCTCGATAAATCTTCTTCGTAATTCTTCTTTTATCCATCTTCTCCAAATGGCCAAGCCAACCCAACTTTAATGTTTTTATTTTTGTCAGTTCCCTCTAATCACACTATTTCTTATCTCGAAATAACCCTAAGTAAATTGCCATTCCACTTTTAAAAGTAACTACTGGTTAAACTACCTAATTACAATCTGGCTAAAATTCTCCCCTTTACCTGGCCAAATATTTCTTTCCTAAGTTAGTTTGCCATGCCTTGTTGAAAGTATTAAATTCACCGCACCAGCATTCTTCAACTTTTTGACTCATCGATCTGACTACAAATTATTATATTAAATTATCATATTTTATTTTAATAATCACTTCAATTCCCGTCTTTTATAAATCATGCATTATTAATGACTAAGTTATTGTACGCCGCTTTTATAGTTTTCCTAGGTATTTCCTAGTATTTCTAGTATCTAATCTTAGACGTTGTTGTACTCTAATCCTATATTTAAAACTAATATTTAATTTGATATTACCCTAAATGTATTTACAATTTTATGTAGCATCGTAAACTAAATATTCATTTTATTTTATACGACTTAGAATGGCAAACAAGCTGACGGTCCACCTGATGGATAATGGTAACCGTCGCCTATAGACATGAGCAGTGCCATGGACACAACAGAATATACTGTTTCGCCCATGATACCCCGCATGCGTTGCCATTCCTGAGAACTCAGGTGTTATTCCTCTGTACCATGTAAATTCACGCCATATCCCACTCTTCAAACCAACACACAGCCATGCAAACACAACTGCTTCACGGTTGAAACACGAATGGGGCAGAGGCACCCTAGCAAACGACTTTTGTACAAAGTCTCCCTCTGATAATCCTAATAATATAATCTTAATTATTAACATTTTTGACTCAAGTCTATTAGAAATATGATCCCTATTAGTCCTTAGAATAAAGATTTCGCTTATGAAAACGACGCCTTAGAATCGACCACCATATGTATATAGAGTATGTACTCATATCTATACATCGAAACCCTAAAACATTATCGTCCTTCATCCACGGGCCCAAAAAAATAAAACCGCGTTCCCAATTAACGGTACAAATTGAAAGTAATTAAATGAATGTCCCACTAAATCGTCACATTAAACGAATTGTGTTATAATTTAAATGAAGTGTCGAGACCAGGAAACGTCAGTAACGCGCCCGTGTTCAACAATAACATTCGCGCAAGCGTTTGTTTAATTTATTGTTAAATTTCATGACATTCTTGTATTTTAATGTGCGGCGTTGTACGAGTAGGGAGAAGTTATGTAACCAAACCAATTTTTGAACCCACACCAATTTTTAAACCCACACCAATTTTTAAACCCACACCAATTTTTAAACCCACACCAATTTTTGAAAACACAACCAACAGTTGAAAATATCAAAATAATGTAAAATTCTGTTGTAATTAATGAATGAGTATACTTTATTTGCATTATACAATATAGGGATTGCTCCCTAGACAAGCAAGACAATTTATAAATGTAACGATACAATTGTATAAGTACAGTAAGGCGGTCTTATTGCTGAGAGCAATCTTTTCAAGACAACCTTAGTACAGGGGGAAAGGGATTGTTAGTAATGGAGACTGAGAATCCCATTGCTAGCAATATACCCAACCAGGTCCACCTCCTCGCGGTCCTCCCTGGAAACTATCATGTTTAATTCCTGATGAATTCATCATGATGTGCTACCAGAGGGAGACGTTTTATAAAAGTCGTTTGCTTGGGTACCTCTGTCCCATTCGTGTTTCAACCATGAAGCAGTTGTGTTTGCATGGCCGTGTTCGGTTTGAAGGGTGGGATATGGCTTGAATTTACAGGGTACAGAGGAATAACACCTGAGTCCTCAGGAATAGCAACACATGGGGGGTATCATGGGCGAATCAGTATACTTTGTTATGTCCATAGTATTGCTCATGTCTATAGGCGACGGTTACCACTTTCCATCAGGTGGGCCGTCAGCTTGTTTGCCATTCTGTCGTATAAAAAAAAACTGGCCTGTTTTCATTTTCATCTATCATCCTTCACTGGTGCTCCGCCAGCGTATCCCGTTAGCGCAGGCAGGGCTACCATACCATTTTCATCCACCAAAAAAAAAACCTTAGTACAGTTATAAGTAGGTATTGTATAATTGTAATATTTTATTGCCATTTGGAATGGCATACAAACTGACGATCAATGTAATGAAGTGGTAATTTTTGCATGTAAACATGAGCAATACAGTGGGTATTACAAAATATATTATAACGCTGACGATACCTCTCAGAAATTGCTATTCTTGAAGACTAGGAAACGCTTCACTCCCCTCTGTGTCCAATAAATTCACTGTTACATCCCACTCCTTAAATTCAAACACAGCCTTGCAAGTGTAAAGAGAAACGACTGGAACTATCTGGAGATTACGATTTACAATTATAAAATTTGACAAAATATGCAACAAGGATTGGCACAATAGTAATAATAATAATTAATTGATACTTGTAAATTCAAAGCATGACTGCATCAACTGTCATTTTTTTTTTATTTTACAACACAGGGAGCAAACGAGCATGCGGCTCACCTGATGGTAAGTGACTACCGCCGCCCATGGTCACCCACAACACCAGCGGCATTGCAGGTGTCTTGCTGGCCTTCAAAAAGGAATATATCATGACGATGACTTGTAACTTTTAGAAAAGCTATTTCTGGATAAATGTTATTATTCAGTAAACGAGTTCTTAAATGATAAAATAATTATAAATGAAGATTAGATATTTATTTATTTATTTATTTATTTATTACATCCACTGGGTGAGCCTTACAGTCTTCCAATACGCCCACCCAGGAAAGCATGAATACAAAAACATATAAATACATAACATATGTCTTCACATTGTTGCAACCTTTATAGTTGTGTATATTTTTAATGACTTTATATTATATTATAATGAATTGACAAGAATAGATAAGTAGTATATAAATGTACAAATAGATAAGTAGTATATAAATGTACAAAAAGTGATAAAATATGTCTTTTTTTTTTTCTTCGTTGCTCCCCCTTTTGGAGCACCCTGGGCCCGGATATTAATTTCCAGGTTGTTAATTTAGGAGTATTGGCAAGGCTATTTATTTTTATTTATACTCACATTCGTCTCATCTCGCGTCCATCATCTTTCTTTCTTTTCAATTGTTTTCAACATAAAATATGATTGCAGTATGTATATGTTATTATGGTGAAATTATTTTTATTTTTTTTGTATAATAAGTTTCAATATTTGCACGTCCACAGTGTGGCAAAATAAGATTGGACTAAGTTTCTTGTAATGTAACACCTATGAAAATGTATTTTATTCCAGCAAATAAATGATATTAATTCCAAAGAATATCTAGTATAATAGTTACTTACTAATTACATATTCTTTATAATTGAAAAAAAAACAATAAAGAACAAGCGAAGGGAGAAAGACAATTAATTTCGGTGAAAACAGAGCGCAAACCATTTTCTTAATTTCTTTTAACGGAATGAGCCTCACGCCAAGGCAGGAATAAAGGTATTGGCTATCGACCGCGAATCAATTAATTCTTTGATTATCCGCGTTCCTCCAATCTTTCCCGGTTCCCCCTCCATACCGGGATGGACGTTTTAATCGCTCCATTAAAAATCGGTTCGACCACCTGCACGTTGGCGTAATGAAAACTGTCCATCCAACAACACAAAACCCACTTTTATTTGCTTGCATTAACCACGTCTATTACACAAGTAAATTTCGTTTCACCAAAACGATGTGGCAGTCGTAATAAATTTATATTAATTAATGAACTTAAACTTGGAAGAAAGGTTCTTGAGTAGCGACCGCGTACGGGTGAACGCAGTGTGAGACAACCCCCCACTAGATGGAGCGACGACCTGAAATACTTTGCAGGGAGTCAGTGGATGCAGGTGGCTCAGGACCGTTCTTTATGGCAGTCTATGCAGGAGGCCTATGTCCAGCAGTGGACGGATAATGGCTGAAATAATAAATAAAAAATAAAAAAATTGCTTAACAGAGAGTTAGTATCAAAAAGCAGTGGCATCATTTCAAATCATCTTCCTGCCGACATTTTCCCTAGAGAGTATGGTTTTCTTCAAAAAGGGTATATTAAGATTTCTTCAGGGTCGGCAACGCACACTTAACACCCCTAATATGGCAGACGTCCATAGGCCTGACCAGGGAGACTTTGTACAAAAGTCGATTGCTTGGGTACCTCTGTCCCATTCGTGTTTCAACCGTGAAGCAGTTGTGTTTCGGTTTGAAGGGTGGGATATGGCGTGAATTTACTGGGTACAGAGGAATAACATCTGAGTCTTCAGAAATGGTAACGCATGAAACAGTATACTCTGTTATGTCCATGGTACTGCTTATGTCTATAGGCGACGGTTACCACTTTCTATCAGGTGAGCCGTCAGCTTGTTTACCATTCTAAGTTGATTAAAAAAAATAGGCTACAGTGACCGTTTACCATCAGAAGAATATACTTGTTTGCCACCTCAGTGGTATAAAAAAAGACTCGGAATTAAATATAAAGCTGTGCCGATACAATTCTATTAAAAAATTTCATTTATACTGGTTCTTAGAATATTCATTTCGCCGTAATATCAAATTGAAATTTCAATTTAAAAGATTTACGCTTCTATTTTACGCTTTCACTTCATCCGTTGTGTTATGATGAAAAAAGTACGTAATGCGTCATTCATCACTCATTTTTGTCACCAGGATGTCATAAAAAGCGACTAGTGTAACAAACATCAGAGCTGTGATAACGGGTAAGATCATACCATAATCATCTATACGCATATATGTACATGTACGTATATCTACACTAATATTATAAAGAGGAAAGATTTGTATTTTTGTGTGGATGTATGTTTGTAATGAATAAACTCAAAAACTACTTTGCCGATTTCAAAAATTATTTCACCATTAGAAAGCTACATTCACCCTGAGTAACATAGACTATATTTATTGCTAAAACAGATTAGGGATCCTTACTAAAACTTTAGTAACGTAACTCAATGTGTAAAAAAAATGCTATAAAATATCTTTCATCGCATGCGCTGTGGAAACTATTGGTGATAGAACAAAAGTATGTTCTACAATATTGAAGAAAATATCAATAACTACAAAAAACTAGGCGATACTATATGTCCAACTATTATCGTTATGACACAATAATCACTTTTTAAAATGTAAAAATGTCCACCCGTCCTCTCCTATCCTGGGACGGGCCACTAGTACGCTATACATTTACATCACACTCTCTAATTCGAACTACCATACCCACCTACACATCTATACCTCTTTACAATTGTTTACCTTGTATTAGTACTTAATTATTGCTATAAATACCTGAACTGCAGCAACATTTACCAGATGGAAACTTTATATATAAGTAGTTTGCTTAGGCACCTCTTTTCCATTCATGTTTCTGAAGCAGTTGTGTTTGCATGGCTGTGTTTCGGTTTGAAGGGTGGGATATGGCAGTGAATTTACAGGGTACAGAGGAATAACACGTGAGTCCTCAAGAATGGTAACGCATGGGGAATATCATGGGCGAAACTGTATACTCTGTTATGTCTATGGTACTGCTCATGTCTATAGGCGATGGTTACCACTTTCCATGAGGTGGGCCGTCAGCTTGTTTGTCATTCTAAGTTGCATAAAAATAATTACATATCTACAAATAAAGTGCCCCGCCATTGACATCATATGGAAGGTATATAAAACAAGTATCCCAAATAATAATATGCCTTTGTCTAGTCGGTACATAGTGAGTGGCATGTGGTATCTAGACTCGTAAACGTGACGAGAAGCAGAAATTGTGAATAATATTAAATTTTTCTTCCGTACTGGAGCATTTATGTTAGATATTGCGAAAGACAAATATTTCTCGTTTCTCATGTGATATTCTTCCTATATTATTGCTATATTAAGTTGCATGAAAATAGAAATGGCGCTGACGGGATACCAGTGGAAGATGATAAGTGAAGCTAAAAGTAGGCCAGTTTGCCCGTCGTAACGGATTCGACAAGAATCAATCACGATAGTTTCCAGGGAAACCACGTGGAGCTCGACCTGATAAGGTATATAGCTAGCAATGGTGCTGTTAGACCCCATTGCCAACAATCCCTTTCTCTTTTTTAAGGGAGGCGTCTACCGCAAGCGCTGAATTTTTTTTGAATTCTAGAATAGCAAAGAAAGTCACGGCCCATCCGATACAAAGCTCTAACAGTCGCCAATAGACGTGAACAGTATTACTGACGTCATAGAAAACTCTATGATACTCATGATATCCTTCAAGCGTTGTGATTCATCATAACAGTGCCTCCATATTGATACCCTGTAATTTCATAGCCACATCTAAACCGATACACAGTCATGCACAACTGTTTCACAGCAGAAACACAAGTGCAACAGACGTTTCCATACAGAAAACTTTTGTACTAGACTACTTTAGCGCTTTTGGACGCCCTCTAGCATATTTTTCGTAAAAATATTGAAACAGCGATACAATGGCAACACATGTTGTATTTATAATTCTGGCTATGTCTATAAGCGTCTATAGTCACTACTTTTAATGCAGATACAATTAAAAAACACAGATTGAGTAACAAAAGACAAAATATATTTATAAAAGCACATCAACATAACAAGTAGTATTCATTAGAAAAAAAAAAAGGCAGAGAAAGGAAGGAACAATACAGATAACATTCATAAAAAGTGTTGCCAACATATTAATTTAGACAATTACCGCAGCTGATATTAATTATTGTATTACATTGCATAGATGATTAATAACTTTCCATCAGATGTTGTTCGTAGGAGAGCAAAAAATTCTATAGTATCTGTGATATTACGAAATCGTGAAAAACAAAAAGCCAATAATGTATCGAACTGTACGAAACGCCTAGAATAATTCATGTCAGCGACGTCTAAACAAAACCTATTATGTGATTTTATAAAGAAGTATTATTTTTAGATAAGAATCTACGAGTATATGGAGCACATCCTATGTGTGTGCCCCGTAGGGATTGCACACCATACAATGGGACACGTTTCACGTGTCCGCCCCTTCCTTGTCCTTCGACTCTGCTATTTTTAGTTGGTGATATCAGTTTCTGAGAGATTATCTCCACTTATGTAGGTACTATAATAATAAACGAGTAGTCACGAGTTTAAAGCTCGAAATATATCAGAAATGTATTTTACTCGTTAAAAATCTGCGATTTCAATCTTTGGATTAAATGTTGAATTTGGAACGCAAAACCCAATGTCTATGAATATATTTTACTTACAATAAGCAATTACAAGGGTGCATTAAGGTTACTTCAGAATCGGCAATGCACACATGACACCTCTGGTGTTGCAGGCATCCATAGGCTATAGCAATCGTTTACCATCCGATGGGCTGTATGCTGTTTGCCACCTTTGTGGTATGAAAAACTTATTGGTTACACAAGTGTACAAAGTGTCAATTGTAAAAAGCAATGTGAAAATCTGTTTAGAATAATAAAAATAATGGTTTGACGTAAGCACCAAAGAAAAAAATATATAAAACGAAAAGGGCCTCCTTTTTCGGGAGTGGCTGAAAAAATATTATATAATTTATCACATATTATGCACACGAGTTGGATGAAGGTGATGAGATAAATCCCGCCGCTGAACGGATCACATATAAAAAGGTTTAATATCGTCGTAAAATTTGCATATCGCCAACATTAGATAGGTTTACGGCGTCACGGGGCACAGGTCATGGGGTAGGCAATGGCTGCGGCCACGTAATTTGCCCCGACATAAATTATAGATTGATGTCGTGACGAAGGGTACATTACATTACAAACATTCGAAACCCCTTCATATGTGAGCTTTATTGTTATTTCTCCGTCCGCTTTTCCACACCATTTCATACATATTACAACTAATATAAAAAAATAATGTAAAAGCAGTCTTAATTTTTTTTTTATACAACTTAGAATGGCAAACAAGCTGACAGCCCACCTGATGTAAAGTAGTAATTCCAACATAGTACGAATAGTTTAAAATACCTGGTTATTATAAATTTTGAAACAGTTAAACTTGCTGTTATGCGGAGAAAAATGCATTTTATAGTGTTAAACACCCCTAAAGGATTAGAGGGGCCATGTACAAGGAATTAAAGCATATCTAACAGCATTACAAATCTGACGTAGCAGATAGAGTGCGCTCTTTAAAGTTGAGCGCAGAGCAGTGGGGTGAGAGGTCGGACCGGCAGTAATTGCGCCATAACTCATGTTGGACCACCGCACGGCACTTACGCCATGCTGTTTTACAACTCGCCGACATATTCTTTAGAACTGATTAATGCTCGCGAGCTAGAATGTTATCTGATGCTGTACTGGTCGACTGGTACCTATCCATGTTTCACAGTCTTTTTTTTTTATACAACTTAGAATGGCAAACAAGCTGACGGCCCACCTGATGGAAAGTGGTAACCGTCGCCTATAGACATGAGCAGTACCACGGATATGACAGAGTATACTGTTTCGCCCATGATACCCCCCATGCGTTGCCATTCCTTAGGACTCAGGTGTTATTCCTCTGTAACCTGTAAATTAACGCCATATCCCATCCTTCAAACCGAATGCAGCACAGCCATGCAAACACAACTGCTTCACGGTAGAAACACGAATGGGACAGAGGTACCCAAGCAATCGACTTTTGTACAAAGTCTCCCTCTGATAAGAAAATTTACCGTTCTTTTTGAAGAACTTTATGCCTTATTCTCTAAGGAAACCCACGATAGTTATTTAACCTTTACTTTCATAGTGACTGTACATAAGTCGAAGTATAGATTTAATATGCATTTTTAATGCATGAAAATGAAATAGTAATCCTGTCTACCTTGCCTGCGCTATCGGTATATGCTGGCAGGTACCAATAAGTAATGAGAAGTAAAGATTAAGGCAGCCCAAATGGCCTATCATGATGAATACATTAGGAACTATCCACGATGGTTTCTAGCGGCGATCGACTTAACAAGATATATAAGATATAACAAGTTATTGTTGGACCAATTGATCTGTTCCACACAAAACCGCATGCAATTACGAGTAAGTTGCAAGTAGCATAATCATTCTTTGGGTCTCGCCCTGCTTAAATTGACTATTTTAATAATGTTGTTTCAATTTATATTGTTTTTGTTTTGTTATTATAAATTAACCTAAAAGGTGTCTTAACAAACTTTATTACTTTGTAATCATATATATATATATATATATATATATATATATATATATATATATATATATATATATATATATATATATATATATATATATATATATATATATATACAGTGAGTGTAGAAAGTATTCGTACACCTAGGGTTGTAATAAAAAAAATACGAATTTGATAGACTTTTTTTATTTATCTAATTTAAATCAATACTATTAAATATTTTAACATTCCCGCACTTTGTTTATGATAATTTTTGTTTTTTTTTAAAAAAAATTATACATCATAAAAATATTTTTACGTTAACTAAGCAAATAATGACAAACAAAAAGTATTCGTACACTTATAAAATTTGTAAGTAAATGAATATTAAAAAAATATTAATACTTTGTTGGACCACCGTTAGCATTGATGATAGCTTGGAGTCTCTGCGGCATCGAATCAACTAGTTTGAAAATATAAGAAGACGGTAACAATGCCCATTCTTCGCGAAGCGCAATTTTTAGTGTTTCTTTACTTGAAATTGGTCGATTTCCAATTTTATTATCGAGATAATCCCACCCATGCTCTATAATATTAATATCAGGTGATTGAGGAGGAATCTCTAGGTATTTTGGAGCGTTGAACAGGATCCATGCTTTAGTATTCTATGCTTTATGTTTAGGGTCATTATCTTGTAAAAATATCCAATTATTGTTAAAACCCATTTGAGCTGCACTAGAGAGAAGATTCTCTTTTAAAATATTAATATACGTTTTGTGATTCCTAATTCCATCAATAAATGCAAGTTTTCCCACCCCAAAAGCACTCATGCAACCCCATACAAATACTGACCCACCACCGTGTTTTACCGTTGGACATAAATTTTCTTTCTTATATTCCATATTAGGTTTTCTCCATACCATATGATGTCCATCCGATTTGAAAATATTATATTTCGATTCATCTGAGTAAATAACAGTTTGCCAAAAATGATTTTTTTCATTAATATATTTTTTTGCGAATTCTAATCTTTTTTTTTCTATTAATATCATTTACCCAATACTTTTTACGCGCAGTTCTTCCATGATAATCGTTACTACGTAATACGTTCCGAACGGTACTGACAGAAATATGGCAATCATTGATATTATTAATTTCTTGTAACACTCGAGGGGCACTAATTTTTGGATTTTTTTTACACAATTTAAAATTTTCCGATCCAATCGAGGCGTGATTTTTGATGGACGCCCCACCTCTGGGTTTGTTTTTTAGTGTTTTAGTAATAGAAAACCGATCAATTACAGTCTGTACGGTTAAACGTGGTCTATTGACAAATTTTGCAATTTCACATAATGATTTGCATTGATTATGCAAATTAATAATTATTTTTCTCTCCTTTTCACTCGTTTCTTTTGCTTTACGACCCATTTTTGTAACTAAAAACGTCTATACTTGTCACGAGTGCAACTAAAACGTCTAATATCTATACCTACGTATTAAAAATGACCTTGGCATTGTAGGCATATGAAAAATTCGATTGAATAAATGATTTATACAGAATTTCATTTAAAAAAGAATGAATGTACGAATACTTTTTGTTTGTCATTATTTGCTTAGTTAACGTAAAAATATTTTTATGTTATATAATTTTTTTTTTTAAAAACAAAAATTATCATAAATAAAGTGCGGGAATGTTAAACTATTTAACAGTATTGATTTAAATTAAATAAATAGAGGAAAGTCTATCAAATTCGTATTTTTTTTATTATAACCCTAGGTGTACGAATACTTTTTACACTCACTGTATATATATGTATATGACAATGCAATTCATTTATATTTTGTACAAGTTCAAATGTAAATCTACCCACGCAATTGCAACATTTTAATTTTTACCTATTTGTCGCTGGAAGAAGGTAGTATCTATGATACAGGCTCGGCCTAGTATAGATGCTACTGGTAAATCATATGTATGATGCGTATTTAACAAAAATGTAATAGTTTATAAGAAGAATAACTGTAACTACTTAAGTTGGTGTCAATAAAATATATTATATATATATACTTTTTTGCATGTATAAAAACCGATAGATTATGTAATTACGCAAATATGAAAACGATTCATGACTCAACATAGATATAATTTGACTATGTATGTTATTTATATTTATAATAAGTTTACTATTGTAATCTTTTGGAGGAAACAATAAAGTGTATCTATCTATCTATGTATGTATTGATTATCATTTAACTGTACGTTTTCCAATAAATAAATAATGTTAACTATAGAGTTGTAAGTTTCCATTACTGTCAGTCCCTTTCCCTAACTTAAATGACTTATATTCATTTAATCACCAATTTCATTTCCATGGGTTGACATAGTTTTAATATAATACAGCTTAGTTAGGTCGTCTCCCTATGAATATTTAACAAATATGACCCTTTAGAGACCATCCGATGGTACTGTCCTAATGGAAACATGGCTCTGTAGAAAATTTCAGTTTAGTTTGATGTGACACTATGCCCGCGCTATGCATCCACCGATACAGTTATATAAAAGAAAACAATTAAAATTTACCAGAGAGAAACTTTGTATAAAAGTCGTTTGCTTGGGTACCTCTGTCCCATTCGTGTTTCAACCGTAAAGCAGCAGACAACAACATCCCGAACCCAACAGTACAATCATAAAAAGTTGACGATTTAAAACAGCTTGTAAACATGACAATTTGAATCTTTTTTATTATTGTTAGGGGGAGAATAAAAATTATTTCAATTCTATTCTATTTTATTTCATATTTTACTGTTACAACTGCCAAATATCATTTATCGAAATCCTTTGAAAACGCGACATATTCGTGTAATATATATATATATATATATATAGCCACAATATATATACCGCCTCCTTTGGAGGTCATTTAAACAAAAAATATAAAATCTTATCTGTGGCTTTCCTTCGAGTTTCGCGGTCACGTGACCCGCACCATGAAGCAGTCGCCAAGTGTTCCTTTTAAAAACACGACACGTCGCGTGCGCGAGCTCTGATATTGAACAACTTGGAGTTGAACAGTTACAAAAAGTGTTAATCACAGCTAGTCGGCCATAGGTTTAACGTCCGCTCGTTCGCTCATGGCTGTTAACCCACTTATTATACACCATTACATTGGTCTCATTGCATTTACATTATTGTTTTACATTGTTTCCATTACGAACGTTCTTTTTCTACGGTTATTATTTTTAGAATTCATAATTTTAATTATATTTAATTTTAACTGTAATTGATACATTTTTTTTTTACAACACAGGTGGCAAACGAGCATGCGGCTCACCTGTTGGTAAGTGACCACCACCGCCCATGGTAACCCACAACACCAACGGCATTGCAGGTGTGCTGCCGGCCTTTTAAAAGGGAATGTGCTCTTTTCTTGAAGGTTATGTTATCGTATCGGTTCGGAAATACTGCTGCTGGAAGTCGATTCCAAAGAGTGGTTGTGCGTAGGAGAAAGTGCCTTGGAAAACGCACGATGGAGAACTGCCACACGTTCAGATGGTTGGGATGAAATTTTAGTTTATGGCAAATTGTACAATGGTGAAAATGAGCAGCAGGTATCAATCCGAACAATTCTTTAGAGCACTCCCCATGATAAATTCGGTAGAAGATGCACCATCTCTATGCAGTTTTAGTGGATCGAGTCGGACAGTAAGGCGCCGATCGTCAACAATTCGAGCTGCCCGACTTTGAATGCGGTCTAACGAAAGGAGTTGGTACTGTGGCGCTCTTGCCCACAAGTGAGAACAGTATTCCATATGTGGCCTCACTTGAGCTTTATACAGTTTCAGGCGGTGTTCCGGCGTGAAATACCGTCTCACCCTATTGAGCACCCCCAATTTTTTGAAAGCTATCTTGTGTATCATTATATCAGCACTTAATTATCCACTGCTGGGGGGAGGGATTGTTAGTAATGGGGAGATTAGTCTCCATTGCTATCAATATACCTTATCAAGGTCGACCTCCACGCGGTTCCCCCTGGAAACCATCGCGACAAATTTATCGTTTTTGTCACGATGGACAAAGTGACCTGCCTTTTCACCTTCACCTATCATTCTTCACTGGTGCCCCGCCAGCGTATACCGTTAGCGCAGGCGAGGTTACCATTCCATTATCATCCTTTAAAAAAAACTATCCACTGCTGAACATAAGCCATTTCCTTGAAGGGTTTTGCCAGTAGTTGTCACGCTTGACAAGCGAATTAGCAACCGCAGTTAGACTTTAGAGATGTTTTAAGAGGAACGCTGCCGCCCATCCCTCGCCGTCCCTTAGTCGCCTCTTACGACACCCACGGGAAAAAAATGGGTGGCATATCCTATGCAGGGACCACACGGCCATATTTTAAGTAAGTATACTTTATTTGAATTATACAATATAGGAATATGCAAGACAATAAATGTAACGATACAGTTGTAGAAGTACAGTAAGGCGGTCTTATTGCTGAGAGCAATCTCTTCAAGATAACCTTAGGGTAATGGACTATATGTGGTACAAGTAGGTTTACTAATTGTGTTTATACACAGTGAAATTCAAATCGTTAGAGATACGTAAAATTTAGAATCTACCCATTCTATAGAGGGGGAAAGGAATTGTTAGCAATGGAGTTTCACAGCCCCATTGCTAGCAATATGCCTTATTATGTCGACCTCCACGTGGTTCCCCCTGGAAACCATCGTGAACAATTCTTGTTGAATTCGTCCCGATGGGCTAACTGACCTACTACATCCTCACCTATCATCCCTCACTGGTGCCCCGCCGGTGTATACCGATAGCGCGGGTGGGGTTACCATTCCATTATCATCCATTAAAAAAAAACCATTCTATTGAATATATTTAACTGGATGTCAATGAAATGACAGTGCCACTAGCGCTATCGGTGTACGCTGGTACCATTGAAAGATAATATAAAGGTGGATATGAAAGTAGGTCAGTCCACCCACCGTGACGGGTTCGCCAAGAACTAATTACCATAGTTTCCAGGAAGAGTTGCATGTAGTCTAAATTCACTTCGTCTTACCACAAGGTGAAAGATGACAGAGACTTTTTTTCCATTTCTACTTTTCTTTTGACTCTTTTTTTAACCCATCCTCTGTTTTGCTACCTTCATTATTATTTATTGCATTTATATACTCATATACATTTAACAGAACTGCCCAAATAAATTACCCAAATCTCTCGAAAAATTCCTCCAAGATTTTCATTTCTTCAAAATTTTGCAAACAAAAATTGTACCCAAAATTGCGAAAAAGATACCCATTCTGGCAACATTGTTATCCGGGATAAATAAAAAGTAACCTATACCCTTCTGCCAAATTCTGCCAAATACTAAAACCCTGTAGACAAGTGACAAGTGAATCCATCAATGGAATCATCATCATTGATGAGTCCGTGAGATAAAATGAGACAGAAACATCCAATATCTTATTCTGCCTCATGGACTCCTTTACTAGAATGATTCCATCGTTTAATACATTTCCCCCTTATCTGGAGGGCCAATATATACTGAATTCGGGGACGATTTCATCCAAGCAGTTAAAGCGCCAAGTGGTAACAAACAATACAAATCCTCAGCCATATTTATATTAGTAAGTAAGGATTAATGTCTAAATTATTATTATTATTAAAGGGCCAAACTGGCTCGTGGCTATCAAAGACCTTCCAAGAAGGATTAAATTCCATTGAATAATTTAACCGTATCAACGTCAAATTAACATTCGTCGTGTACATCATGTTCACACACATACATACAAATCAATATTTACTTGAATAACTAAAATTAGATTATTGTTAACGGGAACATTATTAATATTGTAAATTGAAAATAGGCAGGTTATATTACACTAACTAAAGACGGAATACCGGAGTACTATTCTCACTTATGGGCAGGAGCGCCACAGTACCAGCTCCTTCCGTTGGACCGAATTCAAAGTCGGGCGACTCGAACTATTGATGATCAACGCCTTACTATTCGACTAGACCCATTTAAACTGCGTAGAGATATTGCATCTGTTTTCATCTTTTACCGAATTTATCATGGGAAGTGCTCTGAAGAATTGTTTGGATTGATACCAGCTACGGATTTTCACCACCGTGCAACCCGCTACAAACTAAAGTTCCATCCCAACCATCTGGATGATTGGTGGTTCTCCACCATGCGTTTTTCGAAGCACTTTCTTTCACACACAACCACTCTTTGGAATCAACTTCCAGCAGCAGTATTTCCGAACCAATACAACATCATAACCTTCAAGAAAAGAGCATATTCCTTTATAAAAGCCCCGCAGCACACCTGCAATGTCTAATCTTTATATACTTTATCATCATCGTCGGTGTATAATCAATGAGATCGATTCTGAAGTGTCATTTCTTAGTACAAAAAAAAAGCATTTAAAATATTGTTTGTCTAAATAGTGCTTATCAAGACTCTAAATAGTTAAATATTATTTATTCGGTACAATATTTTTTACTTTAAATTTCGGTATCAAAATCTATAGCTTATGATAATAAAATAATAATAACTTTTAATTTTTAACAACACTTTCCTTTTTTTTATATTATATAAATAAACAAATATTAGAAACGCTTTTTTATACCACTGAGGTGACAAACATGCATATGGCCCACCTCATGGTAAGCGGTTATAGCCTATGAGCGCCTGCAATACCAGGGGTATTTCGTGCGCGTTGCCGACCCTGAAGAAACTTCTTTACCCTCCTTTTGAAGAACCCCATGCTGTAGTCTCTTGGGAAAACCTCGGCAGGGAGTTCATTCCATTTTTTGCAGTAAATCGTCTAAACATATATTGAACACTTGTCTACTGTTTGAGAGTTGAACTTTTTTTTGATAAGGCATTATTAATTTTGCCACGATCCAAGGTTAGAAAATTACTTAGAAAATTAATATAGATACACCACTATTTAATTATTTTTCTCCATCCTAATAGACCACACCTTCCTTTCCCGTGGGTGTCGTAAGAGCCGACTAACTGAGGACGTGGGATGGGCAGTAGCGTCCCTCTTAAAATATCTCTAAAGCCTGACTGCGGTTACCAATCCGCCTGCCAAACGTGGCAACTGCTGGCAAAACTCCCCAAGGGGGAGGCTTATGTTCAGCAGTGGACAGCTAAAGGCTATATGATATATACTGGATATATACTGATGATGATCCTAAGGTTGCTTAGAAGAGATCACTATTTACCTGTTTATCTTGCTTTTATATAATTAATTATTTATTTTGTTAATGTACATATTATTAAATTTTAAATTCTGCATCATTCTTTGAAGGTAACAGTAAAGATTTTTCATTTATTCATTCCCTATACAAATACATATTAAACAATACCCAATGAAAATTCGAGTCAAAGCTGTAAAAGAAAAGCGTCACTAGTCCAAGTTGCCAACAAAGCGTGTCCTATAAATCGTTCAGTAAAGGCATTCCAGTAAGATTGCAGCCGCCGGAATGTCACCTAATTGTCCCCCACCCGCCCCACCCTGCGCCTGGGACATAGGTGTCGTGGGGGCGGGTAATCCTAGCACATCGATATCTCACACTGGATCAGAAGCATGTACTAAACTTGTATACGTGTGGCTAGATCAATATCATATAGATGGAGTATCGTTTTTATAATAGCACGACATGTTACAACGCTGTCTTGAACGAACACAGAAACAATATGATCTATAAATGCAATCAATCGGATACAGAATGTTCTGTACTTAGTAGCAGGCCGCACTATGCTGGCTCGTTAAGTGCTTTTTCACGTTCTGTTTGAAGGATCCGAAGTTATAGGATGGAAGGAACACATCACGGAAACTACTGTCTCTCTATCGAATACTTTGACGAAAAGAACGTATTTTCAAAATGACGTATTTCTAAAATATTTCCAATATTGATGATTTTTATTATACAGACTTCAAAATATTATTTTGTATTTTGGGTGATAATTGCTTTAATTTTAGATTTTTGAACAGCCTAAGACAGACTTTTTGAACAATGATTATTAAAAACATTAACATGTTAGCCAACAGTTTATCGTTTTTTAGGACTTTTTAACACTCGACACTCCATCTAGATATAGGCAAAATCATCATCATCAGCATCTCAGCCATCATCTGTCCACTGCTCGACTAAGGCCTCCCCAATAGACTGCCATAAAGAATGGTCCAGAGCCACCTGCATCTACTATCTCCCTGCAATGCATTTGAGATCGCCACTCAAGCACCTTTTTCCCCATCGGTTGTCAGTTCTTCGAGCTATGAACCAGCCCATTGCCACTTCAGCTTGTTTATCCTTCGGGCTATGTCGGTTACTTTGGTTCTTTTGCGGATATTTTCGTTTCGGATTCTATCACGCAAAGAAACTCTGAGTATAGTCCTCTCCATAACCCGCTGAGTAGTTTGAAGCTTTTGCATACGGGCAATCGTGTAGGACCACGTTTCGGTTTCATAAGTTTTTTTTTTTATTCAAAATAGAATGGCAAACAAGCTGATGGCCCACCTGACGGAAAATGGTAATCGTCGCCTATATACATGAGCATTACCATAGACATAACAGAGTATACTGTTTCGCCCATGATACCGTACATGCGTTCCCATTCCTGAGAACTCAGGTGTTATTCCTCTATACCTTATAAATGCCCTGTCATATCCCACAGTTCAAACCGAAATACAGTCATGCAAACACAACTGCTTCACGGTAGAAACACGAATGGAACAGAAGTGCCAAAGCAAACGACTTTTGTACAAAGTCTCCCTCTGGTGTCATTGGTCCCATATTATAATAATTAAAGCTAATTAAAATTATTTTTTTCAATATGAAACAGTTACTTGCTAATTCATGCAAAATTATAGAAAACGTTTCAGAACTAGTGACGCAATCGAGGAACGTGGACACAAAGAAAGATATATATTATATATGGTTCCTTTCATACATGTGCTTATATTACTTGCATACACCCACTCTAACTTGCCTACCTCGCTATGGTATCAAAATTTTTGTTTGTATAAGTAAAATCCGTTATTGGCTGTATTCATAAGAGACTTACCATGTAAGTTATTTTTTAAGAGCTGTGGATTTTTGTATAAAATAAAAAAACAAAAAATATAACAAATTTCGTACTGGGGGCCCCTTGTTTAATATAAAAAAAAACAACAAGCTTTTCCACACACCGAAATTATTTATTTAATATTTTCTTTTATACACAGCTAATAGTACACTCACTACTTTGATGGTACACTTTAAATCTTGGTTCAGGGTTTTATTGAGCCTGGATGAATCTAACTAGTAAGTTTTACGGGCCAGAAACCAGGTCCGTAGCTGGGCAGTAATTTGGCTAGCTAAATTACGACTGCCTGATTTAGAGTTTGTATGAGTTTATATAGGCATAATACTGCTGATTTAAATGGAAATAAATGATATTGCTAGTCAGCAATAATATTTCTATATGCTAGGGTTGTAACAGTACCTTTTACATTGTGAATCACTTAAGAATAGAATAGTGTATTATCTCCTCGTAACTGTAGAGTGTTTGTACAAGTAAATTGGTTTGTCAATATCACTAGTCTAGGAATATAATTAAAGCTAGATTCAACCACACGGCAGCCCTGTCGACGACGCTGTCGACATGTAGACATCTTGTATCTAGCTTAATAATGACATACATTGCGCATTTCAACGCTCCGCTTTGTAAATTATCCACTGGATTATATTAACATTCAGATCTGTTTATGTTGTAAACCTTTGTGTGGGTATTATAATTATCACATGATTCTATATCTTCAGGTTAAAACTAAAACAGAGGATTCTCTTAAAAGGCCGTTCTGTTCCGTTTCTCATTCTTCAATCTAGGTAAATGCTAGATTGAAGAATAAGAAACAGTTGTTAAAATCTCTAATTATATGTATGCTGTAGTATGCATTTATTGAATTTTTTTGCTACGTACTTTGTGGTTTTTTTATTTTTATAAAATTCACATCTCCTCTCTCAAGGAGAAGAGATTGTAAATTAACATCCAGCAGAAGCACAGTCGGCCGGGGTTCAGGGCCCCAGGAAGAGAAATCAGCGTACTATGCGGGCAGTATCTAAGAGCACCGCTTTTTTACCTAAATTGCATGCAACTTTATTAATCCAAAATTATTATTATTTCAGCTATTAACTGGCCACTGCTGAACATAGGCCTCCCCCATAAAGGGGTTTTTCCAGTAGTTGCCATGCTTGGCATTAGAGTTGGCAACCATAGTTAGGTTTTTGGTGGTGTTTTTAAAATGGACTTAGTCATTAAGTTCTCTTAGTCGCTTCTTAAGACGCCCACGGGAAAGGAAGTGGTGACCCATTCTATGCTGGGACCATACAGTAAATAGACAATGTCTATACATATTATATATATATATATATATATATATATATATATATATATATATATATATATATATATATATATATATATTAAACAAAAATTAAAATGAGGAGTTTTAATAAGATCTTTAGATTCCAAATTTTTTTTTTAATTAACTGAATGTTTGTATGTTAATCCCAACTTAGCGCAAAAACTACTACATCAAATTGGTTAAGGTTTTCACAGTTATATTTCTGAAGATCTAACTTAAAATCTGGCGTATATTTTAATAAAATCTCTAATCTAATCGTAAATTCACGAGTAGGAAGCAGCGGGCAAACATCTAGTTTATTAGTGTAGTAAAATTGGCTAGTAGGTCCTCAGTTGACCGACATACGCGATGAAGCGTAGTAAACCACTTTTCACTTACTGAAATCTCGAAGCCCGGAGCTCGAGGCCCGGGTGTGAGCCAGGCACGCTGTAAACAATGGTCAGGGAAACCTAACTTGTGCAATAATTCTCGGCTAGTGTCGCGCCGGTAGCTGTACCGACTCGGCACCCCGGACTTTAACCGATATTAGATTCCATTTGCTGCGGTTTGTAAAACCGGTTTCTAATCACTTATAGATTTCCCATGAAACTACCACTCACCTGAGAGTAATGCTCTTTGTTATCAAGAATTTCAAAGCCCGCCTTCACAATACAGGAAGATCCCTGACTTACCTGATGACGGCTTTACATGATCTCCGAAATACAAAGCAAGTGACAAACATTTTCAATGGACATCAAAGTGAAGGATTCCCAATTCGTTTGTTTTTTTTTTGTGTCTATTACCTCATAACTCTGTCAGTTATAAACTAATTTGGAAGATTATTTTTTATCTGAAAGCATATGTTTATATACTAGCGGCCCGTCCCGGCTTCGCACGGGTAGACATTTTTACATTTTAAAAAGCGGCCATTAAATACGCACATGCGACGGAAGCTTAAAAATGGAGTAACATTTCCCGTTTTCCAAACTATTCCCTTCACTGCTCAGCTCCTATTGATCGTAGCGTTATGAAAAGTGTACTATAACCTGCCCAGGAGTATGAAGAATAATTGTACCAAGTTTCGTTATTATTCGTCGAGTAGTTTTTGTTTCTATAACGAACAAATAGACAGATAGACAAAAATTTTACTAATTGCATTTTTGGCATCAGTATCGATCACTGATCACCGCCTGATAGTTATTTTGGAAATATATTTCATGTACAGAATTGACCTCTCTACAGATTTATTATAAGTATAGATTTAATTAATTAATCAGGCCTTCTCTTAACCTGCCAGTTGGTAAGGCGGGCGAAGTAGAGGCCTCGGGGCATACCCCATTGCCCCGGCTTCAACTCCGAAAGCAAAAAACATTGTCCGATTATCACCGCTGATTCTGATGAAGAACATCAATATTACTGTGGTAGAAATGTTAAATCAAGTTCGTGCTGAGTCTAAGAGATAAACCTAGTATTTGTTTTTAAGAGATTTCATTGTGTTACTTGAAAACAAAATTTACAGTTATTTTTATCGCGATTGAAGTCGCTTTTTTTAATTATAATGAAAACATGTAAACTATCCATTAAGCGCGGTTTCATCCAAGTAAACTCATACGGTGTTACTACATAAAAAAAATAATTAAAACACCTGTTTATTTAAACAATGTTTAACAAAATTGTTGAGTAATGAAATATTGTTTAGGCAGTGTAAGAATTTGTAACATTTTGAGCAAATATTTACAGATTATTATCATAAAATTAATTACTTTAATAATATTTATTTTGTTTTATACATGAATGTTAGACACGCTTTTGCAGTAAGACATCTTAACATGTATTTTTTTTATACCACTGAGGTGGCTAACAAGCATACGGCCCACCTGATGGTAAGTGGTTACCGTAGCCTATGAACACCTGCAATACCAGAGGTATTACGCGTGCGTTGCCGACCCTGAAGAAACCTCTTACCCCCCTTTTGAAGAACCCCATGCTGTAGTCTCTTGGGAAAATCTTGGCAGGGAGCTCATTTATTATGTATTAAACACTTGTCTATCGCAGGTGTAAGATTTAGGTCGTGAATTTTACTTATGATAGTTTAAACTGTAGTAAAACACAATATGCCCCGTTCCCATGGGAATTTCAAAAAATCTTTCCATGATGTCCACTAATCATGCGTATAGTCAATTTCTATACAAATCTTATGTTTCTAGGGAATCATATATATTATGTATACTTTGGTCTTATTATTTTTTTATTAGGTGATTATGGAATGGTAACCCCGCCTGCGCTATTGGTGTACGCTGGCGGGGCACCAGTAAGAGATGATAAATGAGAATGAAACAGATCAGTTAATTGTTACAGTGAATTAACCAAAATATTTTCCAGGGGGAACCGCGTGGAGGTCGACCTGATAGCAATGAAGCTGTTCAATCCCTGTCACTAACAATCACTTTCCCCCTATTTTCTTTTTATTTAAAATAAATTTTATATTAATACATAGTCATACATGACACGTTTTTCTTTCTTTCCATTTATACATGGTAATGCCACAATTTTTTTAAATGTAGCAGGAAAATTAATTAATTTGTGAAAAAAAAAACATAATTATGTCGCTTTTGGTGAAGACATAGTAAGTAATTGAAACGTGAATAATTATACTAGTAATTATTTTTGTGGTAATTAATTATAGATATAGGTACCGTTTTAATAAATTTATTATTTATTTATTTATTTATAAATTGCTCACTCCACTTACGGTTTCCCAAAACGTGTAGTGGGCCATGACGGTATAGACTAATGTTAAAAACTTAAAAATAGATTACTTGTTTTGTGAACAATTCGTCAGATGGCTACGAAGTTAATACCAGAGGGAGACTTTGTACAAAAGTCGTTTGCTTCGGCACCTCTGTCCCATTCGTGTTTCTACCGTGAAGTAGTTGTGTTTGCATGGCTGTGTTTCGGTTTGAAGGGTGGGATATGGCAGTGAATGTACACGGTACAGAGGAATAACACCTGAGTCCTCAGGAATGGCAACGCATGGGGGGTATCATGAGCGAAACAGTATACTCTGTTATGTCCATGGTACTGCTCATGTCTATAGGCGACGGTTACCACTTTCCATCAGGTGGGCCGTCAGCTTGTTTGCCATTCCAAGTTACATAAAAAAGTCTATTAATAAAAAAATCAGATCGCATTACTTTATTAGCAAAGGTATTTTGATAGTTTCACAAAAACTCTACTAATTGAGACTTCATTCTAATTTCTTTATAATATTTAGGAAATACCGCCATGTAGGTCCCGGCATAGAATAGGCCACCCCTTCCTTTCCCGTGGGTGTCGTAATAGGCCACTAAGGGAGGCTAAGGGATGGACAGCAGCGTCACTCTTAAAACATATCCAAAGCCTAACTGCGGCTGCTAATCCGCCTGCCAAGCGTGGCAATTACTGGTAAACCCCCTAGGGTGAGGATTATGTTCAGCAGTGGACAGTTAAAAGCTGGTATGATGATGATGAGTGATGGAATGCAGCATGAATGTTAGCAATTGCTAAAATATAGAGCTGTAATTAACGGGTGGCCAAAGTCATACAAATAGGGTTTCTTTATATCATTTTGCAACTTAAATGACTCTAGAAACGGTCATTTTTACACCTTAATACACCTTTTTCACACACGAATTACATGAGTGATATTTATCTTATAAGAGCTATTAAAGGGAGACCGAGGCATAGTCACATCAGACAGATCAAGGAAGGAGTTGGTGTCGTGTCGTATCAAGAGGTGAAGAGACTCGCTGAAAATCGTAGTGAGTGGCAAGAGCTCCATCGACAAGAGAGCAGCTCCTAAATAGGATAGATAGATAGCAGAGCAATTATTATAATCAGCAATTCCTCTCTTTAGACGTATTCAGAGAAGATTTAAAGTTATATAAAAAATACGTTAGAAAGGAACTTCGGACTAACTCCGTTTGGTTAGACAGGAAAAAATCATGTTTAAATTGTTAATTATTATTGATATATTTATTTTCTTTTTTTTTGTATTGTCATATATATATATATATATATATATATATATATATATATATATATATATATATATATATATATATATATATATATAAATAGTAAAATAAAATAAAAAGTTTTAGTCCAAATTCCAATTAATTCGAAGCGCACATACGTCCGACGCCGTCTTGCAATATTCATCGGCCGCCTGATGACATACCGACTGTAATTAACGTTTGTATATACATGACATTCATCGCTCACCTCGCGTGATCCCACGGGATCGGGATCACACCATGGACATTAATGGAGATAGATGACGCAATCATCACAAACTATATAAAAACGAAACGTGCTGCACTTTTCTAGTATTCAATATTAGACATTTTATAGATATAAAAAGTGAATTGTTTTTTTATATACAACTTAGAATGGCATACAAGCTGACGGTCCACTTGATGGTAAGTGGGCCGTCGCCTATTGACATGAGCAGTGCCATTGACATAACAAAGTATACTGTTACGCCCATGATACCCCCATGCGTTGCCATTCCTGAGGACTCAGGTATTATTCCTCCGTACCCAGTAAATTCACGCCATATCCCACCCTTCTCGATGTGGTGCGTTGGGAGGCATACATACATATCTGTCACGCCTGTCTCCCATTAGGTTAGGCAGAAACAATGGAACGCCAAATGCTTCGATTCAAACAAACCTCTTTCGTTTCTTCCACATTCATCAATCTTTTCATATACGCTCGCCGCTTACGGGCACTTTTTATTGTATGATAAATTTATATGATGAATAATTATATGCTTTTAATTTACCGTCCAAACATTTTTCGATATAAATCTCAAGTAAATACTCCGAATTAAAATTAAGCTCGAGTGCGGATATTTTTTTTTTGTCATTAACAGTTATTGTACAGTTGCGCCATCTAATTCAATCTGTGTCTATGTGTAACACTAATTATGTTGTAATAAATATTTACAGAAGGGAGACTGTACAAAGTCGTCTACGTGGATATCCTCGTCTCAACTATAATTTGCCACCATGCAAGGCATTTACCAGAGTTGCTCATGTCTATAGGCGACGGTTACCACTTTCCATCAGGTGGGCCGTCAGCTTGTTTGCCATTCTAAGTTGTATAAAAAAAAATGCAAGTCAGCTGGCTTGCATGACATTTTCCAATAAAAATATTTTGTATTCTACTTAATTACTTAAATAATTACTTAAATTTAATATATGAATAGTATTATTTTATGAATCTTCGCCCAATTCGGGACTACAACCAACCAATTCTTGAATAGACCTGTATCTACTAGAAGCACCCGTTCACGAGTATGACGAATGAGCCAGTCATCGTTGTATTCGTCCATAGTATAAGGAGAAGTATATATATGCCATATTTCGTTCAAATTGAAGGCAGTGGCATTACAGTCTTTCAAGATTATCACATCCCAGCAGTCGTCAACTTGAAAATGATGCCTCTGGTATCAAAACTGTTTTTTTTTTCATTACCACCGTTATTTTAGTTCTGGGAGTTGGAAATGAATGAGATGCATTCATTTCCAACTCCCAGCAGCAGTATTTCCAAACAGATACAACACTGGCTGTGTAAGTTCCGGCATAGGATAGGCCACCCCTTCCTTTACCGTGGGTGTCGTAAGAGCCGACTAAAGGAACTTATGGTGGAGGGATGGGCAGCAACGTTTCACTAAAAACATCACCAAAAGCCTGACTGCGGTTGCCAACCCGCCTGCCAAGCGTGGCAAGTACTGCCAAAATCCTCCTTATGGAGGAGGCCTATGTTCAGCAATGAACAGTTACCGGCTGACACAAAGACATTGGAACCTTCAAGAAAAGAGGATACTCGTACTCTTTCTTAAAAGACCAACAACATATAATTTGTCTGATGTTCCTTAAACCTATGAGCGGCTAATAATCACTTACCATCAGGTGAGCCGCATGCTAGTTTACACCCTGTGTTTTAAAAAATATATATCTATAAAATAAATATTTCTTTTTATACAACTTAGAATGGCAAACAAGCTGACGGTCCCCCTGATGGAAAGTGGTAACCGTCGCCTATAGACATGAGCAGTACCATGGACATAACAGAGTATACTGTTTCGCTCATGACACCCCCCATGCGTTGCCATTCCTGAGGACTAAGGTGTTATTCCTCTGTACCCAGTAAATTCCCACGTCATATCCCACCCTTCCATCTGAAACATAGCCATGCAAACACAGCTGCTTCACGGTTGAAACACGAATGGGACAGAGGTACCCAAGCAATAGACTTTTGTACAAAGTCTCCCTCTGGTCATCATAATATTATACAATACCGATAATAAATTAATAAAAATAATACGGTATTCTATTTTTAATTAAGCGCAGCAATGGATTATCTCAGGATTAATAAAATAAAACAATAAAACACTAATGTAAAAACAAAATTGCCCCATCACTGATTGCATGAATCAGTGATCGGGCAATTCCGTTTTTATCCCAATTTTATCCTATTACAAGGCAATTCGAATCGGCAACGTTCGTAAAGTTATGTTCGGTTGTACTTGCAGATAGATGGCGGTGAGATCTTAAAGAAACTAGTTAGAGGTTGGTGACGAATGAGGACACCGGCTTGATCGATGCCCCACCATTATTCACCCGATAACATCACCTACCGTCGTTACCGCGTCCCGCGCCCGCCGCCCCACCCGCCTTTTACTGCTAGGGTTGCCACCTGTGTAACTAATATAAAAAGGAAATTTCCAGATAACGTATCGTTTAATATCTCCATTCCATATTGTTTTTCTATGTATGGAAACATAATTTAGACGTTAAGAATATGAAAATTCATACAGCCCTAAGATTTTATTGAAAAGCAGCCTATGTTTAAAATACTACAATGAAAGTCAATACATTGTCGTTTTGGGGAGGGAGGGATTATTAGTATACCAGTCCCAGTACCAGTCCCATTGCTAGCAATATACCTTGTCAGGCCGACCTCTACGTCGTCTCCCCTGGAAACCGTCGTGCTGAATTTTAGATGTATTCATCACGATGGGCTAACTGACCTGCCTTTACATTCTTACCTATTATCCCTCACTGGTGCCCCGCCTGCGCTTATGGTATACTTATCCCTATTATTGGGGGGAAAGAGATTGTTAGCAATGGATACTGAAAATTCCATTCCAAGCAATATACCCAACCAGATCGACCTCCTCGCGGTTCCCCCTGGAAACTATCATGGTTAATTCCTGATGAATTCATCATGATGAGCTAACTGGCCTGTTTTCATTCTCATCGATCACCCTTCACTGGTGCTCCGCCAGCGTATCCCGTTAGCGCAGGCGGGGTTACCATACCATTTTCACCCATCAAAAAAAAACACCATTATTTCCAATCCGTTCACCCCCTACACCATGAAACTATTTGCCAATAAATACATATCTAAATTCAGAAATATTTATATTTCTTGACGATTTAGAAAAACAATTTAATATTTGCCCTAAAAAATCATAATGATTAACTAGGAACAAGCCAAAAAGTCTCTCTAAATGTCATGCATACATGGACCGAGTTCTGGGAGCGAATGAAACAAGATATATCAGTTTAGAAATATTACCATACGGTGAACATGTAAAAAAAACTGTCATATACTCGTTATAAAACGATTAGATTAATAGGTAAGAAGATTTTATGCCTTCGACTACTACAGTGTATGTTTAAATTAATAGCTGACCGACCAAAGGTAGGCGTTAAATATTACTCGAAATGATTACCAACCCTGCATCGTCCCTTTAACCGCTGGCAATCCAATGTCCGCGAGTTACGATGTTTTCGCCTTTGGTGTACTTTACATGCATTTGCAAATTAGGAAGTTTTGGAAATGGTTATTTCTTAACATATCTATAACATTACATATAAATATTAAATATATACAAGTTTTTTTTTTTTATTAATATCTAATGTTATAACTTGACAAGGAAAAAAATTATATACGTCTCTAGACTACAAGCTTTTTAAGACAAATGCCACATTATAACCATTTACTGAATGTTTAAAACAACAAACAGGTTGCAAAGAAATATCTATTGCAGATTAAAAAATGAGAATTTGAAATTTTATTATGAAAATATAACATTAAAGAAGAAGTGTAAATAGGTCTATCTATCTATTCTATGAGCTGCACTCTTGTCGGTGGAGCTCTTGCCACTCACTACAGTTTACAGCGAGTCTCTTCACCTCTTGATACGACACGACACCAACTCCTTCCTTGATATGTCTGATGTAACTATGTTTCGATTTCCCTCTTCCCCTCCTTCCTTCTATCTTACCTTTTATTATAATGTATGTATTTTTTCTCTTCTGTCCTCAATAGTTTTTATAATTTGTCTCTTTTCCTTGACCCTAAGTTAATTAGGTGTAAATAGATACTTAATGTGAATTTATCGTGTAAAATATTTTTTCTTTTAACCATTTATAAAAAAGAAAATACTGTGAGTGGCAGCACAGAGCCTTGGAGTACTCCAACTTTAACGGGCAAAGTATCGAAACATACACCATCTATACAGGTGATATTGATGCTGTGCCCAGAAACTGGATACCCACCTGCACAATCAATCCACGAAAAGACCATATAATGGAAGCTTTAATATAAAAAATAACTGTTAATTCCGACCACGCAGACAAATTCGTACATATCAAATACTTATTAAAGTGGGGGGAAGGGATAGTTAGCAATGCTGATTATCAGTCCCATTGCTAGCAATATACCCTATCAGGTCAACCTCCACGTGGTCCCCCTGGAAACCATCGTGCTGAATTCCAGGTGTATTCATCACGGTGGGCTAACCGACCTGCCCTTTCATCCTCACCTATCATCTCTCAGTGGTGCCCCGCCAGCGTATACCGTTAGCGCAGGTGGGGTTACCATTTCGTTATCATCCATTAAAAAAAAAAAGAAAAAATCCTATTAAAGTATTTAACAATATATGTATGAACGCCTTACAAAAAGTAAGTTTTAATACTTACAACAAATTTTCAACAAGGAAACGAAAAGAAACAACAAAGTCTTCAAACAACAAACCAAGTCTTCTTAAGCCTCCTAGGACAATTTAGGTGCGAGACTCGAGGCGGATCCTTTAACCCGGCTTCAATTTCGGAGACAACTACCCTCGGTTCACTGTATCAAAGCTCTACCCTTGTTTAGGCGGTCTGCTTTCTTGTTCTGGTGGTAATAGTGGGTTGGACCCGCATCTATTCTCCCCGAAAATTTAATCCCCTTTTTTTTTATAAATAAACTGAATCGAACGAAAAATTCAGTGGCGCGAACAGCATACTGTTACGTATGAACGCAGATGGCGCTCACATAAATAGAAAGAAAGTTTTGCGTACAAAAATACTTGTCACTTTTATAAGGATTCACATATCTTCTCGACGAATATTCATAAATGTTTTATTTATAGCTACAAACCTAATATTGTTTTATTTTATAGCATTTTTAATATATTACTCTACCTACTACGTTTTTTTTATGGGTAAAAATGATATGGTAATCCCGCCTGCGCTAACGGGATAGGCTGGCGGAGCACCAGTGAAGGGTGATAGATGAGAATGAAAACAGGCCACTTAGTCCATCATGATGAAATCATCAGGAATTAACCATGATAGTTTCCAGGGAGAACCGCAAGGAGGTCGACCTGGTTGGGTATATTGCTAGCAATGGGATTCTCAGTCTCCATTACTAACAATCCCTTCCCCCCAGTGACAATGGCCTGGTCACATAGCTCGAAGAACCGACAATCGATGGGCAAGAAATGTTCTTGAGTGGCGACTGCGTACGGACAAAAGCAATGCAGGACAACCCCACACTAGATGGAGTGACGACCTGAATTGCACTGAACGCCGCCAATTTTGAAACTGTTCTTTAAAATATCTAGTATTAAATAAAAAGCTATTCATATTATGTAAATGATCCAGTAAAACCCTCAGCATTGTAAAAGAGCATACACGCCTGCATCGTAGAAGTGAGGTGTATTTATCATAACAGATATAAATCACAAGTATTCGAAGATAACAGATAACAGTTGTTCTTGCGATGTCATTATTTCTGTTAAAAATATCATTTATAATCCATCATACTCAAGTTATTTATTCACTATCAACAATCAACATATTCAGTATTCGATAACAGCCGGTCACTAGCATAAAATAACGGAACAGCCAATAAAATTATATTATCATAAATAAAAACGAGACACACCTAATACTTATTTGAAATAAACCAAAATTATATTAAGTTTCATAAGAAGAAATCCTGTTTGAAAAGCGAATTCTTAATTAAATCGTGTTATCTGTTATTTTGTTGATTAATCTAGCTCGCTCACACCCATTTGATATACTATCTATTGCTAAAACGAGATGCACCTAGTATTATACTTAAACGCATATTTGTATGTTATTTCCTTCCTAATGGGCCGTGGTTGAAAAAAATAACACCTGTTATTTAATAACAGATATTGGTGCCTGTTATTATCACGTAACAGTTATAACAGATATTATGTTTGTCCTGTTATTTTTAACCTACGTCTACCGCATCGTTAGAGCGCGCGAAGAGGCGCGGCGAGACGCGGCGGTAGACGGCGCGGGCGCTGCGCGACCGCTCGCATATTCATAGCGCATAATGGCGCATAATCGACGGCTGAGAGGGCGCGCATGAATATTGAACGGCGACCGCCAACTATCTCGAGTAAGTGATCCTTCTATTATTCAGTCCTACATAATACACCGTCAAAAATACTCATTGAAAATTGTAAAAAATCTTTTCATAAACATTGCTTGTTTGCGACCGGTCGTATAAGAACTTTTTTTATTGAAAAAAGAATACACCTAATATGGAAATACTTAGAACATTTGGGGCTGTCAATTTCTTTTTCTCTTTTGTACGCCGTATACTATTCCAAAGAGTCGATAATAAACACCGTCCCACGCGCGTTTCCTTCAATATTCCTCTACTGAACATCGTTTCTAAGAATTAATCTATACTTGTACTGAAATAAAAACGTTAACGAGGAATGTTAAAGATCTATACGTTCGAAAAATTAATAAGATTCATAATCGTGTGGTTACTTAAATAGATTTATTCTTATGTTTCTAACATCTAAAGTAATGTAATTAAATTATCTCACATTACTTACTTAATAAGTAGTAAGTATTTTATATTATTCTCAATTTCGTGTATAATATAGTATATGTCATATATGTGTAAGTATATTTGTTATTTATATATATTTATTCGTTTATATATGTAATTTTAGTATGTATGTATATCAATAATTACTAGTACCGCATTCGAGTATTCTGACACTTCCCTATGGTTGACTGGGAGAGAATACTTTTAGCATTAAGTCCGCCATGTACACATATATGTACTAATGAATAAATAAATATATAATAGCTATTATATATTACTAATGCGAGAGTAATTCTTATATCTGTGCCTCTAGTGAGAAAGGATATAACTCAAGTTATAGCCTTTTTCTTTTTTAGGCTACTTTAAATAAGCAAATTTTTCTCTTTCGAATGGTATAAGAATCGTAACGATATCTTTAAAAACAATAGAGATAGTAAACATGTAAAAGGCTACAATTAACTAAATATTTGTGGTAAAAAAGTCATAATTAGAAATAAAACTACAATATTTTACAAAAAATATTTTTGTAAAATGAATCAGTTCGATTTGAACCCTTTTACACCATTTAATAGCGATTATTTTTTATAGCGTAAAATACACAACATTGTTTTTCTTCAATACTTCAATAAAATAGTTTTAATTCAACTTAAAACTATTTTCACATCATAATTTTAATATTTTTGTTAAGTGTGATTAGGTATAATAGAATTATTTTTAAAACTATAGGTTTTACACAAAAACCGACAATTTCATAAGAAAGAGGAGAAAAAATTACTATAAATGCAATCATTGACTTGTTCAATTAGCAAATAATAAAAGCAGCAGAATTTTTTTTCTTTATTTAAAATAGTTTTTTGGCTCTCCTGAAAAGTGACCATTTTGAATTGAACCCTTTCTCACTAGAGGCACAGATATATCATTATTAAGTAGATAAATTACATAATAATATGTTCTTACAATGAGACTATTTCTTGGTAATTTCCTTTAATTTCAACATAATATATAAGTCAGAAGTTGCTATATACTTCCCGGCATAGAATAGGCCATACCTTCCATTCCCGTAGGTGTCGTAAGAGACGACTAAGGGAGAGCGAGGGATGGGCAGCAGTATCCCTCTTAAAACATCACTAAACGCCTAACTGGGGGGAAAGGGATTGTTAGTAAAGGGTTCTAATGAATCTATTGCTAGCAATACACCTTATCAGGCCGACTTCCACGTAGTTCCCCCTGGAAACCATCGTGAACAATTCTTGTTGAATACGTCACGATGGGCTAACTGACCTGCTTCATTCTCATCTATCATTCTTCACTGGTGCCCCGCCGGTGTATACCGATAACGCGGGCGGGGTTGCCATTCCATTATCACCCATTAAAAAAAAAGAACGCCTAACTACGATTACCAACAAACATGGCAAAACTTCCCTTATGGGGTTGGCCTATGTTCAACAGTGGGCAGTTAATGGATGATACAATGATGATGATGATGATATCAGTGACTAATTAGACACTCGTTATGTATAATTTATTATGATGAAACCTTTGTTCAGGCGCTGTTAACTAAATACTAAACATTTCACTCTAATTTAATATTGTGTCTCTAAAAGAATACTGATTCACTACTTTTTTTATGCAACTTAGAGTGGCAAACAAGCTGACGGCCCACCTGACGGAAAATGGTAATCGTCGCCTATAGACATGAGCAGTAACATGGACATAACAGAGTATACTGTCTCGCCCATGCTACCCCCCATGCGTTACCATTCCTGAGGACTCAGGTGTTATTCCTCTGTACCCTGTAAATTCACGCCATATCCCACCCTTCAAACCGAAACACAGCCATGCAAACACAACTGCTTCACGGTTGAAACACGAATGAGACAGAGGTACCCAAGCAGACGACTTTTGTACAAAGTCTCCCTCTGGTGGTGCAGTCAATTTATTAAAATAACAATTGTAAAACATTGATCATTTACACTGTTCACCGGTAAAGTCCGTAACAACGTATCCAATATATATGAGTGCCAATTAACTAGTCAAGTAACAAGCTAACTTGATAACAAAGTAACAACAGCTACGAAGTTAGCATCAACCCCTCTCGCTTCTAATCTCAACACCTTGCTTCATGTATATAATTTATTTACTAATTTCACAACTAAAAGGTTATATGTATTTGTTGGTAAGCGTGTCGAGTCTCCCATCCGAGAAATAGGTATTGGCGACCCGCACGCATGCTAAAGGTATAGGGGTTAAGGGGCCGCCTGAAAATCAACGCTATATAGGTAGGTACATCTCGCTGGAGCTGTACGTACTCGTATATAGCAACAGCTGCGGCGGCTCCTATTACCAGCAACATTAATTGTTCTTTTTTTCTTTTTGTTGTTTTAATTTTTTATTTTCTTAATAATGGTAATAAAGGTCATCTATCTATCTATCTATCTATAATTAATAATATAAATTATACTTCTACAACTTACAGGCACTTTCTTCCACGCACAACCACTCTTTGGAATCAACTTCCAGCAACAGTATTTCCGAACCGATACGACAACATAACCTTTAAGAAAACAGCATATTCCTTTTTAAAAGGCCGGCAGCACACCTGCAATGCCGTTGGTGTTGTGGGTGATCATGGGCGGCGGTAGTCACTTACCATAAAGTGAGCCGCATGCTCATTTGCCCCCTGTGTTGTAAAAAAAAACTTACTACTGTCACGAGAGTCAAATTAGTTCTCCAGTAAGTCGTGTTTCAGAATAAAGAGTTAATACAATATAAAAGCGTCGCATTGCATGATTTATGGTTTTTTAAATGCGGTAATTCTCTAATTAAGTACTCGACTACTCATTAAAGTATAATTGCAGAAAATGGTCTTTTTTTTCCGTAAAAATTAGATATTAAGCCAGTATTCTTGCTATATTAGCAAGTGGAGTGGATATAAGATTTTATTTCATGTCTAATGTATATTTTGGTCCTCAAATAATCTCTTACGGTATCGTGTGAAGAGAAAAACTGATGACGTACTATCATACTCTTACTCTGTCACTCCATAGAGAATAATTTAAGTAGTAAGAGAGTACTATTTAATAATATATACTATATATATATATATATATATATATATATATATATATATCTTCTATTAAAAACCATAAATAGTAAAATTACATGCAGTCCTGTACTCCCAAACTAGCGGTAACTGTTTATCAGGAGCCAGTGCCTTTCCAAGTAACCATTTAGTTATAGTTCTATATACATAAACAGATTGACAATATTTGATGACATAAAAATACTTTAGTATGTAACATATGTTTATAAGCGCGCGAGTGTGTTTGTGTGTGTGTGTGTGTTTGTGCGTGCGCGTGCGCGCGTGTGTGCGTGTGTGCGTGCGTGCGTGCGTGTGTGTGTGTGTGTGTGTGTGTGTGTGTGTGTGTGTGTGTGTGTGTGTGTGTGTGTGTGTGTGTGTGTGTGTGTGCGGAATGTGTGTGAGAGTGTGGTATGTGTTTTGTGTGTGCATGTGTATGTGTGTAAGAGAGAGAAAGAGAGAGAGAGAGTGAGTGTGTGTATGTGTATGAGAGTTATGTAAATAAACACACAGATTAATAACATAATTTTAATACCATTTCATAATCAGAGTACATTCCTTGAATGGCCATTAAAAATTGCGTATTCAAAGCACGACGTACCTACGTAATGTGAGCGGTGCTGTGCAAACTCAATTAATTCATGAACCGTGGGTAATTTTTGCACGGCGCAATTATAACGAGTGAGCAATCGGGCCGTAACTCAACGCTATCGCGCCGCGCAGCGATCGCAATAAAACCGCACGGTGGCCGCGTATCGCCCGCAGCGAGGACGCGGTCCGCTGCGATCGCTCTCATACATCCAACCGATTTATGAGATGTACGGATCGGATGTGGATTCAAATGATTTAAGAATCGCAATGGTTATTCCAGTCAGCCGACGTCAACGTTCGTGAACGTTACTACTATAGTTTTGTCTATTCGCGTTAGAACGCGTATACACGAAGGCCGTTCAAATTTAATGTAGTGTCTGAAATCTAACATTGCTTTTTCAAGTAATGTGATGTGATGTATCCTTTTGCGTGTTTTTTTTTTATACAACTTAGAATGGCGAACAAGCTGACGGCCCACCTGATGGAAAGTGGTAACCGTCGCCTATAGACATGAGCAGTACCATGGACATAACAGAGTATATTGTTTCGCCCATAATAACCCCCATGCGTTGCCATTCCTGAGGACTTAGATGTTATCCCTCTATACCCAGTAAATTCACGCCGTATCCCACCCTTCAAACCGAAACACAGCCAAGCAAACACAACTGCTTCACGGTTTAAACACGAATGGGACAGAGGTACCCAAGCAATCGACTTTTGTACAAAGTCTCCCACTGGTAAAGATTTTTTAAAATTTCAACATGAAGGAGAAACGACATCACACATTTACATGTGTGGTTAGACTTTTGGTAATGTTTTAATAGCTTCCCGTCCCTCGACCATTAAGTTCCCTTAGTCGCCTCTTACTACACCCATGAGAAAGCAAGGGGTGGCCTATTCTACGCCGACACCACAGGGACGAATTTTAATAAATAATCATAATTATTATTCAGACTCCTTGATGATCTGCAATAAAATGCAAGTAAAATATTGGCCGGTTGTATTCGTCGACGTGTACAAAAGTGAAATATCAAATGTTAAATATAAAATACTTTAATAGTAAGTGCTTTATATTATTCCCAAATTCGTGTATAATATAGTATATATCATATATGTGTAAGTATATTTGTTATTTATATATATTTATTCGATTATATATGTAATTTTAGTATGTATGTATATCAATAATTAATAGTACCGCATTCGAGTATTCTGACACTTCCCTATGGTTGACTGGGAGATAATGTTTTTAGCATTAAGTCCGCCATGTACACATATTTGTACTAATGAATAAATAAATAAATAAATAAAACACCACTTCCAGATCAAAATAAAACATGTTGGATTTTAATTCAAAGCTTCAGGAATATGACAATGAAAGTCGCATCCAATTTGATGCAGTAGTTTTTGCATGTCATAGAAACAAACATTTTAGTTATTGTTCTCGCTTCAATTTAATAACGATTATGAAGTCGTCTCATATCATTTTTCTTCTTAAATATTACCAACATTATCACTACATTATATAAAACAAAGTTGCTTCCCATCTATCTGTCCCTATGTATGCTTAGATCTTTAAAACTAGGCAACGGATTTTAAATGCGGTTGTACTTCAAGAGGAACGTTCATACGTAAAATATAAAGAGGTTTCTTCAGGGTCGGCAACGCGCGCGTAATATATTGCGCGCGGTATTGCAGGTGTTCATAGGCTACGGTAACCGCTTACCATCAGGTGGGCCGCATGCTTGTTTGCCACTTCAGTGGTATAAAAAAATGCATAATATAGTAGAAAAACATTGACAATTTTAGAGGTTTCTAATGCGTTATAATTTAATTTAGTAAAAGTGAGATACTTATATCGAAACAAAATAGCCAAGTGTGTACTTACGAGACTGTTCAAGTATTCATTCTCGGGCGTCCCTGTGATGTGCTAACTTCGTAGACGTATAACTCTTAGCAAATAATCCGGTCCTTGGGGACTAAAAGTTGCTGACCTGCGGGACGACATAAATGATATGAGCATCTAACACATTAATAGTTTGAGACTTGAAATGTATTGCATACTATTTATTTTCTAGTACAAAAGTCGATTGCTTGCGTACCTCTGTCCCATTCGTGTTTCAACCGTGAAGCAGTTGTGTTTGCATGGCTGTGTTTCGGTCTGAAGGGTGGAATATGGCGTGAATTTATAGGGTACAGAGAATTGTGCCGTGTGGTCTCGGTATAGGCCACTTCTTCCTTTCCCATGCGTGTCGTAAACGGCGACTAAGGCGAGGAGTGGGCAGCAGCATCCCTCTTAAAACATTACTAAAGACTAACAGCGACAGCGGTTACTAATCTGTTTGCCAAGCATGGCAACTAATGGCAAAAAACCCCTTATGGAGGAGACTACGTTCAGCAGTGGACAGTTAACGGCTGAGCGAATTGGCAACCGCAATTTGGCTTCTGGTGATATTTTATTTTAAAATCTCTTTACCACAAGCTCCCTTAGTCGCCTCTTACGACACCCACGGGAATGGAAGCTGTGGCCTATTCTATGCAGGGATCTTAGTAGCAAATTTTCATTCGAACCCGTTCAGGAAATATTGGGTAAAAGAGTAACAAGTATCCCTCTATCCTTACAAACTTTCATAATATACAAATAAATGTTTATTTGTTGCATCTTAGTACCTTAACAACTTAATTAATCACTATGAAATTTGATATAAGATAGAAGAAGTAGACTATTTACTCTGATCACAATGACAATGTCTCTTTACTAGGTACGTAAAATACTTTGTATTGAGATTCCCCACCCAAACCCACTATTTTAAACATTTTGTTATTGACTTTTCATAGGTAAGCACACTGCATTGCGTAATGAGGTTCCGAGATCGATTTCCGAATAGGCCTACTCAAGGAATCAACACTTCTAAATTGTCTTGAGCATAGGTGTTTGGGTTGTACCCCAAGATGATTATTGCGTGGTTCCTCATAACACTGGGTATTCTATTCCTAAGGCCTGGATTGTGCAGTTCGTATAATCACACCAACTGCACATCTTAAATCATCTATATAAACATGTAAATACTTATTTATTTAATCTGTTTAGTTAAAAGATTAGATCATGTTTGGAAGCCATATACATGCAACGATTATTGCCCTCAGATAACACCAAAAGTTATAAAACCGAGTAGTATTATTTTTAAAGCAACTTGGAATGGCACACAAGCTGACAGCCCACCTGATGGAAAATGGCAAGCATCGCCTGAGCAGTACCATGGACATAACAGAGTATACTGTTACTCCCATGATACCAATCCTGAGCCCATGCGTTTTTCTGAGGAGTCAAATGTTATTCCTCTATAACCTATTAATTCACTGCCATATCCCGCTCTTCAAACCGAAATACAGCAAACACAACTGCTTCACGGTAGAAACACGAATGAGACAAAGGTGCCCAAGCAAACGACTTTTGTACAAAGTCTCCCTCTGGTAAATTAATATTCAATAGCACCAATTAAATTTAGGCCCATTGTCAAGGATTATGATTTTCAATACCTTAAGCAGTGTTAAAAAGAAAGATATGAAATTGATTCTAGAAGAAGCCGTCTCAGTTTCATTTCTGTTGCTTTCTACATATATTTTCGTGTAACGGCGAGCAAAAAATAATACGTGTCGCGTGCCCCAGCTCGGGGGAGTTTCTTGAAACAGTTTGCATTATGATAAAGTCGAAATTTGTTTTAAACCGCTGCAAGGTGTCGGGTGTCGGCATGAATAATACATGCAGATTGCGAACGGCGGACGGACGCGACAACCACTTCTTCTGTGTTTTGCATATTTTTAAAACGTTCTCTGAAGGGCTGCCGGGGTTTGTGTCGTAAACTGTGCACTGTTATATTTAAACTCTGTGATATTTTTCTTACATTAAGGTGAATGGACTAATGGATAACACGACAACTTTGTGATTTTCACCTGTTTCAGATTTCGCATGGGAGGTTTAGCCATCTTATTATTCCTTGCCTTGAAATAAGAATATTTGAACATTTACTATGAGACTTCATAATAAACCAAACTGTTTCCAGCGGTTTTGCTAAATGAATGAAATTAAATAGATTTTTCTATTTATTTATTGTAATAAATAGTCGTTTTACAGTACCACGCCAGCAGTTGCCGCGCTTGGCAAGCGGATTGACAACCGCAGTTAGGCTTTGGCGATGTTTTAAGAGGGACGCTACTGCCCATCCCTCGCCCTCCCTTAGTCGTCTCTTACAACACCCACGAGAAAGGAAGGGGTGGCCTATTCTATACCGGAGCTACAAAGCTCTTGGCCCTACGTTGCTATATAAGATAGCTTTTATACAAAATATCCATTTAGTAAAAATATATAATCTGTGGCTTACAGATACTCACAAATGTCAACAGAATACATAAAATATATTTATTTTTTACGCCAATATATTATTCATTACAATTTTCGAGGATAATGAACAAAAAAAAAATAAATGTTCAAGTAGAAAAAAGGGCATTTTCTGAGCAATTTCTCCCAAACAACATTAAGGTTCGCCGCTGTAATGTTCTAACTTTGATAGAAGATTTATGTGTAGCCGTGAAGTAAACTTACTCCATTTTTTTTCTGTTCATTCCAGCAAAATTTACAGATGAAAATAACTATTACCTGTTTATAAACTTGCCAATTTTGTCTTTCAATTTAATCTCAATCCTTTAAAAATAAGACAAACTATACATCTGGGGGGAAAAGGGATTGTTAGTAATGGAGACTAAGAATCCCATTGCTAGCAATATATCCAACCAGGACGACCTCCTCGCAGTTCCTCCTGGAAACTATCATGATTAATTCCTGATGAATTCATCATGATGGGCTAACTGGCCTGTTTTCATCCTCATCGATCACCCTTCACTGATGCCCCGCCAGCGTATCCCATTAGCGCAGGCGGGGTTACCATACCATTTTCACCCATCAAAAAAAAACTATACATCTAAATGGTATTTCTCTGATTTGATGCAAATTTAACGAATTGGAAAAACAATTGTTTGTTTTTATACAACTTAGAATGGCAAACAAGCTGACGGCCCACCTGATGGAACGTGGTAACCATCGCCTATAGGCATGTGCAATACCATGGACATAACAGAGTATACTGTTTTGCCCATGATATCCCCCATGCGTTGCCATTTCTGAGGACTCAGGTGTTATTCCTCTGTATACTGTAAATTCACTGCCATATCCCACCCTTCAAACCGAAACACAGCCATGCAAACACAACTGCTTCAATATTCGTATGAAAATATATAAAAAAACATACTCTAATTACGCAATCCGTATTAAATTATACCCAATTTTTATGAAAATATTGATCGTTCATAGTTTTTACTATGGCAGGTAATGGGAACATGGTTTTGTTACCATTCAAAAGTTGTTTTTTTTTGTGGGATACAATATTTAACTATGGATAACATGTTCTTCAAGACTGAAAGAAATCTCTTTTAGAGATAAGTTCGCCTTTGCTAACATTGTTATTAACTTATTGTTGTTACTGTATGTTTTAGTGCAATGAATAATATATATATATATATATATATACAATTATTAAAATACGAAATTCATATTCCAGTTATTGCTATAGTAACTGAAAAAGTTAATCCATGTTGCGGCTTGAATTGAGACGACAAGATTAGTAGAGATGAATAATTTATCTGACTTGTAACTGATAAGATTAACAGATAAAAACGATCTCATATATTTAATACGAATAAAGAAAAAAGAAATCCAGATAGAAATAGAAGGTGACCCATTAACCCACCACCACCATCACCAGAGAGAGACTTTGTACAAAAGTCGATTGCTTGGCCACCTCTGTCCCATTCGTGTTTCAACCGTGAAGCAGCTGTGTTTGCATGGCTGTGTTTCGGTTTGAAGGGTGGGATATGCCAGTGGATTTATAGGGTACAGAGGAATAACACCTGAGTCCTCAGGAATGGCAACGCATGCGGGGTATCATAGGCGAAACAGTATACTCTGTTATGTCCATGGTACTGCTCATGTCTATAGGCGACGGTTACCACTTTCCATCATGTGGGCCGTCAGCTTGTTTGCCATTCTAAGTTGTATAAAAAAAAAGTCCCAGAATGTGCAGTACAAAATAAAAAATTAGGCTTCTTAATTAACAAATTATTAAATCTTTTAATGTATTCACTATGAATTATGTACAATAAAGATTTTACAATACAATACAATAACTGTCTTATTGCACTGCACGTATAAACATAGATTTGGCTCCATAATCCTCACATACCACAAAAACTATGGGTTTTAACCCGCAAACTTTAAATTTTTTTCATACATCACCCTCATACACTGCCATATCTCAGAACTAGGATGTAAAGCTACCGTATTTTATAATTTCACTGCCACATCCAACCCTTCAAACAGAAACATAGCCATGCAATCACAGATGCATCGACAGCATCGACTTTTGTATAAAATCTCCCCATAATACATTTTTTACAATACAGGGCAAACGAGCATGCGGCTCACCTGATAGTAAGTGACTTTTTTTTTTATTTATTTCAAGTAAACAGTTACATAGACAATATATATACTTAGTGCTGCGAAACTGCATTGCAGCTTGTCTGCAGCTTTGCGCTCTTCTGTATACAGCTTTATAAACAATTATAAACTTATATCCCAATTCTATATACTAAACTTATATCTTTAGACATACATATACACAGATATGCATATATACACATATATACACATACATATATATACAGACACACATGCATATACTAAGTGGATGTTAACAGCAAAGCATAACTGACGGAATTTTGATAATATTGACTGACTACCGCCGCCTATGATCATCCACAACACCATCGGCATTGCAGTTGTGCTGCCGGCCTTTCAAAAAGGAATATTTCCAAAGTATTACGTAAAGCAATAAATGATTAAAGAAGTCTGCGCCTAGTACAAGAGCAAGCACAGTGCAAACTTCACCGCAGCCATTAATTAACAAAGTTCTAATCGAACTAGTCGCCTCTAGTTATATTCAAGTATTCTCTTGTCTTACCATAATAATATTACTACTTTACAATTAAACTTAGTGCCACCTAGTCCTGGCATAGAACAGGCCACCCCTTTCTTTCCCGTGGCTGTCGTAAAGGCGACTAAGGGAACATAATGGTTAAAAATCTCCAAAATCTGACCACCGTTGCCAACTCGTCTGCCAAGCATGGCAATTACTAGATAAAACTCCCAAATAGAAGGAGGGCTATGTCCAATGATCATTTAACGGCTGATATAAATTTTTCGACACTTTGTTTGCCATTAAATAGTTTAGTCTTCTAATCAATATAACAGAACAGAATAGAACATATAAATACTCATATGTTTTTTTTTATACAACTTAGAATGGCAAACAAGCTGACGGCCCACCTGATGGAAAGTGGTAACCGTCGCCTACAGACATGAGAAGTATCATAGACATAACAGAGTATACAGTTTCGCCCATGATACCCCCCATGTGTTGCCATTTCTGAGGACTCAGCTGTTATTCCTCTGTACCCTGTAAATTCACTGCCATATCCCACCCTTCAAACCGAAACACAGTCATGCAAACACAACTGCTTCACGGCAGAAACACGAATGGGACAGAGGTACGCAAGCAATCGACTTTTGTACAAAGTCTCCTTCTGTTTTTTCTAATTCACGCAAGAAAACCCAAGGGAAGCGGGTTAGTAATATATAAAAGTAGATACCAAGTGCATTTCTCCTTCATTTTAACAAGTTTTGTCGCTGAGCTGCAATAATAAAACACATATTTCCTTTGTCGCTCCGACGATAAACTGTTTGTGCTGTTAAGTAAAGTGAATAACGGGAAACATTGGGCGTAGGTGCCTTCACGGGACAAAGGAGCACGTGATATATGTGTATCTAGTGTCACGTATCTCCAGTCCGTCGCTAATTGAACTAGACACAACCTAAGCAATTTATAATATCACTTATACCAAGTATTCTAAATATAGTATGAAGCCATGAAATCATTTGTGAAAGGTAATATTTAAAAGGAAAGAAGACACTAAAAAGAATGGATGGATAATGTTCCCGGGTAGGAACAGAGGGGTTTTTTTTATGGGTGAAAATGGTATGGTAACCCCGCCTGCGCTAACGGGATACGCTAGCGGAGCACCAGTGAAGGGTGATAGAATGAAAACAGGCCAGTTAGCCCATCATGATGAATTCATCAGGAATTAACCATGATAGTTACCAGGGGGAACCGCAAGGAGGTCGACCTGGTTGGGTATATTGCTAACAATGCGATTCTCAGTCTCCATTACTAAAAATCCCTTTCCCCCCGGAACAGAGGGTTAAAAGCGCCGAAAAATAAAATATCTATTCGTCTATCGCTCAAAGGATAGTCAGAGATAACTGAGCGCCAAAGATCTCTGTCGTTACCCACATCTGTTACACGATCTACTTTCATCACAGGCATACACGTTTCCAGAGACTCTTAATCCTTCCATCAGATAGCAAATGACACAAAGCAAATGAAAGCAAATGACTTTCACCTCCTTTGCATGTTAATATGTCCCAAAAGTAGTTTAAAAAATAAACTTAAAAAAGTCTTATTGGAGAAACAAATTCAAAACAGTTGAGAAACAGACGCTTCACGTTCTTTTTTTAAATTTTTTTATGATGCTGTCATTGTTAGGTGCGAAAATTTATTCACAGTTTGTTCTTTTCGGTTTTGATTGTTTGTGTATTTGTTGTAATGTTTTATGTATTTGTTGTAATGCTTTATGTATTTGTTGTAATGTTTTATGTATTTGTTGTTAAGCGTGTTGAGTCTCCCATCCGAGAAATAGGTATTGGCGATCCGCACGCATGCTAAAGGTAAAGGAGTTAAGGGGCCGCCTGAAAATCAGCGCTACATAGGTACATCTCACTGGAACTGTACATACATTTTTAGGTGGTAGAGCCACGCTGTAATACCATATGGTATTGCAGCATGAATGGGCCGGCTCGACCGGGGAAGTACCACACCCTCACAGAATACCGACGCTAAGTGGTTGCACTTTCAGTGCGATCACATTCCGTACGGTGAGTGAGGAGGGGAGGCCCATCCCATACCCATCCCATACCCATCCCTTTCTATTCCTAAAATCCTTTCCCCAACCCCGTCCCCCTATCTTACAACACGCAACCATGGCAGTGGAATTAAAAAAAAAATAGCATACCCCAGGGAGGTACCAGTAACCATGTTGCTGGAGAATCCTCTCTCGAGCAACCACGCTCGGGCTGCCCTGCGTATTCTGGGGGGGGCAAAATTCCGCTCTTTGGAACCAAGGGCAAACGGAGCAAGATTTCTACGGCATCCCCTTCGCTCAATGTGAGCTTCTGCAATATCAGGGGATTACATTCTAACCTAAACGCTGTCCACCACCACCTAGTTATTTATTTATATAAACGGCGCGGCCGGCATTGCTCTTTCTAACGGAGACACAGATATCCTCTCCAAACGAAACTTCATACCTGACGTACCCGGGCTATAAACTTGAACATTGTTTTGTTTCGCGTGCCGGTGTATGCGCGTATGTCAGAGAGGATATCTGCCAGAGAGGATGTCGCTGCCTTGGAACTCTTGAAGGTACGGACCTGTCTATTTTATGGCTGCGCGTAGACTGCAATGACCATCCTCGCGTCTATGCATGCCTATACAGGTCCCACAGCGGTAACATCGAAACCGACCAACTCATTGAGCACGTCCAAATGGCTACAGATTCCCTGCTCGAACAGATTCCTTCCGCTGAAGTCGTGATTCTTGGCGATTTTAATGCCCACCATACCGAATGGCTTGGTTCACGTACAACCGACTATGCGGGAAGATCTGTTCATGACTTTGCTTTGGCTTATGGTCTGACGCAGCTTGTTTCCTCGCCTACGCGAATACCTGATGTGTTGGACCATTCACCTTCACTGTTGGACCTTCTGCTGACCACCCACCCAGACAACTATGTGATTTCCGTCGAAGCTCCGCTGGATCGTGGATCACAGTCTGGTGTATAGATGAAGGTGCCTCTCATGAGTCCGATTCCACCACGTTCCACGGAGTAGACGTCGTGTCTGGCACTACAGGTCAGCGGACTGGGATGAGATGCGGATTTTTTCGCATCTTACCCATGGAGGCGGGTTTGCTTCACACTGGATGATCCTGACGCCATTGCCGATTCCATTGCTGATGTGGTGCTTCAGGGAATGGAATTATTTATTCCTAACTCTGTGGTGCCCGTCGGCGGAAATCCCAGCCCTGGTATGGAGCCTCTTGTAGAACAGCATCTCGTCTGAAACAGGAGTGCTTCCTAACCTGTTAATAGGCTAATAAATGACGGTGTGGCGTCGCGAGATCCTAACACCAGTGCTCTCAAAAAGAAGTATAACTCTGCCTCTAGGTCTTTCAATAAGAGTTATAGAATCTCTCCACAGCTAGAATCAGAGCATATTAGTAGAATTGGCAAGAGATTGGCTAGTTTGCCCTCTGGGACTCGATACTTTCTGGTCTCTTGCCAAAGCTGCACATGGGAATTTCTGTAAGTCATCTTTTCCACCATTGCGCAGGGAGGATGACTCGTTGGCCCAGAGAGCTAAGGAAAAGGCCGATCTTCTTATATCCATCTTTGCGTCAAACTCGACATTGGATGACGGGATGAAATCACCACCGACCATCACGTGTTGTAGGAGCTCTATGCCTGACATTAAATTCACGCAAGCTCAGTGCATGTAGAGCACTTTCTCCCTCCTCCATAAGTCGAGTGGGCCCGATGGTATTCCTCCAATTGTGCTTAGGACGTGCGCACCAGAGTTGGCTCCGGTTCTTACGCGTCTTTTTCGGCTTAGCTACTCATCGGGCATAGTCCCAAAGTTTTGAAAGACTGCTCTGGTGCATCCGATCCCTAAAAAGGGAGATCGCTCAGATCCAGCTAACTATAGGCCCATAGCTATCACTTCCTTATTCTCGAAGGTTATGGAATCCATCATTAACCGTCAACTGCTCCGGTACCTAGAAGAGCACCAGCTGATCTGTGATCGCCAGTACGGCTTTCGACAGGGACGTTCGGCTGGTGATCTTTTAGCTGACTTAACACACCGATGGGCAGTGGCAATCGAGAGTAAGGGAGAGGCCTTAGCAGTTAGTCTGGATATCGCGAAGGCCTTTGATCGGGTGTGGCATAGAGCGCTGCTTTCAAAGCTACCTTCATTTGGGTTGCCTGCGAGACTGTGCATTTGGGTCGCCAGTTTTCTCAAGGAACGTAGCATTAAGGTCGTAGTCGACGGAGCATGCTCTGATTTAAAACCTTTGAATGCTGGTGTCGCGCAAGGCTGTGTAATATCTCCGACTCTGTTTCTTCTGCATATCAATGATATGTTACAGATAAGTAATATTCATTGCTATGCAGACGACAGTACAGGAGATACATTATATACCGGTCATGCAAAGATCTCGCGGGCACATACCGATGAGTGCCGGAATAGACTTGTGTCTGAAATCGAAACTTCACTCCATCAAGTTTCGATCTGGGGTGAACAAAATCTTGTCCAATTTAACCCCAAAAAGACACAAGTCTGCGCGTTTACCGCAAAAAAGACGCCGTTTGTCGTATCTCCTCACTTTCAGGGCACTTCCCTTGATAAAAGTCGAGTCTAGGAATTCTGGGCGTTGATATATCTTGCGATTTCCAGTTTTGCGGTCATCTGGAGGAGAAGGCTAAGATAGCTTCCAAAAAGTTAGGTGTACTCAATAGGGTGAGACGATATTTCATGCCAGAACACCGCCTGAAATTATATAAAGCCCAAGTCAGGCCGCATATGGAATACTGTTCTCACCTGTGGGCAGGAGTGCCACAGTACCAACTCCTTCCGTTAGACCGCATTCAAAGTCGGGCGGCTCGAATTATCGATAGTCAACGCCTTACTGTCCGACTCGACCCACTGAAACTGCGCAGAGATGTTGCATCTCTGTGCATCTTCTACCGAATTTATCATGGGGAGTGTTCTGAGGAATTGTTCGGATTGATACCTGCTGCTGATTTTCACCACCGTACAACCCGCCACAAACTAAAGTTTCATCCCAATCATCTGGACGAGTGGCGGTCTTCCACCGTGCGTTTTTCAAGGCACTTTCTTCCACGCACAACCATTCTTTGGAATCAACTTCCAGCAGCAGTATTTCCGAACCGATACGACAACATAACCTTCAAGAAAAGAGTATATTCCTTTTTAAAAGGCCGGCAGCACACCTGCAATGCCGCTGGTGTTGTGGGTGATCATGGGCGGCGGTAGTCACTTACCATCAGGTGAGCCGCATGCTCGTTTGCCCCCTGTGTTGTAAAAAAAAAAAAAAAAAAAAAACATATATAGCAACAGCTGAGGCGGCTCCTATTACCAGCAACATTAATTGTTCTTTTTTTCTTTTTGTTGTTTTAATTTTTTATTTTCTTAATAATGGTAATAAAGATTATCTATCTATCTATCTAAATGAAAATTAAAAAAAGAAATTGATAATACATTAGTGTTTTTTTTTTTTAATATTGCTTATGCTATTAGTATATTTGATAAAAAAGCTACGCGCTATCGGTTTAAACTACCTATTTATCACCATGATGTTTATGGTAGTCTAATATTGAGATGAGGGGGGAAAGGGATTGTTAATGTGGTCTAACTAACCCATTGCTAGCCATATACCCTATTTCTTTTTAAGTTTCAATATTAAATTAATTTTGATTTAAATTGTTTTAGCTAGTAATACATAAGTATATAAGGTGCCTTTTGTTAACTATGTGTGTGTAAATATCATAGATAATGGATCACTTGCAGAATACATCTATATTTTTAAAACTAAGCAATATTCTTTCCCATAAAGCATTATAGAGTTATATAAACTGTGGTAACTGTTTAAATCGAAGCATTTGGCGTTCCATTGTTTCTGCCTACCCTAATGGGAGACAGGCGTGACAGATATGTATGTATGTATGTATAAACTGTGGTATTATGATATCATTCTGTGCCGCGGGCGATACTCGTAAGTATCATGTTGCCATTTTGTATTCCCCCCATCTCGGTTCCTTCTTGTTTCTCAGATTAAAACATTGTATGCATGATCAACCCTCGATCTCTCCCAGTTCAATATTCAAATACTTTCTATACAGTAACAGCTGTGTTTCTTGCCCGTTCTTCCCAGCTGAATTTGCATTCCGAATTGGGCGATAGAATAATAAAAAAATGTCTATTGAGAAATGCTTATAATTAAGTTTACTTGATAAAAAAATATCTTTAGTTATTTATTTATATATTGACAAATAATTTACAATTTTTTTTTTGGTACATAGATAGAGAACTTGGGATACTGCTATAAAATCATGCAATCCATATAGAAAAAGGCGGGTATGCAGATTTTATTGTAAATATTGTCAATAACAATAGACAAGAGGGAGACTTTATACAAAGTTGTTTGCTTGGGTACCTCTGTCCCATTCGTGTTTCAAGCGTAAAGCAGTTGTGTTTGCATGGCTGTGTTTCGGTTTGAAGGGTGGGATATGGCGTGAATTTACTGGGTACAGAGGAATAACACCTGAGTCCTCAGGAATGGCAATGCATGGGGTGTATCATGGGCGAAACAGTATACCCTGTTATGTCCATGGTACTGCTCATGTCTATAGGGGACGGTTACCACTTTCCATCAGGTGGGCCGTCAACTTATTTGCCATTCTAAGTTGTATAAAAAAAAGACAAATACAAAAATTGTACAAATATTTGCTCATGTCTATAAGCGACAGTTACACTTTCCATTAGGTGAAGCGTCAGCTTGTTTGCCATTCAAAATTGCATAAAAAAACCACATAAAATATCTGCTTCGTATTAAATAATAAAATTTAAACAAAAATATTCTAAACACAGTCTAGTCACCTCCGCTTTGATACATCATGCGTGAAGATACTGGAGGGTTGAAACATTGTTTTGTGCAAACTGGACTGTCGAACGCAAACCAGCTTTGTCTTCTAATGTAAATATTAATATGTCTCCACGTGAGGTAGTGGCACAAAACATTTTTAATCCTGCACAACACAAATAAAGTGACAGGTGCCAGCTCTCGTGAAAACCAACAACCAACTGCGTTTAATATGCTTCGAACTAACTGGAGTTTCAGTGATTCAGAGAACGTTTAAATAAAATGTCGCGCTTCAGTTTATTAATAGCTTTGAAGTATTTATTTCAATTATAGTTATGTAAGATTTTCAATGGACTTAAGAAAACTCGACTCTCTCAGTTCGGTTTTATTTTTTTATGTTTGTCACCTCATAACTCCGTCAATTGAAGAACCAATTTGGAAAATTCTTTTTTTTATCTGAAAGGATATACTTACAGATTAGTTCTATAATTTTTTTTATCAAAATCGGTTCAGCGATTAAGTTGTTAAATGAAAATAACTAATTTTACCACAATTAAAGTTTTTTTTTTCGTTGTGAAACACAATATTACATTATTTACGAAATAAAGTCTATGTTAGTTTACTTAAAGTCTAAATTAAAATTATTCCGATAGCAAGAGGCATTGCATTTTTCTGATTTAAGTGGTCAACACTAACACCCACAGCTAACGGAAGCCAAAAGCGACTGCCAAATAACTACTTGACGACTCTCCACGACACTACACTCAGCGAACTGGCAACTAACGTTTGTAACAAGGGTGCTATATGATTTGCTATTTAAATTATATAATCAATTTATACTTGCTGTATCCCGCGGATTTATCCACATCAATCTGTATATAAAGGACCCTGTGTAATAATTTAGGATATAACCAACCCGTGTAACAAATTTCATTGAATTCCGTTTAGTAGTTTTAACGTGAAAGAACCACAAACATCTATCCATTCATCTGTCATTACAAACATTCGCATTTATAACATTAATAAGGAAAGAAAGAAATATTTATATTCAAATTAACTTAGATTTAATCATTTTGAATGTATATATATATATATATATATATATATATATATATATATATATATATATATATATATATATATATATATATATATATATAAGAGATATATATTACATATATATTTATATATTTATTTAAAAGGCGGCCTTATTGCACCAATAACAAGAGACAACAAATACAGTAAATATTAATGAGTAAAAATACAAAAGCTGCCTTATTATATAAATATCTTCATATACAAACATATATAGAGGACATTGATAAATATATATATATATTTATATATATATATATTTTTGTTTTTTTTGTTTTTATATATATATATATATATATATATATATATATATAATATACACAATTAAATATATACATAACATACACATACTTAACAGCACACACACAACAGAGAAAAAAATGACGAAGGAAAACGAAGAGAGAACACAGGAAAATAGTACTAAAGTGATATATATATATATATATATATATATATATATATATATATATATATATATATATATATATATATATATATATATCATCATCATCTTGTTACCCTTATCCCAATCATTTGGGGTCGGCGTAATATGATTTTATCCATATTACAAAAAGATTTGGTTTTTAGTTTTACGACCGGCCACCTGCCTGACGTCAACCCTTTTTAGGAATATGTATATATATACTTACACATATGTAATATTATATTTTTGTAATTTTTGTGTATAATAAAGAATAAATAAATAATTTTTTTTTCATTACCGCCCATTCGAAACGCAATTCAGCCAAAACGAACGGGCAAGAAACTCAGCTGTTGCTTTTTTCAAAAAGTTTAACTACTTAAATAATAAAAAATGTGAATACAAACAGACCATAAGATATAACAATAGAATATAGGATTATACAATTTATATATTATATTACAATAACATTATCAAATATTCAAATATTTTGTTTAATTCCGCTACCGTTAGTATGTGTGACTGCCAACACTCGAAGATTGACCATCACTATTACTACCAGAAGTTCCACTGTCTTTTATATTATAGACAGTTTTGCAGTTTGGATACCAAACGGTAAATAATAGGCTCCAAGTAGCTATCTAATAATTTGTTTGAAGATGTCCCGTTCAGAGATGAAACACGTGTCTCCAAACGTGAGTAAACAAAATGGCCGTCGGAGATCGATAATTAATATCGGTTGTGAAACTTCTAGTGTTGGCAGTCACATGCATACTAATGGTAGCGGAATTAAACAAAATAATTCAAATCAAATAACCAGTGATATGGAATGCCGCAAGATAACTCCTAGTTCAGTAAAATAAATCAATGTGTAACATTACAGGGTCAAGAAACAACTTATTATAAAAATACTAATACAAGTAATTATTAATTTATTTTCTACAATATGAGATATTTTGTGACCACAAAAGATTGTAATTTTAGTTAGTCACGTTTTATATATTACTAAAAAACTAGATATACATAAACCCAATCTGAAGGGAAAGGGATTGTTAGTAATGGAGACTGAGAATCCCTTTGCTAGCAATATACCCAACCAGGTCGACCTCCTCGCGGTTCCCCTGGAAACTATCATAGTTAATTCCTGATGAATTCATCATGATAGGCTAACTGGCCTGTTTTTATTCTCATCTATCACCCTTCACTGGTGCTCTGCTAGCGTATCCCGTTAGCGCAGGCGGGGTTAAAAAAAAAAACCAATCTGAACGAACAATTAAAAACATTTCATTTAAAAAATGAAATTCAGTTAGGTTTTAAATAATTAATTTAAAATATTCCAATTATTTGAAATATTTAACAAAGGTTTTTAAACTGAAAAGCAAATCGGAACGTCTGACTGACACGAGCGCATTGGAAAAGCCACTGCAATTCGACCATTTTTCGTATTTTGGCTGTAAATCTACTCGTATATTCTGGGTATAGAAATGCACTGGGATATTATTATTGTATACTTATTTTTATTTTATTCATTTGTACAAATATGTGTACATGGCGGACTTAATGCTAAAAGCATTCTCTCCCAGTCAACCATAGACAAGTGTCAGAATACTCGAATACGGTACTAATAATTATTGATGTACATATAATACTAAAATTACATATATAAACGAATAAATATATATTAAAAACAAATATTCTTACATATACATAAAATATATTTTATTATACACGAAATTAAGAATAATATAACGTACTTACTGCTCGGATAAAGTAAAAAAGTGAGCATGAACGTTTTTTTAAGGACAGTTTAGTCGTAAGTCTCTTAATGGTATCAGGAAGTGCGTTCCAGAGCCGTGAAGAATGTAGGAGAAAAGAGTTTGAAGCGAAACCAGTACAGTGAGAGGGGATAGATAGTTGGAGAGTATTACTGGAATGAAGGTTACGATCGTGAACATCAAATAGGTTTTTTTTATACAACTTAGAATGGCAAACAAGCTGACGGTCCACCTGATAGAAAGTGGTAACCGTCGCCTATAGATATGAGCAGTACTATGGACATAACAGAGTATACTGTTTCGCCCATGATACCCCCCATGCGTTGCCATTCCTGAGGACTCAGATGTTATTTCCTCTGTACCCTGTAAATTCACGTCATATCCCACCCTTCAAACCGACACACACAGCCATGCAAACACAACCGCTTCATGGTAGAAACACGAATGGGACAGAGGTACCCAAGCAATCGACTTTTGTACAAAGTCTCCCTCATATTGCATAAATACAAAGTGGGAAAACCGAGAAATACGTAGGCGGTGCATTATTAAATAAATAAAAAATAAACCAATACTTGATATATTCATATTATACACAGATATAATAAGACTAATATAAACATACATCTAATATATTAAATAAATATATACATATAATAAATACATACATCAGTATATATATAAACTATTCTATATAAAACAATTAAATAAAACAACTGTAAAAGAAGAGCAAATAGCAATGTATTTCTCAAACATATCTATCACGCTTGTCTCCCATTAAATTAAGAACTAATAATATACAAATCCGTATTCACCATGTGAATGGTAAATGGTGGTGAATAGGCCGCCACTTCATTTCCCATGGGTATCGTAAGAAGCGACTAAGGAAGAGTGAGGAATGGGTAGCAGCGTCCCTCTAAAAACATCTCTAAAACCTAACCAATCCTCCTGCCAAGCTTGGCAACGGCTGGCAACCTCACCCCCCAAGGGGGAGGTTTAAAAAGCTGATATGATAATGACGATTATACAAAATCAGTCATCATATTCAATCTTATTTCCAAAAGCCTCAGTAATCTCGCCCTCAGCCACAAAATCAACGAATGGAACGAAGGCAATTATTTCTGTTTGTAATTTTACGTTCTCCCGACATTTCCGTAAAGTATGTCACTTAAATACGACATATCGTGTGGGGTGGTGGCGTCGATATGCAAAAAATCCAAGATTCACGATCCCATACGAAAGTTACATTTACCTAAAAGGTTATCCTAAAACAAAACTTGATTGCAGTCAAATAATAAAAAAAGAAACTATATGTTTTGATCTAAACCATATTAATATTATAAATGAAACAGTGAATTTGTTCGTTTATTTGCTACCTTTGTACAATATACACACTATGAACAATTACTACTAATTCTTTCTTTCTTCTTCTTTCTATGAAATTTGGTATATGAGTTCTTATTGGGATAAAGAAGGATATAGGCTACTTTCATCCCGGTCACACAGATGAAGTCGCGGGTTAAAGCTAATATTTTTATTAATTTATAAAAATATTTGCCATAATTAAAAGGAGTGCAGAAGTAAACTAAAAGTGTCAAGACCTATCCCATGAAGGTCATATTAATTCTATACTACTTTTCTTTGCGGAGCAAAAAACAATTCCAAAATGAAATCTACTTGTCACTATACAATTATGACTTGTAAATTCAAATATTTTATATATTTTTTATTGCACTTGTTAATTAAATTGTTAATGCATTTATAAATATTGTGAGCAAGAGTGTTTCAATCAATCTACGAAATATCTAGTCGTTCTTTGATGTGTGTTTACGATTAAAGCCATTTATTCGCGATACAAATTAATACTTGTTTTGGTGACGTTTCTCCTTCTCAGACTGTGTATCTAGAGATATTTTTTTTATGTTTATATCAATGTATAGTTACAGAATACGCTGGATACTCATCACATGTGTATTCTAATTTGTAATTAACATAATTTAGTATATGTTTTCAACAAAAAGGTTCATTACGCCGGCCGCGGGAACAGAACAGCAGTCCTAAACAAATAAATAAATTATGACTCCAAACAGCGGGAATTGATGAGTTTTTCTTATCTCGCCTGTGAGTCGCCGCCGTTTCAACTGATAATTACAGGTGGACACGGATGCATGGCTTTGTATGGGCAAGTTATGTTATACGGGTGGAGGTATTTTAAATATTTTTTAAGTTTTCAATTGACTTCAAAATGACAGATCAATTAAGTTGATTTTTTTTTTGGTTGTGCGTGTCACGTCATAACTTCGTCAGTACTAAATCTATTTGGATTTTTTTTTTTATGTGAAACGGATGTACTCACAGTTTAGTTTCATAGAAATGTTATCAAAATCGGTTCAGTACTTTAGTTTTTAAATCAAAATAATAAGTTTTATCACAGTTGAAGGCATTTTTTTTTGTGGGACACATAGTTATTTCATTGTTTAAGAAAGTCACATCCCTATAAATATCGTAATACCCTCCAATTGCGTAATATTCTACCGATTCCCCTGACATAAGACGAACAGACAAATGGTCGGCCCCAGTCCAACGTCTACCGAGTAACACTCTGCAACGGGTTGCTGTTGTGTGCCTACTTACTGTGTTGAGAACCCGTGAACCCCCTGAACAATCCCTATTATCGTTCCCAAGTGTCGCGAGTTATTGTTTACCTAACATATATAGTGTGGTTTTCACGAATACACCAAAATAGATCAGCGCCATTGTGACATTCACGCGGCGTGGCTTCCTGAGTCCTGGTGCATCATGAGCGTGTACCGCTTACGCAAAATCGGGAGTCAAGGTGAGTCCGTACCATTTTGACATACAAACTTCTTTTATGGGACTTAGAACTCGGGCCCAGCCTAGGTCCCATATTACCTTTGTACAAAAGTCGTTTGCTTGGGTACCTCTGTCTCATTCGTGTTTCAACCGTAAAGCAGTTGTGTTTGCATGGCTGTGTTTCGGTTTGAAGGGTGGGATATGGCGTGAATTTACTGGGTACAGAGGAATAACAACTGAGTCCTCAGGAATGGCAACGCATGGGGGGTATCATGGGCGAAACAGTATACTCTGTTATGTCCATGGTACTGCTCATGTCTATAGGCGACGGTTACCACTTTCCATCAGGTGGGCCGTCAGCTTGTCTGCCATTCTAAGTTGTATAAAAAAAAAACTTTCGCTTCCACTTGTGCTAACATATATTAGATTTTAAATCAGCCACTTTCCTTAACATTATATATACGTACATTTAAATTCAATTCCGGGTACAATATGGTTACGATTAGAAAAATATTTACGTGATTGAAACAACATTTATAATATTAAAAATTCGAATATTTTAAAAATCAAAAATATATACCTATATTTATTTTTATATTGGCAACTGAGACGTATTTATTGGATATAGTAATTATTATTATTAATCTTCACTAAACCAAATACTCTATAGATAGATAGATACACTTAATTGTTTCCTCCAAAAGATTACAATAGTAAACTTATTATAAATATAAATAATTACAAGACATAATCACAATGAGAAAACAACGCGCGACCTTATCGCTAAAAGCGATCTCTTCCAGCCAACCTTTGGATGGAGAGGAGTAATTATAGGTAAACAGTTTGATCGGAGGCATTAACTGACTTAAAAAAAAAAGAAGGAGATTTCTCAATTCGACCATATATATATATATATATATATATATATATATATATATATATATATATATATATATATATATATATATATATGCTTGTTTTTTATTTACATTCCATATTATTACAATAAATATTAATCGACATAATCTAAACCATAATATATGTCAAAATATATGACGATGGATAAAGCTCCAAAAAATTGTGATTACGGATTGATATAAAAAAAATACTTAGAGAAATCGGTACAAATACATAATAGAAAAAATACGCGCCAAACATGATAACCTCCTTTTTTGGCGTGGTTTAAAAATTAAGTTAGCTAGCGGACATAAATCAGCCGCGGTTACCTTGTACACACAGACTAGACAAGTGCTCGATCACGAGTATGACGGATGGGCCAGCCGTCATGTCCGACCATATTTTAGGGAGCTTACAACACAACACAGTCCCTGCCTGCCCTGCCCTCCACCTGTCACAGCGTGTCTCTTATATTGTTATACATTTTTATCACAATATAATTTATGCGGCTTTACCCAAGTAAATCCGTGTATAAAATATCCTTTAGTTTTAGTATATTTACAGTACTCATCGCCATCATCATTTCAGCCATTATCCGTCCACTGCTGGACATAAGCCTCCCCCATAGCCACCTGCATCCACTGATTCTCTACAACACATTTCAGGTCGTCGCTCCATCTAGTGAGGTGGTCGTCCTCTCAAGAACATTTCTTTCCTATTGGCTCACACGTACCGATACTAATGTAAAATTATCTGGTATATAATAATTTGAAAAGAGTAACTGTTGAGTTTCCGGCGGATTCTTCTCCATTCCCCAACATCCCGAACCCAGCAGTAGAAACATAAATGTTATGTCGGCTTTACTCAAACTTTACTCTTTACTTGCGCGACTAGCGCGCTGTTCATAGCTGCACGCTTCCAGTCAGCGGCGGCGGTCAGGCATTCCCGAATTCAGGGTTGTCAATTGAGTTGTTTTTTTTTTATATTTATTACCTCACAACTCTTGTAAACCGATTTCGAAAATCCCTTTTAATCTGGTAGGGTAGGGTAGGGTACTTACAGGATAGTCCAATAGAGTTATTACCAAAATCCAATTTCAATTTTTAAATCTGATTAATAGTTTAATTTTATCACAATTGAAATAGGTTGTTTTTAGAACACAACCCAAATTATTTACACTTGATGGTATTTTCTTTCGAGTAAAAATTAATACTTGTATAATTCAAAGAATAATGTATTAAAAATAGTACAATATATTTTATTTACATTTTAAAACAGTACGTAAAACAAGTCGACTCAAGTTTTTAAAATTACATTGCAGTGAAAAGTACATTCTCGCAGCCAAGCCGACATTGCTACTTTTAATGCACTCTAATATTTTTCTATTTTCACTGAAATGCAAGAGAGTTTGCATTAATTACTGCAGCTTTTCCTGTAAGCACAATTTGGGGTTTCATTTGTAAAATTCGCACCAACATTGCTCGTATAAAATTGATCATTTCATTCTATTCTGCAATCAGAACGTACTTACAGAAGTAAAGAATTCTTTGATAAAACTGTGCCCTAAAGAATTGAATGTACAATTTGCAACAGATTCTATTTATACCCGAGCTATCTGAAGAAGATCACAGTCTAAAAAGACAAGAAATAAGAAATTTTACTCAGGTTATGTAATGTTCCCTGCCGAAGTTGTCCCAAGAGACTACAGCATGGGCTTCTTCAAAAGGGGAGTAAAGAGGTTTCTTCATGATCGACAAGGCACGTGTAATACCCCTACTACTGCAGACGTTCATAGAGTACGGTAATCATTTGCCATCAGGTGGACCGTATGCTTGTTTGCCATACCATTACCCCTACCGGGAACCGAAAGCGTAGACTTGTTTACGCAAAGCAACGTGCAATGGAAAGGCATGAAGGAAATAATCCAAAAACATGTCAGTGTCAACATCCAAATTCTCCGAAAGTAAATCACTAGCAGGATTTAGTATGAATATTTGCAAGATAGATAGTATTTCACCGAAAATTTCTGTTTTCATGTTAGTATTACTAAAATTTAGAGTGAACATTCGGTCATAATACGTCAGGGAGCCAACACACATATTGGAAAAGTAATCAGGGCGATGCAGTAACGATGTACCGGCGTACGTGCGCTGTATTCAACTTCAGTCTAGTCTATGCGCCAACAGGAACTCGTAGTGCTGAAAGACTGAACAACTTTCTTCAAAGGAGATGGACTCTAAATAAAACAACAATTTTCAATCCCTATAATCAATTCAATCTATTATATACTACTTTTATAACAAATAAATTTCATTTCATTTCATTTCACACGGGGGTGATCACGTGACCTATTTCGCAGATCTTTTTTCCTCTTTCAACTATCGACACTGGTCGGTAAATGTTCACTAGATTTCGAATTGTCTGACCATGTCTGCACAGGCTTTATTATAAACAGCCTTATGATAATCTGTAGAAGAAACCTATATTCTATAATGGACAATAAATAGGCAACGAGGTAACTATAATTCTGTGACAGGTAAAGAGAAAAAATACCTCCCTAACGATCCAAAGTCAGATTAGAATGAAACGGTGTAGCATTTATTTATTTATTTGTTAATTTTTTTTTTATACAACTTAGAATGGCAAACAAGCTGATGGCCCACCTAATGGAAAGTGGTAACCGCCATCTATAGACATAAGCAGTACCATGGACATAACAGCGTATACTGTTTCGACCATGATACCCCCCAAAGCGTTGCCATTCCTGACTACTCAGATGTTATTCCTCTGTACCCAGTAAATTCACGCCATATCCCACCCTTCAAACCGAAACACAGCCATGCAAACACAACTGCTTCACGGTTGAATATTCCATAGTAAACATACTAACCACCATATGTAACAAAAGACCGGTTAGAGAACGACGGCGTTTGACTGCAATTTGAATAGTTAAAATATCATTATATTAATCATTCATTCACTCCTGCTTATCTACCTGTAATAACACCAACTTAAATCTATTAGAAATTTTATTCATATTGGTCAGTAAAACAAATATTTCTCTGTGCTATCTATCAAACTGAAATCTTGATTTTAGAAATAAATTTAGAGAACGGCACCACCGAATGGAACCCATTGTCCGTTTAATTTCGTTCGTACAAAATTAAATTGTGTACTACTAAAAAAATCGAGTTCAATTGTAGCAAAACAAAACAAAAACAAAACTAGTTGTGTTGATTTAAAAACAAATCTGTAAGCATATCCTTTCGGATAAGAAAGAATTTTTCGAATCGGTTCACAACTGACGGAGTTATGAGGTAACAAACACAAAAAAAGTACAACCACATTGAAAATCTACTTCTTTTTGAAGTCGCCACTCCTAATCTTCCTCCTTACCATCGCTGACTCGACAAATATGACCAATCCACTGCTTTAGCTGAAAGACTTTAATCTACCACTTAAATTCTCCGTCGAATACTCTCGTCCATTTTCATAAAGTTAAATCATTGTCTTTCAACTGTATTTTGCAGAACTGGACAATTATTGCAAATTATTGTACACTGACAAATAAAAAGAATACGAAGTTGACGATAAATTTCCAAAATTAAGAAGTCCAGAATTTTTTTAATGCAACTTAGAATGGCAAACAAGCTGACGGCCCACCTAATGGAATGTGGTAACCGTCGCTAATTTCGTCGCGTCGTAAATTCACACCATATCCCACCCTTAAAACCGAAACACAGCCATGCAAACACAACTGCTTCACGGTAGAAACACGAATGGGACAGAGGTACCCAAGCAATCGACTTTTGTAGTAAGCCACTCTCTAAGAGTTAGTAACAATATATAGAAAACGAATTTAAAACAAAAAATAAAAAGACATCGAAATACATCTGATTTAATAAATTATAAGAAACGCAGAAATTCAGGACTTTATCATATGCAGAGGGAGACTTTCTACAAAAGTCGTTTGCTTGGGCATCTCTATACTATTCGTGTTTCTATCGTGAAGCACTTATGTTTCCATGGCTGTGTTTTGAAGGGTGGGATATGGCAGTGAATTTACAGGGTTCAGAGGAATAACACCCGAGTCCTCAGGAATGGCAACGCATGGGAGGTATCATGGGCGAAACAGTATACTCTATTATATCCATGGTACTGCTCATGTCTATAGGCGACGGTTACCACTTTCCATCAGGTGGGCCGTCAGTTTGTTTGCCATTCTAAGTTGCATAAAAAAAATGCTACATCTTTTATTTTCTTTTTAAACGTTAATTCTTTGTTAGGGCTGGATAATTTTATCATATTTGATAACAAAAATACGTATGTACTTATACGTATATACTTTAATATCTCACTGCACCCCGATTTCTGTGAAATTAGAAATTATGTAAACGACTAACAACAAACACGTAACTGATGTAAGCACCGCAAAACGTGGAGAAGTTAGTTTGCGAAGTGCAATTTTAGTTTCCCCGTTGTTTGGTAACGGTGTAAATATTGTGGTAATGTTTATACGGCACCATCAAAATTCACATTAGATCACTAACGTACCATAGAGAGATTTCGTGTATGAAGTTGACGACAAGGGTAACTGTTTTAAACATTTTTACATCCAAATACTCGTATATGCTCATATGAGGCTTCTAGTTTGAGAAATCAGTTATAGGAGCAATATTATTGAATATTTTAACTCAGAATCTTCAAAGGTTATGTAACGCTTCTGGTGTTGCAAGTTATTTACCATCAAGCGAACCATATGCTTGATTGCTTTCCTCATTTTATAAAAAAAATATATGTCCTACACTGCACAGTCCTCTCCAATACATTATTCTCGCCAAATAACAACTTTCCGAACCCAGAAGTAAAATCATAATTAAAAAGGCTTGTAATCAGTTTATTTAAAGAAGAGTTCATTCTATGGGGGGAAAGGGATTGTTAGCAATAGAGTTTGACAGCCCCATTGCTAGCAATATGCCTTATTAGGTCGACCTCCACGTGGTTCTCCCTGGAAACCATCGTGAACAATTCTTGTTGAATTCGTCACAATGGGCTAACTGACCTACTTCATCCTCACCTATCATCCTTCACTGGTGCCCTGCCAGTGTATACCGATGGCGCAGGCGGGGTTACCATTCCATTATCATCCATAAAAAAAAATATCCATTCTATTTTACTTCAGGTTCTTCGAAGCTTCATTGTATTGTAATAGTATGAAACTTTCAATAAATAAACGATTGAAAGTTCTCCTTCGAGTTAAAATATTCCGAGAGTTACATAATAAGTATCGTATTTTAAACTTAGCGAGTACTTTGACAAATGAGTTTAATAGTGGATTTAAAAGTCTTACTACGACGATGAAAATGAATAATTATTCAGGTTGAAACAGTTGGTAATATCTTGATGCGCTTTGTATAAATTTTAATTGCTCCGTCTCCATTGAGCGGTGCGGGCGTGAGCGGGGCGCCGGCCCGGAGGAAACCCGTCGTTAACTGTGGCCCCGGGCGGTCGCGTCCACGTAACCTGCCCGAATTTTTTAATGAACGCTCCAAATTGTCACTGGGCGCTACTATTGAATTAACTACGAATTATCATCAAATTGAAACACCCGTCAATTTTATTTAAAGCCAGGTGTTGGGATCGATGTTTTTAATTGGAAACTTTGCATAACAATGTGCCTAAATCTTTTTTTTTTTAACGAATAACATGGCAGCTATCGGAGGATGTTAGACAAAGATGAACTAAGGTCAGTTGGTCAACCAACACGGCCCGGAGGAGGCGCACGCGTGCTTCCTCACGCTCATTAGTGGCGAGACACCCATATCGTCATAGTCGTAGAATACTGGTGGATCTGACAAATATTACATATATAGATCCGTTATTCTACGACTATGACGATATGTCTCCCAGTGAAGGGCTCCGCCTTGCCTAATGGACCAACGCGTTTGGCACGGGACGATGGCTCACGCACACACACACATTCCTAAGATTGCGTTGAGAAGGAGCACCGGGGGGTTTTAGCCAGTAAGAGTTTGGCAGTAGCCACATATCTCCCCCGAAATATGTGAGTCTGCATGAGCATTTCCTCACGACGATAAAAAAACGGTCAGTTCGTCAATCGTAAGGAATCGCCAGATATCAACTACAATAGTTCCCAGGAGAGACCTGGCCTGCTAATAATATGTCTGCTACTCGTCATTACTAACAATATTTACCAGCGTATCTTCTTCTCTGTGTTGCTTGGCTACCTCTGTCCCATTCGTGTTTCAACCGTGAAGCAGTTGTGTTTGCATGGCTGTGTTTCGGTTTGAAGGGTGGGATATGGCGTGAATTTACTGTGTACAGAGGAATAACACCTGAGTCTTCAGGAATGGCAACGCATGTGGGTATCATGGGCGAAACAGTATACTCTGTTATGTCCATGGTACTGCTCATGTCTATAGGCGACGGTTACCACTTTCCATTAGGTTTCCGTCAGCTTGTTTACCATTCTAAGTTGTATAAAAAAAATCTTCGGAGCCATTAGATGACGCCTAAAAGCGTTCTCTTTTTTCATAACCCAAGTTTTAGCTTCCTAATAATACATTTGATTACTATACAAAATAATATTGACTGATTTCTATTTATTCCTTCTACTCCAATGTTTATTTTAGTTCACAGTTCCCGTTGGAGGAGATGTTAAATGAGTCAATGATATCCAAACGTAAAATAAATACATTCTATCACAAAACAAGGTCAAAGTAAATGGAAGAAAAGATAAAAATTAAAATACAGAGTCAGTCAGTGTTGCGTTCAAACACAATATTTTAGGGAGTTAACAACCCGAAGCACTACGCCGCCATCTGTCTAGACATTATTGTGAGCATGAATGACTAAAACTACCCAACTGCACACAATAATACAGAAATAACATTTGTTTCTGGGGGGGGGGGGAAAGGGATTGTTAGTAATGGAGACTGAGAATCCCAACCAGGTCGACCTCCTCGCGGTTCTCCCTGAAAACTATCATGGTTAATTCCTGATGAATTCGTCATGATGGGCTAACTGGCCTGTTTTAATTCTCATCTATCACCCTTCACTGGTGCTCCGCCAGCGTATCCCATTAGCGCAGGCGGGGTTACCTTACCATTTACACCCACCAAAAAAAAAAACATTTGTTTCTGATTGGAGTTACATTTTGCTGACGTATTATTTCCTATCTCAAAATCTTTTTGAAACTAATAAATTTTTCTCCATACAACATGAGTTTTGTTTTTTTTTTCCCTCCTTGCATCTTCCACCATTACCAGCAAATAGCTTGACCATTTGCTTTACTAACTTTATTAATCTGACCGAAATCTTTTACATTCTTCTGAGGATATAATATCTTTTTTTTATACAACTTAGAATGGCAAACGAGCTGACGGCCCACCTGATGGAAAGTGGTAACCGTCGCCTATAGACATGAGCCACGGACATAACAGAGTATACTGTTTCGCCCATGATACCCCCCATGCGTTGCCATTCCTGAGGACTCAGGTATTATTCCTCTGTACCCAGTAAATTCACGCCATATCCCACCCTTCAAATCGAAACACAGCCATGCAAACACAACTGCTTCCCGGTTGAAACACGAATTGGACAGAGGTACCCAAGCAATCGACTTTTGTACAAAGTCTCCCTCTGATAAACTAACTCGGGATATCTAACTAATCTCCAATTTTTTCAACCTCTCTTTTTTATACTTATAGAAAGACGCTCCTTTATTATATGCTGTAGGTACATATATTTAAAATACTTTAATTCTCAGAATGGCAATATTTAGTAAGTACGTATTCAGTTACATGATGCTCTTCTTATCAACTAACCGAACTACAAGGGCAAGTAACTCTTTAGTTTGTAAGAAAAATATTATTAGTAATATAGACTAACAGTCCCATTGCTAACAATCATCATCATCATTATTCAAACCGAAACATAGCCGTGCAAACACAAGTGCTTTACGGTTGAAACACGAATGGGACAGATATTTGTTTCCATCTTCGACTTTCAAAGGTAAATAGTGCGGATTTTGATTTCTGGGTTATTATTTGTTTCATCATCGTCATCTTTCAACCATTATCCGTCCACTGCTGGACATAAGCCTCCCCATAGACTGCCATAAAGAACGGTCCTGAGCCACCTGCATCCACTGCCTCGTTGCAATTCATTTCAGGTCGTCACTCCATCCAGTGGAGTGTCGTTTTACACTGCATTTCTCGTACGCGGTCGCCACTCCAGGATCTTTCTTCACCATCTGTTGTCGGTTCTTCAAGCTATGTGACCAGCCCATTGCCACCAGCTTGCTTATCCTTCTATTGCTAACAATACACCCTGTCAAATCGACCTCTACGCCCTCTGTGAAACATCGTAATTTATGCTTCCCAAATTCGTCATGATCGACCAACAGACTGCATTTTTTTTTAATTTTTAAATAAAAAAGTAATGGATTGGTAACCCCACCTGCGCTAACGGTATACGCTGGCGGGGCACCAGTGAGGGATGATAGGTGAGAATAAAGCAGGTCAGTGAGCCCACCGTCACGAATCTAACAATAAATCAATCAAGATGGTTTCCAGGGGGAACCGCGAGGAGGTCGACCTGACAGGGTATATTGCTAGCAATGGGGCTACTAATCCCCATTAATAACAATCCCTTCTCTCCCTTATAACAGACTGCATTTATCCTCGCCTATCATCTGTCACTGACAGCACGTACCAATAGCACAGGCGGGGGGGAAGGGATTATTAGTATTGGGGAAGTTAGTCCCCATTGCTAAGAGAGTTAGTCCCAATTGCTTCCAGTTCCTGGAAACTATCATGACTAATTTATCGTTGAATTCTTTACGATGGGCTAACTGACCTGCCTTTTCATCCTCACCTGTCACCTCTCACTGTTACCCCGCCAGTGGATATCAATAACGCAGGCGGGGTTACCATGCCATTTTCAACCATTAAAAAAAATGGTGCAAGCGAGATTACCATAAAAAGAAATTAGTTTTCAGAAATAAATGGTCACCCCTGTTACTGTATCTATGTTCCCATTCGTGTCTACGAGCAATGCGTACTTTCTATTCATTAAAACTTACTTCATTGTCATTATCCTAATACATATAAAAAACAAATCGAAACTTTTTCGGTTTCGAAACATTGTAAAACTACAAAAAGCACTATCGACACTTTAAGAAAATATTTGGGAAACTTTTTAAAACGTCGACGAAAGCGATCCGCTGTGAGCGAAGTTAGGGAAGCGAGTTTACGCGAGCTACTCCACTGGAGAGTGCTTTATTTGGCCGTACTCGGAACGTTTTTCGACAGTGCAGTGCAACTGAGTGGTAGTGTTGCCTAAAATCGATTAACAAATAATCGATAGTGTTCACAAAGAATAAGCTAAATATATTAAGAGTTAGCCGCCGTGTGGTCCCGGCATAGAATGAGCCCATTTCTATCCCGTGAGTGTCGTAAGAGGCAACCAATGGAGGGATGTTTTCCCTTTTTTTAAAAGCATAACTGCGGTGGGCAACCAGAGGGAGACTTTGTACAAAAGTCGATTGCTTGAGTACCTCTGTCCCATTCGTGTTTCAACCGTTAAGCAGTTGTGTTTGCATGGCTGTGTTTCGGTTTGAAGGGTGGGATATGGCGTGAATTTACAGGGTACAGAGAAATAACACCTAGTCCTCAGGAATGGCAACGCATGGGGGGTATCATGGGCGAAACAATATACTCTGTTATGTTCATGGTACTGCTCACGTCTATAGGCGACGGTTACCACTTTCCATCAGGTGGGCCGTCAGCTTGTTTGCTATTCTAAGTTGTATAAAAAAAATATAGAATGTTCAAGGGTGAAAACCGTACAATACTATTATTGATTATTAAATCATTTATGGTGCTAATGATACTATCGATAAATAAATATCACCCAACGATCACTAGTCGACACTACAGTGGGAAGGTTTTTCGGCAGCTCGGTGCAACCGAGTGGAGCTCGATCTCAAAGGCAAGTTTGTTTGCGGATGTGCCCGATTGTTGGCGGCTAAGTAACGAGCTGAGTTTCCGACGACGGCCGCAACTGCAGGCTCCTTCTACTTTTTCAAAGACGTCTCGCTGCACCCGATGTGAGGTAATAGAGAACTAATTTGTTCAATGAACTGAATGGTATAATGTAAAATGACTTTTTGGTCTGTGTAATCGTAGCAGTGTCAATAAATGCGTGTAGGTGTAAAAGTTTTTACTATATTTGTATACATATATATATAAATATATATATATATATATATATATATATAACAACATTTTTAGAATTTTTTTCCATCTGTCTGTCTGTATATTTCTTTCGGAAAACTACTACGTCAAATTGGATTCGGATTCCCAGTTGTATTCCTGGAGAGTTAACTTAAGAACTGGTGTATGTCAAATTTGCTACGAGATTACTAGCCAATATTAATATGGTCACGCTTGAAGACGTATTCCTTGCAAGGTCTATGACCAAGTTGTATGACCTAACAATCCTCCAGATTGCTGAGCAAAATTCATACGATATTGAACTAAAAGTTCAGTGAATCGTTGTGCGATAACATTATATAAGCGTATAGTAAAGTTTCCATCGTAATTCACGCACAAATGCTGCCAGTATGTAAGCGAAAACTTTTATGAAAGTTACGGCGAGTTAAGTAGTAGCAGATCATATCTCTAGATCCGTCGTCGAAGGGAAACGAAGAGGCCTTTGATCCTCGGTCCTCCCTACACCCGCCCTATGTGTCAATTCACCCCGCTCCTGCTTGGCCGCCTCGCCACTGGCCAGGTCACCTGTCGCACATCTCGGGTCACCTTCCGCAAGATCGCTTCACAAATCATATGAACCAAGTTTACTTCCATATTGAATCTATTAGTTATTTATTCTGATTTTCTATTGTAGTGCTTGATATTCAAAACGACCCCACGTTCTTATTTATTTACATATTCTTTATTTATGTTTGTTATTTACTGCATATGTGAATATGTAATTTAGCAAACTATCCTTAGGGTGCTATAGGAAATATTTATTCTTAAAAGACTTCTGAAATAATATGGTTGTCAATTTATTTACTAGCTTTTTACATGCTACTTTATATGCATAGATTTCAAATAATGCTAAGAATGCTAATAAAATAAACCAATATATCAAGATAAAATATAAACCAGATTTTTAGTTAAATCTTCAGGAACATAACAGTCTAAACTACATCCAACTTAGTGCAGTATTTTTACGTGAGGTTGAAACAAACATACAGATAGACAGAAATATTTCCAAAATTATTCTTTTAGCTTCTGATGTTCTTATTAAGATCCCTCTCATCATTTCTTCTTTAATAACTCCTATGTACAAATATCGGATAGTTACAGTTTTATTATATTAGTAATTATTAAGTAAAACGTATCAGTTAACAATAAAATACATATACATACATTTATACATAAAATTTTTTTTTTATATTTGAATTTAGAACATGGAATCGGGTGTCCATGACTAGATTTTAATCCGCAATAAAAACTATTTCGCTCCACAAATAAAATTAAATATTTGAATTTAGAATATGAAATCACGTGTCTATGACTAGATTTTAATCCGCAATAAAAAGTATTTCGCTCCACAAATAAAATTAAATATTTGAATTTAGAATATGAAATCACGTGTCTATGATTAGATTTTAATTAGTAATAAAAAGTATTTCGCTCCACAAATAACAGTTAGCGACATCTATAATATTTAAATTAACATATTACCAACATGCAAATGAAATGGACAGCATTGTGAAAACGTTCATCAAAATTTTGAATTGGCAAAGACCTCGCATACACACAAAATGTACACGAATTGAGTACCTTTCCCATTTAGACATCACTCAAAAAACACCGTAATTATTCGAATGTAACGTTATTATGGTGACTTGCCACCGAAGGGATTTATGGGACCCGCAGGCAACAGCGGGCCCCACCGGTACACCTATCAAAACATTCCAGTTATTTGTTTAGCGTTTCCCACCCCATGGTCCGCCCCATGTTTTATTTAACTACTATACTTTCCATTCCCTTTGAATGTATTTGCACTACGCTCAACAAACCTCTTACTTTTGTAACGCTGCGAATTAACTAGCTATTAGTGATGCTTAATAGTAGACGGATATGTTGGCCCAAAATTAATCTAACATTTCGACTGTATATTACGTAATACGATATTATTTTTAAAACCTAAGTATATATGAAAACTCAACTTTAAACAGACTTTAAGGGAGACTTTGTACATAGGTCGTTTGCTTGGACACCTCTATCCCATTCGTGTTTCAACCGTGAAGAAGTGGTGTTTGCATGACTGTGTTTCAGTTTGAAGGGTGGGATATGGCATGAATTTACAGTGTACAGAGGAATAAGACCTGAGTCCTCAGGAATGACAACGCATGAGGGGTATCATCGGCGATACAACATACTCTGTTATGTCCACGGTACTGCTCGTGTCTATAGGCGACGGTTACCACTTACCATCAGGTGGGCCGTCAGCTTGTTTGCCATTCTAAGTTGTACAAAAAAAAAAAAAAAACAAACAAATCACTTAAATAAAAGCAAATAGAATTATTAAAAGGCTTTTTAATAATGGAGTTTGTATTGCACTAACTTCCTATTGGTTTACTTGAACTCTAAAGATGGAGTTTTCGTTGTTAAAACATCTCGCCTCGTTTTAGCCAACGGCTTTTTTACTCGATTAATAATTAAACTACAAGCTGAGATTGAGAAGTAAACATGGAACAAATTTTGAAACGATTATGTACTCTTTTCAACCGACTTCAAGAAGGGTGCTCTCATTTCAATTGTAATTTTTTTTTATTTGTTACCTCATAACTGCGTCAGTTGCAAACTTATTTGGACTTTTTATCTGAAAGGATATACTTAGATAGATAGATACTCTTTATTGTTTCCTCCAAAAGATTACAATAGTAAACTTATTATAAATATAAATACACTCATTTAATGTGAAATTCAATGATAAAAATCTTGGAATCAGAAATAGAAATAGATTTTTTTTTTATTATTTGACAAAAAACACAAAGTTACAAACACTGGGCTCCATACTAGGCGAGCCTGTATCGTGGCCACCCGAAGTAGAGTAAAAAGTACATATAGGGCGGGTATTAATATATAAAGGAATATAAAATTGAAATAGGGAAAAAAGTAATAAAATCAACAATATAAATACACAAGCAATTATAAAACAGATCAAAAGTCGTTATAAGTCAAGAACCAACATACATCCCAAGATCGAAAAATTACAAACAAAAATTCAAACCTTTTTTATATCTTCCAAATATTGTTTAGAAAAGTCAGTAAAAGCAATCTCTAGCATACAAATAATAATTTTAGACAAATAAATAAACTAAATATTCAAATTTACGACATGTCAACTTCTTTTGTTTCAATCGCTTACGTTCTCTATTCATTCTAAAATAAAACGCCGTTCTTTTACCTTCACGTTTATGACTTTTTATTAAAATATTCCCCCATCAAAACAATCCATTATTGCGAAAATAATTAAATACAAAATAAGTTAAATAAAAAATTATATTTTTCACAACACGAAACTCCTTAAAACTGTGCAACTCCGCGCGCGCCCCTCGAAACTTAAACGCGATGTTTGTTATTTTCCGCTCCCCGTGTCAATTCTTTTGTGATGCTAACAAGACGCCGGCTACAATAATTCTCACGGACGATTGCATCGGACTTTTTCCCTTTGTTTACTGAATGTATTGTGAGGCGGGGGACTCCGGACTCCGCAGCTGTCCATTTCAGGTCGACTCGTTACGGCCGGCTCGTCGGAAGGGAGCGAGAACTTTTCAAATTCCTTATTACTCTCAGTGGACAGGTCGAAGGCAGTTCGAATGATTGTGGGTATGTCTGTGTAACGAAAAAAAAAACAAGGAAACTATGGATGGTTTAACATTTAAACGAAGAGAAAGAAAAGATTCAAGTAACTTTCAAGTACTAACAGTTTTTTATACAACTTTAAATAAAAAGAAATCCGACTAACATTTTGCATGTAAAAAATATTTAATAGTTTATTTGTTGGTTAAATATTACTTCATCATACCAGCCATTACCTGACCACTGGTGAACATAGGCCTCCCCCAAAAGAGGGGCTTTACTAGTAGTTGCTACATTTGGCAGGCGGATTAGGCGGGAGTAGGATTAGGCGATATTGTAAGAAGAACGTTCCTGCTCATCTTTCGACCATTAAGTTGCCTTAGTCGCCTCTTACGACATCGGAAAAGAAAGGGGTGGGTCCTTCTAATGCGAGACCACATGCTACCGGTTTATTACTTAATCATACTTAAATTTAAAATACAGATAGATCATGTCCTGCATTAACAAATAAAAAAAATATTTGTAAATGTACGCTGCAAATTTTTGACATGTTGAGCTCATATACAAATATCATTTTCTCAAACATGCTTGGAAGTGTGAGCATTATTTTGACAATCTTCTTCGAGATAAATCAAAATTGCCGTACTGGTCAGATACATGCGGGCAGCGGCCGGCAAAAGTTGTATGAAAATCCATATCTGTCGTGTTTTGCGGCCAGATAAATTACTATGTAAACTCATATCTGTCCTGTAATTTAAAAACGGAATGACCTTTTACTTCGAAACATGGCTACCAAGGAGGAAACTAATAAAAGGTTTAAATTTAAATTTCGAACTGGCTTGCAAATAGAAAGCTGTTTATTAAAAAAAAAAAAAACAAAATAACATTATGGCGCGTGAAAAATTATTATTGTTCGTTATTCGTCATTGAACTTAAAAAGTAAAATAGTGTTTTTGATTTCCGCGCATTGTTTGAGAAAAGTATTATACAAGCCTTGGCCACAACTAGGCATTGATGGACGAACGTGCAAATGTGGGCCGAGGTGTAGCCGAGGCACACATACGTGAGTCAATGCCTCCGTTGCTGGCCGCTGTAGTAATGTACATATATAGTAATATCATAAATACCATATGTTACACGTGTGTATTTCTATATTACATTTAATACAATTAACATATATTATATTCGTATCTAAAGATAATTTCTAACTAATGAAGTAACCGAAACTCTAATTTGCAAATGGATACATATTAATATTAATCTATATATTAATTTATTATTAAGTACATAATTATTTCAGCTTACAGTATATAATTATTAAAAATAATGAGTGTAAAAACATTACTGTGCTCTTGTATAAGATATTACCTCGTTTTAATAAACTTAATAATTTTTAATTTTAAAACTTCTTTAATTAAGGAAATAGATTTTTATATCCAGGTAACGGGAACAACTCACTCGACCATCAGCTATAGATTTTTTTTATGCAACTTAGAGTGGCAAACAAACTGACGGCCCACCTGATGGAAAGTGGTAACCGTCGCCTATAGACAAAAGCAGTACCATAGACATAACAAAGTATACTGTTTCGCCCATGATACCTCCCATGCGTTGCCATTCCTAAGGACTCAGATGTTATTCCTCTGTACCCAGTAAATTCACGCCATATCCCACCCTTCTAACCGAAACACAGTCATGCAAACACAACTGCTTCATGGTTGAAACACGAATGGGATCATCATTATCGTATCAGCCTATACACAAGAGCAGTGTCATGATGACAGTCAAAAGAAGGAAGAATGTCGACTAAGGTGGGTGGAGTGTCAAGACGCTCTTATGAATTTTACATATCATTAACCCGTACATATTGCATTGAAAATTAATGAACAAATATTTATTTTCGTTACTAGGGGCTCCAAAACGGATACTCAAAATTTCAAAAATGACTTATTAGACCAAATGGGGTATCACATAGCAGGGCTCCATGTTTCCATCTTTAAACTCACTTTTATTTATTTCGCTTTTATGCTTCGTAATTTTTTTGTTGTAGTCAAAAATGCGAAAAAATATACCATCCCCCTCCCCCTTACCTCTGAAGTTTCTGAAACGAAAATTTTAAAACAATTACACTTTATAAAATATATGTAAATTTTACATAAAAAAAATAAAAGTGTTTATGACATCGTTTTGAGAAATTATCAAATAACCTGAGAAAACAAACTTGGTTATGTGTTATTTTTAGTCCATATTTATAGTCCAAAATAAGAAATTACAGATTGTTGTATCAATAATATTTATTCTATTTGAAATACAATAATGGTCATTTTATGTAAAATATTTTTATGTAGGTACGGAACCCTCGCCGTGTGAGTTCAACTTGCACTTAAACGGTTTATTTAAAATTCATTTGAGTCCGATCCGACTACTTCACTTATTCATTGTATATTTTATAGGCACTATAATTCTATAATAGCTTCTAAAGTAAGTTTATGTCTCGATAGTAACTAGAGAATTTTGCTAGTTAGGATCGGTTTGTCTAATAGTTTAGTCGAATTGGCCTTAAATTGTTTTAGGATTCGATTAGTAATCTGAATCCAGATATGGCCAGTCGTCTCAGTTTACATTTCTAAAACACTCATTTTAAATACTTTAATAGAACTTTTCCTTCGAGTATAAAATACTACGAAAGCAAGTGGTAACAACCACTTAAAGATTATTATATATATATATATATATATATATATATATATATATATATATATATATATATATATATATATATATATATATATATATATATATATATATATAAAGACACACCAACAATATGCTCGCAATAATTAAGTAGACAATATACAATGTTATTAGTAAGTAAAAGAGAAAAACTACTATTACAAAATGCTTAAATCTAAGTTTGAACAAAAACATCTCACTCCTCACTACCAAGCTTAAGGCCATATGAACAAACAATTAAAGGTGTATTCAGCTCTCACAGATAAGCGTCAATGTACACTAACTAACAATTATACAATACAAGTATATATAGTTTCCCTATGATTTTAAAATACCGCTACCAACCATCTCTGTTTGCCTCATAGTTGACTAATACAGAATGCCTTTAGGTGATGTTTGCCATGTGTAGGCACTTTTGTTATATTCATGAAATTAAATAAAGGTGTTTCATAAAAAAACCGACTTCAGTTGTGACAAAATAATATAATAGATCTAAATTAATCTAAATCTAATATATAAAATTCTCGTGTCACGGTGTTTGTTACCAAACTCCGCCGAAACGGCTTTACCGATTTTTATGAAATTCATATTGGGTAGGTCTGAGAATCGGCCAACATCTATTTTTCAACCCGTAATAAGGGTAACCCACCCCAAAATTTTTTTTATTAATTTTTTTTGACAATTTTTTTATTTGTATTTTATTATAATTTATCATTGAAAAATACATACAACTCAAAATTTTCATCGTTTTACGATCAACCCCTGTATTTTAATCGCGATTTTTATATTTCGCAATAAGTGGTAAAACAACGTTTACAGGGTCAGCTAATTATTGATATAAAAACTAAACTACTAGTGAAATTTTGATTAAACTTCTATGGGACTAATCGGTCCATCCTTTCAAATAAATAATTGTTCAAATCAGTTTAAAACTATCAGAGTTATGAGGTAACAAACATAAAACAAAATACAAACAAATTGAGAACTTGCTTCTTATTTATCAACCATTTTGGATTGATAAATTAAACAATTCTATCAAAGCATATTAGAACTGTTTCAATGACGTAAAAGAAACACACAAACCAAATACACGGAGACACGCGGTTAACCCCCCTAGAAATCATCATAGTTAATTCTTCTCGAATGGTGGGTCATTGGGTGGGACATCATGGTGGGTCAACTGACCTGCATTCATTCTCATCTATCATCTTCCACTGGTGCCTCGTCGGTGTATACCGATAGCGCGGGCGGGATTACCATTCCATTTTCATCTGTTAAAAATAAAATACACGGAGACATACTAGTTTTCACTCGCGAATTTTCACCACGTGATACAGATCGTTCGAAACGAAAAGTAGCCTATGTTAACCACCGTCCCAAAGTACAAATTGCCCATCTTATTTGGAATAAATAAGTACTACTAAATAGTAGGCGAGTACAGGTAGCTGGCGATCGCTGTCACTCCCGCTGTGAGCTCTCGAGGCGGCGCCGACGGAGTCCTGATGTATACTCCCATAACTCAGGATCAAACCGGCAATTTTTCCGCACCCATCCCAACTCTCTCAGCCCACGCCCACCCCAACAATACCCCACCGCGCGGCGAGACTGCACGCAATGATTAAGACGAATGCGGGCCGTTATTTGGAGTAACTTTAAAGAGCAATCGATCATAAATTTCGTGAGAGAATTAATACGGTAGTTTATCAATCAATTTGTCAGAATTTAATTCCCGTGTCGGGAATAATTTGTGAATAATCAAGGGCTTCTTCCAGGAACACGGGCGCGGTCGTAGTGCTTCTGTTTATATACGTATATTGTACAACCCCCACAGTAAATTTAATCCAACTATTAGTTCTACATACGTTACGTTAATTGAATGTAATTATTTATGAAGCCGGTAATGGTACCCGCTGATTTTTTATTAATAAGCACACAGACTAAACCGTCTTTGAAAAAAAAAGTTCACGCTCATTTTTTTACTTAATCCGAGCAGTAAATACTTTATATTATTCTCAATTTCGTGTATAATATAGTATATGTCATATATGTTGTAAGTATATTTGTTATTCATATATATTTATTCGTTTATATATGTAATTTTAGTATGTATGTATATCAATAATTAGTAGTACCGCATTTGAGTATTCTGACACCTCCTTATGGTTGACTGGGAGAGAATGCTTTTAGCATTAAGTCCGCCATGTACACATATTTGTACTAATGAATAAATAAATAAATTAATTAATTAATTACACCAATTGCCTGATCCTCAAGCTAAGATAGCTGCACTGGCTGAATTACTCCTAATTTGTTATTTTTATTCTGTGTTTTCTTTCTTTTTTTTGCATAGAATAGGCCACCCCTTCTTTTCCCATAAGTGTCGTAAGAGGCAACTAAGGGAGGGCGAGGGATGGGCAGCAGCGTCCCTCTTAAAATATCTCTGAAGCCTAACTGCGGTTGCCAATCGTGGCAACTATTAGCAAAACCCTCCAAACCCTTATGTTCAGCAGTGGACAGTTAAAGGCTGATATGATGATGATGATCTCATTCGTGTTTCAACCGTGAAGCAGTTGTGTTTGCATGGCTGCGTTTCGGTTTGAAGGGTGGGATATGGCGAGAATTTACTGGGTACAGAGGAATAACACCTGAGTCCTCAGGAATGGCAACGCATGGGAGGTATCATGGGCGAGACCATGTACTCTGTTATGTCCGTGGTACTGCTCATGTCTATAGGCAACGGTTACCACTTTCCATCAGGTGGGCCGTCAGCTTGTTTGCCATTGTAAGTCGTATAAAAAAAAATGATGATGATGAAGCAAAGAATCAAATCTTTTCACTTCACAATATTAGTATAGATTTCTCGGCAAAGACAGACATTTACATTTGTTTATTATTCTCACCGCTTACGCAATATCCCGAAATAGTCCTTATTTGAAACCCGCCATTACTGCGCTGACCTTTTCCTCTTCCCGTATCTAGAAGGACATATTTCTACAGCGCCCATTATTGATAATGAATAGGCCTTACCGCAAAAACAAATACATTTATTTGTTAGGTAGTGACCAGATCGCATGCTTCGAGATGGAGTATCGATCAAAAACGAGCCGACATCCAACCGGTCAAGGATCAGTTTTGGTTGACACATATTTTTTTATTGGTTTTAAAACTTATGTTCATTTTCGTCGTCTCCAACAATCGTTTTGACTTCATCCGAAAGTCTTATTCAGGGCACCTTTAACGCTTTACATTTACATTTTACATTTATTGAAAACAATAAAAAACACAGCGAATTTATTTATTTCCCATATATAATATTAACAATACAATGCGCGTTATTTTTCAACGTTACAAGTATCTAATTCGGTTAAAATTCTTAAATCGTACAAGTAGATCTTCTACAAAAGTCGATTGCTTGGGCACCTCTGTCCCATTCGTGTTTCAACCGTGAAGCAGTTGTGTGCCATGTACACATATTCCACACATGTGCCTATTCACGCACACAGAAATGTTGGTCTATTTTTTGGAAAACAATTATATAGGTACTTTATCTAGAGGCATATGATCTAGATTACCTAGTAGTGTTCTAACTCTTGTTAGTTGCAATATAACTGTGGGACGGCTCGGTCGGGAAATGAAATTAAAATCGGACTCGTCCGCACTTAAATCCGTTTACAGCTTTTAATGCGATATAGCGCCGCCCCCCGTCGCCGCTCGCATTTGTTCCGCCCCGGCTCCCGGTGCCGCACAATATCATATTTACTATTTTCATCTCGGCGAATTACTTTTCATTTTCCGCCGCGAGTCCCCTTTTGAAATGTCTTACTCTGAATTCTAAACTAAGTACGCCTTTCTTGGGTTTAAATGAAATTTAAAATGGCTTACCGGACCGCGGATGGGCATGAGAGGGACAATGTTGTTGTAATTCTCTTAAAAAGTACTCAATTCGTCTGTTGCCTTGAAGCGATGATAGCTCAGTCGAACACCGCTTGACTACGGTCCGGAAATTCCGAGTTCGACCCCGGACTTTAACTTCTGAATTTTCAAATTCATATTTGGATAATTTTAAACCGACTTCAAAAAGAAGGTGGTACTCAATTCGATTGTATTTTATAACGTTAATTGCCTCATAACTCATAACATACTCGAAAAAAAATAAAAATTAAAAATCGATTTAAAATTCTTTTACATTTTTGAAAAAGATAAATTAGATAGTTAGAATGAAAAAGATAATTAAATTATAAATACATACTTCCTCTTAATAGTATTTATGTACATTCTCCAAAACATCTTTAAATATCATCTTAAATCGATTTTTTTTTATACGACTTAGAATGGCAAACAAGCTGACGGCCCACCTGATGGAAAGTGGTAACCGTCGCCTATAGACATGAGCTATACCATGGACATAACAGAGTATACTGTTTCGCTCATGATACCCCCCATGCGTTGCCATTCCTGAGGACTCAGGTGTTATTCCTCTGTACCCAGTAAATTATATGATACGGAGATATAATGCAGGTGTGGAAACGCATGGTATGAGGGATACCATGCCTATTACAATATTTTCTGTCATATAATGAGTAACTGTGGCCTATGGACTTCGGGAACACTTGATTTTGTCCATATCTATAGACGACGGTTATTTTTTTTTATACCACTGAGGTGGCAACAAGCATACGGTCCACCTGATGGTAAGTGGTTACCGTAGCCTATGAACACCTGCAACACCAGAGGTAACACGCGTGCGTTGCCGACCCTGAAGAAACCTCTTTACCCCCCTTTTGAAAAACCCCAAGCTCTTTCTCTTGGGAAAACTTCGGCAGGGAGCTCATTCCACAACCTGAGTGTTCGTGGGAGGAAACATCTCTGAAACCGCGCAGTACGCGACCATTGTGACTCTAAGTTTGGCATGCTAAATAACATAAATATTCTATAAGTAGCACTAAAAATTTAGCTGAACTAATATTATATACTATGTAATGAGGGTTGAGCGCTGTTGTCTGAGATACAGGTTCTAGTTCAGACACAGATGTTTAAACTGATCCAAATGTACAAATGTATTCGTACCTACTTTTACTGTAATTTCCAGTGCTGAGTTTGTTACAATCGTTGTTATGCAATAAAGTTATTATTATTATTATTAACAAAAAATAATCTATTTTATACAGCTTGAAATATCAAACGAGCTAATAACTCACCTAATGTAAGCTGGTAACTAATAGCTACGAACGGTATGGACATCAGATTACTTTACGCTAAAAACCTGGCGACAAGATTTGCATATTTTCAATTCGTCATATCTCAAATTCATTTCTACGGCCATACATTCCAAAGCACTTCAAAGAGTTCGCCTTGCACATTAAACTGTACCGTGGAAACATCACAGCGGGACATATATATATTATTTTTGACGAAAAACGAAATCTCTTCCATGCAATATACGACGCGGATGGCGGTCATGTAAATCAATCCGCGGAAATGCCGACAAATTACCCTCTGAACATATGAGCCCATTCCGGCGCGGCTCGCTCACGCTACACGCGGATTTCGTGTACATTTTTTTTTTCCTTCTGTTTCGTACGATAGGTAGATAGATATATTATGGATAAATTGCCGACGAAGTGGGTTTTCGATGTTAGATACAACATTGAATAATAGACACGACTATCTGATACGGGAACTACGCAGTACTGTCAGATAGTCTCTTGTTGAAAGTATATAACAAAACAATTGCACATTTTTTCACTAAAAATAAAGCTAATACAGTGATTGCGTATTTCATAGAAACCATATCTCCTTATTAATGTTAAAAAAGGATGCCTTCAATATATTGCTAGTTGTTGGACATAATTTTTGAATCATACCCCTAACTTCAGCTGTTTTTGATAAATGCGGGTCGCAAACCTCAAAATTTAAAATTATTTTTCTATCAAACTATAATAGATATCTGAATTAATATAAATCGATATAAAAGCTACTAACTAGCTTTACATTTATATATAATTTTTTAAATAATTATAAGACCGCAAAAAAATGAAATAAATAGGGGTGGTTGTTAGTTGCTATTCCTTGAGGTGCATCGATAAAAAAATACACATATTCAGTACATATCTAACTATAATATGTGACAATTGCATTAACGTACTATGGGTGGAATATATTTAAAAATTAAATAAATAAAAATTGTATGTAAGTTGGCATAATATGTTAAAATGTAAATACTAGTTGAGGCTCGTAATATGTACTAATGAAGTCCCTCTTTCAGTTTGCCTCTTGCAATATAATATTTTACATTTAAAAAATAATGCCCACATACACGTAAAAGGCGTTATTTTTATTAGTTGCAGTATTACAGTGCTCTCGAATTTCATTATTACACTCGTCAAGTAATCATTTTGTTGTAAACATACGAATTTGATAACGCGTGTTTTTTAATTGATAATTGATAATTCTTTATTTAATAACAATTCACACCTAGTTACATCTACTAGCCACCGAACTAGGCCGAGCATGTATCTCAGTGGTTAGTTAAAAACTTCCTTTGACTTAACATAAGACGGTACAATCTAAAACATAAATACACTCATTTGCAATGTTCAATTTACTTTTGGTGCAACATTATTAAATGTGGGTAGCATCATATTATTTAGTTACAATTGTGATTAACAGTTTACCCACCTAATGTATTTCACATTATTTGCCGGTCATCTTAGCAACCACATAAAGTATTGACTTACGACAAATATTAACATTAATATGTTTACATAATAAAAATTGCTTCGTAAGAAACAATTTTGCTCTGCAAATAAAAAATGGCAACTTCTATCGTGACAAAATTAAAATGGGACCAACACGAGAGTAACCCTTAGATTATAATAGAGTGTCTTCATACAAATGCTTCGAGAAAAGCGGGTCAACTTTTCCATACATTTTTGCGTGATAAATAGTTATGAATGCATCCTTTATAATTTCTATGTTTATTTTATCTTATAAAAACACATTTTATTTATTAAATAAATATAGATACCAGAGGGAGACTTTGTATCAAAGTCATTTGCTTGGGTACCTCTGCCCCATTCGTGTTTCAACCGTAAAACTGTTGTTTGCATGGCTGTGTTTCGGTTTTAAGGGTGGGATATGGCGTGAATTTACAGGGTACAAAGGAATAACACCTAGGTCCTCAGGAATGGCAACGCATGGGGGGGTACCATGGGCGAAACAGTATACTCTGTTATGTCCATGGTACTGCTCATGTCTATAGGCGACGGTTATCACTTTCCATCAGGTGGGCTGTCAGCTTGTTCGCCATTCTAAGTTGCATAAAAAAATATTCATCTTTAAATAATTTTGTCTTCCGTCTTTAATCAATTGTCAATAATGACAAGTAATCAAATTTAATTGTCCTGTGGGTGTCATAAGAACTGACTAACGGAGGACGAGGGAAGAAATAAACTGAAATGAAATTTATTGCGATGAATGTGGTAAGACTAGGTAAAAATTATACATTTTGTGTGACCCTAACATTCAGCTAGCAGCGTCCCTCTTATAACATCTCTAAAGCTTGACTGCGGTTTCCAATTCGCCTGCCAAGCAACAAATGGCAACCCCCTCCCCCCAAGGGGGCGGCTTATGTTCAGCAGTTAAAGGCTGGTATGACGATGATGATGAGATTTAATTAAAAATACAGGACAATGGATTAAACCAATTATCCTGTATATCTAACTATAAATACGAATATTTAAACTCATTTTAATGGCCCATTGATGGCACAGTTTAAATGGAAGTGACTGACATTCCTTATCCGGCTTGTCAATAACAACTGAGTCTGATAGTTTAAAACTCAGCGAAGTTTGAAACTGCTTCAACTTGTTAATTATCATTGGCCAATTTATGACTAGGTACGACAAAGGCTTGTTCGATATTATAAATTAAAAAGTGAGTCTGTATGTTACAGCTTAACGGCTTAACTATTCATGCAATATAATATATATATACTATATGGGACAGAGAAAGACATAGGGTACTTTTCATCCCGGTTGAAAGACATAACCCAATTACGCGGATCAGGTCACGGGTAAAAGGTGTATTTTTTTTATGTATTTTGCCTTCTTTTTGTGTATGTATTCTTTTATTTTTGTGTATTTTATATGTCTATCTACGTCTGTTGTTATTTGTGTGCTCTAAGTAATGCAAATAAATTAAATATCTATCTATCTATTTACCTATAGTGTCTAAAAGTAAATAAAAAATAATAAAAGTAACGCTTTATACTTTTTCTTTTAAATTGGTATACTAGAAAATAAATTAATTAATTAATGATAAATTAGAATAGTACTAATATAAAAATAAAAACTCTTTCAATAAAAAAAAAGCATCAAATTGACTCGAGCAAATTTTTTTTTTTACAACACGGGGCAAACGAGCATGCGGCTCACCTGATGGTAAGTGACTACCGCCGCCCATGATCACCCACAACATATACGGCATTGCAGGTGTGCTGCCGGCCTTTTAAAAAGGAATATACTCTTTTCTTGAAGGTTATGTTGTAGTATCGGTTCGGAAATACCGCTGCTGGATGTTGATTCCAAAGAATGGTTGTGCGTGGAAGAAAGTGCCTTGAAAAACGCACGGTGGAAGACCGCCACTCGTCCAAAACCTTTTCTTATTTATTTATTTATTATAATGCATTCATATACATAAAATAGGGTTGTTACAATGTTTTTTTTTTACAACACAGGGGGCAAACGAGCTTGCGGCTCACCTGATGGTAAGTGACTACCGCCGCCCATGGTCACCCACAACACCTACGGCATTGCAGGTGTGCTGCCGACCTTTTAAAAAGGAATATGCTCTTATGTAGAGTAAGTACAATAACCCTGTTTGAGTGTAGCAAAATGATATTGATAGGTAGCTAATATACATGCATTAATATCAGTTTACATTTAATAAAGGAATAACAATTCATAATATTGTAACCGCTTACCATCAAATGGGCCATATGCTTGTTTGCCACCCCAGTGGTATAAAAAACGTACAATAATAGAGTCAAAATCTGATTACTACGAAACAGTTATGCCAGCCTGGTGTAGTAATCACCGATAACAAATCGTGTACCCGCATGTTTGATTAAAGTTTTTTTTTTTAAATAAATTCAATGCCAATATATTTCTCATCTGAAAGTGCATTCTGAACTAAGTGACAGATAAATAAAAAAAAATGACTATTCAAAAATTTGATTAATTCTAAAATTCTTCAAAAAATGCTAATTTAATTTTTATATTCCAGTCGGTCCACTCTCGTCTCAATCAAAACACAATTACTCCGTAATCTCGGCAGCAACAGTTGCGCAACGAGCGCTGCAAAATTTAATATTGCATATTAAAACTGGCTACAATGTTCTATTCAATTAGCGCCGGTCATACCATATTATTACTTCCACATTATCCAGTACTTTCATTATTGGGTGCTTAGCTTTTAACGCGTCTTCGTTCGCGTGGACGAATTAAATTAAATGTTCAGGATAAGTAATAACAATAAATAAATAAAAAAATATAATCAAAACTAAATAGAAAAAACTCTGAATAAATTAAATTATCGATACTAAAATGTATTATAATGTATGTATATTCGTATACTATAGCACTGCCCTGTAGTAACTACAGTTTTATTACTGCATCCCAAACTGAATAACCCGCGCGTGCAGTGCTGTAATGTATGACTGTTTGTGAGAGAGATTGCATCGGCCATAATATATCACGAACCGATTCCCTGGCATTCGTTATCGGCGCCCACCGGACCGATTTGCATATTAAACCGACAAAAATTAACTGCAACTTTAACATTCATGGCTAGTCCAATGTATACGAGTAGTTGATTTAGTACGAACGCTACTAAAGAATATGTATTTTGTATAATATTAATAGTGATGTTCGAATACAAAGGTTATCTATACTTATAATAAATCTGTAGAGAGGTCAATTCTGTACATGAAATATGATTTCAAAAATAACTATCAGGCGGTGATTAGTGATCGATACTGATGCCAAAAATGCAATCAGTAAAATTTTTGTCTCCCTCTGGTGGTGCAGTCATGACATTATTCATAATACTTGTACTCAGCTTTACTTACTAGTTAGTAAGTTTGGCACGTAACTTGGTCTATTGAATATCAATTATTGTAGCATCAAGCCACGCGAAGTGCTTACCAACTTATTGAACACTAGTAATCTGGCCTGACTTCGCACGGGTAAATAGAATTTTCGAAAATAATATACCCTATGTTACTTATAGATTATAGGATAAAGGTACCCAAGCAAACGACTTTTGTACAAAGCCTTCCTTTTGGTAAAACTGCACCAAAAGCCTAACTGCGGTTGCCAACCGGATTACCAAGCGTGGCAACTACTGGCGAAGCTCCTCTTATGTTAAACGCCTGTGTTCATCAGTGGACAGTCAACGGTTGAGAAAACAAATAAACAAAAACCGATACCTCAATAAACTTCACAGCGTCAGCATTTTAAGCCCAGTTGAACAACGCTTTACAACTGGCTAAATAAATGTAATGGCTGATTTACTTGCTCATAATGGATTTAGCAAACTCCTCTCTGCCGATTTCATCGACGGTAATTAAATTTTTCGCTTCGCCGTTTTAATTATGAAAAATCAATAGTCGCCCACTGTGTTACGCGATGTTTTGCAGAGAACAATTGATTTGTAGACAGAAATTATATTAAAATTTGAAACTAGCTGATGACTGCGACTTTTTCCGCGTGGTATGGCAAAAGCCAGAATGTAGTACCGGTATGGAATCATCACACAAGAACCTTTCTTGCCCATCGGTTGTCGGTTTTTCGAGCTATAAGACCAACTCATTTCCACTTCAGCTTACTTGTACTTTCTTTTTTCTTGAAACGATTTACAAAATTATTTTTGCTGTCGATAGACTTTATTTCTGTGTTGGTCTCATATAAATTTTACGACGATTAGAGCTGTCTGTATTTATTTGCAAATTTTAATTATTGGAACTATCGTATACATTTGCGAAGCAAACTCTTACTACGTAGTAAAGCGTAGACACAACACCGCGTTCTAAATTTAAATGTCTTCAATTATCTATCCGTGACATAATTTATCAATTTTATAGGTTTATATAGTCAGATTATTTATAGCACGACGTGACCCTTCCATTCTGAGAGAACTGTTATACACTAGCACTGTAGGGGGGAAAGGGGTTGTTAACAATGGAGTTTGACAGCCCCATTGCTAGCCCTATTAGGTCGACCTCCACGTAATTCCCCTGGAAACCATCGTGAACAATTCTTGTTGAGTTCGTCACGATGGGCTAACTGGCCTGCTTCATCCTCACCTATCATCCTTCACTGGTGCCCCGCCGGTATCTACCGATAGCGCGGGTGGGGTTACCATTCCATTATCACCCATAAAAAAAAAACCCTAGCACTGTAGGGCTCAGTGCTGCCTTGGCACTCCACCCACCTTAGTCGACATTCTTCCTTCTTTCGACTGTCAATAGCCATTTTTAAATCAGTCTGTCTTGAGCCTTCAAAGTGAACAGCTGCCTAAGGACATACGCGACTAATTGTTCTAAGTTTCCTAATTAATTAATTAATTGTCGTGAGTTTAAACAAGTTGTTTAAACAAGTAAAACCTATTTAAGGAAATCCGTATAACAGATTAGAGAAACAATATGATTAATGAATACAATCTACTAAAAAAAGAATGATTTACTCTCAACGGTTGACCGCACTATGCCTACTCACTAAGTACTTTTTACTTCATCGTGATTGAAAGTACCAGAGGGAGACTTTGTACAAAAGTCGATTGCTTGGGTGCCTCTGTCTCATTCGTGTTTCAATCGTGAAGCAGTTGTGTTTGCATGGCTGTGTTTCGATTTGAAGGGTGTGATATGGCGTGAATTTACAGGGTACAGAGGAATAACACCTGAGTCCTCAGGAATGGCAACGCATGGGGGTATCGTGGGCGAAACAGTATACTCTGTTATCTCCATGGTACTACTCATGTCTATAGGCGACGGTTACCACTTTCCATCAGGTGGGCCGTCAGCTTGTTTGCCATTCTAAGTTGTATAAAAAAAAATCTATCAAATATATCTCTTGCAAAATTAAAACAAAAGGCGAAATTAATAAATTCGTGTTTCTAAAATTGTAGTGTTTATAAATTATGTTGGCCTATCAAATATTCTGCCTGTGCACGGCTTAAAAGACCGACTGAATTTACTATAGTTTGCGGTAGGATTTATGTTTAATTTTCTGAAATGTGTTTTAGACCATGCTGCTAAAATCTACCGTCGTGGTTTTTTTAGGAATTCGGATAATTGATGTCTACTAAAAGTGAAAAAATTAATTTGAACAAACTTAGTAAATTAGGCATTCTTGATGACCTCCGTGCTGCAGCGGTGGCACGTTGATTTGCGTAAATAGGATCCCGGGACGGGCATGGAATGGGCCAATCCTTCCTTTCTTGTGGATATCGTAAAAGGCAACTGAGAGAACTTAATGATCGAAGGGATGGGCAGCAGCGTCTCTCTTTAAACATCACCAAAGCTTAACAAAGTTAAAATTATATCAAATTATACTCTGAACTATTTACATTATTTTTATTATACACACACCGCACAGACAATCACCAAAAATATTGCTCTTTTTATTTTATATTTATTTTAATTATTATTTTCACGTACCCTCAAATGGGTTAAAGCTGAAAATCAGTGTTTTGTTCCTTGAACAATGTTACACGCTGAGCTTCGACCTTTTTGTATTGCTGCAGATCACACATAATAACACAATTTTATAAATCTTATGTTGTTTTATGAACATGTTGTGTGTGATTAGTAACAAACAAATAAACGATATATCTATCTATCTATCTATTTAACTGCGTTTTGTCCAACAGTGGACAATTAACAACTGATATGATAATGACGATGAAGATGTAATAAATGCAATAATGTAATATATATATATATATATATATATATATATATATATATATATATATATATATATATATATATATATATATATATATATATACGCGGTTTCGTCTACTGGCTCGCGCAGGCTCTTCGGGTACCTTCAAATGTGAGGGTACCCGAAGTGCCTGCGCGAGCGCGCGCAGCGCTAGGTCACTATTATTGTACTATATCCACCCTACACACCGCACTCATAGTATTCATTCTGCGTTTAAACAAATTATCTCATATTTTAATGGTATGGAGAAACATTGGGAATAAAAATTAGGTATATACATAGGTACTATTTACTTACAATTTTACATGATGTTAAATCCTGACAGTATATTTACAATATGTGTCAACAACGCAAAAGTTTAAAATTAACTAGTTACTTTTAAAAAAAAAATACAAATACTTCGATGTCTTCGACAATTTTTTAGTGATTTTCTTAATTCATTTCACAGTCGACAGGATTAACTCCCGTGTTGATCTCATTAATTTTCGGACAATCGGTGAAAGCAGCCACTTCAGCCTGTTTCAAATGTAAGGAACGAAATGATTACGCGTCCGGACAGGACCTGAACTTAACGAGCTCTTCTGTTTTATTAATTGTTTTTAGAGGCCAGTTATCGCCATTGCTTTATTCGAGTTTAAAGAGAACGACCCATGACCCAGCACTTTAATAATTTGGGCATTTTTTACAAAAAAAAAAAGTTTTCTTTCTTTGGAAAGATAGAGAGAGCGTTGTCGTCAACAGTACACTGTCCTGACTTATTGACCGTAAAATTTTAGTAGGGAAACACGTGTCGCAAAACGTGCGTTGACTGAATATTGGTCGGAGATTGATGGCTAATATGGGAAGTTGTGGATCTTCTAGCAATGCTAATACTAGACAATCTTCGAGTGTTGGCAGCCACATGTATATCAATGATAGTAGTAAAGACGTTTGCTACTAAATCGTGATTAAACGGCTGAACGAACTCAAACGAAATTCGACACAAAAGTAGGTTACATTTATCAACCAACTTCAAAAAAGAAGGAGGTACTTAATTTGGTTGTATTTTTTTGTAAATCTATTTATATTTTTTTTATCTCGAAAGATATACTTATAGATTGGTCCAATAGAAATTATTTCAAAGTTAGTTTAGTTTAGTTTTTAAATAAAACAATTGAAGTCGGTCTTTTCTGAGTCATTAAATTATATATATATTTATTCTTTATAGACCGCGTTACAAATAAATATTTGTTACAAAAGGTGGACTTAATATAGCATTATTTTCCAATCAATCTTTGGAAAAATATAAATGTTAATATATACTAATTAAATACGTAATATACAGTAGTGTAAGTGTACTTTAAATTGTACACTAATGTACATGTGCAAAGTCGCAGGAAACAGCTAACAACACACTGGCGTGAATTTACAGGGTACAGAGGAATAACACCTGAGTCCTCAGGAATGGCAACGCAAGGGGGGTATCATGGGCGAAACAGTATACTCTGTTATGTCCATGGTACTGCTCATGTCTATAGGCGACGGTTACCACTTTCCATCAGCTGCGTCGTTAGCTCGTTTGCCATTCTAAGTTGTATAAAAAGAAACACATTTTATCTCGACTCGAGCTAGAAGAACGACGAGTTCATAAAGAAAACAATGTATTTTCAATTCAGCAAGAACACTGACGTTGAAGTAGAATCGCTTGATATAAAAACCAGCGCGCAAGACTTGGCAGCGTAACTCTTAATTTCGTATGAAAAGAGAATATTGCTTTTTGTGGATTCACCAAAGTTATATGGCGAAAGTTGGCCGCGCTGACAACTCAACTTCGGTGTATGAGAGTGTTGGTTTTTTAACGGCTCTGAAATATTCATGATTATTATACCTTCCACCTAGGGTTGCCATCTCGACAATTTGGCAACCAGAACAAGACGCGTGAAAACCCCGGATTTTAGAGCCTAAAACCCAGACATATCTATAGCTTTTTTTAAATAATACAGTCAGTGTAATAAAAGACGATTAAAAATGTCACAAATTACCTTTTTATTTATTTTCAAACCTTAAAGTTAAATTTAGCCATCTTTTATCGTCATTTTAAATGTACCTAACAAAATAGAATCTTATTACAGTTTGTTACAAATTGTTATAATAATTAGTTAGATTTTTTAAACCCGGACTAGCCCCGCCCGGACGTTCCCCGGATGCCCTCTAAACTAGAATAAATCCGGGGAAACCCAGACGGATGGCAACCCTACTTTCACCCCATTCTTATACTTTTTTCCAGTTAAAATTTCTTTTGTGGCACGTCTTAGAATAAATAAACATAATGCCTGCAGATACGGTTCAGTTTTGTGTATCATATCCATGTAAATAGCTTTTTTCTATTTCTTGTCTATTTCTGTTATGAAACAGCAATATGCGCTTTTTATAGTCTGTCTGAAGGCTATACGATTAGTTCAATCATATATTTACACAAAAAATTGCTACTTTTTTTATTAATTATTACTATTTAATAATTATTAATGACTCATTTAATTCTCATTTATTCTTTTTAAGTTTCTGTTTTTAATTTTGCATGCCTAATTATGGCGAAATATGGGGATTTATGCTAATTGTTAACATCTATACACTTACCATGTTTCTTGTAAATAAATAAATGAATATATTTATTGGAATCAGGTCATTAAAAACACATATATAGAGTTTGGGGGGAAAGGGATTGTTAGTAATGGAGACTGAGAATCCCATTGCTAGCAATATACCCAACCAGGTCGACCTCCTTGCGGTTCTCCCTGGAAACTATCATGGTTAATTCCTGATGAATTCATCATGATGTGCTAATTGGCCTGTTTTCATTCTCATCTATCACCCTTCACTGGTGCTCCGCCAGCGTATCCCGTTAGCGCAGGCGGGGTTACCATACCATTTTCACCCATCAAAAATACATAAATAGACATCAATAACTTTAACTACGGCTTCTTCCACACGGCCGGGATAAAAGTAGCCTATGTAATTCTCCGCCCCGAATAGTGCGTATCCTGACGATGGGCTAAGTCGTCAAAGCGCCGAGCAGTTATAAACTCACTTTCACGTGGCGTGAATTTACTGGGTACAGAGGAATAACACCTGAGTCCTCAGGAATGGCAACGCATGGAGGGTATCATAGGCGAAACAGTATACTCTGTTATGTCCATGGTACTGCTCATGTCTATAGGCGACGGTTATCACTTTCCATCAGTTGGACCGTCAGCTTGTTTGCCATTCTAAGTTGTGTAAAAAAAAAACGTTATTAAAACTGTTGCATCAGCTATTATCACTGCTGCCAAACATAGCCTCCCCCTTAAAGGGGAGGGTTTTACCAGTAGATTACACCACGTGTATGTCGATCCTTATCCTGTGACGACCTTGGCGGTGCAACATTTTAGCACCTACCGATGATTGCTGTCTCGATCTCGCGTAATACGAACTTATTTGTATTCATGAGTGTTTCCGATTGTATTTTATATAGAAAAAAATGTATTTCACATAACGACACGAATACCAGCACAGGTGTCACAGTAATTATGGGAATTAGAGACCCCTTTGCCAGTAATATAGTGTATATTGCTAGCATAAGGGATCGTATCGTCAGAGTGTAATCATTTTTTTAATGGATGGTAATGGAATGGTAACCCCGCCTGCGCTAACGGAATACGCTGGCTGGTAACCCGCTTGAGGGATCATAGGTGAGGATGAAAAGGCATTTCAGTTAGCCCATCGTAATGCACTTCGAATTCAGCTTCCAAGGTTTTCTATGGTTTCCAAGGGGAACCACGTGGAGGTCGACCTAACAGGATATATTGCTAGCAATGGGGCTCATAGTCCACATTACTAACAATCCCTTCCCGTCCCCCGTGAGATGGTAGTTAATTTATTGTGAATTCGTCGCTATGAGGTAACAGATCTAAATTTACTCTCAAATATAATCCCTAACTGATACTCCGCTGGGGGGAAAGAGATAGTTAGTAATGGGGATCCAACAGCCCCAGTACCAGCAATATACCCTATCAGGTTAACCTCCATGCGGCTGCCTCTTGAAACCACTGTGGTTTTTTTAATGGATGATAATGGAATGGTAACCCCGCCTGCGCTAACGATATACGTTGGCGGGGCACCAGTGAGGGATGATAGGTGACGATGAAAGCAGGTCAGTTAGCCCATCGTGACGAATTTCACTAGAATTAACCAACCACTGTGTTTAACTCGCCTATCAGCCCTCAGTAGTGCTCCGCTTTTTCACCCATTAGAAAAATAGTACTTCAGTGAAACAAATACATTGGCAAGATACCAGCGTGGTGGAGATACGATGTAATTTTTGTCATTTTAATAAAATAATACACTTAATAAAAGTAAACGAGGTATTTTTATTTCTTAATGTTCACTTCGTAATGAAACCCTAAAGAAATATATTATTTCCTTTTAAATAGATGTTTACCACTAAAACTAATCACAGAAATTATTGATATTTTTAATTAATTATTATTTAACGTTTTTGTCATAATTGTTTCACCTGTGATAAACAATTATTATTCAATGATTTGTACTCACAATGGCTAATAACACAGTCACTGCTATGTGCTATTTTAAATGAAGTGTGAATTACAACAGCCAGTGTAGTAAAGTTCCTATTAATTCGGTCTTTACAGTTTATTAACCCAGCAACTATTCGGACTTTTAACCTAAACCAGCCGATGACTTACGAATAAAACCGAACGCAGCCACAATCTGCGATTCTTACATTTAACGCCACTAAGTAGCAGTCTTTTTTTTTTATACAATGTAGAATGGCAAACAAGCTGACGGTCCACCTGATGGAAAGTGGTAACCGTCGCCTATAGACATGAGCAGTACCATGGACATAACAGAGTATATTGTTTCGCCCATGATACCCCCCATGCGTTGCCATTCTTGGGGACTCAGGTGTTATTCCTCTGTACCCAGTAAATTCACGCCACATCCCACCCTTGAAACCGAATGCAAACACAACTGCTTCACGGTATAAACACGAATGGGACAGATGTACCAAAGCAATCGACTTTTGTACAAAGTCTCCCTCTGGTAAAAGTCTAGTAAAAAGTCTTTATAAAGGGAAGTAACAGGTGTGATTAATGATTTTGCATTACTGTGAAATATTCCAAACCTATTATTAATGTAACATCGATAGATTATTCGCAAACATTACGCGGCAAAGAGGCGGTTTTAATTAAAACAACACGGGTAGAGGGAGCGCGTCGTTCATAACAATCAGTCAATTTGCCGTGATGGCAACTTGCCGTTGATAAATTGCTGTTTTATGGTGCTCCAGTGTCGCGTCTCATGTTTCCCACTACCACGTGTTGTTGCTAGGTAAAAATTATTACACGTGTAATGTAATGGAATACAAGCGAAATTCCCAGTCCAATTTTGGATCTATTGTTGCTTAAACCTAATAATGAGGCTTAAGATTTCAAGCAGAAAGGGGAAGGAATATAATAAAATACAACCTTTTATCCGTGACTTCGTTTACGTGATTTAGATATGTATATTAACCGGGATAAAATGTATTTTTTATACAAGTTAAAATGGCAAACAAGCTGACGGCCTACCTGATGGAACGTGGTAACCGTCGCCTATAACGTGAGCAGTGCTATGGGCATAACAGTTTATACTGTTTCGCCTATGATACCTCTGATGCGTTGTCATTCCTTAATGAGACACCGTCTACAGTGTTATCCCCTCTGTACCCTGTAAATTCACTGCCATATCTCACCCTTCAAACTGAAACACAGAAATGCAAACACAACTGCTTCACGGTAGAAACACGAATGAGACAGAGGTACCCAAGCAAACGACTTTTGTACAATGTCTCCCTCGGGAGAGAATATTTATCCCAAATAGAACATGTATACCAAATTTCATTACAATGGCAAATTGGTTAAACTATTAACACACAAGATGACAAGGTGACAGACAAATATATAAACTTTCACATAAATAATATTAGTAAAGATGTGTAAATTTCGAGTCTTAATTGCAGAAAGTAAATATAAATTCTCATTCACGTGAACTTCGTTCTAACGACTCTCTTGTTCTCTCTATTCCTCTACATCGTTCTGCTTTTTATTTATTTATTTATTTATTTATTAGTACAAATATGTGTACATGGCGGACTTAATGCTAAAAGCATTCTCTCCCAGACAACCATAGGGAAATGTCAGAATACTCGAATGCGGTACTACTAATTATTGATATACATACATACTAAAATTACATATATAAACGAATAAATATATATAAATAACAAATATACTTACACATATATGATATATACTATATCATACACGAAATTGAGAATAATATAAAGCGCTTACTGCTCGGATAAAGATAAAAAGTGAGCGTGAACGCTTTTTTTGAAAGACGGTTTAGTCGGTAGTCTCTTAATGGCATCAGGAAGGTTTTGTTTCCAATTCCTTCACTCTTGAGGCCTCACGACTCTGGAATGCGCTACCCATGGACATAAGACAAATGTCTAACAAATTTATTTTTAAAGTCAAAGAAAAGTCTACGAATATTTTTGGAAAAAACTGTGAAAGCAGTTCATCATCTTCATCATCATCACTTTTGATCTCTATCGTTGTTTATTTGTGTTATCGTATATAATCTATAAGTATGTAGTTATATTTATATATGTATATGTATATTTATATTTGTATGTATGTATTTGTATTACATATTTGTATATTTATGTAATATTTGTTGAATGTATTCATGTATGTATATTTATATAACCATAATGTGCAGTAGTTCTCTGTTGTATGTGTTGTAATTTTTTTCACCGCATAATAAAATTTTCTGTTTGGCCAGAGCCGCCTTTTGTACCAGATATTTTTTTGTAATGTGGTCAATAAAGAATAAATAAATAAATAAAAGTTCTGAAATAAAAAAATATGTAATCTTTACATAGTATAAAACAAAGTCGCTTCCCATCGTCTGTACGCTCAAATCTCTTAAATTACGCCACATATTTTAATATGGTTTTAATTATAGCTCTATAGTGGAGAATCGAGAGGAAGATTTGAATGTATAATTAATATTGTTTTGTGTTAATTTGTTGAAATACAACGTTAATTGTTCAAGACGTTGGAAAAAATCAAGCCGACTCTCTTTAACCGAAAATGCTCTTATTCTTTTGAAATATAACAAAATAATGTATTAAAGAATTATTCCGATTCCATAGAACTACGAAAAAAGCTATGGCATATACCTATAAGGACAGCTTTCTGTAATCACTTTATTTATTTATTCATTAGTACATATATGTGTACATGGCGGACTTAATGCTAAAAGCGTTCTCTCCCGGTCAACCATAGGAAAGTGTCAGAATACTCGAATGCGGTACTAGTAATTATTGATATACATACATACTAAAATTACATATATAAACGAATAAATATATATAAATAACAAATATACTTACAACATATGTGACATATACTATATTATATACGAAATTGAGAATAATAAAAAGCACTTACTGCTCGGATAAAGTAAAAAAGTGAGCGTGAACGTTATTTTTTTTTGAAAGACGGTTTAGTCGGTAGTCTCTTAATGGCATCAGGAAGCGCGTTTACTTTAATGTTTAAACAAAATGATACTAATTATATGGAGTTTGGTGAGTTATTTTGACGGGCACAATAGTAACATTATCAATCACTCCGCACTAAAACCAAACTACTGGGGGAAGGGATTGTTAGCAATGGAGTTTGACAGCCCCATTGCTAGCAATATGCTCTCTCAGGTCAACCTCCGCGTGGTTCCCCCTGGAAACCATCGTGAACAATTCTCGTTGAATTCGTCACGATGGGCTAACTGACCTGCTTCATACTCACCTATCATCCTTCACTGGTGCCCCACCAGTGTATACCGATAGCGCGGGTGGGGTTACCATTCCATTATAAACTATAAAAAAAATTACTTTCTACATTGCACCCGTGCGAAGCCGGGGCGAGTTGCTAGTAATAGCAAAAATGAATGACCTCCATAAGTAGCGATGATAGACGTTTGCTTTCGCTCTGTTCCCAAAACACAAGCTCTACAAAGTTTGTTCCCGTCCCTACGGACCAGTTTTGAAGAGTAACTTTTTAATTTGACTTTAAAATGGATTTTCTAAGATCGTGCTTTGTGTTTTTCTTTTCCTTAACAAACAATATGTATACAAACTGTAATCTTATTTTACTAATATAGTTTCATCATCATCGTCATCATATCAGCCTTTAACTGTCCACTGCTGGACATAAGCCTCCCCCTGAAGAGTTTACCAGTAGTCGCCATTGAAATGAAAGATTCCAAAATTATATACCCATTTATTTTTATCAATTAATTGACAACCATGACTAGATAAGTAATAAGTGTAAAAATCAATATTAATCAAGATCAATGTCAAACAAAAGATCAAATATTATTGCAAATGTCTATATTTTAGATCCATAATCATTTTTATTTCCTCTCTTCTGTAATAAGTTTTAATGATTTGTACGTCTATATGTGGCAAAATAAGATTGCACTATAATTTTCTTGTGATGTTACATATATAAAATGATACCTTATTCAAGCAAATAAATCTATTCGAAGATTTACAATACACAAATGTATTGCAAATTCATGCAAATGCACACACACACGCACACACACCACGCACGCACGCACGCACGCACGCACGCACGCACGCACGCACGCACTCACACACAAAATCCGTTGTTGATTATTTATTAAATTCCTCCTATGTTATTGTTATTTCCACTTTGTACCCCATATTATGGAGTGGGCGTTAACAGCTGCGGCACAGTCTCTTTGTGACTAATGTAGTTATTATCGATCCTAAAAAGAAAACTGTAAATGAAGCTAAGGTTCCGGTGAAAAAAAACAAATCTTCGTCATCGCATGTTCCAGTCACAAACATGAATCATCAGGGATCGAATGCAATTACTTTAAAACAAATAACGAGTGGATAATGTTATAATCCATACAGGTGTTCAATAAATCAAAGGCACAATGGGGCACGAGCGCTCTTTCGACATTTAATGGATAAAGACATCCCGCTGTACCCGCGTCAGCGCCGCGATGTAAGAGGTATACAGATAGGTATCCAATCTTGATAGATATGTTTCATGTGAAAGGTATTTATTCTCAAAATATATAGAAGTTATACTATAAAAATTAAAATGGTGCTTCAGAAAAAGAAACCAAGTTCAATCGTGGCAACAAAGTCGCCTATCCAAGGCGTTTATTTTCTGGTTATGTTTTCATTTTAGGTGGTGCGAGTATTTGTTGGAAATCACAAAAACAAAGGATGGTTGCGCAGTCGACATGTGAGGCTGAGTATTTTTTTTTATATACAACTTAGAATGGCAAACAAGCTGACGGCCCACCTGATGGAAAGTGGTAACCGTCGCCTATAGACATGAGCAGTACCATGGATATAATAGAGTATACTGTTTTGCCCATGATACCCTCCATGTGTTTCCATTCCTGAGGACTCAGATGTTATTCCTCTGTACCCAGTAAATTCACGCCATATCCCACCCTTCAAACCGAAACACAGCCATGCACACAACTGCTTCACGGTTGAAACAAGAATGGGACAGAAGTACCCGAGCAATCGACTTTTGTACAAAGTCTCCCTCTGGTAAGTATGTGAGTTTGTCGGAAGCGATGAAAGAAGCCGTTCACTTTAGTAGTTTATTAGGTTAAATCGGACAATTTGGGTATGTACACACAACTTTACACGCCGATAACTGAGGAGCGCAAGACTCCGTATACCATGCTTGCAATAAGCATATTGGTATTAAATATCATTTCATCAGGATGGTGGCGGACATGTTGACAATCCGCTACCCATTTCTAAACATTATGCGTGTGTGGACAAAATGGAAATTAAACCCAATAATTAATCATTATTTCCTTTTAACTAAGACTTAAAAGGGCGTATTGAAACTTCTTTGCGGCCATGATGTAAATTTAAGTCTGGCCACCTATGTATATATGTTGGTATCATTTTTTTAATATTTTTTTTTTACAACACAGGAGGCAAACGAGCTTGCGGCTCACCTGATGGTAAGTGACTACCGCCGCCCATGATCACCCACAACACCAGCAGCATTGCAGGTGTGCTGCCGGCCTTTTAAAAATGAGTATACTCTTTTCTTGAAGGTTATGTTGTCGTATCGGTTCGGAAATACCGCTGCTGGAAGTTGGTTCCAAAGAATGGTTGTGCGCGGAAGAAAGTGCCTTGAAAAACGCATGTGTTTTTGTTTCTATTCAAATGGTTGTCTCGTATTGTATCTACACGTTGTTGTCCTAAAGAATATTATTTTTCACTGCGAATTTCTACAATATCCTAAGTAAATAAAAAACATCGCTACAAAATACATCTTAGAAATTCTATCATTGATAGGAATTAACAGTGAACTTTAAAAAAGAGTGAGCACAAAAGGTCATGGAGAGATCGCAGTGTCACAGGTGTTTCTGCCTAAAATCCCATCTTTTTATAATAATATATACTCTCTAATTCCTAACTGTAGTTACATGAGTGCAGTATTAAATTGTCATTAGCAATAGATTTGGTTTGAGATCGATGTTGGATTCAAGAGTTATCCTACTGTTTGTTTGTTTATTAATTATTATTATTATTTAATCACTTTCTATTTGTATACAATTGTTATTTTCTTTTGTTTGTTTTGTTTTGATCTCTTTTGTTCTTGTTTTGTGCGCTACTGTGTGGGCCGCATGCTTCTTCAATAAAATTATTTCTTTCCTTCTTTCTTTCTAATTACCACTTCTTATCAAGAGAGTTGATAGCTTTTTCATTCAAAGATATGAAATATTGAAAAGGATATAACCTCCTTTGTGAAGTAGTTTGTTAAAAGGAACATGCAGTACCCAAGTATAAATAATCGTCTTGAATTGAATGACCAGAGTAATAAATACACCATTGGTGGTGATCCAGTGCCGTCCGGCGCGGCGGTGGAGGCGCGAACAAATCGCCGCTCAGCGGGATGACGGCGTCGCTTCATCAGTGCTGAGTGCTGAGTGCGTACTGCCGGCACTGAGTGATGGCACAATTGATGGCTCGTGAGTATTGGGAGCCGCTGGGAGCTGCGAAACTACGTATGTGGATTTAAGTGAATGGACCAATATAGATTTACATAGATTGCACAGCTGCAAAGTTGCATGATTAGTCTTGGTTCTAAATCAAATTGTTAAAGTTGGGGAAATAGAACCTAATTTAGTTTTTTTTTTTTTTTTTACGGAACACAATCTTAAATTATAGTATTACTACAAGTTTTTTTTTTTTATGGATGGAAAAGTTAAAAAAAATTTAGAGCCTTTTCCATGGGTGTCATAAGAGACGACTAAGAGAGCTTATGGTAGAGGGATAGGCAGCAGCGTCTCTCTTAAAACATACATACAAAACATAAAGCCTAACTGCGGATACAAATTCGCCTACTACGTACGTACTTCGTGGCAACTACTAGCAAACCCTCCCCCCTTTTGACGGTGACTGATACAACAAAATAACAACAACATTTTTAAATAGAAGAATTCTTAAAAAATATTTAATTTTAACTAAATACCCTTCCAACTACTATAAATGGTACACTTCCTTAAATTTTTATTTCACTCTGCATATTGTGTTATCATATAATATAACTTCCAACTTCTTCCAATGCGTATGATATTATCGCCTGTATAGAGTATCGCTCTCAAGTTGTCGCCTACTCCCTAAAGAAGCGAATTAGCATTGAAACAAAACATGTTATCTCATTTCAAGTTCCGAGTGGGGCATAATTAGATAGCGAAGTGCTCTTGAGGAAACATGTCTCAGATTAAGCAGAGTTTTCAACAGTCTTGTTCACTGTTTCAGAGGTCGTCGAGCTAAATCTAATTATGCAATATACTATGTGCCTATACCTTACAATTTAATTTACAAGTCTCTTAGAAAGGTCTAGATTGTTATCCTGAAACGAGACAATCCTACGACCTATTCTAGCGTCGAATATCGCTATTCCTTTAGTGGCATCGGTAGCTTTGTGGCGAATTGTTCCTATATAAACATTTTTGCTCTGCAAAATTAACTGCAATTTTAATCGTTATAAAATTAGCAATCACACATATTCACGAAACAAACTACGTGTAAATTTAGAACATATGAGTTCAAAATACGAGATACTAGAGAGAGACTTTCTACAAAAGTCGTTTGCTTGGGCACCTCTGTCTCATTCATGTTTCTACCGTGAAGCAGTTGTATTTGCATGGCTGTGTTTCGGTTTGAAGGGTGGGCATATGGCAGTGAATTTACAGGGTACAGAGAAATGACACCCGAGTCCTCAGGAATGGCAACGCATGGGGGGTATCATAGGCGAAACAGTATACTCTGTTCATGATACTGTTCATGTCTATAGGCGACGGTTCTCACCAGCTTGTTATTATTATTCTTTACTCACTGTAATTTATTATATTAGCCGATGGCTAAATAGTAGGGCTGCCATCTGTCCGAAATTCCCCGTATTTGTCCTAGTTTGAAGGGCAGGGATTTTTGAAGTGTCCGGGTTTAACCTGGACACTTTCGTTGTCAGGGGAAATCCTATCTCTTTATAGGTAGGCGATCAATTAAAATAAATCTTAATTACAAATTCATCTACAACAACTTTGTTTTTATATAACAATATTTTTATTGTTGTTGTGTCCAGGGAAAAAACCATACGCATATTTCGCTCAAATGTCCGGGATTTTTGCTGTGTTTATTCGGTGTACGCAATTTAGGTGATGGCAGCCCTACTAAAGAGTAACTTTATTAGAAAACCTTACCATTCAATTAAAACAGAATGGAAATCAATCCAATTCAAATTGACTGAAGTGAGCCCAAATTCAAATTGTCAAGAAAGACAAATATAAAGATCAAACAATATCCATTATCCTTAAATAATCTCGGTGCCGCCAGCGACCTCTACACGGGAATGTGCCTATATAACTCGGCTTAGCGTACTCGGAATACAGATTAAAAAGTACTGATTTTTTTTTATTAATGGACTTTACAGCTTTGGATACTTGTCCTTTAGAGTCTATTCTCTCCTGTCATTGTTTTGATGAACCACTACATTTTAAAATTAATAATTTATGAATTTTAGTATTTCTAAACAGGACTGGTTTTTTGTAGCACCAATGTAGCCCTTTTAGATATCGTTGAATGTGAACTAAAATATTTTTTACCCGAAAAATAATTGGCGAAATAAAAATAGACGAAGAAGTTTTTGAAAAAAATCTCATTGAGAATTTTAATTAATTTATATCTGGAACTGGCTTATATTCATTGAAACGAATTAATATAAATGTCATAATATATTTTATATTTTATTTATATATTACAAAATACTAATGGCTACTTATACAAAGTTTTAGTTTATATATAGACTTAAAAAAAATATTTTATAAGTTTGGTAAAAAAATAATTTCACAGTTTGGGAAGAGTAAAACATCTGCTTATCAGCATTCAACTCAACTCGTGACAAATTCCACCGAAAATGAAACAAGATAGTTTCCAGGGGGAACCTCGTAGAAGTCGACCTGATAGGATGTATAACCAGCAATAGAGCTGTCAAATTCCATTACTAACACTCGCCTACCCCCAGTTTTAATTAGTTAATTTTAATAATTTATATATCACATCTGTATACTATATTATATATACACAACCACTCCACAAGAGGGAGACTTTGTACAAAAGTCGATTGCTTGGGTACCTCTGTCCCTTTCGTGTTTCAACCGTGAAGCAGTTGGGTTTGCATGGCTGTGTTTCGGTTTGAAGGGTGGGATATGGCGTGAATTTACTGGGTACAAAGGAATAACACCTGAGTCCTCAGGAATGGCAACGCATGGGGGGTATCATGGGCGAAACAGTATACTCTGTTATGTCCATTGTACTACTCATACCTATAGGCGACGGTTACCACTTTCCATCAGGTGGACCGTCAGCTTGTTTGCCATTCTAAGTTGTATAAAAAAAAAATTAAAAAAAAACTCCATTTTATCCTCAGGCTATCCGACTTAAGGAATGAACCATAATGTTCTACCACAAGAGAAGGAATCAAAATTAAACAGTGTTCCAACCCGAGTCGCCAGCTCGCAAAGGTTTCAGATTTGCCAACAGTTGTCGAACATTATTTGGCATTCATATTGAAATCCGAGATGAGTTCTTATTGAAATTCGTGATTTGTTTCCATAATCAATACTGGTACCGTATTTATTACAGATATAACTAGTGTTAATACTGAAATTCAAGATGATAAAATAAGATAAGCATTTTATTCGCAAAATCTAGGTGAATACTATTTACCCATATTTTTCTCAATTTCTATACATTTTTTTTATACAACTTATAATGGCAAACAAGCTGACGGCCCACCTGATGGAAAGTGGTAACCGTCGCCTATAGACATGAGCAGTACCATGGACATAACAGAGTATACTGTTTCGCCCATGATACCCCCCATGCGTTGCCATTCCTGAGGACTCAGGTGTTATTCCTTTGTACTCCGTAAATTCACGCCATATCCCACCCGTCAAACCGAAACACAGCCATGCAAACACAACTGCTTCACGGTTGAAACACGAATGGGACAGACGTACCCAAGCAATCGAGTTTTGTACAGTCTCCCTCTGGTTCATATAGTATTACATATATTTTTAATCCATTATTTACCAGAACAAAAAAACTATTCTTATTTCTATATTTTCTGTAGTATCAGTCCACTTTCCAATGTTGTATATAGGCCTCCCCCTTGGAGGGTTTTGTCCGTGGTTGCCACGCTTGGCAGGCGGATTGGCAACCGCAGTTAGGCTTTTAGACATGCTTTAGGAGGGACGCTGCTACCCATCTTTCTACTAATAAGTTCCCTTAGTCGCTTTTACGATCTGAAAGGAAGGGGTGACCCATTCTATGCCGGAGCCACACGGCCGATTATTCATGTATACTTTTTATAATATAATATTTTATAATTATAAATTAATTTATTTACTGATTTAACAATAATTCAAAAACGATGAAAAATGATAAAATACTATCTAGAAGTAAAAAATTGAGAATATAAGATGGTATACGAGTAAATGACATTTAATTGAATTACAACTCTAAAAATAAGTAAAGTTAGTTTGAAATTAAAAAAACTGACTTCTCGGTACGGGTTAATTCTCTTGAGGAAATTACAGCGAGATCCCGCTGTAATTGTAAATGTACCGCAAATTTACAGCTGGAAAGAAAAGACTGCTGGGTACAAACCTTAGTTCGTACATACATTTTTAAAATAATCTATTTATGATTTCACTATCCACTCATAATACATGGTACCAAAAACGGACTTAATGCATAACAGTATTTCAATTTCAATTTTATGATTGAAGTCGCACATTTTAATTTTTAATTTTATAATTAGACGATTCTCAGAAATTATATTTATGTTACTGGTTAGATTTTGAAATAGTACTATTTTTAATCCCGTGTGGTCCCGGCATAGAATAGGCCACCCCTTCCTATCCCATGGGTGTCGTAAGAGACGACTAAGGAACGGCAAAGGACAGGCACCAGCGTTCCTCTTAAAAAAAATCTAAAGCCTCACTGCGGTTGCCAATCCGCCCGCCAAGCGTAGTAACTACTGGCAAAATCCCCCTAAGGGGAGGCTTATGTTCAGCAGTGGACAGTTAAAGGCTGATATGATGACGATGGTCATGACTTACTAATATTATATGTAATAAGCTTATGGTAAAGGGGTAGGTAACAGTGTCCCTCTTAAAACATCGCCAAAATCCAAACTGCGGATGCCAACCTGCCTGCCACGCGTGGCAACTACTGGCGAACCCTCTTATGGGGGAGGCTATGTTCACCAGTGGGCAGGTAACGGCTGATATGACAATTTACTAATATTAAAAAAAGTCAGTTTGTTTGTTTATTTGGTATAGAAATGTACATAATAAAAACATTCCGGTTACACGGACGAAATCGTGCGATAAAACTATTCTCCTTAACGGATCAGAATGCCCATTAATCATAATAAAACAATACGCACCGTATAAATTCATCACGGTTACAACTTTATAAATTGTTGGCACAGAGGGCGCTCCGCTCGCGTCACGTCCGAGACGCCTCCAGACACCAGGTGAAACTTTCGGTGTGGAGGGGAAGGGCGGGAGGGGGGGGGACGCCGCGTCTCCTTGTACATTAATATTTCTAGCAATCTGTTTGTCTTTGGACTAATTTGCATTTATATTGAATTGAGAGGGGCCGCGCCTTTTTTGGCGGCTCCGTGAATCGTGCGCCGGGCAAATGTTTCGAATTCCGCAGATTTTGAATGCATTCTGTGCATTAGCATAGATCAATTTTTTTTATACAACTTAGAATGGCAAACGAGCTGACGGCCCACCTGACGGAAAGTGGTTACCATCGCCTATAGACATGAGCAGTACCATGGACATAACAGAGTATACTGTTTCGCTCATGATACCCCCCATGCGTTGCCATTCCTGAGGACTCAGGTATTATTCCTCTGGACCCAGTAAATTCACGCCATATCGAACATACATAATAACATACATACCCAGTAAATTCACCCTTCAAACCGAAACACAGCCATGCAAACACAACTGCTTTACGGTAGAAATACGAATGGGGCAGAGATACCAAAGCAATCGACTTTTGTACAAAGTCTCCCTCTGGTCTTACTAATATTATAAATATGAATTCGTTTATTTGTTTCATCATCGTCATCACCATTTCAGCCATTATCCGTCCACTGCTGAACATAAAAGCCTCTCTCATTGACCGCCATAAAGAATGGCCTTGAACCACCTACATCCACTGACTGCCTGCAATGTATTTGAGGTCGTCACTCCATCTAGTGGGGGGTCTCTTACACTACGTTTCCCCATATGGGTTCGCCACTCAAGAACCTTTCTTCCCCATCAGTTGTCGGTTCTTCGATCTATATGACCAGCCCAATGTCACTTCAGCATGCTTATCCTTCGTGCTATGCCTGTGACTTCAGTTCTTTTGTGAATACCCTCGTTTCGGATTCTATCAAGTAAAGAAACTCCGAGTATAGCTCTCTCCATAGTTTGCTGAGTAGTTTGAAGCTTTTGTACATGAGCAATCGGGTAGGACCATGTTTATTTGTTTGTTAACTTTTAATGCCTTAACAGCTTAATTAATTACTATATTTTTTTTTCACGTACTATAAGAGATGGAAAAGGACACAGATTACTTAAATATATTTTCCATTTTACACTACCAATGTATCAACATATTGGCCGTATTGTCCCAGCATAGACTAGGCCACCCCTTCCTGTCCCGTGGGTATGTCCCGAAGAGGCGACTAAGGGAGCTTACGGTAGAGAAATGGGCAGCAGCGTCTCTCTAAAAACATCGCTAAAGCCATACTGCAGTTGCCAATCCGCCTGCCAAGCGTGGCAACTACTGGCAATACCCCCGAAAGGCAAGGCTTATTCAGCGATGGACAGTTAAAAGCTGACATGATGATAATATTAACAAAAGATATACAATTTAAAATCCACCAATATTGCGCATGCACAAGTGATATCCACTTACCATAAGGTGAGCCGCATGCCCTTATACGGTTGTACCATTAAAACCTCAACATCCCAGCAGTGCTACAAATTGCCACAATAATCCAATACTCCTTCATTATTCACAAGCTGAAAACAGTTTCAACCCTTTTAATATTCAACACTACAGGATTCACGCTGAAAAAAATAGTTTGCGTTTTCCGCGGACATGAAGACGAGTGGTTTGTTGATACAGAGTGTGATTCCATCCTGAATAACAAGTGCTAGAAAATAAGTAGGCCTATAGGAAAATAATTCTTATACGCTAGTCCTAGATTTGGGAATATTAAAGAGTTAAAAAATATTAGAGGATTTTTTTTTATACAACTTAGAATGGCAAACAAGCTGACGGCCCACCCGATGGAAAGTAATAACCGTCGCCTATACATATGAACGACAACATGTACATAACTGTTTAACCCATGATACTTCCTCTGCGTTGCCATTTCTTAGGACTAAGGTGTTATACCTCCGTACCTTGTAAATTCACTGATATATCCAACTTTTCAAACCGAAACATGACTATGCGAATATAAATAATAGGCTTTACGGTAGAAACACGAATGGGACAGAGGTGCCCAAGCAAACGACTTTTGTACAAAGTCTCCCTCTGGAAGTATACATTGTTATACATTGGTATACATTCCTGGTGTAGCAGACGTCCTATAGATTATAGGGACTGTTTAACATCAGCCGGGCTGTATTCCTATTTACCACTTTCATGGTATAAAAAAATATAAAATATATAAAAAAGATTTATTATGTAAAGGATTTTAAATCTACACTATTATTATAAAGAGAAAAGATTTGTATTTTTGTGTATATGTATGTTTGTAATGAATAAACTCAATAACTACTTAGCCGATTTCAAAAATTATTTCACCATTAGAAAGCTACATTCACCCCGAGTAACATAGGCTACATTTATTGCTAGGTCGTCTGCTTGTTTGCCATTCTAGTTAAAGTTAAAAAAAATAAAATTCTTAATACCATCCCAATGGCAATAACGTAATTTACATACTTATCTATCTATACTTATAATAAATCTGTAGAGAGGTCAATTCTGTACATGAAATATATTTCCAAAATAACTATCAGGGGGAGGGGTGATTAGTCATCGATACTGATGCCAAAAAAAATGCAATCAGTAAAATTTTTGTCTGTCTGTCTGTATGTTCGTTATAGAAACAAAAACTACCCGACGGATTTTAACGAAACTTGGTACAATTATTCTTCATACTCCTGGGCAGGTTATAGTATACTTTTCATCACGCTACGATCAATAGTGAAATGTGTCTGTTACATCAAAACCACTGAACCGTGAGGAAGGACATAGGCTACTTATTTTACGAAAAACCACGGAAACGTGGACGAAGTCGCGGACAACAGCTAGTTGATATATAAATTTTAAGACAATTAATTGTGCTAAAATTTATATAAATAGATCTAGAGATATTTTAATGGTACGCGAACTATCTGAGTGTTCGTAAACTAATAAAGTAAATCCTATTATACCATGGCAATACTCCAGATTCTGTTCAGCGCTAGAACATTCCATGTTACAAGCACTAACATTAATTATTTAATTATATAAGCAAACTCGTAAGCAAATATTTTTAAGCATTAAATAACTCAGTAAATGAGTTCTCGTTCTTCAAGGCACTTTTTCTCACGCACAACCACTCTTTGGAATCAACTTTCAGCAGCGGTATTTCCGAACCGATGCGACAACATAACCTTCAAGAAAAGAGTATATTCCTTTTTAAAAGGCAAAATCCGCAATGTCTCTGGTGTTGTGGGTGATCATGGGCGGCGGTAGTCACTTACCATTAAGTGAGCCGCATGCTCGTTTTTTTTTATACAACTTAAAATGGCAAACAAGCTGACGGCCCACCTGATGGAAAGTGGTAACCGTCGCCTATAGACTTAAGCTGTTGCAATGGGCATAACAGAGTATACTGTTTCGCCCATGATAACCCCCATGCGTTACCATTCCTGAGGACTCGGGTGTTATTCCTCTGTACCCTGTAAATTCACTGACATATGCCCACCCTTCAAACCGAAACACAGCCATGCAAACACAACTGCTTCACGGTTGAAACACGAACGGGACAGAGGTACCCAAGCAATCGACTTTTGTACAAAGTCTCCCTCTGGTAAAACTGCTGAACATAAACCTTCCCCATGGGCTGCCATAAGAAACATTCCTAAGCTACAAATATAAACAAATAATACGAATAATTACGTAGATTATATCTTTGAACAGGGACACAACAAGCACCCTTGTTTTAAAGATATATATCTATGTAATTATCTTGCCAGTCCACATTTTTATGGTAAATAAAGCTGCAACACATTAGCTGTGTTAACGAGTAAAGAAAAGCAGGCTTTTAAATTAATTAAGTGATTATCACACATTTTTTATCTAAACGTCGGCTATTTACGAAAAGTTAATTAAATCGGTATTATGAGGACAACGTTATAGTCCAGGACTGTGGGGGGAAAGGGATTGTTAGTAATGGGGTCAAATAGCCCCATTACTAACAATCTTCTGTAGAGTCTACCTCCACGTGGTTCCCCCTGGAAACCATCGTGGTTAATTCTAGTTGAATTCGTCAGGATGGGCTAACTAACCTGCTTTCATCATCTGTCATCTTTCTGGTGCCCTACATATAAATACTACCTACCTATAATATAATTCAAAATTTAAATACTTATATATATATTTTTTTTTATTGGATGAAAATTGTATGGTAACCTGCGCTAACGGGATACGCTAGCGAAGCATCAGTGAAGGGTGATAGATGAGAATGAAAACAGGCCAGTTAGCCCATCATGATAAATTCATCAGGAATTAATCATGATAGCTTCCAGGAGGAACCGCGAGGAGGTCGACCTGGTTGGGTATATTGCTAGCAATGGGATTCTCAGTCTCCATTACTAACAATCCCTTTCCGCCCAAATACTTATATTGTAATTTTTTGGAAATAATTCACAATATAAGTATTTAAAATTGAATTTGCCTTTCTGTCTCTGCTTTGAAAGATCGTCGAGATTACCTTAACACATTATAACTAAATATTGTTTTAATATCACAAGTTTTAATTGATGTGTTTTCTCGGTACAATCTAAGTTATAAGAAGATTTCGCTTCGGATATTAATTTATTGTTCATAAATAGGATTGTTTAAGAAATTTGAGATAAAGCTTTACCTTATATTTAACTTGTAAATAACACAGACAGCCCACACGGCGGTGTTCCGGCACCGAGTGTTACCTTACGTTTATTATTGCGTTACATTATACCTACCGCAATAAGAGCTGTTCCATAATTTCTCTAATACGCTTACAGATCCCCGTCTGAGGCCTCCATAGAAACTGATAATATTACTACTTACCTATTTCTGTTTAAGCCTCTTACCAATTATACCTCATGGTGTATTATAGTGTCCATTCATCTTATGTTACGACTGAATGGCGGCCATTTCGGACGCGTGGAGATTAAAATATAATAACAAGCGACCCGCCCCGGCTTCGCACTTGCACATTACATCATATCACATTAGAATCCTCTAAAATTATAAGTGTTCCTCTACTGTATTATGCGTGTATTATACATATAAGCCTTCCTCTTGAATCACTCTATCTAATAAAAGAAACCGCATCAAAATCCGTTGTGTAGTTTTAAAGATTTAAGCATACATAGGGGCAAATAGATGGGAAGCGACTTTGTTTTATACTATGTAGTGGTATAGTCTATATTACTCTAGGATTGTTTACCTGACCCTTCAATTGTATGTAATGTAAACCTTTTTTTTTATATTTTAAATATAATGTAAACCTTCCATTAACGGAAGGAAGGAAGAATGGAGAAGGGTTGTTAGTTATTGAGTCTAACAGCCCCATTGCTAGCAATATACCCCATCAGGTCAACTTCCACGATGTTTCTCATGAAAGGCATCTTGGTTAATTCTAGTGGAATTCGTCACGATGGGCTAACTGACCTGCTTCATCCTCACTATCATCCCTCACTGGTGCCCCGCCAGCGTATACCGATGTCGCAGGCCAATTACAATTCCATACTCACCCATTAAAAAAACTGGCCATAGACAAAATTAAAATTTGATCTTGCATTTTATTTATTTATTTAAACGGATGCAAAGTAAAATTCCATGTACATTTGGTGGATTTAACACCGGACGGTGTTCTCTTCTAGTCAACCATTGGGCGAACGGAGAAATAAGTAGGCGATGCATTATAAAATAGACAATTTTACAGTTTATCCACTTATTACCTTAATTTTACAATCCTATTCATTCTAATTTTCACCTTTACATATAGTTTTATTACAATATTTTTATGCCAATAAACTCAAATATAATTGAGTAAAATTCAAATTGTCGATGAATTTTACTAAATTTTTACAATAACTCTTGTACTTTATTTTTTTTAATAGTATATAATAACTTTGTACAACAATCTAATGAAAATTAACTCTAATTATCATAATATATGTTTTTTTTTTTTTATTTTTAATTCAATTCACTCATAATCGTATTTTCTGATATTGCTCACAACTTGGGTTACATGTTTGTTTTTATTATTTACTTCATTTTCTCACACTGTATAACTATGTTAAAGTGAATGCTGTGAATACCCATAATAGGCACGTGCATTAATATTGTATTGTATTTAATGTTTGTTATACCTATATGTTATAATGCAATATGCTGTTGGTGTTCCTTAAATAAATAAATAAATAAATAAACTGGGCCCATAATGTAACATCAACAGTATTTTTTCATTACTTATGAGTTAACACTATAACACTGATTAATTGAACCACTTAAAGGAACGTAAACACTTAATACTTAGACAATGCAACTAAATGCCACTATTTCACTAATTAAATCGATGCACAATGTAATTGCACCAAATTAGTTATGACATTTGCCCACGCTGGATAATAATATGGATATATCCATAATAATATCATGTTTGCCAATCGTGTTTGCGATGCATTTAGCCCGGATTATGCACATACTAGGCTCGCGTACTGTACACACACGGTGTTTGTCTTGATATCGAAACGGACCGGTTGAACGGACTGCGCTTCCTATGTAATGGCTCGGCTTCACGTTGTTATATTTACTTACATAATAATATGTATACAGATGTTGAAGATTCCATTTTGTAATATTGCGGTACAGGAAATGATTTGATGAGATAAACACTGAAATACTCTTTATTTTTTTATTTATTTATTTAACACTTCATTGCACCAACATAACAGGATTTGTTGAACAATTTTCAATACGTTTAGTGTAGTACAAAAGGCGGTCTTATTGCTAAGCAATCTCTTCTAGACAACCTTTGGGTAGAAGGAATTAAAGCATAAGTAAGTAGGTCTTTAAAATACGAGTATATGTACAGATTCACAAACGGGAATTTTATGTACTTGCTACATTTGTCGTTTCCAACTATTGTTTCGACTTCATCCAGAAGTCTCCAGGGAGCATAAGGCGCTTTGCCTTGCTATGCGTCTCGTCTCGTACTCTTTTAAATAAGACACTTCAGCTTTGCGTGACAGATTATGTTGGATATCTCAGCAGCAGTAAAAGTGAAAGTACTTCAAAGTTAACTACAATGACACTAGATACAGCCACTCATCTCCGACAGCATCTTTATTTTTTATTACCGCTATCTGCGCCCTAACCCTACTTGCAACGACGTCTTCGCAAGCTTAGCAAGTTGCAGCCTGTAGTGTAAGGCGGGACGCTATAAAACAAAGCACCATACGCCCACTGAGATCGATTTCCAGTTGAAAGCAACCGCCAAAACTCGAAGATTGACTACTATTACCAGAAATTCTACAATCTTCTACATTATCCATCAGTCTCTGGCCGCCATTCAGTCCACGGATGTTTTGCGACACATGTTTCACAACTAACAGAAGCATTTTTAGGCAAATTAATAGATCACTGCTCGGAGCCTAGTAATAACTTCGACACCCAAAACTGCATAGCTTGGGGGTCGAACGGCTACGGCAGCGGAATTAAACAAGGAAATTTTAATCAAATAACCAGTGATAAAAAGGCACTCTTATGATGCGACTAGCAAACCATCCATCACACTGCTGCATTACTTCATAGCAACTACTAACGGTTATATTTTTATTTTATTAAACACTAGTTTTTACCTGCGGCTTCGTACACGTGACCGGATTATGTTTACTGACCGGAATAAAAAATAGACTATCACCTTCTCCGTCTCATAGTACGTGTATACAAATTTTCATAGTGCTTTGTTTTTTTTTTTTTAATGGGTGATAATGGAATAGTAATATCCTGTTGGTAATACCATAGCTGGCGGGGCACCAGAGAGGAATGACAGGTGAGGATGAAAAGTATAAGTCAGTTAACCCATCGTGACGAATTCCACTGGAATTAACCACGACGGTTTCCAGGGGGAACCGCGTGAAGGTCGACCTGATAGGGTCTATTGATAGCAATGTGTCTATTAGACCCCATTACTAATATAGTGCTTTATTAAGCCGTTAAGGCAATTTAAGGTAACAAACAAACAAACTCACTTTCACATTCCTAATATTGGTAAATATAAATGACACCGAAAATATCACAATATATCTGTCATCATCATCTATATTAACAGACATGATGACTAATTCAAACATCAATCATTACGATGATATATTGCATCAATCGATATTTGTAAGCACAGCTCTACTATGCAAAAATTTTACTCGATCCCTGTTAGCGCTCTCGAATATATTTATATTAGTACAATGTACGGAAAAAGTAATATAAATTAAAACAGGGCGATAGTTTTTATTTCGCGGCGGCAACCGGCAAACAAAAGGTTTTTGTTAATGTTTCATTACATGGCGCGCACACTGGATACATACGGCTCGTGTCTACACCGGAAGCGAGGAGCGGAAATTACAAATATAAGATTTTTTCATGCAACTTAGAATAGCAAACAAGCTGAGGGCCAACTAATTGAAAGTGGTAACCTATAGATATATAGGTACATGCCTAAAGATATGAACAGTACTATGGACATAACAGAATATGCTATATTGCTCATGATACCCCTCTAGCTTTACTGCTCCTAAGGACTGAAGTGTTATGCCTCTGTACCATATAATTTCATTGCCATATCCCATCCCTCAAACCGAAACACAGCCATACAAACCTAACTGCTTCACGGTAGAAACACGAATAGGACAAAAATGCCCAAGCAGATGGCTTATACGGCAACGACGACATACAAATGTATACAGGACAGGAGTCCTTAAGTAAAGTAGTAAGGTTGCCGTTCCATTATGAATCTTACATTGATGGGAATAAAATTGTAACTCCGCCTGTGCTATGACGACCACCCATTCGCCCATTGGGATGAATTCACCGAGAACCACGATAGCTTCCAAAGAGACATGGGGATCCACCTGATATAACATATACCTTGATAAAGCACACTAGTCTTCCTCACTATAACAACCTTTCTGGCGCATAGCCTTGTAAGAAATAGGATAGAAATGGCCGAGAACTAACTGCCCTATTTTTTTTTTATCTTTATTTGGTCTCCCATCAATTGTTACACTGACAAGAATTAATATCAAAATTACATGAAACATGGCATGCTAATTAAAAATGCTAATTACCCTTCGTTCCAATAACGCTCTCCAATTATCTTTCCCCTCTCACCGTACTGGTTACGCTTCAAACTCTTTTCTCGTACATTCTTCACGACTCTGGAACGCGCTTCCTGATGCCATTAAGAGACTACCGACTAAACCGTCTTTCAAAAAAAGCGTTCACGCTCACTTTATATTTTTATCCGAGCAATAAGTGCTTTACATTATTCTCAATTTCGTGTATAATATAGTATATATCATATATGTGTAAGTATATTTGTTATTCATATATATTTATTCGTTTATATATGTAATTTTAGTACGTATGTATATCAATAATTAGTAGTACCGCATTCGAGTATTCTGACACTTCCCTATGGTTGACTGGGAGAGAATGCTTTTAGCATTAAGTCCGCCATGTACACATATTTGTACTAATGAATAAATAAAATAAACAAAAAAATAAACAATAATATGGTATAACAAACTCTTGAGATATTTGACATAAGTATAGTTTTTTTTAGATTTAATAAATGATTGCCTATTCGTGATAAAATGAAAATATATTTGTGCCAATAAACTAAAGAGCGCATAGAGGTCGATGTAGGAGAGTTCAACCTCTATTCTGTATTTCTAGAAGCCTTCGTATATAATAACCTAACTTTACTGTCGCCTATTTTCATTTTACTTCGGCACCGTTAACCTTAAGCCAAAAAGTTTAAGTTAGCACACACGCACGCACGCACGCACGCACGCACGCACGAATGCATTAGTAATAGTTTTAGGGTTACTATTACAATTTCATCCACCAAAAAGTAAATGTGGCTTTATCACCTTGAAGAAGTCAGTCCACAGCCGTACAACGAAATGCGAACAAAGCGTGTGTCAGAATTTGTGTTAAAACAAATGTTGGCGCACGGACGGGCGGCCCCACTGTTACGGAACATCCAGACACTACGCAGCAATGCCGGATATATTTTGAGCCTGTGCGATGTACATGGCCAATACAGTTTCATTTAATGGATAAACTTTTCACGAGTTTTTTTTTTATACAACTTAGAATGGCAAACAAGCTGACGGCCCACCTGATGGAAAAGTAGTAACCGCCGCCTATAGACATGAGCAGTACTATGGACATAACAGAGTATACTGTTTCGCCCATATTACCCCCCCATGCGTTGCTGTTCCTGAGGACTCAGGTGTTATTCCTCTGTATCCTATAAATTCACGTTATATCCCAACCTTCAAAGTGAAACACAGCAAATACAACTGTTTCACGAATAAAACACGAATGGGATAGAGGTATCCAAGCAATCGACTTTTGTAAAAGTCTTCTTCGGGTAAAATGATGGTATGATGAGAAGTACACCTCCGATTCTAACTATCTAAGATTATCTGACCCTGAATATCTTTACATACTTAGATTACATACCACTGTCATTCATTGCCATCATCATATCAGCAGTTTGCTGTCCACTGCTGATCATAGGCCTTACCCAAAAGGGGCATTATGCCAGTAGATACCACGCTTGGCAGGCGAAATGGCAACTGCAGTTAGGCTTTGATTGTGTGGTAAGAGAGACGCTACTGCCCACCCGTGAATTTACTGGGTACAGAGGAATTCTGAGTCCTCAGGAATGGTGTATGAAAAGAGAGATGGTACTGCTCATGTCTATAGGCAACAGTTACCACTTTCTATCAGGTGGGCTGTCAGCTTGTTTGCCATTCTAAGTTGTATAAAAAAAAAAAAAAACCCTTCGACCATCAAGTACACTTAGCCTCCTCTTACGACATCCATGGGAAAGGAAAGGATGGCCTAGTCTATGCCGGAGCCACACAGCATAGATTACGACAACTATCAATGTTTGGGGGAAAGGGATTGTTAGTAATGGAGACTGAGAATCCCATTGCTAGCAATATACCCAACCAGGTCGACCTCCTCGCGGTTCTCCCTGGAAACTATCATGGTTAATTCCTGATGAATTCATCATGATCGGCTAACTGGCCTGTTTTCATTCTTATCTATCACCCTTTACTGGTGCTCCGCCAGCGTATCCCGTTAGCGCAGGCGGGGTGACCATACCATTTTCACCCATCAAAAAAAAACAATCAATGTTAAGATTAAAAAAAAAAAACAAAATCCGATCCAAATTGGCAAAGATTTCGCGTAATATGATTATAAAAAAAGCGAGCGAAAACACCGTCCACTTTTTGAAAGTACGTTAAAAATTAATTTATATTACATCTTTGTTTAAATCCTTGGCTAATGGGAAAAGATCCATTTCCCATTGGGACGTTAATGGGTTGTCAAGGTTATGGTATACGAGCATAATTCCATTACAGAGCCGTTCAGGTGACTTAGTATGGAGATTTATTTCGGCTTATCCTTTTTTTAAGTACATATTGAGTATGAAAAGGACTGATGTATAGTAAAAATCATTTACATACTTTTTTTTTATACAACTTAGAATGGCAAACAATTTGACGGCCCACCTGATGGAAAGTGGTAACCGTCGCCTATAGACATGAGCAGTATCATGGACATAACAGAGTATATTGTTTCGCCCATGATACCCACCATGCGGTGCCATTCCTGAGGACTCAGGTGTTATTCCTCTGTACCCAGTAAATTCACGCCATATCATAACCTTCAAACCGAAACACAGCCATGCAAACACAACTGCTTCACGGTTGAAACACGAATGGGACAGAGGTACCCAAGCAATCGACTTTCGTACACAGTCTCCCTCTGGAAATCGTTATATCAACAATTAACTGTCAAGTGCTAAATATAAACCTCCCCCTTGGGGGTTTTACCAGTATTTTACATGCTTAGCAGGCGGATTAGTAACCGCAGTTAGGCGGGGGGAAAGGGATTGTTAGTAATGAGGTCTAATAGCCCCATTGCTAGCTAATATACCCTCTCAGGTCGACGTCCACGCAGTTCCCCTTGGAAATCGTCATGGTTAATTCTTGTCGAATTCAACATGATCATCTTCCACTGGTGCCCCGTCGATGTATACCGATAGCGCGGGCGGTTACCTTTCTATTTTCACTCATTAAAAAAAAACCATAGGCTTTGGAGATGTTTAAGGAGGAATGAATGAATAAATGAATTTTTATTTACTAAATATTGATGATTGGGACGCTGCTGATGATCCCTCGCCCTCTCTTAATCGCATCTTACGACACCCACAGGTAAAGAAAGGATGCCTATTCTATGCCAGGACTACACGACAAATTTTCTTGCATACTGTACTCTTACTCTATTCATGTTTTTGTCACATTCGAGATGATTCGACAATCTGATAATATATCTTAATATTTTGAAATCACCATGAAGAAATCAAAGGAAGTTGCTCCAGTAACGAGCTACGATAAATAACACTTTAATGTGATGTAAATACGTGTACTATATATATAAAGTTAGTGGGTACATGAAAATGCACTTTACTTCGTACATGAAATCTTGGCAAGAGTTGTTTAATGTTCACTTTATATGATCTACAACAAACAGACCATTTTTAATGTGCCCATATTATATTTTTACTAACGACCAGCCACAACTTCGCACGGGTAATAGTGTTTTATAAACACTATTACCCGCTTACATTTTCTGAGCCAGCTTTTTTTTTATACAACTTAGAATGGCAAACAAGCTGACGGCTCACCTGATGGAAAGTGGTAACCGTCGCCTATAGACATGAGCAGTACCACGGACATAACAGAGTATACTGTTTCGTCCATGATACCCCCCATGCGTTGCCATTCCTGAGGACTCAGGTGTTATTCCTCTGTACCCAGTAAATTCACGCCATATCCCACCCTTCGAACTGAAACACAGCCATACAAACACAACTGCTTCACGGTTGATACACGAATGGGACAGAGGTACCCAAGCAATCGACTTTTGTACAAAGTCTTCCTCTGGTGAAAGCTAAGCTTTTTTTTATACGACTTAGAATGGCAAACAAGCTGATAGCCAACCTGATGGAAAGTGGTAACCGTCGCCTATAGACATGAGCAGTACCGTGGACATAACAGAGTATACTATTTCGCTTGTTGCGTCTAGTATGAATTAGATGGATATAGTAAGCTATCCTTGAAAGACATACATATACACTTTCACGGACTTTTTTGTAGACCTAATAAAGCGGAACAATCCCCACATACATAGTTTTGTTATATCTTAAATAGATTAGACAGCATTTTCCATGTAAGCTGTCAGACGACTTGATTTCTTCCAACATCTAGAACAATTATCGTCATATTTCAACAAATTAACACAAAACAATATTAAACTATATGTGTAAATCTTCCTTTTGAATCACTCTATCTATTAGTAAAAACTGCATTCAAATCAGTTGCGTTGTTTAAAAGATTTAAGCGTATAGACGGCGGAAAACGACTTTGTTTTATACTATGTACATATTAAATGTACGCTGGTAGAAGTGAAGAGGGCAGCGACCAGAAGTAAATATAATTAGAGATTTTCCAATTTTTATTTCCTTCACAAACACGTCTAAAATATCAATAAAATAAAAAACGAAAAGTTATAAATAGACGTATTCAAAACAGAAAAATGTTAAAATCTAAAAAGGTGTGTCGCCAAAAAGTAATGATTTTCATAGTAAGTGAAACTCGCCCATAGCAACGTCCTTTTCAATTTTAGCCTTCTTTAATTACTACACCTCAGACCTTCTGGGAATAAAATGATTAGATCTTAGATGATTCGATTATCTTAACCTTCTACATTTTACTGGATATCTACACAATTATTGTAATATCCGAGAGGAGAGCGCTGGATTAATTATAATGGGCTTACTCCATTCGATTTCTTTGAAAATCATTGTGATTAATTCTTAGTGAATTCATCGTAGTAATCTGACTTAATTCTCATCTATCATCATTCACTAGTGCCCTGCCAATATGTATGTATGTAATGTACTAATAACACAGGTCTGTTATGTCCATGCTCATGTCTATAGGCGACGGTTATCACTTTCCATCAGGAGGGCCGTCAGCTTTATTTTTTAATGGGTTATAATGGTATGGTAACCCCGCCTGCGCTAACGGGATACGCTGGCGGAGCACCAGTGAAGGGTGATAGATGAGAATGAAAACAGGCCAGTTAGCCCATCATGATGAATTCATCAGGAATTAACCATGCAAGGTTTCCAGGGGGAACCGCGAGGAGGTCGACATGATTGGGTATATTGCTAGCAATGTGATTCTCAGTCTCCATAACTAACAATCCCTTTCCCCCCCCCCCAAATTTTCATATTAAATACATTCAAAGTACATATTAATAACAAACGTGCGTCTTATTAATATTTTTCAATTTAGAATCGTAATTATAATCAACTTTAATTCCATCATAAAATACCATTATACGCGACATTTCAAAGCAATGCCGATTATTTGAAAATCGAAATGAAATGAAATAGATAACCAAGTTAAATGGAAGGTTACGAAGGTGAGATCGTCTAGCCTTTTGCGATTGTATGTAATTTTCAATTTTGAACATTTAGAACAGTTCAGAATTTTAATATTACTACTTTAATGTGAATATTAGAGAGGGAATTTTTAGTTCTAGTCTAGTCTAGATTCTACTTTTAATTTTTTTTTTTATATTAAAATTAGAGAAAAGTTTGATAAAAACTGTTTAAAATTGAAACCGAATGAAACAGCCCCACTGAAAAGGAGACTGAGAATCCCATTGTTAGCAATATACGCAACCAGGTCGACCTCCTCGCGGTTCCCTCTGGAAACTATCATGGTTAATTCCTAATGAATTCATCATGATGGGCTAACTGGCCTGTTTTCATTCTCATCTATCACCCTTCACTGGTGCTCCGCCAGCGTATCCCGTTAGCGCAGGCGCGGTTACCATACCATTTTCACCCATAAAAAAAAAACAGCCACACTGACAGACTCATTCGTGTGAAGATCCACCAAACAGTGTAGATATTATATATATATATGTGTGTATATTACTATAATTAGACCGCTAGTTAATTTTAAACTTTCGCATTGTTTACACAAAGTTTACACAATACATAAACAGGTATGTAGGTACTATTTACCTGTAAAAGCTTTCACATCGTATCCTGAATGTGTATTTAAAATATCAGATCGCTAGTACCCATTACTAATAATCCCTTCCCGGCCTATCTTTGTAGGCCGTTGCCTTTGAGGCTGTCAGCTTATCATATTCAGCTGCATAAAAAAAAAATACAATCATCTTGGCTAAAACACGAGATGGTAGAACGGGAGAGTAATAAGATTTTATGACAATAATTCGATCTGAAACTCTCCGACGCGGAATTACAACGTTAGAGGAATGCGAATTATACGTCATAACGTGAGCTTTATTTGAATAAAAAAATTGTTAATAGGCAACTCACGATCCAGTCGGAATGAGTAGCCGAAGAATTCCGAAAACCGTTCACAATTCAAATCTCTGATGAGATAAAAGAATTCGCTGTTATCGTTACTGTGGTTGCGACCTCTGTGTACATTTTTTTATACAACTTACAATGCGATTTCCTCCGGGCAACTTTTGAAATGCAACTAGATTAGCAAGTGAATTAAATGCCTAATTATAGGCGAGTTATATTTCTCGCCTATTACATTCAGAATGCTGTTGGTGCTTGTCCTAACCCTGTGTAGCAATGATGCAATACAGAAATACAGTACCAATAAAGTATATTTATTTATATAAGAAAACAAGGGCTACAGGAATATATAATAGAAATAGACTAAAATTACAAACTAAACCGCTAATCATCTTCATCACCATATTAGCCTTTAGCGGTCTACTCCTGAACATAAGCCTTCCCTTTGGAAACACAGCCATGCAAACACAACTGCTTTATTTACACCATAGGTTGCAGCTAACCTCAACCTATGGTGATTGTTAGTAATGGAGACTAAGAATCCCATTGCTAGCAATATACCCAACCAGGTCGACCCCGCGGTTCCCCCTGGAAACTATCATGATTAATTCCAGATGAATACATCATGATTGGCTAAAAAAATGTTAAAATATCATTCCTTTAAACTATTAGGATAGGATTTATGATGAACGAAATGTTAACCTCCATTTACTGAGTCAAATTTGGTACGAACAAAAACACGAAATTGAGCCCGAAAATTCGGATTTTGGTTTCATGGTAGACCACCTGAGCCGAAATGGTGTCGTACAGTGCGGTAACAGAGCAATTTTCTCCCACGAACGCTCAGGCTGTGGGATAAGCTCCCTGCCGAGGTTTACTCTAGAGACTACACGTTGATAATGGATAGAAATGTTTTGATTTATAGACTTTGATATGATTTTAAAATTACTGTTCCATGTTACCATTTGTCTTCTTGCCTTTTATTTTTCTAATAAATATAATTCTAATAATAATAAGTCACTTATATTTATGTATTAAATGTATTGTAACATGAATCCAATAATGATTTTGCATGCTTTAAAATATAAAGCGAACATTTGTACTCCACAATGGATCATCATCATCTCCCTACCCTTATCCCAATTATTATTTGGGGTCGGCGTAATATGGTTTTATCCATATTACAAAAAGATTTGGTTTTTAGTTTTACGACCGCCCGCCTGCCTAACGTCAACCCTCTTTGGGAATGCATTTGTTTGTGGTTTCCGCCACCTACGGTATGGAGGAATGGATTGAGGAAAAAAGGAAGGGAACGTTGGAATATTTTTTTAACTTAGAGTGGCAAACAAGCTGATGGCTCACCTGATGGAAAGTGGTAACCGTCGCTTATAGACATGAGCAGTACCATGGACATAACAGAGTATACTGTTTAGCCCATGATACCCCCCCATGCGTTGCCATTCCTGAGAACTCAGGTGTTATTCCTTTATACCCAGTAAATTCACGCCATATCCCACCATTCAAACTGAAACACAGCCATGCAAACACAACTTCGTTATGGCAGAAACACGAATGGGACAGAGGTACCCAATCAATCGACTTCTGTACAAAGTCTCCCTCCATGCCTCCATGGGGTTCTTTAAAGAGGATATATTAAGCTCTCTTCAGGGTCAGCAACACGTGCCATCCTGGGTGTTGCAGACGTCCATAAGCTACAGTGACCGTTTACCATCAGACGGGCTATATTCTTATTTGCCACCTTTGTGGTAAAAAAAAAATATTATCAACTACCGCCATCTCAACCTATTTGCGCCGAGGTCAGCGATGCTTGTATTGCAGTTTAAAAAAAATAAATCCAACAAAAGCTACCTCAATGCAAGCTCGCCTCTAACACGGGGCGTTGAACGCTCCGAATATTGCAATATTCTACGGCATAACGTTTAGTATGCATCTCTGCACTAGTGTTGCCATACAATCATAATCGGTTACCAATAAATCGAATAGTGTTTAACCAGAAAAATCAATCGATGGCCTATGAATCATATCGACTAAATAAATAGTATTGATATAAAGTTTTAAACAATCTATTATCTTAGATGGTTAATTTTTAACTTTCGCATTGTTTACATATATAACAGACGATAGGGACTAATCTTTTTTTTTTACAAAACAGGGGGCAAAATAGTATGCGGCTCACCTGGTGGTAAGTGACTACCGCCGCCCATGATCACCCACAACACCAACGACATTGCAGGTGTGCTGCCGGCCTTTTAAATAGGAATATACTCTTTTCTTGAAGGTTATGTTGTCGTATCGGTTCGGAAATACTGCTGCTGCAAGTTGATTCCAAAGAATGGTTGTGTGTGGAAGAAAGTGCCTTGAAAAACGCACGGTGGAAGAACGCCACTCGTCCAGATGATTGGGATGAAACTTTAGTTTGTGGCGGGTTGTACGGTGGTGAAAGTCAGCAGCAGGTATCAATCCGAACAATTCCTCAGAACACTCCCCATGATAAATTCGGTAGAAGATGCACAGAGATGCAACATCTCTGCACAGTTTCAGTGGGTCAAGTCGGACAGTCGCGTTGAGTTCCGATTGTGTATTTAATATATGGTATGGGATACTGTATTAGTATTTTATTAGTTACTAGTGGTCCTTTTACTAGCAAACCACAAGGTATGGTTGACCAAAACGTGGTCCTCTCAGGTAACTATCTTGATTTCGCCGCAAAAAGATAACTGACCTGACCTTATTCTCGCCTGTGATTACTCATTGGTACTCCACCAGCGTATACCAATAGCGCAGGATTTTTTTTTATACAACTTAGAATGGCAAACAAGCTGACGGTCCACCTGATGGAAAGTAGTAACCGTCGCCTATAGACATGAGCAGTACCATGGTGGTATTTATCAATATTATTTATTGATAACATTGTACTTCATCATGATAACTATCATATTAGCCTTTAACTGTCCACTGCTGAACATAAGTCTCCCCATTGGGGGGATTTGCCAGTAGTTGCCATGCCTTTCAGGCGGATTGGCAACCGCAGTTAGACTTTGGAGATGTCTTAAAAGGGTCGCTGCCTCCCATCCCTCGCTCTCCCTTAGTCGCCTCTTACGACACCCACGGGAAAGGAAGGGGTGGCCTATTCTATGCCGGTACCACACGGAAACACACAGTACTTACCGTTGATTAACCAACGTAATCGATTCAATCTTAGTATCTTAATCACTTATTTTAGATTGTTAACAATCGATTATATCGTATCGGTTACTTAATCGATTATATGTGGCCTTATTTGAACTAACGATTGTTATTCGATTATTATACAACACTATTAACATGTACCTCTGCGCACCACCACCACACCTCTGCGCTACACCGCTGCATCGCTGCTAAACCTCAGACCGATGCCTTATATATAACCGATTGTAATGTAATCTCCACATTCTCATTTAGCTCTCCTCGCACATTTATTTATTTAAATTTTGATTGACCCCTAAAATGTGGTATAAAAGGCTGGATTAATGCTATAGGCATTCTCTACCAGGCAACATTTAAATTGTGCAGAGAAACTCGAAGGTGGTTTAAAAAATAGAATTATTTATGTTTCAGTATAATATAATAAATTTTATACATGCAAATATTCATAAAATAAACATCCATATTAATATGTAATAGTGTATGTGTGCGTGTGTGCATGTTTGTATGCGTGTATGTGTGTGTATGTGCGCGCGCGCGCCTGTGTGAGTGCGTGCGTGCGTGCGTGCGTGCGTGCGTGCGTGCGTGCGTGCGTGCGTGCGTGTGTGTGTGTGTGTGTGTGTATGTGTGTGTGTGTGTGTGTGTGTGTGTGTGTGTGTGTGTGTGTGTTATTATACATAATTACAACAGATTTATTTATATATTTCTAGATATATTAACGTGTCCATTGAAAGCGGGTCATCTCGTGCACGCGGTACATTTATAGCATGAATGCACCGTGTTCAACACGCTAATCGCATATAAATCTAGAAAAAAATATAATAAAAATATAAATTTATAGATTACAACCCGGCTTTTCTGATGGTACTGAATTTGTTTTTTTTTTTTCATACTAACAAATGAGTATGAAGTTCGTAGCGTTTCCATATAACTCGCTTACATTTGAGAAATTAAAACTTACACCGCCATCATCACATTAGGCCTTAACAGTCCACTGCTGAACATAGGCCTCCCCCTAAGGGGGTTTTGCCAATAGTTGCCACGCTTGGCAAGCGGATTTGGCAACCGCAGTTAGGCTTTGGAGATGTTTTAAAACTTACATGAATCCAAAGAATAACTCTTCAGATATACTTAAAAAAAAATTCAAATTGAGATTTTTTTTATACCACTGAGGTGGCAAACAAGCATATGGCCCACCTGATGGTAAGCGGTTACCGTAGCCTATGAATGCCTGCAATAACAGAGGTAATACGCGCGCGTTACCGACCCTGAAGAAACCTCTTTACCCGTCTTTTGAAGAACCCCATGCTGTAGTCTCTTGGGAAAACCTCGGCAGGGAGCTCATTCCATAACCTGAGTGTATAACCATAAAGTGTAAATTACGAGTAAAATTGTGGTATGGCAAATTGTGGTATGTAATGACTTCTAAAGCAATGCAAATACAACTCGAAAATACAAATACGACCAAAGTTTCCTTTATATTTATACGGCTAGTGGTTGGCAAATTGTGTTATTGCATTTAGTTCTACTAATTCCAATTTCTGTGTGTCAGAAAATAGAATTGTATTATAAATACACTACCAGAGGGAGACTTTGTACAAAAGTCGATTGCTTGGGTACCTCTATCCCTTTCGTGTTGCTACCGTGAAGCAGTTGTGTTTGCATGGCTATGTTTCGGTTTGAAGAATGGGATATACCAGTGAATTTACAGAGTACAGAGGAATAACACCTGAGTCCTCAGGAATGGCAACGCATGGGGGGTATCATGGGCGAAACAGTACACTCTGTTATGTCAATGGTACTGCTCATGTCTATAGGCAACTTCTGCCACTTTCCATCAGGTGGGCCGTCAGCTTGTTTGCCATTCTAAGTTGTATAAAAAAAATATATTTATTTGCGTAAAACATGGAATACAGTCATGTTATAATTATATTTAAGAGTGCACATGTCTTGCTAAAATCATATAGCATGCAAATTAAGTTTCCTATTATCAATCATTGTTAGATATACAAAAATTTTTGTTAATACCAAATGTCAAAAACATCTACCAAGGAAATGTTTTATTTATTTATTTATTCATTAATACAAATATGTGTACATGGCGGACTTAATGCTAAAAGCATTCTCTCCCAGTCAACCGTAAGGAAGTGTCAGAATACTCGAATGCGGTACTACTAATTATTGATATACATACATACTAAAATTATATATATAAACGAATAAATATATATGCGTTGCCATTCCTGAGGACTCAGGTGTTATTCCTCTGTACCCTGTAAATTCACGCCATATCCCACCCTGACCGAAACACCAAACCGAAACACAGCCATGTTATTATTATTATTATATATACTTTCTACCATCGTACGGCTCGCCATCGACAGGGAGTTCACTCTCATACGTTACAGCCTAAATGGTCGCGTACAACGCGGTTTCAGAGATGTTTTCTCCCACGAACACTCAGCTTATGGAATGACCTCCCTGCCGAGGTTTTCCCAAGAGACTACAGAAAGGGGTTCTTCAAAAAGGGGGTAAAGAGGTTTCTTAAGGGTCGGCAACGCGCGCGTAATACCCCCGGTATTGCAGGCGTTCATAGGCTACGGTAACCGCTTACCATCAGGTGGGCCTTATGCTTGTTTGCCACCTCGGTGGTATAAAAAAAAATCGAAGAACAGATAAGCTCCGCGTGGTTCCCCCTGGAAACCATCGTGAACAATTCTTGTTGAATTCGTCACGAGGGGCTAACTGACCTGCTTCATCCTCATTTATCATCCATCACTGGTACCTCGCTAGTGTATACCGATAGCACAGGCGGGGTAACCATTCCAATATCCCCATTAAAAAAAAAATAGATGCTTTCCTGAGTGAGCGTATTGAGAGACTGTGAAGCTCATCCAGTTGAATAAATAAATAAATAAATAATTGTTCATATCGGCTTTCGGTAAATTCGAGATTACCCGACTAGTTTCGAACTTATAAGAAGCCCTTATTCATAAGCGCGGTTCACGGGACTGTCCAAACAATAAAAATAATTACAAGAATATTATAACCATCTATACACAAACAAGTGACACACAAGTGATGCCGCAGTATCAACTAGTACACCAAAAAATAATAAAGCCTGCATCATCGTACGCCTACATTATACTGCTCCTTGAAGCGCAAACACAATCCGCGCATGTGTCGAAGGTGGAAAATAAAACGTAGGACTGTGAGCGCGCGGGGGTGCATTGGATGCATTCAATTTTCCAATTTAAAGGAGCGGAAGGCCTCTCCGATGCATATTCCAATGTGAAAACGAAGTTATTTCGTATTGTTTTCAGCCACCGCTTAGGACGCGCCTTTATTAGTAGGCAAAATTTTTTTACTGTTTTCAAAAATCGGGATTCATGCCAATTTATGTCCACTTATGCCATTTTCTAAATTGTCAATGAAATTGACCAATAATAAAAATCAAGTTAATTCCTATCTACTACATTAAGAAAATGCTTTATTTAAAAACATATAACTAGTCTGGCCGGGGGGAAAGGGATTATTAGTAATGGAGACTGAGAATCCCATTGCTAGCAATATACTCAACCAGGTCGATCTCCTCGCGGTTCCCCCTGGAAACTATCATGGTTAATTCCTGATGAATTCATCATGATGGGCTAACTGGCCTGTTTTCATTCTCATCTATCACACTTCACTGGTGCTCCGCCAGCGTATCCCGTTAGCGCAGGCGGGGTCACCATACTATTTTCACCCATTAAAAAAAAACTAGTCTGGCAAAACTTTTCTTTTTTTTTCAACTTTTTAATTATTTTGAATTTGGAACACGTTTATTATTTTAAAAACTTCTTTCGATTTCGCGCCATTTCACATGTTTTTTCGTGTTCATTATCAAATTATAATATGGAATGGGATGTTAAAGATATTAGGATTGCAGTGCTCATAAGTATATAAGTAATTATCACGGAAAATTGTATGAAAAAATTTACCCGCTTTTCTCGAAGCATTTGTAAGGAAACACTCTGTCTATATAATGTAAGATATATATGTATAAATATTTTAAATATAAGTCTATTTCTAAATTCTTCAATGCACCGCCTACTTATGTCTGTCCTTTTTGCCCAATGTTCGATCGATCGATCGGTAGAGAACATAATCCGGAATTAATTTCACCAAATATACTTATATTCACACTGTACATTAAAGTTTAAGTAAATAAAAAATAAATAAATACTTTATTTTATTTCTACCAATTTATCTCAGATACTCCGAGTATAATTTACTCATACCTTATTTATTATCAAATAAAAGCAATCCGAATAAATTTAACAAATATACGATATAAAGATTTAATTGGGAAAGAAAAGTGGGGTGTTTTGTTAGAGAATTCATTAACGGTAGAGGACTGGTCGTCAAAGTAAGTTACCCTTTTGTGTTACTAATTGAGAGGCACGGGCGATGCACAAGTCGCCACACCACAGTTTATGCAAACGACAGTAGTTCAAGCTCACAGAAGGATTTTTAAAAGGCTTCAAAAAAAAGAAAGAGGTTTGTAGTTTATCCGATATTGTCTGTGGCTGTACTATATATGATTACGTTACTAATAATGTATCAAATTTCACAAATCTTTTTAGTATTAACATCCATAATGGTCTATGGGTTAGCAGGGGATTTTTTTTTTTATTATTGCTTTAACTAATATGCTAGAAGTACTATGCCATTATTATATGCACCTTATTTAGTTTTAATAAAAAAAATCTTACTTATTACTACTGAAGCAAAACTACAAATATTTCATATATTTCTAAATTAAAATATTTTGCGATACGAGTACAATGTGACTTCGAAATCTCATCATTCTTTGACGTGTGTGTACTTACGATTGAAGTCGCGTTTTTCTGAGCGAAATGTTTACAAGATAATTATAATAACATCCAATTTTTAAAAAGTCTATCAAATACATTTTGCCGAAGATTCGTATATAAAAACCTAAATACATATTTGCACACACACGAAAAATATTACCTTAAAAAGAAACACACACAAAAGGACAAAATATTGTTACTTTTTTTTTGTATTTTTCTTTATATATATTTCTTTTTTATTCAGTCAAATAGTTAAAATTACTCCTTTCATGATTGAAAGGTTGCCTGGAAGAGATCGCTCTTAACAATAAAGCTGCCCATTGTTTTCTTAGTGTAATATTTTCTTGTAATTACTCCTCTCCATCCAAAGGTTGCCTGGAAGAGATCGCTCTTAGCTATAAGGTCGCCCATTGTTTTCTCATTGTGATTATTTCTTGTAATTGTTTGTATTTATAACAAGTTTACTATTGTAATCTTTTGGAAGAAACAATAAAGAGTATCTATCTATCTATCTAATTGTTTATATTTATAATAAGTTTATTATTGTAATCTTATAGAGGAAACAATAAAGTGTATCTATGTATCTATATTTTCACTTTCTTTAGCAGTCAAATATTAATAGTTAAAAAAAATATATGTTAAACTACTGTTTGTTTCGCTTCTGCAATACTCAGTTCGCCTGTGGCGGTCGAGGTGCGCTGCCTTTCATTCACACCAAATGGAAACAATTTCAATGAAATACGTCATTTATCAAACCTATTTTAAGATTAAAAAATGCTTCTGCAAATCTTTCTGTATGCTTTCTCCATTAAAAAAACCATAACAAACAACCCTGGGCTCGGGTTTCGCCATAAAAGGAGAATATTAATTAACCTACTGTTACCATGTGCTTCAGGCGACTCACCATAGAATTTCTTTTTAAATTTTCTGTCTCTTTTTGTATTTTACTGAGGTTTTTTTATAACACAACATGTAACAAGCAAACACAGCGATAATACGGTCCATGAATGCCACCTATTGAAAAGAGAATATTCTACTTCTTCAATGGTATTTTTTAATGAATAATTATGGAATGGTAACCCCGCCTGAGCTAACGGTATACACCGGCGAGGCACCAGTGAGAGGTGATAGGTGAGGATGAAAAGGCAGGGCAGAATAACACTCCTTTTTACTTCGGCGTAGACGAATAAAAATATTCCAATATACGTATATATGACGTACATAGAGATTTGATATAACTGAAAAAAAACCCGTTCAATATTGAGTTTGATAACCGATCGCAGCACAGTTTTTATAACCTCATGTGTGTGTTTTGAATCTACGTCCGAATAACTAGCAGTTGCTTTTATTTTTGAATAAATTACAATAGAAACTCGAAAAAATCAATATTGGTGAAACGTATTTTTTATGCAATGTGAAATGACAAACAAACTGACGGTTTACCAAATAGAAAGTGATAACCGTCGCTTATAGATATGAACAGCACCACGGGTGTCACGGAATGTACTTCGACACTCATGATACTCGCCAGGCGTTGCCATTCCTAAGAATTAAAATAAAAGAAGATAACCCTCATAGGATTCCCAGATGCAAATTGATTTTTACCCAAATTGATATGATTTTAAGGCTTTTTACCCTATAACAAAGTTGTATCACTATGTTTTGCCACAAAATGAATTACGACAAAAAAGATCCTCCCTTCTGTTTCAACTTTTCTAAAACTATTACCCAAACTTTTCAAAAAGATTACCCAAATTCCACTAAGTCTATTTCACCTTTCTACAAAAATTTCTTTTTCCCAAAATTTCACAAATAGATTCATTTTTACCCAAAACAATGCCCAATTTAACAATACTGTAGAATATGCCACCGTTACCCAGTCGTTAAACCGAAACCCAGTCATTCAAGCACGTCTGCTTACTAGTAGAAATAGCAAAAAAAAATTATTTCTAATGCAAGAAAGAAGCGAAATACTAACATCTAAACATGCTAACTAGAAAATCACATATTTAACTTTCCTTCCTAGCTTACCAGTTATTTGATTAAAACTTGTTGCCAGTACTAAAGACAACTTTATTTGTTCCCACTTGGAACTGACTCACGCTAGATACTTATAGTTTGAACACAAGGGTTGGAACCAATAGAGTAACTTTTGACGCAAAGGAATTGGAATCAAATCTAAATTACGTACATACATTCAATAAACGTAAAATAATAATTAATAATGAAAGAGAGATCGATTTAATATCTATATATTGGAATCCTGTGGATATTAGATGTGGATTTTACCAGAGAGAGACTTTACACCAGAGGGAGACTTTGTACAAAAGTCGATTGCTTGGATACCTCTATCCCATTCGTGTTTCTACCGTGAAGCAGTTGTGTTTGCATCGCTGTGTTTCGGTTTTGGGATATGGTGTGAATTTACTGGGTACAGAGGAATAACATCTGAGTCCTCAGGAATGGCAACGCATGGGGGGTATCATGGGCGAAACAGTGTACTCTGTTATGTCCATAGTACTGCTCATGTCTATAGGCGACGGTTACCACTTTCCATCAGGTGGGCCGTCAGCTCGTTTGCCATTCTAAGTTGTATCTGCCCACTGTTGAATATAGACCCCCATAAAAAGAGGTTTTGCGAGGGTCACGCTCAGCAAACGGGTTGGCAACCGCAGTTAGGTTTTGGATATGTTTTAAGAGAGACGCTGCTGCCCATCCCTCGAACTATAAGTTCCCTTAATCGCCTCTTACGACACTCATGGGAAAGAAAAGATCATCCATGTTACTTTAGTGAAAATATTCAGTCTTGCTGGTAAAACACTTCTTTCAAAGGATATGAACGATTTTGATTGGATTCTTTTACGACTACATTTCTTAAGAATCCGAGCAACAAATGTATCATGGGAAGTATTTTGAGAAACTGTTCGGATCGATCGACCTGCTGCCAAATTTCATCACCGCACAACCCGCCACAAATTAAAGTTCTATCTCAACTATCTGGATTCGTGATGGTCTTCCACCGTGCGTATTTCAATTATCTTTTACGCACAAACACGCTTTGGACAGCAGTATTTGAAAACCGATACGACATCGTCACTTTCAAGAAAAGAACATAATCCTTTTTAAAAGGCCGGTAGCACCTGCAATTCCTCCGATGATGCAGTAGTCACTTACCATCAGGTAAGCTGCATAGGTACTCGTTTTGAGAGCTATAAGAAAATATCCACTAATTCAACAAAGCCTCAGTCTATATAAAAGCTTATGGTTATCCTAGCTTTGTATAACGAAGTGTCGCTGAAGATTTATCGTTCAATCGTGACATCAGCACTCCCTATGACATATTCGTGAGCCTATTGTACTTTTTATTACTGAGTAATAAAGTTCAAATTGGTCCATCCTGTCACTGACAATGAACGGATATTAAAGACTCAAGCTCGAAAGTCATTTTAACAAGTTTTATAGGTGAGTATCGATGCCGGCTTTGCGAAGTCATACTGGACGGAGTTTTTCCTATCTCATTCCAGTTGATACAATTTACTGAATCTGACTAAAAAATTGGTTCATTTTTGTAACATATTTTTAAAATTAAGTCTTTTACTTACTTGTTGAGTCAACAAAACCAGCTCTAGTTGCAGGTTATTCAATAGTTACTATATTTCATAATGTTTACCATAGTTTTTATGTATGTATGTATATGTGTGTATATATATATATATATATATATATATATATATATATATATATATATATATATATATATGTGTAGTATTTATGTATTTATATGTGTATTTCTTATGTATTACTATGTATAATTATTTCAGTATATTGCTATAATTATGTCACATATTTTTCACCACATCTGTCCTTCATACGCTTTCTGTTTTCACCTAACGGTTAGCAGATAGAGAATGCCATATGGCATTAAGCTCGCCACATGTACAAAGTTTTATTGTGCAACAAAGAATAAATAAATAAATAAATATTTTTAGAAATGATAAAATTGAGTATCAATATATGCTGTTATACCCATAATGCTGTCGATGGTCGTAGGTATAAAGAAAAAGCCGATTAAAGATGGATGGAATGCACGAAAGATGAAGAAAATGAATGTAAGAGAAAAACATATTACGTTGATCCTAAATAGTTATGGAGAAAGGGCAAGAAGATAATAATGATGTTTATGGTACTGATCGTATCTATAGGCGACAGTCTATCATTCCAAGCTGTTTAAAAAAATTTTTTACCTCGGTAATTCGTTTTTCATTCGTGTTTCAACTGTGAAGCAGTTGTGTTTGCATGGCTGTGTTTCGGTTTGAAGGGTGGGATATGCCGTGAATTTACTGGGTACAGAGGAATGACACCTGAGTCCTCAGGAATAGCAACGCATGGGGGGTGTCATGGGCGAAAGAGTATACTCTGTTATGTCCATGGTACTGCTCATGTGTATAGGCAACGGTTACCACTTTCCATCAGGTGGGCCGTCAGCTTGTTTGCCATTCTAAGTAGTATAAAAAAAATCAGTTAATTCCAGTAATTTTGAAGACGTAAAACCTCCTTTCATTTGGCCTGAAAATTCTATGAACCTTGGTAAAGTTGAGCCAAAATCCGTATTCAATGAAGCGTTAAGTGACATTGAATAGCCTCTAAATACATCTGGGACATAGAACCGTATTAACAGACCCAAAATTCGAGAGTATGGGCCCATCTGCACGTCACACAACTCACAGATGATTTTGTTATTTATTATGTTTTAGAATAAGTCACCACTTCTTTTTCCGTGGGTGTCGTAAGAGGCGACTAAGGGAGGGCAGTAGCGAACGTCTTAAAACATCTCCAAAGTCTAACTGCGGTTAACAACCGACTAACCAAGCGTAATAACTATTGGCAAACCCGCCCAAGGGGGAGGCTTATGTTTTTTTTTTAAATGGATGATAATGGAATGGTAACCCCACCCGTGCTATCGGTATACACTGGCGGGGCGCCAGTGGGAGATGATAGGTGAGGATGAAGTAGGTCAGTTAGCCCATCGTGACGAATTCAATAAGAATTGTTCACGATGCTTTCCAGGGGGAACCACGTGGAGGTCGACCTAATAAGGTATATTGCTAGCAATGGGGCTGTCAAACTCCATTGCTAACAATCCTTTTCCCCCCAAGGGAAGGCTTATGTTCAGCAGTAGACAATTAAATACTGATATGATGATGTTGACGAAATGACATTATTTCACTTTATTTGCACACCTTTTGGTTTGATCATAGAGAACTTGCTAAATGTATTTTAACAATCTGTTTCCACCTATGTATCACAAATTAATTATTGATTGATTCATCGAAAAAGAGCAATCAGTTAATAGGTTTTTTTTATTTACACCGCTATTGGACAAATAAAAAATAAAATAAATATGTGAAGACATGAGGTAGTATAGGATAATGATTAGCCAATTGCCAGTCGCTGTGTAGTCGCTCAGCGTGAGAGGGAACTAAAATAACCCGCATTTTATCAACACAGACGTTAACGCCACCAGCTCGGCCACCTTTATCACTTTTACGGGCACGCTTACTCGTTCGTGAAATAGATTTTTTATAACTGTGAAAGTCGTTCCGTGCCCTCTATTTCTTCTACGGGTTTTACGATTATCCTAAATGTTTAGTTTAAGAGGACGTAAAAAATATACCAACATTTTAAAAGGTGTTTCAGTGTCCATTTAATTCTTTTTAAATGGCTTGCAAAAAGAGTAAGTTCTCAATTCGTCTATTTTGTAACAATTGAAGCTGCCGTTTCACTTTATGCAGCAAAAAACAGCTTGCCTACTTGTAAACACAAAAACTTCTTATTTACTTGTAAATACAAAAACTTTTTATCTACTTGTATACACAAAAAGTCTTGTCTACTTGTAAATACAAAAAACTGCTTGTCTATTTATAAACACAAAAAAAACTTCTTGTCTGCTTGTAAACACAAAAACTGCTTGTCTACTTGTAAACACAAAAAACTGCTCGGCCACTTGTAAACACAAAAACTTCTTGTCTACTTGTAAACACAAAAAACTGCTTGGCCACTTGTAAACACAAAAACTTCTTGACTACTTGTAAACACAAAACCTGTTTATCTACTTGTAAATACAAAATTTACTTGTCTAATGGTAAACACAAAACTGCTTGTCTGCTTGTAAACACAAAAAACTGCTTGTCTACTTGTAAACACAAAAAGCTGCTTGTCTACTTGTAAACACAAAAAGCTGCTTGTCTATTTGTAAACACAAAAAGCTGCTTGTCTATTTGTAAACACAAAAAAAACTGCTTGTCTGCTTGTAAACACAAAAACTGCTTGTCTACTTGTAAACACAAAAAACTGCTTGGCCACTTGTAAACACAAAAACTGCTTGTCTACTTGTAAACACAAAAAACTGCTTGGGCCACTTGTAAACACAAAAACTTCTTGACTACTTGTAAACACAAAACCTGTTTATCTACTTGTAAATACAAAATTTACTTGTCTAATGGTAAACACAAAACTGCTTGTCTGCTTGTAAACACAAAAAACTGCTTGTCTACTTGTAAACACAAAAAACTGCTTGTCTACTTGTAAACACAAAAAACTGCTTGTCTACTTGTAAACACAAAAAGCTGCTTGTCTATTTGTAAACACAAAAAGCTGCTTGTCTATTTGTAAACACAAAAAAAACTGCTTGTCTGCTTGTAAACACAAAAACTGCTTGCCTACTTGTAAACACAAAAAACTGCTTGGCCACTTGTAAACACAAAAACTTCTTGTCTACTTGTAAACACAAAAACTTCTTGACTACTTGTAAACACAAAACCTGTTTATCTACTTGTAAATACAAAATTTACTTGTCTAATGGTAAACACAAAACTGCTTGTCTGCTTGTAAACACAAAAAACTGCTTGTCTACTTGTAAACACAAAAAACTGCTTGTCTACTTGTAAACACAAAAAACTGCTTGTCTACTTGTAAACACAAAAAATTGCTTATCCACTTGTAAACACAAAATATATTACTTTACACATAATTATTACTTTTATATGTATTTTATATAATTATGTTAAGTATTTACAAATAATTAAGATGTATATCATCTGACTAGTACACATAATATACGAGTAAGTACAGCTTAGTTGGTACTGATGACGTTATATCTAATGTCTTTTATTTATTTTAATATTGCAGTTAAGTAATATTTGAATATTACAACTGGAACAAACAAACAAACGTTTTATAAACTTCATCCCCTCTATCTTGATTTTTGGTATTTTTTTTTCTCACTTTCCTTTTATATCTTCTAATCTTGCTGGTTACTTTGTTTGAGTCATAGATTATTTCATTTACTCTTCTAATATACAAGTAGTTAATTGTTTATTACAGTAAAATTTATGTATTTATTTATGTATGTATGTATGTATATATTTATTAATTTAATATATTATATGTATATTTATATTAGTCTAATTATATGTTTATATAATAATATATGAATATATTAAGTATTAATTTTTATATTTCTTAAATAATGCACCGTCTACGTATTTCTCGGTTTGCCCAATGGTCGACTGGTAGAGAACACCGTCCGCTGTTAAGTCCGCCATATGTACATAGAATTTTACTGTGCATTAAAGTTTAAATAAATAAACAAACAGCTGAATAATCCCACAATTACCATACCATTCGCTCAACCCTCGCCATCGATTACAGTCGAAAGCATGTGATGTACAAATGTGTCATAAGTGTAACGAGCACATTCCCCCGAGTTTGGAGTGCTGCACTTCCAGAAAGTTCCACCATATCGATTCAGCGTGCGAGCCGAGTTGGTATATTTACGGGCTATCCAATAACAATATCCCTCACAGTAACGGTTATGGTAGCTATCCCGGCTGCCGAAATGTTCCCCGGCCCTCGATGCGTCGCTCGCACAAATTTGCGACGCACTAAAGATCGTTTTAATTGTCGCCCCCGGAGGCTGCGGTATGTTGCTACGTAACGTCACACTCTAGACTCTCGGTCTGGACTCCTGTTAAACTGTTGACTTCAGCTGGGACATAGATATTTATTTAAATAGATAACGCTACTGTACTACACTTGGGACGTTAACTTTAGACACTGAAAAAATGCACTACTTCATACACGTGGATTACAAGTCTTAGAAAACTAATTAAATATACTATTTACCTATGGCATATCAATATTAAAGTATTTATTTATACTCTGTTACTAACTATATAGCACCACATATGTTATGCTTTATACACAAACCCTACAGACACTTTCCCCTTTCAGTTTCTCAAAATTGACTGGAAGAAATCCGTTTAAGAGATAAGTCCGCCTGTGTACATTTTTGTTATAACCTAATATTTATATTAAGGGGGAAAAGGGATTGTTAGTAATGGAGACTGAGAATCCCATAGCTAGCAATATACCCAACCAGGTCGACCTCCTCGCGGTTCCCCCTGGAAACTATCATGGTTAATTCCTAATGAATTCATCATGATGGGCTAACTGGCCTGTTTTCATTCTCATCTATCACCCTTCACTGGTGCTCCACCAGCGCATACCGTTAGCGCAGGTGGGGTTACCATACCATTTTCATCCATCAAAAAAATATCTATATTATAAGTGAATGTACAAAAACATACAAATAAATAAAACATAGATCAGATTTTAAACTAGACCTTCAGGAATATTAGTGTGAAAATCTTATCCAATTTAATGCATTAGTTTTACCGTGATGCCGGAACAACACAGATGGAGAGACGGACAAAAATTTCTGTCTATTGAACTTATTAAAATGCCTTTATTAATTTTTTTAAATACTTCTAAAGTACAAACTTCGTTTACTTACAATTATATTATAAAGTGACTTAAAACATCACCAAGTCTAATTAGGGTTGCTACTCCGCCTACAGAGCTTTCTCACTCCTGGCAAAACCCCCCAATGTGTTTTGAAGGGTGGGATATGGCAGTGAATTTACAGGGTACAGAGGAATAACACCTGAGTCCTCAGGAATAGCAACGCATGGGGGGTATCATGGGCGAAACAGTATACTCTGTTCTGTCCATGGTACTGCTCATGTCTATAGGCGACGGTTACCACTTTCCATCAGGTGGGCCGTCAGCTTGTTTGCCATTCTAAGTTGTATAAAAAAAAAAATTTTTCAGTCATTTAAGCATGCTTAAATAACAAGCTTTCTTATAATTTTATAATAATAATAATTATTTCAACCGTTACTGTCCACTGCTGTACATAAGCCTCCCCCATAAGGGGAGTTTTGCCACTAGTTGGCACGCTTGGCGGACGGATTGGCAACCGCAGTTAGGCTTTTAGAGATATTTTAAGAGGGAAACTGCTGCTTATCTCTTGTCCTCCCTTAGTCACCTCTAACAACACCCACGGGAAAGGAAGAGCCTGCCCATTCCAGGCCGGGACACACACCATAATAATTTTGTAAATATTAATTCAAATGACACAATCCACTACGATGAAATAATATGTTGAATAAGTAATTTACGTTATACATTTTTTTCCGTATAGCTTTGGCATCACCCGCACTACTATAACACTAATGCAAGCTGAAATAATTTAGACGGAATGGTTTGTCACCATCCTTATTCCATACGAGGGTCCTTTGCAGCCCCGTACTACATTACAGTGCCGTTTAATGATAATGTACAAAGTTTTCTTGTAGGTTCATCCCAAAGACAGAACATATTTTAACTAAAATAAGTCGTTAAATGCATCTTGAAAATAACATGGACTTTGCTGCAATTTCGGAAGATCTAAAGTTCTAAGCAGAAAGCGGATGTCGGGGCATTACCCTCCCCTCACACTAGTTTATGGCGGCGAGACTGCATGAGGAACGAACTGCAAACGAGCAGAACTTTCTGGATTGCCAACAAAATGCTTAATTCCACAGTCTATAACGACTTAATCGTTGAATGTTTTGCCAGAGTACAGCAAAAATAAACGTTATTTATCTGAAAAAGTATTGATAGAACTATTGCGTCCAATTAGATAGTCTATCAACTAAGCTGACTAATTAATTTATAAGCCAGACTCTAGCTCGATACATAACAATTACATTTACTGTAGAGGTAAACGAAAACTCCAAATGGATTGACAGATAAAGACAGAGAGTCAATGGGTACAAGTGAGTAAAAAATATAAATGGACGTGGGAAGTCGTGGGCGAAAAATCAGACTATATTAAATTTTTATAAATTTATTTGCTCCACAGTTCTTTTACAGTACTCGATTCGTAACGCCATCTTCCTTCATTCATTCGTCGACCAATCATACTTGTATCATGCATCTCTCTCGCACATCATCTTTACTCTCATTACTATTTCCTTCACACGCCTTCTAGAAAGCTACCATGCTACAATCAATCACAGTATTCTTGAACAGACCAGTTCCTACTAGAAGCAACCGTTCACGAGTATGACGAATGAGCCAGCTAATATTGTGTTCAACCGTATTATAGGGAGCCCAACGCGTCAGCCCACCACACCGCCATACTCGACGCTGTATTTATTACAAGTATCCATATGATCTATAGTTGAAATTATAATGATTTACATAGGACTCACAAAAAACATAAAACTATTCTAAAATAGATATAATTTGTATCCACAAACAAGTCTTTTTTACGCAGTTTGAAAAACATAATGTTTCTACCGTGAAGCAATTGTGTTTGCATGGCCGTGTTTCGGTTTGAAGGGTGGGATATGGCAGTGAATTTACACGGTACAGAGGAATAACACCTGAGTCCCCAGGAATGGCAATGCATGAGGGGTATCATGGGCGAAACAGTATACTCTGTTATGTCCATGGTACTGCTTATGTCTATGGGCGACGGTTACCACGGTGGGCCGTCAGCTTGTTTGTCATTCTAAGTTGAATAAAGAAAAAATATATTAGTTGGTATCGAAGAAAAAAGAACTATAACTTGATAGAAAGGTATATATATATTATTCATTGCACTAAAACATACAGTAACAACAATAAGTTAATAACAATGTTAGCAAAGGCGAACTTATCCCTAAAAGAGATTTCTTCCAGTCAACCTAACACAGTAACATAGGAAGTAGTGAGTGGGTAGCTACAGAACAAAAAATATTGCCTGATATTTTTTATAATGAAAATATAATTATTTGTAAAAAAAAAAAAATCTTTTTTAAATAATACATATTTTATAGTTTTAATAATTATTTTTTTATGTTCAAAACCATGAGGCGTTATTTATGCACAAGATACTCCTATTTCTCTTCGAGATTCAAATAACGGAGGTTCTGTTGTTATGACAGCTTTGTCTGAGCATGTCCCCTAATGTTCATTTTCTTTTTACGAGCTAAATATGTAAATAAGAAATCACGTTTTGTTTCACAAACTCCGTTACTAGTTAGTACTAGAGAATATTACTTTTTTTTTCACATTTCGTGACACTATGCCAAATATATTGCTGTTTCTACATGTAAGCAAAATACATGATCTGAAATTACACTTACCTTAGCGGGATATAAATACCGCTGATATTTTGTACATTATGTCCGAATAGAAAAAAAAGAAGAATTACGAAAGAGATTAATCGAGCAAGAATGAATGGAGATGTTGGTAGGGGCTACCCTAGACGGACGTATGTCGACCAAATAGGCGACGTGCTGAAGAAGGGCCAAATTAAAAGTACCCGTAACCGGCGAGCGTGTATGACAAGATTGATGAATGTGGAAGAAGCGAAAGAGGTTTGTTTGAATCGAAGCATTTGGCGTTCCATTGTTTCTGACTACCCTAATGGGAGACAGGCGTGACAGATATGTATGTATGTAGAAAAAAAAATGTTTTTTATTCTTTATTGTACACAAAAGGTTATTGAAATGTAAAAACAAACATAATAGTGCACAAAGGCGAGCTTATCTCCAATAGAGATTTCTTCCAGCAAACCCAATATGAGAAAACTGACAGTTCGTTAGTAGTTACAGTCATACATGTGTACCAATCGACTTCAATGTTATAGTTAAAAATAAATAAATAAAATGTTATTATATGGTATTGTCTTTTTTTTTATTTTATTTTATACAAAAATCCAAAGCTCTTAAAAAACAACTTACTTACAGCTAAGTCTCATATGAATACAGCCAATAACGGATTTTATTTATACAAACAAAAATTTTGATTCCAAAGCGAGGCAGGCAAGTTAGAGTGGGTGTGTGCAAGTAATATAAGTACATGTATGAAAGAAACCATGTATAACAATGAGTGTCCATAAAGTTAGGTTCTTTTTTTTACAACACAGGGGGCAAACGAGCATGCGGCTCACCTGATGGTAAGTGACTACCGCCGCCCATGATCACCCACAATACCAGCGGCATTGCAGGTGTGCTGCCGGCCTTTTAAATACACATAAAAGCCTTTACAGGTACATAGTACCTATATACCTTTTTCTTTATTGCCGACGTTTCGACATGGATTGCACCACGACGTCGCTATCGATATCATTCCATAGATATTAATCCATAGATATGACTACATAGATATGACTACATAGATATGACTCATAGATATGACTACATAGATATGCCTTCATAGATATGACTCATAGATATGACTACATAGATATGACTACATAGATATGACTTCATAGATATGACTACATAGATATGACTACATATATATGAATCCATAGATATGACTCCCTAGATTTGACTCCATAGATATCACTCATTAGATATGACTCCATAGATATGACTACATAGATATGACTTCACAGATATGACTTCATAGACATGACTACATAGATATGACTACATAGATATAACTCATAGATATGACTGCATAGATATGACTACATAGATATGACTACATATATAAGACTCCATAGATATGACTCCCTAGATTTGACTCCATAGATATCACTCATTAGATATGACTCCATAGATATGACTACATAGATATCACTTATTAGATATGACAACATAGATATGACTACATAGATATGATTACACTGATATGACTCATAGATAAGACTCATAGATATGACTCATAGATATGACTCCCTAGATTTGACTCCATAGATATGACTTCATAGATATGATTACATAGATGTGACTCATAGATATAACTACGTAGATATGACTCCATAGATATCACTCATTAGATATGACTCCATAAATATGACTACATAGATATGACTACATATGTATGACTCCATAGATATGACTACATAGATATGACTACGTAGATATGACTCCATAGATATCACTCATTAGATATGACTCCATAAATATGACTACATAGATATGACTCATAGATATGACTACATAGATATGACTACATATATATGACTCCCTAGATATGACTCCATAGATATCACTCATTAGATATGACTACATAGATATGACTACAGAGATATGACTTCATAGATATGACTCATAGATATCACTCATTAGATATGACAACATAGATATGACTACATAGATATGATTACATAGATATGACTACATAGATATGATTACACAGATATGACTCATAGATATGACTCCTAGATTTGACTCCATAGATATGACTTCATAGATATGACTACATAGATATGATTACATAGATGTGACTCATAGATATGACTCAAAGATGCGACTCATAGATATGACTCATAGATATGATTACATAGATATGACTACGTAGATATGCCTTCATAGATATGCCTTCATAGATATGACTTCATAGATATGACTCTGTAGATATGACTCCATAGATATGACTTCATAGATATGACTCCATAGATATGACTTCATAGTTTAGACTCCTAGATATGACTCCATAGATATGACTCTATGGATATGACTTCATAGATATGACTCCTAGATATGACTCCATAGATATGACTTCACAGATATGACTCCTAGATATGACTCCATAGATATGACTACATAGATATGACTCCATAGATATGACCATAGATAGAACATGTAAACAACGTCCAAGGAATCTGTTATGTTGATGACACTGCAATAATTTGTACACAAGAAAATTGGATTTCTGTTTTTTCTGCAGCTAACTCGGCCATGAAGATTGTATCAAATTGGTTGGGAGCAAACCTACTTACTTTAAACAATGCAATGTCTAAGTATGTTCGTTTTCACAACACCGAAACTACATAGATATGACTTCATAGATATGACTCCATAGATATGACTCTGTAGATATGACTCCATAGATATGACTTCATAGATATGACTCCATAGATATGACTTCATAGATATGACTTTATAGATATGACTTCATAGATATGACTCCTAGATATGACTCCATAGATATGACTCCATAGATACGACTCTATGGATGTGACTACAATGACTCCATGGATATGACCTCATGTGTATGACTCCATAGATATACCTTCATAGATATGATTACATAGATATGAGTCCCTAGATATGACTCCATAGATATCATAAAGTATGTGTAATTAACTCGAAAGTTTAAAATTAAATATGTATCGGTTGAAAATCTGCGATTAATTATTATAAATCACATTTTTATATGGTATGTACCGTCCACCATTACCCACCCTGAAGACGTGTTCAATCAATATTGTATTTACTTAACCTAGTCCATGTTCATTAACATTTTAATGTATTTATATATATAAATCATAACATATATGGTGCAAATATAATACGATAAATAATATATTACTAGTACTATTATGTCTCGATTTGTTATTAATTTCATTTAGAGTTTTTATGAGATAATTTCAAGCAAAAGTTTTCACCTTTTCAGTAAGTCCTATTGAAACAGTCTATAACAAGGCAGACCCAATTTACGATACGTTAAGAGGGATTACAATATAAAATTTCTGTGAGCGACTCAGTCAATTTCAATTTCACGGTTGACGCGTACGTATGAAGTCAAATTCCGTCATTCATTGTAGTAATCCTGAATTTAATACGACAACGTCACTAGAATAAGAGTGTCCTGTTCATTGTGACTTGAAATAAATAATTTCTCAACAAGTTTGTATTTATGTTTATGGTTTATATGGTAAGATGCGGGAGTTAAAGCAGTCATTTAAATAAACTATTATAATTTATCTGGATTATCCCGACGTTCCGACCAGTGTACAAGGGCCGTGGTAAATTTTATATATAATATATGTAAATAATCACCTAAATTCTCATCGCTTATAATCTACGGAGTCACATGCATGAGGTCATATCTATGGATTCATATCTAGGGAGTGATATCTGTGAAGTGATATCTAGGGAGTGATATCTATGTAGTCATATCTATGTAGTCATATCTATGTAGTCATATCTATGGAGTCATATCTATGTAGTCATATCTATGTAGTCATATCCATGAAGTCATACATATGAGGTCATATCTATGGAGTCATATCTATATAGTCATATCTATGTAGTCATATCTATGGAGTCATATCTATGAAATCATATCTATTTATTTATTTATTTATTAAATACAAAAAATTTACAACAGCGAGTACATTGGACCCCGCACTAGGCGAACGTATATCGCAGGAGTCCATATGAGATTACCAAGACACGGTGATTTACAAATATAAATTAAATTAAAATACTAAGCCAGTTTTACGAAAGCGACAAGTTAGAATGAAGTGCTTCGTGAAGACATGCGTATAAAACAGAAAATTATGTAAATACTTTAATATTACATAAACAAATACATATAATTAAATATACTAAAAACATACACTACTATATACGAATATCAATAAATGGTATATAATATTAATTCTGTGGCATCGTATGTTTAGTATCGTATCCTATGTTTAGCTTTCGCATTGTTAAGACCATCCAGTTTGCAGAGATTATTAAGTTTTTTATATATAAATGGGCACGAATAATAACTAAAGTTTTCGTGCTTTAGCGCTGTAGTGCTTTGCGAATGCAGTATTAATGCGAGAGTTTTTGCGGGAGGAGAGGAGAGGTGTGGTGCATCATTACTACTTTAAGTATATATACTTAAAGTAGTAATAATCAACTTTATAAAGTTGACGCACTGTCAGCACAGCAGCCTCCTGATATAAGAGATAGGTGGGAAAACGAATTGGTTTCCTAAAGATCTTTGTGCCCTTTCAAGTGCAATCATATAAGATTTTGATGCACCACCCCACACTGTGATGCAGTACATCAACAGTGATTGAGCTATGCTTTTGTATACAAGTAATAAAACATTCTTGCTCGCGCCGTTACGCAAAAGCTTCATAACATGTATAAGTTTTCGTATACGTTTAGAAAACACTTGTATATGAGAAGCAAAAGTCAACTTTTGATCCAAGATTAATCCCAAATATTTCATTTCATCAACCCTATCAAGGAAATCACAACTGCAGATTTTGTTATCATCACATGAATATCTATGGATTATCAAGGATAATGACTTAGGGGGACTAGAAGTTTTGGTATTGTGAAAACAAACATACTTAGATATTGCAGTGTTTAAAGTAAGTAGGTTTGCTCCCAACCAATTTGATACAATCTTCATGGCCGAGTTAGCTGCAGAAAAAACAGAAATCCAATTTTCTTGTGTACAAATTATTGCAGTGTCATCAACATTCCTTGGACGTTGTTTACATGTCCTATCTATGGTCATATCTATGGAGTCATATCTATGTAGTCATATCTATGGAGTCATATCTAGGAGTCATATCTGTGAAGTCATATCTATGGAGTCATATCTAGGAGTCATATATATGGAGTCATATCTAGGAGTCATATCTATGAAGTCATATCTATGGAGTCATATCTAGAAGTCATATCTATGTAGTCATATCTATTGAGTCATATCTATGGAGTCATATCTATGGAGTCATATCTAGGAGTCATATCTATGAAGTCATATCTATGATGTTCTATCTATGGTCATATCTATGGAGTCATATCTGGGAGTCATATCTATGAAGACATATCTATGGAGTCATATCTATGGAGTCATATCTATGAAGTCACATCTATGTAGTCATATCTATGAAGTCACATCTAGGAGTCATATCTATGATGTTCTATCTATGAAGTCATATCTAGAAGTCATATCTATGAAGTCATATCTATGATGTTCTATCTATGTTCATATCTATGGTGTCATATCTATATAGTCATATCTATGGAGTCATATCTAGGAGTCATATGTGTGGAGTCATATCTAGGAGTCATATCTATATAGTCATATCTATGGAGTCATATCTATGGAGTCATATCTAGGAGTCATATCTGTGAAGTCATATCTATGGAGTCATATCTAGGAGTCATATCTATGGAGTTATATCTATGGAGTCATATCTATGGAGTCATATCTAGGAGTCATATCTAGGAGTCATATCTATGAAGTCATATCTAGGAGTCATATCTATGAAGTCATATCCATTGAGTCATATCTATGGAGTCATATCTAGGTGTCATATCTATGAAGTCATATCTATGATGTTCTATCTATGTTCATATCTATGGAGTCATATCTATGGAGTCATATCTAGGAGTCATATCTATGAAGTCATATCTATGAAGTCATATCAATGGAGTCATATCTCGGAGTCATATCTATGAAGTCATATCTATGTAGTCATACCTATGGAGTCATATTTATGTTTATGTGTGCAGTGCATTAAATAAATTGTTTGTTAATTAAGAAGTAAAGAGTCACACTGTTGTCATACTGTTGTATCAGCCATTATCTGTGCACTGCATAACATAGCCTCCCTCATAAGAAGGGATTTTGACAGTAGTTGCCACGCTTGGTAGGAGGATTGGCAACCGCAGTTTGGTTATTGGTGATGTTTTAAGAGGGACGCTGCTGCCCATCCCTACGTCTTAAACTCCCTGAAGGTTTTGCCAGTAGTTGCCACGCTTGGCAGGAGGATGAGCAACCGCAGTTTGGCTATTGGTGATGTTTTAAGAGGGACGCTGCCGCCCTTTCCTCGAGCATTAAGTTCCCTTAGTCTCCTCCTTTGACACCCAAGTTGTCCAAGTTGTACATTCTAAGTTGTATAAAAAAAGACCCCATGGAAAAGGAAGGGGTGGTCTATTCTATGCCGGGACTTACAGGATTCAAGAAGTAAAGAATAGAATAAATGTTTATTGTGTTCTGTACATTATAATTATTCGTAAAATGTTCATATCGTCTTAAAGGAAATTCATACATGCCTGCCCATACACCGGCCATACATTACAATAACATTAGTGGTTTTCAGTTATATAATAAAGTAGTCATTAAAGTTACATAACATACAATAAAATAGACCTAACAATTTTATAATTGTATATTTTATGTATGTATGTATGTAAGTGGGTATATATTTATAATATGTATTTAATTAGATATATGTATATATATTTAATAGAAAATAGTAGTATATGTTTATATTATTGCATATAATTCAACTCTATATGTATTTAAAATAACAACATTTTCATCGTGCCTCCGATCAAACTGTTTATAATTACTCCTCTCCATCCAAAGGTTGCCTGGAAGAGATCGCTCTTAGAGATAAGGTCGCCCATTGTTTTCTCACTGTGATCATTTCTTGTAATTGTTTGTATCTATAATAAGTTTACTATTGTAATCTTTTGGAGGAAACAATAAAGAGTATCTATCTATCTACAAGAGCCGCCCCGTACGCCCCGCCATTTTTATCTTATTTTTCCTATATTTATATTTAATATAAAAGATTATTTTTATTTATATTCTAAATTTTAATAGTTGTAGCACTTCAGCTGCCCGCTGACGACATGCTTTCTCAGTGTATTGGGTTGACTGGAAAAGATCTCTGTCAGAGATAAGTCCACCCTTGTTCACAATATCGTTATTGTGCATTGTTAATGCATTTATATTAACAATGTAATTTACAAGTGCAATAAAGAATATATGTATATATATATATATATATATATATAAAGTTGTCAGTTGAGAATCAGTTGCAAGCCAGTTGAATTATATATCTTTACCAACTTAGTCGCCTCAATTAAACCCGCAAACATAATCCACAAACCATGCAAAGCCAAAGTCTAAAAGTTTGTATTTTGCTGTACACATTTCAAGTTAGCTAATATATTTATTTCATTTTATTTAACTCTTTATTGCACCAGAAACAACAAAAAATAAACAATGACATATATACAATTCAAGTGAAATGCGGTGGCATAAATACAGTTTTTTTAATTAATTGTTGAAGCAAGCTTCAAGTTAAATTGATACTCGTAGCTAGGTTGAAACCAAGTTACGACAAACCATGGTACGTAGAAAATTTTCAATTTTATTCCAAAATGGAAAGAAAATCATTGTCACTCTTTCTCTCTATGTTTAAAATACCAATACCAATATTTTTAAATAGCATTTTTTGCAATATTCTATCGTCCAATTCAGAATACAGTTTCAACTGAAAAGAATGGGCGAAAAACTCGGCTACAGATCTTTTTAAATAAATATTACATCTCTCTTTATATATTTATGAATATCTATCCACAACATAACGATGCCTGTATCGTTTGCATCGTTCCTAAATATACGGTTTCTACGATAAATATTCCATGCACAGAAACGGTTTCATTACAGTTTTATTATGGGCGAGATAAGATAAATATAATATTAGGAGCAACGATTTATAATCTGTGCCACAACACAGGTCAATAAAGTTATTATCTTTATCTGTGCAACAGTAAAAGCGAAAATGTCGCAAAGCATTGACAGTAAACGCTCGTGCAGAATCTGCGCTCGACTCAGGCCCCAGGAGCCTTCGCACCAAACGCTGGGATATAGCTACGCTACTAGAAAAGACATGTGGGCGTAGCTCGCGCGTCGAATTGTGAAAACAACTTATTTACGTACATTACGTTCTTTTCAATAGAAAATTATATTACCAGAGAGTAATATGGGATATTTTTTTATTTAACAAGAAATCAATACGGATAAAAAGCGAGCTACCAATCAATCTTATAATTGTGAAAGTGAATTTGTTTATTTCATTTATACGTCTTGGTATATTAATGGCTAAATCGATTTGGAATACCTATACAATTTGAAATAGAGAAAGACATAAACTGTTTTTTATCCTTGTCTGTTAATATATTCCAGCACGCGGACATAGGAAACAAAGTAAAGCAAATTCAATGTGTAATACGTTTTCCTATAATATCCTACTCTTTAATAACAAATGTTCCTTTAATAATAGGTTGGCCTCCTCGTGGCTCCGCCTGGAAACCATCATGATTGATTTATTGTTATAATCGTCATGGTGAGCTAACTGACCTGCTTCATCCTCACCTATCATCCTTCACTGGTGCTCCGCCAGTGTATACCGATAGCGCAGACGAGGTTACCATACCATTATCACCCAATAAAAAAGCACAATAATTATCTTATTTATTTCTTATTTATCTCAAATAGATTAAAATAAAGTGACATTGAAATCGTTAAAGAGTGTTCCACCGAAAAAAATTAAGTATTTCCCTAAATCAGCATGATTTCAAAAAATAATAAAGCTTTAAAAAAATGAAGGTATAGTTACAAACTTATAATATCGTTGAATAATCTCCAAACGGCCTTCCACGAACAGTATTTGCAACGACTCCAAATACCTTTATATATACTGGTTGTATTACGTGTGGGGCCGCCATTGTTGTGGTGTAATAAAGAATGACCTGCCATCCGTTGACACCGGCTCCCGCAGGTGAGCGAGGTGATTTCATTTCAGTTTTGATATTAGAATCTCTGTTGCACTCGACGTCCAACGTCTAATATTCCTGTCGGCAACTCTGGCAGAGAATATATTAAGCATGTTGTTACACATTTACATTTTGTGACTTCTATTACTAAATATAGTTTTACATAGAATGATCGAATCGTTCCACATTCATTTAATAATGGCACATCACACAATTTTGTTTCGCGTATAAATAGAATATTTACATAATTCTGTTTGCAATTCATAGAATCTACTTACTTCATTTATTGGCGCTTTTTTTATTCTACGAAGCAGAACTTACAGCCCATTTGATGGCAAACGGTTACTGTAGCCTATGGACGCCAACACTAGAGGTTTCTTTAATGGATGATAATGGAATGGCAACCTTGCCTGCGCTAACGGTATACGCTGGCGGGGCACCAGTGAGGGGTGACAGGTGAGAATAAAAAAGCAGGTCAGTTAGCCCATCGCGATAAATTACACCTGGGATTCAGCACGATGGTTTCCAGGGAAGACCACGTGAAGGTCGACCTGACAGGATATATTGCTAGCAATGGGACTGGTAATCCGTTTTACTAACAATCCCTCCCCCCTCCCAATACTAGGGGTGGGAAAGTGGAATGAAAAATGAGGAATGAAAGGAAACATGGTAGTAAAGAGTGAGGAAAACTTGGAAGAAAATAAAATTAGCTAAAAAACCTGGAAATTTATATCCGGGAACAAGCTGCACTCCTACGGGGGGCCAAAAAAGGAACCAACACGATTATAAATGGAGAAAGATGTTTCAATAACACGAAAAGATCGCTGAAAAGGGTGTTTGTTTGTTTGTTACCTCATGGTAACCTAACAGCTCAGCCAATCGCCATTAAAATTTGGTATGCACGTACCATAAGGAATGGAACAAGATATAAACTACTAAACATATTAATCCAACCAATCAACGTATATAGGTCACTCAAAGTTGCGATTAAAAGCCAGGATGGAATAAACGTTGAAAGAAAGAGTCTTGAGTGGCGACCGCGTACGGGTAAGCGCAGTGTAGAACGACCCCTCACTAGATGGAGTGACGTCCTGAAATGCATTGCAGGGAGTCAGTGGATGCAGGTGGCTCACGACCGTTCTTTATGGCAATCTATGGGAGAGCCTTATATCCAACAGTGGACGGATAATGGCTGCCTATAGACATGAGCAGTACCATGGACATAATAGAGTATACCATTTCGCCCATGATACCCCCCATGCGTTGCCATTCCTGAGGACTCATATGTTATTCCTCTGTACCAAGTAAATTCACGCCATATCCCACCCTTCAAACCAAAACACAGCCATGCAAACACAACTGCTTTACGGTTGAAACACGAATGGGACAGAGGTACCCAAGCAAACGACTTTTGCTCGAAGTCTCCCGCTGGTAAAACATATTATATATTAACCAGGTTGGCTGTTCCACCGCCGCGGCGCCGTGTAGCTCCGCGTGGTGCCCGCGCCGCTATCTCCTCAATACATTTGCTCGCGTATTGTCTCCGGCACCCAGCCACTTTTATTTACCGCCACAATGGCGGCCATATAAAACATCATAAATATTTTATCTGCTCGCAGCGAGACAGCGGCTGAGCAAACATACACTTATTGGAAACACGTACCCGTGAAGTGGTCCTGTCGTTGTTGTACATTTTGAAAGAGATAGCTTTATGGTGGTCATAATATGTTCAGAGATATGTAAAGATCATATTAAGAGAGAGTTGTAAATAAGTCGTTTTAAGTGACTTAAAAAAAGTATCTTTCACAAGTCGTTTATGTGTTCTTTTTTGAAAGTATAGGCCCGAATTCGATAATTCTTTTTACAAAATCTATCGATGATAACAATAATCAATAATAGCGTAGGCGGGCTTCCCATTCTATTATGATCCACTAAAATAAAACACCTACCTCTATTTCAACTCAGACACTATCCTAAAATATTTTAAAAGTAGTTCTATCAATATTAGCACGAATTACTTAACAGCTGGTTACAAGAGGTCGTTATTCATACAAGCGACAACTCTCACTTAACTGTACACGTAGGTAGTTGTGAAAGCCGCGTGTAGCAGCTGCGAACTAGCTCGGTACACACAAACAAACACACAAACATAAACACAAAGTTTGCAGTTCACGCTAACTACAAATGTGTTAAAACAATGTTGACTTCTCTAACTTGATACACAAACATTTAACAATGAATTATCACTATAAATATACATAAAGTCTCGTCTTTTTTTTTTTATACAACTTAGAATGGCAAACAAGCTGACGGGCCACCTGATGGAAAGTGGTAACCGTCGCCTATAGACATGAGCAGTACCATGGACATAACAGAGTATACTGTTTCCATGATACCCCCAAGCGTTGCCATCCCTGAGGACTCAGGTGTTATTCCTCTGTTCCCTGTAAATTCACGCCATATCCCACCCTTCAAACCGAAACACAGCTATGCAAACACAACTGCTTCACGGTAGAAACACGAATGGGACAGAGGTACCCAAGCAATCGACTTTTGTACAAAGTCTCCCTTTGTAAAGTGTAAAGGTACTGTTATGATTTTCTCATCAAAGTAAGATATAGACAGGTACCAAGCAGGTAGCAAGTATTTAAGGCTACGGTAGCCGTTTAAGTGCCATTAAGAGGACCTTAAGTTCTTAAGCACTGCCTTCTTTTTATTAAAGACATTCTTCTATTAAATTAAACGCTGTACTTCCAAACTATCGCAGAGTTTATCTCTGACAATATTATCAAACTAAAAACAATCATTTAGTTATACTTTTATACCTTTTGCAGTAGTAACGGGCGCCTTGTTGCAGACAGATCCAAAGGGAAAATACAAAGCACAGCAAACACGGTCAGGTTAATAAAAGCCAATAGAGGGGCCGGCAACAATAGGAAGTGCAGCGGAGGCCTCTCCAGATAGCAATTACGAGGAGCGCCGGCTGGCACAATTAGTTGTCGATCGGAGGGCCAATTAAAAACGTCTTCCGGAGACCACTTCACTTGGTGATACTAACGAACTGGCAGATTTAGCCGGCCAAATGACTTACGTTGCATTTTTATTTTTGTGATGAGTAATCACTAGTAGAGCTATGTTCAGCGGTGGGCAAATAATGGCTGAGATGATAATGAATAATTATTGTAAGTAGTGTCCGACCGAAATAAGTTTTACAGCCGAAACCGAAACCGAATTCGAACTTTCGGCTTTGGTCTCAGTTTCGGCCGAAACCGAAACTTACTGAAATATATTTAAAATTTCTCTTCTATACTGAAATCTAGTGTATTTTTTACACAGTTATTTACACAAACACACAGATAGTTGAAGGGTAATGATAAACACTAATTAAAGTATATAACAAATATAATATGTCATATATATGTATGTAAAAACATGTTAAAATTATGACTTACTCTTGAAAGTAAACTTAAAAAAACTTTCAGTTAGACACACACACAACACAAACACACACACAAAGTTTCGGCGCGGTAAAAACATATTACAATTATAACTTACTCTTGGAAGTAAACTTAAAAAAACTTTCAGTTAGACACACACAACACAAACACACACACAAAGTTTCGGCGCGGTCGAAAGTTTCGGCCAATTTTTGGCCGAAACTAAGGCCGAAAGTAGAATTTCTGGCCGAAACTAGCTGAAACCGAAACCGAAGGTTCGGTCGGACACTAATTGTAAGTCATACTGTGTGCTTCACGGCTGTGTCGCAAGTAGCACTCATGATTAAGGGCTTTCATTGAGTTTAAAACTAATTGGACGTCCCCGAATTTAAAACGCGTGTAAATACCGACATATATAGTTCAAAGATTCATGTGGTTTTTTCTTCAAAAAAAAGGATGCGGATGTATTTTTTTACGTTTGTTACCTCAGACGTCCGTCATTTTAAACTGATTTGGAAAAATCTTTTTTATCTGAAAACATATATTTATTTTTAGATCGATCTTATAAAAATTTTATCAAAAGTAGTTCAACAGTTTAGCAGTTTAGTTTTTAGATCAAAGATATAAGATGTTGTTTTTTTTTATGTTTGTTCCCTTGAAACTCTTTTTTATCTGGAAATATATACTTACTTTTAGATTGGTTTCATAAAAATTTCATCAAAAACAGTTCAACAGTTTAGTTTTTAAATCAATTCTTTTTTCATGGTTTTTGCATTTTCATTGCTGAAGTCGGAGTATATTTGAATTTGGTGTACACATACTGTTTACGATGGAGAACGACGTTGCTTACATTTATCACGATTACGCGGATAAAGTCGCGTGTTAAAGCTAGTAATAAAATGAAAATTTCTGGCTATATTTTACTTTACCATCTTTTTTTAAATTATAAACATCACTACATAATAAACTCTTTATTAGGCACTATAGAAATGTATGCAAGGAGTATTTAAACAGAATGTGCATATAAAAAAGGCGGCCTTATCGCTAAAAGCAATCTCTTACAGACAACCTTCATATTATGCACCAGAGGGAGACTTTGTACAAAAGTCGTTTGCTTGGGCATCTCTGTCCCATTCGTGTTTCAACCGTAAAGCAGTTGTGTTTGCATGGCTGTGTTTCGATTTGCAGGGTGGGATAGGACGTGAATTTACAGGGTACAGAGGAATAACACCTGAATCCTCAGGAATGGCAATGCATGGGGGGTATCATGGGCGAAACTGTTATGTCCGTGGTACTGCTCATGTCTACAGGCGACGGTTACCACTTTCCATCAGGTGGGCCGTCAGCTTGTTTGCCATTCTAAGTTGTAAAAAAAAAACAGAGTTAAGAAAAAGAGCAAATTATAAGAACTATTGAGGTCAGAAGGGAAAAAAAATTGGTACATTTGATACGATACGACGAACTTATGAACATTATAATAGAAAGTAAGATATAGGGAATGAGGGGAAGAGGGAACCCATAGCATAGTTACATCAGGCAGATCAAGGAAGGAGTTGGTGTCGTGTCGTATCGAGAGGTGAAGAGACTCGCTGAAAATCGTAGTAAGTGGCAAGAGCTCCACCGACAAGAGTGCAGCTCCTAAATAGGATAATTAGATTACAAAGTGCTCCGTCGCGTCTGTGTGTCTACCTATTCACGATAAACTCAAAAACTACTCAACGAAGTTTACCGAAAGCGACATCTCTTCGATGTAACATAGGCTATTTAATATTTTCTGTAAAGAACCCGTGCGAAACCGGGGCGGGTTGCTAGTAAAACATAAATTTTGTTTTAATTAATTTGATCACAACCTCGTTTTGGATTCCGGAACTCGGATTTCGGAATCCGAAACGAGGATCCGCAAAAGAACCAAAATAACCGACATAGCCCGAAGGATAAGCAAGCTGAATTGGCAATGGGCTGGTCACATAGCTTGAAGACCCGACAACCGGTGGGTAAGAAAGGTTCCTGAGTGTAGTGTAGGACAACCCCCCACTAGATGGAGTGACGACCTGAATTGCGTTGCAGGGAGTCAGTGGATGCAGGTGGCTCAGGACCGTTCTTTATGACAGTCTATGGGGGAGGCTTATGACCAGCAGTGGACGGATAATGGCTGCCTATATGTCCAGCAGTGGACGGATAATGGCTGAAATGATGATGACGATGATCACAACCATTTTTCACTAGTAATTTTTTACGACACTTCATCTTTATCGCCAAACAAACCACTTGGCAATAACCGTTTTGATTAAAATGTTAAATCATTCAGTTAAAGTATACGTACATACTCGTAAATATGGGTTAACTTTCTTTTTGGAGATACGTGTAAAAAGTTTTGTTACTTAAACACATTAAGCTATAAATCCCGGCAGCCGAACGGCACCGCGACGCCATCTAGCTAAATCATTTTTATGTGTTTTACGAATACGGCCGACCGCGTTGCAATTCTTTTGCCCTAATAAAATATTTTTTTCTTCCCAAAAGTCACTTGTGTACAGTCTTTTCAAGACATATACTGTTTTTATACACTTTTTACACCTCCCTGGAAATTGTTGGGGTTTTTTACGATTAATATAAGGTGGCAGTGACTTCCTCAAGGGCTTGGGGACACATTGAAACACTTAGTCGGGGAATTTAAAAAAAAACTTTATAGAAGAAAGAAAAAAACATTAAAAACAAAATACAACAAAGATTAATTGGTTTAACAAAAACGACTGCAAAATGACATTTTAACCAACTTAAAAAAAGGCGGAAGATCTATGTTTTACTGTGTCGAATCTCGAATGTGTCGAATCGAACTATGTCGCTCATGACTAAGTATCTAGTCGAGGTACGAGTTTCGACACTTGTCGATGTTTTTCGACCTAATTATACGTAAGTTAAACCTGCAGTTATTACATTACGAAACTTTAACAAAAAATATATATTCTTATATTTTTTTTTACATAATTTAATTCACTTATAATCGTATTTACTGATATTACCCACAACTCAGGTTACATGTATATTTCCATAACTAATAACGTAATTTTTTAAATATTTGTAATCTAGTATTATTTAATTCCTTAAAATTGTTTACTTCATTTCACACTGTATAAATATGTTAAAGCAAATGCTGTGAATACCTTTAATAGGCGTGTGCATTAATATTGTATTGTATTTAATGTTTGTTATATGTGTTATAATGCAATATTCTGTTGGTGCTCCTATAAATAAATAAATAAATATCCTTTGTAATTTAAATGTGATTTTTTTTTACAACACAGGGGGCAAACGAGCATGCGTTTCACCTGATGGTAAGTGACTACCGCCGCCCATGGTCACCCACAACACCTACGGCATTGCAGGTGTACTGCCGGCCTTTTAAAAAGGAATATGCTCTTTTCTTGAAGGTTATGTTGTCGTATCGGTTCGGAAATTTTAAACTTGATGACATACATACGTGTATATGCAAAGTAGTAAATCCAAGATGTTAGAACCATGTTCAAGTAAACTTGAATAATGTTTTTTTTTTTCTAAGAAAAAAACTAGACCGCGAGCACAGTTTGCAATTTAATTTCAACTAAGCGGTGAATAAAAGAGATCTGGTAGGGTTACCATATTTGAAAATATTAAAAACAAACTAACAGTTTTACTTTACAAATAAAAACAACATATAATAAATATAATATGACAGTTGTCTGTACAGTAAACTTAATAAAGAAAGATATTTATAAAAATTTATACAAATTTAGAGTAATATTTGATTAACGTAAATATACGTGAATTGTAAACTACCTTCTTTATTATATCGCTTAAAATTTTCGGATATTTTAATTATAATTCTTTTTTTATACAACTTAGAATGGCAAACAAGCTGACGGTCCACCTGGTGGAAAGTGGTAACCGTCGCCTATAGACATGAGCAGTACCATGGACATAACAGAGTATACTGTTTCGTTCATGATACCCCCATGCGTTGCCATTCCTTAGGACTCTGGTGTTATTCTTCTGTACCCTGTAAATTCACGCCATATCCCACCCTTCAAACCGAAACACGGCCATGCAAACACAACTGCTTCACATACAATATACAAATACTAAATAGAGCATTAAATATTTATTTATTTAAATCTTTATTGCACCAAAAACATAAAAATTAACAATGACATATAAACAATTCAAGTGAAATACAGTAGCATGGAGTACAGATTAAAATATATACATATATATAGGTACAAAGTGCGGCCTTATCGCCAGGGCAATCTCTTATAATAAAAAATAAATCCCAAATACATTTTACATGTCGCAAATTTTCATCTCAAGTAATTAATTAATACGAGACACGTCAATCCAGTTTTTTAATGAGAGTTCCGGATAAGAGTCCGGAAATCCGGACATGGCCGGACAAATCCGGACAGATGATAACCCTAGTTGGCGCAAGATTCGGTCCGTACCACGGCCACAACTGAACGAGCTCGCTGAAGAACTTGTAAATAACATTTTAATCAACTTTATTGTGTTGTTGGACGAAATTAAAAACTGTCCCCTCCAACAAAGCTTTCATTTGCGTTAACGTAAGTATAATTAGTTTAAAAAGTCTATTTTATTAGAGTAGGGAAGACTATTTACCCGAGAGACTGGCTGAAATAAGAAGGGAAATGTTTCTCACTGTAATCTTTGATGCAACAGTATTGTGACCGCTTTAATACATTATTAACGAATGGTGTAAAAGGCTCTACCTTGTATTTACATTGTGGAAATTCTATATAACGACGTTAATATAAAATAAAAAACTATATATATTCCTTATTGTACTTGTAAAAAAAAGCAGCGATTAGATTAACAACTTGTTAACTACAGCTAAACTGAAAATAAAAAGAAATCCTACAATTTCTTCCTTTAGTACTGTTTTCCTGTGTTGTCCTCTATTATAGATATATATGTATATATGTTTATATACATTAATATTTATATAATAGTGCGCCACGTACCCTTTGTCTTTTTTCTCAATGTCCTCTACCCAACAGTTGTCTGGAAGAGATTGCTTAGCGATAAGGCCGCCTTTTGTATCACTTCTCGTTAATATTTACTGTTCAAAATTAACCTTTTTATATACTTTGACAATTGTAGTTTTTTTTTATAAAAAAGAATATTTATAAACAATTGAAATAGAAACAAAAATATATACAATACTTCAAGTCAACAGACGGCATTTTTACATACAAATAATATAATTAATAAATAATATATAAAAAAACAAGAACCAGCATATTTCCCAAACATTTACTGTATTTTTTTTTCTTAGTGCAACAAAGTGTAAAATATATAAATAAATTTAAATCAACAAAACTGTTGCTTCTTTTGTGCCCTGGTAATACCGCGTTTCCACCAAACGTACGTCGTGTGTTGTCGTATGATAAATATTGTATGTTTCATATATGTAAGGGGATTATTTATGGGAGGAATTTTATATTAAGATTTTTGCTACCATTGTATATCTATATATCCCAAGATTTTGATTACGATGCCACCGAATTAATTTTATATAACTTTTATTGATTTTTATTTAGTAATATGTAATATTGAAAACAATATATTTTTTTATGCATCTTAGAATGGCAAACAAGCTGACGGCCCACCTGATGGAAAGTGGTAACCGTCGCATATAGACGTGAGCAGTATCATGGGCACAACAGAGTATACTGTTTCGCCCATGATACCCCCCATGCATTGCCATTCCTGAGGACTCGGGTGTTATTCCTGTGTACCCAGTAAATTCACGCCATATCCCACCCTTCAAACCGAAACACAGCCATGCAAACACAAATACTTCACGGTAGAAACACGAATGAAACAGAGGTAGCCAAGCAATCGACTTTTGTACAAAGTCTCCCTCTGGTAAATAATTTTCGATTTTATGCACGTCTTCATGTCTTCACGAAGGACTTTTATATTAGTTAACGATCTTATTTTATCATGTTTGTTTAAAATTGGCTCATTGGTCTATATTTGTAAATTACCGTGTCTTGGTTATCCCTTATGAACAGCGATACGGGTTCGCCTAATGCGGGATTCAATGTACACATTTTGTAAATTTCTTGTGTTTAATAAATAAATAAATAAAACTAAATATATGTATAAAAAACGCCTTCGTTCACACGTTTTTATAACATTAAAGTCTTTCTATAAAAGGTATCTAATAAATTATATACAAGCATGATGGTACAAATTAGTAAAGTAAATAATAGGAATAGATGTCTTTTTTTTTGATGGATGAAAATGGTATGGTAACCCCGCCCGCGCTAACGGGATACGCTGGCGGAGCACCAGTGAAGGTTGATAGATGAGAATGAAAACAGGCCAGTTAGCCTATCATGATGAATTCATCATGAAGAATTAACCATGATAGTTTCCGCGTGGAGGTCGACCTGGTTAGGTATATTGCTAGCAATGGGAATTTCAGTCTCCATTACCAACAATCCCTTTCCCCCCGGAATAGATGTCTTAGATACTTACAAGTATTTAATACAAACTACTCTGTACTGTGCGTGGTAAAAAATACTGACAAAGCATTAAATAAACACTTTTAGGTTAAACACGTCCTGGAACAGACTTTGAAAGTAAGTTAAAAAAAAATATTAATTTCTTGAAACCTAAATTAAAAAGTAGGATATCTTTTAAACAAACCAGAGTCAGCTGATGCATATTAAACCGCTAGTGAAACTCGATGGCCCTTTTCTGTAATGTAAAGTTTATTTTGGAATCCGCTATTTAAATGTCATTGACCCTTGCAACAAAGGGCTGAAAAAGCAGCCTTACTCTTGGAATTTTGATTAATTGCTTCAAACGTACAAAAAATATCAGTGAATTAGCTATTTTCTACGTATATTGTGCTGGATATGTAATTTTTGTTACAACAAATATAAATATACAAAGTAAAATATATAATTTAATAGTATGAACTAAGTGAACTTGTGCTTCATTTCTATTTATTACCAAGAGGTTTACAACCTTTATATTGCTAAAGAATATATCATATACCATGTCTTTACATGGTATATGATAATTAATAAATAATATATACATAACAAGAACCAGCATGTTTTACAAACATTTACTGTATTTTTTTTTCTTAATGCAACAAAGTGTAAAATATATAAATAAATTTAAATCACGTCGTACGTCGTGTTTTTATAATAACGTAATTAAATTACTATATAAACATATTACCCTGCAGTTATTTCTTATTTATTAATTTGATAAACGCAATTGAACTCAAAAAAAATATTTTTAAAAATTTTGTCTGTCTGTCTGTACGTTTGTGCGCGCTAATCGGAGAAACGGCTTAACCGATTTGAATGCGGTTTTCACTAATGCATTGTTTGCTCCCCTTATCATTTAGCGTTTGTTTTATTTCTATCGGTTCATAAATAAAACAGTTATATCAATCTAAAGAATCACATATAAAATGCTATAAAATAACCGATTAATTGAATTGGTTGAAACTTTATGAAGGTATGTTATATCATATTTTAACTCAGCGTATTTCATATACCGATTCACGCGGGCAGCGTCGCGGTAAACAGTCAATACGAAATATATTTCGTGTTAATTAATTAACTGCCGGGCTTACTACACCTTCGACTTAAAAATAATGTAATAATAGACTACCGTTATTAATTATACCAAATAAGTGATACCGGAATGACGCAAACCGTTCATGCCTTTAAAGCTCACACAAAACAATTTAGAATACAATAAAATTACTTATATGTATAATAATTAATCTATGTTTATAAACATACATTTATACATATATGTTTAATTTATAACTGGAAAAAATCCCTTTAAGGGATAAGTTTACCTAGAAGACTTTGTACAAAAGTCGATTGCTTGGCTACCTCTGTCCCATTCGTGTTTCAACCGTGAAGCAGTTGTGTTTGCATAGCTGTGTTTCGGTTTGAAGAGTGGGATATGGCGTGAATTTACAGGGTACAGAGGAATAACACCCGAGTCCTCAGGAATGGCAACGCATGGGGAGCGTATCATGGGCGAAACGGTATGTGTGTGTACTGTTATGTCCATGGTACTGTTCATGTCTATAGGCGACAGTTACCACTTTCCATCAGGTGGGCCGTCAGCCTGCTTGCCATTCTAAGTTGTATAAGAAAAAAGTCCGCCTGTGTACATTTTTGTTATAACCTAATATAAACATGTACATATACATACATACATATAAATAAATACATATAAATAAATAAGTTACTTTTTAATTCTACTAGGCCAAAGATTGATTGTTGGAATTTTCGAGTGTTGGCAGTCACACACACACACAAATGTTAGCGGAATTAAACAAAATAATCCTATTTAAATAACTCATTCTAAGCAATATAAAACTGTCACCCCTTCAGTTAAGATCCTGCTGCTGACTTAGTTATTTATTCATTTAAATTTTATTGACCAATAAAATGTGGCACAAAAGGCGGACTTAATGTTAAAAGCATTCTCTACCAGTCAACCCTTAAAACGTGCAGAAATACCCGGTGGCGATTTAAGAAATAAAATCATTTATATTTTAGTATAAGAAAGTATATTACACACATACACACATTCATAAAATAAACGTACATAATAATCTAAATCTAATATATAAAATTCTCGTGTCGCGGTGTTTGTTACCAAACTCCTCCGAAACGGGTTAACCGATTTTTATAAAATTTTGTGTTCATATCGAGTAGGTCTGAGAATCGGCCAACATCTATTTTTCATACCCCTCAATGATAAGGGTGACCCACTCCTAATTGTTTTTTAATTTTATTTGACAATTTTTTTTTATTTTTATTTGATTGTGATTTAGCATTGAAAAATACATACAACTTAAAATTTTCGCCCTTTTACGATCTAACCTTTTTTTTAATCACGATTTTTATATTCCGCAATACGGTTGCGAGATGGCAATCGAATATAATAATTGTAGTACGAAAAATTTAAAATTTCTAGAAATAATGTATATGGTAAAACAACGTTTGCCGAGTCAGCTAGTATTTATATATTAATACCTACTTCTAAATATTAAAATATATATGGTCTCCTATTTCAGCCAAGTTTCGCTACAAACTCCTAAGAAGTGCAGAAGTTAACGGCGGGATCTTAAGTCGGAGTTACGTTAAACCTCAATCTAAGTCCAATTATTGTTGACACAAGCTATCGCGATGTGCGATCGACGTGCGACCTCACATCGAGACGGAGCGACGCATCGCGCGACCGGGCGGCGGCCGCCCGACCGCGGCACAGCGCGGCCGCTCGGGGCGCTGCCATCCAATCAGCCGAGTTATATCAGTATTGTATCGACACAAGATGCACTAAGACTCGGAGGTGCTTCTTATTTAAAAAAAAAGTTTTTATAACATGCATATGAAACTTTTTCTAGATCGAATTTCATAAAAGAAAATCTATTTTGAAAATGGATCGATCTTTTGGACACCCTACCAAAAACCGTAATTACTTTCTTTTACTTATATTATGTCATGTCTATAGGCGACGGTTACCACTTTCCATCAGGTGGGCCGTCAGCTTGTTTGCCATTCTTAGTTGTATAAAAAATAAATATTTATTTACTTATACTTTATTGTACACATACTTCTTTCTTCTTTCTTTAAAAATATGACAGAGGTAAGCAAATGTGCAAAGCGAGCTTAACTCTACAAAAAATCCCTACCAACAAACCTGAAGTGTAAAGGACTATCAATTATTATTTTTATTATTATACGTATGAATTAATGACATAAAATAAAAATTGAATTTTTAATCGATACCATCATTACTTACTGCACTATTACATTGCTCTGTGAAAGATTATTATACGAATGGACAGACATAATCGCAACGTAAGATTACCATTTTGCTATAACTTTAAAAAAGGTTACACAAAAAGTGCCTTCATTCAAAAAATATTTAAAAATAATGTAACATACAAGAAGAAAAACAAATCTACATTCGAATTAAAAATTTCCACTTTTTTACATCTATTAAAACAAATAGTTTGTATGCGTTCCGAAAGATTGAATTTTATTCCAAAGTCCTTTTGAATCATTAAAAAAAATATTATAAAATTTTACCACCCATTGTTTTCTCACTATGAACATTTCTTGTAATTGTTTGCATCTATAATACACGTAAGTGTACTATTGTAATCTTTTGGAGGAAACAATAAAGAGTGTCTATCTATCTATCTATAATTTGCTATTTATATTTGCTTTTATTTACATTGTAACATAAATTATTTCGAATCACGCAGCGTCCATTTGACATGCCAAATGATCCGTAGAGATTCTACAGCAGAAGTCACTGGCATATCCGGTAATGAAGCCGTCTGTGAAGGTCATTTCATCATTAGTTGAACTCCAGATGCCTTCTCCACGTGCTCACACTTCTTAATAGTTCTGCAGCGTGAAGTTTTGATTTAGCAGTAACAGGAGCGGTCTGATCGTTACGTTCCGCCATCTCCGATCAATACACAACAAACAGTTGGAGGTAAATTAAAACGTACCAGTTAGTTGGTATAAAGCTTTTAAGAGTATTGTATGAGATTTTATGCCAACTTTCATCATAAGCGTATTTAGGAGGGATGGGGAGGGGATAAGCTTCCCTACCTCAGAATTTTCTGATGCTCCAACGTGAGAACGTAACTATTTAAAAGTACATAATGTGTCGTTTTGTCGTGTGGTCATTCATCCATACATTGTTACAAACTTCTGCATTCATAATATATAATAGGATTAATAGAATAAGATGGGTACGTGTGAATATTTGTTCCGGATGAGACTTTTTTTTTAATGGGTGATAATGGAATGGTAACTCCGCCCGCGCTATCGGCATACACCGGCGGGGCACCAGTGAAGGATGATAGATGAGGATGAAGCAGATCAGTTAGCCCATTGTGGCGAATTCAACAAGAATTGTTCACGATGGTTTCCAGGGGGAATCACGTGGAGGTCGACCTGATAGTGTATTGCTAGCAATAGGTTCATTAGACGCCATTACTAACAATCCCTTTCCCCCCTCCGGATGAGACTTGGTACTTCACAGATAGACCATAAAATTATCGTAGATTAGCACAAGAGAACAAATACTTTTTGGCCACGTGGTCCCGGCATAGAATAGGCCACCCCTTCCATTCCGGTAAATGTCGTAAGAGATGACTAAGGGAATAATAGTCGAGGGATGAGTAGCAGCGTCCGCTTTAAAACATCACCAAAGCCTAACTGCCGTTGCCAACCCGCCTGCCAAGCGTGGCAACTACTGGTAAACCTCCCTTATGGGAAGACCTATGTTCAGCAGCGGACAGGTAATGGCTGATACAAAAATGACGACGATGCAAAATTGATCAAACTTATCAATTGAGTTATCAACTTAGATGTCATTCGTATTTTAATAAAAATTCCGGGTCACGACAATCTTCGAAATCGCTCAACTGATTTTAAAATATGTCTTATTTGCTCCTACTTGAGAAACAGGATAATTATTATCCAAATAAAGTTTAATAATAGGGTTAACCTAGTAGTAATCTCTACCTAATCTTCGCATTTATAACCCTACAAATGTATCTTAAATTTATTTCGACAGAAATAAATATAGAACTGAGAAAATAGAAAACCCGAAAGCAATATCGAAACCGACAGAAGTAGTCGCAGTGCAATTGAACGAAACAATATATGGGGTTACCATAATACATATATATACATATATTGTTAATATTAACTCCATAAAAGCATTCAAATGAGCTGGATCCATTGAAAGTAGAGCCGTGCCCACGCTTACACGAAAGTGGTTTCTCGAACTCTACTGTGTGGGGAACCTTTATGCAAATAGGACAAAACATATCTCATGTCGGCGATGCAAATACTCAATGCGAAGGGACGGCCTTTTAAACATTCGTCACCCTCACAACCCGACACATATACTCCGTCAAGTTGTAAACGAATATTCTCCTACTTAAGAGGGTGTTGTGTAAACGAATTCTCGTTTATTTGCACTCATGGTTTATGTTTTATGATTCTAAGATCTCAAAATTATATTCTTATCTCAAAACTCCGTCATTTCTAAGTTAATTTGTATTTGTTTTATGCAACTTAGAATGGCAAACAAGCTGACGTCCCACCTGAAGGAAAGCGGTAACCGTCGCCTATAGACATGAGCAGTACCATAAACATAACAGAGTAGACTGTTTCGCCCATAATAACCCCAATGCGTTGCCATTCCTGAGGACTCAGGCGTTTTTCCTTCAAACCGAAACGCAGCAATGCAAACATAACTGCTTCACGGTAGAAACACGAATGGAACAGAGGTTCCCAAGCAAACGACTTTTGTACAAACTCTCCCTCTAGTGAAAATGAATATAATGCAGATACATCTGGCCGTCTGTTTGTACAGATTGCGTATCTGTCAAATGCGTTCCTAAAATTGTTCTGGATGATAATTCGTAAAAATTCAGCTTTACGACATCCCGGTTTATGGCTCCGTTCGTGGACCCGATAAAATTTATTATTGCGTACAGTTATGCAGCTCTATAAAAGGTAATTTGATGGAATGTAGCAATTCATTAGACGAACGCTCTCCAAGTCTCAAAATGTTTGTTTCTTGTTCGTATTTTCAGTGTCGGCACACTTGCCGCTCGCCGCTAGATGTCGCAGCGTAACAAACCCAGCAAATTGAACGACACAGTTGAGTTTTATTTCGCGTTGCTTTTCAGTTAGTCGCAGATACAAAGAAAAACTTATTTTTTACTCATCTACAAGTGGATTATATTTTTCTTGTGGTATTTGTTATTCCCTCGTGATCACCAAGTCGAGTCCGCTTCTGGGTGAAGTCTAAAAAAAGGATTTTTTTAATTCATCTGTGAACACTATTTTAGTGTGTACTAGTTTCTGTCTGCAACTTCTTACGCGTCTTTTACTGCTAGAAGGCGTTTCAAGATATTAATGTACACCAAATATTAAATTCAGGACCATCAGGAACACAACTGTCAAAACCACATTCAATTTGGTACAATACTTTTTGCACGATACTGAAATAAACATATAGACAGACATTAAAAATCTAAAAATTAACTTTTTTAAGTCTATTGATCTTATTAAGAGCCCTTATATCATTTTTTGTTAAATATCTGCCAAATACGATTACGTAAATGTCGTCTATTTAGAATTTACCAAAGGGAGACTGTACAAAAGTCGATTGCTTTGGTACCGCTGTCCCATTCGTATTTCAACCGTGAAGCAGTTGTGTTTGCATGGCTGTGTTTCAGTTTGAAGGGTGGGATCTGGCGTGAATTTACTGGGTACAGAGGAATAACACCTGAGTCCTCAGGAATGGCAACGCATGGGGGATATCATGGGCGAAACAGTATACTCTGTTATGTCCATGGTACTGCTCATGTCTATAGGCGATGGTTCCCACTTTCCATCAGGTGGGCCGTCAGCTTATTTGCCATTCTAAGTTGTATAAAAAAAAAAAACAAAAAAAAAATCTTATATTAGTAAAACAAGATTTTCAACGATATTTTTATCAATTCTTATATTTGTTTACATAATTGTTAGACTCACATTTATCAGTTTTGTTTTGTTTTACTTTATTAAACTAGGTGTTATCTTGCGGAAATCCATATCAGTAGTTATATCATTATAATTATTTTGTTTAATTCCGCTATTGTTAGTATATGTGCGACTGCCAACACTCGAAGACTGACTAACACTATTACTACCAGGAGTTTCATAACTTTCCATTTTAACCATCAATCTCCGACTGCCGTTTTGTTCGCGCATATATTGTTTACCTCTAAACGAGGCATCTTCAGGCAAGTTATCGATCGCTGCTCGGAGTGTTAACCGTTCGACGCTCAAACTACGAATTCGCAGATTCAATCAATCAATCTACAAGTGTTGGCAGTCACACACATACTAATGGTAGCGGAATTAAACAAAATAATTCTAATCAAATAACCAGAATTTTTTTCTTGATTGAATCAAATTTTTATTGAAACAAATGTATTTACTTGTCATATTTTTTTTTTATTGTTCATTCATTTTTTTTTTCTCGAAAATGTAACGAAATCGAGTTAACTTCACAATAAGGCACCATATGAATCACGGGCGAACGTAATTAAACCCAATCAAACAGGGTCGAGGCTAATTGAATGAAAACAAATCAAGCTACACCTCGCCCCCTGCCACCTGCCACCGACCTTCGTCCCATTAATCACGCAGAAATCAAAAGGTAAAGAAACAAAATGTCACCGTGACGATAGTTGTAAAGGCTGTGAACTCGTTCGGACTAAAACGTGCCTTCGAAATAAGTGCTACATTTAATTTTAAAACCACAAATATAATTAAATTAAATGCTCTTGCATACGTGATCACGGCAGAAATGGGTCACCCCTTCCTTTCCCATGGAGGTCGTAAGAAGCGATTAATCGCTTCTTACGACATCCATGGGAAAGGAAGGGGTGACCCATTTCTGCTGTGATCACGTGTGGAATTTCCTTAAGGAAACTTGAAGGTCGAGAGATAAGCAGCTGCTTCCCTCTTATGACATCGTCAAATCCGTTAACAGCGGTTAAAAACCCGCTTGTCAAGGATGACATCTACTGCCAAAACCCCCCTTTTAGAGGAGGAGATATTGGTGCTCTCTTTTTTATAACACAGGGGACATACGAGTATGCGGCTTACCTAATGGTAAGTGACTACCACCACGCGTAAGAATTGGCTACACCAGATAAACTCTTGAAGGTTACGAGATCGTGTCGGTTCAGAAATGCTGCTGGAAGTTGATTCCAAAAAAGTGGTTCAAAGAAATGGCCTTGAAAAACACACAGTGGAGGATCGCCACTCATTTAGATGGTTGGGATGAAACTTTAGATTGTGGCGGATTCTATGGTGATGAAAATTAGCAGCAGGTATCATTCTCAACAATTACTCAGAACACTCTTCTTTATACGAGTATATTCGATAAAAGATGCATAGAGATGTAACATTTCTACGCAGTCTTAATGGGTCGAGTTGGATAAAGTGAGTAAGACGCTGATCATCAATAATTCGAATCGCCCAACTTTGAACGCAGTCCAATGGAAGAAGCTAGTACTGTGGCGCTCCTGCTCATAGGTGAAAACAGTAAATAAATAGATAGATAATTTATTTACATTACTTACAGCACACAAATTACAATTAAAAAAAAAAACATACACAGTAAAAGAGATAAAAGAATGAAAATAAAAAAGCACAAAACAAAAAAACAAAATATGTAAATTAACAATTTCCTTTCTTTCCTTTCCTTCATGCGTGTGCCATAGTAACACAGAATGGTCACAACTCAGTTTATTGCTTTGCCCTTAAAAGAGCAAAACACTGATATTCTGTTGTGGCCAAGAGTCAGTCGCGAAATTCCTTATTAAATATCATTGTGTCTGAATTTACCATCTACCTACTTACTTTGACACAGATTAACTATATTGTAGTCTCTGCAAACTCAATCATTTTTTTTTTTCTATATTAGATAAATAAAAAGAAAATATTTTTATGTAGGAAATATATTAATATCATATAACAATTTAAATTTATACAATTTTTTTTTAAATAATAACACAAATTTAATAAATTAATTCTTAACTTAAAATTAAACAGTACTGGCCGTCATTACGTGATTACGTCGCCAATTCTGGACTGATTATAATTATTCTTTTTGCAAACGATAAGATTTTCTCCCCCATATTTTATTACGAAACAAAATTCGACACAGGATTCGAACGATTGATATTGTGCTATTTTCAACAACAAAAAAAAGAACCATCATATCTTTCGTTTTATTACCGTCAAGTTTTTTGTTTTATTACGTTCCGAATAATCAAACAAGCAGACTGTTGGCAATAAAATTTATTAGTGAGACAGAGATATCAGATAAATTTGTATTCGTACAAAGTATGTAATTTAGTAAATAACTTAAAAAGATGCTCATCTAAATAATATAAAATGTCAAAGCTACAGATTTGCTGTTCTGCTATTAATTGTGATCTCAAATCGCAAGCTGTTAGCTACATGTCAAGTACAAATCTCTCCGCGTCGAGGTAACCAATCACTGAGGCTAAGATTAGATATTTTATAACTATACCTAACACACTACGATTGGAGGCAAAGGGATTGTTAGTAATGGAGTCTATCTTCCACATTGCTAGCAATATACCTTATCAGATCGACCTACTTCATCACCTGTCTCGCGCCGATGCCCCACCAACCTATCCTCCCTCACTGGTGATTACCCAGGCATTATGATGAATTAAATAAGAACTAACCATGATTGTTTCCAAGTGGAACCGCGTGGAAGTCGACCTGATAGGGTATATTACTAATAATTAGACTTTCAGACCCAGCATTGGCCTGGCTATATTGACTATATAATCGAAGTTGCATTTGCTAGCCGGCCCCCAACCTGTGTGGGCCCCCCACGGGCCTGGTTTGCGGAGCTTGCGGTGCCGCTACCAACTGGTGCAACAACCATCATCTAATCTCATGCCCCGGGAGGAAAGGGATTGTTAGTAATGGGATCAAATACCCTGTTAGGTCGACCTCCAAGTAGTTCCCCCTGGAAACCATCGTGGCTAATTTTAGTTGAATTCGTCAGGATGAGCTAACTGACCTGTTTTCATCCTCATTAGTCATTAATCCCTGGCACGCCATTGTATACCGATAGCGCAGACGGGATTACCATACCATTATCACCCATTAAAAAAAATCTCAAACTCCGGGCTTGTGGTCAGCCAACCGGGCCCTTCTGGCTCAATCCGACCCTGGCCAGATCCCATTATTAACAATCCCTTTCCCCCCTGTTTGAACTATGCGAAGAATTCTAATTCAGGATTGATTGATATTGATACCAAAATGTTTGTGATCTTGTTGAAATGTCGATGAAAAATATATCGAAGATATCAAACAAGTATATCAAACAAAATCTGCTATATAGTAAGCATTTCCCGTATTTAGAATATTGTTTTTTTCCTATTATTGTTGTCTCACAGATTTGGGGGCACATGGCGTAATAATTTCAAAGCCATATCTCATCCTTGGGGAGCAAACCATAACACGGCAGTCCAAGAAAAGGAAAAACCAAAACAAAATTATGTGTAACGGCCTGGCAAAGTGATAATAAACAAATTCACCCTCCAAGGGAAACAGATTTGCGCCCAACAGGGGGCGTCCGTGTATTATTATAATGATGATAGCCATTTTCAGATCAGTACACACCAAGAAACTACGCAAGAAAGACATTTATATCTTTATGTAACTTATTTCTAGATGCCATGTAAGTGTTTATAAAAGTAACCTCCATTAATGTTAGGGGGAAAGGGATTGTTAGTAATGGAGACTAAGAATCCCATTGCTAGCAATATACCCAACCAGGTCGACTTCCTCACGGTTCCCCCTGTAAACTATCATGGTTAATTCCTGATGAATTCATCATGATCGGCTAACTGGCCTGTTTTCATTCTCATCTATCACCCTTCACTGGTGCCCCGCCAGCGTATCCCGTGAGCGCAGGTGGGGTTACCATACCATTTTCACCCATCTAAAAAAAACCTCCATTAATGACTTGAATTGATATTTTGCCTCCTTGATATGTTTTGGTAAGATCCACTCACTTTCCCTTATTATTATTTCAGTCATTTACTGTCCACTGCGGGACATAAGCCTCCCATAATTAATTAATCCAATTTGCCAATAGTTTCACGCTTCGCAGGCGGGTTGACAACCGCAGTTAGACTTGTAGAAATGTTGTATGGGACGTTGCTATCCATCCCTCGTCCTCCCTTAGTTGCCTCTTACGACAGCCACGGGAAAGGAAGGGGTGGCTCATTCTATGCCGGGGTACACACGGCACTCACTTCTCCTTGCGTGAGATTAATAAATATGGTTTTAAATAATTAAATATAAATATTCCATAATGTCTGTTACCCCATTTATTTATTACACAGTAAAATAAAAGGAGAATAAAATCTTGATTCGTTGATCCATTCACTATAAACTTCTGATTTCGCTGAACTTGCTTATACGATATCATAATTAATGGACGCCCTTCAAATTGTGACTCTGTGGAGTGGTCACAAGAGTCAATTTATCGTTCAGCAATGTCAGTTCGATTACTGCCCATCTGAGACAGTACGTACCGTCCGTACAGACGTTATTGACGATGTTACTTAATCACTTGTCCGGAGATAACTTATGACTGCACCGCTGTATACAGAATGCCCACCAAGAATGAAGCTTATCAACATGCCCATTTTTCTCCTAACCACATTAGCAGCACAGTCCATATTAATCGTCATACTTAAACCTTACTAAAATATTACTTGGCAACGTTAACAGTGACCTCAGAAATTTAAATAAGTTTTAAGAGTAAACTTTTACAAAAACAGCGGCTTCAATAACGTTAAAATTAATACGGGGGCAACGCAAATAGATTCATTAGCTTAGACCCTTGATACCGCGATTTTAATATTGTTACCCCCGATTGCTCGTTTCCTGTTTATCACAAAACATGTTGTGTATATGACTTGTTGAGATATTGTATATTGCTTGAAACAGTTGTTGTTACATTTGCGCAAACAAAAATCTTGTTTCATTCATGTTTCATAAATTAGAATTAACACTTTTCACATATTCTATATGCGTAAAAAATGATCATACTAAATTATATACGAGTTTTGTGCAATAAAATAACACCAAAATCTCCCTTCTAAATCCTTTTATCTGCGCAGTAATATTCTCAGCCAATTTGACTTACTTTTCACTTACACAGTTCCAATTGTTTTAGACAGAATGTCATGTGAAACATCACTGATTGATGTATAGCCCTATCGTAAGATTTCCCTTTATACCTTTTACATTCGGTAGTAATTTTTCAGTATTCGCGTCCTTCGAAACGCATTAGAGAGGGCCCAATAAAGTAGCTCGTGAAAGTCGCGCATAAAGAGAAGACGCGACGGTGGCGCACGAAAATCGCCTTCTGGCCTGAATTATTGGGCAAATGAGACAAAGGAAATTAGACTTTAACACAATCAGTATTAAGGTTTGCGGTGCGTGCAACTGTTCACGTACGGATGCGTACTTGTTTGCGCTTGAAGGTGAGAAGCTCTTGGTTGAAATGAAATGCTTGTCCGTGCCTCAAGTTTTATAATAAATTAAAATAAATACAAAAGTGCGTGTAGTTCTATCCGTTAACAAAATTTGAATGTTTGACCTTCTAGCGGTTAAACGGTCTATATCTATGGTTCTAATATTGCAAGTGCGAAAAATTTAACTTTTATTAAAACAACTATAATGTCTAATCTTGAACATGCCCCCGGCCTTGAAAGCTTCAGCTTTCAATTTTAAAACTTCAAAACTAGAATTAGTCATCAAGTAAGGGACATATCTTGCTGTAAGCGCGTCTCACGACACCTGACGATGTGCGAATATCGGCTACTCTAGTGATGCCGTCTTTGCCAGGGAAGATCTTCACTATTCGACCGAGATGCCATTTTAGCGGCGGTAGGTTGTCGTCCTTAATAACTACTAGCATATCAGGCTGCAGTTCAAGTGTGTTCTTCCTTCCTTTAGTCCTTATTTGAAGTTCTGACACGTATTCCTTCGCCCAACGGGACCAAAATTGCTGTCGAATCTGCTCAACTCGTTGATAACGTGTCAGTCGATGAACAGGCGTCTCAGTGAAGTCATCACTAGCAGGCGCAGTAAGTGGACGTCCCACCAGAAAATGGCCTGGACTAAGAGGCGACAAATCTTGTGGATCTGAGGACATAGGGCTTAAAGGACGGGAGTTCAGGACCGCTTCAATTTGTGTCAACACTGTACTGAACTCCTCGTAGGTTAAGTGCGCGTTTCCTACTATACGACGTAAAATATTCTTACAGGACCGAATTCCAGCTTCCCATAATCCGCCAAAATGAGGCGCATAAGGCGGTATGAATGTGAATTGAATATTCTGAGCCGTGGCATATTCTATAATCTGTGACGAACAATTAGCTAAAAAATGTTTAAAGTCATTCATCAATCCAACAAAATTTCTACCATTATCAGAAAAAATCTCACATGGGTTGCCACGCCTAGATATAAATCTCTTTAACGCTAATAAATATGCATCTGTTGATAAGTCACTGACGAGTTCTAAATGTACAGCGCGCGTTACAAAACAAATAAATAAGCACACATAGCATTTTGTCGTCCTAGCACCTTTACCCTTACGATTAAGTATGAGCATTGGTCCGGCGTAGTCCACCCCAGAACGCATAAAAGGAAAGCCCGAAGTTAAACGTTCCTTTGGTAAATCTCCCATAAGGGGAGTAGGGGTCATACCTCTCAAGCGTTTACAAATAATGCAATCATAAACAACCTTCCTTGCTAAGTTTCTACCGCCAATTGGCCACCACGTTTCACGTAAGTTATAAAGAAGCGCCTGTGGAGCTGCGTGCAACAACTGCTTGTGTTCGTGTCTGAATAGTAGTAGGGAGAAAATATGTTTAGATGAAATTAAAATCGGATGTTTTTTATCAAAATTAAAGTCGGGAGAATTTACAATCCGACCACCAACACGAATTAGTTTATTTTTATCAATAAATAAATTTAATTTAGACAAATTATGCTTATTAACTAGAGTACTATTATTTGTGAGTAACCTATACTCATCTGGAAACGATTCTAGTTGAGACAGTCGAGCCAAAGTTATATCAGATTCCCTCAATTCATCGACAGTGAGAGTACCTGACCGTTGAGTATTTTTATTGCGCGTATTATGAATAAAACGTTGTATATACGCGACAGTTCGTCTCATGCGACTATATTGAGAAAATCTAACAAATGGAAATAATGTACGTTCGCAGTCTTGATCAGTAGCGTAGGAATGCGTCACACTGGATTTCAGCTCAGGCAATAGTTGCTGAGAGTCAAATGAATTTAACGGTACATTATTGCAACTGAAGTTAGTGTGACGAAGAAAAAATGGGCCTTCCCACCATAAAGTAGAAGATGAAAGGTCCTCCATCTGAACACCACGCGAGACCAGATCAGCTGGGTTTTCCTTCCCACTGACATGACGCCATGGAAGTTCCTTCACCAACTCATGTATTTCTGCCGTTCTATTTTGTACAAAAGTTTTTTGTAAATTAGGCGACATGTGTAACCATCCTAGTACTATGGTCGAGTCAGTCCAGAACATGATGTTATCAAAATGACGACGAAGTGATTTAATTACTTTATCATAAAGTCGAGCCCCAAGTAAAGCTCCGCATAATTCTAGTCGCGGGATACTGACAGGTTTTAAAGGTGCAACCTTACCCTTTGAACATAACAATTTTACCGATACAAGTCCGTTATTAGTTACTGTTCGAACGTAGATGCAAGCGCCGTATGCAGTCTGCGATGCATCGGTAAAGATGTGTAGCTCTGTACATATCGCTTCGTTAGCTGTAACATGACGGGGTATGCGGATGGTATTAAGCATTGATAAGCCCTTTACAAATACGGTCCATGCGCGCAACACGTCTCGCGGTACCTCATCATCCCATCCTAGTTGTAATAACCATAGTTTTTGCAATAAAACTTTGGCTATTATAATGGTCGGACTTAATAATCCCAATGGATCAAATATTTGAGAAACGTGCGATAAAATGGTTCGTTTACTAATCTTGTACGTATCAACTTTAACTTGAGTATTAAAATAAAACTCGTCTGATGCATAGTACCATCCAAGACCTAATGTCTTGCACTGAACATTTTCTCCTAATGTTAATTCCTGTGATGCGTTATTATTTGGAATTTGATGAACCAACAATTCATCACATTTAAAATTAAATATCCATTTTCTTAAGTGAAATCCACCAGAACTTAAGACATCAGTGACCTTCTTACAGAGTACAAGCAACTCCTCCTTGTCATCTGAACCTGTAATCATATCATCTACATAAAAATCATTTAAAATTATTTGTTGGACGGCTGAGTCCTTACATTCGAGTGCCAGCTGCTTTAGACACCTAACACTAAGAAACGGTGCGGAGGCTGTCCCATACGTTACCGTGTTCAGTCGGTAAATACCTAACGGTTCAGATGGATTGTCACGCCACACAATCAACTGGAGATCGCGTTGTAATTCGTTTAAGAGACACTGCCTGTACATCTTTTCGACGTCTGCACAAGCAGTGTATCTATGTTGTCTGAAACGAAGCAGGATGTCAACTAAATCACGCTGCAAAGGAGGTCCGACTTGTTGAATGTCATTTAAAGACACTCCACTACTTGTGGCGGCACTTGCATCGAACACCACGCGAAGTTTTGTTGTGCTGCTGTGCTCACGATACACGCCGTGATGAGGTAAGAAATAGTGTGGGGTTCCATATGAAGTTACTCGCGTCATATGACCTAATTCGATGTATTCGTGTATAAATTCAATATATAATTTTTTATAGTTAGAATTACGTTCTAATCGCCTCTCTAGTGCCAAAAAACGACGTTCAGCTTGTGACAAAGATTCACCCAAAACAGATGGCGACTGTTTCAGTGGCAAGCTGACGCAAAACCTTCCGTCACTATTGCGCGTGGTAGTACGAATGAAAGCTTCCTCACAAGAGCGTTCTTCGTCAGTCTGTATGTCACTAGTTTTAGGCACCTCTTCTAACTCCCAAAACCGTCGTAACTGAGTGTCAATGGATTGAGTGAAGTTACATTGGACAGACGTATTGATATTGTGCGTGTTAAACTCAATAGGCCCTGAAATAATCCAACCTAACCTTGTATTTTGTAAAAAGGGTCCATTGGGTAATCTCATTTTACCTTCGCATAATAAGTCCCAAAATAAGTCTGCGCCTATTAAAATATCAATATTTTGAGATTCATAATATTGTGGATCAGCCAGCTGTATATAGTCAGGTATCATAAAAGACTGCGCGCGTTGACTATACATCGCAGTAGGTAGCGTAGATGTAATGTGCGGTAACACAAAACATTTAATGCGTGCGGAGTAATTGTCAATGCGTGATTTGATCTCGATATCACATATCTGTGATGACGTTGTTACTGTGTTGCCGACACCTCGAATTTCGCAAGTGGACTGTATTAAATTTATATTAATTAAATCGCATAGTGGTTTAGAAATAAAACAATGTTGACTACCACAGTCGAGAAGCGCGCGTGCTAAGTGAAACTTATTGTACCTATCGGCTATCTCGACTATAGCTGTAGACAATAAAACGGGTCGCATAGTAGATTGTTTGTGAATTAAATTAAAATTATCTATGTGTGTACTGTTTACTCGAGACGAATGAATTTGCGCGGGGATGGACTGCGCGGGCGGTGCGACGGTCGCGGGGGTCATTTGACTAGAACCCGGGGTTTCGTTGTCGGCTAGATGCATTGATACGACCGCTACTCGATCAGTCACGTTATTATGAATAAGCGTGTTGTGTTTTTTAAAACACAGTCTGCAAGGTCCAAATTTGCACATACTAACTGAATGCCCTGGACGTAAACAGTTCTCACATAATTTATTTGCGGTTATAAATTGCAGTTTAGCGTCTAAGTTAGTGTCCAAAAATGTTTGACATGAATAAAGTGGATGATCGGCGTTACACATTAAACACGATTTTTTAGTAGACGTGATTCGACCTTGCTGTGACTTATTGGTGGAAACATTGCAGTGCACTTTATGTTGTGATTTTTTATGTGACGGATAATATGACGATTGTTGTGAAGTCGCGTTTTGAGTTTTAACGTCACTGTTAACCCTGTGTGAAACTAGCAATGTTTCCAACATGTCAGCCCTGTCTCTGAGGAACATAAGTAAATCATCTACCTTCAGTGAAGAATTATCATTAATATATTTTCGTGTGGTGCATTTAAATTGTTCCCATTCACGTTCGGTGGTTTCATCTAACTTAGACGTTATAATAAATATGATTAAAGTATCCCAGTACTCAGTAGGCTCACCTAATATTTTTAATGCGCGTAAATTTCTTAGAATAATGTCTGTTAGTTTTCTGAGTGCATGTGGTGATTCCTTAGAAAGTTTTTGAATAGTAAATAAGGCCTTAACGTGGTTATGCACCAACAGACTGCTATTGTTGTATCTGTTGAGAAGTAGTTCCCATGCTACCACATAGTTACTAGCAGAGAATTCTAAGGAATCGATAACTAACTCCGCGCTTCCCTTTAGTGACGATTTTAGGTAGTGGAATTTCTGAATATCGCTAATTTCATCGGAATTGTGTACTAGAGATAGAAAAATGTCTCTGTATTCGATCCAATGCTCATACGTTCCATCATATACAGGTAGGGAGATGGTCGGAAGTTTTATAGACTGTGACGCCCTATTACTGCCCTTACTGGACGCGCTAGTGACCTCTACCGATTTGAGCAAACATTCAGCTTGAGCTAGTGCATGATAATAGCAATCTTCAAACAATTCTCGTTGCGTCAGCTGTGAATCTAAATCTGAATCTCGTACAATTTTTTCGATTTTTGTTTGAACATCGCTAAACTCTGCAAATAAGCTTGTAATACCTTGCATGCGTAATTTTACATCGGCACATTTTTGATTCGTTAATTGCTCGAGGGTAATATCACTAACGGCCTTAGAAAATTTAGTAAGCCTGCTTTTTAATATGCCACGCGTCTTGACTAGGTCCCTAAGCAATTCATTATCATTTTCATTATTAGCGATTAGCCTATTAGGGGATCTTTCACGATTAATTTTAACACTAGCCTCATTTATACTCATTTTGGCAAATTATGAAGGTACTTACGTTTGATTCTTGGTCTGTAAGATCAGCCTGTGCTAGCTGCGACACAAAGCTGCTTCTTATTGCTGAACACAAGAACTGTAACGTGACTAAAGGCACGGTGTGACACAATTGAAGCGAAGGAGATGGGGTTAGGGAGGATGGCAGATCGCTCCGGAATGCGCTTATGGACGATTGCTGTCTGCTGCTGCTCCTCCGACGCCTTAACCTCGATCCTTACTAGATGTCTTCTCACTTCTCGTAGTCCAAAACTTGTGCGATGAATTGGCATACGATGAGTCCAATGGTCGCTGACTCGTACTTTGCGTATTATTATTCGGCAACGAAGGTCCAAAACACGTATGTTTGCGCTTGAAGGTGAGAAGCTCTTGGTTGAAATGAAATGCTTGTCCGTGCCTCAAGTTTTATAATAAATTAAAATAAATACAAAAGTGCGTGTAGTTCTATCCGTTAACAAAATTTGAATGTTTGACCTTCTAGCGGTTAAACGGTCTATATCTATGGTTCTAATATTGCAAGTGCGAAAAATTTAACTTTTATTAAAACAACTATAATGTCTAATCTTGAACAGTACTACATTTGGCATTTGGTAGGAAGTACTCGGGGAGCGTCTTCCGTCGGATGTGTTAACGACTCACAACCGTCGGCTCCGCTCCAACGAATGTAGGGGAAGATATGACCTTCATTTCGGGCCACATTGAAAAATCTGCGCCCGAATATTTTAAGGTTCTTATTCACTGTCTAGAAACAGATACGAGACGCAAAAACTGTTATGTGGCTTTGTAAAAACATTTGGGTTACGCAATTTTCAAGGCTTATAAGGTTTGTTTTTACCCAACTAATGAAGACAATAGAATAATTAAGCTACATTTAAAAATTAACATACCTAAATTGTAGATTACAATCTATTCTATGGTTGTACCACTTGACTACATGGATATGTGACATACACATTATTTTCAATGTTTCCATGTGAAAGTGGGATAGTAGAGTATACAGAAGCCTTTATTTCGTGATAGGCAGCACGTGCCCGCGTGAGTTCACGCGCTTTACGGCAGGCGGCGAAGCGCTTCATCGCCGGAACAGATGTTTGCAACCCAACTTATTTGTAACAAAATCCTTCATAAACCCAATATATCTTACGCTCTCAGTTCGTAAATCTTCTTCATGTAGTATGGCTATACTTATAACCAAATATAAGAGAGTACTGTAGTGATCTACAACTAGTGGAGTTACGACTCATCTTTAGGGTTGTGGTTTCAGGCCACAAAGTTTTCGGAGTAAATAATAGATGGAGTTGACGAGAGTGCATCCAGAATTTAATTCAAGAGACAGCATTAAAATAAACATAGAGCTGTAATGAAAACATTTGTTAATTTAGAAATAATTAATGAATCATGAACTACTCGTTCATCGTCATGCCTATAAATACGAGTATTTAAAAGTCCGGCAACGCACAAGCCAATCCTCTCATGTTGGTTGGGATGCAAATGTTCATGGGTGACGAATTTGTTTGCCTCCCTAACAATAAAAAAAAATGTTTATATATACAGATTAGCACTGTTCATCAGATATCAGATGGACCATCTTGTTGCCATTTTCAATAATATAAAATTCTGCCATACTACGTGCCACTATACATTTTTACTTTCAGTTAAAAGCTATAAAAGAGATTACGTGGAATCACCGGATTTAATGTAGCTCCGGGAGCCTACTGTATTACCTGCTCCATTCTCTATCAGTGTATTGAATTTAAAACTCTATTCACATTGATATAAGTATCGTAAAGTTACATGAGATTTGATCCTGTCTTAGTAGAGCATCTTTTAGAGAAATTATGATAACTTTATGGTTTCAAGTTAACATGTAAGCGATAGGAGGTAGATAAACCTATTATAGAATCCCGATAATAGGTTTATCTTGTCAATTATGTAGTAACTAGTCTTAGCTAACTCTGCAAACTGCTGAAATGATATTCCCTTTTACTTGAAATTATTTTACAAAGAAAAATGACTACAGCAGTCTATATTAGTTCTAGCAACAATGTAGTCATCACCCGCACATTGCCAACTCTCATGACGTCATGTAAGTTTTGAGCCAGAATCCTAATAATTTAACTGCCATGTCTCATCCTTCAAACCGGAATATAACGCGCAATAAACTACGCACCTACCTAATTGAAACAAGAGAAACAAATGTACTCCCGTATTACATATAGTTTTATGCACAGAGTGAACATTCTTAACATGAAAACAATATTATTTTACAGGGCAAACCATGTACCCCGAACAATCGTATCCGATGAACAAGTGGCTGAGTAGCAACTTCGTGCAGGCAAACGCAAGACGATCCCCAATTTTCCTAAAACTAAGAATAAAGACATACGTTATTATCCGTTATTCTCTTCACGTATCCCAAAAATGAAGTACCACGTTCGCGATTCACTGTTCATCCCAAAGGTTGGCTGGTAGAGAATGCTACTAGCATTAAGTCCGCCTTTTGTACCTATATTTTCTTTTGGTCAATAAATTTATTTAAATAAATAAATAAATAAGGCATACATTCAACCCGTCAGGAGCCAATGCTGAAATCGTTTCACACAGTACGCACATTAATAATGTGAATTATTTACTAGCTGAATAAGCAACTTGTATTAATTAAAAGCGTTAGGTACAAGAAAAATGTCCTTTTCATGCGGTCAGTAATTATCGTGGGTACGGTTTCCGGCCCCCGGCTGATTTCCCCGGGGCTCGGTGCCGACGCCCGATGCCTGTTTGCGCGCCGAAATGAAGACATTTGCGGTTTCCATTATGGAAAAACTGGCTCCTAGTTATCGTGCCCGTTTACGGCGGACGTCGCGAGCTTTCTCATTGCCTAATTAATATCGTTACCTCGACAATTTGTTTATTTGACAAGTTTATTAACTTTGTTAGCTGTGATGATGTCTCAGCGCGGAATAAAAATGTTCGACGTAGAGCGTAAACTTAATTAAAGTAAAAGCATTCTTAATTATTCAATATTATTTCAATACTTTTGACAATATAGTAAAACAAAACATGTCGATTCTCCTAAAAGGAATCTCAGTATATATCCTAAAATATTAATTTTAATTTTTTATAATGTTCGAATGTTTAATATTACTAAAGAACTTTACAAATGAAGACTAAATTCAGTCAACAGACTCTGTTAATTAATAACTTTACCACTGCAATAATTTATTTATTTATCTATTTATACTTTTGCGCACATTAAAATATGTCTAGATACAGGATAAACTTAATGCCTGGTGGCATTATCTAACCGTTACGGTAAACAGATTGAGTAAATGGCGATGCATTGATTTACATAATACAAACAATTTAACAAAAAAATATTATTTAATCCAAGTCTTTTACATGAGTCAAAATATTACATTTCATAAAAGCTGTCGAGCTCAAAATTTACATCTCCAACCGCTTATAGATAAGCTGATTTGAAAACCTAAAAAATAAAATATTTATATACACTCCTCGCAAAAATTAAGGGAACATAAAAATTTTTGAAATTTTTGGGTGATTTTCAACAGGCCGTATTTCAGTGAAAAATAATCGTACAGGAAATTTAAAAAAAGGGTTTTGAAGCTTGAAAACTCTAGTTTTCAGATTTTTTGGTGAAAAAGTTTTTTGAGCTCCGGTTTCCATGCAATTCTTAAACAAAGCTGAAAATATTTTTTTTCTAAATTTTCTAGGTTTCGTTTTTCACTCTATGGGCATGGAAAAATTTTTTCGAGCTACTCCATTATATAGGTCTCTTAGCGTGTTTATTCAGCTTCAAAAATCGCTTTGGATGGCTCAATTACGACCATTTGTCTCCGAGATATCGAACTTTGAATGCAAAAGCATCCTTTTCCATTCAACTGCTAATATCTCTGGAACTACTGGTCGCACAGCAAGCGGGCGCCGAGTTTCTTTATCTGCATAAAATTTCCAATTAAGCACAGTCAAGAGTTAGTGAAGAAAAAAAATTTTTCCACCTCTAACATTGAATTGAAAAAAGTGGAAAAAAGTGACTTTTTCTCCTTTTTTGGTTACTTGGCTGTATCTTCGCTAATATGGGCGGGAAAGCTAAGGTTTGAGGAAAATTTTACAGTCTATTGTTCCTTAAAGAACCCCCTAAATCCCTGGAGCGATCGGTTCAACGGTTTTTCCCGGACCAATTGATTGAAATTTTGGAAAAAATAAGGGAACAAGGTTTTTGTCCCCTAAACTCACCCTAATCCATTCAAAAATCAATAATTTCATTTGTTTTTCACTTTTTACTCAATTTTTTGTTTTTTAAAAATTCATTATCTAAAAAAATCGAAAAAAATCAAGAAAATTTTTAAGAAAAATTTTTTTTTGAAAAGTCGAAAAAAGTTTACAAAAATTGTTTTTTTTGTTTTTAAGGAAATCAAAGTTTTTGACAAAAACTTTGATTGATGATCGATTTACCGTCGGCATTAGCGTTACCCAAAGCATACCACGTGGAGGTTGCACGGTCGGATTTACGTGCGTAAGCACAAAAGAAGCGTAAATGCCGGCGGTAAATCGATCATCAATCAAAGTTTTTGTCAAAAACTTTGATTTCCTTAAAAACAAAAAAAAAAAATTTTTGTAAACTATTTTCGACTTTTCAAAAAAAAATTTTTCTTAAAAATTTTCTTGATTTTTTTCGATTTTTTTAGATAATGAATTTTTAAAAAACAAAAAATTGAGTAAAAAGTGAAAAACAAATGAAATTATTGATTTTTGAATGGATTAGGGTGAGTTTAGGGGACAAAAACCTTGTTCCCTTATTTTTTCCAAAATTTCAATCAATTGGTCCGGGAAAAACCGTTGAACCGATCGCTCCAGGGATTTAGGGGGTTCTTTAAGGAAAAATAGACTGTAAAATTTTCCTCAAACCTTAGCTTTCCCGCCCATATTAGCGAAGATACAGCCAAGTAACCAAAAAAGGAGAAAAAGTCACTTTTTTCCACTTTTTTCAATTCAATGTTAGAGGTGGAAAAAAATTTTTTCTTCACTAACTCTTGACTGTGCTTAATTGGAAATTTTATGCAGATAAAGAAACTCGGCGCCCGCTTGCTGTGCGACCAGTAGTTCCAGAGATATTAGCAGTTGAATGGAAAAGGATGCTTTTGCATTCAAAGTTCGATATCTCGGAGACAAATGGTCGTAATTGAGCCATCCAAAGCGATTTTTGAAGCTGAATAAACACGCTAAGAGACCTATATAATGGAGTAGCTCGAAAAAATTTTTCCATGCCCATAGAGTGAAAAACGAAACCTAGAAAATTTAGAAAAAAAATATTTTCAGCTTTGTTTAAGAATTGCATGAAAACCGGAGCTCAAAAAATTTTTCACCAAAAAATCTGAAAACTAGAGTTTTCAAGCTTCAAAACCCTTTTTTTTAAATTTCCTGTACGATTATTTTTCACTGAAATACAGCCTGTTGAAAATCACCCAAAAATTTCAAAAAATTTTATGTTCCCTTAATTTTTGCGAGGAGTGTACTTTTGTAAAGGAAAAAATTTCCTTAGTTTAGAAGCTATATTTCTCCTCTGCCAAAACAAATCAATCAGATTATTGACTGTGGAACTTCCACAGCGCACTATACAGTAACAACATCGCTCTTCCCTGAAAGGTTCGTTTCAGGAACACTTTCGCTAACGGAATTAAAACCGTCTGCTAATTTATTCAGTGGCGAAGGGAACTGCAGACGGCGGCGGTGGCGGCCACCCGCTGATTTCCCCCGAGCTCGACGGGCGCGATCGGTTCTTCGAGTCGTCCGTCCAGATATTTGACCGCAATGTCGGTTTGCATTTGAATAAATAATCATTTTACCGATTTCTTTAAGATTTAATAGTGTTGGGATGCCTTATACAATCATATTAACCACTTATATAGATGAAAACGTAAAGTAATCTCTCTGGATTATTCTGTACGCTACACAAGATAATATAAAGAAATAAAAAGAAGATAAAAATATAAAAGTTACATCGTTTATCATAAAATTTCGCATAATATTAGGGATGAAGAAAGAAATAGACTACTTTTTATAAAACCAGTTGTTTTCTAAATTATTATAAATATAGTCCTATCTATAAAACTATTAATCTTTGTGCCAGATCCTTTATAGGTATAGACATAGAAAACTGAATTTCATGAACCTCTATCCTTGGGGGAAAGGGATTGTTAGCAATGGAGTTTGACAACCCCATTGCTAGCAATATGCCTTATTAGGTCGACCTCCTCGTGGTTCCTCCTGGAAACCATCGTGAACAATTCTTGTTGAATTCGTCACGATGGGCTAACTGACCTACTTCATGCTCACCTATCATCCTTCACTGGTGTCCCGCCGGTGTATACCGATAACGTAGGTGGGGTTACCATTCCATTATCGTCCATTAAAAAAAACCTCTATCCTTACGCTTAAGTCTTTCTTTGGCTACTTTCATACACTTTTTTACTACTGAAGGGCCCCCCAATTGATCACGATCTCACCTTATAGAAAGCGTTTGATGTGGTCTAAGATGGAGCTCGCAGACTCACGAATAGCCTATTCACATTTGCCTTAAATTGGTGGTTATATGTATATTGGTGATTATATATTGTTGGAAAACATTTCCAACCTACATTCCAGTTTTTTTTTTTTTTTTTTATAATACTGAGGGCAAACGAGCATGCAGCTCACCTGATGGTAAGTGATTACCACCGTCCATGATTACCTGCAACACCAGAGACATTGCAGGTGCACTGCAGACCTTTTAAAAAGAAATGTATGGAATGAGCGCGTTGCCGAGCTTTTCCCAAGAGATTACAGCATGGGGTTCTTCAAAAGGATGGTAAAGAGGTTTCTTCAGGGTCGGCAACGCGCGCGTAATACCTCTGGTATTGCAGCCGTTCATAGGCTACAGTAACCGCTTACCATCAGGCGGGCCGTATGCTTGTTTGTCACCTCAATGGTATAAAGGAAAACTATATCAGTGCATTAAAAAAAATGCTACATTACAAAATTACAGTCTGAATAGCGGTTGAGTACGTTTACTTTATTGCTTTTTACGGCTGACAGATAAATGTTATGGTACAGGAGGTGCTAAATAAAGAATTAAAGCATAAAATTCGTGTTTATATCTCACTCGTGATATTCCCACGTTAATAGCACAGAGTTTCTGATTCCTACTCCCTTTTATTACTTACATTCAGTAAACATACAACATACCTACGTGATATGTGATCCTCAAAAATTATATTTCACAAACACGTTGATGAACCGTAGTGCCAGGGCCTGGTCAAGGGCTACTAGTCAGGCAAATGCCCGATGCGGCAAAATGGACAGCCACTTGACACGGCCATTTATCATAAAGAAGGAAAAATATTTTATTTTGCCCGAAGCGCCAGAGAAACTAGATCCGGCCCTGGTCAGTATCGTCACACGCTACGGTTCAGCATTAATGAAGCCAACGGAATAATTTCGCGAAAAATTAACGCTGACGAGGCAAAAATTTCCGTCGGCTAATGCGGTTGTCCCGTTCGTTAGCTCCAGTCCGGTTACACTCGCACAGCCACCGCATGCCTAATGAAATTAAGAAATAGCCAGATCATATGCAAAAAATGCCTCGGACCGTGTTTGCTGGGGTAATTATGCGAATACCTAGCAAAAAATCGTCCAGACATCCACTATGTGGATTTTTTTAATACGACTTAGAATGGCAAACGAGCTGACGGCCCACCTGATGGAAAGTGATAACCGTCGCCTATAGACATGAGCAGTACCATGGACATAACAGTACACACACATACTGTTTCGCCCATGATACACCCCATGCGTTGCCATTCCTGAGGACTCAGGTGTTATTCCTCTGTACCCAGTAAATTCACGCCATATCCCACCCTTCAAACCGAAACACAGCCATGCAAACACAACTGCTTCACGGTAGAAACACGAATGGGACAGAGGTACCCAAGCAATCGACTTTTGTACAAAGTCTCCCTCTGGATATGGTATCATGTTATTTATAAAGTCATTAACTGTCTACTGCTAAATGTAGGCATCCGTAAGCGAGTTATGCCAAGTTGCCATGCTTGGCAGGCGACTTGACAAACGCAATTAGGCTTTGGTGATATTTTAAAAAAGACTCTGCTGCCCAATCTTCGACCATTTAGTTCACTTATTTAATTATATTTTATTGTACACAAAAATTTATATAATAAAAATTTATGAATAAAAATGTACAACAGGCGAGCTTAATTCTGTAAGAGTTCTCTTGCAGCAAATCCTGAGTAGAAAGAATCATTAATTACCAGCGGGCAGTGTGCGTACAATGAGAAAGCGTGCGAAGAGGAAACAGTATGGTAGTTTCTACATTCATTAAATTCATATCGACGGTTGAAAGGCAAAATTGACTAAGCGACAAAAATACCTAAACTGAGTTTTATATACCATTCGAATCGCCTGATTTTTCTGCGTCGATTGGTCTAGGTTTTAAAATTCTACGATAATTTTTTTGTCGGTTAAGTACTGCGTGATTTTAGCTAAATTTACAATTTTATGTTTACTTAGAGACAAAAAAAATGTCATTTAAAGAATATTTGCTACTTACGCCATTTTAAAAGTTGAAATATGGATTTATTCAATTTTTCATATCTTTGTTTTCACTTTTATTTGCAAGTAGGAATTTTTACTTGTTATGAAATTTCGTTTTTATCTGTTTTAGTATATTGTACCTATTTAAAAAAAATATAAATAATTTGGTTATGTAATTTTACCTGATGTAATATTTTGTTATATTGCAATTTATGTAATTTAACTAAAAATAAAATTAAAGTAAATTATACCTTAGATATTTTTACCTGTATAAAAATATGTTTGCTTTTAGCGGTATATATTTTTACTGCATATATTTGACTCGTTGAAATGAGTAAAAATGGCGCTTAGATAAATTTACCAGTACGCGAAATACAAATATTATATTTGGCAAATAGAAATATGTGTATGTATTTATTACCATTGACATTGCAAGCACTATAATAGATAACACGGCATCAACTAAACAGGTGGCATTTCCTGGCACTACTATTGTATCGATTGATCATGATTATAATATCATAACGTGAAATAAATCTGATAACTCTGCATCAAATATATATAATTACGAAAATCTCACGTTCTTTAACATCAGACCATGATGCACCATCTACATCGACCGGTTTGAGTAAAGAATCCAATGAATTAAATCCAATTAAATATAAAAGAATACCTAAGAAAGATGTTAGTTATATTGATTATATGTCAGATCAAGAAGACTTTTCCATATTTTATGGCATAAATTATTCAGATAATTGGTCAGAAGGAGAAGAAGTAACCTCTGATGATGATAATAATATACAATGAAATAGAAGAAAAATAATAAGAAGTAAAACGTACTAAAAAAATAACACTAAAACTAACGATGGTAGTCCTGATAACCAAGAACTAGAAATTATCGGAGAATCTGCGTCCAAAGCTAAAAAATTAAACCTAAGAAAAGAACGAACTAAAAATTAAAATCTGGTAAAGAATATATTACAAAGACTGGTATAGTTAAAACAGCGCCTAATCCTTGCTCTGGCAAAAAATCTGGTAATAACTGTGGTTCTCTATCTGAAGTAAGAAGAGGAAATTTTTCAATGATTTTTGGGATCTTGACCAAACACGTCACCGTGATTGGTTAGTATCTATGTCAAAAAAGGATTCATCAAACGTAAATGTACAGACACTGATAAGCGCAACTACACTATTAAATATTTTATTAATAAAGGCGAAGGTAAAAAGTATGTTTGTCAACAATTTTTAGTAGCTACTCTGAACATTTCTGATAAAACAATTTACAATATTGTAAAAGATTCTACTTTTGGATGCACGAAAGAAAATATGAGAGGGATATCTGAACCCAGAAATATGTGAAACCCCTTTGGCCACAACAGAATATCAGTGTTTTGCTCTTTTGAGGGCAAAGCAATAAACTGAGTTGTGACCATTTTGTATTGTTACGGCACACGCACAAAAGGAAAAATTGTACTTGGCTTTATGTATTTTTTTAATAATTTCTCTTTTCTCGTTTTTTATAATTTATGTGCTTGTAAGTAACACAAATAAATTATATGTCTATCAAATAGAACTAAAAAAAAAAAAAAAACTACTATAGATGCTGTTAAGAGATTTATCCAAAAATTACCAGCCTTTGTATTATAGTAGAAAACTGGCGGTATACAATATTTGCTTTTATGAAAATGGAACTCGTAATGTTTTCTGTTACTATTGGGATGAAACTAATGGCAAACGAAGATCAAATAAGATTGTATCAATACTGAACAAATATATTAAATCTGTAGATACTGTAGAGGAAATATCAAGCAATTACTTTTATATTGTGACTGTTGTCCCGGTCAAAATCGTAATCGTATTGTATTAGGAGTGTTGCATTCAACACTACAGGAGTATGAAAATATTAATACTATTAAAATAAATTTTCTCTTGACTGGTCATACTTATATACCCGTAGATTAAAGACAGAATAGATTAAAGAATACAATTGTTTACGCACCATCTCAATGGTTTACAATTTTTGCATATTAATAATCTAACTGCAAAGATAAGTAAGATTTGTATTTTGACTTTCAAAGAAGGATAAGCAAAACGTTAAATATAAAATATTCGTGAACACTAACGCTTCTTTTGATACTGAAATTCAATTTAAAACCAAGATATCTCTTTTATCTTGTCATCGATCGCAGCTTCCAATATCAAAAGCCAAATATGATGATCTAGTCAAACTTTTCACAGACAATGTTATTCCTAATTGCTTTGTTAGCTTTCCACGTGCAATAAATATCAAAGACACTCTAAACTAATCAGATATTAAAAATTGTGATTTTAATAATAATTAATTAAAATAGTTTATTAAATTAATTATAATAAAAAACCAGATAACCTATTATAACTCTAACAATCATTTATTCTTTTTAATAGACGAAAATTAAAGACAGGTTTTAGATAAATTATGTGAAAGCAAAATTAGTCTTCTTATATTATGAATATTTTTGTTAATTTTATAGTATTATTTATTATCATTATTACATTATAAATAATTAATAATAATTAGTTTAATGTCAGTTTGGGATAATTTTAGGAAAATTTATTAACTAAAGGTACATATTCTGCTAACACAACAATCATACAAGAACTTACCTAGACAATTTTACTTGATTTTGTTCAATCTAATATACGTCTTTATATAATTGTACTTGTAAGGAGATTTAGATGAATCAGGATAACGATATTTTTACTCGTTTCTGTTAACTTTTTAGGTAAATTTATATAATTTTACCTGTAACCAAATCTAGGTATTTTTTATCTAACCGACATAAAATACTTCAAATTTTAGTCTGGGATAACTTTCTTTGATATCAAAAAATAACAAAAAATATATGCTTTCCGTAACTGTTAAAATTATTTCGATATGTCAATCAGGTAAATAGTTATGATTTTTTTTTCAAAAATTTCAACTTTAAACCGCTCTCCTGTAAAGTTTATTAAATGTCGCTTAGTTAAGGTTGCCTTTCAACCGTCGATATTATGTCCAGTAATCTCTATCTATGCCAATCGGCATAGATACTGGTTAACTCTTCTATTCCTATATATTTATACTAAATTACCTTCCGTCGCCTTCGTAGTATCTTTCTGTGGATCGTTTGTTTTAGGAATCTACTTATAATTGCCTCTCTTTTGAATATCGTCAATTATTTCGCTACCCATAAACGTATGGAAATACTTAATATTAAGTACTTAATATTAATTTAAGTGTCCCTAAGTACCCATACACACATCGTGTAAACTATGCATAGAATGTCGTAACATGATAGAATCGCATAACGTGAGAAATTTATTATTTTCTTAATTTAATTGTAATAAATGTATACAATTTTTTTACTTAATAATGCTCATTTTTGGCTTTGCCTTTGCCTTACTTTTGTTAAAAAAAAAAAAGAACGGTACGATGACGGTTACTTCGGTAGATCTACCATAATTATGTAATAGCAGATGGCGCCAAAAATGTGCGCGCGGACAAATAAAAAGCGAAACGAAGCAGCTCGTTACCGGGCACACGGTAATCCAATCAGGTTGATTCTCATTGACCCTTCGCGAACGAGCCCAGTTTTATACAGCTATAAAAAAGTGCCTACGTCAGATGATAACCATGTAAGGTAAATGTATAAACTAAATATTGTTTTGAGGGAAGAGAATTATAATAAAAATAGCCCTTTTTCCAGCAATATATATGTATATATATATATATATATTAGTCGAGCTCCATGCGATCGTCTTCTGAAAATCATCGTATATCGATGTCATAGGTCATAGATGAAGTTACCGTTCCATTTTCATTCCACAAAAAATGTTCCACACTGAGTGTTAATTATCTGATTTGAACCAAATGTAATAACTATGTCCGGCTCTCTTAAGAATCTTTGAGAGAGAAAAGGGTTATTAGTAATAGATAGCAATATACACTGCCAAGTCTATCTCCATGTAGTTTCCCCTAGAAACAGTCATGTTTTAAACTTGATAAATTCATCACAATAGGCCACATGATCTACTTTCACTCTCACCGAATACCAATAACAAAAGCAGAATTAACATTCAATATATCATCGATAAAAAAAAACTATACCTTGAAGCCTTTAAAAACTATATTGAAATAAGTTAATTAACTTGAAACAAATACTGTAAACAATTATAATTCATCGACGTCAGCATCATTATCATCATCACAGCACACATGCATTATATATTACTTGATTTTAGAAATCAAATGATCCAACCTCTACGATCGCATGGTAAATTAGTATAACTGGAACGCAACATTATTGTCTATTTCATCTGTCAGTTGTCAAAAGCTGACAGCGTCTGACATTGACAACTTGTGATATTTCATTTTGCAACAATTCACAAATTACAAATCCAAACCAAACATTGCACAAGAAGAAGTAAAGAAGTCTAGATCATGGCGTTAAGTTTTTTATCAGAGGGTGAGGCGCCCAGAGATTTTCGTGTATCATCCACTGAGAGTGATGGACATTACACCAAGTGCCTTCTGTGTTATACCGTGAAAAGAAATTTTTACTGTGCTGATTGCATTAACACGGGAAACTTCGTTCACTCGTCGATGCCTCATGCAGACAGGTGTTTGTTTTATCTATTATTGAAGTAAAATTTAGCGATTACTAACATCGATACCAGAATCATTATTGGCAAAACTACTTTGATGTTACATTAGCGACTATCTAAAAATTTTATCTTAAGTCATACAAAATGACGCGATGAAAAAAACACCATATGCGCAGTGTTTACAGCATGCTGCTTATTATGATTTATCTACAATTTATGAAATAAAGTGAAACATAATTATAATTAAGAAAAAATTATAAATTATAGATGGATTGGATTGATGAGTTAATTGTAAAATTATTTTTATCTTTTCATGATATAATAGATATGAATTTTTATTAGATTACATTTAACATCACATAGAAATAATTTTAGGTTAATCAGCCATCACTTGGTACTCTCTGCCTATCAATAACTATAAGGTTAAAATGTGTTTTAATCCAGTTAATTACCTTTCATCATCATGTAGGTTGTGATATCATAAAATTAACATTAATAATTTCATTTTCTAAAATAGAAAATATTCCAAATTTTCACTGTAAACAAAACTGTACATATGTATCATTACAAGACATCCATTTGTATACCATATCTATGACAAAATAAATCTTTTTTATGGAACATAAAATAACAAAGAAGCTGACGGCCCACCTGATATAAAATGATAATTTAATATTAACAACACTGTGGTACATAAATATATGTAAAGTGTTATACCTCTGTACCCTGTAATTTTACTGCCACATCTCAATGCTCAAACCAAAACACCAGAAGAAGACTGTACTTACTTGATTTTGTTTTTACCAAAAGAAAACTGTACAAAAGTCAATTGCTTGGGTACCTCTGTCACATTCGTGTTTCAACCGTAAAGCAATTGTGTTTGCATGGCTGTGTTTCGGTTTAAAGGGATATGGAGTGATACAGAAGAATACACCTGAGTCCTCAGGAATGGCAATGCATGGGGGGTATCATGGGCGAAACAGTATACCATGTATCAGTATGTCCATGATACTGCTCATGTCTATAGGAGACGGTTACCACTTTCCATCAGGTGGACCGTCAGCTTGTTTGCCATTCTAAGTTGCTAATGTTTAATATGTCAATTGTATTAGATTTTCAGAAAAATATGGTAAATTTCTAAGACTGAAAGCGAACAGGAAACATGTGCTAGACAGATGCGAGAAGTTACTAGCGAATAAAATACACAAGGACACTTTAATAACAGAAGCGAAGTTAGCCAAAGACAAGATAAACCTGTTGAAATTAGCCATAGAGCAGAGGAAAAACAAAATTGAAGAAAAGAGGAAAGTGCTAACTGAATTGAGGCAAACTAACAACGAATTAAGTTTGAAGTTACCGAGGTATCAGAAAAGAGTGGCAAGCTTGGAGAGTCATGCGCAAACTCAACAAATACAACTGCACGATAAAGTAAATCTGTACAGTGAACAGGCCGAGTCGTTGGCTGCCCTGCGACGCTCACGAATACGGCAGCTCAACAAATATATTTTTCCTGTATATGTCAGCTATGATATGAGGTAACTAATTGGGTACTTCCGTTATATATCATATCAGCCTTTAACTGTCCACTGCTGAATGTAAGCCTCCCCCTTGGGGGGTATTGCCAGTAGTTACCACACTTGGCAGGCGGATTGCCAACCGCAGTTAGGCTTTAAAGATGTTTTAAGAGGGATCCTATGGCCACTTAGTCACCTGTTACGACACCCAAAGGGAAGGGAGAAGTAACCTACTCTATGCTGGGACCACATGGCCAGTCTATTATACATATTATAGTCAGAATACTTAATTGATTGAAAATGTTGACTGGATAGTAAGTGTTTTCAACCGACAGAACGAAAAAGCTTCTCAATTCTGTTGTATTTTCCATGTTTGTTACCTTATAACTTTGTCAATTCTAAACTAATTAGAATTTTTTATATCTGAAAGGATCCTATTGCTAGCAATATACCCAACCAGGTCGACCTCCTCGCGGTTCCCCCTGGAAACTATCATAGTTAATTCCTGATGAATTAATCATGATGGGCTAACTGGCCTGTTTTCATTCTCATCTATCACCCTTCACTGGTGCTCCGCCAGCGTATTCCGTTAGCGCAGGCAGGGTTACCATACTATTTTCACCCATCAAAAAAAACCTTTAATTGTTTTTACAGCTAAACTAAAATATCTGTCTTTTAATAGTCTCACAGTCTGAGAATCAGTAAAATGCATGATATGAATAATTTTGACATCGAGTTTCTTGTAACAGTTCCCTTAATTGGACATAATTATCAACAATTCATATGAACAAGTCCATAAATCTCAGTTCAGAAAACTTCTAAATACATATTATACCTAATTTTTAACACTATTAGTTACATATTTCCTATTATTTTGCAGTGATAGCATAGAGGACATGGAATTTGTAGGCGAAGATGCTGAAGAGATGGAGCCGAAGAGGTCACAGCTACACATAGTGGCACCATGGATCAATACAGATGGCGATCATGCAACCATACAGTCTTGGGGTTAGTATACATTATAGTTTCGTACAAGAAAATGTCACTATAATTTATTTATTTATTCATTAAAATAATTATAACATTATGACAGCAAAAACCGAATCGATGTTATAAGTCTAGTGTGCTAACATACAAAATTATAATAAAGGTATTTAACCCGATTCTAGATATTTCTGAGCTGTTTCTAATATCTTTGGCAGTCTACTACTAAAAATATCAATGATGTTTATAATATAATAATATATAATGTTTTTTTTTTTTTTTTTAATGGGTGAAAATGGTATGGTAACCCCGCCTGCGCTAACGGGATACGCTGGCGGAGCACCAGTGAAGGGTGATAGATGAGAATGAAAACAGGCCAGTTAGCCCATCATGATGAATTCATCAGGAATTAACCATGATTGTTTCCAGGAAGAACCGCGTGGAGGTCGACCTGGTTGGGTATATTGCTAGCAATAGGATTCTCAGTCTCCATTACTAACAATCCCTTTCCCCCCAATATATAATGGTTAACCAACTGCAGCACTATATTAGCTACAAGGACATACCTGTAATGTAAAACAAAAATGGAGTCCTTGCAATAAAACAAAACATTTATTTCTTAGCTATTTTATAAAGGAGGCTGAGTCAGTAAAACAGTGTCGCCGTAGCCGCCACAGTGGATTTAATCTTAGCATTTTAATGTCGCAAACACGACAAGAACGGAGTATAAAGGGTTCGTGTAGGGGAGAAAAGGGATTGTTAGTAATGGGGATTAGTAGCCCCATTGCTAACAATATACAATATCTGGTCGCCCTCCTCGTGGTTCCCCCTGGAAACCATCGTGATTGATTTATTGTTAGATTCGTCGCGGTGGGCTAACTGACCTGCTTCATCGTCACATCGTTCAGTGTATACCGATAGCGCAGGCGAGTTTACCATTCCATTATCATCCATTAAAAAAAAAACCTTTTCTGTAGTATGAAAAACCGATTAATGAACCCAATATAAGGGTGGGATATGGCGAGAATTAACAGGGTACAGAGGAATAACATCTGAGTCCTCAGGAATGGTAACGCATGGGGGGTATCATGGGCGAAACAGTATACTCTGTTATGTCCACGGTACTGCTCATGTCTATAGGCGACGGTTACCACGTTCCATCAGGTGAGCCGTCAGCTTGTTTGCCATTCTAAGTTGTATAAAAAAAAATATTTATTCATAATATCTTTTTCAAATAATGATGAAGAAATGCTTTTTAATGCTTCATGACTCTTACATACAGATCATGCACTATGTGTTAATGCGAACAATTTAAATACTTTGGATTCATTGTAAATATTGTAACGTCCAACAAACTTATTGCCTCGTAAAAATAGTATACCTAATTCGTGTAGACAATAAGCATTTATTGTAGAAATAGTGGCCAGTGAAAGCAAGATTTTTTAAACAAAGACGGCCCATATCTGGCTAGGGCGTCCTTTATTTCCATACCTGACTTATTACAGGTACAAAAGTAAGGAAGTTTTACATGACTGTAAACAATGACAGACCGTCGTAAAGAAATGGTCGTCTTTGTTGCCCTATCATAACTGATTTTTTTTTTTTGATGGGTGAAAATGGTATGTTAACCCGGCTGCGCTAACGGGATACGCTGGCGGAGCACCAGTGAAGGGTGATAGATGAAAATGAAAACAGGCCATCTTCCTTATGAATTCATCATGATGAATTAACCATGATAGTTTCCAGGGGGAACCGCGAGGAGGTTGACCTAATAGGGTATGAATGAATGAATGAATATACGTTATTTGCATTATACAATATAGGAAATAAGCAAGACAATTTACAAACACAACGATACAATTGTATAAGTACAGTAATGCGGTCTTATTGCTGAGAGCAATCTTTTCAAGATAACCTTAACGTAACGGACTAATTGTTGTACAAGTAGGTACGATAGTGCTGTGTAATTAAAAAAAGCATCTTTTGCAAATTAGCAATGGGATTGTCAAACTCCATCGCTGACAATCCCTTTCTACCGCTAGCGTTCAAGTTGCTATGTTTGGTAAAATGTGTTGTGGCAGTGTCGCAAAACAAGGAGGCGGCTGGCGAGGCTGGGCCGGCGGCGCAGGCCGGGCGGCGCGCGGCGGCGGCGCTGGCGCTGGCCGCGCAGCTCGCCGTGCTGCTCGCCTGGACGCTCGACGCACGCCTGCCGCAGCCCATCGTGCTCACGTAACACATCCTCCAATTTTGTTTTTTTAATCGAATTTTTGTTGAGGCTTCAGTACACCGGAGTGACTATGCCAGCCTCATAGGAATTGTCTGAAAGTCATTCTGTCAGTCCGTCAGGGACACTTTTTGCCCACAGATATAGCCGTCTTGCATTGCGACTGCCAGGTTGACCCAGTATTAAATTGACATTACCGTTATATAATGGCATATCGCCCAGAATGTTTCAGATTAAAATTTCGGCCACATTCCACTAGCAAATATAAAAGGTCTTCCACTTTGTTTTTTGCAATGACGAACAAGCTGATGGCTCGCCTGATGGAAAGTTAGGAAATAACAGAGTACATTATTATGACCGTGATACCTTTAACGTTTTGCTATTTTTGAACACATTCTTCCCATTCCACAGTTCAAACCGAAACAATTGTTTCCCAGCATAAACATGAGTGAGGGAGATGTATCCATGCAAATGGTTTTTTATGCAGTTTCCCTATGGTAGTAACCTTCTAGAAGATAATTGTTTAATAGTTATAATTTCTGCGTCATCGTCGATGATCGACGCGTCACAGCAATTTTTTTGTCCTAGTAGTGGCTGTGAAGTACTAGGAGAACAGAAACGTACAGGTAGTCATTTCAATAGTATTTTTTCTTACAAAGAATATGTAAATGAAACCACATAACCAATGTTAATTGCTGCATACTTCTGCTCTCCTAGTACTTTCTATATAAAATAATAAAAAATATTTGAAGTTTGAACTCGGAAACAGTGTCCCCCAAAAGATTTTAATTTTCATGATAGAAAGCAAAAAAAAGTGTTTTTATTCAAATCAACTTAAATTTAAACATTTTTAAATAATCATTTAGGCATTAATTTCAGCCATTAAAAATTGGCAGGAAACCAAACTGTTTCTTTATTTTTTTTAAATAGAATTACATAAATTATTAATTTGTGTGAATATAAAGTACTACGTAGTTTATTAGATCAAAAAAAAATAAGATATAATTAGAACAAATTAATAAAATAAATCAGTTGCAAGGATCAGAGCAGGTCAGTCCCTGTAGCTAACACCTATTTACAATTATAATTGATAAGCCATAGTTATAAACCATAATCATTTAATCATAAACTTTAAAAATGGCAAAAAAATTTGCTACTAACTTTTCTACAGTCCAAATGTATTTGATAATTAAAACTTATAATTTTATGGCTAATGTTTTTTTTGGAAAAATGTTTAGTTTCATTCGTAGAATACTCTTTTAAAGGTATAATTTTGATTTCATATTTATCTATAAAAAAAGTATATCCAAATAAAAACTAGTTCTTATCAGAGGTCATTTAAAAAGTGGTCTAGCATGGTAAATATTAATTAACATTTAATTCATTATCCATTTAGTGAAATTATTATTTTTAATCAAAGTGATATCAACTGTGACAAATATATAAAATGTAATTTTCGCTCCCAATGACTAAATGTCGCACTCGCTGTAGAATGTGAAATATGATATATGGTTTTTACGATAAAAGCGAGCGAGCAAACACTTTGACGTAAAATTATAAAGTGTCTACACGCTCGCTCTGTACGACCTGATTTCGCCTCGCCGCTAGCCGAGCGCAGCCGATGGCTCACGAATAGATCCGAACGCAACGACTACTACCCGCGATTGAAGTTAGTATTCGTAGCAGTGTCCGAGACGTGTGTAACTGTGACGGTGATGGCGCGCGCGTGTCCGCAGCGAGTACTGCACGTGGCGCGGCGCGGGTGGCGCGGGTAGTGCAGGCGCGGGTGGTGCAGGCGCGGCACTGCGCACGCGGCGGCTGCGCGGCGCGTGCGCGGCGCTGGGCACGCGCGCCGCGCTGGCGCCGGCGGCGCCGCGCCGCGAGCTGGCCGCGCTGCACGCGCTCGCCGTCGCCGCCGCCGCCGACCACCCGCACCTCGGCAGGTAACGCGCCAACTACACTTCCAAATACGCTCCTAACTATTTACAAAATACCGCTTTTTACCCTAACAGAAGACAGGCGTGACAGATATGTATGTATGTATGCTTTGTTTATCCATCCTCATAGTCTAAACATTTTAAAAGCAGTATACATTAATCTGGCAATGAAATATATCAGTAATCATGTATATTACTCACAAAAAAAATGTCATATTTTTATCTAGTACCACGTTATTGAAAACGATCTAAAGTACATGATGACGTAACAAGGAAGTAAATCTATAAGTAAGTGTAAGTCTATCGTAGATATTCCTTTGGTAGCGGTGCGCAAATCCAAATGATATCGTTATACGAATAATAGTAATTATTAATTTTATTACTCGACCGCCTAACCAATAAAAACGTATGGCTTCTAAATTACAACATTGAAGTCCAACCTCAATAATTAAAGTCTAAATGAAAATCGAAATATTGACTTTAAAATTAAATTCTCGTAAATTTACATAAATACAAATATGTTTATGTACCTACATTAAAATGGTCTTCACAAAAAAAAACAGTTACATCATTCACTATAGCATTAAGATTTCTATGAACAAGTTGCAACCTCTTCTTACATATTATAAATACACTAAAGAATATTTTTTCCAGTATATTCATAATAGTATTTGTTAAAACCAATCACAACACACCATTTGTACATTTTCTTTTTTGGGAAACAGTAAAAATTTACAAAAATAAATACTGACCTAACTCGTGTATACCTCTAGATAATTGTTTACTTCCATGTGACGTCACTGACAGACGCCATATTGTCCAACAGTTGCATTATTCGGCGGCCTATCTAAATTGTACTTTTTATTCGCTATTCCTTGAAGAAATACTTATAAATAAGCACTTTTTAGAGGATCAATAAAAACCACTAAATAGTTTGAAAATATTAAATTAGAGAATCGTATATTTAAGTTGAATTATGTCAATTTATAGTATCAGTAAATTAATATTAACATTTTATATAAAATATAATGTAATGTTCAGAGTGGAGACATGGGCTAGCGCGGAGGTGGCAGCGGCGGGCGAGGCGTGGGCGGCGGCGTGGGCCACGCCCGACGACGGCGAAGACTGCGACCCGCCCGAGCACCTGCACTGGCCCGAGCCCGCCGAGGTACCCACCCACCGATCAACGTATAAGGAACTGATTGTCTAGGCGTATTCCTCCCATATATATCCTATAAACTACCCATATAGATAGATAGACAGATAGATAATTTATTTGCATTACTTACAGCACACAAACAACAATAGACATAGATGGCCAGTGAAAAAAGATAAAAAAATATATATACAAAAAATAATAACAAAATGCATAAAATAAGTAACAATTTTCCCTTCACGCGTATGCCACAGTAACACAAAATGGTCACAACTCAGCTTATTGCTTCACCCTAAAAACAGCAAAACACTGATATTCTGTTGTGGCCAAAAGTGAGCCGCGAAATTCCATAGAAAAAATAAGAAATATAGATAAAATAATTTTTTTTTTACAACTTAGAATGGCAAACAAGCTGACGGTCCACCTGATGGAAAGTGGTAACCATCGCCTATAGACAAGAGCAGTACCATAGACATAACAGAGTAAACTGTTTCGCCCATGACCCCCATGCGTTGCCATTCCTGAAGACTCAGATGTTATTCCACTGTACCCAGTAAATTCACGCCATATCCCACCCTTCAAACCGAAACACAGCCATGCAAACACAACTGCTTCACGGTAGAAACACGAATGGGACTATTATTTAATATTTTATATTCTAATTAATAAATAAATAAATGACAAATATAGTGATTGAGCTATGATACGAGTGTAAGTGGTGATCGTTTGCAGATGGAGGAGCTGAGCAGCACGCCGCCGGTGCCGGCGCCGTCGCTGGTGACGTCGGCGGCCGCCTCGCTCGCGTCCATGTGGCGCGGCTGGACCAAGTGACCGCCGCCGCCGCTACCGTCACCACCCGATCTCCTCCTTCTCACCATCCGACACTCGACCGTATCGTTCCGCAGAGAAGTTACTCGAAAGTACATATTTAGTTGTCAACTCGCAGCTTATGCTATAATATTTTGACTCGTATACGTCAGGGGCAGAGTTCTAATGCTCGGTTGGTTATTTGGAAACAATAGGACTTCACGAGCCGGTGGTCTACTCTCTAGATAAATGGTAAACGAAAATCATAATTATTTGTAACAAATATTGTCATATTTGTTACAAATATTGTCATATTTGTTACAAATATTGTCATATTTATTACAAATATAGTCATATTTGTTACAAATATTGTATATATGTGACGTAATAAATTGACAATCTATGGATACGTATATCGATATTTTTTTTTTTTATATTGATATAGATAATGAAATAATACAGACAGAAATTAACAAATAAGATGTACCTTTAAAAGTACTACCAGTCTTCAGCATCATACAATTATTTTTTTTAATGTATCCGTCGATAGATACATTGTCGCTCATACATTTAATAGAACGAGACAGCAACATAACGACATATTCTTACTCATTCTTCTGCGTGCACCAACGGAAACATCAATTCGTTTGCCACTTTTCAAAGAGAATAAACTTTTTCTCTGTGTATCCCTTTCGTCTACTTTCTCTTAGTGCAAGTTTCAATTTTTCAACGCACAATTATAGTTTAATTGCTCACTCTCGATACCAAACAGTTGCAGCTAAGACTGTTAAATTTGACTATTATTTTATCCGTAACAAACTGTTACTGTAAGATAATTAGAAAAGTATAAATTTTGATGTCAATCGAAATAATGTTGTTTTATCTTGTACAATGATTTTTAGCTATTGATATTTTATTATAATTAAATATAATGACGTGAAATATTATGTATCGAAATAAGCAAATATTTTTATTTATTAACTATGTCTTGTAAACGAATATTCAATATTAGACTTGTTGTCTATATACTTTGAACGTAACATTTTAAATTTTTTTTTTTATTTCGTTTTAACTCATTTTACATTTTTATATAAGGAAAGAATGAATGAAAACTCTTTGTTCCTCTCAAAGAATTATACAGATTATGTAAATTAATATGTACATGAAAAAAAATATTAATTACAAGAAGAGGCAACAATAGGCGGCCTTATCGCTAAATAGCGAAATTGACAGTAGTAAAATAATGTTGCCAGCAAAATTCTACTAAATTAGTAGATTCTTAAGATTTTAAACTTGTTGACCATATGATTTTAAAATATGAACTTACCCTATTCTAAATGTTGTCCTACATTATAGAAGCTGATTTGTTTAGTTTTCTAGACTATGGCAGTCTATCTGCTCGGCGTTTTTAGTGCCTTAGATGGCACTTTGAACTTCATAAAAATGTGTTATGTATAAGTAATAATATATTAAGTTCGTACCTAATTTTCTACGCATTCGTACCGTTCATACGGACGCGTAAACCATAAAAAACTTAACAGTACACTCAGGATCGGGCAATACCGGGCAATTGCCCGAAGCAGTGAAATTTATACTGAAGGTGAAGATGACTAGAAAAAAGTCTGAGAAATCCGCCTATCTATATTGTAAGGAATTCTTTTCCCCCTGTCAATGTAGCACAATATTTATAAGGTATCATTGTCAAGGGCAAATATCGTTTGCCCGGACCAGCAAAATAACGAGATCCGGCCCTGAGTATACTCTACCTACTTATTACTATGTACCCAGGGCCGTAGCTAGACCCAAGTTTAAGGTAGGGCAAAAGCCATATATGACTTCGGAAAAGCGGATCTGCTTAATTTTCTTGGGGCCTTTTATTTTAAGGTAGGATAAGATAAACTCCTCTACTAATAATGATAATAGAAATTCCAATCGTTATGTCGGTGAACAGTCTTATCCCAACCAGACTGGAACAACATCTCAGACGGTTGGGATTCCGAGGCGGCTCACTCCCGGGAAAGATGCAGAAAGCGGTGCTCTTAGATTATGTCCGCATTGTACGCCGGTTTCTCTCGCTGGGGCCCTGAACCGCGGCCGACTGTGCTTCTGCCGGGGGTTAGTTTGCCATCTCCTCTCCTTAAGAGGGGAGATGTGAATTTTGTAAAAAAATTAAAATAATAATAATATCCCCCCCCCCCCCCCCCCCACTTACCTAGCTACGGCCATGTCTTTACCTATTTAGAATTAGTGAGATTATTCATAGTGCAAAACATTACTGTCACGTCCAATTTAAATTCGGCTATTAATTGTATTAATGTATTAAAACCTAATACGGGTTGTACAGACATCGTTTTGTGTCTTAATTTTGTGTTTATATAATTTTGTGATTTACTTTTAATACACGTACTTTTTATACAGGGTGTGTTTATTTTATATATCCTTTATTTTAAATCCAATAAAACGAAAATTTTCATAAATTAAATTAAATATATTTTATGTTACAAAACTACTAAATACGACTAGTAAAATACTGTTAACAATAAATGCATAAAATATATATCACTAAATAAAAATAAAAAGTCGTACTCGTAAGTCATTTCGATCAGTAAATGCATAAAATGAAAGCTAATAGAATGTAGTCCTTTCTGTCAGCCTTATAGTTTATTTTGGTAAAAGTAAAATGGCAGTGCTTCTTCCAATTGGCTAGTATTCTAGAATCTCTACTTAGTGCGGGGCAAGATAGTGATGTGTATCCAATGGTATTTGTTTAGTCGATTCACCCCACACTAGTTGTAACCAACCTTGACCCCTCTTATCCATTTAAACTGCAAATGTCTAAAATCCCTATTTTTGCTATTAAAGAATTGTATGTTCCTTTAAAAATAACAAATTAGTCAATGGGTTTTGTATACAATTTAGAGTGCAATAAGACATCATCTGATGACCTGATGAAAATAACTGCAACATCAAGAGCACCGTGCACATCACAGAATGCATTTTGACCCCTATATTATGCAGTCCATTGCAGCAAAGTTATGCCTCTGTGCCCTACGATTTCACTGCTATATCCCAGCCTTCAAGATTTTATAAATAAATAGGTTAATGTCAGTAGAGTTACACTAACGCCACATTCAATGTGTCTTCGGTTGCCGATCATCCGCAACAGAAAGCCAGTATATATTTTTATTCAACTTAGAATCACAAACAAGCTAACGGCCCACCTGGTGGAAAGTAACCGTCGCCTATAGACATGAGCAGTACCATGGACACCCTGCGCAGGTCAGTCATTATGTCGATGTACCACCTCGAAACGCTCTCGCCCAGCGCCTGTTCAATGAGTTTAAGACCATTTTGTGTTACTATGGCACACGCATGAAAGAAGGAAATTGTTTTATATATCTTGCTTTCTGTTTTTTTTTTGTTCTTGCTTTTTTGTTTTGTTTTTCATTCTTTTATCTCTCGGGTGTTATTCCTCTGTACCCAGTAAACGCTTTCACACGGTTGCCTGTGAAACACAACCATATGTGTGTATTACTTTTGTGTATGTTTGTATTGTATTATTTGTGTATTTGTGTGTAAGTAATGCAAATAAATTATCTATCTATCATCCGCGTCCCGATCTTCAGTTGGCGGAGGATCGGCAACACTGCATTTCATATTTTCTACAGTTGGTCCATATTGCTTGTTCGTGTTAGTAGACATTCATGCGGCTGAAAGTACACTAAATGTATCGCTAGCCGAGGTGTTAGTTATGTGTGAGGCCGATGGCCGCACAGCGCTTGCAGCCGCTCAACTCGCTGCAGCACCGCCTCGCTCGGCGACACCGACCGCTGTCCACATACGAAACAATGATTAATTTGCATATAATCATCAACACATATAAGAAATCACCTATTTTAATAAAATATATTTATTTCTATACAAACGACTAGCGACCTGTCCCAGCTTCGCATGGACAAGAGGAGTTGTTCCCTATTATTTTTAAATAAAATTCAACCCATATTTTTCGTTGATAATACGTATTTTATAGATGAATGACTTTTTAAAATCGCTTTAATATTTTTGAGACCATCCATTACAAACAAAAAATAAAAAAAATCCCTCTTTATAAGTTTATAAGTTTCATATTATGAATGAAATTTATTACGATAAATAATCCTCCATGTACTTTTTCGATTAATAAAATAGATCATACTTGTAATAAATAAAAATCGAAAGAATTGTAAAATATATACAAAATAATATCGTTTGGTACTTGGTGCAACAAAATCTTATCATGCCCACCACAATTTCCAGTAAGCGAATGTTTATAGTCAAAGTAGATTTCATGAGTAAAATACTTTAAAAGAACGTTGAAGATGAGTAAAATAGATTACTTTTCTGACAAAACTAGTCAAAACTACACTAGTGAACGGATTTTGATAAAATTCTATGGGGCCAATTTATAAATATATCATTTCAGATAAAAATAGAATTTTCCAAATCAGTTTCGAAGTGACTGAATTTTCTACCTAATTGAGAACTTGTTTGCTTTTATTCTAGAGTGGCACATCAGAATAATTATATCAAATAACTTATTTATGTGACTTTAATGCTAACAATATAAAAAGGCTAGTGCCGATGTACAATTTACGACGTTTTCTATCAGCCAACTATGCATATTCACACTAACCGGTAGCGTGTCAAAAGGCGAGCGTGGCACGTAGTCGGGCGAACGTGGCGGCACGCTGTCCGAATCCGTAGCGACGTCGCACCGCACGGGCCGCTGCACGGCCGCCTCGCGCACGCGGCCGCGGCTACGTCGCTGTGTACCCATGACATCACTTATAATCTTGTATAATCATTTACACTGACAAAACCTTGCGACAACTTTATTTATATTGTTTCGTTTGGCTAAATTAATTAAATTTCGGATATGGTCCATCCTACGTTGCATACCTCATTCCCATCTGTTTGTCAACCATTTGCGATTTAATAACAAACATCGAAATATCATGTAATAAAACAACAGAAATTATATTTTAAATATTAAATTGATGGAAACTAAACTGAAAAACCATGTTGTTTGCTCTATAAAAATTGCCTATTTATTTTATAAAAATTTTTGGCTGTATTATTTTAATTCACACTCACTCTGTCGGGACACGATGGGGCTTTCTTTCTGAGCATTCTCTTTGGTGGCACGGGTGCAGACGAGCCGCTCGCTATCTCACTCGCATTCAGTCTCCCCAGATCGCACCATCTCTCCTCCGTTCTGAGAGGACACGTAAAGGTCCCGGTGGACGTAGCCCTCTCTCGCCAACAAATGCATTTTGAACAACAAGACCGGCTACGGTTGTTGCTCTGTTGAAAGTTCGGTGACTCTTGCAATCGCTTTTGTAGCATATCGATCAGGGCCTCTTGTTCTTGGATCTTCTCCTCTTGTTCACTAAACAAATATAAATAAATTTACGAAATGTGTTAGTTAGACATCATTAACGCAGTAACCAGTAGTGTGAGAGTCGAGTGTCGGGTGAGGGGCCTGTGCCATGCCCGCATGCGCTACTCCCAGTGCCACACGGCAGCGAGCGTGACAAGTAGTGAGAGAATGTCAAGTGAGTGTTGTGGTGTGGCCCTATATCGTGCCCGCATGCGCCACTGCCAGTGCCACACGGCAGCGAGCGTGACAAGTAGTGAGAATATCAAGTGTCAAACGGGTGTTATGGTACCGTGCCCGCATGTGCTAATCCCAGTGGCACACGGTGGCAAGCGTGACGTATAGTGCGAATGTCAAGTGTCAAGTGTCGAGCGGGTGTCGTGGGGCGGTCCTGTGCTGTGCTCGCATGCATTACACCCAGGGTCTTTTTTTTTTTTTTTTGGTGGATGAAAATGGAATGGTAACCCCGCCTGCGCTAATGGGATACGCTGACGGAGCACCAGTGAAGGGTGATCGATGAGAATGAAAACATGCCAGTTAGCCCATCATGATGATGAAAAAAAAAAAAAAAAAAAAAAAAAAAAAAAAAATTCATCAGGAATCGGTAGAAAAATATAAAATGTAAACCATGATAGTGACGTTCATAAGCGGCTAAAATGTCCTACATGAATAAATGATTTTTGAATTTTGAATTGAATTTTGAATTTTAGGAACAAACCATGATAGTTTCCAGGGGGAACCACGAGGAGGTCGACCTGGTTGGGTATATTGCTAGCAATGGGATTTTTAATCTCCATTACTAACAATCCCTTTCCCCCCTTACACTCAGTGTCGCATGTCAGCAAGCGTGGCGAGTGGTGTAAATGTGTAGTGTGAGGTGTCGGAGAGGTGACCTGTGGCGCGCGCGCAGGCGCCGCAGCCAGGGCCGCAGGGCGGCGAGCGCGCGCCGCGCCTGCTCGCACAGCCGCCCGCCGCGCTCGTGCGCCTCTTCTAATTGCGCTTGCAGCTCGCGGGCACACTGCATCTTTTCCCTGTGCCAAACGTTGGAAGGTCCATCATTCACTATTCGGTCCATTCATATTTGGACACTTACACCTAAATGCCTATATACAGCAGGAGACAGGTAACGGCTGTATGGTGATGATGACACCTAAAGGAATTTACTCTTGCTAATATAATACATACACTCGATATTATACTCACCGTACTGGTTTCGCTGGGAGAAAGGGATTGTTAGTAATGGAGCCTAAAAATCCCATTGCTAGCAATATAACCAACTAGGTCGACCTCCTCGCGGTTCCCCCTGGAAACTATCATGGTTAATTCCTGATGAATTCATCATGATGGGCTAACTGACCTGTTTTCATTCTCATCGATCACCCTTCACTGGTGCTCCGCCAGCGTATTCCGTTAGCGCAGATGGGGTTACCATTCCATTTTCATCCACCAAAAAAAAACTGGTTTCGCTTCAAATTCTTTTCTCGTACATTCTTCACGGCTCTGGAACGCGCTTCCTGATGCCATTAAGAGACTACCGACTAAACCGTCTTTAAAAAAAAACGTTCACGCTCACTTTTTTACTTTATCCGAGCAGTAAGTGCTTTATATTATTCTCAATTTCATGTATAATATAGTATATATCATATATGTGTAACAATATTTGTTATTTATATATATTTATTCATTTATATATGTAATTTTAGTATGTATGTATATCAATAATTACTAGTACCGCATTCGAGTATTCTGACACTTCCCTATGGTTGACTGGGAGAGAACGCTTTTAGCATTAAGTCCGCCATGTACACATATATATACTAATAAAGGATCGAAGATAATTTCCTTCCAAAGGTCTTATGTATGTGTGTGCGAGTCGGTGGTACCTGTAGCAGGCGTGTACTTCGCGGCAGTGGTCCCTGGCGTGCTGCAGCTGCGCGTCGAGCGCGGCGGTGCGGCGCTCGCTGCAGGCCAGCTGTTCGCGCCAGCGCCGCACCTGCCACGACAGCCGCGTCACCTCGCCACGGATCTCCCCGCTCTGGTGACGTCACATCAACGTAAATAGATGGAGAAAATCATGGGAAGACTTCATACAGAACCGTTTGCATAACTCTGACCTACTCGTTTTCTGCCATGGTTATAAGTCATATTTATGTCAGTGTGTACAGTAAAAAAATTAAAAAAGTAAAAAAAATAAAAAATAGGTAATATAAAAGATTTATTAATTGCTAATTTAGCCTGCAGTACTGAGCTAATGTGTTGCCACACTATTTCTTATATATCTCTTTTATATATGTCTCTCGCTACTTTTTAGAATTAATATTAATCGTTGTCGTCGATTGATTAGCATCCAAAAAGGTCAGTACCCTCAAAAACCTGCATAGGTTTTTAACTTTTTTTTTATACAACTTAGAATGGCAAACAAGCTGACGGCCCACCTGATGGAAAGTGGTAACCGTCGCCTATAGACATGAGCAGTACCGTGGACATAACAGAGTATACTGTTTCGCCCATGATACCTACCATGCGTTGCCATACCTGAGGACTCGGATGTTATTCCACTGTACCCTGTAAATTCACGCCATATCTCGCCCTTCAAACCGAAACACAGCCATGCAAACACAACTGCTTCACGGTTGAAACACGAATGGGACAGAGGTACCCAAGCAATCGACTTTTGTACAAAGTCTCCCTCTCCACATCAAATACTGTTGCTATACAATTTTCAGACACAAATCCAAAAGGCAAACGATGCAAATGCATCTAAATACCAATTTTGGTCTCAGTTCGGTCTAAGTATCTTTCGATACAATTCTCAATAGAAATATGCAACCATACCTCCTTGATGACGTTATTTGCTTTGTCCAACTCCTCCTGCACCTTCTGTAGTTCCTCTTCGCGTGCGCTACACTGTCGCTGAACTTCTTGCAACTCCGCTGTTTTGTCGCTTAGCAACACTGCAGTAAAAAACAACAAATAAATAAATACCCTCATGTTTTTAAATTAAATAATTTAGATACATCTGCTACTTCTACTTTATACATCTTTTTGTTTTTTTTTATGCAACTTAGAATGGCAAACAAGCTGACGGCCTGATAAAAAATGGTAACCGTCGCCTAAAAGACATGAGCAATACCATGGACATAACAGAAGTATAATGTTTCGCCCATGATACTCACCATTTGTTGCCATTCCTGAGAACTCAGGTGTTATTCCTCTGTACCCAGTAAATTCACTGCCATATCCCACCTTTCAAACCGAAACACAGCCATGCAAACACAACTGCTTCACGGCTGAAACACGTATGGGACATCTAGTACAAATATATAAAGAACTAGCGGCCCGAAGCGGCTTCGCACGGTTTTTTTTTTTTTTTTTTAATAATATACAATCCATTTTACTAACTGATAATGCAGCTTTGTATGGGTGAAAGAACTGTTCAAATCATAACGATTGTTACCTTGAGTCTGCAGGATCTGTCTGGTGAGGGTGTCACACATTGTGCTCTTTTCTGTCAAGCTGTCATTCAACGCCTTCAATTGGTCTCGAACATTCTCCAACTGTAATTACGTTATTCATTTTTTACTCAAATTGAAATGACAACGAAATTTTTTTTAATGGATGATAATGGAATGGTAGCTCCACACACGCTATCGGTATACACCGGCAGGGCACCAGAGAAGGATGATAGGCGAGAATGAAGTAGGTCAGTTTTTTTTTGATGAGTGAAAATGGTATAGTAACCCTGCCTGCGCTAACGAGATACGCTGGCGGAGCACCGGCGAAGGGTGATAGATGAGAATGAAAACAGGCCAGTTAGCCCATCATGATGAATTCATCAGGAATTAACTCAGATAGTGTCCAGGGAGAACCGCGAAATGGTCGACCTGGTTGGGTATATTGCTAGCTAGGTATATGGGATTCTCAGTCTCCATTACTAACAATCCCTTTCTCCCCAAAGTAGGTCAGTTAGCCCATCGTAACGAATTCAACAAGAATTATTCACGATACTTTCCAGGGGGAACCACGTGAAGGTCGACCAAATAGGGCATATTGCTAGCAATGGGGCTGTCAAACTCCATTGCTAACAATCCCTTTCCCCCCAAACGAAATTATTGTTCACTTGAATGCAAATCCCAACTACTCGTATCGCTAATAAACATCAATGATTTTTTTTTATACAACTTAGAATGGCAAACAAGCTGACGGCCCACCTGATGGAAAGTGGTAACCGTCGCCTATACACATGAGCAGTACCATGGACATAACAGAAGTATACTGTTTCGCCCATGATACTCCCCATGCGTTGCCATTCCTGAGGACTCAGGTGTTATTCCTCTGTACCCAGTAAATTCACGCCATATGCCACCCTTCAAACCGAAAACACAGCCATGCAAACACAACCGCTTTACGGTTGAAACACGAATGGGACAGAGGTACACAAGCAATCGACTTTTGTACAAAGTCTCCCTCTGGTATATACTGTTGTTTGATAGAAATATGTCTGGAATCAAGGTTGGAATGAATTTTACATGTCACAAGTAGTTGTCGTAATTAAAATAAAAAAAAAGAATAAAAGACTAATTTTATTAGGTACAATATTTTGCAAAAAGAATAAAATATCTAACTAATATTGCAAGATGGTGGTTGGACAGTAAGATACTTATTTTTGCCTGGCTGGATATACGGTGGGACGATCGTAGCTGTACTGACAATTAAAGCTATAAAAAGTGGCAGCTGTCACAGACAACGCGCTGGAATGTGCGAGCGAGATGCACGACACAAAAGCCGTAACAGTGATTTTTAAAAAGAAAGTACCTCCTTTTCCTTCTCCTCTAACTGCATCTGGTACCGTGTGTCTACTTTCTCCTTGTCTGACAACGACGCTTCCAAGTCGCATATCCGTTGCCGGAGCTCTCCATTTTGTGCCTGCAATAATAATAAATGTGTAAGTTTAATAAAAATAAAACAAGAGCATCACGAATTTCTGTCCTGTATGAAATCTAAAATATTAACATTCTCTTACAACCCTTTTTGTACCCAATTTTTTTTTTTTATTGGGTGATAATGGTATAGTAACTCTGTCTGCGCTATGGTATACAATGGCGGGGCACCAGTTCACTAATGAGGATGAAAGCTGGTCAGTTAAGCCATCCTGACGAATTCAACTAGAATTAACCACGATGGTTTCCAGGGAGAATCACGTGGAGGTCGAACTGACAGGGTATATTGCTAGTAATGGGGCTATTTGACCCCATTACTAACAATCTTTGTCCCCCACCCTTTTTGTACCAGTGAAACTGAAAATTTCTCCAATGTAACATGACTCGGAGAAAAAAATAATTTTATGCCTTCTATACTTAGACTTGGTCGGGATAAAACTTTAGTTTATGTAAAATTTCAAACCTAACAATCCCTCAGAATGTTGTAAATAGCAAGATGCAGTAATAAAACATATAATTATGTATTTGAGATATAAAATAATTAGTTTAGTGAAAAAAAAACGATACGAGATACGAGTCTTATAAAAATCTGACATAGAACAAACTTAAAAATTATACATTGTTCTAAAAAACCTCTGTGTCAACAGCCAGTATTAAAACTCCAACACAGAATCCGTAATACATTCGATAAAAGATGGATAGTGAGGCAACATCTCTACAGAATTTCAGTGGATCAAATAGAATAGTGCTCGTAAGACATTGGTCATCGGTAATCCAAGCTGTACTAACCTCGATTGCTTCGTTCTCACGTTTCAATCTCATGTTTTCTTCCTCCAATCCGCAGGTACAATCCCCCTATAATAATGATTCGTAATTAGCTTTAAATTTATGACTTTATCGCCGTTTAATTTATACGTGGGTAAGACAAAACTAAAAGCATTAGAGACATGCTAGTGGGAGTTAGCTGAAATTAATTTTATAACAGATAATATAATCCTATAGTAGTTATTATTATAAGTACGAATAAAGCAAAACAGCGGAAGATCACAACATTTTATAATGAGTTAGTAAAAATTGGAAATTAAAAAGAATTCGAAATGTTCGGAAAACAAGGCTTACTACGACTTACAAGGACATATGTATATGCGAAAGTGAAACCATTCCCAACTGATTTCAAAAGAAAGGTGTTCTTCGAAACGTATTTTTGTTAAACATGATAATTTTATTGATTTATTGTTCAATTTGATTCGTTTTAATTGAGCATTTACGAATAGTATTTTTCCAAGTTTCTATTTCTGAATTCGACATACAACTATGATTCTATCCTAAGGAGTAGAGTTTTCTACGTTGGTGCATTTCTATTTTTAACTAACTTCAAAAAACTTCCCTTTTTTCAATCCTTAATTCGATTGTACCCTTTTTGAAATTTGAAATTTTTTAAATCGTCATAATTCCGTCATTTATAAACTGATTCAAAAAAATTCTTTTTTTATATGAAAGCATATATTTTTAAATTAATCTCAAGGAAGTTTTATCGAAATCGCTTTAATAATTTTGTTTTTAAACCAAAATTGGTTTTGCCGCTATGAAGACTGTTTCTTGTGCAACAAAGTCTTAAATTATTGAAATGATAACTTAAAATGCACGCATAGGAAAACATGAATTCATAAATCTTTTCCAGGGTAGCGCGTGATACAGATTGAGATATGTATTTCGCCTGGTTTCTCTAATACGTATATGGCTGCAAAAATTGACATTAATATCCTCAAGGGAGAAAAAAATTCATCAATATAAGAAATTTGTATATACACACGTCCATACAAAGATAAGGACAGGTGCTACATACAGTCTTTTTCATTAAAACTTAATGAATTTGGGAACAAACAAGTAGTTGATCCGGCCATAAAACAATCTGCCGATGCTTAATCAACATTAAAATCCAATATATATATATGTAATTTTAGTATGTATGTATATCAATAATTACTAGTACCACATTCGAGTATTCTGACACTTGCCTATGGTTGACTGGGAGAGAATGCTTTTAGCATTAAGTCCGCCATGTACACATATTTCTACTAATGAATAAATAAATAAATAAATTTTTGATAGTTCTCGGCCAGTATATTTACGAATAATTTATACTATGGTTATTGAGTCTGACGTACGATGACACAGGAAACTTACTAAAGGTTACGTATTAAATTTATTTATTTACATTACAACTTATGACAATACATGTACATGTACATTGTGTAAGTGTGTGTAGGATATATATATATATATATATATATATATATATATATATATATATATATATATATATATATATATATATATATATATATATATATATATATATAACTTGGTAAAACTTGGTCATCTTTTTATCGTCTTATTGAAACAGACTATGTACTACTATACACAGATACGTAGACTACTATACACACTCCCAATACACTTCGGTGATAAGTACTTTGTTGTAATGTTTTTTTGCGACTACAAAACGATGTGTGAAAGATTAATGACTGCAGATTGAAATATCTTCGGGATACTAAAGAATATTGAGGTGCCAATTAATATAAGTTAAAATATCCTGTAACTACCCGACAGTAAGTAGCAATAAAAAAGGTAAAGGACTAGGTTAAGGATGACTACGTCCGTGACGTTTGCATAAATGAGCTCCTAGTTCAAATTCCCGATCGGGTGAATTTGGAAAACGTACTTTTATCAAATAATTCGGGTCTGGGTATGGTTGCGTGGTTATGGTTGTGCCTACAGATATTCGTTGCCTGGTTTTTCGTAACACAAAGTATCTTAGCTTTAGAATCAGGCGCGTGATGGGATTGTACAGCACTTGTAACTACAGATATAACAATCACTCATACATGTCACATGTAACAATCACTCATACATGTAACAATCACTCATTCATTTGTCGTCCTCCATGGCGCAGCGGTCAACACGCCTGCCTGCGACGTGGAGGCCCCGGGTTCGATTCCCGGCCAGGTCATGATGGAAAACGATCTTTTCCTGATTGTCCTGGGTCTTGGATGTTTATCTATATATGTATCTATTATAAATATAGTATCGTTGAGTTAGTATCCCATAACACAAGTCTCGAACTTACTTTGGGGCTAGTTCAATCTGTGTGATTTGTCCGTATATATTTATATTTATTTATTTATACATGCAACTACTTGAGGACATACTGTGAGCATAGCTCTAAGCTGCAGCAGCTGCTCGGTAATGTCGTGCAGCTCCTCGCTGACCTCCGTCGTGAGGGAATCCTCGCACCGCTCCCACATCCCCTGTCCCAATAAAACGCCACGTGTCATGCTCAGCACTTTATTTTCATCAATATTTACAAGCCACGAAACTGACAAACTTATGTGAAATATTTTTGATAAAAAATTTATTGTTGTAGAATCACACTTTATATAAAGGATAATCCATCCATAGATCCATCTAAGGCATATAAGGCACGAATCTATTTAAATGTAACTGTCATAAAAAAATAAATTCAGATATTTTCTTTTAATTTTTTCGCTTAATCTCAGTGTACAAAAGAACTCATCAATAATCTCATAATACAAACTCTGCAGAAATGATTTGATGACGCTCTATAATTCTCTGTTTTCTCAGCTTTTGAAATCTATATCTTCAAGTTATGGTCAAACCAAGTAAAGTCGTTTACCATCTTGAAGTTATTTTACAACATCTTCATCTTTTCATATTATACAAGCATGCAAACACTGTTATTTCTAAATTAGTATAAACACACCAAACTGTTACTTTTCGTGTAGCTAGAAGTACATCATAATACCGAATCGTTGTTGGAACTGTTCAAGAAATTCGATATCTCCACTTTTAAGCTGTCCACCTCCGTTGCTATGTTCTGTAAAATAAAATTTAATATTATACCGTTAGAGAAGTAAAATAAAGACCAATACATCCAGGATGCAAGGAGCGATTAATATTCAAAGACAAGACACGACGGAAATAAAGGAATGAAGCGTTCTATCCCCATGTTGCCAAAAAAATCTCAACATTTTGATCTTCTTTCCATCCGTCGTTTTTTACACCCCTAACTAAAATAACCTAATAAATAAAGTGATTTGATGAAGACAGTTTCCTAATTGTTTTCTCAATCACCTGCCTTCCTAAAAGTCTTTTGAAATACAATCATGGTAAAAGAGATTATTACATTAAACTATTTAAATAGTATCGTTATTTAAAGCATAATTTTAAACATCTATGGTCATCATTAAACCTATGCAGAAGGATGAGCAATCAACAGCTGAATAATGACAGGTGATGTTGATTATTTATAGAAATTACATCCATTGACAATAGCTGCGGGTCTACCATGAAATGAAATTCCGAAATTTCGGACTCAATTTCGTGTTTTTGTTTATACCAAAATCGGACCAATAAATGGAGTTTAACATTTCGTTCGTCATACATCCTATCATAAAAGTCCAAAGGAACGATATTTTAACATTTTTAATTTTTCCAAACGGCATGTATTATGAAATTTTAACATTCGACAACAAATTTGTGTTTTGTTTGCCTCCGAAATTTCGGAAAACATTTTATGGTAGGCCCTCAGGTCTCACCTGGCATCGTTCTAGTGACCACTTCTGTGTGTAAATTACGCTTTGCAGCCGACCGATCTGCTCCGCTTTCTCCCGGTCCATCAATCTCACGTCCAGGCACGATTTACGGAGCATCTCTATTAGTTCCTCCTGTTTTGCTGTCTACAATTGTACAAATATAAAACTTTGTATATTTTTTACTGCTTTTTTACTTGGTAAAAGCTTCACCGTAAAGAGCAAAGGACTTAAATAATAAATAAACCTGCTTGGAATTCAAAATGAATCAATCTACTTTCTGGGTAATGGAAACAGGAAATGCAACACACAGGGGGTATCATGGGCGAAACAGTACATTCTGTTATGTCCATGGTCCCATGTCTATAGGCGACGGTTACCACTTTCCAACAGGTGGGCCGTCAGCTTGTTTGCCATTTTAAATTGCATAAAAACAGTACCATAGATTGATGGTCAAACCAACACCATCAAAATACATTGTAAAGCTTATAATTTGACCTCTTACGTTGCCATTATTGAGAATTAATATTCTATTCTCCTGTATCTACTGTAATTTTACTATCATAAACAAGTTTTATACTTGAAGTACCAAAATAAGCTACTTTAACAGTGATAGATGAGAATGAAAACAGGCCAATTAGCACATCATGATGAATTCATCAGGAACTAACCATGATAGTTTCCAGGGGGAACCGCGAGGAGCTCGATCTGGTTGGGTATATTGCTAGCAATGGGATTCTTAGTCTCCATTACCAACAATCCCTTTCACCCTATCAGTAACCATTATAAGCCACAGTTGTAAATAGGAGTATCATCTAATTAATGATTTATGAAGTACTAATCTCTTACCTCATAGAAGCATTCTCGATAAAGTTCCTCGATCACAGACAAGTTGTTCTGCAATGTATGAACAATGCTCTTTTGTTTTTCTGCCTCCTACAAAGAACCGGTGATTATAATCAGTACTTATTATTAGATTATATATTATATAATACAATATAATGGCAACGCATGGGGGGTATCATGGGCGAAACAGTATACTCTGTTATGTCCATGGTACTGCTCATGTCTATAGGCGACGGTTACCACTTTCCATCAGGTGGGCCGTCAGCTTGTTTGCCATTCTAAGTTGTATAAAAAAAAATATCAATATACATCTAATAAATGAAGACTGTACAAAAATCATTTGCTTGGGCACCTCTATCCCATTCGTGTTTCTACCGTGAAGCAGTTGTGTTTGCATGGCTGCGTTTAGATTTGAAGGGTGAGATATGGCAGTGAATTTACAGGGAACAAAGAAATAACACCTGAGTCCTCAGGAATGGCAATGCATGGCGAAACAGTATACTCTGTTATGTCCATGGTACTACTCATGTCTTTAGGCGACGGTTACCACTTTCCATCAGGTGGGCCGTCAGCTTGTTTGCCATTCTAAGTTGTATAAAAAAAATATTTTAAATACATTACTACGTTTACTAACCAAAATATCACTCTCTTCAATAATAAAATTGCTCAATAAGAATCAACTCTTTATAACATTTCAAGGAGGGAGGACTGCTCTAGAAACAGATGCGTGCAACCATCTTGACTGTAATTTAGTAGTTATATTTAATAATTTAAATTTGAAAATAAAATCATGTTTATTTTTAATTAATAATAAAAAAAACTGTAAGTTTTAAAAATCTAAAAGGTTTCTTTCTTTTCATACTATATCGTCATAGTGGTAGAATACTGACGGATCTATATATATAATATTCGTCAGATCCGTCGGTATTCTACGACTATGACGATATTATACATATGTTAGTATTTAATTTAAAAAGTACTTACATTTTTATTACACTAATTTTAAAATATAAAAAAAATACATCTTCTCAGATTCGATAATTAATTAGTTATATTTATTTTTAACACTAATTAAACAAAATATAACAATCTGTAAAATTTAATCTCCGTCACGGGACGTTGTGATGGCATAAAGCAGGTCGAGTTTAAAATCTTTTTGTAGATATGAAACGCAGGATTTCCGCCGAGCGTCCCATGACACGAACACCTGCCCCATCTATGTCTGCTACGTCGACGCATATGTGAATGTCAATTGACGTTTGGTTTATTTTATTTAACAATTAATAAGTAATATATGTTTTACTGGTCAAATATTTAATTACAGATATTTTTCAAAAATCATATTATAATTTACTAGCTGTGTCCCACGGTTCCCCTTCCTTTCCCGTGGGTGTCGTAAGAGGCCACTAAAGGAACTTAATAATAACTACTGGCAAAACGCCCCTTAAGGGGGCGAGGGGGGGAGGCATATGTTCAGCTGTGTTTAGCAGTAAATAATCGCATGGTTTAGCCCACGTGAATCAGTGTAAACTATCCTACGTGTCAATAACCTACCAGTGTGTCGAATTTCATTCAAATCCGAACAATCGTTTGTACCTGTTTGAGCTACAAACATATTAAATATATAATATTTAAATTCGAACATTTTAACAAATTTTTGTAAATTAAAATTCGTAGTTATTTCGTATATGTATTTATGAAAAAAAAAAAAAGTTTAAATATATCTATCAATAGCCTACTATTCGTAGTACAAGCTCTAATTAGTAGGGAGGGGGGGGGGGCAAAAATTATTATTTGGGATCTGACTGCCCCATTGCTAGAATATAAGATTAATGATATCCACGAGGTTCCCCATGAGAATCATAATGGTTAATTCGTTACGATGGGCTAATTGACCTGCTTTCATCCTCACCTACCATTCCTCACTGACGCCCCGTCAGTGTACACCAGTAGCGCGGGTGAGGTCTACATTTCATTTTCACGTATTAAAAAAAATGCTTCGCCTAGTTTGATGCGACTAGATGACAGTGAGTAATATGTTCAAGGAGAATAATATAAATAAAGGAATCGCCACCACCTGACCTGTATCTCCGAGGAGGAAGACATTGCTAGTAATGCGAGCTACCAGTTCCATTGCTAGCAATAAACCCTGTCAGATCGACCTCTACGTGGTCCCTCTGAAAACCATCATGCTAAATTCCTGGCGTATTCATCACGATGGGCTAACTGACCTGCCTTTTCATCTCACCTATCATTCTTTACTGGTGCCCCGTCAGCGTATACCGTTAGCGCAGGTAGAGTTACAATTCTATTACCATCATCCAAAAAAAAGACCTGTATCTCGGTGGTGACCGACGCGTCATTCTTGTCCGTCTTCGCGTCGACAACGTCCCGCAACGTCCGCAGCTGGGAACAAACGATTCATTAGCGTATCATTCGATTTCATCACACGCCGAACGCGTTCCATCCATTTTGTTTTTGCAGGAAACGACCCAAATTCTAAATTGCGCTGTTGCGACAACAAATACTTCGTTTCCTTGTAGTTTAGCTTTATTCCTAAAAATAGTTTTTAAACTGTATCACTTCACACATCATTTATTTTGCATATAATTTAAGATTTTCCTCGAAATGCGATTATCGTTTTTGGCAAAATTAATATGGTGGCAAAGATGTCTCGTAACATATGCAAAAAAAAAACCAAGTGAATCGAAAACACAATTCATTTTCAAGTTTTTTTACAATAATCTAATTTGAATATTGTATTTTAAATTGGAGAGTGAGATATGGTAATAAAAATACTGGATTTTGTGAATCAAGTTCTTCATGTAACAAGGGTTGGCAAAGCGCGAATGATAGTCGACCCCAGTTTACAGACATTCCTCATGAATGGGCCTTGGTACCCGCTTACCCTTAAATGAACCATATTTTATGATTTTTGTCATGGAAAAAAGAAATGTTGCGTTGGTTTTGTCATTTGGAGAGGATGGATGAAAGAAGAATTACGAAAGAGATTTATTGAGCAAGAATGAATGGAGATATCGGTAGGGGCCGCCCTAGACGGACGTATGTCAACCAAATAGGCGACGTGCTGAAGAAGGGCCAAATTAAAAGTACCCGTAACTGGCGAGCGTGTATGAAAAGATTGATGAATGTAGAAGACAGGAAAGAGGTTCGTTTGAATCGAAACATTTGGCGTTCCATTGTTTCTGCCTACCCTAATGGGAGACAGGCGTGACAGATATGTATGTATGTGTGTATGTATGATTTTTGTCATCTTAGAAATATGAAGTTTTTGTTTAAAGTGAATATGCAAGAGAATTGCCCACGTATATTCATCATCATCATCATCATATCAGCCTTTAACTGTCCACTGCTGAACATAAGCCTCCCCCTTGGTGATCCTAAATAAATAAATAAAGGGGCTTGCCAGTAGTTACCACGCTTGGCAGGCAGACTGGCAACCGCAGTCAGGCTTTAGAGATGTTTTAAGAAAGATGCTACTGCCACTCCCTCTCTGTACCTTAGTCGACTCTTACGACACCCACGGGAAAGGAAGAGGTGGCCTATTCTATGCCGAGACACGGCCAAAAACTCTGCTTTCTTGTGCTAATCGACGACAATTTTATGATCTTTCTGTGATGTACCAAATCTCATCCGGAACAAATATCCAAACTCACCTACTTATTCTATAAATCCTATTGTATATTTTTTTTATTAGATGAATATGGAGTGGTAACCCCGCCTGCGCTAACGGGTTACGCTGGCGGGGCACCAGTGAAGGGTGATCAATGAGGATGAAAACAGGCCAGTTAGCCCATCATGATGAATTCATCATGATAGTTTCCAGGGGGAACCGCGAGGAGGTCGACCTGGTTGGGTATATTGCTAGCAATGGGATTCTTAGTGTCCATTACTAACAATCCCTTTCCCCCCTCCTATTGTATATTATAAATGCAAAAGTGTGTAACAATGAATGGATAAATGTTTGTTACTCAAAAACTACTAAACAGATTTAAATTAAATTTTGATACGGTTTTTTTTATGGATGATAATGTAATGATAACATTATACTCGCCTGCGCTAACGGTATACGCTGGCGGGCCACCAGTGAGGAATGATAGGTGAGAATGAAAAGGCAGGTCAGTTAGCCAATCGTGATGAATACACCAGGAATTCAGCACGATGGTTTACAGACCACGTGGAGATTGACCTGACGGGGTATATTGCCAGCAACGGGACTGGTAGTCCACATTACCATTACGTTTCCCCCATTTTTGATACGGTTAGATTAGTTTAGATTATTCTTAGTTAACACATAGGATGTACACACTTATGTATCGATTCACGCGGACAAAGCCACGAGATTTTTTTTTTATACAACTTAAAATGGTAATCAAGCTGACGGCCCACCTGATAAAAAGTGGTAACCGTTGCCTATAGACATGAGCAATACCATGGACATAACAGAGTCTGTTTCTTAGTTAACTGTTTCGTCCATGATACCCCCCATGTGTTGCCATTCCTGAGGACTCAGGTGTTATACCTCTGTACCCAGTAAATTCACGCCATATCCCGCCCTTCAAACCGAAACACAGCCATGCAAACACAACTGCTTTACGGTTGAAACACGAATGGGACAGAGATACCCAAGCAATCGACTTTTGTACAAAGTCTCCATCTGGTTAGTTTATAATGTTAACGGGAAACCGTAATCACCTCGAGCGCTTTAGCGTTGAGATCGGCGCGGAGGGCGGCGGCGCGCTCTGTAAGTGCAGCGATGCGCGCCTCCGCCAGCTGCAGGCTCTCGCTCTGCACCCGCACCGTTTCCTCCTTGTTGCGGAGCTGTACGCAGACATTGGGGATCATCAGCTATGACGAAGCAACGGTGCAACATTCGTTGACATATACCACAAAAGGATACTGAGAAATCAGCAGATGATACACCGATCGTAAAATAGGTGTTTGAATTACTATGTTTAGGTTTGAAAGTTGGATCACAGCAGTAAAATTATAGGGTATGGAAACCTAAGATATATACATAGATAGATAGATACTCTTTACAGTTTCCTCCAAAAGATTACAATATTAAACTTATCACAGTGTGAAAGCAATGGGCGATCTTATCAGGAAAAGCGATCTCTTCCAGGAAATAGTATAGTCCTTAGGAAAGGCAACCCATGGGGGATGTCTACCGTAGGAAAGACAGTGTATTCTGTAAAAGCCATGATGCTGCAAATCATCGGTGTGCTTGTCATTCTAAGTGTCATAAGAAAACTCCCACATCATTATCTTTATACATAAAAGGGGATGCAAATCGACTGCCTGACCCATATATCAACCCACAGTTGAAACAGTTAAATCTAGAATTTGGAAATTTTGCGGACTGAATCACAATATTGCATAAATAAGAAAAGAATTTTGAAAATACAATCCCTTACATATATTCATTTTCGATTTAAAATTTATCAAAATAGAAGAAATTTCATACAACATTTTTGAAATTACAATTTAGAAGTTAGACACGTGAAATTTTGTAGAATAAGAAATTGAATACCGCATACGAATAAAGCCGCGGGTAAAAGCTAATTATTTTATATGTATCTCAGATTATTATATACACACTAACATAAATATTAATGTTATATTATAAATTTACGAAAAAAAAAACAGCTTTTACAGCCACACCCTTATATCGCAAGAAATGTAAGTTGTAAACCATTTTTTTTAACAATTAAACAAAAAATAATCAACACAAACAAATTTGTCTTACCTCCATTAGCAGTTAGTTATACGTGTGACGATACTCACAATTTGCAGCGTGGCCAGCAGTTTGTTGTGATAATATTGCGCGCGCGCAGCCGCCTCGCACTCGCCGCTGCCAGCCGCGCTCGACGTGCACGCGCTCTCCTTGCGTACAACAATAACAAACAGATGGGTCAAGTGCATCATTTAGTACCGTTCTTTGAAGTTAACGGCCGTCCATTTGATGCAAGTTTTTCTACAGCTAAAGCCATAAAGGAAAACTGATTTCTCAAACATGCGACGTACAAACTATTCATACCTTTAGAGCAAGTTAAAAAAAACATCTTTTTTTATGCAACTCAGAATGGCAAATAAGCTGACGGCCCACCTGATGGAAAGTGGTAACCGTAGCCTTTAGACATGAGCAGTACCATGAACATAACAGAGTATACTGTTTCTCCCATGATACCATTCCTGAACCTATGCGTTGCCATTTCTGAGGTCTCAGGTGTTATTCTTCCGTACCCTGTAAATTCACTGCCATATCCCACCCTTCAAACCAAAACACAGCCATGCAAACACAACTGCTTCACGGTAGAAACACTAATGGGACAGAGATGCCCAAGCAAACGACTTTTATACAAAATCTCCCTCCCGCCATCTGGTTGCGACATAAAAATTATTGAAAAACGATTATTTAGATTATATTTTAAATTACTACATTAAGAAACTTTTACCCCATTTACTGCAAATATGAACTAGAAATAATAGCAAACATAGTGAGTTTGTAAAATCGCCGTTATACACATATATATATAGACATCACACAAACATAAGGGGGGAAGGGGATTGTTAGTAATGCGTATTATCAGTCCCATTGCTAACAATATACCCTAACAGGTCGACCTCCTCGTGGTCGCCCCTAAATACTATCGTGCTGAATTCCAAGTGTATTCATCACGATGGGCTAACTGACCTGCCCTTTCATCCTCACCTATCATCCCTCACTGGTGCCCCGCCAGTGTATACCGATAGCACCGGCGGGGTTACCATTCCATTATCATCCATTAAAAAAAATCACACACACACAGTCACACAAAAACACACATAGTCTGTACTGTCTGTACTTTGTAAATAGCTTTACCTAAATTCTGTACTGTCTGTACTTTGTAAATAGCTTTACCTAAATTATAATTTGATGTTTATTCTCGCAATTTATAATACCGTATTGTTACCTGTGTATTATTACACTAATTGGTTGCCTTATATTTGTGTAATTCACAGAGATAAGGCACTGGTGATTTGTAACACAGGTCGTTTCAAAACCAACTGCAGGCACCGGTCTCTCACTAAACTGCTCTCACATATTTTATTGTACCTCAAATTGTAACGTTTTTTGAAGAGAAAAATAAACCATTCATTCATTCGTTTATTCATAGACATGGTTAAAAATTAATATAAGTTTTAAAAATAATATATATATTCTTTGTTGCACTAAAACATACAGTAACAACAATAAGTTAATAACAATGTTAGCAAAGTCTGAACTTATCTCTCAAATTTTAGATCTCTTCGAGTCAGTTACTTTTAACGTTGTGGCAAAAATAAACCATTCATTCATTTGTTTATTCATAGACATGGTTAAAAAGAAATATAAATTTTAAAAATGATAATACCTATCATGTAAAATAAAAAAAAACCATTTTTTTAATTTTTAAACCAAATCGATGTTGCGACCGCACGATACAAATACCCGCGACAATATAATAATACATTAATACCATCGAAGTAAATATAGATGCATAATCATAACATTATCCAATCTAACGACAAGGTGCGGTGAAGACAAACATAACGACTTGTGTCTAACAAAAGGAAGTCATAAATTGAAGTACATTTTTCTGACAATAGATCAGCCGGGACTATACTATTCTCGGATAGATGAAACGGTATAACTAAATAGAAAAGCCCATAGCACAAAACAGAAAAAGCAAAGAACAAACCATACGAGATATAACTCTGGAAGTCTTGACTGAAACTTGAATATCGTTCTTAAAAAATTATTATTAAACTATTTAATAAATACTTTTACAATATGAAAGATTATATACACATCAATATTTAAATAATGAATAATAATAATACAAAAAATACGTACCTAATGTGAAACAATTTTAATGACTGGATAACATTGATAATATGAATTAACAAACTATTTAACTAGACAGATAGATAGATAGATACTCTTTATTGTTTCCTCCAAAAGATTACAATAGTAAACTTATTATAAATATAAATAATTACAATTTCTCTTTACATTACAACTATTTCAAAAGTAAAAAAACATGGTTGCACTCTTCTCTCAAAATGGTTCATACTTGAAGTGTTATCTACCAACCACATTATGGAATGCAATAAAATATAAATAAATAAAAAGTTCATCGAAATTGACGCAATCAAGAACTGAATTTAGGACCTCGATCCCACGCAGAAATATTAATATAAGTACAACAATATCGGGTATTAATTACTTACGTCAGTTTTGGTTTTGCTTAAGAATCACGTGTCTAATGTAATTGTTAAATATTATACGACTGAAAAAGGTATATTCAGTTGTAAGACTTGTATTTTTTCTTTTTTATACAACTTAGAATGGCAAACAAGCTGACGGCCCGCCTGATGGAAAGTGGTAACCGTCGCCTATAGACATGAGCAGTACCATGGACATAACAGAGTATACTGTCTCACCCATGATACCCCCCATGCGTTGCCATTCCTGAAGACTCAGATGTTACTCCTCTGTACCCAGTAAATTCACGCCATATCCCACCCTTCAAACCGAAACACAGGCATGCAAACACAACTGCTTCACGGTTGAAACACGAATGGGACAGAGGTACATAAGCAATCGACTTTTGTACACCCAAAATGAACAATATATATAATAATACAAAAAGATGCAAAGAAAGCATCTTTAATACTATACATCAATACTAATTAGGTCTATTGGTAACTAGTAATCAGGTTACATTAAAAATACTCAATAACTGTTTATAATTTTGATGTAATTTGTGAATAATCAACTGTGAAAAATAAACATGAATAAAATCATAGACAACTAGGTACGAGGAAGACCTATGTAATTAAAACAAAAAATTGTCAATAAAAAAAACATGCCCAAATTGAAATTCGAATGTTATTTTAAGACTTGATATGTTGTGAGATTAATCCTAATTATTTTTGAAAAGTTTTGAAAAGAAGCCAAAAAATACTCACTTTCGCAAAGTCACTCGTGTCCGAATCACCGCACATGATCAATCCATTGAACATCATTATTTCACTCATTGGTTTTTACAAATTACACAACATACATTACAACTTTAAGCTAAGTTATTAAATAGTAAGTTAAGTAACTTATTTTTTACGTGTACTTTAATTGACACGTTCCAAACTCTGAACTATATCAGCTCCATTCATTACTATAATAATATGTAAACATGTTCGCGTGCAATACAATAAACAAGGTTGCGTACGCGCACCCGACGCGGGTGTCGAGCGTGGAGACTGCTCGAGACGGGGCCCGCTGCATATGCAGCCCGCTATTTCTGTAATGTCGTAAATATAGTCATTTTGGAAGTGGCGGAAGTGCCACCGCGCCGAGCCGTGGCCCACTTGTGCCTCGTAACCTGTGCTCGAACGGTCTACAGAGTGTGCCCCATATGGAATAGGATTCCCATTGATCCTTACCTATAAACTTGAAATGTGTTTATTACCTCTTTGCACTTTATTGGCTCATTTAACAATATTTGGTACACCAACCCGTACTATGTGGGGAGGAAGCAGATATGGAGGGGAAAGGATTGTTAGTAATGGAGTCTAACAGCTCCATTGCTAACAATATACCCTATCTGAGACAGCTCCTATTACCAGCAAAATGAATTGTATTTTTTCTTTTTATTGTTGGTTTTTTTTTTTTTTATATAAGCATATAGGACAAACGATACTAGCATTCCAATTTCATTCAACAAAATATACCACCCTGTGTAATAGGTTCATTAGTGGCAAAGCAGTGGCGCGGCGCTTGTCGTCGTTGGTTTCCGACGCGTCTCCGTGTTTCGTCACAGTTAGACATTAACAGTGCCGGACTAAGGGGGGGGCGGAAGGGGCGGCCGGATCCGGGCCAGGAACATAGTCCTGGAGGACCTTCAAATGTTTCCATTCTCCTCATCCATACCCATACTGTTTGTATGTTTATAATATACAAGCATGCAGCTCACCCAATTGTGACTACCAACCATCAAACATGAACACATGTAACACCAGAGACATTACAGATGTCCTGCTGGTCTTTAAGAACGAAATACGACAGCCTTTTGTCCCTTTATATGTATATTTTAATCTGTACTTCATGCTACTGTATTTCACTTGAATTGTTTATATGTCATTGTTTATTTTTATGTTTTTGGTGCAATAAAGAGTTAAATAAATAAATATGCTCTTGTCTTGAAGGTTACGATGTCATATCAGTGCAACAAATAGTAAATAAGTCTAATTTAAATTTCACTTGTAAGATTTTAACTAAATATACATATACACTTATACATAACAAGCATGGACTAAATAAAAAGCTAGTAAAATTACATCAACTTTTTAAACTCGGGGCTTATTTAGGTTTGCCGCCCCGGGCCTGTGACGTGCTTAGTCCGGCACTGGACATTAGCGCCCCGGTACAATAGCTAACAGCTTTGCTTTCTGTGCATCTCCAGTAAATATTTTATTTTATTCATATATCCTATAGTTTTTTTTTTAAATGAAAAAGTTTGACAAAGCAATAAACTGAGTTGTGACCGTTTTGTGTTACTATGGCACACTCACGAAAGGGAAAAATCTCTTATGTATTTTTTTTTATTAATTTTTTTATATAACTTAGAATGGCAAACAAGCTGACGGCCTACCTAATAGAAAGTGGTAACCGTCGCCTCTAGACATGAGCAGTACCATGGACATAACAGAGTATACTGTTTCGCCCATGATACCCTTCATGCGGTGCCATTCCTGAGGACTCAGGTGTTATTCCTCTGTACCCAGTCTGTCTTCTCTTTTTTTCACATATATATCTATATTTATTTGTAAGCTGTAAGTAATGGAAATAAATTATATATCTATTAATTTATTGTTAGGGAGGCAAAAAAGCAGACGATCCATCTGATGGGAAGCGGCTACCATCGCTCATGAACATTTGCCAAACGAGGGAAGTGGCTGTGGGTTGCCTGCCTTTAAAACATTTGTAGGCACGTTTTACCATATACATTTTCTGTTTACCTGTACATTGCGCTGCAATAAATAGCAACTTTTGATACTTTGTAGTTTTAACGCCTCCTTTGATGTCTTAGTTTATATTAATTTGTTGGTTTTGCACATTAGACACGGTTGTGACAGACATGCGGTTCAACAGGTAGGTAAGTTAAATTAATAAAAAAGAATACGTATATAATATTAAGTCTGCTTTTTGTAGCTAAAATTTTTTAGTAAAATGGTAAACTCTAACCAATACTCACCAGAGAGAGACTTTGTACAAAAGTCGATTGCTTGGTTACCTCTGTCCCATTCGTGTTACAACCGTGAAGCAGTTGTATTTGCATGGCTGTGTTTCGGTTTAAAGGGTGCGATATGGCGTGAATTTACTGGGTACAGAGGAATAACACCTGAGTCCTCAGGAATGGCAACGCATGGGGGGGGGTATCATGGGCGAGACAGTATACTCTGTTATGTCCATGGTACTGCTCATGTCTATAGGCGACGGTTACCACTTTCCATCAGGTGGTCCGTCAGTTTGTTTGCCATTCTAAGTTGTATAAAAAAATACTATAAATGTGAAAGTAAGTTTGTTGATTTCATGTCTAAATCACTGGATCGATTATGATAAATTTTGGTATAGAGACAAATATGATCCTGTAAACGGTTACAGATCACTTTTTCTTGCGAAAAATTTCCTGCGGGTGGGATGGGGAAGGAGTAATTTTTGTATGAAACTTTTTATTGCGTCAGCCGATTTGCTTTAAACTTTACAGAATTATTGTTTAATTCATAATTAGATGAATTAATGAAATGAATAAATATTTACTTACAAGAATATATATATATCTTTTTCAGAGTATACATAAATCTTTTTCAAACTACCTCACAAAGGAATTGAATTTATTTTTGTAACTATTTTATTTCTACGTATACCAACAACCAAAATTATTGAACAAAACCAATATTAACGCGAGCGGAGCCGCGGTTAGAAGGTAGTAAATAATAAATTAATAAAATAACAACTTTGTTGTAAGTTCTAGCTAGGTACATGCGCTTGTTAAATAACTTACTCTGAATATTTTCTGGGGCAGTTTCTTTATATTTGGTTTAGTGTCTCTGAAATCAAATTATATAATTGAACTTAAAAATAAAAGACAAATATATGAAAGGGTTTGTTAGTAATAGTAACAGGACCAGAGGGAGATTTTGTACAAAAGTCGATTGCTTGGGTACGTCTGTCCCATTCGTGTTTCTACCGTAAAGCAGTTGTGTTTGCATGCCTGTGTTTCGGTTTGAAGGGTGGGATTTGGCGTGAATTTACAGGGTACAGAGGAATAACACCTGAATCCTCAGGAATGGCAACGCATGGGGGGGTATCATGGGTGAAACAGTATACTCTGTTATATCCATAGTATTGTTCATGTCTATAGGCGACGGTTACCACTTTCCATCAGGTGGGCTGTCAGCTTGTTTGCAATTCTAAGTTGTATAAAAAAAAGGACGCCAATCCCCATTACTATACCCTATCTGGGAGAGGAATAGTATACCCATTGCCGGCAGTCTAGTATAGTGGTTAATTCCTAGTGAACTTAATCCTCGACTATCACCATTATCCTGTACTCCACTAATATATACCGATAGCTCGAGCGTACTTACAACTCCGTCTTTAATCATTTAAACATAGCAATACGGGGGAAAAAGGATTGTTGGTAATGGGGTCTAACTGACTCATTGCTAGCAATACACCCTATCATGTCGACCTCCACGCGATTCTCCCTGAACACCACCTTGGTTAATTCTAGTGGAATTCGTCACGGTGGGCTAACTGACCTACTTTCATCCTCACCTATCACTCACTCACTGGTGCCCCGCCGGTGTATAACGATAGCGCAGACGCGGTACCCATTCCATTATCATCCATAAAAAAAATACAAGTGTAATAAATAATATATATAGTTCATAAAACAGAAATTTTACAAAATAAATTAAAATATTAAGATATGTATATAAGAACCAGCCCCAAAGTGTACTTATCAAAAATCGGACAAAATCGATTGTCCTAACTAGCTATTAACACATAGTCAAAATTACTGATTCGTGAAACTCTAATATTTGAAACATATATCTACTTTACAACAAAAGCATTCGCCACGAAAGAATTTTTAAAAATTACAACTTAAAGGAGAAACACGACACCACGCGCGCGAAGCCACGATCAACAGCTAGTATACTGTATATTTTCTATACTAAATGAATGCATGACTAGGTCATGTACGTCGTACAACAATCATGTACAGTAAACTTACGCTTTCATAAAACAGTCGCAGTTCCCGGCGTCCTGGAACAAAACAACGAAAGTAGGCCACAATTCTATGTCGCGGCATATAAACACGACAATAAAATGTGCGTGCGCATACATACCTCGGAAGCCGGACTAGGTTCCGTTGGGCTTTGTTCTCTGAAAAATATAACTTTATATTATATATGTATATATACATATTTAATATTATGAATGGTGAAATACTAGGAATAAAAAATACTTTTTATTTTTGTATACAATTACACGAGGTCTCCCTTATTCCCTTTAACATAGACTATACAGAGAAGTCATACAGTGAGGTACAAAGATAAAAGGTGGTCTCTCCAAACAACAAAATGACGAGGTCCAGCAGGAAAAAGAAATGTTGGAAGGCAAAGAAAGAGATGGGCAGATGATAAAGACAGCAGAAAAAAACTGGACAAATATTGCTACAGGTAAGGAGAAGTGGAAAATATGAAGGAGGCTTTTACCCTTGGGGACCACTGAAGTGGAGAAAAAACTATAATAATAATAATACAGAGAAATGTGTTTTTTTTTGAAGATTTTTTTATACAACTTAGAATGGCATACAAGCTGACGGCCCACCTGATGGAAAGTGGTAACCGTCGCCTACTATGGACATAACAGAGTATATTGTGTCACCCGTGATACATTTTATAGTTTGCCATTTCTAAAGACTCAGATGTTATTTCTCTGTACCCAGTAAATTCACGCCATATCCCACCCTTCAAACCGAAACACAGCCATACAATCACAACTGCTTCACGGTAGAAACACGAATGGGACAGAAATGCCTAAGCAAACGACTTTTGTCCAAAGTCTCACTCTGATCAATATTTTCTTAGCTGTTAACCGTTAACTGTCCACTGCTGAACAAGGCCTTCCCCATTAAAGGGGTTTTGCCAGTAATTGCCACGCCTAGCAGGCGGATTGGCAATCGCAGTTTGGCTTTTTGTGATGTTTTGAAAGAGACGCTGGTGCCCATCCCTTCACCATAAGCTCCGCACTGCCTCTTATGACACCTACGGGAAAGGAAAGGGTGGCCTATTCTATGCCGGGAGCTACACGGTTAATTTTCTTAGCATTGGTCGATATTATAAACTAATGGCTGTCTTATTAGAACTATTTTAGTAGGAAAGGAAAGAGAAAGAAGGAAGGTTGAACTTCTAATTCTTCTAGTAATAATAGTAATCAATCTTCAAGAGTTGGGAGTCACATACTAATGGTAGCGGAATTAAACAAAATAATTCTAAACAAATAACCCGTGACCCGGATTATTTTGCAGAAGTCCATATGACTTCTGCAAAATAATCCTAGTTCAGTAAAAACTATAAACTAATCGCCAACAACAAACCCTTCGCTTTTCGCCGCTCTACTGAGGTGCAGCTGTTCGAACTCTTGGCTCCTGTTCGCCGTCTCTGGAGACTGACTGGGCACCGCACGCTTGCAGCAAACGCGGGTACTCTCAACTGAGCCTGGCGACGTATATCTCGAAGAGGAAAGGTCCAATTCCAGTGTGTCTGGGACAAGTATCGGCGCGGACACAGACTGCGTTGGATAAAATTAATATTTTTTTAGGAAACTTCTTCTAATTTCGAGCTACACAACTAAGGAATAGACCAAAATCTCAAACCGAAAAATCGCAGACTCTACAGTGGATTCTACTATCACTATTTCTATTATAAGGCTGTGTTACTACACGCAAATATACATGAAATATATAGCAAATACAACAGTAAATCAGCACATTCGTTAAAGAAACATGGATTCAAAAATTCAAAAAACAAATATTGTATTCCGCATTATAGCTTTGATAATTTTTCTTTGGTAATTTTTTTTTTTTTTATATTTGTTTCTTTGATAACAAATGTCCAATTTCACTAGAAGAACACTGTAAGAAAAATGCCAATCTAATTTCACCTTGTATTTTAATACATGATAAGAGAAAATGTTATTTTTGTGATGTGATAATAGAATGGTAACCCCACCTGTGCTATTGGTATACATCGGCACCAGTGAAGGATGATAGGTGAGGATGAAGCAATTCAGTTAGCCCATCGTGACGAATTCAACAAGAATTGTTCACGATGGATTCCAAGGGGAACCACGTGGAGGTCGACCTAATAGGGCATGTTGCTAGCAATGGGGCTGTCAAACTGCATTGCTAACAACCCCTTTCCCCCAGAAAATGTTATTAAGGGTCAAATATAAACGGGAATAGCGCGTCTTGAAGAACACAGTACTTAATACAGACTTCTATTCTTTGCCATACCTCAGGATTATAATGTTATACTTTAATATATTATTTATGTAATCATCATCATCATCATCATCATCATAACCTTTTTGTAAAATAAAATAGAATTGTAAAAGACAAATCACACACACGTTCAATGACGGCCACGTCGCTGTTATCCGGGTGTTGCTGGCAGTCCACCGTCGCGCGGTCACTCGATGGTGAGTTCAGTGCTGTGGCTGCTAGCTCTGTACCATTTGACTGTCGTAATAGTAAAATAATGTTAACATAATAGAGAACTCAAATTTAGAATACTAGTGGACGTTTATTCAAACGTTACCATCTACCCTCTGTTACATTCTTTTTTAATGCGTGATAATGGAATGGTAACCCGCCTGCGATGTCAGTATACACTGACGGAGCCCTAGTGAAGGATGATAGGTGAGGATTAGAAGGCAAGTCAGTTAGTCCACCGTGATGAATACACCTGGAATTCAGCACGATGGTTTCCAGGGGGGACCACGTGGAGGTCGACCTGACAGGGTATATTGCTAGCAATGGGTACTGGTAGTCCGCATTACTAATATGCTTTCCACCTTGTTGACTACAAAAAAAAATTAAACTCATTAAACTTTTTACCGATTTAAAAATATTAGCTTAATATCTGTATCTTACCAGAGGGAGACTTTGTACAAAAGTCGATTGTTTGGGTACCTCTGTCCCATTCGTGTTTCAACCGTGAAGCAGTTGTGTTTGCATGGCTGTGTTTCGGTTTGAAGGGTGGGATATGGCGTGAATTTACTGGGTACAGAGGAATAACACCTGAGTCTTCAGGAATGGCAACGCATGGGCCTATCATGGGCGAAACAGTATACCTGTTATGTCCATGGTACTGCTCATGTTATGTCGACGGTTACCACTTTCCATCAGGTGGGCCGTCAGCTTGTTTGCAATTCTAAGTTGTATAAAAAAAAAGGACGCCAGTCCCCATTACTGATGATCCCTGATGGAAATCAGGTGAGCCGTCAGCTTGTTTGCCATTCTAATTTGTATAAAAAAAATCTTATTTGTAACCTAGTGTTTTTTTTTAAATGGATGATAATAGAGTGGTATCCCCGCCTGAGCTAACAGTGTACGCTGGCGGGACACCAGTGAAGGATGATAGGTAAGAATGAAAAGGCAGGTCAGTTGGCCTATCGTGATTAATTCACTTGGAATATAACACGATAGTTTCCATAGAGAACCGCGTGGAGGTCGACTTGACAGGGTGTATTATTAACAATGGGGCCACTAATCCCCATTTTTAACAATCCATTATCCCCCCTTGTTCCTATAAAATATAGTACTTGTGTTAGTAATTACATTAACAACGTAACGTGACATTGGTCCAAACACGAAACAATAATTAGATTATGAACAAATATGAAAAATTTGAAACTTACTCGAAAAAAACTTTTAATTTGTAATCATAAAATATTTTCACCGTTATTGCCACCACTCGGTTCTTTCTTCTTTACATTTTTAATCTGTCAAATTACTCAGAAACCCTTTTAGCAAATAGATAAATTAAATATATAATACATAAAATAAATAGAAGTTCGTATAAGTCAATAATAATTTTAAATTTATAAAAACAAACACTATTAATAGACAGAGCTTTTTTTTTATGCAACTTAGAATGGCAAACAAGCTGACGGCCCACCTGATGGAAAGTGGTAACCGTCGCCTATAGACATGAGCAGTAACATGGACATAACAGAGTATACTGTTTCGCCCATGATACCTCTCCATGCGTTGCCATTCCTGAGGACTCAGGTGTTATTCCTTTGTACCCTGTAAATCCACAGTATATACGAAGAAGAAATCTAGAAATATGGAATAGTAAACCCGTCTTCTTTATTGATTAACGATAACGTGTTACCAGTTAAGGGCGACAGGTGTAAATGAAATCAAGTCAGTCGACTCATCGTGATGAATCACCAGGAATCACGATGATGTTTAGAACCGAGAGATCTGTCTGAAATTGTTGCCAATGACGCCGCCAGCCCCCGCCACTAAAACTTCTTCCCCCTACATGCACAATTATAATGAACTAATCTTTTAATAGACACACCCAATATGCTACAATTAAGCAGAGATTGTTAATAATAAGTAAAAAGTAAAAAACTAATTAAAAATGCTTAAATAAGTATATATTATATATTATCATCTCGACCTCCTACCAAGCTTAAGGCTATTTGAACACATCAATTAAAGTAAATCAAGCAAATTTAATTAAATTATTAATGAAATTAAATTTATCGTTGAATTCGTCACGATGGACTAACTGACCTGCCTTTTCATCCTCATCTATCATCTCTCACTGGTGCCCCGCCAGTGTATACCGATAGCGCAGGCGGAGTTACCATGCCATTTTCACCCATTAAAAAAAATAGGTACCTACTCCATTTTCTTTTCCAACTCTATTCCCCCAGGTAGAAGAAAAACGAATTAAAACTTTTTATCTTCCATAATATATTTCAAATTAAACAAAATAACTCACAAATCAGGTTTCAATCAGGTTTTATGGACATATCATCGTCCGAACCTTCTAACTTCAGGCTATGAACATCGCTGGGGCACAGCATCGGGGGTAATTCGAGGGTCGAGTCAACCGGACAGCAATTCCTCCGCGGTTGTTGACTGACACACTCTATCATCACGGATTCATATGTGGACAAGGTTGAACTGCGGCCGAAATCATGATCACCGCTTACGTAGTCTTTCAGAGGTCCTGATGTATTTATATCTGAGAGTTCCTTTAACTAGAAAGAAATTATATCATTGAGTAATTTTCTCCGAAATTTCCAAATAAAAAATGTTACTTAATCTAGATTTGACCATCCCCATTCACTAGAGGGAGACTTTATACAACAGTCGTTTGCTTGGGCACCTCTGCCCATTCGTTTGAATTCATCATGATGGACTAACTGGCCTGTTTTCATTCTCATCTATCACCCTTCACTGGTGCTCCGCCAGCGTATCCCGTTAGCGCAGGCGGGGTTACCATACCATTTTCACCCATTAAAAAAAATATATCATACTCATGTTTAAATTAGTGGAAAACCAATGGCTGGACTTAGTGTCCAAGGAACTGGATCATAGAATAGAATAGAAAATCATTTATTCAAATAAACTTACATTGAAGCACTTTTGAATAGTCATTACATTTTTTTAATCTACCGCTCATTCGGAAAGCTGTCTCATCACAAGAAGAACGAGCAATAAACTTGCGTGTTGCTCTTTTAAATAATTTTATTTTTTTAAATAATTTTATTATGATTAATAGACATTCATGGTAGTTTGTATAAAGAAGTAGCAACCTATTCTCACCTTAGCTTTAGCCTTTCGCAGTTGGCGACGCATCTCCTTTATGACGTCGTCCTTGAACTGCACCTCGGTGGAGACGGCGAGACACTGCTCGTGCAGGGCGGCGCACACGCCACGCATCGACTCCATCTCCTTCTTGAATGCCACGTTCATTTTTCGTAACGTACGTACAGTCTCGCAACTAGACTGTGAACATTGTAACCTAGCGGTTACTGATTGTAAAAAAAAAACTGGCCAATTGCGAATTGGACTCGTGCGTTGACGGATCCGTATAAATTATAATTGAAACAAAATGTTTTTATAATGTAACTACATTTTATTTACATTTTCACCTTTACTTATGCTGTACGACATTGCTTCTTACCAAGTTTCATGGGTTTAAGTTAATGGGAAGTACCTAATGAAGTTACATTCCGGACAAATTGATAACAAAGTGATCCCATAAGGGTTCTATTTTTCTTTTTGAGGTACGGAGCCCTAAAAACTAAATACGCAATCAGAGAGAAAAAACAGCACTGAGAATTACTGAGACAACTGCATTTTGTGATAATTTAAAATCATTCCCATCCAGTGACGTGTTGTTACCGATCTACCTTTTATTTGCCGACAGAGACCTAAGGGTAGATAAGATATAGTAATATCTATTTATTCTATTTACAATATCTAAAAAATACGTTTCCAATAACGAATATGTCAAAAGTATGTTATCCAAAAAATAATATAAGATAACGGACTTTTAACATATTCGAAAACAGATATCCGAACGATGTGAAAGATATCGAAATAGGTGATGACCTTTTATCGGCATCAATGTCCATAAAAACCCAATAAATAGATATTTAGATATCAGATCAGTATCCATATTACCTACTTGTCAGTGAATAACCAATTCTCGCTGACACTCCCAACAGAGAACGTTATACGAAGATCTTTAAATAACGAAAGTATTATTATAAAGTAAATAAGTCTAAAGCCACTTTTAGATCCAACGGAGCGCATAGTAACATTTTTATTCAAATTTCGATTTTCTTTAATTCTATTATAATCATCTGTCTGCCCTTATCGCAATTATTTGGGGTCGGTTTTTTATTCTATAACTCTATTATAGCATAAAAGTTAAACTTTAGTTGTAACAGAAAACTAGACGTGAAAAGATTTTGAGTTAAAAAAAGTATATAAATCTCGGCATTTATTCGTCACCTTCAGCAGTGAGATTGCAGAAGGATCTTAGTCGAGTAAAGTCTACAAAAATTGGGGGGAGCGGGGGGGATTTCTTCACAGTGGTAAATCTTTATATATTTTTCGGTAAGTTTATATATGATCGAACTTTAGACACTCTTATAATTGATATAAGCTTATTGAAAGTGTACAAACATATACCTTCAGCTTGGCCTCCATCTTAACTATACGGTCTTGGTAGCTTGCCTGATCGTCTTCTAATTTAGCACTATAATCCTTTACAGGTTCCCAATCGCCACACTACAAGCAAATCCAGCGCAACCAGTAAAACAATACACATTAGACATGTAACAGAAAGGTATAAGTAATCAAGAATTTTGTAATAATTATAAACTATAGTGTTTGGACCAATGCACGTGATAATTAGAAAAAAAAAAAATCAAAAAATACTAATTTACATATTAATAATTCCCTTATTTGCACTATTGCATAATGCGTAAATTCTAACACAATATTTATATTCACAATTTTCTCACCTCATTCCCGGTACAACACATTGCAGCCGTGACTTCGGCGTCTTTTTTTAATACCTCTCTGAAACATGAAAGGTCTTTGAAATTATAGTCCTATCTGTATGTATGGTTGTTGTCTAAAGTACTTCATATTCATCTTCATCACATCAGCCTTTACCAGAGGGAGACTTTGTACAAAAGTCGATTGCTTGGGTACCTCTGTCCCATTCGTGTTTTTACCGTGAAGCAGTTGTGTTTGCATGGCTGTGTTTCGGGTTGAAGGGTGGGCGTATATAGCGCGATTTTACTGGGTACACAGAAATAACACCTGAGTCCTCAGGAATGGCAACGCGTGGGGAGTATCATGGGCGAAACAGTGTACTCTGTTATGTCCATGGTACTGCTCATGTCTATAGGCGACGGTTACCACTTTCCATCAGGTGGGCCGTCAGCTTGTTTGCCATTCTAAGTTGTATAAAAAAAAAAGCCTTTAACTGTCCACTGCTGAACATAAGCCTCCCCAAAGAGCTCCCCAAGCTGCCACGCTTGACAGGCAGATTGGAAGTTAGGCTTTGGAGATGTTTAAAGAGGTGCTTCCAAGTGCAAGAAAGGGGTGGACATCATTATATAAACATCACCAACTAATTGTCATCATACATACGGACTACTGGCATCTCGGAGCGCCATCTCGCTCCTTAGGTTGATAATAGTGCGTTCATACTGCTGGATGTCCTTGTTTAGTCTCTGTATCTCCCTATAAAGAAATACTTACTGGTAAAGCATTAGACATGATAGAAGTATCATGCCTAATGGCATCACCCTATGATACCAGAAGAATCTAGGCCAAATTTGTTATATACTAAGGCCTTTAACGTGGTACAATCGTGCATACTAACTACTAATGTATACTCACGGGTGTTAGTTCTGCGGACTACCAGACCTACTGATAACAATATACCTTGCCAGATCAACCTCCACGTGGTCCTCCCTGGAAATTATCGTGCTGAATTCCAGGTGCCTTTATCGCGATAGGCTAACTGACCTGCCTTTTCATTCTCACCTATCACCCCTCACTGGTGCCCCGCCAGTGGATACCATTGGCACAGACGGGATTACCATTTCATTATCATCCATTAAATACCAATTGGGGGGAATTAGGAATTGTTAAATATACTCTATAAGGTCAACTTCTACGCGATGCCTTCTAGAAATTAGCATGAATAATTCAGTCAGTGTATACCGATAGCGCAGAAAGGTATTATAGTGGCGATTTGATTCTATTCTGACGAGCATTATTTATTCATGTTCCTTCAGCCGCATCGAATACGCTACGAACGAGTGACCTTTCAAAATTTCAAGTGGATCAACGTAACGGCTCTTTCGTCAAAATTTGTATTTTATAACTATTCGCAATTAAAATCAATTAATTCAAGCCTGTTTATATGAAATTGATCCTTTAACGATCTGTTGAAGACATCAGCATGTACCATCTGGTACGTGCTGATGTCTTCAACAGGTTCTGACGAGAACTGGTCAAAACTGATAAACAACAATCATTTGTTGATTGATTTATTGACTGTTTGATTGATTGATCGATTGATCGATTGACTGTTTGATTGATTGATCGATTGACTGTTTGATCGATTGACTGTTTGATCGATTGATAATTTGATCGATTGACTGTTTGATCGATTGACTGTTTGATTGATTGATCGATTGATCGATTGACTATTTGATTGATTGATCGATTGACTGTTTGATTGAAAGATCGATTGACTGTTTGATCGATTGACTGTTTGATCGATTGATAATTTGATCGATTGACTGTTTGATCAATTGACTGTTTGATTGATTGATTGATTGATTGATTGATCGATTGATCGATTGACTGTTTGATCGATTGACTGTTTGATTGGTTGATCGATTGATCGATTGACTGTTTGATCGATTGACTGTTTGATTGATTGATCGATTGACTGTTTGATCGGTTGATAGTTTAATCGATTGACTGTTTGATTGATTGATCGATTGATTGGTCAATTGATTGATCGAATGATTAATTGAATACCTTTCGAGAGACAATAAAATCAAATTAATCTATTATCTTCATTTACCAATAATAATATTACAATGATATTTGATTTCTATTCCTCAGAAATGGCAACGCATGAATGGTATCAGGAGTAACTCGGTACTATAGACATGAATAGTACCTGTTGAGTAGCTGACGGTCCACCTGATGGAAAGAGGTAGCTTTACATCAGGTGGGCTCTCACCTTGCTTGCTGTTCTAAGTTGTATAATAAAAATTATACCTGTCTTTTGCTATGTTTTCTTTTTGAAGGGAATCGTTTAATATCTTTAGTTCGCTCCAGTCAGCGCACACCTTTCTCTTCTTGTCTCGCTGTAATCAAATAACATATACAGGATACAATAACAAATAGCTATAAAAAGTAATTAGAAAACATAGACATATATGAATATTGTATCGTACATTATTCTTTATTTAGATTGCAAGCCTATTATTTTTAAAGTTTATTAATACGTAGAATAATGGAGTGATGTTATTGGCATAGAAATATTGTTTTATGGTATATGTTCAGTAATAATTAGTATTAAACCATAAATTATTATCCTATAAGTATATTTATTTATTGATAGATAAATTATGTAACATAAGAATTACATTTATAGACTTAGAACTAGAAACATCTATGGGTTAAGACACGACCCTTAAATGATTTTTATGCAACATAATTAAAGCTGATAGAATTATTCTCTGTCTTAATAAATCACAGTTAATTATAATAAATAATAAATATAATAAATAATAGCAATAAATAAATGAATAAATAAAATTATTTAAATACCTACTGCATAATACTTTTAGGTGATTATGTTGCCCAAAATTATTTACAGTAGTTTAAATAATTTTAACACGCGATACAATAAAAATAAATAAAAACACTTTATATTTTTATATTAAAATGTATAATAAATTATAAAATAAAAGTAAACAAATGAACAAAACAAAATTATAAAAACTTCAAATGTCGGTTAGCTTTAACTTTGTTCAATGTATTGAATTTGTTTGAATTTTCTTTCAGGTCTCCTTGTTCCGATTTCTTCTGTCGCCTGTAATTCAACAATAATAAAATGTTATAATATAAATACATACAATCACAATAGAAATAAAATATTTCCTACAAAAAATAATTTAACACTTAGTAACTTTCGATGAAAATACCAACGTAAACTTTACTACAATATAAAGAAAAAATCTTTTATCAAGTTTATTAAGACTCCGTTGTGAAATTTTACTTTCCGGGGCTAAAATTTTCCTTATATGTAGATAAATCTTTGGAGAAGAAATTGTTAGTAATGCATCTAATGGCCTATTGCCAGCGAATATACGGTATACCGCTGGCAATCAGTCTAAATTCCATGTGATCCTTTCTGGAAACCATCATTATTAATTGCAGGAGAGTTCATCACGATGGGCCAACTGACCTGATTAATCAATTATTACTCACAGATAATAGGAATATGCCTTGAATAGGCCCAATTTTTAATATATATACGACGAAATAAACTCACCAATCAACGGTTCCAAATATATCAGACTCGGTGACTTCAAAGAAGTGGATTCCATCCAGTGTGCAGTAGTCGAACTCTCGCAGTCGACGTAGCACCTCGACGAGTCCTCTGAGATCCGAGTCCTTGCGTGCGATTCGTCGCCACAACGCCGCTATCTCCGCTCGCAACTCACACAACATCTGACCGAACGGCATTCATAATTTCGTTATTATTCCACGAGTATTAATTTAATTTAGAATTTAGTTCATTAGTGATTGAAATTTGTCGTGAGGCAGTTGGTATGCGAGTCGAAGAGAGTATAGCGACTTTATGCATTCTTTTATTTTCGCAAACATGTCATTATTGCGATCAGATATTTGAGATAAATCATTTAACAGTTTCCTCTTGTCGGTGCAAATAAATCATGCATTCTCTTCCAGCCAGCTCTATCCCAAGCCATATATTTGACTTCCCTATACGACATGACACCTAGCGTTTCCTTTATCTGTCCCATGTAGTTATTTCTCGGTCTTCCCTCTTCTCTTTTGCCCTCAATTTTTCCTAATAAACCATTTACAATAATTGACAAATTTTGTATCGATATTTTTCGTCGAATTATTAAACTGATTAACGATATACTTATATTATATAAGTTATATTTATTTAATTTTTAACCTAAGTGAACAAAATATTAATATGAATTATATTTCTTGAATAATTTTATACCAAATGCATTGCCCGCGGATTGCATTTATTACCAATCATCAGGTGCTGAAAGGCGCACGGACAACGCACACGCGTTCGGTGTGATTCGACCTTAATATTTTATTTTAAGAATTATGATGGAATGAAGATGGAAGTAGTTAAAGTTATTATTGGAAAGGTTTCAGTAATCAATCCTAAATATTATATTACATATTCAAAGGAGACATGTCATAACACATTTAAGATAATCAGACAAATAGGTACACAAAATTAACTCGACTATTATATAAGTATTTATTTACACCATACTATTGTAGTACTTTGACGTTAATTTATTAATATTTTTTTTCTTTTATACAATTTAGAATGGCAAACAAGCTGACGGCCCACCTGATGGAAAGTGGTAACCGTCGCCTATACACATGAGCAGTACCATGGACATAATAGAGTATACTGCTTCGCCCATGATACCCCCCATGCGTTGCCATTCCTGAGGACTCAGTTATTCCTCTGTACCCAGTAAATTCACGCCATATCCCACCCTTCAAACCGAAACACAGCCATGCAAACACAACTATTTCACGGTTGAAACACGAATAGGACAGAGGTACCCAAGCAATCGACTTTTGTACAAAGTCTCCCTCTGGTAAAATAAAATCGGACGCCTGGAGGCCAATTTAAAAGATTGGAAATAAATTAATTTGCTAAAATAGTCTAGCCGAAAATCGGGACCTCAGGATCAAAATACCAAAGAGCAATAATCTCTGACACAAGAAATGTAACACATTAATTCTATCTTTAATAACAACAACTCAGGAGTGGTGTCCGGACGGCATAATATACCATATAACTGTGATATCGGAGTTATTATTCGTGCAGACATATAATTCGAGACAAATTACCTCAGAATGTCTACGACGCTCAAGCAGTAGTTGCGTGGTCGCCTCCGACTCCAAGTCCTCGACGGTACGCACCAGCAGCGTGTTCTGGCCGACGAGGTCGCTCACCCACGACCTCAGCACCTCCACTTGCATCTACCCATCCATAGCAATACAGTAATTTTTGATAATTTTAGAGAAAGATATCTCCTTGCTAACTTGTAAGCATCATGGCCTAGATACCTTAATACATACATCAACATCGTCGAGGGATATTTTGAATTTTTCAATTTACTAAAATAAAAATATAAATAACATGCAACATGTATATATTTTTGAAAAGCTCATTTGACAGACTACACTTCAAAATAAAATAAAGTCATATTTTTTGCATAATTTAAGTTTTATTTAAGTATTTTTTTATTTACTTAAAATAGCAAACAAGCTGACGGCCCACCTGATGGAAAGTGGTAACCGTCGCCTATAGACATGAGCAGTTCCATGGACATAACAGAGTATACTGTTTCGCCCATGATACCCCCCATGCGTTGCCATTCCTGAAGACTCAGGTGTTATTCCTCTGTACCCTGTAAATTCACGCCATATCCCATCGTTCAAACCGAAACACAGCCATGCAAACACAACTGTTTTACGGTTAAAACACGAATGGGACAAAGGTACCCAAGCGATCGACTTTTGTACAAAATCTCCCTCTGGTGATTATACTATTATATAGTATTATACTATTCTATTCCGGGACCTACACGGCTTTTATATTTTACATAATATATATTAAAAAATGTTTACTCGCCTGCAACTTATTAGCTCCGCCGACTCTGTCTATGATCTGCATCCTCTCCTCGTATGCCCTCTGTACCTCCTTCAATATAGCCAAAGAAGGGCCGCCCTTGCACCCGCACACCTCCCGCCCTGCCTCGCATTCCACTACGTTCGAATCCATCGCAAATAAAACTTATATACAATATAATATATGTACATATATTCAAACCATTTCACTTTTTATATTAGAACGTGCTTATTTTGATGTATTGAATGTGGCTGACATTATTCGGTGTCAATCTAACATGCAACCTTCGTAAATGCTTTGGTGAGCGAGGTGTGTTCACGTGAGGTTGTGTGTTCCCTCGACAATAGGTCACACAATCCTCAGAATTTCGTGAAATATTCTTGTAAAATAAAAAAAAAATAAAAAAAACCTTCGTAAATGGAACTATATTACCATTCTTCTAGTCATAGACTTTTTGGCCGCAACAGAATATCAGTGCTTTGCTCTTTCGAGGACGGAGCAATAAACTGAGTTGTGACCATTTTGTATTGCTATGGCACACGCACAAACGAAAAATTGTATTTGGCTTTGTTGAAGTAGGTTTTATGTGTTATGTTAGTCTATGGAGCTCACGCGTTGATAGGTTACCTTTTTACTGTTACTCTCAATCTAAAGTTAAATAAAATATAATATACTATATAGATTTTCCCTTTATTTTAATTTCATCAGGTTATGGGCCCAGCAAACCTAAAATAGTAAAATAATGCAGGCTCCAACTATAAGTTACATCACATCATTATGGATCGTGGGCATTCTGCAAATGTTTTTGATTGATATTTGTGATTTTTTTGAAGATTTTATACCGGATAACGCAGAAAAAAAAATATCAAAAATTTGTTTAATGATAGCTGAATATCTATATCCACTTGTGAAAAATGCTAAAACGGCAAGGAGACCTATTTTTGAAAAGCATACGCTGATAGTGGTTTATTGACGCCTCACACTACACTTTTCAAAAATGAATGACTTTTCGGGAATAGAATACGTCATAGGCGCTACAATCTATAAACCAGAAACTTGATGATGAATTCGTCGCTATAATTATTAGCAGTTAAGAATCATATAATTTTTTTCTGCTAGTTCTATAAAAAGCGGTTATTTCTGCTCTTTTTAAAGAAGGACAGCGGCAGCAGTCGAAGTCATCGGGCGATAATTTGGAGAACTCAGTACTAGTGTCTAATAGTAGTGCAAGTTCTAATAATCATAGTAGTAATCAACCTCGTAAAAAACAAATTATCTGTCATTTTTGTAAGAAAAAAGGTCATTTTAAATGGCAATGTAAAAAATTTATCAACAAATGTAACGTAGATAGTAACAAAGTAGGTTTAGTTACTGATATTGTTATGGGTAATAATGAGAGATTATTTTCAGCTAACAAATCTAGTAATATGTGGGTTGTCGATTCTGGTGCTACATCTCACATGACCTCAATTAAATCTCTCCTTGACCAACCGAAACATATTTCGAAGGTTATAACAACTGCTGATGATCATAAAATAATTTCCGAAAGTCAAGGAAAGATCAAGGTAAAATTGAATCATGAAAATCGTAACACTAAGGTAGATTTTGAAAACGTTTTATGCGTACCCAACCTCGTTACTAATATATTGTCGGTAAGTAAAATGACAGAGAATAATTATACGGTAGTATTTGACAAAAATTATTGCACGTTTTATGATAATAATAGTGTTTCCATATCAGGAGTTCCTTTAATTCAAGCGAGTTTAAAGAAGGGGTTATATATTCTAGGACCTGAGCAAATAAAGACACGTAAGGATTGTGATATTTCAACATCATTTACGGCTGCAGCTAGCAATTTTGTTAGTTTTGGTGAAGCTGATATAAATGATAATAATTTAGTATTGTGGCATAGGAGGTTAGGCCACCTGTCATATCCTCAAATGAAGATGCAACAAAAGATGGTAACAGGCTTATCTCTAAAGGGAAAACCATCAAAGCATTTTTGTGTAGCTTGTTGTCAAGGAAAGGGACAGAGAAAGAAGTTTAATAAAAGAAAACATAAGCGTGCACGTGATATTTTAGAATTAGTACATACTGATCTAATCGGTCCTCTTGATCCATCCTGGGGAGGAGCGAAATATTGTCTAGTTCTAGTAGATGATTTTAGTAGGAAGGTATTCGGGTATCTATTATCATCTAAGACTGAAGTATTTTCTAAATTTTGTTCGTTTGTTGCTTTTGTCGAGAATCAGACTGGTAAGAAAATAAAGCGACTTCGTAGCGACAATGGTACAGAATATACGAATAAAGAATTTCAAAATTATTTAGAACGTCGCGGTATTAAACACGAGAGAACTGTACCTCACACACCAGAACAGAACGGTGTAGCGGAACGAACCAATAGGACGATAGTTGAAAAGGCTAGGTGCATGTTACATGATAATAATCTTGATCAGAGATTTTGGGGTGAAGCTTTGAATTGTGCTATATATTTAAAGAACAGATCACCCACTATGGCTCTTTCAAATAAAGTTCCTGAAGAAGTTTGGACAGGTAAGAAAGTAGATCTCTCTCATCTTAGAGTATTTGGATCATCTGCACAAGTCCTTATAAAAGATGGTAGTAGAAAGAAGATGGATTCAAAGACAGTAGAGATGACAATGATTGGATATAGTGATATGGGTTATAAATTCGTAAACTTGGCCAACCCAAAGCGATTTATAGTTGCTCGTGATGCGATTTTTAATGAAATAATAACAGAGAGTTATATAGATCGAGAAAATAATAATCCTTTTAAATTTGGTTCAATAACATCAGATGTAGTGGCGGTTCCATGTGAAAATAAAAGACTTCGAAATCTTGAAAATATAAATGTGCCTATTGATATTACGAAGGTCACACAACAACTACACACAGAACCTGTACGCCAAGATGTTTCAAGCACAACAGACGTGGATGAAGTATTTCATGATTCTATTTGTACTGAACCAGGTGAAATTATGGTTGACTCTACAGAATCAGCTGAAAGAGGTATAAATGATCGAAATGGTATACAAGAGCTAGTGACTCAAGAAAGAAGGTATCCATTAAGAGATAGACGTTTGATTAGAGATCCAGATATGGTCTATAACTTTTATATGTCTGACGGTGCTGACCCTGTGTCTGTAAGTTGGAAAAAGGGGAAACCAACGAGATTCCCAACTATCAAGAAATTATAGGTTCTTTAATGTATCTGTCATGTGCTACAAGACCAGATATTAGTTTTGGTGAGCTACTTAAGTAAATTTTGTTCTTGTGCTGGATCATCACACATGTCTGCCGTAAAGAGACTATTAAAGTATCTTAAGGGTACCATAGATGCGAGGCTATGCAGATGCTGACTGGGATGCTAATGCTGATGGACATTCGTTTACTGGCTACACGTTAATTTATGCAGGTGGGACAATTTCATGGCAGGCTTGTAAACAACGGTGTGTAGCACTAAGTACTGCAGAGGCTGAATACATTGCGATCTGTGAAGCAGCTAAAGACGTTATGTTTATTAAAGGTCTATATGGAGAGTTAACTGGTCATGTAGGATGTGTAACTTTTTTTTTTTTTTTTTTTTTTTTTTTTTTTTTTTTTTTTATAGAACTTAGAATGGCAAACAAGCTGACGGCCCACCTGATGGAAAGTGGTAACCGTCGCCTATAGACATGAGCAGTACCATGGACATAACAAAGTATACTGTTTCGCCCATGATACCCCCCATGCGTTGCCATTCCTGAGGACTCAGGTGTTATTCCTCTGTACCCAGTAAATTCACGCCATATCCCACCCTTCAAACCGAAACACAGCTATGCAAACACAACTGCTTCACGGTTGAAACACGAATGGGACAGAGGTACCCAAGCAATCGACTTTTGTACAAAGTCTCCCTCTGGTAAATACTATTTTTAGTGACAGTCAAAGTGCCAGATCATTGACATATTCCCCGGTAATTGGTAAACGGTCTAAACACATAAATATTAAGTTTCATTATGTTAGAGAGTTAGCCGAAGGTAAGGACATTAAAGTTGAATATTGCGATACAGGCTCTATGCCTGCTGATGTTCTGACTAAATCCCTTGGTGCTATTAAACACAGTTATTGTGTGCAACGCATGGGACTCCAGTGGGGGTGTTGAAGTAGGTTTTATGTGTTATGTTAGTCTATGGAGCTCACGCGTTGATAGGTTACCTTTTTACTGTTACTCTCAATCTAAAGTTAAATAAAATATAATATACTATATAGATTTTCCCTTTATTTTAATTTCATCAGGCTTTATGTATATATATATATATATATATATATATATATATATATATATATATATATATATATATATATATATATATAATAATTTATGTTATCTCGCCTTTTTTGTATATTAGTATATGTTGTAATTTGTGTGCTGTAAGTAAGTAATGCAAATTAATTATCTATCTATCTATCTACAGTCTTATCCAATTAAACTTAATGAAGTGGTATCCGAGATTTATCAAATTTATTACAAAAACACTCTCGAAATTATGTAAAAACAAAATGATCAGATAATCTATTTTTGACTTATACTAATTATTGAATATCAACACTTTTATAGTTGGATCAATAATTTTCATGTCATAACTACTGGTTACTAAGAATCCTATTGCTAGCAATATACCCAACCAGGTCGACCTCTTCGCAGTTCTCCCTGGAAACTATCATGGTTAATTCCTGATGGATTCATCATGATGGGCTAACTGGCCTGTTTTCATTCTCATCTATCACCCTTCACTGGTGCCCCGCCAGCGTATTCCGCTAGCGCAGACGGGGTTACCATTCCATTTTCACACATAAAAAAAAAACTCCAATGTGCATAACGTGTCGTGGAAGGAACTGTATATTCAGCCCAGCTCATCAATCCAGCTTATAAGTTCAGCTCAAGGAGTTTACTCCTACTCAGCTCATCCGCTCATCTCAGCCACATCCACACCATAATGGGTGATGACCTTTTTCTCCGCCAGCAATGTCCACAGAAACCCAATATATAGGCATCGGGGCGATACCGATTGTGTAATTGGACACGAATTCTATAATAAAAACCGCTCCCGATGACCGCTCTTGCACATTACAATTCTTATTAAAATGTATAAGTATTGTCTCTGGTTCTATTGAGATTGTCTATGCCAGATAAGGCCGAGTTACGTTATTTTTACAATTCTTATTAAAACGTATAAGTATTGTATCTGGTTCTTTTGACATTGTCTATGGCAGACAAAGCCAGCTTACATTATTTTTACGATTCTTATTAAAATGTATAAGTATTGTCTCTGGTTCTATTGACATTGTCTATGCCAGACAAAGCTACCTTACATTATTTTTACAATTCTTATTAAAACGTATAAGTACTGTCTCTGGTTCTATTGACATTGTCTATGCCAGACAAAGCTACCTTACATTATTTTTACAATTCTTATTAAAACGTTAAAGTATTGTCTCTGGTTCTATTGACATTGTCTATGCCAGACAAAGCTACCTTACATTATTTTTACAATTCTTATTAAAATGTATAAGTACTGTCTCTGGTTCTATTGACATTGTCTATGCCAGACAAAGCTACCTTACATTATTTTTACAATTCTTATTAAAACGTATAAGTACTGTCTCTGGTTCTATTGACATTGTCTACTTACATTATTTTTACAATTCTTATTAAAACGTTAAAGTATTGTCTCTGGTTCTATTGACATTGTCTATGCCAGACAAAGCTACCTTACATTATTTTTACAATTCTTATTAAAATGTATAAGTATTGTCTCTGGTTCTATTGACATTGTCTATGCCAGATAGGGCCAGCTTACGTTATTTCTTAGGCATCATATCCGTGCCTACGCACTACAGGAAGTGACGGTGGGTAGTATTAATAAATTAAACCACTCAATTAAATATCCACATCATTTATTTAACAATTTGGCTATTGATCTTTGTAACTAACATTTATAATAACGTAGTACATTTAATACGGGAAAACAGGAGTGGCATACAGGATTACGTAGGTAATGTCAAGTATTCTATTATTTTTAGCTATAAATAAATAAGCTTCGATGTCATCCGATTCAAATGTCTAATTAGTGTCCGTTCACATAGACCGGATCGGAGAGAGTAGATTTTGGTCGCGTTTAGTTTTAGACCGTTGAAATAAGGTTTATTTTTACATTGACTTCTTTTGTCGGCTTTCGAGCATTCCCATATAACATAAGATTATGTTCCGCAAAAAAACTGACTTTAACTGTGACAAAACTAGTCATTTTAATTTAAAAACTAAACTACTAATGGGGCATCCATTAATTACGTGAGCTCAGAATAGGGGGGGAGGGTCTAATGAATTCTCATCAAATCTCATTTAAACTGAGGGGGGGGGGATAATAAAAAATCTCACGTCTACTTCAAAAAATATAAAATATTAAAGATATTACTAAAATATTAAAGATAAACGTAGACGTTTCCAGTGATTGTCTTCCTGCACTACTAGAAATCCCAGATGATATGTGTCCAATTATTTCGATTGAAAAAATACACGAGTCTCCATGGATTGAGTAAAAATTTTAAAGAAAGTGTTGTTTTTGTTTTTACTTTGAATTTTATTTAATTTAAATAAAATAATTATATACCTGAACGATTTATTATTTTCCCGAATAATAAATATAAATTAAGGTTAAAATATTTTTTGCGTCAATTTCACGTAAGGGGCGGGGGGGGGGGAGGTCAAGATAAAACTCACTAAATCTCACCTTAATCAAAAGGGGGGGGGGGGAGGAGTCTAAACTGATCGAAAAAGAGCTCACGTAATTAATGGATGCCCCCTAAACTGAATTTAATAAAATTTCTATGGATCCAATCTATAAGCAAGGTATGCTTCAGATAAAGAAATGTAAATCGATTTACGACTAACGGAGTTATGAGGTATCAAACATAAAAAAACCGAATTGGGAAATTAATTCTTTTTGAAGTGAGATATAAAATTAAACGTTATTACAATGATTTTAAAAGTCTATTTTGAACGTGATCAAAATTTGCTCTCTCCGAACCGGTCTGTGTGAACGGACACACGAATTTTGATATAGACATGTGGTTTCGTCTGGCTTTAACAATACGTGACATCGTGTACCTACTACAGGTGTAACTACAGTAATCGTTAATCATCAGGCGAGTCGTATATTAGCGTGACACTATTGTGATATATAAGAAACATTGACAATTTACGAAAATATCTTCCGAGCTATATGGTACATAAAATAGATAGATACTCTTTATTGTTTCCTCCAAATACAATCACAATAGTAAATAAATATAAACAATTACAAGAAATAATCACAATGAGAAAACAATGGGCGGCCTTATCGCTAAGAGCGATCTCTTCCAGCCAACCTTTGGATGGAGAGGAGTAATTATAAACTCTATTATTTTCCTTAATGTAGAGATATGATACATGTAATAATTTTTTTTTATACCACTGAGGTGGCAAGCAAGCATACGGCCCACCTGATGGTAAGCGGTTACCGTAGCCTATGAACGCCTGCAATACCAGATGTATTACGCGCGCGTTGCCGACCCTGAAGAAACCTCTTTACCCCCCTTTTGAAGAACCCCATGCTGTAGTTTCTTGGGAAAATCTGATGTGATTACTGCTGATTACACCCTAACATGTATGATAAATAACAATCAAATAATACACACAACTACCAAATACTAATACATATGTATAGCAATCCTTATCTTGGAATATTAGAAAAAAAAAATTTAAATTGCCTTTCAAGAAACTCCTATCTGTATTTACACACCACTTTGACAGATATTTTTTTTTTAACACTAAATATATTTACAAAAACATATTCAAAGTAAAAACAAGTTTTGTATTTATTTCAAAATAAAGGCAAAATTAATATCGGCGTTTAAAATGAGCACAACATACAAACATGTCTATTCTAAGTGTGTACACATGAAAAACTATTTTTTTTGTTTTTAATTATAGCCCAATCGGGGTTCCGATGATTTTGCCAGTGTCAAGAAAAACAATCTTACTACAATTTTTTTTTTTTTGCAAGACATATTCAAGTCGTATTAGATAGTATATACTTACAACTAACAACTTTTTTAAGTGCATTTATTAACTTTTTTTTATTTACCTCAACCATTTTTCAACGACCTTTCTGTGACCAAGTTGTCCAGTTTTATGAATAATATCGACGGTTTTTGAACTGTTATCCCTGTGCTATGCTATAAAAAGTTTTCATCTGCCCCCCTTAACTACATTCGATACGAAACCGATGATTATTTACAATATTCTTTACTTTATAACTAGATACAGCCACAAATGAGTGAGGACTCCGCGTGCAGTCTTAGAGGGCATATATGTTAGTACAACACACTATATAAAAAAAAAAAACAAAAAACATTTGCTTAATATATTATATATCAATCAATAGGCTTTAAACAACGATCACAATAACCTGAAGATGCTTCATTTAAAGAAACATATCGCAACATGTGCGTGGACTGAATAATGGTCGGAGATCGATGACTAATAGTACTCGTAATGAGAGCGTGAACTGCATATAGAATTTAAACATTGTTTTATACAAAACTAGTGTATTTTCACATATATATTAGCAAATAATTATTTATGGACGCAGAACGACCGACCAGCGACCAGTTTTAAATACGGTCACCATCACAACAACTAATTCTATATTACGACACCAGGTGGCACCACAAGTTGGAAATAAACAATAATTAAAAAAAAAAAAACATTTGGTTGCAAGCAACAGTAAAACTTCTATTAATAATAATAGTAACTAATCCTCAAATATTAGCAGCAATCGCACGCATACTTATGGTAGTGGAATTAAACAAAACAATTCTAATCAAGTCAAAGTCACTGCTTTAGTTTTACCTTTACCCTGCACCTTATCGACCCTTTCCCTTCCACCCATACCTATTTTTACCAACAGCTACAAACTAAAGTCTCATCCCAATCATCTAGACGAGTGGCGGTCTTCCACCGTGCGTTTTTCAAGGCACTTTCTTCCACGCACAACCATTCTTTGGAATCAACATCCAGCAGCAGTATTTCCGAACCGATACGACAACATAACCTTCAAGAAAAGAGTATATTCCTTTTTAAAAGGCCGGCAGCACACCTGCAATGCCGCTGGTGTTGTGGGCGATCATGGGCGGCGGTAGTCAGTTACCATCAAGTGAGCCGCATACTAGTTTGCCCCCTGTGTTGTAAAAAAAAAGCTAACTACATCTAAGCAATAACAATGAAAGTGTCATTAATATAACAGACGAATACTTTTAAAAGCATTTATAATATAGCCGAAAGATGAAAATTTAATTCCTTCAATTCATACATACATACATACATATCTGTCACGCCTGTCTTCCATTAGAGTAGGCAGAAACAATGAAATGGCAAATGCTTCGATTCAAACAAACCTCTTTCGCTTCTTTCACATTCATCAATCTTTTCATACACGCTCGCCGGTTACGGGTACTTTTAATTTGGCCCTTCTTCATCACGTCGCCTATTTGGTCGACATACGTCCGTCTAGGGCGGCCCCTACCGACATCTCCATTCATTCTTGCTCGATAAATCTCTTTCGTAAATTCTTCTTTCATCCATCCTCTCCAAATGACCAAACCAACGCAACATTCCTTTTTCGATTTTTGTTACTACATTGTCTTTCAGTCCACACTTCTCTCTAATCTTTCCTACAATTCCTAATCTGTAAATCTATTAGTTTCTTCAAATGAACATGTAAAGTACTTCTTCAAAATATTTTGTAATGTTCATAGAAGCATACACGTGTACGGGCGACAGTTATCACTTCCGATCAGAAGAGCTGTCAGCTAGTTTGACGTTCAAAATTGGAAAATTAATTTTTAACCTTGTAAGTGGGTAAATTTTCAAATAATCCACTCAACTTTAATATTTCAATAAATACAAATAATAACTAGTCACGCTTGCTGTGCGGTCCCGGCGTAGAATAAACAACCCCACCCTTTCCCGTGGGTGTCGTAAGAGGCGACTAATGGAGGGCGAGGGATGGGCAGCAGCGTTACTCTTGAAACATCTCTAAAAGCCTAACTGTGAATGCCAATCTGCCTGCCAAGCGTGGCAACTACTGGCAAAACTCCCCTTATGGGGAAGGCTTATCAGCAGTGGACAGGTAAAGACTGAAATGACTAAATGATGACTAGACAAAATGTACCCTAAATGTACCCTATGTGGTACTGCACACTGAGTCGACCTTGCTTTACTTACAGTAGTTTAATGTACTGCTAATACAATATGGAGTACTAGATCCCTTTGGGAGAGAAGTCTCTACAGTTAGGATAGCCCTGATGATCGCTGACCCCCCATAGAAGATGGCCAAACAATGCAGTATAGAACAAATTCAGCACCCAGTTCTTACCCTTGACATTTAAAAAGAACAAGAAATACCAACACTGTCTACATTAGACACAGCCCTGTTTTAATCAAAACAGAAATGCAAGACACATTAGATAAATGAGATGGAAATTAAACAAAAGCAGATATTTTAAATCTTTTATTTTACAGGCTTTTATTCCCGAGGAGTTGATGTCAGGCAGGTGGAAAGTCGTAAAACGAGAAGTCAAAACCTTGTAATATATGAAAAAAAATACATATTACACCAACCTGCGGCTAACTAGCAGATAAGGATAGGAAGATAAGATAGATTTTAGGAACTATTATTCTAAATATATCAGTCCCATTGTATCCTAGGGTAATAGTGAACGAGTCCGTGTGTCTTCCAGAAAGAAATAACCGCAACACAAAAACAATAGCTGTCACAGATTTATTTCGTATTAGTTTAAACTTAACAAATATCAAGTTTAGTACTATAGTTAACCCAGCACATAATACCCACAAACTAATACGCCAAAGTTTTACCCTGCACCGCCACATACCAGGTACATTTTTCTTTATTGGGGAAAAAATATCTTTCATAAAGTTAAAACAAGCAATACATATTTGCAAAATTTTATTAAAATCAATTGAGCGCTTTCGGAGATTAGCATGAAATTATATAGTAAAATGAGATTTGTTTATATTAGGACATATAATTAACTTAATCCCATCCGGCACGAAGGACCACAATAAGAACATCGCTTGATCTATAAAACACATACTGGGATAACTCACAACTCCAAACAATTTGCACTCGAATGACCTAATTAGAATTGGGCAAATACAATTGACAATCCTATCGACATAGTAAATGCTTATAAAGATATTTTTAATTCGAAGTGAGTAGCATGACTGTGTGTTGATGTTGGAAAATTAATTTCCATGTAGAAAAGTATTGAAGAAGCTACTGCATTTTTTTTATATACAACATAGAATGGCAAACAAGCTGACGTCCCACCTGATGGAAAGTGGTAACCGTCGCCTATAGACAAGAGCAGTACCATGGACATAACAGAGTATACTGTTTCGCCCATGATACCCCCCATGCGTTGCCATTCCTGAGGACTCAGGTGTTATTCCTCAGTACCCTGTAAATTCACGCCATATCCCCACACTTCAAACCGAAATACTACTAAATGCAGTTGACAATACAACTAACTTACTCAAGTAGAGTAAATTTTAACCACATCACCAGGCAGTCAATGCTTGCTGACATACGTCGTAAAATTGTAACAAAAACCCTATTACATTTAACCTTCATTTAACTATTAAAACTATGAGAAATGCCATTAATGTAAATGCATAAAAATATAAATACATAACAAAATTTCATTGAAATCAACAAAGTATTACTTAGTCAACGTTTCGTAAAATACAACGATAGCATTCTATATCTATAATAATTATATTCACAAAGGTTTGCAAGGCGATGGCGCTCAAGTACATATATATATATATATATATATATATATATATATATATATATATATATATATATATATATATGCAACTTAGAATGGCAAACAAGCTGGCAAACCACCCACGGATATATATATATATATATATATATATACCCCCCATGCGTTGCCATCCCTGAGGACTCAGGTTTTATTCCAATATATGTATATCAATAGTCATTAAGAAATATATAACATTGTTTACTTATGTTTGAATATGACAGTAAATAGATTGTTTGCCAGTCTCACGCTTCAACTCCTAACGTGTTACAGAATTTACATCGAGTCGTGCTACTACCAAACATACCTATTTCTTTTTTTTTAAAGTAAGAATCTTACAAAAGCATCATGTTATAAAATAATTTAGAACACAATAAGGGTAATAGAAAATAATGTACAGCTTACAAGTAAATAACAAGACAGAATTATGGTGGTCTCACCACCATACCAAGTAAGACTCAGCACAAGCTGTTATGGGACTCAGAACTTTTTTTTTAGTACATTTTAGTAGATTATTTAAACTTTTTTAAACATGAACAAATTATACTGTTTTACAATTGTACAATACAGACGACATAAATATTGAATAGGAAATAATACACCATCTTACATTTAAATAGAGTGTCTCCATACAAATGCTTGGATAAAAGCGTGTCAACTTTTTCATACAATTTTGCGTGATAAATAGTTATGAGTGATTCCTTTATAACTTCTATATTTATTTTGTTTCATAATTTTCGCATCTGTTTAATGCACAAGAACTTTTGGGGGAAAGGGATTGTTAGTAATGGAGACTGAGAATCCCATTGCTAGCAATATACCCAACCAGGTCGATCTCCTCACGGTTCCCCCTGAAAACTATCATGGTTAATTCCTGATGAATTCATCATGATGGGCTTATGGGCCTGTTTTCATTCTCATCTATCACCCTTCACTGGTGCTCCGCCATCGTATCCCGTTAGCGCAGGGCATACCATTTTCACTCATCCAAAAAAAAAATGCATAAAAACTCATTTAATTTATTAAATAATTAAATATAGATAAGTCAAAATACATAATGTGCATAAGTATATAGAACATTTTTTTTTTGATGGGTGAAAATGGTATGGTAACCCCGCCTGCGCTAACGGGATACGCTGGCGGAGCACCAGTGAAGTGTGATCGATGAGGATGAAAACAGGCCAGTTAGCCCATCGTGACGAATTCAACAAGAATTGTTCACGATGGTTTTCAGGGGGAACCACGTGGAGATCGACCTAATAAGGCATATTGCTATCAATGGAGCTGTCAAAGTCCATTGCTAACAACCCCTTTCCCCCCAGTATATAGAAGATTGATAAAAGAAATAAAGCTAATTGTCAAATTAGCTGACAAGAAGTTGAACCGTTTTTGAGGCTGGATGCTCTATCTATACAATCTAAGTATACGTATGTACGTCAATTATATTCTAATATAAATGTGCGTGTAATCATACATCCAATATTGTGTGCGTATGTATATTGACACGCTACTTGAAAACTGTTACATAATTCACATATATGTATACTATTGGCGTGCCTATATCAAATAAATAAGTTACTATACACAATAGAACAAATATAAACGTGATAAATATCATTTTAATTATTTCTAGTCTACATCTTGCAGCTTCTATCGGCGATTTTTTTTTTCGTAACTCTGAAAATAATATGAATTTAATATAAATATATATATAATTGTGCACATACATTAAAAATAATAAGTCTCATCTCTCAATTCATAAGTGACAAGTATGTAAACATCATAAATCATTTACGAACAGAGAAATTTAGGGTTTGTATGAGTTTATATGAAATGGATGGAAAGAAGTATCTTAAAGTTAAGAAAAATACAGAAAATAAGAAACACTGTTATTAGGAAGAAAACCAAAATAACAGATGCTCTTCAGTATAGTATGAAACAGAAGCGGAGATGGGCAGGTCATATAGTGAGGTACAAAGATAAAAGGTGGACTCTCCAAACAACAAAATGGCGAGGTCCAGCAGGAAAAAGAAATGTTGGAAGGCAAAAAAAGAGATGGGCAGATGACATAACAAAGACAGCAGGAAAAAACTGGACAAGTATTGCTACAGATAAGGAGAAGTGGAAAAAAGTTTTTTATATGTTTTTCTTTTATTCAAAATTAAAGTAAAATAGTAACGTTATTATATAATCGTGTATTCTTCATTATTATGTTGTTTTCTCACATGTAACATGTATAATTTATATTATTTTTCTTAAGAGCAATTGTATTTAACTAATGATATCATTTAAATGTAAGGTTTGTTTAGTGTATGTGTAAATAAATAAATAAATAGAAAAAAAATGTAGAAAAAAAAAGATGGAGGAGGATTTTACCCTTGGAGACAACTGAAGTGGAGAAAAAGCTATAATAATGTCAGTAAACAATTGTAATTAGTTAGTTAATAGTTATAATAATTTAATTACAAGAATAAAATAATAAATAAATAAAATTGAATATTTTGCTGTCAGTTATTATTTTAGGAATTCTGTAACATTATAAAAATGAGTTTATATAGGCATAAAACTGCTGATTTAAATGGAAATAAATGATATTGCTAGTCAGCAATAATATTTCTATATGCTACGGTTGTAACAGAACGAAAGATCGTTTAAAAATATTGTGGAAATATTAGTGTCAACACACTAGTGATAGTGGCATAACTAACACTGTATTTGTTTACGGTGTACGCACACTTACCCGCACCAAACAAGCCGAATTATTTATTTATTTATTTTACACGTCATTGCACCTAATGCTAAAATAATAAATTAAATGCAATAGTGATAGAAAAGGCGGCTTTATCGCTAAGCAATCTCTTCCAAACAAACTTTGGGTAGTGAATATTGAGTATTACATTTCTGAACTTTATTTTGGAATGCTTTATATGAAATTATATGAAACCCGCTCTACAACTCTCTCGTCAATTCCTTCCAACAATGGATTAGCCAACCAAATGAAAGAGCGAGAAGCAAGAGGGAGGTGCAAAGGTGTGATTACCACACGCGCCACGGTATTAATTACAATTGACATGAATTGGTTGAAGGTCATCAAAATTTTCAGATTTTTACTGTTCTATGCATGATTGGAGGTCAAGCTTCATCATCATATCAGCCTTTAACTGTCCACTGCTGAACATAAGCCACTGCCTTGGAGGATGTTACCTGCAGTTGCTATGCTTGGCAGGCGGATTGGCAACCGTAGTTAGGATTTAGGGATGTTTTAAGAGGGACGCCGCTGCCCATCCCTCGCACTCCCTTAGTTGCTTACGACACCCACGGAAAAGGAAGGGCTATTCTATGACGGGACTACACGACCGATGATTATGTGCACGCCAATATAATTTAAACTTACACTCGTTTAGTATAACTTACAGCAGTTAGTTACAGCAATCGAGAGGATGTCTTTTTTTTACAACACAGGGGGCAAACGAGCATGCGGCTCACCTGATGGTAAGTGACTACCGCCGCCCATGATCACCCACAACACCAGCGGCATTGCAGGTGTGCTGCCGGCCTTTTAATAAATGTCTTTAATTATTTCGAAGCAGATAAAATGTACGCGACCATCAGATATTTAATTACAGATATATTCGACGCGGGTAAGTGAGCGTTTACCTTTACTGTATCACTGCATGTTTATATACTGTGGTATCAGTTATGAGCATACCTTATAATCATATTTAAACGACTAGCGCCGTAGTCGCGGGCCGGCGGCGAGCGTACTGGGTACTCAGTAGAACTGTTTCAGCTGTTCGTACGTGATAAAGAAAATTATGTTCCACGGACCCATCCGCAGCCAGGTTGGGACGAAACCCTTGTACAGTGCTAGGAAACCCTCGTTGCGCACCGTCTGTAAGAGAAAAGTTAAAAACAAAATTAAAAAAAAAAGTTGTTACCAAGCACTGATATTTTACCATAGAGTGACGTAAACAACGCTCTTCATGTTTATAGGCTACCGTCATATCACCAGAGGGAGACTTTGTACCAAAAGTCGATTGCTTGGGTACCTCTGTCCCATTCGTGTTTCAACCGTGAAGCAGTTGTGTTTGTATGGCTGCGTTTCGGTTTGCAGGGTGGGATATGGCAGTGAATTTACAGGGTACAGAGGAATAACATCCGAGTCCTCAAGAATGGCAACGCATGGGGGGTATCATGTGCGAAACAGTATACTCTGTTATGTCTATGATACTGCTCATGTCTATAGGCGACGGTTACCACTTTCCATCAGGTGGGCCGTCAGCTTGTTTGCCATTCTAAGTTGTATAAAAAAAAGCAGTGGACAGTAAAAGGCTGCTGTGGTGATTTTATTGGTTAAATACAATACGTTGAGTGATAACACATTGTCACTGTTACTCCATCACTATATTGTTTTTTTTTTCTTTTAATATTTTTATAAGCAGTATTCTTACCTGCATAAAGCAGTCTATGGTTCCTTTGTAAATAACTTCATGCTGGCTCGCTATATGGTCCTTGACTCTCCTTTGATTCATTAACCTCGTCTGAAATAGAAATACATAATAATAATATAATTAAGGATTTAAGACGACAAGACGAGTAAAACAACGGGTCTACAATGAAATGAAATTCCGAAATTTCGTACTCAATTTCGTGTTTTTGTTTATACCAAAATCGGACCAATAAATGGAGTTTAACATTTCGTTCGTCATACATCCTATCATAAAAGTCCAAAGGAACGATATTTTAACATTTTTAATATTTCCAAACGGCATGTATTATGTTATTTTAACATCAAATTTGTGTTTCGTTTGGCTCCGAAATTTCGGAAAACATTTCATGGTAGATCCTCAGATTTAAATTTATCGAAAAAGGCCAATAATTAAAAAAAAAATAACATGAAAAAACAAAATAATGTTGCAACCTTAGATTATATAGACAGAGCATCGAGCCTCAAAAAATAGAAATATTTTTTATTTATTTATTTATTTATTTATTGGAAAACGTACAGCTGAATTACAGTCAATACATAATCAAATTTATATCTATGTTAAGCCATGAATCGTTCTCACATTTGTTAGCTAATTGTCAAATTAGATAACTCGTTTTTTCTATCAGTGTCGTATAAAGTATAAAACGGTAGACGGCAACGCCGGAAGTACCCCAGAATTGGTCCATTTATTAAAAAAAAAAAAAAAACAAAACCTTTGCTATAATGTGAAAGGATGATTTACAAAAAACTTCGTATTGGATGAAGGCAACGGCTCTTTTATAAAAAATTGTATTTTTTTAACATTTTACAAATAAAATCGAAAATTTTGTTTATTTCAAATTGATCACACTACCGTCTCTTGAAGGCTACAACACGTACCAATCAGTATTGTATATATTTATGCATAAAATGTATCTTGATGTATTATTTAATAAATAAAATGAGCGTTTACGCATCAAACATGCAGAAATTATAAGACAAAATAAATATAGAAGTTACAAACTAATCACTCATATCTATTTATCACGCAAAATTGTATGAAAAAGTTAACATGCTTTCCTCGAAGCATTTGTATGGAGACACTCTATCTATATAATGTAAAGTTGTAATATTTTTAAAATTAGAGTAAAATTAAATGTAATAATAATGATTGTAATAAAGTCGATTTGCTATGATTTTTGTGTTGATGTGAATGTGGATGTGGTTGCGGATGCGGATGTGAATGTGGATGTGGATATTAATGTGGATGCGGATATGGATGTGAATGTGGATGCGGATGGTGATGTAGATGTGGATGTGGATGTGAATGTGGATGCGGATGATGATGTGGATGCGGATATGAATGTGGATGCGGATGGTGATGTGATGTGGATGTGGATGCGGATGGTGATGTAGATGTGGATGTGAATGTGAATGCGGATGATGATGTGGATGCGGATATGAATGTGGATGCGGATGGTGATGTGGATGTGATGGTGATGTGGATGTGGAAAACACAAAATGTTGAAACAATATACCACCTCCCATAAGACTGATCGCCACTAAGTCCAGCTTCAAAATTAATTTCCAAAAATTCTTAATTGAGAGGCAAAAGTTAGACATTCCTGCAAGTTACCTCCATGTCCCATTTGTCTGCTAGTGAACTGTCATATCTGTCTGTTTACTGTATATTAATCTTTTTTTTTTTTTTTTATTGTACGTGGATAATCTGGTAGTATTATTTTATTGTTACCTTATTCCCTTTGGCCGCAACAGAATATCAGTGCTTTGCTCTTTTGAGGGCGAAGCAATAAACTGAGTTGTGGCCATTTTGTATAGCTATGGCACACTCACAAACGAAAGTTGCATTAGGTTTTATGTATTTTTTTGCCATTTATGTTATCTCGCTTTTTTTTTGTGTATGTATGTTGTAATTTGAGTGCTGTAAGTAATGCAAATAAAATTATCTATCTATCTATCTATGTGAATGTGGATGCGGATGATGATGTGGATGCAGATATGAATGTGGATGCGGATGGTGATGTGGATGTGGATGCTGATGGTGATGTGGGTGACAAACACAAAATGTTGGAACAATATTCCACCTCCCATAGATGATCGCCATAAGTCCAGCTTCAGATATGAATGTGGATGCGGATATGGATGTGAATGTAGATGCGGATATGGATGTGGATGTGAATGTGCATGCGGATATGGATGTGAATGTGAATGCGGATGGTAATGTAGATGTGGGTGTTGATGTGGATGTGGGTGCGGATGGTGATGTAGATGTGGATGTGGATTTGAACGTGGGTGCTGATGGTGATGTGGATGCGGATATTAATGTGGATGCGGATGGTGATATGGATGCGGATATTAATGTGGATGCGGATGGTGATGTGGATGCGGATCAGAATGTGGATGCGGATGGTGATGTGGATGTGGATGGTGATGTAGACGTGGATGTGAATGTGGGTGCGGGTGATGATGTGGATGCGGATATGAATGTGGATGCGGATATGGACATGAATGTGAATGCGGATGGCAATGTAGATATGGGTGTTGATATGGATGTGGATGTGGATGTGATGTAATGCGATGTATTGCGATGTGTTGCGATGTAATGTGATATAATGTATAGCGACCCGGACGACGTCGAGCGGCGTGCTGGCGACGGCGCTGCCGAGGCTGGCGAGCAGGCTGGAGGCGAGGTGGTTGGGCGGCGCGTCGCCGAGCGCGGGCAGCAGGCGGCGCTTGCAGGCGTCGTACGCGGGCAGCTCCACGGCCGCGATCACGGCCGCGCGCTGCGCCGTCGCGCCCGCGCCGCGCCACAGCCCGCGCGCGCCCTCGCGCCGCCACGTCGCCGCCGCGCACCGCGCCACGCCGCCGCGCTCCGTGCCCGTCTGCGGCCACCGCCCACCACACACCGCCCACCACACACCGGCAGTGTAGTTTCAAAAACAACACTGTTGCCCATCCCCCGACCCTAGTCGCCTCCTACGACACCCACGGAAAAGGTGGCCCGTTCTATACCGGGACCACACGATCAAATGTTCTTCCTTTTTTCGAATAGAGAGAGATACCAGAGGAAGACTTTGTACAAAAGTCGATTGCTTGAATACCTCTGTCCCAATCGTTTTTCAACCGTGAAGCAGTTGTGTTTGCATGGCTGTGTTTCGGTTTGAAAGATGGGATATGGCGTGAATTTACTGGGTACAGAGAAATAACACCTGAGTCCTCAGGAGTGGCAACACATGGGGGGTATCACGGGCGAAACAGTATACTCTGTTATGTCCATGGTACTGCTCATGTCTATAGACGACGGTTACCACTTTCCATCAGGTGGGCCGTCAGCTTATTTGCCATTCTAAGTTGTATAAAAGAAAACATTCTATGCTGTTGGCCGCAGATGGCTTTTAAAACATCACTAGATAATAAATCAAGCGAATGCAAACGGCACTCCTAACCCGCGGAAGGACTACGAGCGACCTTTCACCGTTTTCTGTCACAATAACAAACCAAATCTCTTTATACAAAAATTACCAATATTATAACAGCTTGACATATGGCAGTATGTCAAATACCTGCTAAATAAGTGATTCTCAACCACTGTGCCGCGGCACTTTTGTGTGCCGCCAAATTTTAAAAGTGTGCCGCCAAATTTTGCAAATATTTAAAATTTTTGTCATAAACTATTTACGCAGTGTGTTGTAGTAAGTAAATATTTTTTCTTTTTCTTTGTGTGCCGCCAAATTTTGAAATCGTTAAATATGTGCCGCAACAAAAAAAAAGGTTGACAATCACTGTGCTAAATAATAGGATATTAATGAGCTACAATAAAACAGTACAATGTCCGAACAGATAACGCCTAATGGGCCAGAATGATGGACTACCTAAAAGCGATTAAACAAAATCTCAGATAACTAATTTGGTTGAAGTCTCGTGTCGTATACTTCTGTTACTGAGCTACTAATTGTACAGCCGTAAACAAATTAAAAAAAAAAATACTTATAACAAGAAAATTACTGCATATTAAAATAAATAATATATTTTTACTAGATGCAGACCTTGTACAAAAAATCATCTGCTTGGATACCTCTGTTCTATTTGTGCTTCTGCCTTTAACTGCCCAGAACATAAGCATCTCTTTTGGGGGATTTTGCCAGCAGTTGCTACACTTGGCAACGGCGGATTGGCAACCGCAGTTAGGCTTTATGTTTTAAGAGGGACAGTGCTGCCCATCCCTCGCCCTTAGTCACCTTTTACGACATCCAAGGGAAAGGAAGGGGTGGCCTATTCTATGCAGGGACCACGCGACGAGCGAGATATAAGGCAATGAAATTACAAAATACAGAGGCATAACACTTTAGTCCTCAGAAATTGAAAAACATGGGAGGTATCATAGACAGTACAGTATACTGATTTTCCATGGTGCTGTTTGTGTCTATAGACAACATTTACCACTTTCCATCAGATGGGCCGTTAGCATGTTTGCCATTCGAAGTTGCATAAAAAAAAAATTCAGTAACTTTACTATTATAATATTAAAACTGTGTTGCATATTATTTGATAGTCACAAGGGTTGACAACATAAGAGTGTAGAGTGGAACATAAATATTTATATTAATAGTGGTAGCAATTACGTACTGCCAACCCTTGCTGACCAAATATTACGAGACAAACCTCAACAGTTCACCAATTTCAATGCAAAATTAAAAGTATATGTGACAGCAAGTACCTGCATTCGAACTTTTAATACATCAGTAGGATTGGCAATGGCGCTAGACAGGCCTCCAGCGAACGCTGCACAAAATGTATTGGTCAGCAGGTGCTCCTTGGTGCCACCGTCGGCTCGGTGCTTCGCTATTGCCTTCTTCATGGAATAATACGTGCCAAACTTTATAGTGCCATATGTAGCTTGCCGCAGTACTGCAGGCCATATGCTGTAATAAATTATACCTTTTTAAACAACTTTTATGTGAAACTAGTACTATAGAATTGCATTTATTTATATTAAGTACATCGTGGATATAAACTATAATGATAAAAAATTTGATTTGTCACTGGTGTTATCATCATCACATAGTTTATTTTATTTTATTTATATTTACACTTTATTGCATCATTTATAAAAAAGTAAATACAGTTAATTTTAATGAGAAGTGATACAAAAGGCGGCCTCATCGCTAAGCAATCTCTTCCAAACAACCTTTGGGTTCAGGACATTGTGAAAAAAGACAAAGAGTAAGTGGCGCACTATTATATATATATATATATATATATATATATATATATATATATATATAAAATATATATATATATATATATATATAGTATTATTTGAATATGACTTTCATATTTTAATAATGCTTTTATTATTATTCTAATTATTAATTGACAAGATGGCGCATGCATTAATTTAATGATGTTACCATAATGTATAATTTAATCAATAACACCTCAACTACATTGTTGATTGTATGGACATAATTAGTATCTTAGATAAATAATTAATTTATCTATGTATTTACATACATTTCAACAAAAATAAACCCAAACAACACACAAAAAAACATAAAAGGGCAACAAACACTGAAGTGGTTTGTGTGTACCACAATGACACAAAATGGTCACACCCTTACCCACAATACAAGGCTTTGACTCCTTCCTGCTGCGATGTCTTTATAAAGCAGTCCACCATGCCCGTATACCGTAGCTCCACATGTCTCGGATCAATCTTCTGCCCCTGAACCTGGAGTCGAGTTTTTGTTGTGTCGATTGGGAAGGTACCTATATTAATTTACATATTACTTTATTTATTTGGAAAACCTTTGGTACCTTTATATTTTGTAGCTGGAGTGAGCAGGGCTTACATTATGTACAAACATGTCTCTATTTATATGTATAGGCCAAAGAGAAATTTTATGCCTGATACAAAGGTTATATGACATGGCTCTAAACTGTGAATAGAAATAGAAACCTGATTCTTAGATAACTTTTGTGTTATTTTTAGCAAAAATTACATCTAAAAATTATATCTTGCCTTGGAGTTAACATGAATTATTTATTAGCTCAATTTAGAGCAGGGGTAGCCGACTTGACTAGACCCAAGATCTACTGTTTACTGACAAAACCCTGAGTGATCTACCAATTACATACTTTTTGAAGTCTCAAACGAATAGTTCAGTACACAATCATGTAGTATACATAAAACTGCAAATTATTTTTAGTAACTACTTATTTATATTAGTGTGAGCATTGCATCTGAGCATCTTCCGCTAGATTTTTTTTTGATGGGTAGAAATGGTATGGTAACCCCGCCTGCACTAACGGGATACGCTGGCGGAGCACCAGTGAAGCGTGATCGAAGAGAATGAAAACAGGCCAGTTAGCTCATCATGATGAATTCATCAGGAATTAACCATGATAGTTTCCAGGGAGAACCGTGAGGAGATCGACCTGGTTGGGTATATTGCTAGCAATGGGATTCTCAGTCTCCATTACTAAGATTAGATTAGCAAAGATTAGCAAAATATTGTTAGCCTTGCCATGATCGACCGGTTGACTGCCCCTGATTTAGATTATATAGCCATTTGAAAATCTCACACCTGCAGTCTGATCCTCATGTATATTATATATTATAATATTTAAGATGAGAAAAAATTATGCAAATATGTGTGCAAGTTTTCCAAACAAAGATATAGATAGGCCTTGAACATACAAACTTAACAAAAAAAATTTTAAAATTAAATTATTGTAATTTTTGTTTTCAATATTAGCACACTTGACCGAATTAATGAAATGAAATGAAATGAAATTTATTTGCTAGAAACATTGTAGAAAAGGTGGTGCATTTGTGAAGTTTATAAGATGTCCATTATGTTTCACCATTATATATGAAGTAGACTTTAGGTACTTTTAATTTATAAGATCAAATGTAAAAAATATTAAAAATGGGAAGGGGAAGGAATTGTTATAATGAAGCCTAGCTACCCTAATGGCCTCAATATAGCCAAGCTAGCCATATATATATATATATATAAAGTCCACTTGGTGGACCTCTGAATTTTCTCCCTTGGAATTCATCATGGTCACTCCATATTTATCCATCTTAATTCACTAACTTACTGATTAAAAATTATTTTGCTCCATCCAAAATCGTCAGATCCATTTTTTTTTATTAAGATAAAAAATTACACTCTCTCAAGTTGGAACAAACAATACCTAAACAGTTACAATATTTCATTAAAATTGATTTAACAATTTCACACAAATGATTAGAAACTTATAATTTAATATGACATTTTTTGTGGACCGCCCCATTTCTGAATTATAGGAGCCCAAACGTTTCAGACTTTTTTGCTATATCAAAAATTTTCTAAGTCCCAGTCCCTTGTAAAAAAAATTTTTAAATATTTTTTTCTTTTCAATAGTATCCCTATCCATACATCCCAGCTCCAACCATCCCTATGGGTATCCACTGACGGAACTAACATCATGACAAAGTGTATTTATTTATAAAGATAACAATTTAGATAAGATAAAGACTTAGATAAATTAAAAATATATGAAAACATGCACAATAATATTTACACAACAACAGATAAATTTAAATAACAAATTTCCACAATTAATTACATTATTACAAAGAGTAGTAATTAATAGATATCAAATGACAAATAACAATGAAAGGTCAAATAGTCAAAGGTCACCAACAATAACAGTTAAATTATAAGTAGATATTGCAATTACTGTAATCTGACGAAAAAATCTACTATAAATACATCAGGACAGACTCTCTTAAAATTTTTATTATAATTTGTCAATTAATTATATTAAAAGCCCTTCGAAAATAATCAAATTAAACTTGGATTTAGATTTGAGGTTAGTTTGAAATAAATTAATTAATTTTGTAACTTACCAAATTCCGCGACAATCGACGCCAAACCGCCGTAAACAAACGGTCTCCAGTCTCTATCACCCATTACATATGCACAAAAAATCACAATAAAAATATTTAAAAAATCAGCCGGTGGAGAGTTCCACGTTTAGCAAACACAACACAGCACGGTAAATCTCACGTAAATTGCGAAACTCTATAATGATAATAAAAGTAGAAGCAAGTTTTTCTATTATTTCATATCACGACATTATTTTAGAAATTAAAAACTTGTGCGATAATACTAAGACAAAAAAAAATTAGCGATCAAATAGATCAAATGAAATAAATTAGTGATGTATCGAACAGTTGAGTCAACAGATAACTCAATATTAAAACGAATAATTTATAGCTACTTTGATCCAATATAGTCAATCTTAGTCAAATATAACCAAGTTAATACTTTTTCAATAGGATGAGATTAAAACCAAATTAGTTAAGTTTTATTTCATTTTTTCAATTGAAGTAGGTTTTAAATATTTATTATAACAAGTTGACAAAGCTTAGCTAAAAAAAAAAAGGAGACTGTACAAAAGTCGTTTGCTTGAGCACATTTGTCATATTCGTGTTTCTACCGTGAAGCAGTTATGTTTGCATGGCTGTATTTCGGTTTGAAGGATAGGATATAGCAGTGAATTTACAGGGTACAGAGGAATAACATCTGAGTCCTCAAGAATGGCAACCTATTGAGGGTATCATGAAGTATACTCGGTCATGTCCATGGTACTGCTCATGTCTATAAGCGACGGTTATTACTTTCCATTAGGTGGGCTGTAAGCTTGAGTGTCATTCTAAGTGGCAAACCAAAAAGAAAAAAAAACAAAAACGGTTCCCAGAATAAAATAAAAATACAGGATTTATACAAAATAATATTAAAAAAAAATTAATTAAATAATAAAATTCAAAAGTATTAACCGAGTAAATATATGGCATTTTGGCATTTCCCTGCCCACACCTCCTCTCAAAAATTACCTTTTGTGCAACTAATGTACAAATAGAACTATTACCTAAGAAATATGTAATAGTTGTTTATACTGCGAAAATATTGATATTTATTTAATTTTTGATTATTTATTTATTTAACTCTTTATTACACCAAAAACAAAAATAAACAATGACATATAAAACAATTCAACTGAAATACAGTAGCATGAAATACAGAATACAATATACATATAAAGGTACAAAAGACAACATTTGGTTAAAGGAGAACATATAGATTATATTAGTCTTAAATCAAATTATTAATTTAAAATCGATTATCATCGTTAACTTCTTAGGTAACACTATCCAAGTTGTCAGTCTGTATTGTCAGTTTGTCAATAATGACATTTAATCTCTATAGTGATTATTAGGAAAAAGGCGGGAAACTCGAATAAGAACAAGCGGGTTTTTTAAATTTTTTTTATTAATTTATTAAAACTATCTCTATCAATTCTTATTATTGAATAAAATATTATATTTTCACTAAATTCAGCGACAGTAATATAATTAGCATTCATGGGGAAGCGCAGTTGTAGAAAAAGGAAAAAAAAAGATGACGATTCAGGTGATGTAGACCATGAACCTTGTAATGACAAGGATATATATTCGGAAGATACTTCTACTGACTCAGAATCTGAAATTGATAAGGCCGATAAGTATAAACCTTACTACGTCACAGATTATATTAGAAGATATCCCGAGGAATCCCCTGGGACAGAATTTGTTGTCTTTGTAGAATCCTCAGATAGTCAGAAAACCATTGGATCCAGAGACTTGCTCTCACTCTCCTCCTGTTTAAAACGATTTAATAAAGGGGTAACTTATCTTAGATCTATAAATAAATTCAAAATCGGAGTATACTTTCAAAAGCCAGACTTAGCCAATGCTTTTTTAAATAATAAAACTTTTTTAAATGACTACCATTTTAAGGCCAGTATTCCTGCTTCTTCAACAGAAGTTACAGGCGTTATTAGAAATGTACCTACAAATATATCTAATAAAAAAATATATACTATGATATCGAGTTCTAAGAAAATTATTGCTATTAAAAGAATTTTAAGAAAAAATACCTTGACTCATGGATATGTGTTACAGCCAACTCTAACCGTGACAATTACTTTTGCTGCATCTGTATTACCTGAATATCTGGATATTGGAGGTTGGCGCCACAATGTCACTCCATATATACCACCAGTTAAACAATGCTACCGGTGCTTGAGGTATGGACATTTAGCTAAATTCTGTAAGAATTCTGAGCGTTGCAGCATCTGCAAAGGTGAGCATAATTATAAAACTTGTACAACTGGAATGGAAAACGCTATTTGTGTACACTGCAATGGAAATCACACAAGTGTATCACCGCAATGCCCTGTTAAACAAAAGAAAATTGCTGAAAATAGATCTAAATTCAGACCTGCTTCTTTTGGAGATATACTTAGCACTGAAATATTTCCTAAACTGGGTAACAAACCTAAAAAAAATGTAGACCTTATTTCAATTCTAAATTCTGATAACAAGAGTTTATCACTTTTAATAGAAAGCATAATCAAACTTATTTCACTACATAACACAAAGAACACATCTATTAACACTAAAAGTGTTTTGAATGTGTTATATGATACTTTTGGTAATAGACCTATTTCACAAAATTCAATCGAGACCAATTAACTATCATACAGTGGAACGCTCAGAGCCTACTGAGCAATCGACATATTTTTACACAATTTTTAAATGAACATCATATTCACATTGCTCTCATCTCAGAAACTTGGCTAAAACCACATTACAAATTAAAAATTAAAGATTATTGTATAGAACGAAATGATTGTGGTAATAACCACAATGGAGTAGCGATTATTATACATAATAGTATTAGATATAAAAAACTTCACTCTTTTTTCGACAATTCTTTGCAAACTATAGCTATTAGTATTGAAGTTAATAATTCTTGGTATTCAGTTGCCAGTATTTACTGTCCTACCAATAGTACACCTAGTTTTACTAAAGCCAAATTTAAGTTCTTTTTGGAGTCTCTTCCTAAACCCACTATCATATCTGGAGATTTAAATGCACATCATACTATGTGGGGTTGTACCTCCACTAATACAAGAGGTAAAGACATTCTTGATTGTTTAGATGAATGTAATTTGGTACTATTAAATGATAAGCAAGTTACTACTGTTGGCTCTCATATTTGGAGACCCAATGGCCTTGATTTAACTATGGTATCCACATCCATATCATTAAAATGCGAGTGGTCGGTTCATGATGATCCGTTAGGAAGTTATCACCTGCCGACTTTTACTAAAATAAACACAAAGAACTCTTCATCAACTCCGTCAGGTGAACAACATGCTCCTATAGATGAAGTTAATAAACTTTTGTTAAATCGTATAAACCTACGTCTCGTTAATTGGGATCTTTATTCTGAAACTGTTAATCAATTACTTTTGGATTTCGAGTATGATGTCAATGAACCCTTAAACAATTACAATAGGTTCTGTAAAATTATTTTGACAGCTGTGGAACGTTCCGTTCCACGTAGGAACTTATCAAATAGCGGTGCAAATACTTCAAAGAGGCACAAACATATTGCAGTACCTTGGTGGAATAACAGGTGTGCGACAGCTGTCAATGATAGTAAAGCGGCTTACCTTAGGTTTAAACAAAATCCAACTCTCGATAATTACATAAATTTTAAAAGAGTTCAAGCTGTTAAAAAGTTAGTAATTAAGCAAGTAAGACAACAGGGGTGGCAGGAATTTTGTTCCAAATTTAATAGATTAACACCAATTTCCACTGTTTGGCAAAATATGAGAAAACTAAATTCAAAACATCGTCAAAATCATTTTAAAGATATATCATGGGTACAGATGGGCAAAGCACCGGGTTTAAACCCGGTGCTTTGGTAAAAACCCAATAAACACCCATAAACTCCCATAATCACCCAAAAAAATAGGTTTTTACGTATTTTTTTGAAAATATGTAAGTAATACCAATAAATTATTTTTATAAATTGTATTGATCAATTCTACAATATTAAATAAAACGTTAACTAATAATATTTCAGGAAATTTTAAAAATCTATATATAATAAAATGAAAGTAATTAATTTTCAGTGTTTTCATGTTGCAGTTGATCAACATGTTGGCCTTTTGCTTCCCGTAGATACTTTAAAATTTCTTCATAACACCTCGTTCGCACACATGGCCGTATATATTTAAATTCTTGAGCCACTAACAGTCCGAAATACTCATTTCTTTTATCCTCTTCTCCATAAATTAAGCATTTAGAACAGTTTGTTTCTTCTTTCAGTAAATTTTCTTTTACTTTATCCTCGTTTTTTTTCTTTGTTGCGACGACGCTGGGTAAATCATCTGGACACTGGGTCTCACTATCGCCAAATATATTTGGAGATCGGCTTCGGCTACGGCTTGGCAGACATTTTTTTCTTTCTACAATTTTAAATTAAATTTATTAGAATAAATGCTTCGAACACACGCGATCTAAGTACCTTTTGTGTTTATTATACCTTACCTACCTAGGTATAAAAAGAGTACTTACGTAGATTTTCTTTTATTAACTGTTTTATACGAAGATCTTGATCTCTCAAATTAGCATCCATTTTACTTCCAGTGATTATCAACTAAATTAATAATCCACAAAGTATTAAATAACGTTTTTATGAAATATTTAGCACAAAAACAATACCCTTTAAATATCGATCGTCAGTAACTGTGGCTGACTTACCTATATTCTAGCAAGCAGGACTGCCAGATGTGAAGGGGAAATCCCCAATAAATTGTTGCATGTGACTGATGATGTGAGCATGTTCGTTTCATAATAAAAATGTTGCCAGGTAACCAAAAAGTCGTATGTTTTTGTGCGAATTACGATCATAATCTTTACGATCGTACATTAAAAAATAGACAAATAATAGTATGAGTACGATTTAAATCGTATATCTGTCAACCCTGCTAGCAAGACAGCGACAAAATCACGTTGCATAACAATGTAGCCCAAGCTTATATCTTATGAAATATACGGAAGAGATACGGACTTAGAAAAAACAGAAATGTTGTTCTTTGTGGAAGTCATTGATGAAATTCTATGTATTTTAGCCCGCAAACTTTCTTCAAACAAAAACAGCGCCATCTAGTATCGAGTTCTGTAATTATCTCTTTGTTTATGGATTTGAAGTAAGACCGCCGCGCATGCAATACATTATGACTGGGGATTCCCCTATTCGTCGACGCTGAATATGAGGCGACGACAATCACTGTCAAACGTGTTCACTATTACTCTGACTCTGGTAACGTGACTTCCTGGTAACGTGTTAGGTAGGAAAAGCAGTAAAAAAGTGCATATTAAGGGAGCAGATTTGAAATAATATTTATACTTAACAAGAAATAATTAAAGGTAAGTGGATTTTTGAATGATACAATTATATCATGATCACTTAACAATTTTAACTTAAAATTAGATGTATTATTACAAGCTTTTATTTAGCTTGCGTTATGTAAATAAAAGTATGTAGGTATGTTCGTATGTTGATGCAATTATCCTCAATCCTCAACCGACTGGGATAAAATTTTCCATACACGTTTATTTTGGATGATAGTGCATAGTTAGCTGAGAGTCGTCATTGGATAATAATGGTGGATAGCCTAAGATGTGTACTAGATATTTATTTTTAACATAATATGCGTAAGTTTAATCGAATTAAAGAAGTTGCTGAGAAAAATACAGAACAATACGATAATAAACTAGCGTCTGCGTTTAATCCTCCGAGGAGATGTAATTTTACAAAGGTTTTTTGTATTTATTTTATTATTTTTTTAATAAATTTATTGTAAATAACAAGAAATAATCATTGTAAAAAAATAGGCACTCTATTGTTGAATTTTCGTCAGACCAACTAATCATCGTTCATTTTTTTAGGTTCAATGGGGAGACCTAAAGATTTACGCATATGGGAGCACTACCGTACTTTACCAAACAAGTCTGTTTCTTGCAAGCTTTGTAATAAGGTCTACAAATTCAGTAATGCTGCCAAAATGCTTCAACATCTTATCACTTGTCCAAAATCTCCAGAAACATTAAAAGACTCTATGAAACTTATAAAAGATAGCTCGTCCAAAACCAAAATGTCTGGACTGTCAGAGATAGAGACAAATGATTCTTTTATAAGCCCCTCGTCGTCTGCTAACACTACAATAAATGCTGAGTTTCAAGACACCGATGATCATATAAAAACAGAATTAGCGAGAGCTATATTTGTAACAGGGACGCCATTATCGATGGTGCAACATCCTTTATGGATACAATTTTTCGAAAAATTGCAACCAAAATTTAAAATACCTTCACGTAAAGCTTTAGCGACAAAATACTTAGATAAAATATATAGAGAAATGCGTTTTGAGTTAAATGAGGAACTAAATGCTTGTAGTTACTTACACCTTCAGTGCGATGGCTGGTCTAATTTAAGAAATGAAGGAATAATAAACTTTCTTATATCAAAACCTCAACCTGCATACGTTAAAAGTTTGAATACAGAAAGTAATCCTCACACTAGTGAATACCTTAGCCAAGAAGTTGAAAAAGTAATGAAAGTGTATGGAGCAAATAAGTTTCTTGTACTTATTGGCGATAACGCTAGAAATATACAAAAGGCATTCGAATTAACAAAACTCAAATATCCACATGTTGTTCCTCTCGGTTGCTGTGCACATATCCTTAACTTGTTGTGCCAAGATATTGTAAAGATACAAGAAGTAACTGTGTTTATTATGCAAGCCATAAATATAATAAAAACTGTTAAAAGGAGTCAACGATTAAGTTCCTTGTTGATAAAATCAAGGCAGGGTGAAGATTCTACACAAACACTAAAATTGCCTTGTGCTACAAGATGGGGAAGTCATGTTACTTCGTTAAAAAGTTTGAAAGCAAATAAGATAGCTTTGCAAATATTAACAGTTAGAGAAGATGTGGTAATTTCAAGAGATATTAAAGATTTAATTCTAAGTGATGATTTCTGGACGAAGACAGGGGAATGTATAAGTATTTTGGAACCAGTCACTGAAAGCATATTTTACTTAGAGAGCGACCAGAATCGTTTGCATCGCACATACATTACATTTAGAGATGTACAAGCTAAGATACGTTTTGCATTAAATGAGATTTCGACATTGAGCGAAGAAAGCAAACAGCAGATTCTAACATCAGTATCTTCAAGATGCAATATGGCAATGAGGCCAATACATTTTGCAGCATATATTCTAGACCCCAGGACTCTAGGAGTCGAACTTACTCAAGAGGAAGAACTTAAGGGTATGGAGTTTATCTACAATTTAAGCCAACACTTAAGTTTGTCAAATGTAATGGCAGATTTGGCGTGTTATAAAGCTAAAGAAAACTTTTGGGCCAGAGGATTTGTATGGAGCTCATTAGATAGCATTGAGCCCCTAATATGGTGGAAAGGTATTTGTGGTTCCACTGAGTTAAGCAAAGTAGCGATTCGTATTCTATCAGCTCCCTGTACTTCGGCAGCCACTGAGCGTTCCTTTAGTATCCAAGGCTACATACATAATAACAAAAGAAATCGACTTACAACTGAAAGAACTGAAAAAATTTCATTCATTTGTTATAACTGGAATCTTAAACATAAAGCTGAATGCGAGGACATTCAGTTTAATGAAGAAAATACCTTAGAAGCTTTCATTGAGCAAGTAAATGAACATAACAGTTTAGACGAAATAGAGCCTATCGAACCTATACAATTCATCGCTTGTAATAACTCTGAATCTGACAGTGATTGACTGTAGTTTTACATTTTACTTTCATCTCTTTCTTAATAAACTCAAAATCAAATTAAAAGTTTTTTATTCTGTAGGCTGCATAATAATATTGTCTATGTCCAGTATAGTGGACGTCTTGCGGCTGAGATGACGATGATGAAGTACAAAATCATAAACACCCAAAAATTTGGGTGTTTATGGGGTTTAAACCCAATAAACCCAAAACACCCGGTTTTTACCCACCAGACTTTAAACCCACCCAGGTGGATTGCCCATCTCTAGATACAGCTAGTGGCCTTGATCGCTTAACATACAATATGTTTCGATTGCTGAATAAAATAAACCTTACTAAACTCTTACAAATTTTTAACGATTTATGGAAGGACTGTATTATCCCACCAGAATGGAAAATGGATTGTTTGATTCCAGTAATTAAACCCGGTAAAGATCCTACAAATTTCGACTCCTATAGACCTATAACATTGACGTCCTGTGCAGGCAAATTATTCGAACAATTAATTAAACAGCGTTTAGAGTTCTTTATTGAAAGTAATAGTATATTACCATCGAATCAATTTGGTTTTCGCCGTGGATATTCAGCGCGCGAAAGTTTAGCGAACTTCTATGTCGACCTTAGTACTGCTTTGAATAACGATGAATATGTTCTATCTGTTTTTTTAGATGTCGTAGGAGCTTTTAACAATGTAAATTTAACAGTTCTATCTTCGATTTTATCCTCATTTCTTCCAATGAAACTTATCAAATGGATTTATAATTTTCTTAGTAATAGAGAAGTGTATGTTAAAGTAAATAGTAAATTAATAGGACCTAGGTTAAGCTCTAAAGGAGTATGTCAAGGTGGTATTCTAAGCCCGCTACTATATATTTTATATATCTATAAACTTAATTCAATTTTAGGAAACAGTGTGAACAACTTGCAATTTGCCGATGATTTATTAATTTATATAAAAGGAAAGAATATTATTGATATGCAATTAGTGTTAAATGAGTCATTAAAAAGACTTGAGAAATATTTTTCTCTTCTTTCCCTCGATATTAGTTTAACCAAAAGTAAAGTAGTTGTTTTTCATCAAGTTCATAAATATGTTCCATTAATGAATATTATATATAATAATCAAACTCTTCCAACAGACTGTAGCGTTAAATTTCTGGGGGTAATTTTTCATCAAAATTTAAAATGGGATCTATACGTTGATTGCTTAGTAGATCGTGCTTTAAGAGCCACTAATATAATAAGATCTGTAATTGGTCGTAACTGGGGAGCTGATCCTAAAATTATCCTTTTACTTTACAAATCTCTTGTTAGAAGTAATTTTGATTACGCTTTCTTTTGTTATGCCTCAGAACATAAATTAGTAGAAAAACTCGAAAAAATTCAAAATATGAATTTAAGACTTATTTTAGGTGCTATGTATACTTCTCCAATTATCTCAATGCAAGTAGAATGTAATTTGCCTCCTATCCTTCTTCGTTTCGAATACCTAAAACTCAAATTTCTCTTCAAAGTTTTTTCAGTTTCCAATAACCCACTCATACTCAAATTATTAAATTGCCCCATTTCTATGTTTTTGAATAAAACTATTGTCAATGATTTGAATTTACGAGATGAATATAACATCTATAGTAGTAAGATACTTCCTTGTTATAATGGCCTTTATGAGAGTAAGTTCTGTAAGATCAAAATTGTTATACGTAAAGACATAAAAGAAAAGCACGATATGTATGAGACTTTATCAGAATTTATTGACTACAGGCAGATATATACAGATGGTTCCAAAAATGCACTTAGCACTTCAGTGGCTTTTTACGATTTGTCAAATAGATTTGGTCACGGTTATAAAATTTCAACTTTGGCTAGTATTTACACAGCAGAAGCAAAAGCTATATTTTTAGCATTAGAATACATAGAAAAACAGGTACCATATTCGAAATGGATTATAATTACAGATAGTATGAGTGTTCTTATGGCATTAAAAAATAACACATTCATTTCATCATCAAACTACTTAATTCAAGAAATTCGTAATAAATATTATCATCTCTGTACTATATATGGAAAAGATATTATCTTCATCTGGACCCCTTCACATATTGGAGTGTTTGGGAATGAACAAGTAGACACTTTGGCTAAAATTATTAATTCAAGTGCTGCTCGTGTTCAAGATTTACCCCTTTGTTACTCAGATTGTAGTATTGGAATACATAAAATCGTTACAACTAAATGGGAGGAGCATTGGACTCAAATATTACAGACTAAAGGCAAATGGTACCGCAAAATTAATTGGCGTATTGGAAAACCGTGGTTCTGCAAAGGAAAGGACACAAACAGAAAATTTTACACCAATATTTGTAGATTACGAATCGGCCACGGACATTTCAACGAACACCTGCACCGAATGGGCATGATCGCTTCCCCATCATGCACATGGTGTAACTCAAATACAGCCCAATCTCTACATCACCTTTTTTTTTGATTGCTCTGAATTTGTCATTCAAAGACACATTATGTTTGACGAACTTAGGATTATCTTCAAAAAACCCGAAAATATCCCGCACTCAATCCCGCTTCTCTTAAGATTTCCTTCTTGTTTCAAAGCTATTTTCACTTATATTACTACAACATTCAAGGAGCTATAAGAATACTTTTATTGAATTGCAAGACAATGATTTTTTATAATTATTTATTTTTAATTTGATAAATCCACTGGTTTAAGAAAACTCAAGAAAAGATATTTATGAAAATGTACTTACCGGATTTGACAAATGAAATATTGAAGATTATGACAATAATTGAAGCGACATTAGAAAAATAAAATTCCAGACAAATTATCTTTTTGAAGACTAGGCAGCATGGTCTCCGACCTTAGCCTGTTCCAAACGGAACAAACGTACTAAAAAAAAAAAAAATCTATAGTGATTACTTGGTCTGTGGTTTCGTTTATTTCTAATTGTATTTAATTGCTCACTTTCAACACTATTGTAATAAAAATACCTATTTTTAATATATCGAAGAACAGGAAAATAACGACAAATCAACGTAGTGTTGCTGGTGCTTAATTTCTAAAGGTATAAATTATGAATTAATTTTGTAGAATTATTGAAACCCGTACACCAGCTGTGTATTCAAAGAATTTTATAATAATAAATATTATACTGACAAATTTGGTATAAATTTGAAACAATTATTGCATATTGATCCTCTTTTTTTTATCATAATTACTGCCAGTTGTAAGTTGATTATTCTACAAACAGCATACTTAGAGAAAATCACATTGGTGCCTACGCTATATTCTGAGTTTTTTGAGTCTAATTAATAATTGTTTAAGTTTCGCTTGTAGCACTGGATATTGGAAATTACAGAAAACACATTAGTACAAATAAGATTCAATAAAATGGTTTTAGATTTAGTGATCGAGTTATTTGTTTAACATTATTTATTCACACATAAAAGGAATGTTGCATTAGTTTGGTCATTTGGAGAGGATGGATGAAAGAAGAATTACGAAAGAGATTTATCGAGCAAGAATGAATGGAGATGTCGGTAGGGGCCACCCTAGATGGACATATGTTGACCAAATAGGCGATGTGCTGAAGAAGGGGCAAATTAAAAGTACCCATAACTGGTGAGTGTGTATGAAAAGATTGATGAATGTATTTTACGCAAAAAGAATTATGACCTCGAATGTTCCAATGTTTCTATTCAAAGATTCCTAAATACAATGACTAAGGAACACAAGGCATCTTGGAGTTGTCAAATATGCCGTTGTCAAAAGCCAAAAACAGACAACACAAATACTCCTATTAGATCATTGCATTCCAACGTATCCTTGAAGGAAACCTCTGAGTTTGGTGAGGATTTCGTCACAACAAGGAAGAAATGTAATCGTATAAATGTATCATCATGCTCGGATGTGGATCTTAGTATATTAGGAGATACACTGGAAGCTGAAAATATTCAAAAACAAAGTAACTTAGCATTATACCATACGAAAAATCCAGCCGAATCTACCAATCTTACAGTGAATTCGACAGACTTGAGTGTACTTCTGGATACGAAGTTAGAAAAAATAAAACAATCTTTATTGAGTGATATAAGGTCAACAATAATCTCAGTAACTACCTGTGAAATCTCAAAATTGAAATTAGAGTTAACAAAAACTACAAGTCTTTTATCAAGCGAACAGGATAGCCTCAAAAAAGATATTAATAAAATGAACAAAACGATAATTAAACTGGAAGCAGAAAATACAAAACTTTGTAAACAACTACAAGAAATACAGGAACAAATTGCAAAGTGTAATTTAAATTTCTCGCAATCTGAAAGTAATATAACCGATATAAAAAAGAAAGTAGTCCTTTATGGTCTTAGTGAACAAGAATGGGAAAACTATAATGAATTATTTGACCGAATTGTATATATATTTCACGAAATATTGAATATAAATGTAACTACCTATATTGAAGACATAAAGAGAATCGGAAGAAAAAACCATGCAAGACCAGTAGTAATCGAATTGTTAAGTAAAAATATAACCAAACATATACTTCAAAATAGACGTCTTTTCAAGCACACTGGTCTGTCTATATCTGAATTTTTAGATGACGAGATGCTACAAAATAGGAAAAAATATATAGAAATCCTTATTGATGCTCGACGTAATGGTCATCGAGCAAATATTATAAATAATAAGCTAATAATCGATGGTAGAGAATATAATACACTTAATACACTTAATACTAGTTCAATTGACCTAAAACAAAAAAATAATCGGAAATTAAACAATGAAGCAACCGCCAGACTCTCCTTATCTGCAAGTAATCCTGAAACATCTTCTATGCAAAAAACATTTCGAAAATAAATTCAATATATTATACCAAAATATAAGAAGCATAAAAAATAAAAAACATTTACTGGAAGCCGCAATCGAGGAAGATGGAAATTTACAAGCTCTCTGCCTATCAGAAACTTGGATCACGGAAAGAAAATTGGACTTACTACATATGGATGGTTTTAAGTTGGTTTCAGCATACTGTCGGAGTAACCAAGAAGGAGGAGGAGTATGTATCTTACTGAAAGAAGATATAGAGTGTAAGGAGCTTAAGGATGTTGTGGATTTGTCTATTGAGTCAATTATTGAGTTAAGTGGAATAGAGATACCTAAAATGAACTTAATATTAATTAATTTATATTGGCCAAATAAAAACAGAATGCCAGAGATATTCTATAAATCACTGGAAGATCTCTTACAGTTGTTACAAATAAAATATAATAAAAGGAATGTAGTTATAGGAGGAGATTTCAATATAAATATTTTAGAATCATCTTCATCTAATTATCTATTAGATCTTATGAGGTGTTCGGACTTCCATCAATATGTGAATGAGCCTACCAGAATAACGAACAAAAGTTCTACATGTATAGACCTCATTTTTGCAAATTTCCATAAAAGTAATTTCCAGTTAAAAATTCATGAATATGGTTTCTCAGATCATAAAGGTATATTAATGACTATACCGACAGATAAAAATAAAATAAAAAAATGTTGGTACTTAGATAAAAGGATATTCAATGAAAAAAATATACAAAAATTTAAATTTGAACTAAGTAATGTTAAATGGAACAAAATAATCGATATAAATAAAAATATACATCAAAATTATAGTATATTTATAGAAACATTACAGGAAATATTAAATAAATGTATACCTAAAATTACAATAGCAATTAAAAATAAGAAAAATAAATCTTGGTTAACGAAAGGAATAAAAACATCATGTAAAAATAAACGTTTGTTAAAAAAATTTATTTGTAAAATTGATAGTCCTATTTTAAATCAAAATTACAAACAATATGAAAAAATTTTGAAAAAATCAGTTAAATTATCAAAAAAGTTTCAAAATATTCAAAGAATAAAGAAATCTGAAAATAAAATTAAAACAATGTGGTCTATAGTTAGGGAAAATACAAATAAAAGTATTCGAAATATTAAAAAAAATATAAAATTAAAAATTGAAAATAATATCACAGACAATCCCACAAAAATAGCAAACTCATTTAATCAGTTTTTTGCTTCTATTGGAAATGATAATGTAAACCAAAGTCAGCCATTACAATTAAATAAATGTATGAGTAGCACCATCGAAAACTCTATGTATCTCAAACCGGTGGACTTAAAAGAAATTCAAACTATTATAAAAAAACTAAAAAATAAGCGTAGCTATGGCTACGATGAGTTTCCACCTGTCTTAATTAAAAAATGTGCTGAAGAATTGACGCCTATTTTAACCTTACTTATTAACCAGTCATTTACAGAAGGTATAGTCCCAGACCCTCTGAAAATCTCCCTAATCAAACCAATTTATAAAAAAGGTGAAAAATTAGATATAAATAATTATCGTCCCATTTCTTTGTTACCAACGTTTTCAAAAATATTTGAAACTGCAATGTGTGACCGTCTATATTCATTTTGCGAAAAATACAATATCTTCAGCGAGCATCAGTATGGTTTTAGGAAAAATCGGTCAACTTCATTAGCAGTCTTCAAGTATATTAACGAAATAATTAATATCATAAACAACAAAGAATATGCCGTAGGCATTTTGCTCGATATGAGTAAGGCTTATGACTGCGTCCAATACAAAACGTTATTGAAAAAATTATACAACATAGGAGTAAGAGGTCCCGCTTATAAATGGTTTACCTCTTATCTCACAAATCGATCCCAATATGTACAAATAGACCATGTAAATAATCAAACTGGAAAAATAAAAACAGTAAGATCTCAACATTCAAAATTAATAAATTCAATACCTCAAGGAAGCGTCCTCGGATGTATATTATTTTTAATATTCATAAATGATTTGCCTGAAGTGATAGACAGCCCCTGCACATTGTTTGCAGATGACGTTTCTGTTGTTGTTTTCTGTAAAAATAACCTAAACCTATAAAGTACACTGGATGGTAGTATGTTAAAAATAGTGAGCTGGTTACACTCACATAATTTAAAAGTAAATTTTAATAAAACTAAATTAATGGTTTTCAGTCCATTCCAAAAGAACCCGCTGCAAATTAACTACTCTTTCAATAATATTAAAATAGATTGCGTAGAGAAATATTCACTATTAGGTGTAAATGTAGATTCGAATATTAATTGGAAAGCGCATGTGCAGAGTGTGGCTACCAAGCTGTCTAGATTCACTTATGCACTACACCAACTAAAGATATCTTCTGATACCAAGACAGCCATGTGCGCCTATTATGCATATGCCCACTCTTTGCTCCAGTACGGCATATTGATGTGGGGTAATAGTACAAACGTGATTGATCTTTTTAAATTGCAAAAACGATGTCTCAGAATAATTGCTAACATAGATAACAGGGAAACTTGCAAACCATACTTTATTAAATATAAAATTTTAACTTTACCGTCAATGTACATATTAGAAGCGTGTCGTTTTGTTAAATGTAATATGCACCTATTTCCACAATATACCCGCCCTCAGGCATTGCGACCGCAATGTAGATTAGCAAGACCATTCTCGAAGCTACAGTTATTCCATTCTGGCCCTTACGCAATGTCAATAAAAATTTACAATAAAATACCAATTAACTTAAAAGGTGAGGATGATTCTAAAAAGTTTAAAATAGCTCTAAAAAAATATTTAATCGCAAAGAGTTATTATGCGCTACAGGAATTTTTCAAGGAAAAAAGTTAGTTGTGTTTGTGCTTGTTTGTTTTAATTTAATGATGATTTTTTTTTTATTTTTTATACTAATCGACGATACATATATATTATTATTATTTGTCTTAAATCATCATCATCTTCCTACCCTTATCCCAATTATTATTTGTGGTCAGCGTAATATGTTTTTTTATCTATATTACAAAAAGATTTGGCTTATAGTTGTATGACCGGCCGCCTGCCTGATGTCAACCCTCTTTGAGAATGTATTTGTTGGTGGTTTATGCCACCTACAGACATTATCGTTAGACAAATAATCTTGGCAAAATTACATATTTTTTTGTTGTTCATATGTACCTATTTTCATAATAGATTGTCTGCTCTAGCTGTAACTATGTTTGACAACTATGGCAACACTCAAAGCTCGCCACCCCCTCCATCACCAAAAGTGTTGAGGTTCGACAAGAACTATGTGAAAACTCTGCCTGGACTACTTAAGATTGTTCAACTGGTAAGTTGTCAATCCTTACTAATATTATAAATGTAATAATAATAGGGAGCAAATGGTAGAGGGTTGGGCAACAGTGTCCCTCTTAAAATGTATGTAAAAGCCTAACTGTGGTTGCCAACCCGCCTGCCAAGCATGGCGACTACTGGCAAAACTCCCTTTATGGGGAAGGCTAATGTTCAGCAGTGGACAGTCAAGGGCTGAAATAAAAAAAAAATAGTTTATTTGTTCAAATATGGGTTTTACAGATGATACATATTGTGTCTCCATATTTTACCATACATGGTGTGCAAATCTATTTTTAATATAAAAGTGAATTTGTTTATTAAAACAAATTTATGTGTTTAAAAATACAAATCTTTAACTTGTAATGTGTTATCCCTGATGGTCACTCAACTCTGAAATCATACCTAAAGTACTTCATGTTCCACGTAGAATATAATCTAGTTATGTACTGAATTTTATCCAAACTTGTTTAGTAGTACTTACCAGAGGGAGACTTTGTACAAAAGTCATTTGCTTGGGTACCTCTCTCCCATTCGTGTTTCAACCGTGAAGCAGTTGTGTTTGCATAACTGTGTTTTGGTTTGAATGGTGGGATATGGCGTGAATTTACAGGGTACAGAGGAATAACACCTGAGTCCTCAGGAATGGCAACGCATGGGGGTATCATGAGCGAAACAGTATACTCTGTTATGTCCATGGTACTGCTCATGTGTATAGAAGACAATTATCACTTTCCATCAGGTGGGCCGTTAGCTTGTTTGCCATTCTAAGTTGTATAAAAAAAAAGTCTTATATGAAAGAGTAACAAATGTTATCATTAACTTTCACATTTATGAATGTGTAAAAATAATGGTAGAGTTACGAACAAATGAATTTCCATTTCAGATATGCAACACGATCGGTTTCATCTGCATAAAAGTGTCCTGGGCGTGGTTCTCTGCTATATTCTTCAATATTCTGTACTGGATTGCCAACGTCGTGACCATATTCATACTAGTCATGTACATGTTCCACTTTGTTGAAAAGTACGACCGCTGGCCGTGGCTAAAGCTGGAGTTCTTCTACTGCAGCATAGTGGCACTGGCATATATATGTTTCTCAATATTCGCCACAGCTATCGGCGAAAGCGTTGGATACGCAGTTGGGGTGAGTATTGTTCTTTTATATTTTTTTAATTTATATCTTGTTCTATTAAAAAAAAAAACAATTATATTAATTGTATTAGCGTTTATTAAAACTATTTTACAGGGGGAAAGAGATTGTTAGTAATGGGGTCTAAAAGTCCCAATGTTAGCAATATATCCTATATATATATATATATATATATATATATATATATATATATATATATATTTTTTTTTTTTTTTTTTTATTTATACAACTTAGAATGGCAAAGAAGCTGACGGTCCACCTGATGGAAAGTGGTAACCGTCGCCTATAGACATGAGCAGTACCATAGACAACAGAGTATATTATCTCGCCCATGATACCGCCATGCGTTGCCATTCCTGAGGACTCAGGTGTTATTCCTCTGTACCCTGTAAATTCACGCCATATCCTACCCTTCAAACTGAAACACAGCCATGCAAACACAACTGCTTCAAGGTTGAAATAATTATCATATTCCATTGCACTATATAGTAAGAAATTGATATTTTATTATGTAAATTTAAAATATAATCGTAATCTGTTATTTATTTATTTTTTTAACACTTAATTGCACCAACATAACAGGATTTGTTGAACAATTTTCATAAAGTATAGTGTAGTACAAAAGGCGGTCTTATTGCTAAGCAATCTCTTCCAGACAACCTTTGGGTAGAAGGAATTAAAGAATTAATAGGTAGGTGGCGCGTTAAAAAAATAGATCTGTAAAAAATAATACACACATACATATATATATATATATATATATATATATATATATATATATATATATATATACACCTATCCCCCGATTTACACGGTACTTGTTTAACACGTTTTCGCTTTTACACGGTTTTCCAAATAAGTTTTTTTTTTGTTTTTATCGCACTCTACTAAATGCTACTGTCTTTGAACACGTGCGCTGTGTACACATTTCACGGGGAATCCCGAACTTATGTGCTGACTTGCTGCACATGCACACTGTGTCTGTATTTCTTCGCATAAAATTAAAGTTTTATCTACGGAAAATTGTATTTGAGTGAAAGTTTCACAGTGTCAGAAAGATTTAATTTTTCATATTCGTAAATTACAAGTGAGTGCATAATTAAGATTTTTATAAATTAACATAAATTAAAAAAAAAATTATAGGCTTATAATGTCGAAAGAAGTTAAAAGAAAAGTTATTTCTTTAAAAACTAAAATCGAAATTTTGGATCGCTTACGAAAGGGAGATAGAGTAGTAGATGTTGCAAAATCATATAACATGAACGAAGCTACAATAAGAACTATTAGAACAAATGAAAACACAATTAGAAAGAGTGTTGCAGCTGGCAATACCACGAGTATTTTCACACAGATCTTACAAAAAATTCGAAGCGATTGTTAATAACCGATTTTATTACCACCTCTCAGAATGTAAATATTTCTGCTTTAAACATCGAATCAGCACAAATAACTTCGAGTGATGAAAGTGAATTCCAACCTTTCGATTCCGAAAAAAAGAATAAGAGTAATTTCTGATAGTGATGAAGGATAATAAAACACCTTTGGTTTTAATTTTTGTTCTTCTGTTTAATGTATTGTAATTAAATAAAAAAACAGTGTTTCCGTAATATATTACATATTTTAACCTGTCAATGCATTTTATTTTTATTTCTGTGTACACCTAAAAATATTGAAGAAATCACAACTGTTAAATAGCAAAATTATGCATTTTCTGCAAGCTTTTCGATTTACACGGTTTTGACTTAAAAATTTTTAATTTTCAATTTACACGTTTTTCTCAGGAACGTATCTACCGTGTAAATCGGGGGATAGGTGTGTGTGTATATATATATATATATATATATATATATATATATATATATATATATATATATATATATATATATACATACATACATACATACATACATACATACATATACATAATGTTAAAATTAATTATTTTTCTTACTTAATAATTGAATCATCTGTAAAAGTGCAGGTAACAATAAATAAAGAATTAATATAAAAAAAATCAACCTCCACACCATTCCCCCTGGAAAGCATTGTTAATTCTTAACCGTGATGGTTTTCAAGCTAACCAGGGCCACCATAAGCCTGCCACTCCCCTAATCACGAAAAAGTCACAATGTAGTGTTGCTCGCGACACAGCCGTGAACTGCGCTCTTGAATAGAATAGAGTTCTTAAATTTAATCAATGAATAAAACTATAATAATTACAATGATGTAATTGTTGTATTGATGTTAACAAAAATATGTTAACATACAGTTTATTTGTGTCATAATATATTACTAATGTATAATGTGGTTATTTAATTTGTATTGTAAAAACCAAGCCTGAACTTGATATTCACAACGATAGTCACTGTGTTCATGGCTAAATTAAAATGTTGATGTACCTCGCCATTACATTATATTTATTTATAATTTATAATAATTTAATTACAATTTCCATTATTTATATTATATTATTATTCATGTTGTTAATATCTTTACTTATTTAATGACATTTAATAATTTAATTCTATTTTAATGTTTATCAAACACAAGGCACGCTGTGGTCGCCTATAAATGTAAGAACAGTTAGATCTAATCTACCAGTGTATTGTATTGAAATGTTTAGCTGTATCTTATGTTGGTGATCCTATAAATAAATAAATAAATATGACGTGGATGATAATATGTGTAATTCTGGGAAAATAACAACCATAATGATTTGATTCTTACGAACGTAAGTCCTACATAACACATATAGAAGAGATTGTGAGAGATCGCCCTAGCGATAAGGCCGCCTTTTGTACCTTTATATGTATATTTTTATCTGTACTCCATGCTGCTGGATTCGTATTGAGGTCGACCTGAGTATTGCTAGCAATGGGTCTAACTGACTCATTGCTAGCAATACTCAGTACTAACAATCCCTTTCCCCCCTATCAATGCCCATTATATAGAATACAACAATGTAAGACTTAAAATAATAATAATTCAAGTCTTATATTATTTTCTTTACAGTTTTTCGGACTGTGTGCCATTATCGCGTATGGACTCGACGGTTACTTAAAATACAAGGGTTGGAGAAGAGGTCTGCCGGCTCAATGAGTGCCTTACTCTATGTCAGTGATTCTCAACCACTGTGCCGCGGCACTTGTGTGCCGCCAAATTTTGCAAGTATTTAAAATTTTTGTCATAAACTATTTACGCAGTGTGTTGTAATAAGTAAATCATTTTTATCTTTTTTTTTTGTGTGCCGCCAAATTTTGAAATCGTTAAATATGTGCCGCAACAAAAAAAAAAGGTTGACAATCACTGCTCTATGTGTACTAATTCAAAGCGTAAGTTTCTCGACTGATTAGTTTTGTTGATTGTCGCATAATATTGCAATGTGTTGATGATAAATATTATAGTTAAGTTTATCAAGGACGATAGGAAATATGGATCCGCGTGGCTATTGATCTGAATTCATAACGTTTATACGAAATAATAAAATATTATATTTGTCTTCAATAGCAGGGCTAATAGTTTTGTTAAATAAAAAATAAAAAAGTTAAAGGTGACTTTATACCACCATCTGTGCCATTCATTTGTAGAGAAAGAGTCAGAAATATATTTCATGTAATTTCAGTCTTTTTGATATAGTTGGTTGCAAAGGGCAACACAATATGGATTTTTTTTTATACAACTTAGGATGGCAAACAAGCTGACGGCCCACCTGATGGAAAGTACATGACAAGACATGAGCAGTACCATGGACATAACAGAGTGTACTGTTTCCCCCATGCGTTGCCATTCCTGAGGACTCAGGTGTTATTCCTCTATACCCTGTAAATTTACGCCATATCCCACCTTTCAAACCGAAACACAGCCATGCAAACACAACTGCTTCACGGTTGAAACACGAATGGGACAGAGGTACCCAAGCAATCGACTTTTGTACAAAGTCTTCCTCTGGTAAAATCTGGATTAATTTCAGTTGTCAATTTACGGTTATAAAATTGATTTACACTAAAGGAATGGACAATATAGACTGATTGGAAGAGAATGCTATAAAGCATTAAATCCGCCTTCTGTACCAAACATTTTTTTGTAATTTTATCACTAAGCATCATATCGGCCTTTAACTATCCACTGCTGAACATAAGCCTCCCCCTTGGGAGGTTTTGCCAGTAGTTGCCGCGCTTGGCAAGCGGACTGACAACCGCAATCAGGATTTAGAGATGTTTTAAAAGGGACGCTGCTACCCATCTCTCGCCCTCCCTTAGTCGCCTTACGACACCCACGGGAAAGGGAGAGGTTGCTTATTCTATGCTGGGACCACACGATCAGGCTACACGCCAATATGTCTCTCTCTTCGTCCTCTTTACTGAAGGTCGTGTCCTTGAAAGGTGTCTGTTGCCTCTCTTATGATGTTATTCCTATTTGCACAGTCTTCAGCTTCTCGCAAGGCAGCTGCAATCGACAGTCCTGTAACGGCGGTTACTTGGTCCGACCATTGATTAGGCGATCGTCCGCGTGGTCTTTTTCCCTCTATCTTGCCCACAACCATTAGTTTGTCCAGATTGTCGGACTGTAGTCGAGCAACATGGCCGAAGTATCCAAGATCCCTCCGACAGCAGACTGTCGGGAGCCTATCTTTTATCCGGAGTTGCGTCAGGATAGATATATTCGATGTCCAGGGAATTCTCAGCAAGCACCACATCTCGAGAGCATCAATCTTTTTTCGCTCCTTTGCTCTTATTGTCCATGATTCGACTCCATACAAAAATATCGAGAAAATCAGAGCACGGACTAGTCTTGTCTTAGAAATATGATCAATAAATAAATAAATGTTTTTTTTTTTTTTTTTTTTTACAACACAGGGGGCAAACGAGCATGCGGCTCACCTGATGGTAAGTGACTACCGCCGCCCATGGTCACCCACAACACCTACGGCATTGCAGGTGTGCTGCCGGCCTTTTAAAAAGGAATATGCTCTTTTCTTGAAGGTTATGTTGTCGTATCGGTTCGGAAATACTGCTGCTGGAAGTTGATTCCAAAGAGTGGTTGTGCGTGGAAGAAAGTGCCTTGAAAAACGCACGGTGGAGGACCGCCACTCGTCCAGATGGTTGGGATGAAATTTTAGTTGGCGGGTTGTACGATGGTGAAAATCTGCAGCAGGTATCAATCCGAACAATTCTTCTCATGATAAATTCGGTAGAAGATGCACAGAGATGCAACATCTCTACGCAGTTTCAGTGGGTCGAGCCGGACAGTAAGACGCCGATCGTCAACAATTCGAGCTGCCCGACTTTGAATGCGGTCTAACGGAAGGAGTTGGTACTGTGGCGCTCCTGCCCACAGGTGAGAACAGTATTCCATGTGTGGCCTCACTTGAGCTTTATACAGTTTCAGGCGGTTTTCTGGCGTGAAATACCGTCTCACCCTATTGAGCACCCCCAACTTTTTGGAAGCTATCTTAGCTTTTTCCTCCAGATGACCGCAAAACTGGACGTCGCTAGATATATCGACGCCAAGAATCCCCAGACTCGACTTATTATCAAGGGAAGTGCCCTGAAAGTGAGGTGATACGACGAACGGTGTCTTTTTTGCGGTGAACGCGCAGACTTGTGTCTTCTTAGGGTTAAAGTGAACAAGATTGCGTTCACCCCAGATCGAAACTTTATCGAGTGAAGTTTCGATTTCAGACACAAGTCTGTTCCGGAGCTCATCGGTATGTGCCCGCAAGATCTTTGCATGACCGGTGTATAATGCATCTCCTGTGCTGTCGTCCGCATAACAATGAATATCACTGATCTGTAACATATCATTGATATGCAGAAGAAACAGTGTCGGAGATAGTACACAGCCTTGCGGGACACCAGCATTCACAGGTTTTAAGTCAGAGCATGCTCCGTCGACTACGACCTTAATGCTACGTTCCTTAAGAAAGCTGGCGACCCAACTGCACAATCTCGCAGGCAACCCAAACGAAGGTAGTTTTGAGATTAGTGCCCGATGCCACACCGATCAAAGGCTTTCGCAATATCCAGACTAACAGCTAAGGCCTCTCCCTTATTCTCGATTGCCACTGCCCATCGGTGTGTTAAATAAACTAAAAGATCACCAGCCGAGCGTCCCCGTCGAAAGCCGTACTGGCGGTCTGAGATCAGCTGGCGATCCTCTAGGTACCGGAGCAGTTGATGGTTAATAACTGATTCCATGACTTTCGAGAATAAGGAAGTGATAGCTATGGGCCTATAGTTAGCTGGATCTGAGCGGTCTCCTTTTTTAGGGATCGGATGCACCAGAGCAGTCTTCCAAAACTTTGGGACTATACCTGATGAGTAACAGAGCCGAAAAAGACGCGTAAGAACCGGAGCCAACTCTGGTGCGCACGTCTAAGCACAATTGGAGGAATTCGGGCCCGCTCGACTTATGGATGTCAAGGGAGAGAAGTGCTCTACGCACTGATCTTAGCGTGAATTTAACATCCGGCATAGAGCTCCTACAACGCGGGATGGTCGGCGGTAGTTTCTCCCCGTCATCCAACGTCGAGTTTGATGCAAAGAGAGATCCAAGGAGATCGGCCTTCCCTTTGGCGTTCAGAGCCAACGAGTTATCCTCCCTGCGCAATGGTGGAAAAGATGACTGACAGAAATTCCCTTGTGCAGCTTTGGCAAGAGACCAGAAATCGAGATCCCGAAGGTAAACTAGCCAATCTCTTGCCAATTCTACCAATATGCTCTGACTTCGCTTGTTTGAAGGACCTAGAGGCAAAGTTATACTTCTTTTTAAGGGCACTGATGTTAGATCTCAGCCACACCTTTGGCCCAGGCTAGGAAGTATGTTTCAGGCGAGATGCTATTCTACAAGAGGCTCCATACCAGGGCTGGGATTTCCCGACTACGTGCACCACAGAGTTAGGAATAAATAATTCCATTCCCTGGAGCACCACATCGGCGATGGAATCGGCGATGGCGTTGGGATCCCCCAGTGCGAAGCAAACCTGCCTCCATGGGTAAGATGCGAAAAAAATCCACATCTCATCCCAGTCTGCCGACCTGTAGTGCCAAACACGACGTCTACCCGTAGAACGTGGTGGAATCGGACTCATGAGAGGCACCTCGCTCCGCACCAGACAGTGATCCGACGATCCAAGCGGAGCTTCGACGGAAATCACATAGTTGTCTGGGTGGGTGGTCAGCAGAAGGTCCAGCAGTGAAGGTGAATGGTCCAACACATCAGGTATTCGCGTGGGCGAGGAAACAAGCTGCGTCAGACCATAAGCCAAAGCAAAGTCATGAACAGACATAGTCGGTTGTACGTGAACCAAGCATGAATCATTAAAATTCACGATCAGCGGAAGGAATCTGTTCGAGCAGGGAATCTGTAGCCATTTGGACGTGCTCAATGAGTTGGTCGGTTTCGATGTTTGTGGGACCTGTATAGGCATGCATAGACGCGAGGATGGTCATTACAGTCTACACGCAGCCATAAAATAGACAGGTCCGTTCCTTCAAGACTTCCAAGGCGGCGACAACAGATATCCTCTCTGACATACGCGCATACACCGGCACGCGAAACAAAACAATGTTCAAGTTTATAACGTCAGGTATGAAGTTTCGTTTGGAGAGGATATCTGTGTCTCCGTTAGAAAGAGCAATGCCGGCCGCGCCGTTTCTAGGTGGTGGTGGACAGCGTTTAGGTTAGAATGTAATCCTGATGTTGCAGAAGCTCACATTGAGCGAAGGGGATGCCGTAGAAATATTTCCGTTTGCCCTTGGTTCCAAAGAGCGGAATTTTGCCCCCCAGAATACGCAGGGCAGCCCGAGCGTGGTTGCTCGAGGGAGGATTCTCCAGCAACATGGTTACTGGTACCTCCCTGGGGTATGTTATTTTTTTTTAATTCCACTGCCATGGTTGCGTGTTGTAAGATAGGGGGACGGGGTTGGGGAAAGGATTTTAGGAATAGGAAAGGGAATGGGATGGGTTTGGGATGGGCCAACCATACGGAATGTGATCGCACTAAAAATGCAACCACTTAGCGTCGGTATTCTGTGAGGGTGTGGTATTTCCCCGGTCGAGCCGGCCCATTCATGCTGCAATACCATATAGGATTACAGCGTGGCTCTACCACAGTATGTATTGAATAATTGGAAGCGTGTTAGCTAGCCATTATTTTTGAGGTTAAAGCCATGTGATGTTAAGTTTTTAAGCTCACCGGATGACAGCTTTCTGTACTCTCAAATGAAAATCGTATTCAAAATAATTCGAACACGTATTTGGAAATATTTTAAGCCAAGATCCGATTTTGGAATCTCAAATGATTTCCAACTCAACTGTGCCAACTACTATGAAGGTTTCTCTTATTAATTGAATGACGCGGAGCCCATATTTTTCACGTCTTTAATTTTTTATATTATTGTTAAGTTAGTATTTTTAGTTTTAAGTCCAACTTACCAATCTGGATAACTTTATCGTTTCAGAATAAATAAGCTTGATAATTTAGCGACAAGTTATTTTTTTTTTTTGTAATATTTATCGTAAATAATCAGAGTATGTCTTTTTTATTTTAGTAATTGAAAAGTAAACTAATAATAAAAAAGGGAAGGGGGGGGGGGAGAAGTTTAATTAATTAATTTAAGATTTAATTTGTGTTATTAAGTATACATAATCAATTTATTTAATTTTTTTTTGTTTTAAATTTTAATTCATTTTATAAGCTGTTATTTCGATAAAAGAAAGACATGCCAAGATTTTTTTACTAAATGTAATAGTTGTAAAAAAAAAAACGATTGTATGTGCCTAACTTTCAACCATTTGTTGATTAGTGACTTTAGTATTAAGTACTTATATAACATAATATACTGTCTCACCGATGAGTATCGTTAACACGTTTACAGGGTGGAATTGAAATGATTAGAATTCATTTAGTGATACTAATTTTTAGTTCTACCAGTGAAATGAAATATTTTTCCCAAAGATAATAGGATCGATTCTGAGGCGTGTTTATTCTAAATTTATCTCTCAATATTTTAATTTGATAATTTCATGAAAATACTGTTCTATTGTTATAAACTAAATTTATGATAAATTGTGAGAAATTGACTCATATTGCTTTGTTATTAAAATTGAAATTTTAATTGTAAAGAAATGGTCTCTCAGATACTAGAAATTATTGCTACATTTATATCATTATTAAATAAATTTAACAAAGTATAATTTTTATTCACTGTGATATCACCTGTGACAAATCACAACAAGTGATTTTCGCTCGCAATGATTTAATGTCACACATGCTACTATTTATAGAAAGTGAAATATGAATTATGATTTTTATAACAATAACGAGCGAATAGAGACTTTAAAGCAGTGTAATAAAGTTTCTATTTGCTCGCTCTGCACGGCCCAGTAAGAAGTCGAATGCAATTCACTTCACGGCCAACCGAGCTCAGCCGATGATTTAGAAATCCGAATACAGCTACTACCTGTGATTTTGCTGTAAAATGATTTGTAGCACTCTTAGTGAAGGGACGTAGCTGGACGGAATGTGATTTGGTGTAGCATATGCAATTTCACTTGTGACAAATGAAATAATCCATGCCTATTTAGAACCGATCCCAATGTGAGTCAAAAGCGATAAAATTTTACTTGACTTGATTTCGGATTGTATGTACAAACATTTATTGTCGTTTTTTATTCTTGTTTCTTTAGGAAAATATACTCTTTAACTATATAGAGCAGTGAATGTTAATAATTTCTGTTTGACCTTGTTCTAATATATAAATTTGTAAATTTAACAAAATTCTGTGCACTTAAATAAAGTTCGGGGTCAATAAATTGAACAACTAGCTGATGACTTCAACGTGATGATGTCGACAAGTGCCTATGAGGTGAATATGTACATTTTTTTTATACAACTTAGAATGGCAAATAATCTGACGGTCCATCTGATGGAAAGTGGTAACCGTCGCCTATAGACATGAGCAGTACCATAGACATAACAGAGTATACTATTTCGCCCATGATACCGCCCATGCGTTGCCATTCCTGAGGACTCAGGTGTTATTCCTCTGTACCCAGTAAATTAATATAGACGCCACGACAAATTGCATTTAGTCAAGTGCATAGATGTTTGTCGAATTTACAAATTTATACATTAGAATTATTGATGAGATACTGTCATCACAATTTATAGTCGCTGTTTAACAAAGATTGTTAAATGTAAGTTTGTATTTTCAGTAAGATACTTGTAAAGTATTACATTTTTTATTTAGCTGTTTTCTTTTTTAAATTATATTTGTGAATACCTCATTGATTAACAGTGAATTTTATATAAAGGGGCGCTTCTTGAAATGGGGAGGAGGGCGGAGGTTCTGGAAATATGTTTAAAAAATCTCATTTAGTGGAGATGGAGGTCTAAATTAAAAAAAAAAATAGCAGAAATAATGGACGTCCCTTAACATATTGTAAACTAGACTTTCGAAACAAATGTCAGACAAATCTGTCGATAGATACCATTTTCTTAATATAGGCATGATAACGAATAAGACGTCAGATGTCGCTGTTTTTCTATCTCACGCATGCGGTGGCGATAACGTGTAACGACAATTTGTTTATCACTTTTGATGTTTGTACGATTTTGACCAAGATATATTTGTGACTGTAACATACTATGATAGTTCTGAATACAATATATACTAAATACAATATATATAAATATATACTAGATATAGATATATATTTTTATGAGTATATTGTTCTTATTAATATGTACCTGTAATGTACCATTTTGTTGGAGAATTATAAACTATGTATTTTTATAGTGGTCAGTAAATGAAACTTATACGTTCTCGAAACATCGTCTTGTGTAACGATATTTGGTAATACAGTGAACGCTCTATATAAGCAAATCATTTAAACCAATTTCAATAAAAAAAAATTTCTTGTTGGGAAAAGTTGGTTATTGGAAAAAAAGAGTATAAAAATAACATTTGGAAAATATTTTTACTCATTTCTTTAACTAAGCTGAGTAGAATAAATAAAATATAAAGAATGTTGCTTATATAGAACGTTCACTGTATTAAGACGGGCCTCTAAATGCGTTTGATAAGATGCATCAATCGATAAGAGCTCTGATCACGCTATGCCATAAGTGTAAAGTCAAGTTTGGCCTGTTTCGAATATTTTTCAATCTCACTAATATAAAATGTCTATTTTGAAAAATCTTATGACGTTTTTAAATTATATTATATGTTGAAAATACTATTTTTAATAATTCGAAAAGACAACATTTTAAAATAAAATTTAAGTACCTACAGTAAATGTGTGCCTTAACGACGATACAATTGTCTGTAAACTAGGATGTATTAATATTTAATGATACTTTATTATCACAAGTATATAATAGATATATAAATACATACAGGGAGGAAGGGAATGATTGGCCAAAACGAAAACAGCTTCTTTAGATAAATAGTCAGAATTAAATGGCAGGTTATGTTTGCATCGAAAATGCACTGCAGCCATGTAATTAACGATTTGTAGTTCTGAGGACGCGCAGTGTATTTGAAATTTTAAGAGGTACTCCGCTCCACGTGACGCGGGATACCTACACCGCGTCGTCAACGTAGCTAGTTTTTGTACGCTCGTGGCGTTGACTTTACATAGCTGAGGGCCTACCATGAAGTATTTTCCGAAATTTCGGGGACGAACGAAACAGAAATTTGATGTTAAAATTACATAATACATGCTGTTTAAAATTATTAAAAACGTTATGATATCGTTCCTTTGGACTATTAGAATAGGATTTATGATGAACGAAATGTTAAGCTTCATTTACTGGGTCGATTTTGGTACGAACAAAAACATGAAATTGAGCCCGAAAATTTGGAATTTCATTTCATGGTAGACCACTTGATTCCGCGCGTCGCAGCTAGATTTTAATACCAATATTTCAAAGCTGTTTTTTTAGTATTTCATAGTATTTCACTATAAAATATTATTATTTCTTTATATTTTGATATAATATCGTAGATTACACGAATTAAAATGAAAAAAAAAAAAATGAAAATTTGTAATTTTTCGATGAGAAATTCAATTAGTTTTCAGTTCAGAGTAATGATCTGAATTCATTGTTTCAGTGTTTACCAACCTGTCCCTTACACCCTGTATATATTACTATAACATTTCATAACGAACAGATGTATTATAATTCTTTATAAACGATAAATAAGTAAGTCTATTTGGTAACAACCTAATTTTCTAAGGAATTTATATTATTAAGTTATTCATTAGTTGACGACTATTTATCTATTCTATGCTGGTTAAGAATGCTGTAGCATTTAACCCTTAAAAGCCTGATTTTTTTAAATCAAATTAAAAAATATATACATAAGTGTGTACCCTTTACTGTGTTTACTAATGGGGAAAAATAGTAAAAAAGTATTTTTTTTGTATTATTATTATGTATTGTTGTATTGATATTTTAAATGTAAAGTTTTTATACATTTTTCTATTGTGCATATTGTTTTTAGTGATTTTTATTATTATTACGTTTAAAAGTCGTTTTATTTAACGTTAACGTGTCGAAACGGGGACCACCTATTTGTATTGTATTGTAAATTTCACAATTACGAGTGTTCATACTTTTTGTTTTAAAATCGATTGATCTGTCTATTTTTACCGATTATTACCGGTAATTTGTTTAATACACTTTTTTATACTAATTATTTTGTGCATTTTTTTTTTCAACTAATCCACTATCGCGACTTTCGCATTAGAAACAAAGATTTTGTACAAAAGTCGTCAATAACACATCGGTAGGCACTTGCTTCGCGTAATGAGGTCCCGAATTTGCTTGGTCGGCCCAATTTAGGTAACGAACATTTTTAAATTGACTCGAGTCTAAGTGTTCTAGGTTTTTATTTTTATTTTTTAATGGGTGAAGATGAAATAGTAACCCCGCCTGCACTAACGGTATACGCTACGCTGCAAAACACCAGTGAGGGATGATAGGTGAGGACGAAAGCAGGTCAATTAACCCATCACCACGAATTTCAAGAGAATTGACCACGATGTTTTCCAGAGGGTACCGCGTGGAGGTCGACCCGATATCGTATAATGACAGGGTATCGTAGCTTGAGCAGGCGAATGGTGAGATCGTATATATATATATATATATATATATATATATATATATATATATATATATATATATATATATAATATACAATCCAATCTATAAGTATTTCCTTTCAGCCGAAAAAAAAAAGAATTTTCCAAACCGGTTGAGAAGTGACAGACTTATGGGGTAACAAATACAAAAATATACAACGGAATCGAACCTCCTTTTACAAGTTTTTTTTTGAAGTTGATAAAAAATAATAAATACAGATAATTGTGATGTCGCGAAAGAGGTTTGTTTGTATCGAAGCATTTGGCGTGCCATTGTTTCTGCCTACCCTAATGGGAGACAGGCGTGACAGATATGTATGTATGTATGTGATATTGCCACTGTTAGGAAAAATTATGGTAATAAAATAAAATAATACACACACGATTAAAGCGTTTTATTTGTAAACAACAATAAACATTGAAAGGACAACATTAATTTCAAAATTCATTACTCATACATAAATATATCACAATTGTGATGCGAAGACATTTGAAGACGCTTCAAATATTTCATAAATATTATCACTTACAGTTCTAAATAGTGAAATAATACAAATTGTGAAGTTACCAAATTATATGTACAATTGCATTAAACTCTGAGCATAAGTCAGCGAATACGTTAAGACAATATCGCAGCACAATTAATCCGCCATTTTTAGGTAGCGTACACACAAAATTTTGCTAAAATCCTTGCAATGGCGTCGACTATGAGGTGTCATTCCCTGTACTTATCTCTAAAACTGAAATATTAATTTGCCAGTTAAACGAAAGTTGCTAATTGTCTAGAGCTAATAAAACAGTATTATCCGTGCTGGAACTAAATTAAAACAAGTTTTAGTTAAATCCTGTTTACTGATACTTCTCAATGATTTTGCTATAACGTCGAACTGATAGTTTTAGAGGCAATGAATGACACCGCAGAAACGACTGCTGTTGCTTCATCGTCAAATCAGCTGTTACTGCCCACTGCTGGTTGGCTTTCCCCATAGACTGCCATAAGGAACAGTCCTGGACCACATGCATCCACTATCTCGATTTATCTCCATTGCAATTGTTTACCATTAAAAAGTTTGTGTTAAAACTCGTTAAACCATATTAATCAAAATTACAAGATTTTATTAATTGCAGATACCAATTTTGTAGCTTTCAGCACAATTCCTGAGCGGTTTTATTTATTTATTTGAAAATTACTCAATTCTTGAGTTTTATTTTACAAACTTACAAATTTTGTACATTTTAAAAATATATTTATTTTGTCATTAAAGTTGTCATTATCTGGCTGCTGAGCAATTAGAGAAAATGTATTTTATAAAAAAAAAAGATATAAATGTATCAAATATAGTACCTATATGCGTATAAGATTATTTTTTCCATAAAATTTGGTCAAGGCCACAATATCCGTGTGATACAGCTTTATCATGCACGATTCGAGCCCGGCTGTATGTAAACATGAGGGCACATATATCTACAAGTTAATAATAACGTATTTTCCATGAAAATATGTATTAATAAATTCAAAATTAAGTGTGCAAATAGAAATATAATTGTGTAAGTACCTTTTGATAAGGGAAACACGGTGTTTACAGGCAGTGGACTCCACTCGACTACTTCATATTTGACACAACGTGAGAAAAAAAGTGCATGGACGGTTTGATACCAATAAATATTTACTTAGCAGCTTAACCCATTCAATACGGAGAGCGCGTCAGGGCGCTGTCCAATGTTATACGTTGTGACGGCAAGCGCCTCGAGGCGCTCTCCCCACCCTTACCCAATGACGGCGAGCGCTCCGTTTCCTTTAGTTTCAAACGTGCTTTAGACCGTTCCAGTCACTTGTGGAAGCCCGTTATTTACTGGCAGTCACTCCTAACAATTAACTAAGCCATATACGTAGAAAAAGTTGTGCCGTCAGTGACGGCCGTTTATGAAAAACTAAGCCGTATACTGCATAGGGATCTCAATATGGCCGCCGTATTGAATGGGTTAAAATATATATTTACATTTACATTATTTTCTTAATAAACTACAAGTATCACAAAGATAATTTATTAAATAGATTTTTAAGTTTCACTAAATAAACGCCTTGATAAATAATTATAAATAGTGTTTGAAACTGTGAAGAAAAGGGCGGAAAGGGATTGTTAGTAATGGAGACTGAGAATCCCATTGCTAGCAATATACCCAACCAGGTCGACCTCCTCGCGGTTCCCCCTGGAAACTATCATGGTTAATTCCTGATGAATTCATCATGATGTGCTGACTGGCCTGTTTTCATTCTCATCTATCACCCTTCACTGGTGCTCCGCCAGCGTATCCCGTTGGCGCAGGCGGGGGGCTACCATACCATTTCACCTTTGAAAAAAAAAACTGTGAAGAAAACTGTTGAAAAATGTATTATATACAGAGTATCATAAATCAAATCAAATCATTTATTGCACGAATATGGGTACATACATTATTATTATTACAACGAATTATTTAATAGGTGAAAATGAAATGGTAAGCCCGCCTGTGCCTATATAGTACACGCTGGCAAGGCACCAGTGAGCGACGACAGGTGATGATAAAAGCAGGTCAGTTAGCCCATCGTGACGAATTCAACAAGAATTAACCACAGCGTGGAAGTCGACCTGATAGGGTATCTTGCTAGTAATGGGGTTACTAGACCCCATTACTACCAATCCTTTCCCCCTACTATTAAAGGATGGGTGTCATTGGAGTTACCTATCTGAAAATCTGACACATGATAAGTTTTTTTTTAATGTGTGATAATGGAATGGTAACCCCACCCGCGCTATCGGTATACCCCGGCGGGGCACCAGTGAAGGATGATAGTTGAGGATGAAGCAGGCCAGTTAGCACACCGTGACGAATTCAACAAGAATTGTTCACGATGATTTACAGGGGGAACCACGTGGAGGTCGACCTGACAGAATATATTGTTAGTAATGGGGCTATTTGACTCCATTACTAACAATCCCTTTCCCCCCACACATAATAAGTTAGGTACAGTAACAAGAGCCTTAGTTGTCCACTCCATCAGAGGAACTCGCCTTTATTCGCAAATTCATAATTTCTGTATACTTCTATTTTTTTTAAGTTTATTGTACCTCCACTAAAAATCATTAGAATCTTGAAAACGTGAAAACTTTTTTTTATGCAACTTAAAATGGCAAACAAGCTGACGCCCCACCTGATGGAAAGTGGTAACCGTCGCCTATAGACATGAGTACCATGGACATAACAGAGTACACTGTTTCGCCCATGATACCCCCCATGCGTTGCCATTTCTGAGGATTACGGTGTTATTCCTCTGTACCCAGTAAATTCACGCCATATGCCACCCTTCAAACCGAAACACAGCCATGCAAAAGACTACTTCACGGTTGAAACACGAATGGGACAGAGATATCCAAGTTAACGACTTGTACAAAATCTCCTTCTGGTAAAAATTGTCTCTTTCAATCCACGTGTGGATTTCAGATGGTTGGAGTAATTAATAAAAGAAATGTAACAGTCGGGGCGATACTTTATGGTACGGGTCGCCCACACACACCTTAAGTACATATGGTGGTATTGTGTATTGCTACATGTGTCACCCACCACGGCGATGCATCAATTAGCGCTTGATTATTGACGCCCACAGAGTAAAGGGTGCAGGGTTAATTGTTTAATTGAGGATGTGCCGTCCACCGAAATGATTGATCATCAAACGACAGCGACATCTAGAATGTCATTGAATCAATTTCAATATCCGTTGCCTGCCCACCTCGATGGGCGACAGTGAGACAATGACCCTCTGGTGACAATGAGAGTTCATTACAGGGTTGCCAGATGTTAATTTAGATTTTTAGCCAAACGTCAAATATATTTCCTCCAATATATACAGTTCCTAGGACTTTTACATGATAACGAAACTGTATCCTTTTTCTCTACATTTCGCAACGTGCCACAAAAGTAAACGACGAAAAAATAAAAAAAAAAAGCCTATAATTCTTTTTCTACTTTTAGCTTACTCTTACCGTCTCTTTCTAATGTCCCATACTCTATTTTGCTACCTTCATTTTATTCTGTATTTATATACCTCTACACAATTTACAAGTACAAAAACTATCCAAAAAATACCCAAATTTCCCTAAACCCATCTCTTTTTTTTAAATCACTGAGGTGGCAAACAAACATACGGCCCACCTGATGGTAAGCGGTTACCGTAGCCTATGAACACCTGCAATACCAGAGATATTACACGTGCGTTGCCGACCCTGAAGAAACCTCTTTACCCCCCTTTTGAAGAACCTCATGCTGTAGGCTCATGGAAAAACCACTTTTTCTCCACAATAATTCTACAAAATTATTTACCCAAAATTGGGACAAAAACCCCCAATCTACCAACGCTGGTTTATTATGATGCTTTATCTATTAAAATTGAATCCACTATGAATATCGCTGTCTGTCAGGTAACACTTACCCAATAATAATGTAAAGTACATTTTATATGATTTTTTATACAACTTAGAATGGCAAACAAGCTGACGACCCACCTGACGGAAAGTGGTAACCGTCGCCTATACACATGAGCAGTACCATGGACATAACAGAGTATACTGTTTCGCCCATGATACCCCCCCATGCGTTGCCATTCCTGAGGACTCAGGTGTTATCCCTTCGTATTAGAGAGTAGAGTTCCTATGGATGTTTACAAACATGGGAAAACAGCTTCAACATATAACATCAACCCCATTGCTAGGGGGGAAAGGGATTGTTAATAATGGAGTTTGACAGCCCCATTGCTAACAATATGCCCTATTAGGTCGACCTCCACGTGGTTCCTCCTGGAAACCATCGTGAGCAATTCTTGTTGAATTCGTCACGATGGAATTTTGTCGTTTTTGAATTTTCGATCATTTTCGATCGACATTTCTGTCCAATATGTTCTACAGCATTGGCAGACTCTTAGATTTATTTACAACTATATATCTTGTGTAAATGCAATAAAGACATAGAATACTGAACGTTGCGAGACTATAAAATACCTATATACTTGACTGCATATACATAAATCTGTATTTATAATACAATCATGCAAGTTTCTTTGGAAGGTCAAATTGATCCTATTCATACCTACAATGACTCGGAGTCATCATTTAAATAATGCTATTGTTAAGTAAAACTTAATACCGTCCTTTAAAATGTGTGTTACACTGCGAGATGACTAAATTTATGGCTGATATGATAAGGTAAATTGGTCAGTTATATTTAACACTAAACCTACCGACATTTCATATATACCTAATCCTACCATGAGCGGGGGGAAAGGGATTGTTAGTAATGGAGACTAAGAATCCCATTGCTAGCAATATACCCAACCAGCTCGCCATCCTCGCGGTTCCCCCTGGAAACTATCACGGTTAATTCCTGATAAATTCATCATGATGGGCTAACTGGCCTGTTTCCATTCTCATCTATCACACTTCACTGGTGCTCCGCCAGCGTATCCCGTTAGCGCAGACGGGTTTACCATACCATTTTCACTCATCAAAAAAATCCTACCATGAGCGGTCAAATGACCGTTTTAAAATAAAGTATGTATCTTAATATAGAAAGAGATTTTAGTCAATTGGATAGTGAACAAGTAAATAATAGTAAGTTGTAAATATTGAAAAATGGCTTGTATGTTATTACAGGTAAAGTCGATAAGTTACATAGTGATACAGTAACGTTATACGCGAAAATTTTTAAACTAAATTTCAATAACGGTCATTTAACCGCGCTTGGTAGGTTTAGTGTTAATATAATATTTTCCTGTATAGTTTTAACTGAACTTTTGTACACTGAGAGAAATATTAGCTACATTTTTTTTTTACAACACAGGGGGCAAACGAGCATGCGGCTCACCTGATGGTAAGTGACTACCGCCGCCCATGGTCACCCACAACACCTACGGCATTGCAGGTGTGCTGCCGGCCTTTTAAAAAGGAATATGCTCTTTTCTTGAAGGTTATGTTGTCGTATCCGTTCGGAAATACTGCTGCTGGAAGTTGATTCCAAAGAGTGGTTGTGCGTGGGAGAAAGTGCCTTGAAAAACGCACGGTGGAGGACCGCCACTCGTCCAGATGGTTGGGATGAAATTACATACATACATAATTGAACCTGAATGATTAATTAATGTATGTAGACATTAAGCTAATTACCACCTGTCTATTCAGACCCACAGTTTTCAAATTAAAATTTTATTTAACGAGACCACACTAGACGGTATTATAAATAGATTAAATTGTAAAATAATTTATCTTACGCCAAGTCCCTTGCGAGGTAGGCAGAAAGAACCGAATGCATCAAAGATACCTTACATATGTACATCTCTTGTGTCCTGTACATAACTCATATACGCGGATAAATTAAAAATAATTGTAAAATCAATTATTATTTAACACAATACGAACAATCATCACACACGCGTCATCATTCAAACTCGAGATATATTACCACGTACACAATCATGTAATATGTACAAAAATGTAAAATATGTAAAATAATGAACATAACGGTGTTAATATTTACAATTATTAAGTATTTTTTTTTTTACATCAGAAAAACTCTTGTCGTAAAACCTGAATAAGAGTTTTAATTTACTGAATTACCCCCCTCCCCTCCCCTTCCCCACCCCCTCTAGACTATAAGATTCTAAACGCCTCTATTTTCCTCATTCACATCCATACTCTATGTATATTTAAATTTCTCTAGCAAGATTTTAACTAAATAAACATAAGAAGTTATTTAATCATTACATACAAATGTGACCTGGATAAACTGGGGGTCACATTCAGCTTTGAATGACGGGTTTAGTCCGCCGTTAAGAGGTAAGCTTACTAGGGTCACAACGTAGAGAAATAAGGTCCTAACCACTACTCGATGATGGCAATTGAGGCTTTAGGGGGCAGGTAATATATATATAGCATATATATATATATATATATATATATATATATATATATATATATATATATATATATATATATATATATATATATATATATATATATATATATATATATATATATATTAAAAGTCCAATATATTAAAAGTCTATTATTCAAAAAATAATATTGGATTATGGATTTTTAACATAACCGAAAATAGATATCTTTTTTTTATACAACTTAGAATGGCAAACAAGCTGACGGCCCACCTGGTGGAAAGTGGTAACCGTCGCCTATAGACATGAGCAGCACCATGGACATAACAGAGTATACTGTTTCGTCCATGATACCCGCCACATGTTGCCATTCCTGAGGACTCAGGTGTTATTCCTCTGTACCCAGTTAATTCACTGCCATATCCCACCCTTCAAACCGAAACACAGCCATGCAAACACAACTGCTTTACCGTTGAAACACGAATGGGACAGAGGTAGCCAAGCAATCGACAATATCTGACCTATATGGGCGATATCGAAACGGGTGATGATGTTTTTCCCAACATTAATGTCAAAAGAAGCCCAATATATACATATCGGATCGGTATCCATATAACCCATGCCTATCCGCCACTGGCTAGGAGCTGTCCAGTGTTATGGAGAAAATAATATGAACAATGTGAAATCGGTTCCAAACACGCACGTGACCGGCACACTAAATACTCATGCAAACAAACAACGGTAGGTGTACATACATGACTTCCACTTAATGACTTTGTCATTGAAATTCCATGGTTTGCTAAATAATTGCACAATGATAAGTACAATCGTTCGCCGGCCGAATCATCTTGAATCAGTTTAAAAGAGTGGATTTTTGTGGTAGAGACCGAATTGTCAGTTTAAATCGGGCATTTGATAAAAAGACATCTTGATAACATGAACTATCAGCTATCAACAAGAGCATAAACGTACACAGATGAAGATTTTAATGCTATACGAATAGACTGTCTTAAAATAATAAAACATCCCAGGTAGCGATTATTCGTCATATTGACGTCGATTTCCAGCCTAAAACGACTTAAAACTGACGTCCTATTTGAGTCGCAGACGTCACATTGCTAAATGGGATATAAGATTGTCTACTAAATTAAATCGACAGACACGACTTACAGATGTTAAACGCCATTATTGCTTAATAGCTCTTTGGGTTCTAAATTCGATTCACAGAGTAAAAATTATGGGCCAGATTACAATATGAGCTTATATCATCGACCGCATAAAATCTAGATCTGAAAATACGGAATGAAGTTTCATGGTAGACCCATAATATCTAATATACCATTCGATTTCATTTTATTCAACAGAGCATCTACCATAAGTATCGGTAATTTGGTAGTAGTTTTAAATACGTTCAAAAACAAACAGGATTCCATGGTACAAACATTACACTACCTAGAGTATAGCACAGCCGCCGACCGACGGTCACTGTCCACTGTCCACCGTCACCGTCGTCTACCACCGACCATCGGCGTCCTGCTATGGCAGCGCGGGCGGCGTCACCACATGAGTCTGCTTATTGACCGTGCGGTGACCTTGCGCCAACTGGCCTGCTTTAAGCGCTTTCGCCTTTAGGAATGCGTCGAACCCGTATAGTACCATAGACAAGTAGCCGAAGAACTGAAAAGAAAAATTGTTATTGAATAATATGTTACCACTGTATTTTTTTTTATGCAATTTAGAATGGCAAACAAGCTGACGCCCCACCTATTGAAAAGTGGTAACCGTCGCCTATAGACATGAGCAATGCCATGGACATAACAGAGTATACTGTTTCGCCCATGATACCCCCCATGCGTTTGCCATTCCTGAGGACTCGGGTGTTATTCCTCTATACCCTGTAAATTCACGCCATATCCCACCCTTCAAATCGAAACACAGCCATGCAAACACAACTACTTTACAGCTTTACGGTTGAAACACGAATGGGACAGAGGTACGCAAGCAAACGACTTTTGTACAAAGTCTCCCTCTGGTAAAACGATTGCTCGTTGTATATATGTTATCACTTTTTGGAATCAACTTCCAGCAGCAGTATTTCCGAACCATTACTTCAAGAAAAGAGCATATTCCTTTTTAAAAGGCCGGCAGCACACCTGCAATGCCGTTGGTGTTGTGGATGATCATGGACGGCGGTAGTCACTTACCATCAGGTGAGCCGCATGCTCGTTCGCCGTAACGTAACGATAAATTAATCACGATGCTAGGGGGAACCGCGTGGAGGTCAAACTAATAGGGTATATTGATTGTAATGGGGACTAACCTCCTCATTACTAACAGTCCCTCCCCCGCAATGGGGCTGTTAGACTCCATTACTAACAATCCCTTTCTTCCCTCGAATGGCCATGGCTGTACACTGAAGTGCTAAGCGAAACAGTTCCGGTACATTTAGCGAGATATCGACAATAAATTAGAGCTGTTGTAAACGTGCAATTATGACGTACCTAGTGTGAAGTGTGGCGCTTGGTTATTTTTAGCTTTAATGATTTGATACGGGGTATGGTATGATACACCTGATGGTAAGTGACTACCGCCGCCCATAGTCACCCACAACACCAGCGGCATTGCAGGTGTAAAAAGAAATATGCTCTTTTCTTGAAGGTTATGTTGTTGTATCGGTTCAGAAATACTGCTGCTGGAAGTTGATTCCAAAGAGTGGTTGTGCGTGGGAAAAAGTGCCTTGAAAAACGCACGGTGGAGGACCGCCACTCGTCCAGATGGGTGGGATGAAATTTTAGTTTATGGCGGGTTGTACGATGGTGAAAATCAGCAGCGGGGTTACATATACGATTTGCCCATGATATAGTAATCATAGCGGAATCCCTAAAAGACTTGCACATTATGCTCAATGACCTCTTAGGTCTTAAGATGAGTGTGGACATGACTAAAACCATGTCTAACGTCCATGTCACAACTATATCGGTTACAATTGATAACACTACGCTCAAAGTTGTCGACGAGTATGTATACTTGGTACAAGTTGTCCGAATGGGTAAATCCAACTTCGACCTATAGGTCAACCGACGAATCCAACTCGGCGGGGCAGCGTCCGAAAAACTATGCCACGTCTTCTTATTCAAAATACCTCAAAGTTTGAAGGCAAAGGTCTTTAACCTGTGTGTGTTGCCAATAGGAATGGGTAATATATAGTAACATCTATATATTTTAATCATAATATCTATATACTGGTCTCATCATCATCATTACTATCATCATCACTACATAGTATAAAACAAAGTCGCTGTTGCTGTCCATTCGTCCTTATGTATGCTTAAATATTTAAAACTACGCAACGGATTTTGAATCGGTTTTTTAATAGATAGAGATAGAGTGATTCAAGAGGAAGGTTTATATGTATAATACACGCATAATATTGTAAAGAAACACTAATAAATTTAGAGGTTTCTAATGCGATGTCGTAAATATATACATTTTTTTTGCGCTTACATTGCAAACGCTGGCTGAAGCCCACGAGATAAATCAAAATAATGTACTACAGTATTGTACACCTTAAAAAGATCAACAAAAAACTCCGCGATGGTATATGTCTATCTCTTAAGGATAATGCATAATAACCATTGTTTATCCTTTACATTTTACGGGGAAAAATGGCTTATTTACGAAGTGATTTTAAGCAATACATTAATTTTTATCCAATTAAGTACCTTAAATACATTGTTCATTTAATATAGATCAATATGGCCCTTACACCATGTAATTTAAATAAATATTTCCTAGAATATTACAGATTTAAAATACTGGGACATAGCGGTGCAGCGGTACCGGCCCGGACGGCGGCGCGTGCCTATATAATAGCGCGTCGAATGTCGCGCTTCGCCCTATAGCACTTTATCATGTTTGTATTGTCTAAAGACAAAAAAGCTATAAACGTTGTTTATAAAGACATTTTGTAATAGGTAGGTATATTTAGTATCAGCATTGCACCCGTGCGAAGCTGGGGCGGGTCGTTAGTAACGAATATGTTGAAAATCTGTTAGCCAAATAATAATATTGGCTAACAGAGTTTGAACATATTGGAAAATAAATATCCGACTGATATGAGTGTTATCGAAATGGGCGATGACCTTTTTCCGCCATTAGTGCCCAGAGGAACTAAATATATAGACCAGAGGGCCTACCATGAAATGTTTTCCGAAATTTCGTAGCCGAAAGAAACACAAACATAATGTTAAAATTACATAATTCTTACCGTTTAAAAACATAAAAAATATAAAAAAAAATATTTATTTCTTTGGACTTTTATGGTAGGATTTATGACGAATAAAATGTTAAGCTCCATTTACTGGGCCAATTTAGGTATGAACGAAAACACGAAATTGAGTCCGAAACTTCAGAATTTCATTTCATGGTAGGCCCCCAGATCTGTATTCATATTACCCATACCTACTATACAGGTGTCTCGAATCGCAATCATGCGTTCTAAGAAGTAATAAATGATTAATGCCAAATCATTGCAATATTATCGCACGCGACTGTACTTCACATTGTAATAATATTAGTCATGCCCCTTAGATTATCCACTCTGTGTACAAGTCACGCATGCGCCGTGATGAAACAATTTATGCTACTAGCTCAATAGAATGATGCTATCGGAACAATGAGGATAGCACCTGGATAGACAATTACAATGGTATTAGCGAATCGAATGCGGCTTATCTATGTATTAATACGTGAAGCAATCTGGCGGCGCGTACCACCGGTGGCCCGCGCTAGACTGTCCCATTGGACGGCGCGTACCATCGGCGGTACGCACTAGATTGCCTTATCTGGCGGCGCGTACCACCGGTGGCCCGCACTAGACTATCTTTTCTGACGGCGCGTACCACCGGTGGTACGTATTCGATGATGAAGCGTAGCATCAATTAGAACGCCACCTCGCAGCAAAAACCATTAAAGTCGGCCCCGGCGTGAACGTGTTAAACATACCAAGGGGCCAAAAAGTTGGTGAAATATAAATATAAAAAAAAAATATTCACCCCAGCCGCTGAGAACGCCGCCGATCCAAACGCTACGGCGATGGTGGACGCAATCAGGTAGAGAAACACGAAGGCGATCGATACGATCATTTCTATCTTCAGCCACTTGATATTGTGGTATTTCTCCACCAAGTGGTACAGGTACAGTAGAAGCATCCCACCAGAGTAGATCACCGCCAGCGCGGCCACCAAGTTGAAGTACACGCCTCGTCCATTCGACCAAAACGCTGACGATTGGACGCAGATGAAACCGATCAGGCTGAACACCTGAACCACAAAAAACTGGTATAATGTAAATGGAATAACTGAAAAAAAAAAGTAGTAGCTAATGACCTTCGGATAAGAATGGCCAAAGACAGAATAGAATAGAAGACTTCCGAAAAGACTTTGGTTTTGGTAAAGAAAGGGATTAAAGTTACCATTATTATTATTTTCAGTATTTCTTCAAAAACAATATATTAAGGTTTCTTCAGAGTCGGCAATGAGCACGTGACACTCATACTGTGCATACGTCCATAGGCTAAAGTGACCGTTTACTATCTTTACACTGTATGCTGTTCGCCACCTTTGTGGTATAAAAAAAGTATTAGGCCCTATCAAAGTTTTTAATTATAAAGATTGTTTTTTTAGAAATAACCGTAATCAATTTTATAAGTGTGAAACTAGGTCTGTTTATTACTTCTGAGCGTTCTATGGTTTTACCAATAGCTCTATGAAATTTGATATATGGGATGGACAATGACATCATACTTTATTTTTTATTATGGTCAGTGAACATAATGCAGTCATCAGAACAAAGTTGCAGGTAAAAGATAGTTGCTATAAACATTTTACCAGAAGACTTTGTACAAAAGTCATTTGCTTGGGTACCTCTGCCTCATTCATGTTTCTACCTTTATTGTACTTTACAATTAACACATTAAAATATTTAATATACAATGGGGGATTTATCTCATAAAGAGGTCTTTTGCAGTCAATCTTTACTAAATGATTATTATTTTTTCCTAATGTAAGTTTTATTATATTACTATTTTTACCACTTACAATGATAACACATTTAATGATGCCTGGTGGAGTCGTCAGGTATGATAAATCAAACCGCGCCTCCATTATAAATACTGTATTTGCAGAGCCCATTGTTTGGGGTGCAGGCGGCTGGTTTGCATATGCCATGATGATAAAACTTCACCATTCAGTTATTAACCTGAAAGTATGATTCCAAATTACTTCAAATGTATTTACTTCATGTAAACTAACATTATAGAGAGGATAGATTTTTTTTTGTTTGGAATGAATAAACTCAAAAAATACTTAATTAATTTAACAAAATATGTTTACCTTTAGAAAGTCACATTACTAGCGAGTCACATGGGCGATATATATTTTACTTTATTTAACAAAGTGCAAAGCTGAGGCAAATCACTAATAAATAAATAAAGTTTCTATACTGACCCCTATGGGTCATCAAATACCTATGTATTTGTTAATGTATGAAAATGGAATGGTATCCCAGCTTATGCTATCAGTATACACTGGTGGAGCACCAGCGAGTGATAATGGATAAGGATGGGTCAGTTGTCCCATTGCAACAGATCCAATAAGAATTAACTGCAATGGTTTCCAGAGAAACTATGAAGAGATCGACCTAATACTGCTACCAATACGGCTTTTAGACTCTATTACTAATAATCATTTTCTGTTTAAAAATAATATATTTAGACAAATGAATAAAACAAATTTATTACATTTATTAAACTTATCAAGTACTAAGCACTTATATAAGTAAGTATAGTGTACTTGTGCCTTGATAAAAAAAAATAAGTAAATTCAGTTTACTTACAAGATTAAGTAACAATAAAATCGGCGTTGTACAGGAAGTACCTATGTAGAGTTCCCCACACACACATCTGATAATACTTTTCATCAAAAACTATAAAATTAGATCAGAGCACCTGATTAAGAACGCTATACGTACATACTGATTGCTGTTTAAAACATTAATGACTCATATTCACATTTTGTTTACACCTATGAACTCTGGGCTCTGGTTCTTACATTACAACAACATTATCATGAATCTATTACAACTGCGCTGCAACACCGATTTTACACATATATTATTAAACAGTTGTAATAATTTAACTAATTCAGTAACTATCACATTCATAATTGTCACTATCACCGTTATTCATAATTGTTCTCTTACGAAAAAACATTATTATAAAAAAAAATAAACATATGATTCTGAGTGATATAATTGACATACCACCATCTATAATCGAAATTCAAAACAAATCAGAAGTCAATCAGTCATTCTCATTGCCTTAGGTGAACGTCAATCCATTATCATTTCTGTATAGATTAGATATTTACTTACTTATTGACATTTTTATATTTATTCTGTGGCTTGTGGGTGGTCAAGGGGAGGTGAAGTGTCAATTTTGACATTAGTATTTATAGGGTAAATGTACCACAAATCTTACAGGTACTTTAATTTTCCCTACAACAAAATATCACAGTATTGTTTCGCTTCTTTTTGCCACTTGTGGATCTGAATTTATTATTAATTCAAATGAATAGAGGTCTATATTAAGCGCTTGAGCGTCAGAATAGTATTAGGATCTCTTAAAATAATTTATTCTGACATTTATTTTAAATCTTAAGGATCTTATCATGTATTTTTAAAAAAATTTTTTTTACTCTTGAAGAGTCTCACAAATGATTGCGATCTCATCTGATGGAAAACAATTATGTGAATTAAAATGGAATAAAATTAGTGCAGATTATATTTGGATGGAAAAATAATTCAGTAATGCAATATTTACATGGATTCGTAACGTTAAAATGACAACATTATTATGTTTCCGTGCATAATTCATTATCATCATCATATCAGCCGTTAACTATTCACTGCTGAACATAAGCTTCCCCCCTATCAAAGGGTTTTGCTAGTAGTTTCCATGCTTGGCAAGTGAGTTGGTAACCACAGTTAGGTCTTGGTCATATTTTAAGAGAAAAGCTGCTGCTCATCTTTCGACCATTAAATTTCCTTGTTTTTTTATACAACTTAGCTGTCTCTTACGACATACGAGAAAAGAAGAGGTGGTCCATTGTATACTTGAACCATATGGCGATTAATTAAGTTGATTGTTAATTTTGCAACTTTGTTCGCGTAACTATTATGCGAACATAGTTGCAAAATTAAGGTACAGAAATTTATCTTTACCATTACCAGAGAGAGACTGTACAAAAGTCGATTGGGTACCTCTGTTCCATTCGTGTTTCTATCGTAAAGCAGTTGTGTTTGCATGGCTGTGCTTCGGTTTGAAGGGTGAAATATGACGTGAATTTCTGAGTCCTTAAGAATGGCAACGCATGGGAGGTATTATGGGCGAAACAGTATACTTTGTTATGTCCCTGGTACTACTCATGTCTATAGGCGACGGTTACCACTTTCCATCAGGTGGGCCGTCAGCTTGTTTGCCATTGTAAGTTGTATAAAAAAAATATATTTATTCTATTAACATTCTAATAAAATTTTTAATTTTGTACTTTGATGATGGTAAGAATTATTGTCATTTACCTTATAGAATTATTTTTATTTCGTCACAGCTTTGCGTTGTTCCACTAGTGTTTGTTTGATTTCATTGATTACCTATAAATTTATTGAATTTATTCAAAATTATACCAAATATCAATACTTTAACTTTTTTAGACTTAGTGTATGATTTTTACTTTAATTAGAAGTCCATTATCTATGTAAGTAGTTTTCAGATATTTTATGTTAATAATTCGTGTAAAATTTGTGCTTATTTTTGTTCAGTCGCTAGATAATCGCTATTTTAGGTGGTGACAGACGCCTTGATATTTAATATGTCCTCAAAGCAATATTCGTATGTGGAGGTCCAGTTTATATCGTAACATTAAAATTAAATATAGTGGTAATAAATAGTGTACATTTTAGTGAAGTGTGTTTGTACATAACACTTGTTCAGTTTCGTGGGAATGTTGCACAATACAATTGGTTCCAGCAATTTACGAACGTACGTAATACAATAGCTAAGATTAGAAAAATTCCTTGACAACTTTCACTCGGTGACTTAAATTTTTCATAAATCAATATATTGGATACTAAGTTTTTTTTTTCATGATGTTTATGCTTGGGTATGTGTTTATTCTTAAAGTGGGCAGTGTTTTGGTCATTGGGTGTCTTTAGATTTCATTTTTCAACATAAATTTACTATTTAATGAAGAGGACATTGATACAATAATTTTAACTCTCAGGTACTTTTGAAAATATTCTTTTTTAAAAGTTTTTTTTTTTATGTACAATTTTTTTTTATTAGTCTAATCATAGACAATTTTATTATTATTCTAATCTTAATAATATTAGATGGATTATGACTACCTATATATACTATATGGCTACTTATGATAGCTTTTTGCTTCAGAAGACATAAATCTGTTAAGCTGTATCATAAGTCTACATGTATATTGAAGGCAGTCCAGAAACTCTTGACATCAAAGGATGATAGATGATAGTGCTAGTTTTAGGAGAGAGAGGGATTATTAGCAATGGGGTTTAACAGTCCCATTGCTAGCAATATTGTGCCAAAGCTCAAATTACAAATTCTACAACATCAAACTTATAACTGTACCTATGTCTATGCAAATAAATAATTGATTAATTATATACTCTGTCTAGACAATTTCTGTGTAGTTCCCTCTGCAAATCATTGTGGTTAATTTTTAATGAATTTGTCACAATGGGCTAACTGACCTGGTTTCATCCTCGCTTATTCTTCACTGGTAACCTGCCAACATACACCAATAATGCAAGTGGTAACCATCCTATTTTCACCTTATTAAAAAAAGAACTAGTTAGTATGGGTGATAGATTCTTTTAAATCACTTTCCACCAAAATTATCAAGTGCTGTTATTTCAGATCATTGAAAAATGGCAGAGGTAGGATTCCCTGGGCAGCACACCACTACAACGACTGTGACCTCCAGTACCACGGTGCAGACCAACCTGAGGTTTGACCCACAATACCTCAAGACCGTACCAGGCATCCTGAAAGTTGTTCAAGTTGTAAGTATCTTTGATAAATATAATATGTACATGTAGAATCATAAAAAAATTATATGCTTATAAATAAGTATACTTGGATAAAAAAATATTTATCATTATCATCAAGTCAGCCTTTGACCATCAACTGTTGAACATTATCCTCCCTCTTGGGTGGTTTTGTCAGTAGTTGCCGTGCTTGACAGGCAGATTGGCAACAACAGTCAAGCTTTCTAGCTGTTTTAAGAAGGATGCAGCTGCCCATTCCTCTCTGTCCCTTGGTTGTCTTTTACGACACTCATGGGAAAAGAAGTGGTGGCCTATTCTATGCAGAGACCACACAGCCAAAAAAAAATATTATTATTATATAATGTATTCTATCATGAAGTTGATAGAAGAATAAACATAACATGGAAGAAATATTGGGCTCAAAAAGAAATCCTTAAAGGGAACTACAGTCTCAACTTAAAAAAGATAATTATGGATTCCTGCATCCTTCCAAGCCTAACATATGCATGCCAAACATGGACCTATACAGAAAAAATAAAGAACAAAATCCTATCATGTCAGCATGCGATGGAAAGAAGTATCTTAAAGTTAAGAAAAATACAGAAAATAAGAAACACTGATATTAGGAAGAAAACCAAAATAAAAGATGCTCTTCAGCATAGTATGAAACAGAAGTGGAGATGGGCAGGTCATATAGTGAGGTACAAAGATAAAAGGTGGACTCTCCAAACAACAAAATGGCGAGGTCCAGCAGGAAAAAGAAATGTTGGAAGACAAAGAAAGAGATGGGCAGATGACATAATAAAGATAGCAGGAAAGAACTGGACGGGTATTGCTATAGATAAGGAGAAGTGGAAAAAGATGGAGGAGGCTTTTACCCTTGGGGACCACGGAAGTGGATAAAAAGCTATAATAATAAACTGTATCAAACTGTATCTGAACAAACAACTTTAATGAAATGAAATGAAATGAAATTTATTTGCCAGAAACATTGTAGATAAGATGTTGTATTTGTCAAGTTTACAACATGTCCATTATGTTTCGCCACATCAAATGGCATGCAAATATTGAATATACCTACAGATAGGTTATTTTATATAGGTAAATTATATATTTAATTTTCAATTATTTACTATATTATAAAATACATAAATCACTACTGGTACCAAGTGCACACTTTGGTCATGCATTATAAGCAGTCAATAAAGCTATTATCTACACTAATATTAAAAAGAGGAAAACTTTGTTTGGTTGTAAAAAATAGGCTCAAAAACTACTGGACCGTTTTTAAAAATTCTTTCACCATTCGAAAGCTACATTATCCACGAGTAACATAGGCTAAATTTTATTTTGAAAAAAAATTGGGTTCCGTAAAATATTTGGGTTTTTCGGACACAAAGTGTAAAACATCAACCAAAAAAGTTACTTATTTTGCGTACGCTGTCTAAACTATAAAAGATAGAACCATAAAATGTTCTAATTAATTGTAGATCTTATAAATATCTATAAAAAAGTCCGCGACATAGATAGGTATAGTGTATACCTATCTATATCGAGTGAGGCACAACAACCACTTTTTTATTTAAAAATCTTGAATTTTTTGGACTACATTTAAACGCATTTATTTTACTCATGCCATTAATCCTTATCAAAATAAATTCACTAAGTACAGTTTATGTAGATAATATTTGGTCTGTGAATGATTAAAATTGGACGTTTTGTTTTGAAATTATGGTGGAATTAAAATTTTACTATTTCCATAAATTGCATATTGCAATAACCAAGATCCACGTGGGCGAAGCCGCGGGCAAAAGCTAGTAAATAATAAAAATGATGGAAATGTCAAATAAATAATTTGTAATCAAATTTTTTATTTGTGGCATTAATTGGAAGTATTTTTTTTCTCAATATCCTGTGTATCGAATAGTGTGTTTTAATATGGGGGTGTTGAACTCTTTATTTATCCTTATATTTCACCTTGTTGCTATTTCCTCTTTGATTATGGGAAAATCAGACTGGAATATTTGTAATCGGCCTAGTAACTAAGCCACAATGACATCATCACTGTGCCTTATTTATTTATTTATTTATAGGAAAACCAGGGCTACACTACAACAAAAAGATACAGTTTAGGATCACAAAATAAGCCACTAATAGGTTTTCACAAGTAGCAACAATATAGATACAAGGCGCTGCACACAAAGCAACAAAAATAGGAGTTAACAAAGAAAAAATATGAACAAACAAGAAGGAAAACAAAAAAAAATTATGAATAAAATACAAAGTAAAAATTAATTGCAAGTATTTGATTAAAATATGGCCTTCTTGTCCATACAATAGTTATTCAAACTGACTATGAATAAAAAATTGCCTACTCAGTTGGTCTCTCACTGATGTTATATTTTTCGAAAATAGATCTATATTAAGACTTTTAGAAATAGTATTAAAGTTTATTATTACTATGTGATAATACTATTAAATAAATATATACATAGATACATATCTGTCATGCCTGTCATTAGGGTAGGCAAGGCAGAAGCAATGGAACTAAATGCTTCAATTCCAACAAACTTCTTTCACTTCCTCCATATTCATCAATCTTTTCATATACACTCACCAGTAATGGATACTTTTAATTTGGCCTTTCTTTAGCACGCCACCTATTTTTTTTTTATTTCGCCCAACTGTATAAATAACATATATTTATATGGGGAAAGAGATTTTCAGTAATGGAGGTCAAAAAGTCCTATTTTTTTTTTTGATGGGTGACAATGGTGTGTTAACCCCGCCTGCGTTAACGGGATACGCTGGCGAAGCACCAGTGAAGGGTGATCGATGAGAATGAAAACAGGCCAGTTAACCCATCATGATGAATTCATAAGGAATTAACCATAATAGTTTCCAGGGGGAACGATGAGGAGGACGACCTGGTTGGGTATATTGCTAGCAATGAGGTTCTCAGTCTCCATCACTAACAATCCCTTTCCCCCCGCACGCCACCTATTTGGTTGACATATGTCCATCTAAGACGAACCCTAAATCATCTATCCTCATATTTAGTAGAGTTTGTACTATATATGTACTTACCACATGGTCCTGGTATAAAATAGGCCATCCCTTCCTTTCCCATGGGTCTTGTAAGAGGCGACTAAGAGAACTTACTGGTCAAGGGATGGACAGCAGTGTCCCACTTAAAACCAAAGCCTGCGATTACCAAGTGTGGCAACTACTAGCTAAAATCCCCATTACTTGGGACGCATGTTTAGCAGTAAACAGTTAATGGCTGATATGGTATGGCACCATGGGAACTAACGGCACTATAGATAGAAATTCTTAAATATTTTACGCATTTATGAAGAAGGCTCTCTATGTCGAGGCTGTTTTGACGCCGCAGAAACGGCTGTACACGTAATCCTGGAATGTAAAATTGAGGGGCCTCAACGTTTAAAAATCTTCGGAACAATTAGGTCGCTCCGTGAGCCTGTGAAGATCTCAGGAAGTTTCTGTGCTTCTGGGCGGAGCTGGGCTGGCTGTACTAGCCATGACACATACGCACAATGGCCCAAATGAGACGCCTAACTTGGAAAATGGAGTCTAATTTACATTACATCACATGGATCTAGGAGAAGGCGTACTGGACAATTGCTCAGCGCAACATAAATTTGGGGAGGCAAAATTGAGATAAATACTTGTGTCGCATGGTACGCTTTTTAGAGAGGTTTTTTCGTCGTTATAGTAGTGCTAATACTGGTATCATTGTCAAGGGCGGCAAACATTTGCCTGGTGCGGCAACAGCTAGATCCGACCCTGAAGTAATGCCCCCGTATCGATTTCATTTATCGCTAATCTAAACTACTGCGACAGGTGTTGCGTTCTACGACGTATAACGTTACACTTCAGTTTCTATTATTGATTTTAATAACGTTCAGTTTAATTATAATGGTTTATAGTGTTTTATTTATTCATTAGTACATATATGTACATGGCGGACTTAATGCTAAAAGCATTCTCTCCCAGTCAACCATAGGCAAGTGTCAGAATACTCGAATACGGTACTAATAATTATTGATGTACATATAATACTAAAATTATATATATAAACGAATTATTATTTATAAATAACAAATATACTTACACATATATGACATATACTATATTATACACGAAATTGAGAATAATATAAATTACTTACTGCTCGGATAAAGTAAAAAAGTGAGCATGAACGTTTTTTTTTTTTTGAAGAACAGTTTAATCGGTAGTCTCTTAATGGTATGAGCAAGCGCGTTCCGGAGCCGTGAAGAATGTAGGAGAAAAGAATTTAAAGCGAAACCAGTAGGGTGAGAAGGGATAGATAGTTGGAGAGTATTGTTGTAACGAAGGTTATGATCGTGAGCTTAAAAAGGTACTGGAATTTGCTGACTGCGGGCGACTGAGGATTTTGAAGAAGAGTAAAGAGGGTACAAAGAGTCCTAATATTTCTGCGTTGACGAATGGGAAGCCATTTGAGCTGAAACCGATAGATATAAATCTAATCGAACTTCCGAAGGTTGAGGATAAAGTCATATTATTACACTGCTAGGCAAAGGTAGCCATTTCCTCCTCATAGCTCCGGTCTTGCGTTATCTCGAGTCATTATTCATATGTATCAATGAGTATGTCCCGTGCCACAATTTCTTGGACTAGTCTCGGCGACGCTGTCTGAAGACACGCACTGGGTGGAAAACTATCCACTTATTGGGATTTACGTCGCTGATATGACTCATCCAATTCTACATCGTTTTTACAACACTTCGGTTTAACTTACATGTAATTTGGTAGAGAAAGCGCGACTACTTTCGGGACCATTCGGGGCCCTCAGTCTTGAGTGGCTAATGGTGATATCAGCTGTTACTATCTACTGAATATAGGCCTCCTCCTATTGAGGGATATTTTCAGTAGTTGTCACACTTGGCAGGCGAATTGACAATCGCAGTTAGGCTTTGATGATGTTTTAATAGTAACGCTGTTGTCCATTCCTCGACTTTTAGGTTCTCCTAGTTGTTTCTTATGACACCCATAATGGCCCATTCTATGCCGGGACCACAGGGCATATTATTACATATTATGTTTGATTTATATATTTTTCAGGCCAGCAGCTTTCTAGGCTTCATCTGCATCATGTGCTCGCAATTGAGCTTCATAAGAAAAGCGACCTACTTCTGCTGGATCTCCATGATCGCCTTCTGGTTCACCGGCATCCTGCTGGGATTCTACCTGTTCCACATGGTGGAGAAGTTCTACAAGATCCCGTGGCTGAAGATAGAGTTTGGCTTCTGTTCCATCTGGACGCTGCTGTACCTGATCGCGGCCATACTGGCCACGACTGTGCACGACAACCCTCATTCTGCCGCGGCGGTGAGTGAAACAACTTTTTTTTTAATTGTTTTTTTTTAATTGCGGCCTGTTTTCATTCTCATCTATCATCCTTCACTGGTGCTCCGCCAGCGTATCCCGTTAGCGCGGGCGAGGTTCTCATACCATTTTATCAGTTTTTTTTAAAAAAAAATATTATCTGGTCTGTGCCCACAGATGTTTGTTTATTTGCTCGATGGGCTCTCTGACTATAATAAAAATGCACCTTGATGTGGATGCAGTTCTTCGGGTTCGTGGCGACGGCGGCGTACGCGGCGGATGCCTTGTTGAAGTGGCGGGCGGTTCGCGCGGGCGGGCTGGCGCAGGGCACGCGCGTCGTGTCCAAGCAGACCACCTCCACCGTCGAGTCGCCGCCGCCGCGCGTCGGATACTAGGCCGCCCGCCAGGTACGCTGCACTGCACGACCACGCGGCCACTGCTGTTGCCAGTCATTTTAGTTTCTAACTGACGTAATACTTTAATAACAACAAAATAAATCGTACTTATGTGCACGTAAATACCTTATTGTAAACTATTTTATAATAAAACCGATGCGTCTTAGTTTAAAAAAAAAAATCTATGTTATTACTTGAGAGCGTTCATAACACGTTGAGCCCGGCGCCGAATTTGCTGTCCTTTCCGTTCAACCGGCAGCCGGCGAGAGATATAATGTTGTATGATATCGCCAAGAGATTACTTTAGTACTAATGAGATAAGGAACTCTTTGTCGCGCTATTTTGGACGTTTTTTAGGTGTATGTGCAATGTACACGGAAAATTCTAGTGCCGGTCCCCAGGGACCGACGCTGGCCACACGGAAAGTTCGCTGCCGGTCCACAGGGACCGGCACCGAGCCCAACGTGTTAAGCTCACCAAAGTGTGGCAAAGTGGCAATGGTATGTCAGTTTAAAAAAAAATTAAAAATTTTCATTACGTCTTTGCCATGTTTTGTTATGAACATTAACACTTAAATATCTTTTTTTATATTTTTTAAACATGTATTTCTACACTCTTATATGGAGTAAGTGTTTTTTAATGGATGATTAATGGAATGGTAACCCCGCCTGCGCTGTCGGTATACGCTGGCGGGGCACCAGTGAGGGGTGATAGGTGAATAATGAAAAAAGGCAGGTCAGTTAGCCCATCGTGACGAATTCAACGATAAATCAGTCACGTTAGTTTCCAGAGGGAACCGCGTGGAGGTCGACCTGATAGGGTATATTGATAGCAATGGGGACTGACCTCCATATTACTAACAATCCCTTTCGTGTTAGGGGTATTGTCACACCTGTGATAAAAAAAAGAAAATTATTTCTCATTGGGCTTGACCCCTTTGTTTTTCGAACGACAATAAAAAGTGTTAAAGAGAATTTTGTATTTAATTTCATTATTAAACCAGCAACAAGGTAATAACCTAGTAAAACTAATAATAAATAAATAAATAAATAATTAGCAATTTTTTTTTAAATTATTTAACGTTCGCTATGTTTAAGTGATAATTCATAAAAATAATTTTCATTTATTATTTTTTACTATTATTATTAAATTTAATTTAAAGTATTTATTTATAATTTATTTCATGACATTAATAAATATTTTTTATTCGGTTACTGCGTCCGCTTACGAACCACTCACGTCTCTCTGTTTTACTCATGTCTTGTATTGTTTTTAAATAGTCATATATTATGTCATTCTGTTATCCGGATGTTAGAGGGCGTTGCTTTAATCTGTATCAACTTTTTTTTTATAATATTTCCATTTTAAAAACACACATTTAACATATTAGACAGTCAGGAATTAAAGCAATTTTTATTTATAATAATCATATGATAAGTTTTTTTTTTATACAACTTAGAATGGCAAACAAGCTGACGGCCCACCTGATGGAAAGTGGTAACCGTCGCCTATACACATGAGCAGTACTATGCACATAACAGAAAGTACTGTTTCGCCCATGATACCCCCCATGCGTTGCCATTCCTGAGGACTCAGGTGTTATACCTCTGTACCTCTGCAATTATAATATTAATATAAAATCGTCAATATTATTTTGGTAGTTATGCGCACGCGCCACCCAATATGTCAAATAGTGTACGATACATGACAACGATGAATCATGCTGATAAAATGCGTCGAATTGTAATCTTATCGCGTTATAATGGTAAATTGTAATTTGTGTTCAGTATTTTAATCTGTAAGAATAATTTTAGCAGTTAACTGCCCACTGTTAAACATAAGGGGAGTGTTGCGGTAACAGTAGTTGTCGCGCTTGGCAGGCGGGTTGGCCATCACAGTTAGACATATAGAGTTTTTAAAAGAATTTTAAAAGGCTGCAGCATACCTGCAATGCAATGCATATATATATATATATATATATATATATATATATATATATATATATATATATATATATATATATATATATATATATATATATATATATATATATATATATATATATATATATATATATATATATATATATAGACGTTTTAATCCTTAAATGCCTGATTTGATAAATTAAAAAATATATAAGTGTACCCTTTACTGTGTTTACTAATGGGGAAAAATAGTAAAAAAATCAAAACGATATTTTTATATATTTATTTTGAAAAAAACATTTGGTAACATGTAAACAGCCAAATATTAAAATAAAATCGATTGTAGGCGCCCAATGCGATTTATAAGTCCGGTATCAAATTTGAAACTTCAGGTATTTAAGGGTTAAAAGGGACGCGTGCTGCCTATCCATCGACAGTAAAATTCCCTTAGTCGCCTTTTACGATACGCACGGGAAAGGAAGGGGTGGCCTATTCTATGCCGGGACCTACATGTGACGTGACGGACGGACGAAGATTTTAATGTTTGTATTGAAACGTGTAAGGAATTGTTAATATGGCCAGCAACTATAAACATTTATGGGTGTTAAATAAAATTGATCTTTACTGTAACTGTGTACAGGTGATATTGGAACTATAAGTATTATAAGTAACAGTGAATGTTTACCATCAGACGGGCCGTATGCTTATTTGCCATTTTTGTGGTTTAAAAAATCTTTGTAAGGCAATATCATCATTTTTTTCACGGATGAAAATGGAATGGTTACCCCACCCGCGCTATCGGTATCCACCGGCGGGGCACCAGTGAAGGATGATAGGTGAGGATGAAGCAGGTCAGTTAGCCCATCGTGACGAATTCAACAAGAACTGTTCACGATGGTTTCCAGGGGGAACCACGTGGAGGTCGACTTAAATAGGGTATATTGTTAACAATGGGGCTGTCAAACGCCATTGCTAACAAGGATTGTCCCCTCCTAAAGAGGGTTGACGTCAGGCAGGTGGCCGGTCGTAAAACTATGAGTCAAATCCTTTAGTAACATGGATAAAACCATATAACGCCAACCCCAAATAATAATTGGGGTAAGGGTAGGAAGATGATGGTATTTTCTTTATGGCTTTGGGATCCATTGTACATACATACATACGTATCTGTCACGCCTGTCTCCCATTAGGGCAGGCAGAAACAATGGAACGCCAAATGCGATGGGAAATGGGATTCATTGTTTGTTCTAAAAAAACGAGGGTAGATAACAAAAAAATGTATAGTATCACATACTAACTTGACGTAGTACATACTAACTTGACGTAGTACATACTAACTTGACGGCTAAGAGACTGCACGCACAACCGTTGATCTATATTTTTTAGTATAAACATTCTGGTAGAGTTCACTTTAAAAGTAGGTACACAATATCTCAATCTCTTACTACCATGACTGCGCATGCACAATTTCTATTGTAATAGTTTAAAAGTTCCGATTGCGTTCCGAGAACATTCTGGAATGTGATACGAGTATGTACGATAAATAGGCACCAAAGATTTTGTAGCGACGGCGCAAGAAGGCTCAATATTTTTGTAGGTGTAAAATTTTTATTTTATATAACTATATAGCATCACGTTCTATGTTTTGTACTTATATATATATATATATATATATATATATATATATATATATATATATATATATATATATATATATATATATATATATATATATATATATATATATATATATATATATATACTAGCTGACTCGGCAAACGTTGTTTTACCATATTTCGAGAACTATACATGAAATTTTCTCGCACTACAATTATTATTTTCGATCGCCATCTTTCAACCCTATTGCGGCATATAAAAATCGCGATTAAAAAACATGTGTGAAAATTTGAATTTGTATGTATTTTTCAATGTTCAATCATAATAATATAAAATAAAAAAAATTGTCAAAAAAAATATTTAGGGGTGGGTCACCCTTATCATTGAGGGGACCGATATGCACATAAAATTTTATATATATATATATATATATATATATATATATATATATATATATATATATATATATATATATATATATATATATATATATATATATATATATATATATATATATATATATATAGGATAAATGTTTACCGACAGCAAAAACAAAAATTAAGCACAAGTTTATCGTGAAATTAGTCACAAATGTTTAATCAGAAATAGATAAGACACTATCTGTGTTTGATATATATTATATATAAATATATAGTAATGTGAATATTATAAATAAATTCACAAATAAGCCTGAAACGACACATTGAAAGGACTTCATATCAAATGAGATGTTATCGTCAAATATTGCACAAATGTTACTTTGTTTTTTTTCTTTTTTCATATAGGTTTACTACGTACACAACGAATTATATATACTCATTATTTTAATTTTTTTAAAAGTACAGTCGCATACAGTATACTATGAAAAATTATAGATAGATACACTTTATTGTTTCCTCCAAAAGATTACAATAGTAAACTTATTATAAATATAAATAATTACAATATATTTTGCCCTTCAGTATTTAACAATGTAACAAATATTTGATTTTAAAATTAACAGGAACTGTTTACAATGTTATTTTATTCGCAAACAGCTGTTCCTTTTGTCTTGAAAATAAAAACGTTCATATCAGTTATCGTTAAATTAATATAGCATCAATCCGGGAATTAATCTTTATCATATTTTAAGAAAAAAAATAAATCCTATTTAGTCTATTGAAATATTTGAATTCCATTCTTGAGAATTGAATTCGTAATTAAAAAAAGAAATACAAATCATTAATATGTTATTATCGGATTCTTTATATTTTTATATCTATATTGGGCAGTGTTTATATAAGGTAATATGTACTATTATTTCAGGCGTTACTTGTCCACTGCTGGACATAGCTTTCCCAATAAGGGGTTTCGCCAGTAGTTGCCATACTTGGCAGGCGGGTTGGCAAACGCAGTTAGGTTTTAAAGATGTTTCTGTAGGGACGCTGCTGCCCATCCCTCGCTCTCCCTTAGTCGTCTCTTACGACACACACGGGAAAGGGGCGGCCCATTCTATGCCGGGGCACACACGGCAAATGTAGTATGTATGTGACTGTACAATACTGTAGGTACATGTATGATATCGTTTAAGTTTAATTGATGAAGTGGTTTAAGTACCAAATCAAAGTCTAGATTGTATTTCTACGTTGAGCAGTTGTTACCATATAAGCAATGACGGGCTAACGGGTGGGGGGGGGGGCGACTTCTGGTCCTAGGGTGGCTGCTGCCACCCAAATCTATACTCTATGTATGTTAATTAAAGTCTAATTTAAATTTCAACTGTGACATTTTAACTAAATAAACTTAAACACTTATACACACCAATATGAACTGAATAAAAATCTTGTAAAAATAAAATTTACTTCTTAAACTGGGGGCTTTATTTAGCTTTCTCGCTCCGAGCCTCCGACGGGCCTAGTCCGCCATTGCATATATGTATAAATTATATAAAAATATATATAAAAAAAAATAAACTTAATATAATAACATGTTTAGCAAGTAACGTACGAACAATTTCTGTTCCCAATCACTATGTATTGTTTAATTTAGTATTATTATTTTGTCAAATTTGATTGATAATATAAATAAGCTTGTCATATTAATTGTAAGATTATGTTATTGCCTATATAATTGTAATAAATAAATTACGGCTCTTATTCATAAATATAAAACGTCAAACCTCTCATTAACTCTCTCATTACTAGAGGGAGACTTTGTACAAGTCGATTGCTTGGGTACCTCTGTTCCATTCATATGTCTACCGTGAAGCAGTTGTGTTTGCATGGCTGTGTTTCGGTTTGAAATTTTTCATGAAAATTAAAATCACCTACGAACCTATTTTAACTATTCAAATGTTTTTGTCACTTTCTTTCAAATTGAACATTTAGTTTAAAAGAAAAATACAAAAAATGCTTTCTCACTGTACTGGGTTGACTGGAAGAGATCTCTGTCAGAGATAAGTCCACCCTTGCTCACAATATTTATAAATAGATTATTTTATATGTAACTTACAAGTGCAATAAAGAATATATATATAAATCTATAGCTAAAATAGGTTGAGGGGAGGTTTGACGTTTTTATAAGTCTAAGTCAAATTTGCGTTTGGTTTCTTGGTTCAGATTTCTGTATATTCAACTAAAAACTGACATTCTAATTCAGCATGTGTTCATTTTCGAATTTAAGAGTTATTGTTATAATGTTTTTAATACTAATAAGATTTTTTTAAGTATTAGATCTTTCTAAATGTTCTCTATGGTTCGCTAGACTATAATAGTCCAATGCCAGTGTTTTGAATATCGAAACATTTTATGCGGTTATCTTTTCTTAATATTATTTATTTATTTATTGGAAAACGTACAGCTGAATTACAGTCAATACATAATCAAATTTATGTCTATGTTAAGCCATGAATCGTTCTCACATTTGCGTAATGTTAGTTGTTGTCAGTTGATCGGTTTTTATATATGCAAAACTTATACATACATATACACACATATACATACATATATGCATGTATATGTATATGTGTGTATATATATATATATATAACAAAAGAGATTAATTTAGAGATACCTTTTTTGAATTGTTAAAAAACTTGTGTGGCATTAATATATGCTGTTGAAATAGCGTTAATAATTTATATCAGTTAAACTGTTTAGTGTATCAACGAACTAATTTATTCATAAAAATTAAGCTATTAAAGTTTTTTTTTTTAATTGTCACAATATTGTACACCACTCTACCCGTTGACGTTGATGCTCCTTTCCACTTTGAATTTTCTGTAAGAGAACCCCTTTTAGATTTAAGCTCGTCTTTGTACATTTACTTACCACTAACATATTTTTATGCATTACCAGTGTATACAATAAAGTAATAAATAAATTCTCAGTTTAAAAAAAGTGTATTAAGATTGCTTTAGTGTCAGCAACGTGCACGTGACGCCCCTAGTGTCGCGTGTGTGTTTACCATCAGACGGGCTGTATACATGCTTGCCACCTTCGAGATATGAAAAAAAAAGTTACAAAATACTGTAAAGATTATTTTTAATTTTTATGAATATGTTAGTCTGTAACAAGTCACCTAATTACCATGATCGCTAGATGTCGCTCCCATGCAATAACTTGGTATTGGCCTTAGACGTATTATAGTCTTCTGAACATGTAATTTGCTTTAATAAAGCAATTTATTTCAATTTTAAGGGTTGACCACACTGTATGTATGTAATATATGATTTTAACAACCAAAGTGACTGCGTTCAGTGTGGAACAGTCAACACAATTCTAGTGTTAGATGTGGATCAGCCTTTACTGTACCTCTTACTATATTATGCTAAGTATTATTAAGCATTTTTTTTTAAGTTTTTATTTTTTTATCTAATGTTTTGTTTATATTTTTGTAACTGATATGAGATGCCCCATCGAAACAGTGCCTTAATGGAGAATTGCTAAATGCAAACTAGAATATATATTTTCAGATTTATAATTATTATATATAACACTTACTATATTTACAATATATATAGTTTTATATGTCGTCTATGTGGATCTAAATATTGTTAAAATAATTATATATTTATTACCACTTGCAGTTATGACACGGTTATGCCGTCACACCGCGCTGTTATGTACTTCTCTATGTTTACAATTTGTAAAATAAATCTTAATAAAATAAAAGTATTAATTAATATACAATAATATTTTATTTTGCCTCCTATTATTCCTTTTTAATACAATAAATATCTTACAAATTATATTACAAATGCATATAAGATTTATTTCTAAACTGAATGTTTCAATTCTGTCTTGTAAACAATTAAAGCTTCAGTCGTTTGATATCTTCTATTTTGAAGTCCGTTCTGAAATGAAATATAAATATTGGACTATTTATTTGTTATAGGAAAACCAAGGTTTATTTAATTAAAAAAAAAAAAAATAACTACAATATACACTTATAGCTTTCAATTTAATTGGACAGTGCTCGTCTCAGACAATAATATTTTATTCAAGAAAGATACATTTTTTTTATACAACTTAGAATGGCAAACAAGCTGACGGCCCACCTGATGGAAAGTGGTAACCGTCGCTTATAGACATGAGCAGTACCATGGCCATAACAGAGTATACTGTTTCGCCCATGATACCCCTCATGCGTTGCCATTCCTGAGGACTCAGGTGTTATTTCTCTGTACCGTGTAAATTCACGCCATATCCCACCCTTCAAATCGAAACACAGCCATGCAAACACAACTGCTTCACGGTTGAAACACGAATGGGTTGCATAAGGTACAATTTACAATTTATATTCAACGAGAAAATATCTGCATTACCATAAGTCCCCAAACTAGGCCAGACCTGTATCTTGGGGACTATGAGTGCGATTACCTATTTAGTACACTTTATTTAAAAAAAAGCACAAATAACAAAAAAGTATAGGATTATTTATCTTAGACACCCTGAGGACACCCGCACACTTTTTTTTTACAAACACAGGGGGCAAACGAGCATGCGGCTCACCTGATGGTAAGTGACTACCGCCGTCCATGATCATCCACAACACCAACGGCATTCCAGGTGTACTGCCGGCTTTTTAAAAAGGCATATGCTCTTTTCTTGAAAGTTACATTGTCGTATCGGTTCGGAAATACTGCTGCTGGAAGTTGATTCCAAAGAGTGGTTGTGCGTGGAAGAAAGTGCCTTGAAAAACGCACGGTGGAGGACCGCCACTCGTCCAGAGGATTGGGATGAAATTTTAGTTTATGACAGGTTGTACGGTGGTGAAAATCAGCAGCAGGTATCAATCCGAACAATTCCTCAGACCACTCGCCATGTTAAATTCGGTAGAAGATGCACAGAGATGCAACATCTCTACGCAGTTTCAGTGGGTCGAGTCGGACACGTGAGGCAAATATGTGTACTACATAAATATTTATTTTATTTATTTATTAGTAGATAAATATATTTTTCTCAAACATGCTTGGAAATGTGAGCATTATTTTGACAATCTTCTTCGAGATAACTCAAAATTGCCGTACTGGCCAGATACATGCGGGCAGCGGCCGACTAAAGTTGTATGAAAATCCATATCTGTCGTATTTTGCGGCCAAATAAATTACTATGTAAACTCATATCTATCCTGTAATTTAAAAATGGAATGAGCTTTTACTTCGAAACATGCCTACCAAGGAGGTAATTAATAAAAGGTTTTATTTAAATTTCGAACTGGCTTGCAATTAGAAAGCTGTTTATTGAAAAATAACAAAGGAAAATTATGGCGCGTGAAAAATTATTACTCGTATTGATCGTTATTCGTCATTGAACTTAAAAAGTAAAATTGTGTTTTTGATTTCCGCACATTGTTTGAGAAAAAGTACTAAAGAAGCCTTGGCCACAGCTAGGCATTGATGGACTCACGTATGTGTGCCTCGGCTACGCCTTGGCCTACATTTGCACGTTCGTCCATCAATGCCTCAGTTGCTGGCCGCTGCAGTAATGTACTACTCCAACAATAACAGTAAATATAAATTCTAATTAGAACCTGATATCCAATAATTGGATAGTTACGGAATATAAAACAAACTCCTGAGACTGGCAAGAGTATGCTATAGTTTGTTGACACGACGGTAATACAAAATGGAGGTGTAAATATGGTCAGTTTAGATATCAGCCGTTAATTGTCCACTGCTGGACATTGGACAGGATGAGCATTAGCATATAGGCTTTGACAATATGATTTCCATATATCTATCACTAGATCTATTTCTGTCAGGAGTTGACCCCTTTTCGTTTTCTATGGCCCATGTCTTTGGTTTAAATTCACGGGTGAGACTCTTGTTGTTCAAGAAAAGGTCTCTCGTCTGGAAACTTTGAGCATTCGCTTCAACCTCGTGGCATATTGAGTTAATGTAGTCGTTATAGTCTCTTCGAGATAATCGCTGAACCTTCGCAGACCTTTATATTTAATGCTTTCGATGCTTACGGTCCCTGTATCTCCTCTAAATATCGCCTTTCATTCCTTGATGACGTGCCATGTTTCCTCTGTAATCCAAATTTTTCTGGGAGCATCAGGCGTCATACTTTGGATGTTCTTACGTGACATAAGTATCAGGTTTTTAACTCTGTTCCAATTATCGTCAGCATTAAGTTGACTGTCTATAATTAAGTCTGCTGCCCCGGTCTCAAAGCGCTCAGCAAAGTCTTGTTCTCCACGGCATGGTCTTCTCACGAATGGTTGAATTGTGCAATTGCACTTTTTGAGCCTCACCCTCATTTCTGCTATTAAGAGCTTATGATCGCTTCCGCAATCTGCCCCCGGATAGGTTTTAGCATTAGTAATACATGACCGCCATCTTTTTGCCACAGCGATGTAATCGATTTGATTTCGTGCACGATCTCCCGGCATTATCCACGTCTCCTCGGGTGGTTTTTAAAACACGTGTTCATAATCGTGAGGGAGTTCTCTGCACAGAATTGAAGCTACATTTCCTCTCTCTCATTCCTTTGACCCAAACCATATTTTCCGACTACTTCTCTCAGGTGGTCATCTTTCGACGTTTCGCCAATTTTTGCATTTAGGTCTCCCAGTAGCAGCGTGATATCTCTTCTTGGCATGCCTTTCAGAGACTCCTCGAGTCGACCATAGAACTCCTCATAATACCCTCGGTTGCGGCAGACGTAGGCGCATACACCACCACCACATTGATACGACAAGGTCTTGCATTAATTCTCAATGTTAGTGTGCGATCGCTTATTGGGTTGTAACTTAAAACCGCCTTGTTTATATCTGTTGATACAGAAAGAGCTACACCATTCCTACTTTTGTCACTCGGCCCAGAGAAATAAACAGTGTGGCCACTTGGGGATGTACAAAACCCTGAACCTCTCATGTGTGTTTCAGTGATCCCAAGTATCTTTATATTGTATTGTTCCTGTTCCTTGTGTACAATCTCTCTTTCTCCTGGCTGCAGCATACCGCGCACATTCCATGTTCCTATTATAACCTTCTTGCGAATGACCACACGATGATCATTTATATCACCAGTAGCTTTCTGTTCGCACTGCACCTGGTGAGTCATATCCACGCGGCCCATTAGCATATTTCCCACCATGCGACCTGGACTCGACATGGCGCCAGGTGGTTACCGGATCGCATACCTTCTTTCTTTTTCTATGTATCACTTTCACTTTCAAAGGATTTCTTAGGAAAAATAGTGCAGTGGATTCCCCTTGCCTTCTGCACCAGTCATTTTTCGACCCTGAGCAGACAAGGGTAGGTGAATGGTTATTCTGCCATTTGCTCTGTCGCCAGAGCTCCGTCCGTTATCTAGCAGGAGGCACCACGGAGTTAACCGCCGCCATTACACGCGAACAGGTGGGGTTGACATTTGGGCTGGATTCAACGATTTTATCCTAGTCCCTTACTTCCCTCCAATCGAGTATCCAATTAAGTACCTTAAATAAATTGTGCATTTAACATAAATCAATATGACCCTTTATAGTATGTAATTTAAATGAATATTTTTGAAGATATTACAGATTTAAAATGCAGGGACATAGCGGTTGCGTCGGTACCGGCCGGGGGGCCGGCGGCGCTAAATATGGCCTGCACAGCGTGCAGCGTGCAGCGTGTCCTACCTGCGCGCGAGTATGTCCCGGGCGTCGGCGGGCGCGAGGCGCGCGGCGGGCTGCAGCGCGTGGTGCGCGTGCTGCAGCCGCTCGAGTGCCAGCAGCGCGGCCGCCTGCACAGCGTGCAGCGTGCAGCGTGCAGCGTGTCCTACCTGCGCGCGAGTATGTCCCGGGCGTCGGCGGGCGCGAGGCGCGCGGCGGGCTGCAGCGCGTGGTGCGCGTGCGTGCAGCGGCGTGTCCTACCTGCGCGCGAGTATGCGGGCGTCGGCGGGCGCGAGGCGCGCGGCGGGCTGCAGCGCGTGGTGCGCGTGCTGCAGCCGCTCGAGTGCCAGCAGCGCGGCCGCCTGCGCCAGGCGCGCGCAGCGCTCGCGGGCCGCCGGCGCCGCGCCGCCCGCCCAGCCCGCCAGCCGCCGCGCGCGCCGCTCCACCACCAGCCCCGCCTCGCGGCTGTACGTGTGGTGCAGCAGGCGGCGCTCGGCGCGCGCCGCCAGGTCGCTGAGCGCGCCGAGCAGCACGGCGTCGGCCGTCTGCGGCGACAGCTGCGCGCGCGCGCTCTCCGCGAGCACGTCCAGCGCCGCGGGCAGCGCGTCCGCGTCCGTGTCCTCCTCTATGTCTTCTGCTATTAGATTTTTTACAGTTGAGAAACTAAAAACCTGTATAAATAATTTTATGATGCAATATTGCAATGTGGTGTCGTAATGAATTGAAGTATTGTACGCACCCAGGTCCCCCGGGTCGGCGAGCGCGTCGGCCCAGGCGAGCAGGCGCGGGCGCAGCGCGGCGCGGAGGCCGGCCAGCCCCAGGTCGTGCGCGGCGCGGAAGGCGGCGGCGGCCGCGCCCAGCCCGGCCGCGCACGACGCCAGCTTGGCCGCGTCGCGCTCGCCGCGGCACAGCGCGCCCGCCTCCGCCACCGCCTCGCTCGCCAGCCGCTCCGCCCACTCGCCGCCCGCCTCCGCCTCGTTCAGGTGCGCCTGCACACCACACCCACCACGTACATTGCAATACTAATACAAGTATTGATCAACCAGATATGGTACTAAACTAATTTTGGATCGCGGAACTCCGGTAAGCTCTTACATGAAACTGTGAGTTCTTTTCGCATTAGTTTGAATGTAAAAGAATTCACACTTATTTAAAAAAATCGAAGGATGCAAGCATGATAATAATTAGCGATGAGCAATAAACGACTAACCAGAAATAGAGCACGTTGCGCGTCGAGTTCCTTGGTAAGTCGCGGCGCAGGCGCGAGTGCGGGTGCGGCGGCGGGCGGCGGCAGCGGCAGCGCGTCGGGCGGCGCGCGCAGCCAGCGGCGCAGCGCCGCCGCCGGCAGCCGCTCCAGCAGCGCGCCCGCCTCGTTCAGCACCGCGCACGCGGCGTCCACGCTGCCCGGCGACACGCCGCGCCTGCACACGGACACACTGCACGCTGCACCTCGCACACACTACACACACTCGCGCGCAGCCGCGCCTGCACCGGACAGCAGCGCGCACGCTGTTCAGCACGTCCACGCTGCCCGTCGACACGCCGCACACACACACACACTCGCACACACTACACACACTCGCGCGCAGCCAGCGGCGCAGCGCCGCCGCCGGCAGCCGCTCCAGCAGCGCGCCCGCCTCGTTCAGCACCGCGCACGCGCCGTCCACGCTGCCCGTCGACACGCCGCGCCTGCACACGGACACACTGCACGCTGCACGCTCGCACACACTACACACACTCGCGCGCACACACACTCCACACACACCGCGCGCGCCGTCCACGCTGCCCGTCGACACGCCGCGCCTGCACACGGACACCGCACGCTGCACGCTCGCACACACTACACACACTCGCGCGCGCGCGCCGCCGGCTCGTTCAGCAGCGCCGCGTTCAGCACCGCGCACGCGCCGTCCACGCTGCCCGTCGACACGCCGCGCCTGCACACGGACACACTGCACGCTGCACGCTCGCACACACTACACACACTACACACACTCGCGCGCAGCCAGCGGCGCAGCGCCGCCGCCGGCAGCCGCTCCAGCAGCGCGCCCGCCTCGTTCAGCACCGCGCCCGCCTCGTTCAGCACCATGCTTAAACAAAACTACTTTAGTACAATATTCCCTTAAAATACAAACCTTATAACTTTTCTAGCAATGAAGAACACGTCATCAACTAGACTCGACGTGGTAGAACCCGCTTGCGGTGTTGCCATTTTCAATGCTTTGCTTACACTCTCCTCCAGGAAATACCTGTATGCGTACATATAGTATTTGTAATAGGAGGAACATTACAAATTTTACATAAAGATTTGTTTTGCTATTTCTTTATTAATTTAAGAACGATAACAGGGACCCATAATTAGTGCACGGTACCTCTCGAGCTGCAGGTAGTGCGCGAGCATGTCCTGCGCGATGCGCGTGAGCTCGCACTCCGCTATGATCTTCTCTATCGCTTCCGCTGACGCTTGCTTGCCTGCCTCGTCTAACGTTGATGCATCTGCCTATAATAAAATCGATCTTCTGTATTTTTCTGTATTGTGTTTAATTCTCTTGAACTATGATTATTTCTCAATACATTTTGCTTTGTATTTTCGTTCTAATTTTAGCTACCTCTGTTTTCCTTCGCAAAAAGTCGAAGTAGAGCCGCACTCGAGACAGCGACAGTGCTAGTTCTGCCAGCACGGGCTCGGCGGCGAGCGCGCCCGCGCCGGTCGCATTCGCTGCGTTGTCGAGACGAGCGGCCCGCTGTGCTGCGAACACACGCCGAGCGCCTGCGCATACCTGCATACGCCGATGACAGTTTCAATGGAGCTTATAGTTGACGTAATTTATATATTTTTTATGTTAATAACTGCTATACATTTTACTATTACTATATGTGCGGGCCGCTGCCCCCGATGGGTCGGTAGGCGCGTCGGCAAGCACCGGGGCGTTGGTACGCCCGGACGTCGACCTATTCTACTCGAGAAAAGAGAGTACTTTGCATAGTGGACGCACAAAGCACTCTCTCCTGGAAGGGCCTCAGTCTTCGCCGCAGGCGCGTTGCGTGAAGGACCAGGTACGGCTGTACCACTATACACGATGACGACAAGATGATCTTGAAATGGCGATGGCGTGAGGAGACTATTTTCCACGATTTCTTCCTATTTTCTCTTACTATTGTTTGCTCTCTAGGGAGGTCAACTGCGCTATGCCTATCGGCCAATGAGGGCCCTATATTTATATTTAACTATGACCGCTGGCCAGCGGATCAGCGGTGCACTAGTCTCCCCACCTCCTATACCCAAATTTATTGTGACATCTATATTTTTACATTACACGACTTAGAACTTACTGTACTAGGTAGGCATACTTATAAACTAGCATTTGCGATCGATTTGTGTGCAGCGCACAAATAATGGCGTACGGTTAATGAATAATTCGCGATTCCGCGGGTCGCGGCTTTTATATGACCCCGCACTCCTTCCCCTGCGTATATATTTTAGGAGCGCGGGGTCGCGCGTCAGTTTAACGATAACCGCCGCGCAACGCATATCACAATGTTTTTTTCCTATTTCTAGGTATTCGGTCTATCTATTTCTATCTATTTGTGCCTAATGGAGACCTATTTTGTCAGGTGAGTGGTATGCTCGTTTGTCCCATGTGTTGTAAAGAAAAACGTGCGTGCTCACCGCGGGCTGCAGCAGGCGCAGCGCGCGCGGCAGGCGGCCGGCGGCGGGCGGCGGCACGCGGCGCGCGCGCTCGGCCGCCGCCGCGCCCGCCTCCAGCACGCGCGTCAGCGCGTCCGCGAACACGGCCGCCTCCGCACCAGCACCGGCACCGGCGGCACCAGCACCCGCGCCGCCCGCCACCACGCACGCGCGACGCACCGCGCCCTCCACCTCGGCCACACACACGCACCGTTACCATCTCATTTGTAGGGAGGCAAGTCAAGAAAGGAAACATTCGCTACGATACCTATCTCTACGAACATATATTTATTTTTCTCAAACATGCTTGGAAATGTGAGCATTATTTTGACAATCTTCTTCGAGATAAATCGAAATTGCCGTACTGGCCAGATACATGCGGGCAGCGGCCGGCAAAAGTTGTATGAATAATCCATATCTGTCGTGTTTTGCGGCCAGATAAATTACTATGTAGACTCATATCTGTCCTGTAATTTAAGAATGGAATGACCTTTTACTTCGAAACATGGCTACCAAGGAGGTAACTAATAAAAGGTTTTATTTAAATTTCGAACTGGCTTGCAAATAGAAAGCTGTTTATTGAAAAAAAAAACAAAGGAACAGTATGGCGCGTGAAAAATTATTATTGTTCGTTATTCGTCATTGAACTTAAAAAGTAAAATTGTGTTTTTGATTTCCACGCATTGTTTGAGAAAAGTACTATGCAAGTCTTAGCCACAACTAGGCATTGATAAGCTCACGTATGTGTGCCTCGGTTACGCCTCGGCCCACATTTGCACGTTCGTCCATTAATGCCTCAGTTGCTGGCCGCTGCAGTAATGTACTATATCTATACATGTACGTATATTGTATATGTGTATGTGTGTGTAAGTATATGCATAGATATAGGTATGTATTTATGTATATGTATATGTATATGTGTATTTGTACGATTAAATATAATATAATTAGTTTAATTTTGTCTGTATAAAAATTGTCACAATATTGTACACTATTGTACCCGCTGACATTGATGCTCCTTTCTACTTTGAGTGTTGCTGGAAGAGAACTCTATTAGAGTTAAGCTCCCCTTTGTACTTTTGATTACTTTATTTATTTATTATTTATTTAAATCTTTATTGCACCATAAATAAAAATATACAATGACAAGTGAATAATTCAAATGAAATACAGTAACATAAATACAGATTGAAATATACACATAAAGGTACAAAAGGCGGTCTTATCGCTAGGGCAATCTCTTACAGACAACCTTTAGTTAAGGGAGAACAGATAGAAAAGGGCAAGTGGGGCAAGAGTGAATTAATAATTTTCGTGCATAAAATACAAAAACATGTAATTCTCCCTGCCCCGCTATCATTCAAACCTTATCGCCAATCTAACTGAGCTTTGTGATTGGTCGGCTGGCCAACTATCCGCGGCGTCCGCGCTTCCCCGCCAATCACGGAGGAGATCGCCTCACCGCTCCGCACCGCATGGCCTACAGAGAAGCTACCACCGCCTATTGTTGACTATATATTTGCTTACGTCGCCATATTGTAAGGGTGCGTGCACACCTATTAGGTAGGGGGGAAAGGGATTGTTAGTAATGGAGACTGAGAATCCCATTGCTAGCAATATACCCAACCAGGTCGACCTCCTTGCGGTTCTCTCTGGAAACTATCATGGTCATTTCCTGATGAATTCATCATGATGGGTTAACTGGCCTGGTTTCATTCTCATCTATCACCCTTCGCTGGTGCTCCGCCAGCGTATCCCGTTAGCGCAGGCGGGGTTACCATACCATTTTCAATCATCACAAAAAACCTATTAGGTTGGGATATACCGATTATCCTGATGGTAGTCTTCTATAGTAGTTACAGAAATAATAGAAAAAAGTAAAATATATTATGACGACCCAAAATAATATGGAGTGAAGACAAGATTATGATCAATTCAAATACATGGGGCACACTAAAAGTTTTGCACTTCTAGCTAATCGGAACTATTTGAATTTTGAATGCTATATTTTTTGAAACGTTGCAACCTTCTTAGTAATAAAAAACAACAATTAGCGGGAAATCATTTGTCAATTGTTTTTTATCACACATCAAAGTTCTACGTACGCAACGAAAATGGAATTGAGACGAAAAGATTTTAGAGCGATGATTTTTTATGATTTTAAAAGTTCTCTCTCTCCGCAAAACTGTGCTGCTCGTCTTCAAAATGCTATTGGGAGAGAAGCACTTTGTTTGAGCACCGTGATTTGAGAGAGGTCGAGTTTCTTTACATGACGAATTTCGTGAAGGGCGGCCTTCAACTGCCGTTAACGAAAATAATGTGGCTACTGTTAAGCGGCTAATTGAAGAAAACCCGCAGATTATCTATGAGGCAATTCGAGAACTATTGGGGATTGGTATGAGCCAAATTCAGAAAATTTTACACGAAGAATTGAGAGTTCGGACACTTTGTTGTCGTTGGATCCCTCATGAACTGACAGCGGAGCAGAAGCGGGCTCGAGGGGAATGGTGCTTACAGATGCTATTGAAGTACGACCACGGACATTCTAATGCTGTTTATGACATTGTCACAGGAGACGAAACGTGAATTTACTATTTTGAATCCGAAAAAAAACAACAGTCTTGTGTATGGGTGTTTGAAAATGAGAACAGGCCAACAAAAGTGAAGCAGGCGAGAATCGTTGGTAAAAAAATGATCGCGTTTTTATTCTCAGCTACGGGTCCCATCTGTACAATTCCACTTGAAGATCAAAAGAGTGTTAATACCGAGTGGTATTCTACCATTTGTTAACCCAGGATATTAGAAAAGGTTCGCGAAAGACGACCAAAAAGCCGCATCCTCCTACATCATGACAATGCTTCTTCACACACGGCCAACAAAACAAAGTCATTTTTAGCTTCCGAAAAAGTACAACTCGTCACCTATCCTGCATATAGCCCCGACCTAGTACCCTGTGATTTCTGTTTTTTCCCCAAAATTAAATATTTGATGAGAGGTTTCGCTTTTACCAACCCCGAAGAAGCAGTGATAGTGTTCAATCAGCACGTAGAAAACATGCCTTCAGATCTGTGGTCCTCCTGTTTTAAAAAATGGTTCGATCGCATGAAAAAATGTTTAAAATGTAAAGAAGAGTATTTTGAAAAGCAATAAACATAATATTTTGGTTATAACATGTTGTTTTTTTAAGTTACGCAAAACTTATAGTGTGACCTACGTATAATAATACTTACTTGTGTAAGGAGATACTTCGCGAGCAAATCGACTCCGTCGTCAGCGCGACCGATCTGGGGGAACAACCTGAACAGGCGTTCCACCGCCGCTTCGTCTTCCTTTTTTGCTGCCTCCTCGAATCTTACAATAAGTACGAAATTGATACATTTATATTTTTGTCGTTCAAAAAAATATAAAATATGTTTAAAACATTATTTGTTCTACAGATCTCAATTATGATAACAAAAAAATTGTTTTATACAGCAAGTAATTATTATGTTATCATCGACTACAAATCTTACTAATTTTGAAATAAATGTGCATTCATTTATACTTTATTACATTGGTTACTAAAATAATAAATACTGTAAATGATCCATATTTTCAAGTTCCGGTGTCAAACGAGGTATTTAATAAAAAAATAAAATTTGAATATAGAATACAAAAATAGAATGCAAAAGTTAGCGTTACAATCAGCGAACATGCGCTGGGTTGGCATCAATGCGTACAGTTAACGTGGACTGTAAATAACATACATAGACGAGTGTGGCGTATCACGTAAAAAAAAAAGGAGAATTTGCCGATATTCTATCGATAGAAAAGACGATGAGCGCGAGCGTTCTACGGTGGAACGTACACTTATCGTTTTAAATTCGCGAAACTCCAAACATACTTCTTTCTATAGCTTACTACTCGTAACTTTCATTTGTTGGATTACTGTTGTTATCCATGTTCTGACTTTCATTCAATACTAGCTGTTACCCGCGACTTTGCCCACGTTTCCGTCGTTTTTCGTAAAATAAGTAACTTATGACTTTCCTCACGGTTCAGAGGTTTTGATGTAACAGACACATTTCCCTCCACTGCTCTGCTCCTATTGATCGTAGCGTGACGAAAAGTACATTATAACCTGCCCAGGAGTATGAAGAATAATTGTACCAAGTTCCTTTAAAATCCGTCGAGTAGTTTTTGTTTCTGTAACGAACATACAGACAGGCAGACAAAAATTTTACTGATTGCATTCTTGGCATCAGTATCGATCACTAATCACCGCCTGATAGTTATTTTGGAAATATATTTCATGTACAGAATTGACCTCTCTACAGATTTATTATAAGTATAGATTTACAAAACACAATATACGTGTAAACATGTCTAGACAACGAGTGTAGTGTCAATAAATAAATAAGGGGTACCATACTTGCGTACGAGATGTTCCCCGAGCGTGGCGGCCGCTCGCTCCATGGTGTGGCGAGGGTCGGGGGCGCCGCGCGCCCGCGCCGCCTGCAGCGAGCCGGGCTCCATGGACAGGTAGCGGGCCACGTGCGCCGCGCCTGCACACGTACCCTCGTCACTGCCGTCACTGCTGTCACTGCCGCCACACACCACCACACCGCCCACCAGTCAAGTAATACATACCCGTTTCGTAATCGTGAGCTTTTATGGCCGCCTCCACGCCTGCACTGCACAGCTGCAAGTCTATCAAGTCGTGCACGCGCCGCTGACACTCGGCCACACGCGACTAGTGCAAATAATATGTTGAAACTTTTCAATTAATGAAATACTTTATTAGATAAGTTGGTAAGGTGATAGGTACTACAAAGATGGTATGTAATTTGAAAACATTAGTCCCTTCATATTGTGCATGAATTTTAATATAGGTACAATAATTTAATTCCTGCATGTTTTAGATCAAATCTTACTGTATGAATAAAAATAGCAAATAATACTCTTTTATTTTTTAATTAATTTCTCATATTTTAAATATTATTAAGAGAAATTATATGAATTTTAAATTGAAATGAATAAACATAAAAAATAATCAATTCTAAAAATTTTCACCCACTTAATTAAACTTCATTATAATTAAGTAACATGGGTTAATTGAACCCATAATCTAATTGTGTCAAGCTCCAATTATAAATTTAAATATGTATATGTTTATTTTAAAAAATCATATAAAGTTTTAGCTGGTTACTAATATTTTATAATTTCATTAATGGTTGAACTCACTCTAGCTAAGTCTAGTTGGCGTACTTTAGCACTGACATCTCTCGCCAGTTCTGCAGTTCTATCTACCATGTCAGCAGCCACTTGTGCATCTGTTTTCACTTCTCCCAGCTTTGTGTACGCCTGGCTGGCAGTACGTAGTCGGCCCTCCAGTGTGCAAGCACGTGACAGCACACCAGCTAAAGCTTCATCTACTTCTACCTGGTAAATCAATAATTGGATTTAAAATTAAATTTTCAAATAACTTTCTAAACCTATTTGAATTTCTAAAGAATAAAAAAAAACCAAATCAAATAATGTTTTGAATAATTTTTTTTTCTAAAATTTCTGTTTTTTTTATACAACTTAGAATGGCAAACAAGCTGATGGCCCACCTGATGGAAAGTGGTAACCGTCGCCTATAGACATGAGCAGGACCATGGACATAACAGAGTATACTGTTTCGCCCATGATATCCCCCATGCATTTTCATTTCTGAGGACTCAGATGTTATTCCTCTGTACCCTGTAAATTCACGCCAAATACACAGTAGAGGTGGTCTTAAACTGATTGTAATAGGATTGACTATAGTTTGTAAGGAATTTGTTGATTAAAATTACGTGTTACATTGAGGAGTGTATTGCAATAACTGAATAAAAACTGGGGGAAGGGTTGTTAGCAATGGAGTTTGACAGCCCCATTAGGTTGACCTCCACGTGGTTCCCCCTGGAAACCATCGTGAACAATTCTTATTGAATTCATCACGATGGGCCAACTGTCCTGCTTCGTCCTCATCTATCATCTTTCACTGGTGCCCCACCGGTGTATACCGATAGCGCGGGTGGGGTTATCATTCTATTATCATCCATAAAAAAAAACTGAATGAAAACTACAAATACAGAATAATATGTACGGGAGGTTGAAATAAGTACATACAAGAGTCCTATTTTATAACATAAAGTATGTAACAAATTATTTATAGATTCAACACTAGTAAAATAAGCAACCTATTGCACCTATTCCTGTTTTAATGTAAAAACAACAGCCAATTCCAAAATAACATATTATTTATTTATTATTTGTTGCACAATAAAATGTTGTACAAATGGTGAGCTTAATGCCATATTATGTTATATTAAAATAAGTAAACATTGTTTAAAGATAAAAATTTTCTAATTGTTTGAAATTAAACGTGTTTTAAAAAATATCAACTTTTCCACATTGGTATTATTGTTTTTTCTCTATTAAACAAATGTACTTACTATATTTTTTTATGAGCTTTTTATAAGTCTATTGTTAATTGATTAAGATTAAGATTAACGTCACTATTAGTAGGCGAATTAATTAATATTTATTCATCGTGCAATTACATATCTAGGAGACTGGATTCGCCTTTTAGAGGGTGTTAGTTTTTGAGAGGTTAGCATTGATTTGAATTGGTTACTGTTACTAATCTCTTAATACCTTGAAGTTATATGCATATGATTCCAAAATCACTAAATATTGAAAAACAATACCAATAATAATTAAACCGGAATAAGAATTATTTTGCCGTCAACATCATACGGATTTTAACCTACCTCTTCCTTTTCGATTTCAAGCAGAGCTTTCTGCAGTCCTTCTTCTGTAGATACATCATATTTTTCTAGCAACAATGTTAGAGACATATTACGGAATTTTTCTATAAGAATATTTTTGAGTTTTTATAAAATAAAAATTGTAAACAACGTCAGCTAAGGAGATTTGACAACTCAATCAAATGAAAGTGACAATTTGATGACAACATCAATAGTTTGACAAATAATAATGCATGAGATCCCTAGTCGCTTGAGTTAAGTATACATTACATGCCGCTTATACAAAAAAGATAGAGCAATTATACCTCCGTTTTATAAGCATATTATAAACTAATAGTGTTATTTATGTTTGTATATGCAAATTTTGAAATATCTGTGATGTATATAAACAGAAATGTATATGTGCTTGATTGAAGCTGCTTGATGTTTGAAAAGCTCTGGGTCTAACTCACTGCTTTGACATTGACATTATGACATTCTCGAATAAAGATATACAGAGTCTATTCAGAAATTAGAATGAATATCTATCGGAAGAAGAAATAGGCACTTATAAAAATATATTTCCTGTATGAAAACTTTGTTTTTTTTTTTAAATACAACTATGGTCATGTGAAAATTTTATAGAAAGTTATAAATTTTAGTTTGCATATAAATTTTTATTTTAGTTTGCGTGATATATTAAAAATATACGTATTTTTAAAGAAGTTTGTACTTATATTCTCCAACAGAAAGATCTAATAATGCAAAGTTTTGAACGGAACGATTAAAAATTAATAGATTGCTGAACTGGACAAATTTCCCATACATATTGTCTGTATAACAAAATGAATTGAAATAGTAAACAGAAATTTTAGATTGAAAAATCGATGTGTCGATAATTGTGAAAGATTCCTCTAAGCGCTTAATTATAGACTGCGCTCCTCCGAGCACGGGTTTTGTTTGGCAGTAGAACAGTAATCGTCAAAGGTAATAACGATGCTAGTTTTGACACTTGCCTAACACGATTGCTAAACAAACCTAGATATTACTGCGATGTCTGCCTAACATCATTGGGTGCTTTTGATCCTTTGCAGATTGACTCCGTGTGGGGTTGGGCTTCGCCCCCACTGCGTTTGCAGTTGGGTAACGCGCGCGGACCCAAGAGGTAATGATCCATCATTTAATAAACAAATTAATTGTTCACTGTTTGTCGTGATAATTTTATCCTTATTGAAACAACTATTGATAGCTTAAATCAGCTTTTACATGGTTCATGCCTTATATATATATTGTTTATTTTAAAGTAGATAAAAAGTACACAAAAATTAAACTTACCTCTAGATTCTGTGTTGTAAATATTGGTGGGAAAGTTTGTACATAATCTACAATGTGTATAGATATTCAATAGTTGGTGTTATAAGCATACAGTTACAGAATAAATGTCTTGTCATGGTACTTATTTAGTAATTCACAACTCATTGGGGTCACTGTAATATTCATGATTGTAATAATAATATTTCTTTTCTCAGTTGTTTATTCTTCTATATTTAAATTTGTTTATTAAAAAAAAAAGCAATCTGTATTCTTAGTTGATTATCCCATAATCTGATGTGAAGATGTAGACAAGTGCAGTGAAGTGGCGTGAATTTACTGGGTACAGGGGAATAACACCTGAGTCCTCAGGAATGGCAATGCATGGGGGGTATCATGGGCGAAACAGTATACTCTGTTACGTCCATGGTATTGCTCATGTTTATAGGCGACAGTTATCACTTTCCATCAGGTGGGCCATCAGCTTGTTTGCCATTCTAAGTTGTATAAAAAAAAAAAAACATTCTATATAAGCAACTCATTTGAACCAATTTCAATACAAAAATTTCTTATTGGCATAAGTTGCTTACAGGGAAAAAAAGAGTGTAAAAATACTTCCCGTCTGGAAAATATTGTTACTTATTTCTTTTACTGATTGATCTGAGTAGAATAAATAAAATATAAAGAATGTTGCTTATATAGAACATAAGTGTTCACTGTATAAGGTGATCACCTAGTGATTTCATATCTTGATCCACTATATACTATAGGTGGGTTGTACGTGACATTAAAATATTTTATAACTTCATATATCAGAATATTATTATACTATTATATTAAACTATTATTATCAAGTTTCTTTATGATTTTCTATGTTATGGACTTTTCTTTTGATGTCAGTAAGAAATTTATTAAGCAAATATATATATATATATATAACAATGCTTGATTCAATATGCTGTCCACATAGTTATGAGATTTTTAAAAGTAGTATGTATTAATCTGACATAAAAGTAGATGTTTTATATATTATATGTCATCATCATCATCATCATCATTTCAGCCATTTTCTGTCCACTGTTGGACATTGTCCTTATATATTATATGTGTAATCAATTATAATTAATTATGCATAGAGCCCTGAAAAATAATTTTCATATTTTTCTCTGGGAACATGTGATCGAAAACCATCTGGAAAGTATGATGATGTTATATGAAAGCAAAAAAAATGTCTGTCATTGATGTTTCTTTGTATGCTTGGTAATATATAAGTAAGTAGTATACTGTTCACTAAAAACTCAAATATTTCTTTTTATTTTACAACTGCTAAATTACACTTAAAATGTAGGGCATCAAAATGACAATATTATATTGTGAACTTAAATTGATAATTAATGTCTTTATAAAATCTAAATATTAACTTTAAAATGAAATCGTCATAAATTCACATAAATAAAAATATGTTTAAGTACATCAAAATGATTTTCAAAAATGAATTTGGTTGAATCATTTACTATAGCATTAGGATTTCTATGAGCAAGTTACAACCAATTTTTGCATGTTATGGGATTTTTTGGTACATTAATAAATATTTTTTCTGGTGTTTTTATAGTAGTATTTGTGCACACTGACACAACACACTGTTTCTACATTTTCTTTCTTGGTAAACAGTAAAAATTAACAAAAATAAAAACTCGTATGTGACTCTATATAATTGTTTACTTCCTTGTGACGTCACTGACGCCATATTGCTCAAAAGTTGCGTTTTGGCGGCATATTTAAATTGTATTTTTTATTTATTTTTTTGAATAAAAAAATTATAAATAATCAGAATGAATAGGCTCTATATGTTTATAGACTACTAAATACCACTGAACAGTCGGAGATCATTCCCACAAATCAGTCGTATAAATATATAATAGGCTATTATACCCACCTAAAATCTAGTGACAATTATAATTAAATAGCTTATTTTATTTATGTAATAACCAATATTTACCAGTGCCTCGATTCACAGGACTGGCCTATTGACTTATTGGTATCATTCTCCATTTCAAATACCATACATGCCAAATATCAATGATTATATTAAAGCTGTTAAGGCACCTAATGATATTGATCAATATTAATCGGGGAAAGTTACCTATTACCTATACCTCCCAAAGATATTAGAAGCCGCTCAGAAATATCTAGAGTCGGGTTAAATACATAATAAATAATAAAAATAAAGTATAAAAGTAAAAGCACACTAGATTTATAACATTGATTTGGCTTTTGCTGTTATAATGTTATAATTATTTTTAATTATTTATTTATTTATTTATGTACACTTTATTGCACCATTTATAAAATAGTAAACACATTTAACTGTAAAAAGAAATGATACAAAAGGCGGCCTTATCGCTAAGCAATCTCTTCCACACAACCTTTGGGTAGAGAACATTGAGAAAACAAAGAAAAATAATTTTTAATTAATAAATAAATAAATAAATTAATTTATATTTACAATAAATAAGGTAGATTGATTTCTTTATACTTAATAAATGTATGATAACATAAACACCTAATGTTATGTAACATTGTAACAATATTTACTTACTTTATACAAATTGAAATTGTAAAATTAAAACTGTTCTCATCCTCTTTCTCATGTACATTTGCCTATCTCTGTCCTTATGCTTATCTAGCCTTTATGATGTTTTATTTTGATATTTGAACTTGTAGCATATTAATTATTAGTGATTCAGCCCGACTATGTATACATAGATAACATAGCTTCTATAACAAAGAATTTTTAATAATACTTGAGTAGTTTTTGAGTTTATCTATTACAAACAAACAAACAAAGAATCAATCTTTGCCTCTTCATAATATTAGTATACATTAAACATCTACCCTTTATAATTCCAAAACTTCTTAAACAAGTTTCAACTGCATGATGGTATCCTTAAGGTAAGAGAAGAATGTAATGTAAGAAAGACTCTGTTTTTCGCACTTAGCCTCTCATTTGGGCCGTTGTGCGTGTGATATCCTTAAGGTTACAATCATAATTTGATTTGTATAGGCGACGGTTACAACTTTCCATCAGGTGGGCCGTCAGCTTGTTTGCCATTCTAAGTTGCATAAAAAAAAAAATTAATGCATTGTTTATAAATTCATTAAGCATAATTTGTATCTATTTCATAAAATGTCAAGTAGTAATATAAATAATTACAAAGGTTTTTGATTAATAGGAATATATTAAAGTAATTTGTAACTACAGCTCACACATGCACCAATGACATACCTCCTTTAGATAATTCACTTTAATATCTTCATGAGATATTAAAACATTAAATTGCTACTAAAAATATTTAAAAATTCCTATCGTTGAAAGGAATTAGCAGCAAATTTTAAAAGGGGGTAAGCACAGTAAATCACAGTGTTACAGATTTTTCTACCTAACAAAGCCCATTACTCAATTATTATATTATTAATTGTAAAATGAAGCTTTTAAAAGCGATACTTTTAATGCAAAATTACGATATTATCCAAGGGCATTATATATGTTTACATAAATAAGTTGAAACAAAACACTTGATGTAAATAAAATGGATATTCTAATTATGTTAAGTAGGTAAGTGTTGCCAAATGGCCTGTGCCATTTGCCCTTAATGTAATCTGACATAATACATACCTAACATACTGTTACTTATTACATAGATACAAATTCTTAATAACTGGCTGTTTCACATTTTTTATTAATATTATAAGCTTGAAAGTGTGTTTGTTATATCTTGGTGCGTTAACTTTTAACCAGTTATCATGAATTTTTTTTTTTTATACAACTTAGAATGGCAAACAAGCTGACGGCCCACCTGATGGAAAGTGGTAACAGTCGCCTATAGACATGAGCAGTACTATGGACATAACAGAGTATACTGTTTCGCCAATGCAGTGCCATTCCTGAGGACTCAGGTGTTATTTCCTCTGTACCCTGTAAATTCACGCCATATCCCACCCTTCAAACCGAAACACAGCCATGCAAACACAACTGCTTCACGGTTGAAACACGAATGGGACAGAAGTACCCAAGCAATCGACTTTTGTACAAAGTCTCCCTCTGGTAATGTAGATACTATATGATTTGTAAATGTACATAAGCTTCCTGCTCATTGAACATATTTCAGTCATGCTGATAAAGTCACTAAATATAGTAAAAAAATGTCATAGTCTTTCATATAACGCTAACTCAGAAGTGGAGGGGGGAAAAGGATTGTTAGTAATGAGGTCTAATAGCGCCATTGCTATTAATATACCTCTCAGGTCGACCTTCACGCGGTTGCCCCTGGAAACCATCATGGTTAATTCTTGTCGAATTCATCATGGTGGGCCAACTGACCTGCATTCATTCTCACCTATCATTTCTTACTGGCGCCCCTTTGATGAATACCAATAGCGCAGGCGGGATAACTATTCCATTTTCACCCATTAAGAAAAAAAGTGGAGATAAATTTAAAAATCTTAATTTTTGTTAGCCACTAATGCATGTTTTCAGTAAACAATATTTCTAATAATATTTAATGTACATTACTGTTTTTTTTTATAAATTTATTAATACATTTTTAATGGAAAAATGTAATGTATCTATCACTAATTGTAGCATTCCAACTGGATTTATATTATCTGTGGTGGCATGCAATAAATAAATAAATGATTACACTGTCATTAACAAATGTGTTATTTTCATTTAGTAACACATTAATATGGTTTATATTTTTTTATTTGTTTATTATTGTCCAACTGGACGTTTACACTATCTGTCTATCCTATTTAAGAGCTGCGCTCTTGTCGGTGGAGCTCTTGCCACTCACTACGATTTTCAGCGAGTCTCTTCACCCCTTGATACGACACGACACCAACTCCTTCCTTGATTAGCCTGATGTAACCGTGTCTCGGTCTCTCTCTTCCCCTTTATGTTTGAAATAATCGATAGCCAATGACTGTAATAGAATCAATGATTGTTTTGAATTTTGTACTAAAGAGAATATTTTTTGTTTGTTTAATTTATTCTATGGCAGGTAAGAGAGCCTTAATTTCACCATTGGCTTAATTCAACCACAGGGAGACTAGAAGTCTGTCTGGTGTTTGTTACCAAGTTAGCTAAGCTTATATGACTGCGTTTTGCTTTGAATGGTGGTATATGGGATTGTCACTACAGTCTACAAAGACAAAAATTTTAGTCCTTAAATGCATAGCAGGAAGTCGAATAAATGCATGTGGCTCAGGAACGTTCCTTATGGCTGTTTATGTGGGAGGTCTATATTAGCAGTGGACAGATAATGGCCGAGATGATGCTACTGTATGGGATAGACACAGATATAGCGTTTAATACCAGTCCATAAACATATTCTAATCACGTGGACGAAGTCGTGGGTAAAAAGTAATAAATCAGTTGAAATCAAAATAAAAAAAAAATATATTAATTCAATGCTAGTACATATGAGATACTTATGAAGCGTCGATTTTTTTTTTATACTAGTCCAGAAAATAGTTTCAACCGAAAAGAACTGCCAGGAAATTGGGCTGTTAAACTTTTCAAATAATTGATGTTAGCATTTTGAATGTAAGTATACAGGTCCATGTGGTTGGTAACGAATATTTTTGTAAGCAGGATGGGCGAAGGCGGGTCGCCGGGCGGCGGCGGCGTGGGCGTGGGCGGCGGCGCGCGGCTGTCGCACACGTCGGAGAAGCACCCGCGCGCCATCCTCGGCGAGCTGTCGGCGCTGCGCCGCCACCGCGAGCTCTGCGACGTCGTGCTCAACGTCGCCAACAGGAAGCTCTTCGCGCACAGGTCAGTGCCCTGCCCTACCCCTCCTCCAGCGAACACTACAGGCGGATGGGTCGACCATATCAATCATTATGACCCCAAAAAACTTCAACCATGATATGGGAGACTGTAAAGATGTTATGTTTTTACAGTGTCAAGTGTCATAAACTACAATCATTTAAAAAATGTTAACGTGTGCGCGTGTGGCGGCGGCAGGGTGATCCTGTCGGCGTGCAGCCCGTACTTCCGCGCGATGTTCACGGGCGAGCTGGCCGAGTCGCGCGCCACCGAGGTCACCATCCGCGACGTGGATGAGCAGGCCATGGAGCAGCTCGTCGACTTCTGCTACACCGCACACATCGTCGTCGAGGAGAGCAACGTGCAGGTGCTTCACTCTCTTGCTTCTGATAGCCTCGCCTCGTTCTACCATGCTGTTTTTTTTTAATGGGTGATAATGAAATGGTAACCCCGCCTGCGCTATCGGTATACGCTGGCGGGGCACCAGTGAGGGATGATATGTGACGACGAAAGCAGGTTAGTTAGCCCATCGTGACGAATTCCACTAGAATTAACCACGATGGTTTCCAGAGGCAACCGCATAGAGGTTGATCTGGTAGGGTGTATTGCTAGCAATGGGTTCATTTGACCCCATTACTAACAATCCGTTTCCGCCCTCTATCATGCTGTTCACTTCTACCTGCTAGAAGTAGTTTTGATAGGTGAAAATGGAACGGTATCCCTGCCTGCGCTAACGGTATACGCTGGCGGAGCACCAGTGAAGGGTGATCGATGAAAATGAAAACAGGCCAGTTAGCCCATAATGATGAATTCATCAAGAATTAACCATGATAGTTTCCAGGGGGAACCGCGTGGAGATCGACCTGGTAGGATATATTGTTAGCAATGGGATTCTTAGTCTCCATTACTAAAACCCCTTCTAGCAGGTGGGGACCTGCTAGAAGTAAGCTAGAAGTGACACCCATGTACTCTGTGAATGCAGCAATGCCTTCAGAATGTACACTTCTTCCTTTTCGCTTTTGGGTGGGAGAATTGTTATAAATATAGTCGTATTTGATAAATTTTTAATTTAAAATAAATTATTTTAAACTATTTTCGTATGATCCAGGCATAGAATGGGTTTTTTTTTTTAAATCGATGATAATGGAATGATAACCGTGCCTGCGCTAACGGCATACGCTACCGGGGCACCAGTGAGGAATGACAGGTGACAATGAAAGGACAGGTCAGTTAGTCCATCGTGATGGATTCACTTGAAATAGAACACGATAGTTTCCAAGGGGAACCGCGAGGAGGTCGACCTGATAGAGTGTATTGCTAACAATGGGGGTACTAATCCCCATTTTTAACAATCTATTATCCCCTCGGCATAGAATGGGTTACCCCTTCCTTTCTCGTGGGTGTTGTAAGAGGCAGTGAAGGATATAGTTGAGGGATTAGGGTTAAGGATTTAATAGTTGAGGAATGGGGAGCAGCGTTCGTCTTAAAACATCACCAATGTCCGCGGGTTTCAACCCAACTATCAAACGTGGCAAGTACTAGCAAAACCCCCCTTTTGGAGGAGACCTATGGTCACCAGTGAAGAGTTGACATCTGATATGATCATAATGAATGAATTTTACGATATATTGCATCATTGCACTGCTCAGTGCTTGCAAAACCTGAATTAATGGGTCACGAGTAGGATGCTAATTGGCGACGAGCGCGTAATTCCACTGGTATTGCAGGCGTTCATAGGCGAAACAGTATACTCTATTATGTCCACTCTGTCCCATTCGTGTTTCAACCGTGAAGCAGTTGTGTTTGCATGGCTGTGTTTCGGTTTGAAGGGTGGGATATGGCGTGAATTTACAGGGTACAGAGGAATAACACCTGAGTCCTCAGGAATGGCAACGCATGGGGGTATCATGGGCGAAACAGTATACTCTGTTATGTCCATGGTACTGCTCATGTCTATAGGCGACGGTTACCACTTTCCATCAGGTGGGCCGTCAGCTTGTTCGCCATTCTAAGGTGTAAAATGTAAATTTATAATAATATAATAATAATTTATTTGCTCTAAATGTGGTACAAAGGTCTTAAATGGTAACTGAGCTACACATTTCGCCTTATCTAAAGGCATGTAAATTTTGCCGCCTTTTGTATATGCACATTCTGTATAAATACTCCTTGTATACATCTCTACTGTGCGCAATAAAGAATTTATTATTATTTGTTTATAAATGTGTGTGTACAAGTAATTCAAACGTTGTCCAGGAGTTCTGTCTGTGCGGTCAATGATCGCGCATATCGCCGCGTCAGCAATATTTCGCGGCACACGACTTTATTATAATACTAGCTACCCGTCCCGGCTTCGCACGGGTGGACATTTTTACAACATTTTAAAAAGTGGTTATTGTGACATAACGATAATAGTTGGACATATAGTATCGCGAAGTTTTTTGTAGTTATTGATATTTTCTTCAATATTGTAGAACATACTTTTGTTCTATCACCAATAGTTTTCGCAGCGCACGCGACCAAATATATTTTATAGCATTTTTTACACCTTGAGTTACGTTAGTAAAGTTTTAGTAAGGATCCCTAATCTTTTCTAGCAATAAATATAGCCTATGTTACTTAGGATGAATGTAGCTTTCTAATGGTGAAAGATTTTTAAAACTACTTTGTCTAGTTTTTGAGTTTATTCATTACAAACATACATCCACACAAAAATACAAATCTTTCCTTTTTATAATATTAGTGTAGATTTTTAATTAATCATTGCCCACGTTTGTCAAGCAAGCATGACACAGTATATCTTTGGAAATTGTCGAGAGTGGTTTCAAAAGTTTAAAAACGGTGATTTCGACGTAGAAGACAAAGATCGCAGTGGAAGGCCAAAAATTTACGAGGATGCAGAATTGGAGGAATTATTGGAGGGGATTCATCTCAAACACAAAAAGAACTTGCTCTAACATTAGAAGTCACTCAGGCGACTAAGGAAGGCGACATAAAAAAGGGATGGACAATCCAAAAAGAAAAAAATCAGCAGCGTCAACATCAACAGCAAAACCGAATATTGCGAAACACAACCCTCTATCGAACACAATGTAACTGTGTTTGTCAACGTCCACCTGAAACCAAGTGGCAACTGACGACGCACTGGCTAAACCTCCCAAGATGCTGCCTGAGAGATGGGAAAAGGGAGTGATGGGCAATATTTTATATAAATCTATATTACCGTTCTTCTATAATAAATATTTAATTTGTGTTAAAAAACGGCGGAAACTTATTTGTACTCCTAATAATATTAGTGTAGATTTTTAATAAATCATTGCCCACGTTTGTCAAGCAAGCATGACACAGTATATCTTTGTAAATTGCGAATTTCGTATAATACCCGTGGGTGTCGTATGAGGCGACTAAGGAAGGCGAGGGATGGGCAGCAGCGTCCCTTTTAAAACATTGCCACAACGCCACAATGTAACTGTGTTTGTCAACCCACCTGCCAAGTGGCAACTACTGGCTAAACCTCCCAAGAAGGGGGAAAAGGGATTGTTAGTAATAATTCCATTGATGAATTCATCGTGATGGCGGTTCCCCCTGGAAACTATCATGGTTAATTCCTGATGAATTCATCGTGATGGGCTAACTGACCTGTTTTCATTCTCATCTATCACCCTTCACTGGTGCTCCGCCAGCGTATCCCGTTATCGCAGGCGGGGTTACCATATCATTTTCACCCATCAAGAAAAAACCTCCCAAGGAGGAAGTTTAAGTTTAGCAGTGGACAGTTAATGCCTGATATGACGATGGTGATGAATTGTTTATGGTACGGCAGGCGTTGCTGCCAGCGGCGTGCCTGCTCCAGCTGCAGGAGATCCAGGACGTGTGCTGCGAGTTCCTCAAGCGGCAGCTGGACTGCTCCAACTGCCTGGGCATCCGCGCCTTCGCCGACACACACTCCTGCAGGGAGCTCTTGCGGATCGCCGATAAATTCACACAGCAGAACTTTCCTGAGGTATCATTAGTTCATTATTTGAATACAATTGTAATACAGATTTTTCCTAGAGACTACAGCATCGGATTCTTCGAAAGGGCATAATAAGGTTCCTTAAGGGTCGGCAGCGCGTGCCTGATATCCCTGGTGTTTACAGATGTCTAAAAATCGGATAGGCCAGACTTTTCTTTACAACGCAGGGGGCAAACCAGCATGATGGTAAGTGATCATCTGATGGTAAGTGACTACCGCCACCCATAATCACCCGTAACACCAAAATGAATATGCTCTTGAAGGTTTTGATATCGTATCAATTCGGAAATACTGCTGCTGGAAGTTGATTCCAAAGAGTGGTTGTGCGTGAAAGAAAGTGCCTTGAAAAACGCACGGTGGAAGACCGCCACTCGTCTTGATGGTTCGGATGGAACTTTAGTATGTAGCGGGTTGTACGGTGGTGAAAATCAGCAGTAGGTATCAATCCGAACAATTCCTCAGAACACTCCCCATGATAAATTCGGTAGAAGATGCACAGAGATGCAACATCACTACGCAGATTTAGTGGTATTAAAGACGTATAGTATTCCTGGTATTATAGTCTACGTTTACTCCGTTTACCATAAGACGGGCCGTATGCTTGTTTTCCATTATAGTAGTATAAAAAAAATTAGGATGACGCCTTAATATTGTTATTTCGAAAGTCTTTAGGAATGACAAATTGTCATTCCTAAAGACGTTTTGTTAAAGTTGCCACGCTTGGCAGGCGGATAAGCAACCACAGTTAGGCTTTGGAGGTGTTTTAAGAGGGACGCTGTTGCCCATTCTTTGCCCTCCCTTTATCGCTTCATAGGAAAGTAAGGAGTCGTTTGTACTATGCTGGGACCACACAGCCAGTAATAACAAGACAAATATGTACATATGTATTCACGTAAAATACGTATAGCTGGCAAAAATATGCGTCCATGTATATTCGAGTAAGATATTAAAAAGTTGTAATTTAACGCTCATAGATGGCGTTTAAGTAGAATAAATATTGTTTCGTTGCGTTGATTCCGTTTATCGCAGGTGTGGTGCATTGTTACAAAATGTGCTGACTCTTGATTGCAACCGTTGTGCGCAAACCTGACCTAGATCGAGCGTATCTATGCAGTTTCGAATTAATGCGATCGTTGCTTTATTTTTCAATACATAATCTTTATATAGACTTTATATATGACGTCAGATTATAATAAACACGTCGGTCGACAAGTTGTGTTCGACGTAATCCGCCAATCAATTTCCTTCGTTCTCCGCATAATTATTGTTGATCCTTAAAGTCCATTATTCTGTGATCGGGAGTGGTGTCCGGGAAATTATCCATGCCGAATCCTTTTGCAGCGGTGATGTTTAAGAAGTCAAAGGTCAGTTGCTCGTTCTCCAGCAAGTTCAACCCTTTTTTACTATTAAAAGGGTCCCACGATTGATCACGTTCTTACCTGATGGAAAGTCTAAGTGGTGTGCTCTTGTATGGGGCTTGCGAGCATACGAATAGCCTATTCGCATTTGCCATAATTGTTATGTCTTTTGTATCTTCTGACCGGCAGTGTCGTGTCGTGAATTTACAGGGTACAGAGGAATAACACCTGAGCCCTCAGGAATGGCAACGCATGGGGGGTATCGTGGGGGAAATAGTATACTCTGTTATGTCCATGGTACTGCTCATGTCTATTGGCGACGGTTACCACTTTCCATCAGGTGGGCCGTCAGCTTGTTTGCCATTCTAAGTTGTTAAAAAAATATAATGATAATGAAAAGGTGGGGCAACAACCTTTATGTACGTGTAGAGTTAAATTGGCAAATAATAAACGTCTTAATAAACAATTTGCTTACTGCACTGCAGGCACTAACATTTTGATTGTGACGTGCAGGTGATGGAAAGCGAGGAGTTCCTGCTGCTGCCCGCGGCGCAGCTGATCGACATCGTGTCGTCGGACGAGCTGAACGTGCGCTCCGAGGAGCAGACCTTCCAGGCCGTCATGTCCTGGGTCAAGTACAACGTCGCCGAGCGACGCCAGCACCTCGCGCAGGTACACTACTGAGGGACTACCATACCATACCGAACTTAACACAAATAATGAATAATAATAATACAGAAAATATTTATCTATTGTAAACAATTAATAAAAAAAAAACATATAATAAAATATATACCAGAGGGAGACTTTGTACAAAAATCGATTGCTTGGGTACCTCTGTCCCATTCGTGTTTCAACCGTGAAGCAGTTGTATTTGCATGGCTGTGTTTCGGTTTGAAGGGTGGGATATGGCGTGAATTTACAGGGTACAGAGGAATAACACCTGAGTCCTCAGGAATGGCAACGCATGGGGGTATCATTGGCGAAACAGTATACTCTGTTATGTCCATGTTACTGCTAATGTCTATAGGCGACGGTTACCACTTTCCATCAGGTGGGCTGTCAGCTTGTTTGCCATTCTAAGTTGTATATATATATATATATATATATATATATATATATATATATATATATATATATATATATATATATATATATATATATATATATATATATATATATATTAATCATTGCCTATGTAGGTGCTTCAACACGTGCGTCTCCCGTTGCTGAGCCCCAAGTTCCTAGTGGGCACGGTGTCGTCGGAGCTGCTCATCAGGTCGGACGACGCGTGCCGCGACCTGCTGGACGAGGCCAAGAACTACCTGCTGCTGCCACAGGAGCGTCCACTCATGCAGGGGCCGCGCACCAGACCCAGGAAGCCCACTAGAAGAGGTTTGTACTTTGTACCTTACTTACAAAACTTTGTAACCTCTTTTATCTTAAAATTATGTAATAAAAGGTTGATTATTGGCTGTACAGAATCTTTCTAGTAGAAGAAAAATTTGTTACAAGTGACCTTTCATCACCACCAATGGATGGGGATGAAAGGTGAGATTGAAGCCAGGCTAGTCAGTCCGCTGTGATGTTTTTGTAGGAAATAACCATGATAGTTTCTTTGGGAAACTCTTTGAAGGTATACCAAATAGGTGCTTTTTTTAATGAAGGAAAATGGATGGTAAGTCCGCTATCAGTATACGTAACACTATCGTATGATAATGGAATGGTAACACTATCGGTATACACCGGCGGGACATCAGTGAAGGATGATAGGTGAGGATGAAGTAGGTCAGTAAGCCCATCGTGACGAATTCAACAAGAATTGTTCACGATGGTTTCTAGGGAAAATCACGTGGAGATCGACCTAATAAGGCATATTACTAGCAACGGGGCTGTCAAACTCCATTGCTAACAATCTCTTTCTCCTCGGCATCAGTGAGTTAGCTCATCGTGAGTAATTCCACAAGAATTAATCACTATAGTTTCCAGGAAGAATTCTGTGGAGGCCGATGTGATATTGCTAGGAATATTCTATAGGCAATCTGATAGGCCATATTTGAGCTGTTAGAACCCAACTGTTCCTCTGGACAGGTTATGTTAGTAGCAGGATGTCTGCTCTTGCCTCCTAGTAAGGATGGTTTGTTTGCCGTGGCGCAGGCGAGGTGCTGTTCGCGGTGGGCGGCTGGTGCTCGGGCGACGCGATCGCGTCGGTGGAGCGGTTCGAGCCGCAGACGGCCGAGTGGAAGATGGTCGCGCCCATGTCCAAGCGGCGCTGCGGCGTCGGCGTGGCCGTGCTGCACGACCTGCTCTACGCCGTCGGCGGCCACGACGGCCAGAGCTACCTCAACAGCATCGAGCGCTACGACCCGCAGACCAACCAGGTACGAACGGGCCATTTTCCGCTCTTATCCGTCCATTGGTGAACATAGGTCTCCTCCATGGACTGCCATAATGCAATGAAAAAACCTTTGCAGGTAAAATAGTACTTACATACCTGCTTTTTTATTGCCAACGTTTCAACATAGATTGCACCACATCGTGGTCACGATAGGATTTTCCTGCAATGCATTTGAGGTAACCAGTGAGGGGTGATAGGTGAGAGTGAAAAGGTAATTCAGTTAGCTCATCATGATGAATACACTTAGAATTCAGCACTATGGTTTTCAGAGGGGAGCACGAGGAGGTTGACTTGTTTTTTTTAATGGGTGATAATGTAATGGCAACTCCACCCGTGCTATCGGTATACACCGGCGGGGCACCAGTGAACGATGCTCCACTGGATAGCCGACCGCGATGGGGAGTACTATTAGTAATCCCCCCCCCCCATGTGGTTGCAGTGGTGCGGCGCGGTGGCGCCGACGTCGTCGTGCCGCACGTCGGTGGGCGTGGCCGTGCTGGACGGCGCGCTGTACGCGGTGGGCGGCCAGGACGGCGTGCAGTGCCTCAACCACGTCGAGCGCTACGACCCCAAGGAGAACCGCTGGACCAAGGTCACACATACACCTACATACACCTTCCCACCACCTACACTCGCTCACGATCCACTAGCTGCCATGCAGGCTGGTGGCTGTTAGATGCCAACATTCACCCCGCATGTGGGGGTCGTGTACAGCGGTGTAGTGTGCGAATCCTCGTATCTCAAATCCTGCTCTCATCTCAAAGCAAAATATCGTTCACTCGGCGGCTCGTGTCTCAAAACACACGTATATCGAGGTACTACTATATATATTATATATCTACATATATAGGTAAATATATGTTCATAAAGATAGAAGATACTCTTTAAGTCTACTTTTAAAAATATTTAGGGATTGACTCTCACGGATAGATATGAGAAGAGAATTCCACAATCTAGCAGCATGGACGGTAAAGATCTAGTATAGCGCGTAGATAAGGGAGAAGGGATTTTGAGGATAAGAGAGTTTGTCGAGCAATATTACGTTTGTTACCATGTACATTGATATCCATGGTGCATGTTATCTGTTTTTTTTTAATGGGTGATAATGGTATGGTAACCCTGTCTGCGCTATCGATGTACCCTGGCGGGGTAACAGTGATAGATGACTGGTGAGGATGAAAGCAGATCAATAAGCCCATCCTGACGAATTGCACTAGAATTGGCCACGATAGTTTCCAGGGGGAACCACGTAGAGGTGGTGGCGATTCCCCCGCATGCTAGGTATGAGCACATAGGAGTGTAACGCGCAGGTGGCGGCGATGACGACGCGGCGGCTGGGCGTGGCGGTGGCGGTGCTGGGCGGGCAGCTGTACGCGGTGGGCGGGTCGGACGGGCAGGCGCCGCTGAACTCGGTGGAGCGCTACGACCCGCGCAGCAACAAGTGGGCGGCCGTGGCGCCCATGTCCACGCGCCGCAAGCACCTCGGCTGCGCCGTCTACGACGGACACATCTACGCCGTCGGCGGCCGCGACGACTGCACCGAGCTCTCCTCCGCCGAGAGGTACGGCCCGCTCGTGTAGCGAACACCGAACACCGAACACCACTCTAAATATATCTATACTACTACTACTGCTACATATATATATATATATATATATATATATATATATATATATATATATATATATATATATATATCGAGGTTCGAACCTGGGATCTTTATTTTTTCCTCTATTTATTAATGACCTGTTAGACTCATTTAAATGTAACTGTCTGACATACGCGGCCGATATATAGTACGTTACTGCAGCGGCCAGCAACTGAGACATTGATGAACGAACGTGCAAATGTGGACCGAGACGTAGCCGAGGCACACATACATAAATCCATCAATGCCTAATTGTGGCCAAGGCTTATATAGTACTTTCTCAAACAATGCGCGGAAATCAAAAACACAATTTTACTTTTAAGTTCAATGACGAATAACGAACAATAATAATTTTTCAGGCGCCATAATGTTCCTTTGTTTTTTTTTTTTCAATAAACAGCTTTCTATTTGCAAGCCAGTTCGAAATTTAAATAAAACCTTTTATTAGTTACCTCCTTGGTAGCCATGTTTCAAAGTAAAAGGTCATTTCATTTTTAAATTACAGGACAGATATGAGTTTACATAGTAATTTATCGGGCCGCAAAACACGATATTTTAATTTCCGCTGCAGTAATTTACTATTGTTTTATTCTATTGTTAAAAGTTTTGTTTGTAATCTGTTAATGTACCACAGAAATAAATAAATAACAGTGTCAAATTTGATTAACATTGGTCATTATATTTGTACATGCAGGTACGAGCCGAGCACGGACACGTGGTCGCCGGTGGTGGCGATGACGTCGCGGCGTAGCGGCGTGGGGCTCGCCGTCGTCAACGGCCAGCTCTACGCCGTCGGCGGCTTCGACGGCACAGCATACCTCAAATCCATAGAGGTAACCACGTCACTCACTATCACTAGTGCAGGAGATCTCCCATACCATGGTCACAGTGGTGGTAAGATTGGTATGACTATAAGGAGCGATGGTTTGAGAGCTTATACCATCATCCCCCTACTCTTACTAACGGTGTAATATGGTTTTATCCATATTACTAAAGGATTTGTGTCAATGTGAATGTGAAAAAGGCTCTATTTTCCGCGCTTAGCCTCTCATTTGGGCCGTTGTGCGTATGAGTCGTGGCTAGTACAGCCAACCTAGCTCCGCCCAGAAGCGCAGAAGCTTCCTGGGTTCTTCACAGGCCTCACGGAGCGACCTCACCGTTCTGAGGATTTCTAAACATTGATGGGTCACAGCCTCACATTCCAGGATTACGTGAGCAGCCGTTTCTTTGGCGTCGAAACAGCCTCTACATAGAGGGCTGTCTGTGGCTCCTGTTGTGTACAAAAATGTTTGTTTAATGGACAATGGCCCGTTATTGTCCCTATCATTATTTTGAGTTTTTGGCTTATAGTTTTACGACCGGCCGCCTGCCTGACGTCAACCCTCTTTGGCTTCAGAGCTTAAATATTCGCTGTTAATTGTCCTCCGCTAAATATAAGCCTTCCCCATTAGAGCAGTTTGTAGCTGCCATATTTGGCAAACGGGTTGGCAGCCACAGTTTGGCTTTTAGTGATGTTCTAAGAGAAATACTGCAGCTCATTCCTCGATCTTTGAGTTTTCTTAGTCGTCTCTTACGACGCTAACAGGAAAGGAAGGGATGCTCCATTCTATGTCAGGACCACATTGTAGCTTATTACAGACTTATTTTTTTGTGATACATATTTTGAATGAAAAATAAGCTGATGGCTCACTTTATGGGAAACGTTAGACATGAACAGTACCATAGACAACAGATTTAGATATATACATAAAAAAACAATAATTTAAAATTTATTGTAAATAAGTCTATTTGAATAAATATATTATTGAAATAAAATAAAAAAAGGTATTGTATAGGAAAAAATAAGCTTTATGATATAAATAATAATTGTTTGTTTGTTTGTAACACTTCACTGTACAGTAGAGTCTTAAATTCTAGGCTGTGTTTCGGTTTGAAGGGTGGGATATGGCGTGAATTTACTGGGTACAGAGGAACAACACCTGAGTCCTCAGGAATGGCAACGCATGGGGGGTATCATGGGCGAAACAGTATACTCTGCTATGTCCATGGTACTGCTCATGTCTATAGGCGACGGTTACCACTTTCCATCGGGTGGGCCGTCAGCTTGTTTGTCATTCTAAGTTGTATAAAAATAAAAGTATAATGGCGGACTTATCCCATAAAAGGGATTATATTTGTTATAAATGTGATACTGATCGCGGCAGGTGTACGACCCGGAGTCGAACCAGTGGCGGCTGTGCGGCGCCATGAACTACCGGCGGCTCGGCGGCGGCGTCGGCGTCATGCGCGCGCCGCACCACGACAACCACTACATATGGTGAGTACGTACTCATGTCTGTGTTATTTATATGCGTGCAGTGCAGTAAAGAAATTGCTGTTTACTTACAAATGTAATAATTGTTAATTTACCACTGCACGCACCAGGTCAATATTAATATGTCGCCCCACCATTTTCGTCTCAATGTACTGTATTTGTATTTAGTGCATAAAATCATTTTAATTTGTTCATTTTGTCAGTTAATCGAGCCATTAGAAATATACATTTATATATACTTAATTATATAATATATATTTTAACAAAAGACAAAAATAAACGAAAAAAAAAAAAACGGCATCCTGGTCATCACTGAATACTCTAATACGCACAGGGGGTGTCATGTGCGAAACAGTATACTCTGTTATGTCCATGGTACTGCTCATATCTATAGGCGACGGTTACCGCTTTCCATTAGGTGGGCCGTCAGCTTGTTTGTCATTCTAAGTTGTATAAAAAAAAAAGGATCCCAAGGACTATTGTGTTAACTCAATAGTGCACGAAGATATTGATAGCAATGGCAGTTTGCATTACTAGCAATCCCCCCAATTCGACAGCGTAGCCGTGTAGCAAAAGTTTGTGGAAAGTGTGCTGTGTATTTCAACATGTGCCGTTTTGTTTCAGGAATCGAAAAGACTCGGTGGTGTGAACCACCAACTCCCCCCCACTCGCTGTAAAATATTCCCCCTCCACTCGTATCTTTTAAGTCGTTACTCATTTTATTTTATTGTTATATAAAGGTATATTACTAATAAATTGACTATTTATAAATAAAATAAATAAAAATACAAATTTTAGGATATTATAGTTCAGTGTTTTATTTTTTAAATAAACAAGGAAATTTATATAATTTATTGACTAGTAAAATGTTACAAAATCCTCTACTAGAGAGTATTTTGAACGTGCAGAGACTAAAATTTCCCTTTAGCATAATAGTAATAACTCTAAATGAAAAAGTAACTCATTTTGAATTTTTTTTGATGGGTGAAAATGGTATGGTAACCCCGCCTGCGCTAACGGGATACGCTGGCGGAGCACCAGTGAAGGGTGATAGGTGAGAATGAAAACAGGCCAGTTAGCCCATCATGATGAATTCATCAGGAATTAATCATGATAGTTTCTAGGGGGAACCGCGAGGAGGTCGACCTGGTTGGATATATTGCTAGCAATGGGGTTCTTAGTCCCCATTACTAACAATCCCTTTCCCCCCATCTATCGATATTAGCATTGATATATTATATTCTGAAATTAATCGTAGCTGCACAAAAATGGTAAGTAGTTGGCGTCCTAGAAACATCTACGCCGTCGGCGGCCGCGACGACTGCACCGAGCTCTCCTCCGCCGAGAGGTACGGCCCGCTCGTGTAGCGAACACCGAACACCGAACACCACTCTAAATATATCTATACTACTACTACTGCTACTGTTTGTATATATATAGCATCAACAGGCGTACCTCGAGGTTCGAACCTGGGATCTTTATTTTTTCCTCTATTTATTAATGACCTGTTAGACTCATTTAAATGTAACTGTCTGACATACGCGGCCGATATATAGTACGTTACTGCAGCGGCCAGCAACTGAGACATTGATGAACGAACGTGCAAATGTGGACCGAGACGTAGCCGAGGCACACATACATAAATCCATCAATGCCTAATTGTGGCCAAGGCTTGTATAGTACTTTCTCAAACAATGCGCGGAAATCAAAAACACAATTTTACTTTTAAGTTCAATGACGAATAACGAACAATAATAATTTTTCAGGCGCCATAATGTTCCTTTGTTTTTTTTTTTTCAATAAACAGCTTTCTATTTTGAAGTCAGTCCGAAATTTAAATAAAACCTTTTATTAGTTACCTCCTTGGTAGCCATGTTTCAAAGTAAAAGGTCATTTCATTTTTAAATTACAGGACAGATATGAGTTTACATAGTAATTTATCGGGCCGCAAAACACGATATTTTAATTTCCGCTGCAGTAATTTACTATTGTTTTATTCTATTGTTAAAAGTTTTGTTTGCAATCTGTTAATGTACCACAGAAATAAATAAATAACAGTGTCAAATTTGATTAACATTGGTCATTATATTTGTACATGCAGGTACGAGCCGAGCACGGACACGTGGTCGCCGGTGGTGGCGATGACGTCGCGGCGTAGCGGCGTGGGGCTCGCCGTCGTCAACGGCCAGCTCTACGCCGTCGGCGGCTTCGACGGCACAGCATACCTCAAATCCATAGAGGTAACCACGTCACTCACTATCACTAGTGCAGGAGATCTCCCATACCATGGTCACATTGGTGGTAAGATTGGTATGACTATAAGGAGCCATGGTTTGAGAGCTTATACCATCATCCCCCTACTCTTACTAACGGTGTAATATGGTTTTATCCATATTACTAAAGGATTTGTGTCAATGTGAATGTGAAAAAGGCTCTATTTTCCGCGCTTAGCCTCTCATTTGGGCCGTTGTGCGTATGAGTCGTGGCTAGTACAGCCAACCTAGCTCCGCCCAGAAGCGCAGAAGCTTCCTGGGTTCTTCACAGGCCTCACGGAGCGACCTCACCGTTCTGAGGATTTCTAAACATTGATGGGTCACAGCCTCACATTCCAGGATTACGTGAGCAGCCGTTTCTTTGGCGTCGAAACAGCCTCTACATAGAGGGCTGTCTGTGGCTCCTGTTGTGTACAAAAATGTTTGTTTAATGGACAATGGCCCGTTATTGTCCCTATCATTATTTTGAGTTTTTGGCTTATAGTTTTACGACCGGCCGCCTGCCTGACGTCAACCCTCTTTGGCTTCAGAGCTTAAATATTCGCTGTTAATTGTCCTCCGCTAAATATAAGCCTTCCCCATTAGAGCAGTTTGTAGCTGCCATATTTGGCAAACGGGTTGGCAGCCACAGTTTGGCTTTTAGTGATGTTCTAAGAGAAATACTGCAGCTCATTCCTCGATCTTTGAGTTTTCTTAGTCGTCTCTTACGACGCTAACAGGAAAGGAAGGGATGGTCCATTCTATGTCAGGACCACATTGCAGCTTATTACAGACTTATTTTTTGTGATACATATTTTGAATGAAAAATAAGCTGATGGCTCACTTTATGGGAAACGTTAGACATGAACAGTACCATAGACAACAGATTTAGATATATACATAAAAAAACAATAATTTAAAATTTATTGTAAATAAGTCTATTTGAATAAATATATTATTGAAATAAAATAAAAAAAGGTATTGTATAGGAAAAAATAAGCTTTATGATATAAATAATAATTGTTTGTTTGTTTGTAACACTTCACTGTACAGTAGAGTCTTAAATTCTAGGCTGTGTTTCGGTTTGAAGGGTGGGATATGGCGTGAATTTACTGGGTACAGAGGAACAACACCTGAGTCCTCAGGAATGGCAACGCATGGGGGGTATCATGGGCGAAACAGTATACTCTGCTATGTCCATGGTACTGCTCATGTCTATAGGCGACGGTTACCACTTTCCATCGGGTGGGCCGTCAGCTTGTTTGTCATTCTAAGTTGTATAAAGAAAAAAGTATAATGGCGGACTTATCCCATAAAAGGGATTATATTTGTTATAAATGTGATACTGATCGCGGCAGGTGTACGACCCGGAGTCGAACCAGTGGCGGCTGTGCGGCGCCATGAACTACCGGCGGCTCGGCGGCGGCGTCGGCGTCATGCGCGCGCCGCACCACGACAACCACTACATATGGTGAGTACGTACTCATGTCTGTGTTATTTATATGCGTGCAGTGCAGTAAAGAAATTGCTGTTTACTTACAAATGTAATAATTGTTAATTTACCACTGCACGCACCAGGTCAATATTAATATGTCGCCCCACCATTTTCGTCTCAATGTACTGTATTTGTATTTAGTGCATAAAATCATTTTAATTTGTTCATTTTGTCAGTTAATCGAGCCATTAGAATTATATATATATATATATATATATATATATATATATATATATATATATATATATATATATATACATTTATATAGACTTAATTACAAAGAATATTTTAACAAAAGACAAAAATAAACGAAAAAAAAAAAACGGCATCCTGGTCATCACTGAATACTCTAATACGCACAGGGGGTGTCATGTGCGAAACAGTATACTCTGTTATGTCCATGGTACTGCTCATATCTATAGGCGACGGTTACCGCTTTCCATTAGGTGGGCCGTCAGCTTGTTTGTCATTCTAAGTTGTATAAAAAAAAAAGGATCCCAAGGACTATTGTGTTAACTCAATAGTGCACGAAGATATTGATAGCAATGGCAGTTTGCATTACTAGCAATCCCCCCCCCCCCCCCCCAATTCGACAGCGTAGCCGTGTAGCAAAAGTTTGTGGAAAGTGTGCTGTGTATTTCAACATGTGCCGTTTTGTTTCAGGAATCGAAAAGACTCGGTGGTGTGAACCACCAACTCCCCCCCACTCGCTGTAAAATATTCCCCCTCCACTCGTATCTTTTAAGTCGTTACTCATTTTATTTTATTGTTATATAAAGGTATATTACTAATAAATTGACTATTTATAAATAAAATAAATAAAAATACAAATTTTAGGATATTATAGTTCAGTGTTTTATTTTTTAAATAAACAAGGAAATTTATATAATTTATTGACTAGTAAAATGTTACAAAATCCTCTACTAGAGAGTATTTTGAACGTGCAGAGACTAAAATTTCCCTTTAGCATAATAGTAATAACTCTAAATGAAAAAGTAACTCATTTTGAATTTTTTTTGATGGGTGAAAATGGTATGGTAACCCCGCCTGCGCTAACGGGATACGCTGGCGGAGCACCAGTGAAGGGTGATAGGTGAGAATGAAAACAGGCCAGTTAGCCCATCATGATGAATTCATCAGGAATTAATCATGATAGTTTCTAGGGGGAACCGCGAGGAGGTCGACCTGGTTAGATATATTGCTAGCAATGTAGTCCTTAGTCCCCATTACTAACAATCCCTTTCCCCCCCATCTATCGATATTAGCATTGATATATTCTGAATTTAATCGTAGCTGCACAAAAATGGTAAGTAGTTGGCGTCCTAGAAAAGAACGCAACCTACGAGTTATCCCGTAGTTGGCAGTCAACGTGTTGATAAATACATGTATACCTATTTTTTTCGCAAGTTTTTTCTATATTTGTAAGTTATTTCTATTTGTTTAGGTCAAATTTTGCAAGCTAAATTACAATCACTTCTTGTTCAATTGTTTCGTCGCCAATACCCATTTTTCGGATGGGAGACTCAATACACTGATTGAAAATTATAAAAAAAAAAAATAACCAAAATTAAAAAAAAAAAAACAAACTGAATACAAAATTACCACAATTGACAGTATCAGTGTAAAAACTTAAAAAAAAAAACAACAATGTGCCTATGAATGCGGCGTGGCGGGCGGCGGGGACGTAGCCTTGTCGAGTGCGGCGGGGTCGTCGTCGTCGGGCTCGGCGTCGGCCGCGTCGTCGCCGTCGGCCGCGTCGTCGGCGTCGGCCAGGCTGTCGGGCTCGGCGCCGGCCTCCGCCTCGGCAGCCTCGCTGGCCGACACTCCTGTTGAGTCGATCGTCTCTTCTTTGGTCTCGTTGCGCTTCTGCAATAAAAAAAAACAGACTATGTAAATTTACATGTAACTAAGAGTTCTTTTAATACATGATAATGGAATGGTAATCAAATTGCAAATCCGGCCCTGTATAGAGTATTGCTTTCACTTATAGGCGGCAGCACCTAGATACCAGCGTGAACCCTTCGACTCAGTGCAACGACGAGCTATGAGAATTGTCGATGATCCCAGGCTTGCGAGCCCTTAAGTCTTAGGAGAGATTTTGCTTCACTCTGCGTGTTCTACCGCTTGTACAGCGGATTGTGCTCAGAGGAATTATTCAATATGATGCCTACGGCCACTTTCTACCATCGTACGGCTCGCCATCGACAGGGAGTTCACCCTCATACCTTACAGCCTAAATGGTCGCATGCAACGCGGTTTCAGAGATGTTTTCTCCCACGAACACTCAGGTTATGGAATGAGCTCCCTGCCAAGGTTTTCCCAAGAGACTACAGCATGGGATTCTTCAAAAGGGGGGTAAAGAGGTTTCTTCAGGGTCGGTAACGCGCGCGTAATACCTCTAGTATTGCAGGCGTTCGTAGGCTTCGGTAGCCACTTACCGTCAGGTGGGCCGTATGCTTGTTTGCCACCTCAGTGGTATAAAAAAATGGTAACCCTGCCTGCTCTAATGGTACACGCTGGCGGGGCACCAGTGAGGGATGATATGTGACGATGAAAGCAGATCAGTTAGCCCATCGTGACGAATTCCACTAGAATTAACCATGATGGTTTTCAGATGTTCTCATGAATGTACTAATAACAGATACGTAAGCACATGTGACATTTTTTTTAGAATAGCTTAACGAGAGGTCAATAAATAAATGAGCAAAAGAACCTTCTTTTTCTTCTTCGGTTTCGGCTTGGGCTTGACCTCCGGCTCGTTGTACCCCGACGGGAAGAACCTGGCGCATTCCTCCTCCCCGACCACAATGTCAGCGCTCACATGTAGGGGGCCCAGGGCCAGCAGCTCGACGGGGGGACCCTCGGGGGGAATGTCGCCGGGCTCGGCTAGTTCAGGCTCAGCTAATCCCATGGCTACCATCACTACCATGGTCTCACAACTGTGGATTTAATTACATATGGATACGTAGGTACGTCAAAGAATTTTTATTTTTTTTTATTCTGGATGAGTGGCAGTCCTTTACCGTGCGTTTTTCCGTTCAAGGTACTTCCTTCCACGCACAACCACTCTTTGGAATCAAATTCCAGCAGCAGTATTTCTGAACCGCTATGATATTATAAATTTCAAGAAACATTAACGAGAATATGATTTTCTGGTATAATATCAGCCAATACTTACTAGTCTTTGTCCAGTTTCTCGTCGTATTTATCAACAGTCTTGCATAGTAGCTTCGGCTCGTTGACGTCGGCGTCGGCGAAGAACCCGCAGCGAAGTACCCTGGAGCTGACGCGGGGGGCGGCGGCCGCGGCCAGCACGGCGCGCCGCTGCCACGCGCCGAAAATCATCGCCACGTGCGGGGGCTCCGCTACCGCCGGCGGCTCTAGCACGGCTCCCACCATCTTGGAAATAACAAGTGGTCACACCATTACACCAATTTCCTGATCCTCTGATCCTCACTCTAGGATCTGTTATGAAGAACCAGCAAATTATATTTTGGAGTACAACCCAGAACTCTCAGACCCGAGTCAATTCAGAAAATTCTGTTTTCTAAATTTCATCATCATCATCATAGCAACCGTTAACTGTCCACTGCTGGACAATAGACCTTCCCCATAGACTGCCATAAGGAACGGTCCTGAAAAACCTGCATCCACTGATTTCCTGCAATGCACTGGAGGTCGTCGCTCCATCTAGTAGAGCGAAGCGGAAAGGTGGGCGGAGGGGATATCTTACACGAACTTTATACGGTGTCGCCACTCAAGAACCTTTTCGATGGGGATCATCGGTTATCAGTTCTTTGAGCTTTGTGACTAACCCATTGCCACATCAGCTTTCGGCCATTTTTACTACATTTGCCCACACGGAAATCCGGATCTCTGGAGCTTTACGCAGCCGATATATGTGACATTCTGAATAAAAAGCATAATAATACACATTTGTGCTCTATTGCCTTATAACAGAAAGTTTAAGTTTCGATTTATACCTTCGGGAAGAGCAGGTCCAACGCAGCAGCCCTCTGGTGTCTGTCTTTGGGTACAAATATACCAGGGACACCGTCTATATATAGTTCTTCAGCCGGGTATCTCTTGGTCTCCTGGTCTTCTTCGCCGTCTCCGTACAGAGCACGACGAGTTAGTTCTGTAAAAAAATTTAAAATTAACACGATCAGATCAGAATCATCAACGGTACTTACGTAAAACTAAAAGACTACAGCATGGAGCTCTTCAAAAAAGGGATAAAGCAGTTTCTTCAGGGTTGGGCAATGCGTGCGTTGTGTTCCTGGTACTGCAGGCGTCCATAGGCTACGGTAACCGCTTGTAAATGGTTGCGTAATGCAGACAAAGTAAAGGTTAATAGATTTCGCCCATTATGTATGCGTGGATATAGGCAATAGGGGACCACTTCTATATGGTATAACTAAATGAAATATACACCAAATTTTAGGTTATGGTTAGAGTTTTAGTACTGGCAAAACTCCCCTTATGGGGAAGGCTTATGATCAGCAGTGGAAAGTTAATGAAATAATAATAATAATAGAATTTAAGGAATACGCCTGTGAAAACAGCATCCAATTTGGAGCAGTATTTTCTATAAAATAAGATATGATGCTCTATACAGATGACACAGAAGAAAAATATGGTTACGTCTGCAACTGTTTATCCCTAACAATTTTCAGTTTTTTACAGCATTTCAGCGCTTGAGGTTGACTGGGAGAGAATGACGTAATAATGCGTTTGTATAGCTGTGTTTCGGTTTGAAGGGTGGGATATGACGTGAATTTACAGGGTACAGAGGAATAACACCCTAGTCCTCAGGAATGGCAACGCATGGGGGGTATCATGGGCGAAACAGTATACTTTGTACTCTGTATATACTCTGTTATGTACATGGTACTGTTCATGTCTCTAGGCGATGGTTACCACTTTCCATCAGGTGGGCCGTCAGCTTGTTTGCCATTCTAAGTTGTATAAAAAAAATAGAATTAATTCTGCCATTTGTACCAAATATTTTTTGTAATGTGGTCAATAAAAAATTTATTGGTTTTACTTGATACCGGAAAAACATATGAAGAGTAGACGCTGCTGTCCAGCTCTCTCGTGTTAAGTTCCCTTAGTCGCCTCTTACGACACCCACAGGAAAGAAAGAGGTGGCTTATTCTATGCCGGGACCTACATGGCTATATACCCACTATATTACTCTTGTTAAAATCCCCTACATTTTTCCGATACATCCCATGGACATTCAAAATTCTAACTGGACATAGATTGAAGAATTTTCTTTATTGGTAAGATAAGCTGATAACTAAATCTTGTGCATACCGATAACACTGCCTTCCTTGTCAGGTGCCTTCTTCAGCAACAGCGCGAGAGCTGGTCTCTCCGCCAGTAGGGCTACCACAGCTTCGTCCCCGAACTCAGGGTCCTCCACCGCCAACCTTTTGGCTCCGTCCTTGCCCACTACAAGGGGGCATTTGTCTGCAACTATCACTCCTGGAATTAGAAATAAAGTTATTTTTTCTTTTAACTCTTCGAGAAAATCTGATTTATTCTATTTTTGAGGCCCAAATAAAAAACATTTCTAGAAATTTAATTTACGTTGTTGTATCTATCTCTACTATTCTGTTATGGAAAAAAATATCTTTTAAAAAAATTGGATATAGGTCTCCCCCATAGATTGCCATAAGGAACGGTCCTGAGCCACCTGCATTCACTGACTCCCTACAATGCATTTGAGGTCGTCACTCCGTCTAGAGGGGAATCGTCCTACAATGCGTTTGTCCCTACTAAATACTTTTGTAATAGGTATTAATATTTAAAAAAATATTTGTTGGGATATTGAGTTTGAATGTTGTTTAGTTATATTTTTTACTACAGACAACTGGGCAAGATAATATACTAACTTTTGTATAATTAGTCATCCAACTTGTTGTTTAGAGCAATTATTTGAAACTTTACACGACTCTAGAGAATTTAAGGCATTATAACAATAAATTATGTGAAACTCGAGTTAGTATGAGCAAAGAGCAGCCAGCTTACCTAGCATACCTAATAAAAACTTGATACCTAAATATAAAAAATAATAATAATGAGGCATTAGAAATTTCCCTGCGAATTATTCCTTGTGGTAATCTTGTATTAACATAAAATATAGTATTTATTAAAATGGCTCTTAATTTTTACATATATTAATTTTAAAACGTTATAAGTTAAATGAATTTATAAATAAAGTTCTTATATTCTAATTATATATATACCATCATCATCATTATATCAGCCTATAACTGTTAACTGTTGAACATAAGCTTCCCCCTTGGGGGTGTTGACACGCTTGGCAGGCGAGGTGGCAACCGCAGTTAGGCTTTGGAAATGTTTTAAGTGGGACGCTGCTGCCCATTCCTCGTTCTTCCTTAGTCGCCTCTTACGACACACACGGGAAAGGAAAAGGTAGCTTATTCTATTCCGAGACCACACTGTACTTCTTTATATATTAACGATGAATTAGAGTACTTATAACAGCGAGGGTAAGTCATTAAAACATTTACTTCAGAAATCCTCGAAACAAGAAAAAGTTAAAATTTATTTCTTTACCAATCGGTTCCAAAGCATCGGACACTCTTCTCAAATGTTTTTGGGCCACCGGCGTCATCAGTGCCGGGCATATGTCATTGAAATATGCTTCCAGGCGCTTGGCCCTGTCTTCCCGACGGGCGGTACGGGCCGCCTCGATCGCCGCGATTTCTTTTTGTCTTCTCTCTTGATATATCTTCTCTTGGGCTGTAGCTACTTCCTAAAAAAATATTGGGATTTCAGCTGCCCGCTAACGAAATGCTTTCTTACTGTACTGGGTTGACTGGAAGAGATCTCTGTCAGAGATAAGTCCACCCTTGCTCACAACATTTATAAATAGATTATTTTATATGTAACTTACAAGTGCAATAAAGAATATATATATATATAGCTCTAGTTGCAGGTTACTCAATAGTTACTATATTTTTATGTATGTATGTATGTATATGTGTATATATATATAATTTGTAAGCAAGTTCCCGTACGGCTGCGTACCTGTTCAGGCGGGGTGAGCTCGTGCGGAGCTCTCAGCGGTCGTCCCCTCTCCCCTGTCTGCACCTGCTCTTCGTTGCGCAGTTCCTGTTCTATAGTCCGCGTGAGGCGAGGAGCGTCCGCACCGAACATCACGTTCAGCAGTTGTCCGCCCTTACAAAGAATTTTATTTAGTTTATTTCCAGAAACATACATGATACGATGTTACAGTTTGTTTTTTTAATGTGCAGTATGTTTCGCCATATTTAATAGCATGCAAATGTTAATCTCCCTAATGGGAGACAGGCGTGACAGATATGTATGTATATATGTATGTATGTATGTATGTATGTATGCAAATGTTTATGAGTAGTATCCATTAAACATACTGAATCCGTTACATTATAATTTTAATATAATTAACATCGATTAATATTCTAATATCAAATTATTCCAAATTAATATTTACTATACAAATACTTGTGTCAATACATTTAAATGCAGAACAAGTCCAAAATTAAAATCCCTAAATATAATAAATGGTTATACAATATAGCTGAATTATTTATACGTTTACATACATACATTTCATTATTTTAAAAAAACATTTATTAAATAAAAATTGTATTCCAGTATCCATTTTTTTAAAGTGACTTACTGGCAGTTCCCTTATTGATTTTGGGATTTATATATATATATATATATATATATATATATATATATATATATATATATATATATATATATATATATATATATATATATAGTACTTTAGATTACATAGATAGAGTGTCCCCATACAAATGTTTCGAGAAAAGCGGGTCAACTTTTTCATACAATTTTGCTTGATAAATAGTTATGACAGTTTCCTTTATAACTTCTATACATATTTTGTCTTAGATTTTCCTTTTTAAGACGCAAAAACTCATTTTATTTATTAAATAATTAAATATAGTTACGTCAAGGTATTATACATGGTGTGCCTTAATATATAGAACACTGATAAAAAAGCAAGTCAGCTAATTTGACAATTAGCTGATAAAATGTTGACCCGTTTTTTAGGCTCGATGCTCTATCTATATAATCGAAGCTTACTCTGTTATAATTGATAGGCGAAGTCGGAAACAACACGCTGGAGTTTTGCCAAGTAGGTAGTCAGGTAGACAGATATCTATAGGTACCTACGTATTCACCTGCATTTGGATTATTTTTATTGTACCCCGTATAAGTTTGGTCGATATCGCTGCCGCGTACCCTTCCACGAAGATGTATTGTACTACATATATGACCTGAACATACGTATATACTGGAAATAAAAACATCGCATGCCACCAAAACAGGTTTTAAGCACCAGAGCATAGGGTGGCTTTTTCTTTATCGTACATTTGCAAATGTTAGTCGCAAAGTCGTTTGAAATATTCACCGCAAGAAACATCCACGTGGGTTCGCTGCGTTTTCTGAACCGCTTCAGGCATTCTATGTTGTCTGATTTTGCCTGGAAATGTTTAATTTATTAAAATATTTAATTTATTAAAATAGTAAAAAAAAAGGATTGTTAGGAATGAAGTCTAACAGTTAAATTGCTAGCAGGGGGGAAGGGATTGTTAGTAATGCGGACTGCCAGTCGCATTGCTAGCAATATACCCTGGCAGGTCGACCTCCACGTGGTCCCACCCGGAAACCATCGTGCTAAATTCCAGATTTTCATCACGTTGGGCTGACTGACCTGCCTCTTTATCCTTACCTATCATCTTTCACTGGTGCCCCGCCGGCGTATACCATTTTACCAGTGTTACCATTCCATTATCATCCGTCAGAAAATAAAGTTACTAGCAATATATTGCATCAGGTTGAGATCCCAATGGAAACCATGATTAATTCTTCTGAGATTAATCACGATGGGATAACGGACCTGTTTTCATCTGTCATCTCTCATTGGTGCCTATAAAGTTGTCGCAAACAGAGTTACCATTCCATTTTAACCCATCAAAAAAAAACTTGGAATAGCAAACTTAACAGCCCACTCGAGTGTCAGTTGATTTTTTTTTTATACAACTTAGAATGGCAAACAAGTTGACGGCCCACCTGATGGAAAGTGATAACCGTCGCCTATAGACATGAGCAGTACCATGGACATAAAGTATACTGTTTCGCCCATGATACCCCCCATGCGTTGCCATTCCTGAGGACTCAGATGTTATTCCTTCGTACCCAGTAAATTCACGCCCTTCAAACCGAAACACAGCCATGCAAACACAACTGCTTCACGATTGAAACACGAATGGGACAGAGGTACCCAAGCAATCGACTTTTGTACAAAGTCTCCCTCTGGTATGTTTATGGATATGAACCACAGATGTCACAATGAAACAATAGGATGTACCATTATTGTTATAATAGCTGTTAACTGCTCCACTATTGAACATAGGTCTTCCCATGCTGCATCCCGGTTGGCAGGCGGGTTGCTAACCGTAAGGCTTTGATGATATTTTAAGAGGGACGCTGCTGCCACTTCCTCGACCATAAAGTTTCCTTAGTAGCCTCTAACGACACCCACGGGAAAGGAAAGGGTAGCCCATTCTATGCCGGGAAATACGGGTTTTTCATAGCCATCGGATGGGTCGTGAGTTTTACACCATTTTTTTTTAAATAATCATAAATGCAGTGTAGAAATTAAACTTACCACGGCCAAGTGCAGGTTGTCTCCTCCCAGTTCCACCTTGATCTTCTTCAAATTCCCCACCATGCCGATGCATGGTCCACACCATTCCGAATACACATCTATCACTGCAACAAAGTAATAGATCCATTTCCATTTGTCCCCAGGATATCTTAAGAGATGACTGTGGGAACAAAATACGATACCTACTCGATCGAAACAAAATACTATACCAAACCGTCCAGCCAGGATTGTAATAGTAGGCTAATATCATTCTCTTGGGGGGAAAGGGATTGTTAGTGATGGAAACAGAATCCCATTGCTAGCAATATACCCAACCAGGTCGCCCTCCTCGCGATTCCTCCTGGAAACTATCATGGTTAATTCCTGATGAATTCATCATGATGGAATTTTCATTTTCATCTATCACCTTTCACTGGTGCTCCGTCAGCGTATCCCGTTAGCGCAGGCGGTGTTACCATTCCATTATCGCCAATCAAAAAAAAAATCATTCTCTTATGTAAGAGACCTACCAGCAGTGAAACCTTTATGGGTTGATGATAAACAGCCGGTACTACACTATCTTCCAACAGTCCACACCATGGCTCCAATCTGTCGTAACTCGAGATCTATAAAAAAGACAATCATTCTCGAACTAGCTCTCGGACGTGAACAGTTTTTTTAATGGATGAAAATGGAATGGTAACCTCTCTTGCGCTAAATGTATACACTTACAGGGCTCCAGTGAGGGTATGGTAGGTAGGGCGGTGGCATTAAAACAAGTCAATATTTTTTTCGTTTTTGACGGCTGACGGCCCATCTGATGGAAAGTGGTAACCGTCGCCTATAGACACGAGCAGTACCATGGACATAACAGAGTATACTGTTTCGCCCATGATACCCCCCATGCGTTACCATTCCTGAGGACTCAGGTGTTATTCCTCTGTACCCAGTAAATTCACGCCATATCCCACCCTTCAAACCGAAACACAGCGATGCAAACAACTGCTTCACGGTAGAAACACGAATGGGACAGAGGTAGCCAAGCAATCGACTTTTGTACAAAGTTTCCATCGTACTGAATTCATCTGGATATAGTCACGATACTTCCAAGAGGGAACCACACAGAGGTCGACCTAGTAAGGTATATTAGTACCCATTTAAAGGAAAGGGATTGTTAGTAATGAGGTCTAATAGCTCCATTGCTAGCAATATACCCTCTCAGGTCGGCCTCCACGCGGTTCCCCCTGGAAACCATCATGGTTAATTCTTGTCGAATTCATCATGGTGGGCCAACTGACTCGCATTCATTCTCATCTATCATCTTACACGGGTGCCTCGTCGGTGTATACGGAAAACACGGGCGGGGTTACTATTCCATTTTCACCCATTAAAAAAAACTACCCATTACTTACAATCCCTTTCCCTCCACATGTGGACGATAAGGCATATAGTTAGACTGTTGGACGATCGCGTGGAGCTTGCTTTAAATACCACACATAATTTACTGGGTACAGAGGAATAACACCTGAGTCCTCAGGAATGGCAACGCATGGGGGGTATCATGGGCGAATCAGTATACTCTGTTATGTCCATGGTACTGCACATGTCTACAGGCGAGTGTTACCACTTTCCATCAGGTGGGCCGTCAGCTTGTTTGCCGTTCTAAGTTGTATAAAAAAAAAAACCTCCGTTTTAGTTCACTGTCACGTACCAAGCAATCCTTCTCTCTGCATGAATTTATGCCACTCATCATCATTGTTGAGCTCGGCCTGCAACTGGACCTGTGCGGCCTTCTTGCCTGCCCCGGCGGCGGCGGCGGCGGCGGCGTTGGCGACCGCGCTCGTCAGCGCCATATTGTCGATTGGCGGCAAATAATGGCGGGAAGCGTGCACGCGTGCGTGCCGGCATGTTACCGGTTGGATATTGAATTTGAGGAGCAAATACTAATATGTCTCTATGTGTACAACGTGGCAGGATTGTGAAGATGCAGTTTGGTAATTGTATTATATTATCTGTGATGGTAGTGAGGTGAATTGAATCTAATTTACGTAAAAAAGTACTGAAGTAGGTACTTAACAGTAACTCAATTGACTTTTAAAAACTGTTACTTTAGTGTTGTGTATAAACATCAAGCTCTTATTGGAAATTGTATTCAATTTTTAAATTGAGAATGTTTCAGAGATATTTTTTTTTTATAATTAATAAATGTGTCCCAGAAAAAAATTCGACTTCAATTGTGACAAAGAAAGTTGTTTTGATTTATAAACTAAATCCCTGAACCGATTTTGACAAAATTTGTATGAGACTAATCTGTAAATATATCCTTCTAGATAAAAAAAGAATTCTTCAAAGCAATTTAGAACTAACGGAGTTATGAGAGATGAGTCATATGAGGTGGCCAAGCATCCTACCTTCTCTATTCTATATACATACATATATAGAGTTATGTGAAAACAAAGATAAAAAAAAACACAACCGAATTGAGAACGTCCTTCTTTTTGAAGTCGGTTAAAAAGGGAGAACCTTTTCAGATGAGGTTGTAATCGTTTGTGTTGTTTTTTTGGATTGGTAAACGAGCTGACGGCTGACGGCCTCATGAATAGTGGTCTGGTAACCGTCGCCTGTAGACTTAAATAGCACTATAGACATCAAAGAAGATTCTATGACGCCCATGGTACACATTACACGTTGTCATTCCTCAGGATTGTGGTGTTATGCCTGCAACCCTGCAATATGACTGTCATATCATATCCGTCCATCTACCACTTCCGTTAGTTCGTCAGAAAATCAGTGTTTAGGCGTAATGTTATGCTAATAGATTTATTTAAAAATAAACATTTATATGAATCAGAGGATAGAATGAAACAACGATTAATTACAAGAAGGATGGATTTACAAAAGGTTATTATACCCACATTTAACATAGTACAACATTGTCCACGAAACCAAGCGGTGGTGTTATTTAATAAGCTGCCTAAGGAATTAAAGTCACTGAATGATTTAAATATCTTCAGGACAAAATTGAAGTCATTACTGCTAGAGAGGTGTCTGTACTCAATTGACGAATTCTAATTATAGTAAATTTGAATATATACCTATATTGTTTATGTTAAGAGATGACTAAGTGACTATAATATTGTTTTATGCTTGATTTAATTTATATTTTATATAGTGTATGAAATTATTGTATCTACTATAACATTCAAATACAAATTTTTGTTTATGAATAAATACAATAAAATGAATAAATAAAATATGTATATATACCTAGATATGAATACCTAGATATTTAGTTGAGTGGTGTCCATTTTAGGCGAATTATTCCGAATTAGGTATAAACTTATTTTTTTGTATTTTCTTTAAGTTTATAATTGTTTATGTTCTTGTTGTAACTATGCGCCAAATGAATCTTTTACTTTCTTTCTTTAATTTAAAGTTTATAAATCATAAGGTATATGCGTTCATTAGATTATTTAAAAAATCGCGTGCGTTAATTCTGGTCTATTATATTTCGTTTACTAAACTATTATCCCGTAATACAAACTATGCTTCTTTCATAATTTATTGCAGTCTAGTGTCTAGTGGCAGAAATTCAATTAAAAACTTAAATAAGGTGTCGTTCCGTATTATTTACAATATTGTTGCTATTCTCCGCTAGATGGCACATTTTAATAATATCGTTACTTCTATATATTGTTAACAGATGGCGCAGGTAATTGGGCTTCTTAAATGATAATGGAATGGTAACCCTGTCTGCGCTATCGGTATACATTATTTTACCATATATGATTGCTTTACGCTTCAACATATCTGATGGCAAGGAATCAGAGCGGCTCCCTGCCAGCACCGGCCCACGTAATAGCCATATCGGTATACATTAGTAAGGTATTGGTCATCTACCAATACCTTTGGCTGAAGATGCAGTTAGGTCAGTTGTTCCATCGTGATGAAATAAAAACGGCGATTTTCACAAGAAACATTGACTTGACAGAGTTTGATGGGGGGAAGGGATTGTTAGTAATGGGGTCTAACAGCTCCATTGCTGGCAATACACCTTGTTAGGTCGACTTGTACACAGTTCGCTCTGGAAACCGTCGTGTTTAATTCTTTTTGAATTCGCCATGATGGGCCAACTAACCTGCTTTCGTCTTCACCTATCATTCTTCACTGGTGCTTCGCCAGCGTATACCGATACCGCAGCGGGGTTACCATTCCAATTTCACCCATTAGAATAAAAACAAACATCTGTTCTATGTAATGTAAAGGAACAGAAGTATGAGCTCGTATTTGTTAGTTTGGGTAATTTTCCTTCTACATTAAAACTATTTCAGATGTTTTTATTACTGTTTTAATCAATACCGCAGGCAATTATATTAAATTATTTGAATTATCTAATATTTTGACGCTTCTCATTTAACTTCTGTTTTATTTTTTTTATTTAACTTTCCTTCTTTTATGTTTTATATTTTTTCACAAATTATTCTTGTTATACTAATGTGAAATTATGTTTTTTTCTTTGTTGCAACCATAATGGTTTTGTTACAGTCGTATTTATTGTTGGATCACGCTGTGTGCACATGTATGTATGTATGTACTTGCATGTTACGTTTTGCAGGTGGTTCAGGACGGTTCCTTAAGGCAGTCTGTGGGGAGGCTTACGTTCACCAGTGAAGTAATAATGGTTGACGATGTTATGTTTTAAGTTTGTATTTGTAAACCTCTGTTAAGTGCACCAAATAAATAATAGTCTTTTAATATTTATATTATAAGTGAATGTACAAAAGGCTATAAATAAATAAATAAGATAAAATAAACTAAAAACATCCAATTTTTGCGTTACTCCACTTTGTCATCAAGATCACTAATTTCCATGTAAATCGTTTAAATGCGATATATTTCTTATGTTGTCAACATTAAACAATAAGCTGCGAACGTGACTGAGGGTCGGAGGGCACTTTTGTCCTTTCAGAGGCACGCCGAGACATTCAAAGTGGGTAGATGCCGCCGAAACATTCCGCGTTCACTAAAACGTTTTTTACTACCGACTCGATTATGAACTGCTCCGTACTTGTTATGCATCATTATTTTCGTACAGTCACTGGTACTGTAAAGGCTTTTCTTTAGCGGACATAAATGTGTAAGCGCTTTAAAAGTTATGGAGAGAAGGACTTTTTCCGCGGAGCAAACTGCGGTGAGATTCTGGGACGCGTAATTTATCTGCGTTTCATTCATTGGAAGTAGACTCCGCTGTGTACATTTGTAGGTGCTTTCCTCTTTTTTACCACCCTGTAAAATTCAGGGAAAGATTTTTCCTTTAATTTATTTTTATATAGTGCAGAGAAATATTTGCTGATATTTTACAGACAGAGTTTTTAATATTTGTCATACTCGTGTTTAGACATGATCTTTTTTGATATTTAGCATCCAATAGACTAAAAAAACATATTTCGGCATAACACAGGACATTTCACACGGGAATGTGAGTTAAAAAAATATATTTGTTCTTAAATATCCATAACTATGTATTATATATTGGATTTTTTATTGGTAAAAATCGAGCATGGCATCAATGTGGGATTATATGTGAGGATGAAGCAGGGGATTATAGGTGAGGATGAAGCAGGGGATTATAGGTGAGGATGAAGCAGGGGATTATAGGTGAGGATGAAGCAGGGGATTATAGGTGAGGATGAAGCAGGGGATTATAGGTGAGGATGAAGCAGGGGATTATAGGTGAGGATGAAGCAGGGGATTATAGGTGAGGATGAAGCAGGGGATTATAGGTGAGGAGGAAGCAGGGGATTATAGGTGAGGATGAAGCAGGGGATTATAGGTGAGGATGAAGCAGGGGATTATAGGTGAGGATGAAGCAGGTCAGTTGGCACATCATGACGAATTTGACAATTATTAATCACGATGTTTTTCTGAGGAACCGCATGGAGGTCGACCTGATTGAGTATACTGCCAGCGATGGCGCTGTTAAAACCCATTATTAACAAACCCTTTTCTCTCGACACTGGATTGCTGTCTCAAATTCAAATTAAAATCGTCTTTACTTAAATAGATTTGTTTACAAGATCTTTTAAATTTTTGTTAACATTATGTGTATTTATTTAAATGATCATCAATGATAAATATACAATGACAATTGAGTTAATAATATTAGAATTTATTTCATAAATAACTTTTTTTAAATGGTCACTAAATCAATATAACTACATTATATCAACTCGGAAATAAATATTGTCGATTGAAATAAAGTTAATTAAGTTTGGTGCAGAATTGACGGAAATATCACGTTACATACTCAAAAATACAGGCGACGTCGGATTTCCTTCTCTTTGAAATTACATGAAATTGTTTGGAGAATAAAGAGAGATTAGGGGAGGAAAGCAAAGTGGATAGGTTTACTTCACTATTTTGAAGGGAAAGATCGAGGATCGGATTAACGCAACGAGTTTTTTTCTATGTAATATAACGAGGAAGATTTTTTTTTACAACTTAGAATGGCAAACAAGCTGACGGCCCACCTGATGGAAAGCGGTAACCGTCGCCTATAGACATGAGCAGTATCATGGACATAACAGAGTATACTGTTCCCCCATGATACTCCCCATGCGTTGCCACTCCTGAGGACTCAGGTGTTATTCCTCTGTACCCTGTAAATTCACTGCCATATCCCACCCTTCAAACCGAAACACAGCCATGCAAACACAACTGCTTCACGGTAAAAACACGAATGGGACAGAGGTTGCCAAGCAATCGACTTTTGTACAAAGTCTCCCTCTGGTTATATTATATTTTAGTATTAATAAGGTTAAGAGAGTTTCGATCCAGAAGGAAGACATAGCTATATGAAAGCTTAAAACGTATTATTAGAATGTGGATATGTATATATCCGACTTGTAACTAGTAATTGAACAGTGTGACTATTTAGAAGGGAGGCAGATGGGCGCGCGAGGGGGCGTCCGGGGGGCACGGGAGGGGAAACTTCACTAAATTACGATGCTTTAAACCCATGAATTATTCATACTAACCTATTTTGATAGATAATTGGTTTTCCAGTAAAAATACTAAATCGATGTGGCCGGAATATTATTTATAATAGTATATATATATATATATATATATATATATATATATATATATATATATATATATATATATATATATATATATAATGTGTGTATTTCTACTTTTAATAATAAACTGCCAGAATCTGCATTAAATCTGACAGAGAGGCAATTCAAATCTTATATTAAACGATTTTTATGTAAGAAAGCCTATTACAGGATAGACGAATTCATAGATGACAACATATCAAGTAAATAATTAGTTTATTAGCATACAACGTTATAATTTTATTTTCTCATTGCTTTCTTGATTTAATTGATTGATTTTAGAAATATGAAAGCGTAGCGGTTTTTGTATTAATTGCCGCATGCATTCTTATGTAAAATGTGAATACTATAACTATCAGATGGCAATTGTGAGTATCTTTGACGTGGTCTAGTGTTTTGAGTAGTCATGCTCACTAAAATGTCCAGACTTGTGGCGGCGTGGTGGGCCGGGTTATTGGGCTCCCTAAAATATGGTCGAGCGCAGTGATGGCTGGCTCATCCGTCATGCTCGTGAACGGGTGCTGCTTGTAGGGACTGGTCTGCTCTAATCACTATGACTGATTTCCTCTTATTAATTGTTTAACCAGTTGGTTATGTATTCAATATTTTTTCTTTTGAGTATTTAATTGAATTAGTGCTAATTGGTGGTTTGTATTCACACGATTAAACTTAAAAATGTAAAGTAATAATAAAATTATTTAAAAGAGCAACACGCAAAAGACAGCTTTCCGGACGAGCGGTAGATTAAAAAAAATGTAATGACTATTCAAAAGTGCTTCAATGTAAGTTTATTTGAATAAATGATTTCTATTCTATTCTATTCTAATATTTATAATTTAAAACTGTATTTGCCGATAGCAATGCGTGTACCATTACGAAAGATGTAAATTGCTAAGAATATTGGAAACACATAAAATTGTTCGCTTTAAATTACCAAGTATTAGTATTTAATTCTGAAACCGTATGGAACTGAAGTACATATTTTACAATAGAAAATATTTTTCCGTTTAATTAATACTAGTAACGAATAATTATCGCCGTGCGGTCCCGGTATAGAATGGACCACTCCTTCCTGTCCCGTGGGTGTGGTAAGAGGCGACTAAGGGAACTTAATGATAGATAGATAGATAGATAATTTGTTTACATTACTTACAGCACACAATTTACAATACAAACATACACATAATACACAGTAAAAGAGATAAGAGAATGAAAAACAAAAAAAAAAAAAACAACAAAACAAAAAGCAAAATATATAAACCAACAATTTCCTTTCTTTCTTTTCCTTCATGCGTGTGCCATGGTTAAGAGATAGGCAGGAGCGTCCCTTTTAAAAATCGCCAAAAGCTAAATGCGGCTGCCAACCCGTCTACCAAGCGTGGCAACTACTGGTAAACTCTTCAGGGGGAGGCTTATGTCCAGCAGTGGACAGTTAAAGGCTGATATGATGACGATGATGAATGGTTCATTAAATGTGGAGTTCAATTTAAGAGTATAGATAATAAATTAGTTATTTGAAACACAAAACATTGGGTACTTAATAGAGTTTTGTTAGGATGAAAAAGGGTAATCCCGCTTACAATATGGTTGTGGCAGGATACCAACGAGATATGACAGATAAGGATGAAGTCGTAATGGGTGATAATGGAATGGTAATCATGCCTGCGCTCTCAGTATACGCTGGCGGGGCACCAGTGAGAGATGATAGGTGAGAATAAAAACAGATCGATTATACTCTGTTATGTCCATGGTACTGCTCATGTCTATAGGCGACGGGGACTTTACATCAGGTGGACCGTCAGCTTGATTGTCATTCTAAGTTATATATATATATATATATATATATATATATATATATATATATATATATATATATATATATATATATATATATATATATATATAAAACTTCTAGACTGTGAATCAAGATAAAAGATATACTAGGTTTTAAGTTAGTATTTCAGAAACACCACCGTGAAACGGCATTCAATTTTGTGTCGTAGTTCTTGGGTGATGCCGGAACAAATATTCAGACAGACTGACAATATTTCTAAAAACTATTTCTTTTGGCTTGTTTTCGTCTTAGCTCTCAATATAATGGTATGGTAACCCCGCCTGCGCTAACGGGATACGTTGGCGGAGCACCAGTGAAGGGTGATAGATGAGAATGAGAACAGGCCAGTTAGCCCATCATGATGAATTCATCAGGAATTAACCATGATAGTTTTCAGGAGAAACCGCGAGGAGGTCGACCTGGTTGGGTATATTGCTAGTAATGGGATTCTCAGTCTCCATTACTAACAATCCCTTTCCCCCCAATCGATTAGTTATATTACAGAGTAGGGATGCGGCGAAGCCGGCCTCCTTTAATGTATATGGCAAAACAACGTTTGCGGGGTCAGCTAATTTTATTAGGTATATTAGTTAGATAAAAATTGTATGTGTAACATCAAATCATTAAAATAGATTTTCATACATTAAAATAATGTATGATGCGAGGCTGGGGCGTATCGCTAGTGTTATATCTACACTAATATTAGAAAGAGGAAAACTTTGTTTGTTTGTTTGTTTGGTTGTAATGAATAGGCTCAAAAACTACTGGACCGATTTTAAAAATTCTTTCACCATTCGAAAGCTACATTATCCACGAGTAACATAGGCTATATTTTATTTTGGAAAAAAATGGGGTCCCGTAAAATATTTGGGTTTATCGGACACAAGGTGTAAAAAATCAACCCGAAAAGTTACTTATTTTGTGTACGCTGCCTAAACTATAAAAGATAGAACCATAAAATGTTCTAAATAATTGTAGATCTTATAAATATGTACAAAAAAGTCCGCGACACACTATACCTATCTATGTCGAGTGAGGCACAACAACCATTTTTTTATTTAAAAATCTTGAATTGTTTTGGACTACATTTAAACGCATTTATTTTACTCACGCTATTATTCCTTATCCAAATAAATCTATCGAGATATTTCCAAAAATTGCATATTGCGATAACCAAGATCCACGCGGGCGAAGCCGCGGGCGAAAGCTAGTACTATATAAAATAACTCAGGGGAGAATAAGCCCGGATGACGGATAGGAAAAGTTTTTGTGACAGCAGCAGATTTGCTAGCTGGATGTTTCGGATGGCCATTGTCGCTCAACAAAAGTCAATGGGTGCCCAATTATTTACAAGATCTGTCACTTGTTCCAGATGTTGCCATTTCTATATATAGCAATATTGCCAACTTCAATGAAAGTTTAACTATAGTTTATTCATATATATATATATATATATTTTATATATATATATATATATATATATATATATATATATATATATATATATATATATATATATATATATATATATATACTTTATTTGCATTATACAATATAGGAAATAAGCAAGACAATTTACACAACGATACAATGGTATAAGTACAGTAAGGCGGTCTTATTGCTGAGAGCAATCATTTCAAGACAACCTTAAGGTAACGGACTAATTGTTGTACAAGTAGGTAATGTGCAATTAAAAAAAATAATATAAAACAAATAGTTATATAAATACATAAATAAAGAACGCCAATTTGTCTATTTATATATGTATGGCGACCCTATTGAAACATCTCTAAAGCCAGACTCCGGTTGTCAATTCTGCCAAGCATGACAACTACTGGTAAAACTCCCGAAGGTGGAGGCTTATGCCCAGCAGTGGACAGTTAAAGTATGATGATGATGATGATGTTATGTTAAATAAAATAGTATATTCAGATATATGTGGTAAATCATCTATCTGTCTATCTATCTATCCTATTTAAGAGCTGCGCTCTTGTCTGTGGAGCTCTTGCCACTCACTAGGATTTACAGCGAGTCTCTTCACCCCTTGATACGAGACGACACAAACTCCTTCCTTGATCTGCCTGATGTAACTATGCCTCGGTCTCCCTCTTCCCCACCTTTCTTCTATCTTACCTTCTATTATAATGTTCATAAGTTCGTCGTGTCGTATCAAGTGTCCCAACATTTTTCCCCCTCTGTCCTCAATAGTTCTAATAATTTGTCTCTATTCCTTAACCCTAAGCAGGACCTCCTCATTGCTAATTCGATATCTCCAGCTAATTTTCTCCATCTTTCTCATAATACAACTTAAATAAACATAATCATTAAGAGAGGGGGGAAAGGGATTGTTAGCAATGGAGTTTGACAGCCCATTGCTAGCAATATGCCCTATTAGGTCGACCTCCACGTGATTCCCCCTGGAAATCATCGTGAACGTTATCGAATCGTTACGATGGGCCAACTGACCTGCTTCATCCTCACCTATCATTCTTCACTGGTGCTCCGCCAGCGTATCCCGATAGCGCAGGCGGGGTTACAATTCCATTATCACCCATTAAAAAAAATCATTAAGTGAAAGCACGTTTGTGTTGTGTATTGGTTTTGTATGTAGTAAGTCTTGTTCATTAGTTTTTTTTTAATAAAACAAGTTTAGTGAAACAGCTGGGTCAACGAAAGGGAAATGAACAGACATAAATATGTGACTATATTAATCAGGTCACTATGATTTCGGTGCCCAAGTTGATACACAGTTTGTTAGCCAAATTATGCGATAGCGTATTTGGAGCGATGGATACATTTCCCCAACTTTTGCGTGTTCCCTTACCGAGTACTCGGTAAGTACGCAATGTAATGTTACCATTGCATGTTTTGGAGGGAACCATTGTTCTCTTTATATACTTATAATTGGTCTAACATCAGTCTATTTATTCAAGGATAATCCAACCGTTTAAAAAAAGAATTGTAATATTTACAAGGTTCATGCACGTGGGTTTCTTTGTTCCATCGTAATTTCTAAATGCCCGAACAGATTTGGATGTGTGGACTGTCCTAAGAATCCTTAATTTATTCAGAATTTTGAAAATTCATGTATATGTTTAAAAATGTCGTTGTTATTTGTTCAGTAAGTTAGGTCAATGGCTTCCGTAGACCTATGCAAGTCTTCTCAAGCTTTCTTCAGGAGAGCTCAGATGGTGGCCTCGTGGTGAAGCCCTTTGCCCCAGAATCATCACTGAGGGCCACTATCCCCGGATATCTTGGATTGAGCCTTCGACCACTGGTTTTTTCTTTATATATGTTGAGTACAATAAAAACTGTGTTTCTTACTAATATTATAAATGTGAAAGAGCGTTTGTTTTTTTACCTTAATAGCTTAACCAATTACTATAAAATTGGGATAATACGTATATGGGAGGGAGCAGGATATTGCTACTTTTTATCTCGGCCAGTAAGCATAGTGCTGTAACGTGAACGAAGTCGCGGGCGAAAGTTAGTAATGTATGGTTTTAAATCTAAATAAAAAGAAGAACATAACAAAAAATGCAGTGAAGTGTGTCTGTTTCGGGTGAAAAAGAGAAATCCCGTGTTTTTTAAGGTTCTTCTCCGTTAGGTTGAAATAAAATTGGCAACTCTACCTAGTACCATCATCAGCCTTTTACATAGATTATTTATGATTGTACCGCCCAGTTTGGAATACAATTTCAGCTGAGAAGAACGGACAGGAAACACAGCTGTTTCTTTTTTTCTAATAAATACATTACAATAACACTCAGTGGCCATCCGACGAAACTCCTGGAGGCAAATACATCATACGTAATTGTGGATACTGTCTCAAAATATCAATGAGTAGTTTCAATGGAAGAGAAAGGGGAGCATGTTTGTATAATATATTCATAACTACATACAAATTTATTTATTGAACTTGTAAATTACATTGTTAATGCATTTATAAATATTGTGAGCAAGGGTGGACTTATATCTGACAGAGATCTCTTCCAGTCAACCCAAAACAGTTGGAAATCATGTCGTTAGCGGGCAGCTGAAGTGCTACAACTATTAATACATAAACAAATATACAGTTAAATAAAATATTAAAATATATAATAAAATATTACATAAATACATCTTATATATAAAATTCTCGTGTCAGGGTGTTTGTTATCAAACTCCTTCGAAACGGCTTTACCGATTTTTATGTAATTTTGTGTGCATATTGGGTAGGTCTGAATCGGACAACATCTATTTTTCATACCCCTCAATGACAAGGGTGACCGTACCCAAAAAAAAATTTTTTTTTTGACAAATTTTTCCATTTTTATTTTATTATGATTTAGCATTGAAAAATACATACAAATTCAAATTTTCACGCTTCTACGATAAATTTTCATGTATAATTCTCAAAATAGCGTATATAAAAAAACAACGTTTGCCGAGTCAGCTAGTATATACTATAAATAAATATAATACCTACCTACTTATATAATAAATGTTAAAATTTATAGATACGAAATCTATTACAAATACTGTTCATAAGGTCGACATGGCATCGTAAATGTAGATTCAGTTCTGTCAATCAGCAATCAGAGGGCCTACCATGAAGTATTTTCCGAAATTTCGGGGACGAACGAAATAGAAATTTGATGTTAAAAATACATAATATATGCTGTTTAAAATTATTAAAAAATATTAAAATATCGTTCCTCTGGACTATTAGAATAGGATTTATGATGAACGAAATGTTAAGCTCCATTTACTGGCTCGATATTGATACGAACAAAAACACGAAATTGTACCCGAAAATTCGGAATTTCATTTCATGGTAGACCACCAGTACATTCGCGTGCCGTGATATAAACAATGACAAATATATCGACTTTTATTCTGTCATCCATTAGACACGCGATGTAATGTTTAAGAAAATTACTTAATGACAAGTCTTTTGTTTCTTTTCTTTCAAATTGAAGACAATCTTCTTTAGGTACAACGAATTCATGTGGCGATTAAGTAATATGCTAGCGCGTCGTTCCTTCTTTTTATTACCGTGATATCGTGAAGCGATTATAGAAAGAAAGTACAATACTCGATTATAAATAAGTTAAGATTGTTTTCTGCAAAAAAAAAAAAAAAGAAAAAACTCAATAGTGGCGAATTTTTTTTTTATACAACTTAGAATGACAAACAAGCTGGTTCGAATTATCGAGGAAGAGGGAGACTGTACAAAAGTCGATTGCTTGGGTATCTCTGACCCATTCGTGTTTCTACCGTAAAGCAGTTGTGTTTGCATGGCTGTGTTTCATGACATGGGGGGTATCATGGGCGAAACAGTATACTCTGCTATGTCCATGGTACTGCTCATGTCTATAGGCGACGGTTACCACTTTCCATCAGGTGGGCCACCAGCTTGTTTGTCAATTCTAAGTTGTATAATATATATATATATATATATATATATATATATATATATATATATATATATATATATACATACATAAAAAAAGGAAATATAAACGAATAATTGAAAATCTCCTTTTTTGAAGTCGTTAACCGAGAAGGAATACTCGAAATAAAATCCGTATTAAATTGCGAGCTGCCTGGTTGAAAAGAACAGAGCACACCGCGGTTTGAACCCGTGGCATTTACGCCATGCTTCTGCGACATTTTTCACAACTTAAATAATATTATAATATACATTTTCTTATTTAATTAAGACTGTGTACTACAATAAAAAAAACTGACTTCAATCGTGGAAAAACCAGTTATTTTGGTTTAAAAAGTAAACTACAAAATAAATAGAGTTATGACGTAGTTATACTATTATGACAAACAAAAAATCAATTTGATAATAGCTATATTTAATTATTCTCCTTAATATTTTACGTTCTTAACCTTCTTATACATCTTAGAGTGTCAAACAAACTGACGGCCCACCCGATGGAAAGTGGTAACCGTCGCCTATAGACATGAGCAGTACCATGGACAAAACAGAGCACATTGTTTCGCCCATAATACCCCTCATGCGTTGCCATTCCTGAGGACTCAGGTGTTATTCCTCTGTACCCTGTAAATTCACGCCATATCCCACCCTTCAAACCGAAACACAACCACGAAAACACAACTGCTTCAAGGTAGAAACACGATTGGGACAGAGGTAGCCAAGCAATCGACTTTTGTACAGTCTACCTCTGGGATTTATAATATACCTACTTGTAAAACAATAAAAAATAACACCAATTTACTGTACTTATACAACTGCATCGTTACATTTTTTAAATGTCTGACTTATTTCCTATATTGTACATATAATGCAAATTAAGTTTATACATTCATTCATAAAAAAATAATACAGCCGTATTGAGAATCGCTTTTTTCGAAGTCGGTTGAAAGCTAGTTTATTATACGTCTCATCGTAACAGAGCTTTACTCCTTCTTATTATTATAGAGGGCAAACAATAATTTTGACTTCATGAATATTTATAAGTTTCGTTCGTAAATACGGAAAACAATATTCGCCCGAATGATTGCCAAAGTTAACCGCTGTATTAATCCATCGTTGTGTAACGTTTCGTGATAATTTTACTGTCGTTTGATGTCCACAATCCGACCACAGCCGTGGACATGGATCAGTAGGTCTGTAAAGATGGTTCGCTTTGATGTCGTGCTTGTAGAAGGCTCAGACTTAGAGGTGAGTCTCGGTTCGTATCACCTATGCAAACTGTTTTATTTCTATGTACAGGTTTAAACTAACAATGTAAACAACAAAACAAAAAAATAGTCATTTTGTTTATTTATATTTATTATATTATCAATATTATATTATATAATACTTTTAGACGTTTTTTTGCACAACGACTCAATAATTTAACATTCAGTATAAAGTAGTGACACTTCATTTGACAATTGACTGACAGGTTTTTGATATACATACCACATCTAGATATACCTACATTGTGATATCTAAAATGGAAATTTTTATCAGTCATATGGGTCAAATTACTACGACAAGAAATTTTAATATTTATATTAATAACATCGGATATCTCTGTATATCTTAAAGATCGACTTGGAAAAAATGTCTGCAGGGTTTTTATTTAAGATTCGTTTTTCGTTGTTAACGTGGATTTTAGTGGAATGGCAAACAAACTGACGGCCCACCTGATGGAAAGTGGTAACCGTCGCTTATAAATGAATTCTAATCCCAAATCGTATTCAAAAATACGTAAAAAAAACTCTGATAAATATTTGATTTTTTGCCCTTATTAAGATCCCTCATACCAATTTTTTTAAACATGTTTTATGTGCATGTTTTATTATTATTTATACATGTTTTATGTACTCTATTATAGTGCATATAAAGTATTTACAATTAATGATACATGCAGTGATATATATACATAATACTACATGGTGAAGTTGTAATTCTACTACTGTGTATAAAGAGGACTAGATATTTAAGGCTCTTGTATATCTTGACTAACTTTTTTTTTATACAACTTAGAATGGCAAACAAGCTGACGGCCCATCTGATGGAAAGTGGTAACCGTCGCCTATAGACATGAGCAGTACCATGGACATAACAGAGTATACTGTAACGTGTATAGAAGGCAATTTTTTTAATAATTCTACTACGAATGTTCGTGTAATAAAAAAAGACGTCTGTTGAAGACATCTTAATCTTTTTTTATTATTATTATATAAATTTTTAACTGCCCATGCTGAATATAGGCCTTCCCCTATTAAGGTATTTTATTTTTTATTAAAAGAAAAACCAACGGCTGTAAAATGTCATAATAAAAAAGACAGCCAGTAGTTGCCAGTATTGGCCACACTAGGCGGGTTGGAAACCGCAGTTAAGTTTCGGTGATATTTTAAGACGGACGCTGCTGCACATCCCTCGATCATTAAGTTCCCTTAATCGCCGCTTACGACACCCACAGGAAAGGAGGGGGTGGCCCAGTCTATCCAGGGACCACACGGCAATTACGAGGTCACAATTATATTTCTTTTTATATTAATTACCTCATAACTGCGTCAGTTGTAAACCGATTTGGAAAATTCTATTTTTATCTGTAAAGATATATGTAGGTCCATAGAAATTTAATCAAAACTAGATAAGTAAATTAGTTTTGACAGTTCTCTATTGTAACAGATGGGGTTTTTGTCAGTCCCATGCTTATTTTGTCCTGATTAAAGTTAATTAAGCTGATTAAAGTTGATACTTCTGTGGATCAAAATTCTAAATTAACCGAATAATAAATTTTGTTGTCTCAAGTACCAGAACAAGCATTACGGACATAAGATTGATGTACTTAACTTAGTCTAATTTTCGTGAAGTTTTTGAAATGAAATTAGCCGCCGAACTTCGGTAAATCAAGCACTAAGGGAAATGAGTAAGTCATTCGTCTCCCATTTTAAGCGAGCCCGCGGTATAAATCGTTGTTAACTAAAACATATCGGGCTTTGCGAATATTCGCGTACATTGTTCAAATTTCAGAGAGTATTTCTGTAGTGTTCTACCTGAGATTTTTTAATTAACTGCCATATGCCCACCCTTCAAACCGAAACACAGCCATGCAAACACTACTGCTTCACGGTAGAAACACGAATGGGACAGAGGTGCCAAAGCAAACGACTTTTGTACAAAATCTCCCTCTGATACATTCCTAATATTCGGTGATTGTAAGATAAAACTGCAGGAAAGTGAAGCGGCTTCAAGCGTAAATCTAACTACGTTACTGACGTGACAGCCTCATCGCGATGATCACTCTAATGTACACTTTCCGTCACATATTTTCTAAGTCCATATTTGATAGTCAAGTCTAAAATTAACACTGAACTACAAATGTATCAAGTCATTAGCTTCTTGTTTCGAGATTGTGTACACGTTTACATTTATTTCGAGGTATGTTACAATCATAACGACATATCTCCTTAGTTATAAATCGCGTTATTTCAAACATTTCAATGACTTATTTGAAATTAAATTAAATCAATACAAAAAATGACTTTAAATTAATTAAACTCATTAATAAACATTAATTAGTTAAAGAGTTAATGTTTCTTTTTAAATTTCGAATAACATGGTGTAAATTTTAAATTAAGAACTATATTATTTTTAGATTCAATATTAAATTGAAGTCTAAATATTTAATTTAAACAAAATTAAATTGGTTAATTAGCGTTTAAAATTTATTTATTAATGAATAATTTGAAATTTAATGTTAAACGGTACAAATACATTTTTTACATTAATTTGTAAATAGCGAGTGAATAGATTTGTTTTATTTTCTTTAGTTAGTGTTTAGTGGCATCGAGCGAGGCCCACGCCGCGCGGAATACTGGTTGCAGCGAACGGCGGGCGCTTGCTAGCGACCCGCGGACCAATAATTAGGTAAGCTGGCACGCGATGTACCGTCTTCCTGCGTCGGTTCACTTTATAAACTGCTTTTTTTTATCGCTGTTTGCTCAAGTTACAGCGATAAATGTCATTTAGTTTACATTTTATGACAATATCTTTCCATTGGACGGGCGCAAATAAAGAATGGTGGAATTGTATTTATTTGACATGTTTGCTCTATTGCAAGAGTTTGTTTAATAAATAATTTAATGGGGGGGGGGGGAGAAGGGATTGTTAGTAATGGGTATTAGTAGCTCCATTGCTACCATTGGTTCCCCCTGGAAACCATCGTGAAGTGAAGCTTGTTTGTCATTGTATCATAAAATCTTTCATAAAATTTATGTATCTATATTTATTTGTTTATACTGTCTGTTAATGTTTTTAAAGTAAAATATAAATCTTAAAAATTAAATAAGTATGTATTTCTTGCCATGTGGTCCCGGCATAGAATGGACCACAACTTCCTTTCCCGTGGGTAACTTAAGTGGCAACTAAGGGAACTTAATGATCGAGTTATGCATTTCAGGTAGCAACATCCCTCTTAAAACATGACCAAAGCCTAACTGCCATAGATAGGATTTTTTTTTATGGGTAATAATAGAATGGCACCCCACCCGCGCTATTGGTATACACCGGCGGGGCACTAGTGAAGGATGATAAACGAGGATAAAACAGGTCAGTTAGCCCATCGTGACGAATTCAACGAGAATTGTTCACGATGGTTTCGAGGGGGAACCACGCGGAGGTTGACCTGATAGGGTATATTGCTAGCAATGGGGCTGTCAAACTCCATTGCTAACAATCCCTTCCCCCCGTATGAAGGTATTAGATACATAATTATCATGTAAGTATATAATATAAGACCGGATTCATGAAGGGTTCCAATGGGGGAACTCATATATGTAGTTAAAAGTTTATTCTTAGTACATTGAATCTTCCGTACAACGAATCAAATTCTGTGCATAGTATAAAACGTAATGTATGTATGTGTGTACAGCGATATTAATTTGAAGAATTGTTTGGCAATCCGTGTAATTAGCTGGCAGGGGACGGGCGGGACCCGGTGAGTGCATCAAGTGGATACCGGGCCGGGCATCGCTCTGTCACCGGCAGAGATTACAGCGGTCCCTGCACCCCCGCCATAGAAACAAACAAACCCGGTAGAAACGACACTTATGTACTATGTTTTGTGAATTTAGCAATTCTGGCAAATATGTCTAAGGCTTCGCAGCAACATTCCCAACTAACGGGAAACCCTCCATCACAAAATCATTCATATTTACCAAATATGAAGCGACTGGGAGAAATGGATTGTTAGCAATGGAGTTTGACAGCCCCATTGCTAGCAAATATGCTTTATTAGGTCGACCTCCATGTGGTTCTCCCTGGAAACCATTGTGAACAATTCTTGTTGAATTCGTCACGATTGGCTAACTGACCTGCTTCATCCTCACCTATCATCCATCACTGGTGCCCCGCCGGTGTATACCTGTTGGACCAAGTTATTAACGCTCTATCAACGGTCTCAATATGATATCTGTTGCTTGCAAGTCTTGACTGGTTTAGCTTTTGAAGAGATGCAGGATCACAGTGCGTTAACATCTAAGGCCAACGTATTTATTGTTACGGAGTGTCATTTCTAGTCGGATATAAATTTTTATGACTCTATCGCAACGCCGCTTTCACCCCTCCACTTTTGCCTCTTTTAGTGTTGCTATTTTCGAATATTCTACCATTATCCTAGGTATAAATATAATAAATTTGTTAATATTCATCTGCTTGACTGGAACATGTACAGATTTATTTATTTAAAAAGCTTTATTGATCTAATTAAAATATTATACAAATGGCGGACTTAAGCAATCTTTGCTTAACAGGAGATACGAAACCCTGTAATGTAACTAACTACCTTTGTATTGTAAAGAAATATATTTATTTATTATTTATTATTATAATAATAATAAGAAAAAATATAAAACTTAATAGAATTCTGGCATTCTTTACGAGTTAACCTTTAGGAGGCATAGTGAATCATATTCCTTAACAGTAGTCTATATAATATTTACAATAAGAGACTTGATTTGTTTAATAATTTAAATAAGTCCCGTGCTGTTTGCTAGTCTCTGTATTGACAAAAATTTTAAATTGTAAAATCAACTATTGTTGAAGAAAGAAATAGTTGAGTTTTTCGGTCGTTCTTTTTAGCTAAAATTGCGTTACAAATGGGCGGTGGTATTGTAAAAAAATTACTATTAAAAAATGCTTGCAATTAAATTTATTTTGTTAAAAAACGTTCTTTATGTTTATATTTATTTTAGTTTCTGTTAAGCACTACTACTGCTCACTCGCTACTTCCTATGGCACTGTGTTAGGTTGGTGCCTTAACTGAACATATGCCGGTAAGGCTTATACTATACAAGATGAGTTTGTCTTTGGATTCACAATGTATATTGTGTGGTGAGGAAACGGAATCCATGAAACATCTGATGTGCAATTGTGATTCCTTGGCAAATATCAGAGGCATAGTGAATCATATTCCTTAACAGTAGTCTATATAATATTTACAATAAGAGACTTGATTTGTTTAATAATTTAAATAAGTCCCGTGCTGTTTGCTAGTCTCTGTATTGACAAAAATTTTAAATTGTAAAATCAACTATTGTTGAAGAAAGAAATAGTTGAGTTTTTCGGTCGTTCTTTTTAGCTAAAATTGCGTTACAAATGGGCGGTGGTATTGTAAAAAAATTACTATTAAAAAATGCTTGCAATTAAATTTATTTTGTTAAAAAACGTTCTTTATGTTTATATTTATTTTAGTTTCCGTTTAGCACTACTACTGCTCACTCGCTACTTCCTATGGCACTGTGTTAGGTTGACTGGAAGAAATCTCTTTTAGAGATAAGTTAAGCCTTTGTTAACATTGTTATTAACTTATTGTTGTTATTACTGTATATTTTAGTTCAATTTACATAGAGATATATTTCTTATATATTACTATATACACAATTTGAGTTGGTTTTTGTGGTATATAATCTTGAGTTATTTAATTTTAAATTTATATACATGTTTGTTCCATTCACTTTTCATTTGTTTTTATGCTAGTATCATTTTAAAGGAGTAAGTAGCTTGTAAGTTATATATTTTTTTTATTATTATACCAGTCATTCACTGTCTACTGCTGAACATAGGACTTGCCCATAATGGGAGTTTTACCAACAGTGGCCACATTTTGTAGGCGGGTTGGCAACCGCAGTTAGTTGTTACCGAAATAGGCCTTGGTGATGTTTTAAGAGGGACGCTGCTGCCCATTCCTTGCCCTCCTTAATCCCTTCTTATGACATCCATGGAAAAGGAAGGGATGGTATATTTTATGCCGGAATCACACTATAGCCAATGTGATAATAATAATTTTTTTTTCAATTTATTGGATTTCCTCTGTGTCACGTCTCATCGTATCAATTTTGTATTAATTGAAGCTGTTATTTTTTATGCTGATGAAAATCTTGCTTCTTGTGAATTGTTATGTAAATTCTAACACACGATTTGATTTTTTTTTATGAAACAGAGTGGCAGAGAAGATGACAGCCCATCTGATGGAAAGTGATAATCTAGCACCGTGGACATAACAGAGTATACTGTTTCGCCCATGATACCCCCCATGCGTTGCCATTCCTGAAGACTCAGGTGTTATGCCTCTGTAACCTGTAAATTCACGCCATAATACTTCAACCTAAAACACAGCCACGCGAAAACAACTGCTTCACGGTAAATTATAAATTAAAATATTTTGAATCTTATGTGTTGCCACACATTTTGTTGTTTATGGGTTTGTTTATTTCTTTTATGGAGCAAAATGCGTTTGTAGAGGGTAATTATGGGGAGTGTAACAAATTTAACGTCGTTGTTGTACAATATGTCAACGGATCTGGCAACACCTCAGCCTCTCCGGGACCGGGACATTAATCACGAAGGCTGACGGAAGCAAATTGCTCTGTTTAGATGCACGCCCGTAATGAACTAGTGTGGTAATCAATAACAAACCGTTCAGCCGCCTGCCACCGCTCGATGTGTGCTGCTCTTCTCAGGGCCGGGGGAGTGGTCGCGTCCGGTATCTTACGTTAGCCCTTAAAAGCCTGATTTTTTAAATCAAATTAAAAATATATATAAGTGTACCATTTATTGTGTTTACTAAAGGGGTGAAAAATAGAAAAAAAATCAAATATTTATAAATAAATTTTTATATATTTATTTTGAAAAGAAACATTTGGAACATGTAAATAGCCAAATATTAAAATAAAATCGATTGTAGGCGCCCAATGCGATTTCTAACTCCGGTATCAAATTTGAAACTTCAGGTATTTAAGGGTTAAATATACTTTTTTTTTTACATTCTGATATTTGAATGGGAATTTTAAAAAAAATCTTTGATATATAGGGTCTTTCAGTAAAACTAGATAACATGTAAATAATGTCCAATTTATTAAAAAAAATTATGGTTAGAATAAACAAAAAACAAAAAAAAAATCTCGAATAATAATTACAATTATTAAAATACAACATACAACAAAATACATATTTGTTCATTAATACACAGATTGATTATAATGAACAGACATTTGACAGATTGCTAGTGCTGTAGAGGGCAGAGGTAAAGAACCGTCTCTATATATAAATAGGTGTACGTTAAAATGCGTTTAGTTAGGGTGGCGCTGCAGTAGCAGGTGAGTTTTAAAGGAAGTGAACTAGGAAATCAAAACATCGACCTTTTATTAAAAAAAAAATCTAAATAGAAAACAATGATATAATATATAATTAAGATTATGTTAAATAACATTGTTAAATTTTAATTATAAATTAAATAGAAAATGGAGTTACTAAATTTTTTAAGTCAGCGTACTTTAATAAAAACTGCTACATTCATTTCATAATCTCTTTTTCCTTTCTGAAAGGATTTGAAAGTTATTTACAGCTCACAATTGGAAGCTTTTGCTACTGTTTCACCATATGAGATGGTTCTCCTTATCTCCGCCATATAACCCGCCATAGCTAGTGGTAACGAATCGTGTTTACTCGCTTAAAATCGCATTCATAATTTTTTATTTATACTACAATTCCCTGTGAAATAAGTCAACAGAAAAATCACTTATGTGATTTAAATTATAGGTATTATGATAATATTAACTATTTTTTAACTTTTTTTTTACAGATAACTAAATATTTTATACAAATTTTCATACAAAATACTAAGATTTTGATATACCTACAAAATGTAGGTATATCAAAATCTTAGATAAAGAAGGTAGGTTACTACTTAATATAATAGACCTATCTGCGATTAAAACTTTAAACATAGTTTATCTAAATTATTTTAATTATAAAATTGATATATGTCTAGATACTGGCTGTCGATGTACTTACAACTAAATAAATACACCTATCTAGTACAATTCTTAAAAGATGAAACATAGTTGAATATGTTCTTTCCAGACAATATGGATAGGTCTTTACGAAATACTACAAGTTATAATTCTTAAACAACAACGTCTAAAGATGAGGTAAACACATCTATAATTGAGGCAGACAACAGGTATGACTCATAATTGGTGCCTTAACTGAACATATGCCGGTAAGGCTTATACTATACAAGATGAGTTTGTCTTTGGATTCACAATGTATATTGTGTGGTGAGGAAATGGAATCCATGAAACATCTGATGTGCAATTGTGATTCCTTGGCAAATATGCGTACGAGTCTACTAGGAACGGCTTATCCAACACTAAGGGACTATAGATATTTTAAACCGCGAAATATTGCAAAGGTAATATATAGAATGTATGAAATGATTTTATAAGGCAGGGGGAAGCACAAAAGATTCCATGGGGTCGACGTGCAACGGTTTAGCTAACCCTTTATGCAAATAAGAAATAAAATAAGATAAATAAATATAAATATGAACTATAGTTGAATATGTTCATTCCAGAGAATATGGAAGGGTCTTTACCTAAATGCCTATATGAAATTACTACAATTATTATGTGTTACAATACAAAAAATGTACGAAAACCGAATGTGGTTTTCCATACAGTTTTTCTCCCAAAGGATATAACCTGCTTTTTCAGTTAATTAGTTGATTGTATTAGGTTATTATTGTAACAATTAGTAAAGTATTAATACGAGTTATTAACTTTCTGAATAGATGTAATGAAACATATCGTCTGTAGGTTGATATTTAAATTATTCTGAACAACAAATACCTCTGTAACAAATGAGATATTTTTGACGCATATTATATAGTTAATTTAAAAAGTTATCATTAAGATACATTAATACCTTATACATTCTACAGTTTTCTTTCAGCTTCTCAAAGGTTGACTGTAAGAGATCCCTTTATGGGATAAGTCCCCATCGGTTGTCGGTTCTTCGAGCTATGTGACCAGCCCATTGCCACTTCAGCTTGCTTATCTTTGGAGCTATGTCGGTTACTTTGGTTCTTTTGCGGATACCCTCGTTTCCCCAAATAACGATAAACACATATAAATATTAACAAAAAAGGAGAACATAAACATTAAAAAAAAAAAAAAAGAAAATATGAAAATAAAAAATACATAAAAAAACGAAGTGTGTCTGTCACAGTAACACAAAAAAAATATATAAATTATAAAAAAAAAATGCTCTATATATATTTACATAAAGGAATCTAGCTCATTAACTTCCTTTGAAAGTGGCGCTCTACCAGTGTAACTGAACACTTCTCCCAAGCAAACATGCGTCGAAAAACGTCAAAAAGTTTTGAGTAGGGTAGCTCCGATTTTTTGTCGTCTTTCGACCTGTGTTCTTTGGGGTAAATTTTTTTAATTTAAATATAGAACACTTTTGAAAGCATGCTAATAATGATTTTGACATCATTCTGTAGGTACATAACTTTGTTTGTTACTTTTTGTTAATTATAGCATATATTCTTTGAGATTATTATAAAGAATAATGACTAGGTAATACAGTATAGTTATAGAGTCCTAAGTGTAACTGTATGGAAAATATCTAATTATTAATTTGAGACTTATTCTTATGACATTAAGTTACAATAGTCAAAACCACGAACCACTCAAAAGTACTATTAGATGATAATAGTTTTGATCAGTTGACGCATCAAACACCACCGTACAACCCGCTACAAACTAAAGTTTCATCTCAATCATCTGGACGAGTGGCGGTCACCCACTGTGCGTTTCTCAAGACACTTTCTTCCACGCACAACCATTCTTTGGAATCAAATTCCAGCAGCAGTATTTCCGAACCGATACGACTACATAACCTTCAAGAAAAGAGTATATTCCTTTTTAAAAGGCCGGCAGCACACCTGCAATGCCGCTGGTGTTGTGGTGATCATGGGCGGCGGTAGTCACTTACCATTTTTATTTTTATGTTTTATAATGAATTTATACAGATAAATGTACATTTAATTAAATAACGCGAGAGCTACGTTCTATCTAATAATGTTTAGATGGAGTATATATTTATGTATATAAACACTTCGTCAAAGACATGCAATCTTTTTTTATTTTTATGTGACAGTAATTGGAGACACGAAAGACTGTATATTTGAATATAGGCACCAAAATATTACAGTTATTATTCGTAAAACTGAAAATTGGTGCACTATTCGTTTAAAATTTTCATTTGTTTAAAAATCGTAATTTTATATATATATGTACATTCTTTATTGCACTTGTAAGTTACATATAAAATAATCTATTTATAAATGTTGTGAGCAAGGGTGGACTTATCTCTGACAGAGATCTCTTCCAGTCAACCCAGTACAGTAAGAAAGCATTTCGTTAGCGAGCAGCTGAAGTGCTACAACTATTAATACATAAACAAATATACAGTTAAATAAAATATTAAAATATATAATAAAATATTACATAAATACATACACTATAAATACATATAATACCTACCTACTTATATAATAAATGTTAAAATAAATTAATATACTACTTACATTAGAAATTTCGTTTAATGATTTTAAGATTTGACACTTCAATTCGGAAAATACATAAATTAATTTTGAACAAAAATACGCGCCTGTCAGTAGTTAGATGTTTTGTTTTGACATGAAACTCCATCTATATGTTATCCATACTATATGTTATGTTTTTTTTTCATTTAAGAGTTTCCTCTTGTCGGTGCAACTAATTCATGCATCTTCTTCCAGCCAGCTCTATTCCAGGCCATATCCTTGATCTCCCTATACGACATGACACCTAGTGTTTCTTTTATTTTGTCCTATGTAGTTATTCCTCGGTCTTCCTCTGTTATCTGTTACATACTATAATATCTATGATTCTAACAAACAGCTCTTACTTGAATATCTTTCCTGTTATTTAAAGTAACTTAACTAATCGTGACATTATCAATTTTAGAGATCCAATAAGAGTATAAAATTTTGAGATCAACTTTTTTTTAAACTCTTTTCACCGATAACAAAACAAGAATATATTGCATCTGGGAGGGCGTTACTTTTTTATATTTAGCTTAAGTAACAAATAATTTTGACATTTATCAGTAACTAAAGTGGACATATTTCACTTTAGTTAGTGACTAATAGGAAAAAAAAAGTAATAATATGGTAATTTAGGGGAAAAGGATTGTTAGCAATGGAGTTTGACAGCCCCATCGCTAGCAATATGCCTTATTACGTCGACCTCCACGTGGTTCCCCCTGGAAACCATCGTGAACAATTCTTGTTGAATTCGTCACGATGGGCTAACTGACCTGCTTCATCCTCACCTATCATTCTTCACTGGTGCCCCGCCGGTGTATACCGATAGCGCGGGTGGGGTTATCATTCCATTATAATCCATTTAAAAAAAATATATGGTAATTTGTGATAGGGAAAGAAGGTGTTTGTAAACTCTAAATAGTGACTATGGCTTGTCGCTGGCTCTCATCTCCAGTGTGGAGTGTCGTGTCGACTGTCGCCGCAGTGTCGGTAGATCGCGGAGTTGCACATGTCGCTACTCTGTAACAAAGTGTCAATATTCTCAACCGATTTCAAGAAAAAGAGGTTAGATATTTTCACTAATTTCTCCAAGCATCTGAGATTTTAAGACCGAATAAGAAGTTCATCAAGAAAGTTTGCATATTTAATGAAAAAAGAAATTTCACCAAATTGCATTGTCTGTGGAAAAGTTGAAGATGTACAGCACGTATTGATGGAATGTGATAGCAACCGAAGGGAAAGGGAAACATTTTTAAAAACACTTCATATTAATAAATTTGATGTGGGGATTGTTCAGAGCATAATGTATGCTCCTACTACCAATATTGCTTTGTGCTTAAGTGAATTAGTAAGTAGTATTGTTTAGTCATAATTATAATAGTAGATAACTTGTTTAGATTTTATGGGATTGACATGTTAAAAAACAAAAATCCCAAATTTCTTTTTATGCTACTTAGAATGGCAAACAAGCTGACGGCCCACCTGATGGAAAGTGGTAACCGTCGCCTATAGACATGAGCAGTACCATGGACATAACAGAGTATACTGTTTCGCCCATGATACTTCCCATGCGTTGGCATTCCTGAGGATTCAGGTGTTATTCCTCTGTACCCTGTAAATTCACTGCCATATCCCACCCTTCAAACCGAAACACAGCTATGCAAACACAACTGCTTCACGGTTGAAACACGAATGGGACAGAGGTAGCCAAGCAAACGACTTTTATACAAAGTCTCCCTCTGGTAATATACTTATAGATATGCATTTTATCGTAACCAAAATAGTAGTTTAGTTTTTAAATCAAAATTACTCGGTTTGTCTATTTTTTTGTGTGTGAATTATAATTTTAAATTATTTGATTTAGCCATTATAATATGGGAGTCAAATTTAAAGGATTAGAGGTTTGTAAGTATGGTGAGTGGCTGAAGGTAGTCATGCATATATTATTATGGTCCTGCAATCTAGTAGTTAATGGGTAATATGGGTGAAAATGGTATGGTAACCTCGCCTGCGCTAACGGGATACGCTGGCGGAGCACCAGTGAAGGGTGATCGATGATAAAGATAAAGATAAAGATAAAGATAAAGATAAAGATAAAGATAAAGATAAAGATAAAGATAAAGATAAAGATAAATATAAAGATAAAGATAAAGATAAAGATAAAGATAAAGATAAAGATAAAGATAAAGATAAAGATAAAGATAAAGATAAAGATAAAGATAAAGATAAAGATAAAGATAAAGATAAAGATAAAGATAAAGATAAAGATAAAGATAAAGATAAAGATAAAGATAAAGATAAAGATAAAGATAAAGATAAAGATAAAGATAAAGATAAAGATAAAGATAAAGATAAAGATAAAGATAAAGATAAAGATAAAGATAAAGATAAAGATAAAGATAAAGATAAATTTATTTGCAAACATGTGTACATAGTAAGTGCAAAGACATACTTGTTGTTCATTGTAGGATTTGTATAGTCCTAACATGTTTTGCTAACATTAGCGTGCAAAATATTATTTCAAGGACAGTGGCAATTTCAAGTGCCTTACAAAGCAAATCCATGCCCCCTATCTATCCATGCCTTACAAAACATATTAATATTTTGTGAAGATTATATATAAACTAAATAAAAAGTCAAATGGAATTACAATGTCAATAGCAAATGTCGAAAGAGAAACATATTAAAGGTTGTCATTTAAAAATTCGTCAATATTATAATAACATTTGTCAATCAGTAGCATTTTCAGTTTTTTCCGGAATAAGTTTGTGTTTAAATTTTTATATACATCTGGAATTTTATTATAAATTTTTGGGGCCATACATATAATGCTTTTTTGCAATAAAGTGGTTTTGGCTGGATGTATACATAATAGATTTTTATTACGTCTATTTCGATAATTTTTATCAGATAGACGTGGAAATAAGATTGGATTTAACTTCACAAATAAGGCCATTTCAAATATATATAAGGACGGAAGAGTGAGGATATTATGTTTAGTAAATAATGGCTTACAGCTATCTGTGACATTCAATCCAAACATGGATCTTATACATCTTTTTTGCATCTTAAAAGCCATATCTTTATTTGTTGAATTACCCCAGAAAATAATGCCATATCTTAATATCGATTCTACTAAACCATGATAAGCTGTAAGTAGCACGTTATTGTTTACGGTCCTAGACAGCTTGTAGAGTAGATATGCCAGGCTAGATATTTTTTTGTTTATTTCGTCTATATGAGTTTTCCAGTTTAGTTTTTTGTCAATATTTAGACCGAGAAATTTAGCCGTGTCAACTTCATTTATAATATTATTTTCATATATTATTTTAATATTAGATTTAGATTGTGTTCTTTGATTAAAGTGCATAATATTAGTCTTTTTTAAATTAATTACCAAATTATTATTTTTTAACCAAGCAATTATTGATGTCAGAGATTTATTTATAATATATTCATATAAATTAATATCATTACAATTTACAGTAACTGTACTATCGTCAGCGAATAACGTCATAGGTTGGTCAACAAAGTTAGGCAAGTCATTAATATATATTAGGAAAAGAAGGGGACCCAGCACACTACCTTGGGGTACACCAAATGTTACAGTGCGCTGTTTTGATGTAAACGTTTGTTGCTTTTTTGTTTTCCAATTTAATCTTGTCACTTCTGTAATTTGTTGTCGACCTGATAAATATGATTTTATCAAATTAAGGATATTACCCCTTATCCCATATGCCTAGAGTTTACGTATTAGGATGCTGTGGTCTACATGATCAAATGCTTGTGTCATATCGCAATATATAGAACAAACAGGTGAGGTTTTATCAATTTCGGACATAACTTTTTCCAAAAAAAATCATAAATCGCCATATTTATAGTTTTATTTTTTCGAAAACCCTTTTGTTCATTACAGATAATGTTATTTTTCTCTAAGTAGGCATTAATTTCAGTATATAGGTATTTTTCAAATATTTTTGAAAATATAGATATCAGTGCTATGGGTCTATAAGATTCCATTACCTCTTTATCATCCCTTTTGTAAAGAGGTTTAACTATGGTCTTTTTTAGTTGCTGGGGGAAAATGCCTGTCTGTATACTTAAATTTATAATATAGCTTAAATGAGCGCATATATGTTCATTTACCTCTTTAATAATTTTAGTTAAAAAACCATCATATCCAACACTGTTTGTATTTTTTAAGTTTCTTATGATTTTTTTTATATCTTGGGGTGTACTTGGGGCCATAAACATAGAATGTGTTCTATGATGGAGCTTTGCAGTTATATTTTTTCCACAGTTAGTCGTACGATTAATTCTGTCGATAAAGTAATTGTTGAAATGATTTGCTATATTTTTAGGGTTACTAACGTATTCATTGTTTATTTTTATTGTCCGGATAAAATCTTTAGGTATATTGAATTTAGAATTGTTAATAATTTTCCATGTTGTTTTAGCTTTATTATCTGATGTTTTTATGTCATAGTTGTTTTGTGCACGTTTGGTTAGTTTAATAATCTTTTTGAATACTTTAGAATAAATTTGATATTTTAATTTATTATGGTTAGTCGAATTTAGTCTGTATTTCCATAATAAATGTCTTTTCTGTTTACTACAAATTTTTAGACCGCGGGATATCCACTTTGACTTGCGATATGTTTGTATGGTAATATATTTTTTAGGAAAACATAATTCATAAAACATTTTAAAGTTGTCAATGAAATGTTGATAGGCACTCGTTGGATCATCTATTTCGTAGAGTTCAGAGAAGGAAAGTGTCTCTAAACATTCTTTAAATTTGAGTATATTGCGTTTGCTATAATCTCGAATTGTTTTATGCCAAGAATTTATTTTTAAAATCTTTTTGACAGGAAGTTTTATTAACTGAGCCGTATGATCTGATAGACCAAATTCTAATACATCAGTCCTACATATTTTTTTATAAGTATGAGCAAAATTATCTATACATGTACCGCTTGCTAATCTTGTCGGTTGCTTCAAAGCCAGTTTTAGGTTGTAATTTAACAATAAGCATTCTAGATTCAATGCGATTCTATTATGTTTTAACATATCTATGTTGAAGTCACCAGCCAATAATACATTGTTACATTTCAATTTAGAAGAATACATTAATATTTCTTCCAATCTACTAAAAAATATATTAAGATTATTACATTTTGGAACTCTATAAATACATATTATAATAATTTTATAATCAATTAATTCGACAGCACAACATTCAAATATATTTTTTATGGAAAATTTGTGAAATTTAGTCAATTCTGACCATTTATATTCATTGTTTACTAGAATACATGCTCCTCCTCTTTTGCTGTCACTTCTGCTGAAACAAGCGGCCAATGTATAATTTGGTATGTTTAAAAGCATTTCATGTTCTTTCATCATAAAATGTTCTGTTATACAGAGTACGTCTACTTTAATATTTTTGTCTCTTAGTTCTTCTATATTTATCATTAGTGAGTCTGATTTACTCGGTAGTCCTGCAATGTTTTGATGTAAAATGTGTATATGTTTAGTGTCGAAAAAATATAGATTCGTCATTTGTTGTATTTATATATTTGTGTATATTATCATTATCATTACATTTTATGTCATTCTTATTGTTATTATATTGTATGTCAAGGATGAGTTTCTGAAGATCCTTAAATATTATCTTCATACCATAGTCATTAACATTGCCTGAATGCTTCCAAAACATTTTATAGCCATAAGAAAGTCTTTTGTTCGAATCTAATATATAGGCATGCTTATGAGTAGCCACATCCAAGTATAATAGATTATTAAAATTTTCCACTCTCCAGTTGAACATATTCGTGTGATAACCATATTTATATGTAGGAAGACAGAGAATAATATTTGTATGTTTCATTTGTTGTAAAATGTTTCGAATATAATAAATCAAGTTAATATAATTCTTTGTTACTTTAAAATCATCATCTCCAATCATAATAACACAGTAATCCATCATAGTAAAATGTGTAAGTTTTGTATCAACTCCTTTTAACATATGTTATATATTGCTATAAGGTATATTGTAGTGACATAATTCTGAGTAATTTTTTAGATTGGTCTCGGTTATTGAAAGTATATTATTATTTTTATTAGTACTTATTATATGTATTTTGTGTGTATTAGATTTTATTCCTTGAAATTTTTCCGTGGCCTTTTCTAATATTCTTAAGTTTATTTTGTCTGATTCGGTAGTGAAGGTTGTATTTTTGTCATGTAAGTCATGAATATCTCGTGATTGTGATGAATCAACATTCATAGTATTTTGTGTCATTGCCAAGAGATTATATTGTATATTCGCATTTTTTGATGTTTCTCCCTTTTTTGGTGTCTGTTTATGGTTTATCGGGCTATTAGAAATTTTTTTCAGGAACTCGTTTCTTTTTTGTAAATCGTCACTGCTTCGTTTTAATATATTATTTTCTAATGTTAATTTATCTATTTCCGCATGTGCACTTTCCAGTTCTATTTCCAATGTCTCAATTCGTGCCTTTAATTTCAGAGTTTGATCTATGTCCTCGACTGATATATCCGGTAGGCTACTGCTAGTTTCATTTAAGGATCTTGATAAATTTTCTTGCGTTCGGTTAAATGTATCTGACTTAGTCCGGTTACGACGAAGTGTTATATTATCTAAGAAATTCATTCTTTATTTCTAATACAAATTATGTAAATAATTGAGTATAAGTTAATTAATTAATCAATCAATAAAATAATTGGCAACTGATTTTCTGTTTCAGAACGAAAAAAGTATATTTGAGGTATAAGTATAAGATGAGGATGAAAACAGGCCAGTTAGTCCATCGTGATGAATTCATCAGGAATTAACCATGATAGTTTCCAGGGGGAACCGCGAGGAGGTCGACCTGGTTGAGTATATTGCTAGCAAAGGGATTCTCAATCTCCATTACTAACAATCCCTTTCCCCCCTAGTTAATAGGTAATAATGGAATGGTAGCCCGCATTACAAGTAATACCGGCGGGGCACCAGTGAAGGATGATAGGTGAGAATGAAGCAGGTCAGTTAGCTTATCGTGACGAATTCAACAAGAATTGTTCACGATGGTTTCCAGGGGGAACCGCGTGGAAGTTGACCTGATAGGCCATATTGCTAGCAATGGGGCTGTCAAACTCCATTGCTAACAATGTAGCTGCACGATAGTGCAGTGTATGTGCAGCGCAGCGGTGCAGAATTAAAACCCATTGATTACACTCGTTAACACGTTAATTAAGGGACAATTCGTTCTGTTTACCCACTAATTGTACATTGGATGCAAACAAATGAACGCCCAATTAGCTTAATAATTATTATTAGTGTAGTTTGTATTATTGGAGTATTTAAAATTACAGATTTAACCAGAGGGAGACTTTGTACAAAAGTTGTTGACCTGTGTACCTCTTTCCCAGGGTCACTTCTCGATTGTAAGTGGGAGATTAGTCCCCATTTTTATCAATATACCCTATCAGGTCGACCTCCACGCGGTCCCCCTGGAAACTATCGTGATTAATTTATCATTGAATTCATCACCATGGGCTAACTGACCTGCCTTTTCATCCTCACCTCTCACCGATACCCCGCCAGGGTTACCATTAAAAAACCCTCTCTCCCATTCGTGTTTCTACTTTGAAGCAGTTGTGTTTGCATGGTTGTATTTCGGTTTGAAGGGATTTTTTTAATGGGTGATAATGGAATGATATCCCCAGTTGCGCTATCGGTATACGCTGGCAGGACGTCAATGAGGGATGATAAGTATGAGGATGAAAGCAGGTCAGTTAGCCCATCGTGACTAATTCGATAAGAATCAACCATGGGAGAACCGCGTAGAGGTCGATCTTATAGGGTATATTGCTAACAATAGAGCTATTATATCTCCATTAGTAATAGTACATCACTGCAGCGGCAAGCAACTGAGGCATTGATGGACGAACGTGCAAATGTGGGCTGAGGTATAGCCGAGGCACACATACGTGAGTCCATCAATGCCTAGTTGTGGCCAAGGCCTGTATAGTACATTTCTCAAACAATGCGCGAAAATCAAAAACACAATTTTACTTTTTAAGCTCAATGACGATAACGAACAATAATAATTTTTCACGCGCCATAATGTTCCTTTGTTTTTTTTTTCAATAAACAGCTTTCTATTTGTAAGCCAGTTCCAAATTTAAATAAAACCTTTTATTAGCTACCTCCTTGGTAGCCATGTTTCGAAGTAAAAGGTCATTCCATTTTTAAATTACAGGACAGATATGAGTTTACATAGTAATTTATCTGGCTACAAAACACGACAGATATGGATTTTTATACAACTTTTGCCGGCCGCTGCCCGTATGTATCTGGCCAGTACGGCAATTTTGATTTATCTCGAAGAAAATTGTCAAAATAATGCTCACACTTCCAAGCATGTTTGAGAAAAATTTTTTTACTAATGGAGATATAACATGAACTCTCTAAGGAGAACACTCCACTTTATATAGAGAAGTAGTGCAGAAGGATAATATATATATTTTTTACTTATGCATAAACAATACATTAAATCAATAAAAAAAAATTACACACACTACCATGTATTTGACACACACACGCATATATACTCTTTTGTTTATTGTTAAAATCTGTGGTCAAATTGAGAATAGATTAATATTGTTTGTGTTTAATATTATTTGTCTATAGCATTTCTGAATGTCAAACATAACCATAATAAATTCATTTATTACAATATATATAATAAATTCGGGTTCCCTTCGGGTTCTCAAGGTCGATTGAAAGAAATCCCTTTAAGGGATAAGTCCGCCTGTGCACCTTTTTGTTATGCCCTAATATTTATATTAAGGGGGGAAAGGGATTGTTAGTAATGGAGTTTGACAGCCCCATTGCTAGCAATATGCCTTATTAGCTCGACCTCCACGTGGTTCCCCCTGGAAACCATCGTGAACAATTCTTGTTGAATTCCTCACGATGGGCTAACTGACCTACTTCATCCTCACCTATCATCCTTTACTAGTGTCCCGCCGGTGTATACCGATAGCGCGGGTGGGGTTACCATTACATTATCATCTATTAAAAAAAATATCTATATTAAAAGTGAATGTACAAAAGTACAAATAAATAAATAAATATGTTATGGTCGAATTTCGACCACTGGGCGATCACTTGTTATTATTATTATATCTAATCTTTAAATGTAATCAGAGATTAGACAGTAAAATGAAAGGCAATATTGAAAATAATAAGATTGTCTACATAATACAAATACTAGTCATATTTTGTTATCTGATAACCTTAAACAACTTTTAAAGACTCATATTTGTATATTTTATGTTAATTGGTGATTTTATCGTCGATTAGCTGATTGGTTTTTTTTTTATATATATATTTTTATACAACTTAGAATGGCAAACAAGCTGACGGCCCACCTGATGGAAAGTGGTAACCGTCGACTATAAACATGAGCAGTACTACGGACATAACAGAGTATACTGTTTCGCCAATGATACCCCCCATGCGTTGCCATTCCTGAGGACTCAGGTGTTATTCCTCTGTACCCTGTAAATTCACGCCATATCCCACCATATATTTTGTTGTTTGACTTACTGTGACAAGTGTCGTGCTGAAATGCAATATTAGGAGTTATTCCCCAATATCTAACGTTACTTTGAATTTGTTTCCAAAAAATTTATGGGTCTTTAAACCCATTAAAATGTTTTGGGGAATTTTATTAATACTTATCATGCTATTAATTGAGCTGCTGAATGTCATTAAAAATTGAAATATATTTATAAAAACTGAATATATAATTATTTATTATTATTAAATCAGTAGTACCAGAGGGAGACTTTGTACAAAAGTCGATTGCTTGGCTACCTCTGTCACATTCGTGTTTCAACCGTGAAGCAGTTGTGTTTGCATGGCTGTGTTTCGGTTTGAAGAGCGTGGGATATGGCGTGAATTTACTGGGTACAGAGGAATAACACCTGAGTCCTCAGGAATGCCAACGCATGGGGGGTATCATGGGCGAAACAGTATACTCTGTTATGTCCATGGTACTGCTCATGTCTATAGACGACGGTTGCCACTTTCCATCAGGTGCGCCGTCAGCTTGTTTGCCATTCTAAGTTGTATAAAAAAAAAGTACTTTCGACTGATTTTGCTAGTCAATAATACTTTTGACTGGTTAAGAGTTTTGAATGTAACAATTGTAATATATTAAAATACGGTACCCGTATTGCTATGTGGTCCCAGCATAGAATGGGCCAGCCCTTTCATTCCTGTAGTTGTCGCAATGCACCTGTACAAGCTACGCGAGCTATCGGAAATCTTAGTTTTAGTATAATAGTACCCGTACCGGTACGGGGTATATACCGTAATTAGCAGTCGGTACCGCGGTAATCCGTAATGCGGTTATGTCAAAACGCGGTCGGATTGCGAGCCGACCGCGGCGAATTCCCGTTTAGCGCACACGAATCGCACACCGCAGGATTTAGGAATACGCATTGGTGCGGTATCGCTAGATTTAGTTTCAACTTAAAACTTTGGTTGTTAACAGTTGGTCCGTTTGAGAGGAGCTTTTGTATTCTACGAATAATATTGATAATAATATAGTTTGTATAATCCACAAACTATGGGGGGAAAAGGATTGTTAGCAATGGAGTTTGACAGTCCCATTGCTAGCAATATACCTTATTAGGTCGACCTCCAATTGGTTCCCCCTGGAAACCATCGTGAACAATTGTTGTTGAATTCGTCACGATGGGCTAACTGACCTGCTTCTCCTCACCTATCATCCTTCACTGGTGCCCCGCCGGTGTATACCGATAGCGCGGGTGGGGTTACTATTCCATTATCATCCATTAAAAAAAACCACAAACTATATTATAACGAATAATAATATAGTTTGGGGATTTTGTTATTGTTTTTTTTTTGGACGATTATTTTGAGTTATTTCGAATGGGCTTCAGAAAGAAGGTTCTCGATTCGATAGTATTTTTTTTTTATGTTTGTTACCCCCTATGTCAGTACGTCAGTTATAAATCTATTTAGAAATATTTTATGTCATCTGAAAGGATATATTTTCGAGTTAGTCTCACAGAATAAAAAAAAAATTAAATACAGTTTTTTTTTATACAACTTAGAATGGCAAACAAGCTGACGGCCCACCTGATGGAAAGTGGTAACTGTCGCCTATAGACATGAGCGTAACAGAGTTTACTGTTTCGCCCATGATACCGCCCATGCGTTGCCATTCCTGAGGACTCAGGTGTTATTCTTCTGTACCGTGTAAATTCACGCCATATCCCATCTTTCAAACCGAAACACAGCCATGCAAACACAACTGCTTTATGGTTGAAACACGAATGGGACAGGGGTCTGGTTTTAATATATTTAAATACGGTACCCGTATTGCTATGTATTCTCGGTACAGAATGGGCCACCCCTTTCCTTCCTGTAGTTGTCGTAAGAGGCGATTAAGGGAATTTAGTAATCAAGGGATGGGTAGCAGCGTTTCCCTACCTGGCAAGCATGGCGACTACTGGAAAAATCCCCTTTTAGGGGGGGGGGAGACCTGTTTTGAGTAGTGGACAATAAACGCTTTTTTTTTTATTTCTACGCTTAGAATGGCAAACAAGTGGTAGAATAACAAGTGGTGGTATTGTCAAGTCGTTATATTATATTTTGCAGTAGGTATATAGAATAGACAGTTTAAAAATATGAGTAGTCAAACTTAGTCGTGTATTATGTAAAATTTGCTTCTTCAATTGGACGCATTTGACAGAAATGTATAATTTGTTTTCAGTTCATTACTAATGATCACGCGAACCGTTGTGAACGTGACTTTCTGGTCTTGTCACTGGGTAATGTCAAATTGTGTTTAATTCTTTGCTTCGATACAATTGTATAAGTAGTAATATAAGTAATTTGTCAACCGTGGCAACTACTGTCAAAACGTCACTTTCACCAAAAGGAAGACTTTGTACAAAAGTCGATTGCTTGGGTACCTTTGTCCCACTCGTGTTTCTACCGTGAAGCAGTTGTGTTTGCATGGCTGTGTTTCGGTTTGAAGGGTGGGATATGGTGTGAATTTACAGGGTACAGAGGAATAACATCTGAGTCCTCAGGAATGGCAGCGCATGGGGGTATCATGGGTGAAACAGTACACTCTGTTATGTCCATGGTACTGCTCATGTCTATAGGCGACGTTTACCACCTTCCATCAGGTGGGACCGTCAGCTTGTTTGCCATTCTTAGTTGTATAAAAAAATAACTTCACTAATGGGAAAGGTCTATTTAGGATTATTTATTATTACTATATCAGCCTTTAACCGTCTATTGCTGAGAATAGGCTATCCCCATAAGAAAAGTTTTGCCAGTACTTGCCGCGCTTGGCAGGCGGGTTGGCAACCGCAGTTAGACCCTGGTGATATTTTTAAGAGGAACTCTGCTGTCTATCCCAAGACTATTCAGCTTCCTTAATCGCCTCTTACGACATCCACTGATAAGGAAGGGGTGGTCCGTTCTATACCGGGACCACACGGCCCAATAAAGCAATCGAATAAATATTTTACTGTGATTTCTTGATTATTATTACATTTTTAGTTTTTCTCTTCAAAAAGTATGTTTTACATAAACTTTCATACATTATTTAATATACGTTAATGAATAAATTTATAAAAATCATGAAATTATTTGTATATTTTTATATAAGAGATGTTATGATTAATTTGAAGTGAAAAGTGGTTAAAAAATATACATATATTCTTAAAAAAACTTCCACCTCTAGTTGTACATCGTTAGGGGCGGAATTTCGAAAAATCATTTATTTATTCCTTGTGTTAAGGAACCCATTGTCGACATTTAGTATTTCTAAGTTTCGTATTTTCGGCTGTGCGTTAATTCGAGTCAGTCAGAAATTTGCTCTTTATTATAGACTAGGTATTACGGGCGACTTCGTCCGCGTGCCCGGGATGTGTTTATTGACCATAATAAAAAGTAGCTATCTGTAAGTAAATTCTTTTCTATCCCATATATAATACGTATGTATTAAATTTCATAGTGTTTAGTTAAGCCGTTAAGGCGATAAGAGGTAACAAATAAACAAACTCACTTTCATATTTATACCATAAAAACTATTGTTTTAGTTTAATATTGTTCATCACGTTGCACTGTCAATTATATTTTCTTTTATTCCTGTCTACGGTCGACTGGTAGACAACGCCATATGGTGTTAAGTCCGCCATTTACACTATCTACGTGTATTAAAGTTTAATAAATAAATAAATAAGGATAGTGAAATAGTAGTGAATCCAAAAAAAACTTATGAATTTTAATTGCTGTCACCAATTAATAAAAACTTGACACGCACGCACGCGTTTGCTGATTTCAAAGTCGTTTCTTTAACTCGCGTATGTGTGGATTTTGTGTATTGCGTGCAGGAACGCGCCAGTGTGCGCAAACTAGAGGGTGTCTGTGTGCGGTGTGGACAAATAGCGACTTGTGATCATAACGTAAGTTTACTGCTGTGATAGAGTGATGATAGATAGATAGATAGATACTCTTTATTGTTTCCTTCAAAATACTACAATAGTAAACTTATTATAAATATAAATAATTACAAGAAATAATCACAATGAGAAAACAATGGGCGGTCTTATCGCTAAGAGCGATCTCTTCCAGGCAACCTTTGGATGGAGAGGAGTAATTATAAATAATTTGGTGGGAGCCACGATGAAAAATTTTGTTAATTCTGTGTAATGAGTGACAGAGTACGGTAGATATGGGGTGAAAGTACAGACGGATCGACAGCTGTTGTGGGAAAATTTCATGAAAATTTATGTTCAAAGTGGAGTAGATATTATTTGCATCTATCGAAGGCTACATGAGATTGAATGGATAAGTAAGATTTTTTTTCAACGGGTGATAATGGAATGGTAACTCCGCCTGCGCTAACGGTATATGCTGGCGGGGCACCAGTGAGGGATGATAGGTGAGATGAAAGGGCAGGTCAGTAGTTAGCCCACCGTGCTAAATACACCTGGAATTCAGTATGATTTTTTCCAAGGGAGACCACGTGGAGGTCGACCTGTTAGAAAATCCCTCCCCCCCCCCCCCCGAATAAGGAAGATGATGGTGATAAACCCGTTGGGCCGTGTAGTTCTGTTATAGAATAGGCCACTACTTCCTTTCCCGCGGGTGTTATAATAGGCGGGTGATAGGCAGCACCATCCCTCTTAAAACATCTCTAAAGCCTGACTGCGGTTTCCAATCCGCCTGCTAAGTGTGGCAACTATTGACAAAATCTCCCAAGAAGAAGGCATGTGTTCACCAGTGAACAGTTAAAGGCTGATATGATGACAATGATGGTGATGAACAGCGTTGCTAGACCGGGTATTTGTTTCGCAGTTTTACGCAAGGATTTTTCTATTCGTGAAATTTTGAAATGAAATTCTTAGAGAAAAGTGTAATTTATTGCTTTAGAGCAATTAATGGTTAATTATTTGGGAATTTTGAGTACAACTCAGTTTATTGCTTCGCCCTCAAAAGAGCAAAGCACTGATATTCTGTTGCGACCAAAGGGAATAGGGTAACAATAAAATAATACTACCAGATTATCCATACAATAAATAGATAGACATCTATCTCAAACAATCTATATTATTGTAAACAGAGGGAGACTTTGTACAAAAGTCGATTGCTTAGGTACCTCTGTCCCATTCGTGTTTCAACCGTGAAGCAGCTATGTTTGCATGGCTGTGTTTCAGTTTGAAGGGTGGGATATGGCGTGAATTTACTGGGTACAGAGGAATAACATCTGAGTCCTCAGGAATGGCAACGCATTGGGGGTTTCATGGGCGAAACAGTATACTCATGTTATGTCCACGGTACTGCTCATGTCTATAGGCGACGGTTACCACTTTCCATCAGGTGGACCGTCAGCTTGTTTGCCATTCTAAGTTGTATAAAAAAAAAAGTATAAAATTTATTTGAAAAGAATACGAGCCTAGTTTCTTGTCAGTTCTTCTCATCTCAAAATCATTCCGAACTGACGGTAGATTTGACATACCATAAGAGTCTGTAATAGGCCTACATGAATAAAGATATTTTGAATTTGAAATTAAAATTTGAATTTAAATGGTGAACTGAAATCAAACAGTTTATTCTAAGTACATAGAATACCGATTAATACATGTTTCAATTAGATATTCAATTCAATTCAATTTATTGCATTCTACAATATTATTATGAAAGGTGTTAATAATGGATAAAGTACATTGTAGTCACTGTCGGGCGCAGCAATTAGAAGCGAGGAGGGAGTTATTCCTTAATTTCATAAAGAATTTTCATAAAGATTTAAATAAATCAATTTCAATTTCATCGATTTAATTAAATTCGAATTGAATTCCAAATTAATTTAATTATTTTAACGATTTTTTTTTATTTCCAAATGTTTTATTTCATTTTAATGCAATTTAATGTAGTTGTTCATATTTTTAAATCTTTTTAGTATCGTTATCAATTTTAGTATTATTAACTAAACCAGTAATATTTATATGTTATGCGTTATTTTTTTTTTATTACAAATTTTTATCATATATATATTCATCTATATCGTAATAACATTTTTTAGCTAATAGTTGTTTTAATTGTGGTATGAATACTCTATCGTTCTGTCGTTCTGTATGTATATGTAGGCAGGTAACAGATTACATTAAATACAAACATTAACAGGTACGACGCGCGATGATTATGAAACAGTATCTTGTGGAAATCATTTAATGATCATGTATCAGAGTTCGTCGATATGTGTCATATATACGTAGGCATATTCTCACGTAAGTACTTCACACATAATATCTAGAGAAAAATGTATGTGTTATAAAAAAAGATACATAAGAAATTTTTATTATACTAACCTGATCATATAAAAAAAAATATTCTTAAATTTTTCTTTTTTTTTGTTTTTTCTGTTAACTTTTTTTTTACCTATTACTATCGTATGAGTACTATTCGATTTTTTATGGATTTCGTAACTTTATTTTTATTTGTATGTTACTCGACATCTTTAGAAATTTTCTTTTTTTTTTTCTAAATATTATTGATGCGGAAATATGAAATGAAATGAAATGAATTTATTTTGCTAGAATGCAGGTAATTTTAGATGATAGAGGTTTATATTTCCCGTGTATATTCTGCCTCTATGTCGGCGTGCAAATTTTTAACAATATAATAAATTTATATATATATTCTACATTATATTTCCTTTCCTTAGTCATACAATATAGTATTATTATTTATTACAATAAACAGAAAAAATAAAAGCCTGTACAATAGTTGTCCAAATTAATAAAATATTTTAACAACTGTATCTCTAGTGTAGGTTGTGAAGTGCATTTGTTTTTTTAGCGAAATATTCATTAATGGTATAAAACCCGTTACATAACAGCCAATTTTTAAGTTTACGTTTAAACACTGTATGAGCTGTTACTTCTCTAATGTTATTTGGTAGATGGTTGTAAACTTTAATAGCCATACAGTTGTGCGTTTCTTTTATGTAAATCTAACCTGCACTTATTTATATTATATGTTAAAGTATCTTAAAATAATTGTTTTAACTTTGGGATATAGTTTTCAACTTACTTTCCACTAAATATATGTCGGTTTATAATTTTCTGTTTAATTATTATACAATGAGCATTTATTTTCTAGTCGATATAAAAATTTGTAATTTCTAAAACTGTATGAAACGGAAATTAAAACTGTAACCTATTTGACGTAAAGTGCATATTTGCTTAACATTTATATGGCTACACAATGGTAAATATTAGTAAATACCGCACTAATAAGCTGACAAGTTAGAAACAGAAATGGTACCTTTGTAGACAGTATGTACCTGGGATCACACGATGTAGTTGCGGCGTGGGTCTCTCCGGCCGATAGCGAAAGGCCAGGCCTTAGCCCTTACAGCGGCTGCCACGTCCCCTTTCAATAGTGCCACCACGTCATCCATGTATCGCAGCGCTCGCCACTCGGCCACCAGCGCACGCGCAGCGGCCGCGCACCGGCACGCGCGCGCACTCTGCGCCTGGAAATGTCACAATAAAAAGATTTCAAATAAATTTCAAATAAGCTGAAGTGGCAATACACCATATATGGGTCGAAGAATTGATAACTAGTGGGGAACAAAAGAAGTAAACCCGTGATCTACGCGAACCGAACTGTAGCATTACGGAGTGGCCTTTTTCGTGATATTTATTTATTTATTTGAAAATTACTCACCACAATTACAGTGGTCTTTTCTTCCTATATATCTTAGCCACTGTGTTTTAAAATGGATGATAATGAAATAGTAACCCCGCCTGCGCTAACGGTAGACACCGGCGGGGCACCAGTGGGAGATGATAGATGTAAATGAAAGCAGGTCAGTTAGCCCATCGCGAAGTATTCCACGAGAAGTAACCACGATGGTTTCCAAGGGGAACCATGTGGAGGTCGACCTGATTAGTAAGATTGCTAACAATGGGGCTGTTAGACCCCATCGCTAATAATCCTTTTTCCCCCTAGACACTGCGTTAGGTTGACTGGAAGAAATCTCTTTTAGAGATAAGTTCGCATTTGCTTGTTTTGTTTTTAAGTTGTTATTATAATGCAATAATAATAATTTTTGTAAACAATGTTTTAATGCAATAAAGAATATATCTGAACAGTTTCATTGTGTTCATGGACCACATTACGGTCGATTCTGAACTGTAAATTTTCTTAATTTATCTCTATATTTCTATTTGATAGCACAGCGTAATCTTTATTGTAAAGATCATCCCCATCATCTGGACGAGTGGCGGTTTTCCACCGTGCGTTTTTCAAGGCACTTTCTTCCACGCACAACCATTCTTTGGAATCAACTTCCAGCAGCAGTATTTCCGAACCGATACGACAACATAACCTTCAAGAAAAGAGTATATTCCTTTTTAAAAGGCCGGCAGCACACCTGCAATGCCGTAGGTGTTGTGGGTGATCATGGGCGGCGGTAGTCACTTACCATCAGGTGAACCGCATGCTCGTTTGCCCCCTGTGTTGTAAAAAAAAAAGGACCGATATGAACAAATTTTCTAATAGATTTATGTCAAAATTATTATAATACAGCTTTCTTTTTTCTTTATATTTTATTTACTCTACTCAGCTTAGTTAGTAAATGAAATAAATAAAAATATTTTACAGACGGTAAGTATTTTTATACTCCTTTTTTTCCAATAAGACAATGCAACTTTTCCCAATAAGTTTCTTTTATTATTGATATTGGTACATATTGAGTTGCTTATACTCGTATAGAGCGTTCACTGTATTAGTTTATATGGTGGTAGATAAAACAGTAATTTTATGGAATTATCAAATTAAAATATTAGATTAGGAGATAGTTTAAAGAAATACGACTCCAGAATCGGCCCAATTTTCTTTATGTTTGTTCAAGTAAGTGGTAAAATGTATACCAATTTTCACGAGATGAAGCGCCAACCTGCTTTGTAGCGAAATAAGGGGAACCTACGAGTATGTTTAGAACTAGATTAATAACAATTGATGTCTAATTACAATGTTAGCTGAAAATAGGTCAGTTTTTCAACAATATTTATCGACTACTATGCTACAGATAATAACAGGCTATTATTTTAGCTTTTTGTTTTACTTTTTCCTATTAATTAATTTTTAATTTTCCTATTACTTTATTCATAAATTTAATTAATTAATCATTGAAAAATTGAATAGAAGACATTTGTAATTGAATTAGTAAGTATGGAATAATCCTAAAAGATATATACCTTACAGATTGAAAAACATATAATATTAAAATCAATTCCAATTAGACAAAGAAATGGAAAGTACACCATGAAAATAGTTAGTGGAGTTATTGTTTAAAATGATTTAAATTATAGTCGAATGACTCATATTTTTTTTTATGAGTAGGATAAAGTTTGTGGCTTATTGGGAAGTATGTACATATATCTCTCTATTAATTCGAGGGTCGGCGGTATACTGGCCCCCTGTATACTAGTAACTCTGGCTTCATACTATAACTATATATATATTTGTCGGCTAACAAATGACAATCACGTGTATTATATTTTTGTTTGCGATTACTACTGAAGAGTTTTTTTTTATACAACTTAGAATGGCAAACAAGCTGACGGCCCACCTGATGGAAAGTGATAACCGTCGCCTACAGACATGAGCAGTACCGTGGATATAACAGAGTATACTGTTCTTTAACTGTTTGTTTAAGGCATTATAACAATAAATTATGTGAAACTCGAGTCAGTATGAGCAAAGAGCAGCCAACTTTCTAGCATACCTTATATAAACCTGATACCTAAATATAAAAAAATTATAATGAGGCATTAGAAATTTTCCTGCGAATTATTCCTTGTGGTATACAGTATACAGTTTCGCCCATGATACCCCCCATGCGTTGCCATTCCTGAGGACTCAGATGTTATTCCTCTGTACCCAGTAAACTCACGCCATATCCCACCCTTCAAACCGAAACACAGCCATGCAAACACAACTGCTTCACGGTAGAAACACGAATGAGAGTTTTGCAATACAACTCTATGACGTATGACTAGACTAGAGGTCGAAGATTGGGCTCGCTTATCTTTTAAAATACAGTTACAAGTTTACAAATACAAGCAAAATGAACGAATTATGTTCCATGTTCATTAAAAGTCTAAATATTTGCAACGTGGAACTAACGTAAGTGCACAGTACGATCGCTATCTAATGTACTATACTTGGTGCACAGCGCTAAGTATGTATACTGCAATTGGTGCATTGTGCAGCGTGTTTTGTTGAAGCGATGCACAAAATGAAGTTAATTCGAGTGAAAGTTACGCGAATATTTATTCACATTTAGTAATGAATTACCTCATTGACCATTAGCACTGTCATTATGAAGTTTAAAGAGTTAAATAACAAATGCCACACACAATAACAGATTAGAAATGTGATTGCTGCATAACAACCGGGTCAATAACACAAACTTATCGGTAAACATTCGCGTAACTTTAAAAATAGGCACAATTAATATATCGTGAGGTTGGAATTGGAAAAAGTGGTGTTGGTTGTGTTGCGAGCAACGGTACCAACGCGTCAGGGGTCGCGGCGAGCCACGCGCCGGGCCAGCACCTGGATGTCTTCGTGGATACCCGCCAGCTCGTTGTGCAGGTCCCGGGACTCCGCCAGCAGGGCGTCCAGGCGTCGCGCTGCTGCACTCAGTTCGGTCTCCTGGCACTCCCCTTCGTCTTCCTCCACTGATAACGCTAACTTTCCCAATCTTTCTCTCTCGACGGCTTCTTTAATACTCCCACCTCTTTTTCTGAACTCCCTCAACAACTCCTTTCGAATATTTCCTCCCGAACGCTCTTCTTCTTCCGCTTCACGTAACTCGTCCGCTAGAGATCTTTCTGTTTTTGGATTTTGTAATGTTTGAGTGAAATTTGGCGGTTCCGTCGGGGTTTCAACAGGTACCGCCGGCGGATTAGGAGGTTCCGGTGTGGTGGTCATTGAGACACATTGCGGACTCGGAGACAGTAGCGCTCGCTGTAGAAATCGCCGCGTATCCTCATCGAGTGGTCGCGTGAGTCCTCTACGGGGAGCCGGTTTAATTATCGCCTCCAAAACATCCCGGCCCGGATCTTCTGGCCGGAGGAGCTCGAGTATTTTCGCCCGCGGTGGCGATATGGTCGAGCAGACGTCGAACCTTGACACCAATTTGCCCTTGGACGGTGAGGTGTGGATATCGCCGGTGGGAGAGTACGCGCGGAGGTTCTCGTTGAGCAGCCGGTAGTTGCGGAGTTTGACGTTGCCCTCTGGCGGGAGGGGTGCGCCGGAGCAGTCCTCCGGCTGTGGTTCTACAATTTCGATGTAATGCATACACTGCATCGGTGTCGGTGCAGACGTGGGACCGTCGTGCCGCGGCTGCGTGAACAGGCTCATGTCTCGCTCGGGCGGCGCGCGCGGATGCACTAGTCCATCGGTTCACGAAAGCGGCACGCACGCGACTCGGCCGTAATGTGCGATAACTAACTATACTAATTTGTTGATTTCGCCTAATTATTTAAAAGGAACTGTTTGCTTTGCCGTGCCGTGTCGATACGCCGACTCAGCCGGAATGCATGAGGGGACGCCTGCTTGCGCTCGACTAATTCAATTTAAGCCCTATTTCTGTCGTGTTAGAAAAAATCATTGCAACATTCCAATGCATGGAGTACTTGATACGCTTCACTTGTTGTTGCACAATTAAATGTAACTAGATTATAAATCATTATACGAAGTAATTTATTAAATAAACGAGTTATTTTTTATGGGTGAAAATGGAATGGTAAACCCGCCTGCGCTAAGGGGATATACTGGCGGGGCACCAGTGATGGATGATAGGTGAGGATGAAAGCAGGTCAGTTAGCCCATCGTGACAAGTCCACAAGAATTAACGACGATGGTTTCCAGGGGGAACCGCGTGGAAGTCGACCTGATAGGGTATATTGCTAGAAAGGGGGTTGTTAGGCAATCCCTTCCCCCCTAAATAAACTGTTAGATAGGCATAGTTATTGGATATTAATTTATTGTACGATATGTTTATTGTGTAGGGAATTCGAAATCTAGAATCTATTAACCGATTGGATGGCACAGCTCAATTTCATATTTCCGTGAGATTTATTGAATCGTTCCTACGGATAAGTCGTATTGAACTAACGGCACGTGTTAGTATTAAAATATTGGAAAGACATTCATGTCTCCGATAGTCTTTTATGCAACTTAGAATGGCAAGCAAATTGACGGACCACCTGATGGAAAGCGACGATTCTCTATAAATAAGAGCATACACAGACATTAAAGAATACATTGTCACTGAGGACTATGGTGTTATAGCTCTGTGTCACTTGATTCCATTGCTCTATTTCAATCTTCAAACCGAAGCAGGCAGCATGTATAGATGCTTCATGGCAGAGACATGCCTAATACTAATATAAAAGAGGAAGGGATTATTAGTAATGCGGACTACCAATCTCATTGCTAGCAAAAGGTCGACCTCCACGTGGTTCTCCCTGGAAACTATCGTGCTGAATTCCAGGTGATTATATATATTTCATCACGATGGGCTATCCCAATTCAACAGTAAAGCAGTGGTGTTTTCATGGCTGTGTTTCGGTTTGAAGGCCCATGGGCGAAACAGTATACTCTGTTATGTCCATGGTACTGCTCATGTCTTATATTCTCACCTATCATCTCTTCCTGGTACCCCGTTATCGTATACCGTTAGCGCAGGCGAGGTTACCATTCCATTATGATCCATTAAATTCAAAATACATATACACACAATACACATATTCAAAATACATAATATTAAGAGACCGCGCGAACAGCTGTTCATACTAGTACCTTTGGTATTCATAGTAATAACCAAGATCAGCGGCAAGGAAATTAGTTCTATCGCTGATTGCCCAGTATGTTATCAAGCCAGTTCTTTCGACGGCTGCAAATTGACTGATTAGCGGACACAATTAATACGGCATTTGTCATTATCAAAGATTGCGCGTCAAGTGCGCCGCATCGCTACCTAACAAATTATCACAGATAAGCTGATAAACGTGGAAACAAACCAGATATGTAGAAATAGTTGTAAATTTCGGCGCTTTCGTATCATCAGCGGTGGTCTGGGGTACCTGTGGGCAGCCTCTAAACCCTTTGCGGCTGAATGGTATTCGAGACCTCTGCTGATCCTGGATCGTTCGGTTTTTTATCTTCAATACCTTTTTTTTTGTCTAATCTTGATTAATTTTGGTAATTAATCGATCAATGTCCGATTAATGGACGTGTTGTAAAGTAATTCAGTGTTTATATTTATTTTGCAGCCATTTTTTTTTCTTTTAATTTCTAACAAAATTCTAGTTCTTATAGTTTAATTTTTAAATCGAGAATTTTTTTTTTATCAATAACCTATGTAAAAAAACTCCAAGTATTATTAATAATCCTAATATTATTTTATTTATAAATTTTACTGCAAGAAAATGCATGCTTGACATAAAAAACGTTTCTAATTGAATATACCATTTGTATACTAACATCGTAGGCTGAGAGACCATCTTTAGTTAGTCTAGTAATCTTTAAAATTTATCTATATACCTATAAGTTATTGGAAAGATATTTTTACGTTATAAGTACCCTTCAATCGAGTGGTGCTCATGAGAAGTGCGCGTGAGTGGTATTTCAGGTAGAAAGGGGGGTTCGAGAGGCGAGGAGAGCGTATAGTTGGCAAGGGTTCGCTGCTGGCGTCAACTTCAGAAGTCGGCGGTGGTCAGACGGACCCAATTTTGTTGTTGGTTCGAGACCTAATACCGACTTTAGAGTACAAAAACTCCGTTATCATTTTGTTTGCATGTTTATTCTTTTGTATTACTTTTAAATTATTTTCTATGAGTTAATTTTGATTGTGAACCAAAGTGTGGACTGATTGTGTGATTTAGTTTAACATATGTGTTTTTTTTTTTCTTTTTATAACCCAGGGGGCAAACGAGCATGCGGCTCACCTGATGGTAAGTGACTACTGCTGCCTACGATCAACCACAATACCAGAGGCGTTGCAGGTGTGCTGCCGGCCTTTTAAAAAGGAATATGCTCTTTTCTTGAAGGTTACGTTATCGAATCGGTTCGGAAATATTGTTGTTGGAAATTGATTCCAAAGAGTGGTTGTGCGTGGAAGAAAGTATCTTGAAAAATGCACGGTGGAGGACCGCCACTCGTCTAGATGGTTGGGTTGAAATTTCGTATCTTTTTATCTATGGTAAATGCTGATTTTCTGTAGACCTCTGAAATCGTTACAGTGCTACGAGCAACAAGTAATTACTACAATATTGGATGGTTAGATACTAGCTATTAACCTGTGACTTTAAAAATCAAATCCGTTTAGTAGTTTTTGTGTGAAAGAGTAACAAACATCTATTATTACAAACTTTTATATTTATATTATATATATATTATATTATTGATAGTCAACTTTCAGAAAACATAGATTAAGGTCGAAAAATGAAAAACATATTGTTTGTTGAATGCGTCGTCTTTCTTTTGTTGTCGATGTTGAATTTTTTTTTATGCAACTTAGAATGGCAAACAAGCTGACGGCCCACCTGATGGAAAGTAGTAACCGTCGCCTATAGACATGAGCAGTACCATGAACATAACAGAGTATACTGTTTCGCCCATGATACCCCCACGGGTTTCCATTTCTGAGGAATCAGGTGTTATGCCTCTGTACCCTGTAAATTCACTGCCATATCCCACCCTTCAAACCGAAACACAGTCATGCAAACACAACTGTTTCACGGTAGAAACACGAATGGGACAGAGGTACCAAGCAATCGACTTTTGTACAAAGTCTCCCTCTGGTAATAAGAGAACTAAATGGAATTCAAAGGAAATACTAACTAAAACTTTACATCAACTTATCGTGTTAAGTGGGGTTCAAAGATAAGCTCCCTTCAGAAGTGTTCTCTAAAGATTAGAGTATTAAGTTCTTCAAAAAGGGTGTATTAAGGTTTCTTCAGGGTTGGAAACGCGTAAAACACCTGGAGGTACGGGCATCCCAAGGTTACAGTGACCGTTAATCATTAAACAAGCTGTAAGCTTTGTGGTATAAACAAATCCAAGCCGTTAAAATCAGCGCTTATGCGCTTCAGGCGCTTCATAGACGCGCTGCGTCCCACCGTCGATTACAAAATTGTACTGCGCTGAATGTAAACTGCGGAGTTAGAACACGATGGGGGGAGGGAGGGGAGTGTGTCAAGCGCCTTACACGTGTATCAAGCGCGTTACACGTGTCTTCCTCTTATTGCGGCTCTCCCCAAATAAGAGGTCCCATAGGTCTCTACTTATGTCCAGTGGAACGATTATGAGTTGTAATGATGATATATTTTAAATTTATTCAGTATTATTTACTGAAGAAATGTTGTTGTCACCGTGTAGGTCCCGGTATAGAATGGGCCACTTCTCCTTTTCCCGTGGGTGTCGTAAGAGGCAACTAAGGGACGGCGAGTGATGGGCAGCAGCGTCCCTCTTAAAACATTTCCAAAGCCGAACTGCGGTTGCCAATCCACCTGCCAAGCGTAGCAACTACTGATAACACTCTCTAGGAGGAGGTTTATGTCCAGCAGTGGACAGTTAACGGTAGATATGATGAGGATGATGAATTTTTGTATAACTGAATTAGTACGGTTGACTGGAAGAAATCCTTTTAAGGGATAAGTCCGTCCGTGTACATGTTTGCGCTATAACCTATATCTATAAGTAAATATACAAAAGCATATAAATAAATTTATTTACAGAAGTAATTTACAGTGGTACCCTGCACTTTGGTTATGTTTTGTTAAGAGAGGGACTGGCCGAAAACCAGCGCTGTGCAGCTGTTCACATTGCGCTGGGACACTCACAGCATCCGCTGAGCCGGTTCCTTTTGCCGAGTGCAGGACACTTTTTGTATAGTATGTTATTTATATTTTATATTGTAATTGTATGGCAATAAATGTTTCTATTCTATTCTAATGAAAAGAAAAAAAAAAAACTAATTCTAATGTATATGGCGATGCGTTCAGAAATCTTATAATGAAATTTTATAAGTAACGGAAAAATTGGCACCGATTGTATTAAGTCTACTATAGACTTGTTTGTGATGCGTACTCCAACTGAATCTACATAGTTAGGACTAGAGATATGGACGTGATTGACATTGTAGCCGCGTACTCGCGCCAACCGCACCGGTTCATTCACTCGTTCTCACTCGTTCGAACGAATCATCGAATGAAGGAGACTGCCGAGTACTACCTCTCGATGGCTTGAAGGCGATGTCAGTGTTGCCGTATTTAGTGTTAAATGTTCCACTTTCAAATCGAGTGGCTATTTATTTATATTCATGTAACTCGTACTATTTTTTTTTAATGGGTGAAAATGTTATGGTAACCCCGCCTGCGCTAATGGGATACGCTGGCGGAGCACCAGTGAAGGGGTGATAGATGAGAATGAAATCAGGCCAGTTAGTCCATCATGATGAATTCATCAGAAATTAACCATGATAGTTTCCAGGGAGAACCGCGACGAAGTCGACCTGGTTGGGTATATTGCTAGCAATAGGATTCTCAGTTTCCATTACTAACACTCCCTTTCCCCCCGTACTAATATTTGACAGATTACAATTTGTATAACAACTCAATATTAATGAAATTTGATTAATTAAAATTTAGGAGTTTAAAATAAAATATGGCTAAAAACCTTAGAATCTTCTACCATGTTTTAAGAGGATTTCTAGCTTTGGACTTACGCGAACAAAAAGGGACTAAATGTATCAAAATTAACGGATATACGTTATATATTTTGAATTATTTTGCGATTGGCAACCCATTCGCGTGGCGTGGGTTAGCGGAGTGCGTGCGACGCATGCGTGCCGCGTGCTCCGGGTCGATAGCCGGTCGCGGCGGCCAGTCCGCGCCGCGCCGGGCCCCAGCGAGCCCGCGCCGCCCCGCCATGAGGGCGCGCGCGTTGCTCTCTATGCTAACCGCAGTTTTTGCTGTCTCCACAATAAGCCATGCCGAGAAGAGCAAGTTCTGTAAGTTTTAAACATCACTAGATTCCTTACTTTTCTATATTTCGTGTACTTTTCCCGCTAAACCGCTCGTAAGACCGCTAACGCCCTCTGCCGCTTAGCCGTCTACGAAGAAGCAGCCGTAATTCTACAATTCGCGGGCTTTAACGTTGGTTATATGTTTTTATTGGCCACCTATATTCGTTTATACTGATGGGAATGGTAATCGATTTTAAAGCAATGGCACCTATATCCGTACTTTGTGAGTAGCCCGCTGAAAGGTTTCAAGGCTTCCTTTATAACCTTTATGTTGCTTGATACGACGATTGTATCCTTTAATTCGTTTCTTTGAAACGGAAGCTTCTGTGACATTGTAACTAGGTTACAGGTTATATAAAACAGCATTTTCTCTTATTAGCTTGTAAATAGGTCACGAGACAATAGTAAGTACTGGAGTAACTAGGTTCGTACGAGACGCGCGCGTATGTTCGTATCTAGTTTTCTATTCAATTTATTATGTTCTAGTTTAGAGTTTAAACCGGTCTTTGCATTCATACCATTCTGTGGTGCTTTTGTTTTAATTGTTTATACATTACGTAGTTATGAAGATACGGTTGAATATTGCAATTAATCCAGATTAATGAAGATCTACTTATTTCATTATATCTAATTGAAGTTCTTTATAGTTATCATTTTGTATTTCATTATTGTCAACATTCGATGTCTGTTTAGATAAATTTATCAATACTAATGTAAAAAAGTTAACCGGCATCGTTATCTCAAAATTATTAAATGCATCTGCTTATAATTGGTCCAACAATTTAAATAATATGTCAATACGGCTGATATCAATAAAAAAAAGTGTAATAAATCTGCTTATTTTGAGATATATTTCTTTTTAAGTAGTTTTCGAATTTTTAAAAGTACCCACATCAGGTAGGTGCTCATGGGCAGAAGAATTGATTAGATTATCTCCTTCTTTAGAAGATGCTGCTTTGCATTTTATTTAACCGTAAATCCTGCAGCATATGCGATGATATCATTTTTCAAATAAAACAAATGCATTACTGTATATATATTATTACTGTATTATCAAAGGTTATTAGGTTATTGCAAAGCTATTGGAAAACAGAATGTTTAGTCTTCAATGGCTCGATAACCTCAGATATTACTAAAATATTTATTTATCTTCTGCCAACCTTCAGATAACTTGTTGGCTATTTTATCCACTGGCCCTGGACCTCCACAATGCCTGTGTCCACCAGCCAGGAGTAATGTCTCTCCAGGAATCAGTTTGATAGTTTTGTCTATAGTCACATGTGAGCCTGTTGATAGACTGGAACCAGTTGAACTTGCTGCTACAGTCATTTCGGTTGGTAAACCATGGATCCTTGATAATTGAGCTTCAGTTTGGTCTCGAGCTAAGTTGGTGAGGACTAGGAGAGAACCAGCAGTACCCCATCTTAAAATAGCAAGAGCATCTCCCAATCGTTTTATCTAAACAATGGGTATAATTTATAAGAAACTCATAATATTTCAAAATCTATAAATTTGCATGTTAGAGTCTAATAACAATTACAATACAGTATTGTATAATATACTAATATATTGTAATTATTTTATAATATAAATAAAGATTTTAACCCAAATTTGTGTTGGTATAATAGTAGTTTTTATTGCAATAGGCTTTGAATTGCATTTTGCGTGGCAGTGTCAGTTGTAGAGAGTTACACATACAACCTATATATTTTACTTATAAACATTTATATTGTAGGTTTGGAATATTAAAAGTTTAAAAGATTATAATCTCAAATAGGAACGGCAGAAGTTTTCCTGTCTATTTATTAATATACCTACAAACAAAATTATATCTGAAATAGTGACGATTCGCAAAGATAACTTAAGTGCGTACGGATGTTACTTAATAATAGTAAACAATATAAACAATGCCTTCAATACCTCCAAATGCGGCCCAAAAGCTGGAGACTTTCTCATAGCAGCTGCAATTCTCACAATTCCCACGTGGCTGTGGTTTCTATTGAATTCAGATTTAGCATTCGCATATTTGTAGTTGGAAGTAAAAGGTAGCCATGGTTCGCCTGCTGTGAACCCAGTGTTAGGAGAATCATCCCAAGGAAATGGCGCTGCCGACGGCACAGCCTCGCTAGGCCAACATGTTGAAGAGGTTGCCCATTCCATGATAGTATCGGCTGCTCCGAGCTCGTCTCCTTGCTGTATGACAGCAGATCCAGGCAAGATTAGGCTTAATAGATTTATTGCGTCCACCATATCGCTACTATGTCTTGTGGCTATTCTATTTTCGTTTGGTATACTAGTCTGTTGGAAAATAATAATTCGTTACAAAAACTAGAGTCGTTTTACAAAATATGTCTTTGCAACTCTGGCAAGTAAGAGGACTAATTTAAGAAATATTTATATAAAAATCTTACAATCCACGTAGGTGCCATATCATCCGGTGCATACAACAGATCAGCATAGATAGCAAGCGCTATTTCAGGAGCATTGCTCCTCACTGGAGAGGTTAGACTTCTACTTAAAACACTGTTAGCGCCGACACCACTATTTGAATAGTATTTAGCTGCTAACTCTGGACTCAAAGATGAATCTGCTAATATTACCCTGGAGAACAATAAACAAGATACGTTAAAGCTATTAGAGATTTAAATATAAATTACACTTGGCTAATTACTTAGTAGGTGAATATTTAAAACGTTATATAGTTTTTTTATTTGTTGAACTTCAATAGTGTCTAATGATAACAAAATAATTTCTAAAAATATAATAAACCTAAACGCAGATTTTAGACGTGATCAATTATAGGTTAAATAATCAAGATCTTTAGTCTATCCTAACCACTTACGGAGTATTTAAATTAAAACTGCGAGCACAATTTAAAGCTTCAACAACCATTTTTCTTAGCAGCTGTTCACCACATCGTTGCTCCATAGGAAAGTCTGGATTAAGAAGAACGCCTGAGATTCCTCTCCGTAGCCAGGCACATAGAGCTGCTGCTAATGCAGCCGCCACCCCTTCAGAACAAAGATTAAGAAGCGCTTCTTTGCCTGATACGCCAAAATGTGCACCGCGGTCTTCGTGCCAAGTCCAAGTATCGACGCCATTTTCAAGCTGAATAGGACAAGAGTTCTTAAACTATAACTAGTATCCTATACCATTTTCCATCTCCTATAGTAAATCTGTATATAATTTCAGGATGATTCGTTGAGTTGTGGAGGTACCAAGAGGTGATAAACAAACAAATCCACTTTCACATTTATAATAACAAGTAAGGATATCAATTTGCTTATATTTTCTCTCAGGCAATTCCTCTTAGGCAAGGATCTTGTTGCTAATCAAATATCTTTCCTCTAAATTACAGAATGTTTTAAATACGTACTTGCGGCATTTCTTCAGCAGTACCTTCCCGCCATAAAATCCAGTCTTCAAAACCATTAATTTTATCAGCACTAGATTTAAACCATTCAGAAGCTGTACTTATTGTTTGCAACGGTAATGTGATCAGTATTTTGAGTTCTGGAAAAAACAAAATATTCATATGAAATTATACACGTACCACTCCCACAATAACAATTAGGCAATTTTATTGTAATTTTTAAAATGAATTGAACAGGTATTAACGACCTTCTTTATTCTTTATTCTTTATTGTACACAAAACACTGGTAATTACAATTCATTATAAACATAATGTGCTTATCTCTAAAAGAGATTTCTTCCAGCAAAACCTTTCCATGTTAATGTGTTATTTTATAAATAAAAATCATTCAGTTGTTTAAAAGGTCCAGACATGAATTTGATATATTCGGCAATATGAGCCCGGATTCGATATTAGAAACACTGGCCCTCGGTCAAGCGTTGTCCGACAGAGATATTATAACTATCTTGGAATGGTAAACTACCTCATGAACGGTAGTTACCATCATCAGCTTCTATTTGGTGCACTCACCTATTTTCTTCGCCTTTTCCAGAACATTACTGAACTCTTCTAAGTTACCATAGCGCTGGTCTATTTCAGTATGCTGTATAATACCGGGCTGTGAGCAATCTGGGTTTTTTGAAGATAATGATGATAAAATGATAGCGTCAGCTCCTAGCGCCCTCACGTAACTAATTTGTTTGGATAATCCTGCAGAATTTAACATAAGATAATAAAAAAGTTAAAAAAATACCTTCCCACAATTTGATCCAATGGGAGTCGAATCCATGTCTCTCTATGTGTGATGTCTGGGCTAAGTGTGTACCCAGTTACACCACGGAAAGAAGACTGTCAGCTGGTATATTTTCAACCCCTTTTCAACTAGTTTTTTAATCTACTCGTATTGGCAATTTAGAACTGCCAAGGCGTTTGCATCGTTGAGTTTTTTTACACTATTTTGGGCGGCAAACAAGCGTACAGCTCGTCTGATGGTAAACGGATTTACCGTAACCTATGGACGCTTGTAACGCCAGAGATGTCGCACAAGCGTTGCTCACCTTTAAGAAACCTTAAAACGCTCTTTTTGAAGAATCCCATGCTCTAGTCTTAAGGGAAAGGCTTCGTAGAAAGATCATTTCATAACTTGAATGATTCTGGTTCTAAGGTGTATGGAGGGATTCTCTGCCGATGGCGATTGGTGCGATGATGAAAGTTGGCTGTAGGCATCATATCGAAAAGTTTTTCAGAACATAATCTGTTATAATATATGAAATACGACAGTGGAAGTTTATATATAATTGGTAAGGCCTGAACTTAGCTACAATTATTAAATAAAGTATGGTGAAGTTGAAGAAAGAATCAAGTCTGAACCTCAACAGCAAGCAGAGATGGAGTCGTTGGCTCGGTTTCTATTTTGTTTGTGATGGAAAAGACTTGGTATAATGATAGATACATTGATAAATATTTCTAACCTTTCAAATCTCCTAAACCATCTCCGTCGCCGTCTTTAAAAGAATCAACAAGAAGTCTATAGTACACCGCGGAGCTCCACCATGGAGAGACTTCCCCTACACCATAATTCACCAGTGCAGTAAACACAACCACACCTACCCACATCATTGTTGAGAGTAAAGGACGGCAATTTAACGCTATAATTCGACCTTGTCGTACTAGTGATGGAACACATTATTTTCTGGTATTTTTTTATTGAGGGAATAAAAGTTTAATAAATTTATTTTTTTAATACATTCATTATTATTAAAAATAATAATTTATTTGCGTAAAAACACGGTATACAGATGGTAGTAATAATATGAACATGCGTTTTGCCAAAACAATAACATGCAAAATTTTGTTACAATAATGCCAGTAAACTCTCCAAACAACAAAATGACGAGACCCAGCAGGAAAAAGAAGTGTTGGAAGGCAAAGAAAGAGATGGGCTGATGACATAATAAAGACAGCAGGAAAAATCTGGACAAATATTGCTACAGATATGGAGAAGTGGAAAAAGATGGAGGAGGCTTTTACCCTTGGAGACAACTGAAGTGGAGAAAAAGCTATAATAATGTCAGTAAACAATTGTAATTAGTTAGTTAATAGTTATAATAATTTAATTACAAGAATAAAATAATAAATAAATATAATTGAATATTTTGCAGTCAGTTATTATTTTAGGAATTCTGTAACATTATAAAACTCTTTGTTAAACAATATTGAGGGGAACAATAAAGAGTTAAATCGTTACCTTTAAATATAATTAGCGATATATAATATTGTTTGAGGTTCCGTTTTAAAAAGTAAAAAGAAACCCTTATTTCTATTACATTTGTACATATATATATATATCACTCTATATTTTTCGAAGCTTCCAATTCTGTTAATTTGAAATTACATATTGTCAAACGAAAAGGTATGGTCAACAAACATTTTCTTTTACTACAAGAGTTATGAAAGAAAAAGATGAAAAAAAAAATCCTTTGTAAGCAAGTCCAAATTAGGGGTTTGAGAATTCAAAAGAAGATTGCTATTTTAAGTGAGGTATTATTTAAAAAGGTTCATTTGCGTATTCCAAAGTATATTTCTAAAAAAATAACACTAGGTCACTTTAATTACAGAACCCTTAATATGTGTGTCTAATACGTATTTAACAGGGGGGAGGGGATTATTAGTAACAGGGAGGTTAGATCCCATTCCTATCAATATACCCTATCAGATCGACCTCCACGCGGTTCCCCCTGGAAACCATTGTGACTAATATATCGATGCATTCTCTTAATAGGCTAACTGACTTACTTTTTCATCCTCACCTAGCACCTCTCACTGGTGCCCCGCCGGTGTAAACCTATAGCGCAGGCGGGGTTACCATTTCATTATATCCATTAAAAAAAACCCATTTAACAAGTTTTCTCACTGTATATATTATTATAATTTAGTTAAGAAACGAATTTTTAGAAGCGTAAAAAAAGGTCGAAAAAACATTGTCAATTACTCTTTCGAATGCAATTAATATCTGTTATGTTAACTTTTTTTTTATACAACTTAGAATGGCAAACAAGCTGACGGCCCACCTGATGGAAAGTGTAACCGTCGCCTATTGACATGAGCAGTGCCATGGACATAACAGAGTATACTGTTTCACCCATGATACCCCCCATGCGTTGCCATTCCTGAGGACTCAGGTGTTATTCCTCTGTACCCAGTAAATTCACGCCATATCTCACCCTTCAAACCGAAACACAGCCATGCAAACACAACTGCTTCACGGTTGAAACACGAATGGGACAGAGGTACCCAAGCAATCGACTTGTATTGTGCGGGACTCGAATCTGCTACCACCAGAAGGTGAGACCAGATACTGTAATTTATCTGAAGAGTAAGGCGATGGAAGCTGTTCTAACCAAACCTCTATACAAGGGAAGGGATTGCTAGTAATGAAGAGTTTTTTCTAATGGGTGATAATGGAATGGTAACATCACCTGCGCTATCGGTATACACTGGCAGGGCACCAGTGATGGATGATAGGTGAAAAAGAAGCAGGCCAATTGGCCTATCGTGTCGAATTAGTTAATTAATCAATCATGATGGTTTTTAGGAGGAACCGCGAGGAGGTCGACCTAATAGAGTATATTGCTAGCAAAGGGGCAATTGGACCCCATTACTAGCAATCCCTTTCCCCCCCATAATGAAGACTAACGGGCATATTGTTAGCAATATATACAGTCAAGTCGACCTCTCTGAAATTCTCCCTAGGAACCATCATGCTGAATTCATAGTGTATTCATCACGATGGGCAAATTGGCCTGCCATTACAATCTCACCTATCATCCCTTACTGGTGCCCCGCCAGTGTATACCGTTAGCGCAGGCAGGATCACTATTCCATTTTCACCCATTGAAAGAAAACCTCTGCGCCATCAAGTTTCTCTGTCTTACTTTGTGCCATAGATTGAGAATCTATTTACGCTCAATACATGTTCAGACTACTAGCACAGTGTACTCGTAAGTACGAGGAACTAGATCTTTATACTGTGTCACTACTTCTTTCCCCATAGGTCGATCAGATAAAGTACTATAATGAAACTCTTTTACGTATCTAATGTTTTAATTAAAATCACTGTTTTCAAATTTTAGTCTCTGGTTTATACGAGAAAGGTAAATGAAAGGGAATCTACCTCGCTGCAGTCGAATGTTTAAAGATCAAAGCGTTTCGGTGGCACAGGGATCTGGCTTGGTAATTGTGGTCTTTTTCGAAATTAATAAAGTCAATGTACTTTTTTATAACAAAAATATTGTAGAAAGTAATGATAAATCGAATATCGACGTAAGTAATGTTCAATAAGACAGGTATGTATACGTAGGGGGCAAATGAACATGCGGCTCACTTGATGGTAAGTGACTACCACCGCCCATGATTACCTACAACACCAATGGCATTGCAAGTGTGCTGCCGGCCTTTTAAAAGGGAATATGCTCTTTTCTTAAAGGTTATGTTGTCGTATCGGTTCGGAAATACTGCTGCTGGAAGTTGATTCCAAAAAGTAGTTGTGCGTGGAAGAAAGTGCCTTGAAAAATGCACGGTGGAAGACCGCCACTCGTCCAGATGGTTGGGAGGAAACTTTAGTTTATGCCGGGTTGTACGGTGGTGAAAATCAGCAGCAGGTATCAATCCAAACAATTCCTCAGAGCACACCCCATGATAAATTCGGTAAAAGATGCACAGAGATGCAACATCTCTGCGCAGCTTCAGTGAGTCGAGCCGGAGAGTATGGCGCTGATTATCAATAATTCGAGCCGCCCGATCTTCTTGGATCTCACCTTCTCCTCTACCCAAGACTGACTGTACAAGTATATTACTTTGAAATGCAGTTTTGTTTACAAAAGGCTACTTTAACTTAGCTACTGAATGTATTTCAGTCATTCGAACGAAGTCGCGGATAAAAGCTAGTTTTCGATTAATTGAAAACGGTATCTATAGAGAGTGAATGTCTTTCAATTCCAAATAAATAATATATATATATTTGGGGCTTAGATACTTGTAGGATATTAGTTGACAGATCAATAATGATTTAAGATACGAAATCCATCTTTGAACAACGGCCGAATAGAAGGGTTGATCATTTGTAAGATGAAAACGGTGAAATGTCCCCAACGGGTATCCTTCGTCAATTCAATCCATTGACCTGGGGCCCAGACAGCATCTAATTGATTCTGATCTCCGATAGTTTACCTTTAACTTTGATATTGAAAAACGATCCTTATTTGCATTGACGTAAGTCACACATTCGGTTTGTTTGCTATTTACATAGAAAAAAATCTTTCTAAGAATCTAAGGAACCGTAAATTTAAATAGCAGATGAACAGCCAAATGTAACAATTATTTGTAAACTAATTTGTATGACATTACATGAAATAAAGCAGAATTCTGGCAACGTTGTTGTCTATGTTTAAAAAATTCCGGTCAAGTGCGAGTCGGTCTTGCCCAACGAGGGTTCCGTACAAAATTGTTACAAAATACAAAATTGTTGTACAAAATACAAAATTAAAAAAAAGTTGAAATTTGTTTGATTCAGATTTTCATTTTTGTGAAAGTACTACAAATTTATGCTTTTCGTATTTTCCCTATACTTACGGCTGATATCATGATGCCAATGATGACGAAATTACAGTTCAAATCTTATGCGGCTGAAAATTAATGCCCATACCAATTTATATCGTTTATTACCAGACAACTGATAAAACATCATTAAACAGACCGATACGACATCATAACCTTCAAGAAAAGAGCATATTCCCTTTTAAAAGGCCGGCAGCACACCTGCAATGCCGCTGGTGTTGTGGGTGATCATGGGCGGCGGTAGAGGGAGACTTTGTACAAAAGTCGATTGCTTGGGTACCTATGTTCCATTCGTGTTTCAACCGTGAAGCAGTTGTGTTTGCATGGCTGTGTTTCGGTTTGAAGGGTGGGACATGGCGTGAATTTACAGGGTCCAGAGTATAGAGGAATAACACCCGAATCCTCAGGAATGGCAACGCATGGGGGCTATCGTGGGCGAAACAGTATACGCTGTTATGTCCATGTTACTGCTCATGTCTATAAGCGACGGTTACCACTTTCCATCAGGTGGGCCGTCAGCTTGTTCGCCATTCTAAGTTGTATAAAAAAAAACAGGTGAGCCCCATGATCCGTGTCTCCGAGCCCCCTGTGTTTTAAAAAAAAACTTGTCGAATACAGCACTAGTGGTGCTCCATACGCTGTGCTGTTAACCAGTAATTGGTAATATTCAAATCAGAGACCAAATATTATAATCTATCAGTAAAAATAACTACAAATAAATATGTATATTACATAGTACCAGACAACTTGTTGAATACAACACTAGTGGTGCTACATACGCTGTGTCGTGAACCAGTAATCGGTACTATTCAAATTACAGTGCCAACCTTATAATGTGGTTGGCCCATAATTTGCGATGACTGGACCAAAATGTAACTGCGTAATGAGCGGTGTGATTCCGCGTTTGTTGGCAAAGTAGGGAACTTGTATTGTACGGGTTTATATATAGATCGATTTGGAAATCATTAGCATCTTTCTAAAAGTGTGCTTTATAAGTGAAACTGAATAATTCCGAAAGAAACATTTTCTTGAAATTTCGAGAAAAACCTGTTGAAAATTATAAAAGGGAGACTTTGTATAAAAGTCGTTTGCTTGGGTACCTCTGTCTCATTCGTGTTTCAACCGTAAAGCAGTTGTGTTTGCATGGCTGTGTTTCGGTTTGAAGGGTGGGATATAGCGTGAATTTACAGGGTACAGAGAATAACACCTGAGTCCTCAGGAATGGTAACGCATGAGGGGTATCATGGGCGAAACAGTATACTCTGTTATGTGCATAGTACTGCTCATGTCTATAGGCGACGGTTATCATTTTCCATCAGGTGAACCGTCAGCTTGTTTGCCATTCTAATTTGTGAAAAAACACAATGACTCCCAAAGAAACACTTTCTTGAAATTTCGAGAACAACCTGTAGAAGATTATAAATATTTATTAGTAGCTGTGTGATCCTGGCATGAATGGGCATCCTTTTCTTTCCCATGAGTGTCGTAAGAGGTGATTAAGGGATTTTAATGATCAGAGGATTGGCAGCAGCGTTTCTTTTAAAACATCTCTGAAAGTCTAACTGCTGTTGCCAACCCGCCCGCTAAGCGTGACAACTACTGGCAAAACTTCCTTTATGCCGAAGATCTATGTCCAGCAGTGGACTAATTATCCACTCTTGTACATATACTGCTGCTGCTACGGCTGAAATTATGATTGAGATGTTATGATTTGGACTATTACGGCTTGCGTTGAAGTATCCGGCGGAAGTAAGCCTGTGGTACACACCAAGTGATTCACACCACTTATTATACGAAACGCTAGCCATTATTTTAATTTCCCACTAATAATAGTGCCGCTCATTGATGGTATACACGATGTGGTGTTTTTCTTTAATTGTGACGTGGCTTGTCTAACCCTACATTAATAATATATGTAATATACTATTATATATACTTCTGACTGTATCTTCTAGCATTGTCTGTATTTTTTTAATGTATGATAATAGAATGGTAACCGGGCGGGAAATGGCGGGGCACCAGTGAAGGATGATAGGTGAGGAAGAAACAGGTTAGTTAGCCCATCGTGATAAATTCAACAAGAATAGTTCACGATGGTTTCCAGGGGTAACAACGTGGAATGAGGCATATTGCTAGCAATGGGGCTGTCAAACTCCATTTTAAAAGAAAGATTGTCTGTATTATATGTATTAATTCCATTATATGCTTATCTCATCCATTTTACTCTACCTTCCCTGTTGCGATATTGCAACACGAGGATAGGCTAGTGACTGCATCCATACACGGTAGACCGTCTGCGCTCTCTTACGTATAGATTTGCCAACTCTTTTCGTAACAATGTGGAATGGCTTTTCCCGTGACCTATTTTAAAAGAAAGAAAGAAGGAAGGAAGGAAGTAAGAAACTTTATTTTACAGAAATATGCGATTATACTCACACAGGGGTTAAAAATTTTTATTAAGATTTATAATAACGAAACTACATACAAAATATTTACTTCATCCTGTGACCTTGGATCCTTTAAACGTAACGTGGAAGAGCCTTCGTGAGCCGGCATAGTGCGGCCGACCGGTGAATGAAGGAATGAATGAATAATTACCAGTAGCAGATCTTAAAATTAATTACAATTGTTTAGCAATATTTACCATTACGTAGGTGTGTAAATTTTTTTTTTACAATAACTAAAATTTTATTTGTTATACAACTTAGAATGGCAAGCAAGCTGACGGCCCACCTGATGGTAAGTGGTAACCGTCGCCTATACACATGAGCAGTACCATGGATCCATGTTTCGCCTATGATACCCCCCTTGCGTTGCCATTCCTGAGGACTCACATGTTATTCCTCTGTACCCTGTAAATTCACGCCATATCCCACCCTTTAAACCGAAACACAGCCATGCAAACACAACTGATTCACGGTAGAAACACGAATGGGACAGAGGTACCCAAGCAATCGATTTTTGTACAAAGTCTCCCTCTGGTGAGAGTAAAATAATATAGTCATAATAACATTAACAAAATTAATTAAGAATGGAACTTTCTTTTTTCGGTTAGTCGTATTCACGGACCACGCCGTCTCTGTGGTCGCTCAGGATGATGTGGTCACATGTCGTGTTGTAATAAAAAAAAAATCTAGCCAATCTAGGCTATAGACTAACGGTGTAAAAAAACTTCATTTTTTTTTAATAGGTGAAAATGGCATAGCTCCGCAAACACAATTGTATACACTGGCGGAGAAACACGAATGGGATAATAGGTGAGAATGAAAAGGCAGGTTAGTACAAAGCCTAGTTAGAGAGAGTAAAATAATATACCAGTAGCGGATCGCTGTCGTTGGAGATTAAAGTACTTACGAACCCATGTCTCCGACATATGGCACCTCCAGGGTATATCGTCTGGTTTTTGGTTGGCACAATCCCATTGCGGGGGCAATATAGTAACCATTCACCTCCCACGCGGTTGGGTCTGCATAAAGCATTTTGCAGACGTTAAAAAAAAAGGTTAGTTAGCCTATGGTGACGAATTCAACGATAAATTAGTCACGACAGTTTTCAGGAGGGACCACGTGGAGGTCGATCCGGGTGTATTGAAAGCAATGGGGACAACAAAAAAAAAACAATAACATTGCTGTTATTGTTAATATTCCATTTTACTCCAGGATATCATGAGAGGCAATGAAAGGAATAAAGCCATGTTACACCAATACAAGGGAGGGAAAACTCGAAATAAAATCCCAATAATAAGCTGCCTGGTAAAGGTGGTAATAACAGGTAAATAACCTACTTATATGAGTTTCCTATCTTATTCTGTGGACTTACATCCTTATTTATAAAAACTAAAATCTTCAGCAAACCGTTTTTAACTTTTTTTATACTATTAGAACAAATAAAGGTGATTTGTAACCGTTGCCTATAGACATGAGCAGTACCATGGACATAACCGAGTATACTGTTTCGCATATGATACCCCCCATGCGTTGCCATTCCTGAGGACTACCCAAGTAAAAAACAGTTCAATAGATAAACTAATTGACTAGTGCCATGCCAGTGCAGGCGAGCAGGGGGGAGGAAGGGATTGTTAGTAATGGAGACTGAGAATCCCATTGCTAGCAATATACTCAACCATGTCGACCTCCTCGCGGTTCCCCCTGGAAACTATCATGGTTAATTCCTGATGAATCCATCATGATGGGCTGACTGGCCTGTTTTCATTCTCATCTATCACCCTTCACTGGTGCTGCGCTAGCGTATCCCGTTAGCGCAGGCGGGGTTACCATACCATTTTCACCCATAAAAAAAAGCGCAGGCGGGGTAACCATTCCATTATCACTATTTAAAAAATATTTAACTGTCCACTGCTGAACATAGACCTCCCCTTGAAGGGTTTTACCAGTAGTTACCACGTTTGGCAGCATTAGTAACAATAATTATGTGAAAATGAAAATTCCATTACAGTACTTCAAATTATAAAATCCAACGATCTAGGGGTTAATTTTAACCAAATTTTTAGAGATCGTTAACCACTAACGATTCCAAATTACAATTACCGTTTGCGTATAAATTTTTGCGTAAAATACTCGTAGGTAATTAGGTACCCACTTTCATTTATGTAAATTCAACCAATTAACGTAATTGGAGCTTGTATGGTGCTGTAAATCAATTTAAATTAAGTTTTTAATGTTATACCATTTAATACGAAAGCCTCTAAATTGGTTTAATCACAAATTATGTGTGTGTTGTAATTTTGTTATCTTAAATAAAACATTTGTTGGTATCTTTTTCATTTTATATATAACTAGCGACCTGCCCCGGTTTCGCGCGGGTGGACATTTTTACAACATTTTAAAAAGTGTTCATTGTGACATAACGATAATAGTTGGACATATAGTATCGCGAAGTTTTTTGTAGTTATTGATATTTTCTTCAATATTGTAGAACATACTTTTGTTCTATCACCAATAGTTTCCGCAGCGAACGCGACGAAAGGTAAGCCGTCAGCTTGTTTGCCATTCTAAGTGGCATAAAAAAAAATATGTGGACGGTAATTAATAACTCTATTGTGGCAACTGTTAGAGTTAATAGTGTTGGTTTGTTGAAATGGAGTTACGCTATCCGTCATTCGTATGTTTCCACAGGAATTTCCTCTCGAGAAAGTTTCCTTAACGCACAGACTTTGTGTAAAAAGTTCCTTCAGTTGCAGACGTCTATAAACTATGTCGCCCGTTTCTTGTTTTTAATGGGCGAAAATGGAATAGTAGCACCGCCTCGCCAGTGTCAACCGATAGCACAGGTGGGGTTACCATTACATTATCATAAAAAAAAAGAAATATCCGGGTGGGATTAGGTTAGAAGCATTCAAACCGTCAATCATTTCTGTTCGGAATCTTGTCGGCATTCCATTACTGTCGTTGCCGAACTGAGAAGAGATCTATATAAACTCAAGACCAAGGACAATTCAAATGGAAGTAATAGTATTCTTAGAATGCATTTGTATAAATCTTTCAGAATGTTATCAACGCGGATGTCGTGGGAAAATAGAGGCAAATAATGTCGCGGTAGACGAGAATGTAGTTGGATTTAGGCATTTTCGCGGAACGTAAATATTATCCAACTAAACTATGTATTTGGAAAACAAAAGAAAAGATAAAATTTAAAAAAAAATCTATAAAAAGAATGGATAATTAATTAAATCTGATTCACATAACACCATTCAATAGAATCTTTATTTATTTATTTATTTAAGGAACACCAACAGCATATTGCATTATAACATATAGGTATAACAAACATTAAATACAATACAATATTAATGCACACGCCTATTAAAGGTATTCACAGCATTCACTTTAACATAGTTATACAGTGCGAGAAAATGAAGTAAATAATCTTACTCTAATTAAACTAATTTGTTCACATATAAAAACCTAATATGGGTTTGTTATTTACCAGATCATTCTCACGATATCCACTTACCACCCAATTTGTGACGTTTCCCAGGGGGACGTCACTTAGTTGAGCACGACGTGGGTGAAGTTTCATTTATAGAGGCTTATTGAAAAACTTTTAGAATACTCTAGTATTAAATATAGAACGTTGTATTAGCTGATGAATGATATATTAGAAGTGACAGAGGGAGACTGTACAAAAGTCGATTGCTTGGGTACCTTTGTCCCATTCGTGTTTCAAACGTGAAGCAGTTGTGTTTGCATGGCTGTGTTTCGCTTTGAAAGGTGGGATATGGCGTGAATTTACTGGGTACAGAGGAATAACACCTGAGTCCTCAGGAATGGCAACGCATGGGGGGTATCATGGGCGAAACAGTATACTCTGTTATGTCCATGGTACTGCTCATGTCTATAGGCGACTGTTACCACTTTCCATCAGGTGGGCCCCCAGCTTGTTTGCCATTCTAAGTTGTATAAAAAGAAAAGTTATTGTCACTACGAATAATTTTGGTAACTTCAATTAATTTATTAAACCTACATATTAATAGATATTTTATGCACGGATTTCTATTACATTTTATTAATACATATGAACTTTTGAATTTCTTTTTTTTATACCACTAATGTGGCAAACAAGCATACGGCCCACCTGATGGTAAGTGGTTACCGTAACCTATGAACGCCTGCAATACCAGAGGTATTACGCGTGCGTTGCCGACCCTGAAGAAATCTCTTTACCCACCTTTTGAAGAACCCCATGCTGTAGTCTCTTGGGAAAACCTTGACAGGGAGCTCATTCCATAACCTGAGTTATTTTATAATATTAATGATTACTATAAGTTAATTTGTAATATGTATTTTAGTAAATTTATTAATTTATTAAATATTATGTGGGGAGAGCACGCAGTACTACCGCCTCTCCGGGTGAAAGAGTCAATTGATTTTCTTCTATTAATGATCTGAAACAAATATTGAGGAATAGTGCTTTGATCGCTAACATTTAATATTTAAAATTTAACAAAGTTAAGTAAAGTTATTTAACAAAATATTTAACAAAGTTTCACGTGTCAGTAGATGTGCGAAGATTTGTGAGAGTGATCATTGTTTCTTTCGAGATAGAAAAATAAATTAATATTTAATTTTAAAGGAAGAAAAAGCAAGAACTACAGTTTAGATTATATATGGTATACATTTATACACACGCTTTTTTTTAATAAGAGAGTAGATAGATAGTTTTATTCAATATATATATAGTAGAAGTAGAGTAGTAGTAGAATTATTGAAAGTAATTTTATTTTATGTACAACTTACTCTTGTAATTTGTCAGACTGTATGCTAGAAATGTAGACTACAGCGGGTAGCTGAAGGTCCTTTATTCTCCTCAAATCAACAGTATCAATCTCTTCACTGACGTTAAATATCAGCACCAGGGTATCATAGCCGTGAAGACTCCTCACCAGGTATAGGGTGTGGATTGTTAGCGCCCTCACGTGGTACTGACCATGGGACAACGTGGGCTCTTTGCGTAGGGCTGTCAATGCTTGGTATACCTGCAGTTATGTACAGAAGGAAAATTTATATTTTTTTTTCTTAAATATACAAAAATAAATCTTATATATAAATTTTTCTTAAATTTCTCCTCCATCCGTTTATAGACACCATCCAGTTACAGTTTTATTATACTGGTATTATTAAGATATATAAGTTCTTCTTAATTTAATTTTGGCTAAGTGATAACATTTGTTGTGTATGTATGGTTGCCGTGTAACCCTGGCATAGAGGGGGGAAAGGAATTGTTAGTAATGGAGACTAAAAATCCCATTGCTAGCAATATACCCAACCAGGTCGACCTCCACGTAGTTCCCCCTGGAAACTATCATGGTTAATGATCATCCTGATGATTCATCATGATGGGCTAACTGGCCTGTTTTCATTCTCATCGATCACCCTTCACTGGTGTTCCGCCAGCGTATCCCGTTAGCGTAGGCGGGGTTACCATTCCATTTTTATCCACCAAAAAAAACCCCGACATAGAATAGGCCACCCCTTCCTATCCCGTGTGTGTCGTAAGAGCAAGGGAGGGCGAGGGATGGGCAGCAGTGTCCCTTTTAAGACATCTCCAAAACCTAACTGCGGTTGCCATTCCACCTGCCAAGCGTGGCAACTACTGGCAAAACCTCCCCAATAGGGGAAGGCCAATGTTCAGCAATGGACGGTTAACGGGTGATGTGATGATGAGAACATTAGTATATTAGAAATTTGACTTTTGCTATCATCACGATAAGCTTTAAATATAACTTATTTTTTATGCAACTTAGAATGGCAAACAAGCTGACGGACCATCTGATAAAAAATGATAACCGTCGCCTATAGACATAAGCAGTATCGTGGACATAACAGAGTATACTGTTTCGCCCATGATACCCCCCATGCGTTGCCATTCCTGAGGACTCAAGTGTTATTCATGTGTACCCTGTAAATTCACTGGCATATTCCACCCTTCAAACCGAAACACAACTGCTTCACGGTAGAAACACGAATGGGACAAAGGTGCCCAAGCAAACGTCTTTTGTATAAAGTCTCCTTCTGGTAACTACTAATAACTTACTTTATAATGACTTCTTTCATCTTCTTTCTGCTTTGCAAGGTTTAACTCTAAATAGTCTTCAGCGATGGGCAGCCAGGTGGTTTCATTGGTGGAGAAACCAGCACTCGTTGAGTTATCCCAGTGGAAAGGTGTCCTGGCTGGGTCTCGAGAAAACAGAAGATAGGTCTCGTTATTTCCTTTGTTGATAGCTTCCACATCCACCGTGTCTTCCCAACTCACGTACCCGTCCCTCATGCCTATTTCCTCACCCTGGTATGTGACAGCTACTCCAGGCAGCATCATGTTGAGCGAATTCAGGCCGTCCACCATGTCTGATCGGAATCTGGTCGGCATTCTGTTGTTGTCGTGGTTTCCAAACTGGAAAATTTGGAGATGTTTTGAATTTTGAATAGAACTTAATAGGGATGGGAAATAACAGAATTCATTTTTGGTATAAATTTGCCTAATAAGATCATCAAAGTTACTGTTTAACACTGAAATAGTGAATGATTAAAGACACTATATGTAATTATATGAAAGAAGCATTTATGTAACTTTCTTTTGCAAAAAAGGAGTGGGATATGGTAGTAAAATTACAGGGTACGGAGGCATTTTAATCCTTAGGAAAGACTGCATGACAGGTACTATGGATATCATAGTGTATTTTGTAATGTCCATGGTGCTTGTTTAACAGGCGAAGGTTTCCACTTTCCATCAGATTATTTGCCATTCTATAATATCATAAAAACCACTTACCACCCAGTTAGAGACTGCTCCATACGGCTGGTACGTGAGCCATTTGAGAATCGTGTAAACGAAGTCTCTAGCATCGGATTCTGCAGTCAAGTCCGTGATGAAGTCGAAATTGAAAGGAAAGTGAGCCCCCAAACGGCCATCTTTATTTTTGTAATACAGCATTGTCATTGTAATATTTGTATAGCCTTCAGAAAATATAATCCTAAAAGATAATACTATAGTTGCATAAAAGAGCATATTCCTTTTTAAAAAGCCCACAGCACACCTGTAATGCCGTTAGTGTTGTGGGTGATCATGGGCGGCGGTAGTCACTTACCATCAGGTGATCCGCATGCTTGTTTATAAAAATATATATAATGGAATTTTCTACTATTTATAAACATTTTTTTTTTATTTATTTATTTAGTAAGTGTAAATTACTCACTTCACTTAGAGTTTCCTAAAATATGTAGTGAGCTATAGGTTCATTTTACAAAGTAAAAAAATTATATAAAAAAATCTAATTTTATATTATGTAAAGCACAGTAAACCAGTGTATGGGAGAAAGAGATTCTAAGTATTGTCTCACTGATTGTTAGCAATATAAGGTATATTGTTCAGGTCAACTTTCACGTAGTTCCCCCTGGAAACCATCGTGGTTATTTATTGAATGTATCAGTATGGGCCTGAATTGATCTGCTTCATCATCATTTATCTATCATATCTCACTGGTAGGTCTCACTGATTTTTGTTGCCCACGTTTCGACCAGTAATTTTTATAGTTAAGTCCTGATAGTGTATTTAAAAAAAATCTTTCTTACCGAGTATCACCACCGTGCACTTCATTGTATTCGTCTATAAACTCTCTCCATTCATAAACTATGTCATACAATTCAATCAGATCTTTTGTATATATTGTACACAAATAACCAGGTTGGTGTGGTTCATATTGGGTCAGTCCACAGTGTGGTTCATCAGGATATAAACCACCATGGTCAGCAGGGTCAGCTTCCATCAGATACGGCAATGCGTCCAATCTAAAGCCATCAGCTCCTTTGTCAAGCCAGAATTGTAATATCTTGTACATCTCTTTTTTCACCTCTGGATTTCTGTAGTTGAAGTCAGCTTGCTGAATTGCAAACTGGTGAAGGTAGTATTTTTGGCGATCATCATTCCATTCCCACGCTGAATTAGCAAATACGCTAATCTGGAATTAAATAATCAGCCGTTAACAGTTTATTGTTGAACATAGGCCTCTCTTGGGAGGGAGCGGATTTTTTTTTATACAACTTAGAATGACAAACAAGCTGACGGCCCACCTGATGGAAAGATGGTACAGACCCAGGTACAGACAGTACCCTGTAAATTCACTCCATATCCCACCCTTCAGACCGAATCACAGCCATGCAAACACAACTGCTTCACGGTTGAAACACGAATAGGACAGAGGTACCCAAGCAATCGACTTTTGTACAGTCTCCCTCTGGTAAGTACTGGATTGCCAGTAGTTGTCACGCTCGGCAGAAGGATTGGTTGGCACCGGAGTTAGGCTTTGGTGATATTTTAAGAGAGACATTAGTATGTATTGATTTCGGTATGCAGAAATTCGTTATGGGGTCTGGTCTAATCATATGAAGTAAGAAGAACTATCTGTTATAATAACCCATAATTTTATTAATGCACCGATTTCTCGATAGGTGAGAATGAAAGCAAGTTATCTTATCAGCTTACCGTGACAAATTCAGTAGGATATATTGCTAGCAATGGGGCTGTTTTATTCCATTACTAACAATCCTTTTCGTCCCAGTCTAAGGGAGTTAAGGTAAAGATAAAAGTTAGATCATACCCAATTGGATGGTGGAAGTCTGTTAGTTTCATTTACAGGGTCCACCCACCGTGGGTCTGCCCATACGAAGTAATCTTTGTACGTTTCATTGTTAGCTGCGGACTGGATGAAGTATTCAGAAGAAGTGCTCGCGTGGTTCGGTACAAAATCCAATAGAACTTTAATTCCTGGAAAAAAATTCTAAGTCCATGTCTTTGCTTGCTTAAGTTTGGATAAAATATAACCTATAAATATAAAGATAAAATATAAAATATTATAAAAGATTGCATCCTTTTAATTTAAATTTTTATGATTTTGGTTTAATAACATTTGTTTTTTTTTTACAACTTAGAATGGCAAACAAGCTGACGGCCCACCTGATAGAAAGTGGTAACCGTTGCCTATAGACATGAGCAGTACCATGGATATAACAGAGTATACTGTTTCGCCCATGATACCCTCCATGTATTTCCATTCCTGTGGACTCAGGTGTCATTTCTCTGTACCCTGTAAATTCACGCCATAGCCCTTCAAACCGAACCACAGCCATGCAAACACAACTGCTTTACGGTTGAAACATTAATGGGACAGAGGTATCCAAGCAAACGACTTTGTACAAAGTCTCCCTCTGATATCTGTTTATTTAAATATCTCTATTGACCAAAAGAAAATACGAGTATATTACAAAAGGCGGAGTTAACGCTAGTAGCATTCTCTACCAGTCAACCTTTGGGATGAATTGTGAATCACGGATCCGGTACTTCATTATTGGGGTACATAACATTAGTGAGGTAATAATGGACTTTTATTTGCAAGTGTTAGTTTCTCGCATGGATTATGTTATAAAAGGTCGGAACTTTATGTTACATGTATTGTTTTTACTTAATATGAGGTTCCTACCTCCTTTATTAATGGAATTTAAAATTATATAAAATTTTATTCAATTTCATTCCATTTCATGACATTCTATTGCATTTCATGTTATTCCACTCCGTCTTATCCTATTTCATTTCATAAACCTATTGCTTTTCGTAAAAGTCGATCCTCAATTGGACAATTTTCTAAATAGTTTCAGAGTGTGCAGAGATGTACTTCCGTATTGTTGTTACCCAGTTTCTCCAACTGGTTGGTTCCCAAACTGGTAATAGTTTGAGGATCAGTTAATTGGCATGTTTCTATAGCCTATTTGTATAAATAAAAGACGTTTGCTTGGGTATCTCTGTCCTATTCGTGTTTCAACCGTCAAGCAGTTGTGTTTGCATGACTGTGTTTCGGTTTGAAGGGTGGGATATGGTGTGAATATACAGGGTACAGAGGAATAACACCTGAGTCCTCAGGAATGGCAACGCATGGGAGTATCATGGGCGAAACAGTATACTCTGTAAAGTCCATGGTACTGCCCATGTCTACAGGCGACGGTTACCACTTTCCATCAAGGTGGCCGTTAGCTTGTTTGCTAGTTATATATATATATATATATATATATATATATATATATATATATATATATATATATATATATATATATATATATATATATAAAAGGACAAGATCACAAATATACGATCAATTAGCTATATCGAGTTAATCCAAACATTTTACTCGTAAATATCGAGTAATATTAGAATATTTTCAAATATTACCGATAATATGATTCTAGGAAAGCTATATTGATGTTAAATATAATTGCTTTTAGGTAATTTGATTCTGGAAAAGTTTGTAGATTACAGTTTCTGTGTATTGATTGTTTAGGCTTGGCTTACATATTTAGCGCGTACCTTGGATCTTGTGCGGTTGCTTTTATAACTATTTCTGTCTTGGATTTGATTTATTTGTTTTATGCTTAAACTAAAAATTTTTTTTATACAACTTAGAACGGCAAACAAGGTGACGGCCCACCTGATGGAAAGTGGTAACCGTCGCCTATAGATATGAGCAGTACCATGGACATAACAGAGTATTCTGTTTCGTCCATGATACCCCCCCATGCGTTGCCATTCCTGAGGACATCAACATCATCATATATCATCATATTTTTTTTGTAATGGGTGATAATGGTATGGTAACCTCGTCTGCGCTATCGATATACACTGGCGGGGCACCAGTGATAAATGACTAATGAGGATGAAAGCAGGTCAGTTAGCTCATCGTGACGAGTTCAACTAGAATTAGCCATGATGGTTTCCAGGGGGTACCACGTGGATGTCGATCTGACAGGGTATATTGCTAGTAATGGGGCTATTTGACCCCATTACTAACAATCCCTTTCCTCTCTATATCATCATATCATCCTTTAACTGCCCAATGCTAAACATAAGTTTCCCTCTTGGAGGGTCTTGCCAGTAGATGTCATGCTTGACACCCTTCCTTACTTGGCTTTTACGACACTCACAGGAAAGGAAGGGGTGGCCTATTCTATGCCAGGACCACACGGCCAAACAGCATCATATCATTAATTAACTGTCCACTACTGAACATAGGCATACCCCTGTTGGGGGAGGGGGGAAGGGATTGTAAGTAGTGGAGACTGAGAATCCCATTGCTAGCAGGTCGACTTCCTCGCGGTTCTCCCTGGAAACTATCATGGTTAATTCCTGATGAATTCATCATGATGGGCTAACTGGCCTGTTTTCATTCTCCTACCATCCTTTACTGGTGCTCCGCCAGCGTATCCTGTTAACGCAGGCGTACCATATCATCTTCACCCATCTAAAAAAAACCTCTGTTGGGGAATTTTACTAATAGTTGTCAAAATTGGTAGGCAGGTTAGCAAACGCAATTAAGTTTTGGTGATGTTTTAAGAGAGACGCCTCTAGTTGCCTCTTATGAAACTCATTTACTAGGAGGGTTGACCCTAAATCAGAGGGACACTTTGTACAAAAGTCATTTGCTTGAAAAGCGTACTGCTGATCACACAACTGACATATCTGATGCTACAAATTTCTATCGTGCTTTGAAAGATGTAAGTAAAGTAAGACTATTTCTAATAACTAATGAGGAAATCGAACTGAGTTCATCGCAGATCCCAGAGTGTATCGTGCCATTATTAGGTAATGAAAGTCCATCAAGTTTTTACTGAGGAACCTCTGTCTCATTCGTGTTTCTACCGTGAAGCAGTTGTGTTTGCATGGTTGTGTTTCAGTTTGAAGGGAGGGATATGGCAGTAAATTTACAGGGTACAGAGGAATAACACCTGAGTTCTCAGGAATGACAACGCATGTAGGGTATCATGAGCGAAACAGTATACTCTGTTATGTCCATGGTACTGCTCATATCTATAGGTGATAACTACAGCTTTCCATCAGGTGGACCGTCCGTTTGTTTGCCACTCTAAGTAGCATAAAAAATAATAATAAAGAAACAGACAGGAGTTTGATTAATTAAGATTATTTGTGCATACCTAATTTATGAGCTCTGTCTAGTAATTGCTCAAAGTCTTCCATCGTTCCATATTCGTGGTGTATCTCGTAGAAGTTGCTGATGTCGTACCCAAAATCGTACATGGGAGACTCGAAGATCGGAGACATCCATATGGCGTTCACACCAGCATCCACGAAATGTTCCAATTCGTTTGATGTCAAAAAAAGAACAACTGTCCAACTCTGTTACAAAGAAAAGACATACCAAAGATGTTTATGAAAAAGCTAATGATTATAATATGGTAATATAATAATACATAATATTGCTGTTTTCAATAGTTTTTTTTGTTAAAGTGCATAAACAAAATGGCAGGCGGGGATTGATGGCTAATATGGAATGTTAGGGGGAAAGGGATTGTTAGTGATGGAGACTAAGAATCCCATTGCTAGCAATATACCCAACCAGGTCGATCTCTTTGCGGTTCTCCCTGGAAACTATCATGGTTAATTACTTGTGAATTCGTTATGATGGGCTAACTGGCCTGTTTTCATTCTCATCTATCACCCTTCACTGGTGCTCCGCCAGCGTATCCCGTTAGCGCAGGCGGGCTTAAAATACCATTTTGACCCATTAAAAGAAATATGGAATGTTTTGGAACTTCTGGTAAAAATATTAGTGGCCAATCTTCAAGTGTTGCCAGTCATATATATATATATATATATTAATGTTAGCGGAATTAAACAAAATAATTCTAACCAAATAACCAGTAATATATTTCACTCAATTTTGAAAGAAATGAGTGTAATATTTTCAAGTGACATCCAAAATAATTGGTTATTTTTATGGTTATATTATTATGCGATTACGACCCCATTTCACAACTCGTTTTGCAATCGATGGGGTCTGCTCCCGTAACGGCCCTGTATATTTTCCGATCCTAAATATTTAATACATTATGATATAAAATAAATATTTCATAATTACAAGACATAAATCAAATTATCATATAGTACCAGCCCATACCATCTGTTCACTGCTGATCATTGCCCCCCCCCCCCCCCATTTACTGTCATAAGGAACAGTCCTGAGCCACCTACATCCACTGATTCCCTGCAGAGCATTTGAGGTCGTCGCTCCAATTTTTGGAGGAGGGGGGAGGTCGTCCTACACTGCGTTTGCCTCTACGGGGTCGCCAATCAATACCATTAATATATTATTGTGGAATTGTAAAATTCGCGACTACATTTTATTACCGTAGTACTGTGCTGTTTAAAATCAAATCGTTTGTACAATTTGACGTATTTGAGGGACAACGGAAATGTTATTTCACGAATCAACAACATCAACAATGATTTATAAATCATCATCATTACTGCACTCTCGGTTATTATTTTTATATGTATTTCACTGTCATTTGCTTCATATTCTTGTTCGTGTTTTTATATTTCAGATACGTTATATACCCATATTGCTAACGACATGACCCGGCTTTGCACGGTCTTTTTTTTAAATAACAAACAGCCCATGTTATTAACGCATGGGGGGTGTCATGGGCGAAACAGTATACTTTGTTATGTCCCTGGTACTGCTCATGTCTATAGGCGACGGTTACCACTTTCCATCAGGTGTGCCGTTAGCTTGTTTGTCATTTTAAGTTGTATAAAAAAAATCAAATCTTTCCTGTTCACAATTCGAGTTCGGATATTATTTACATACAGTTTATTATTATTATTATTAAAAAAATCCATGCGCCGAGGGAACACCAATGCAATACGAGTATACCATCCCATTTTTTTATAACAAGGCTGTTGTAAATGACGACTAGGGGACTGAAGTATTATAGACTAATGAAAAGGAAAGGAAATTCGAAATAAAACCCTAAACCAGGCAGAGACCACAAACGGCGATAAGTGAAATTGTTTTTTTTTGATTTTTTTTTTATACAACTTAGAATGGCAAACAAGCTGACGGCCCACCTGATGGAAAGTGGTAACCGTCGCCTATACACATGAGCAGTGCTATGGATATAATATAGTATACTGTTTCGCCCATGATACCCCGCATGCGTTTGCATTCCTGAGGACTCAGGTGTTATTCCTCAGTACCCTGTAAATTCACGCCATATCCTACCTTTCAAACCGAAACACAGCCATGCAAACACAACTACTTCACGGTAGAAACACGAATGGGACAGAGGTACCCAAGCAATCGACTTTTGTACAGTCTCCCTCTGGTGTAATAGACTGCTTAGAAATTATTTATTTATTATTTTTACATTACAGCATTTATTTCTTATTTGTCAGAGATCCCTCTACAATCCAGGCAAAACTTGCACGTCGAAACGTTAAAATAATTTTGAAATTTACAGATAAAATTATGGTGTCATTTAATTTTAAATCACAAGAATAACATTTTTAATTAAACTTACTTCCTACCTCATTTCAATCTCCTTCCCTAAATCCGAATTTAATTAAACTGTGAAATACGTATTTTATAATTTATTTTCAAGTACCTCTAGCTGGTTTTCAATTAACAGAATCGGTATAAGTTTTGAATACTAGATAGAGCAAATTTACGTAATAATTATTATGAGTTTATGTCTGTGATCTTTTGCATACATCCTGTTGAATGCAAAAAGAATTATGAAAATCGGTTCAAAATTGATGACGTAATCGCGCAATATATTCACAGAAAATGTCAGACGAATTGACAACATATAATATAGAAGTCATTTTATAATTATTTTATTTATTTATTTATTTATTGTTTATGAAGGTTCTTTAAGGATTACTCATACTAATCACTAACATACCTTCATTATACTTTGTTGTATCATATATTTTATACAATAAATAATATATTTATTTTTTTACCATTATTTATTCTTTTTTTAATAAAAATAATAAAAAGTAAATAACATGTCATATTTTTAAAACATCGTATGGATATATTTGAATAATTAAAACGTCCAAATATTTTTTGATATTTTTAATATTTTATCGAATAAAAACATTTTTCTCTGAAGTCAACGTTTTAAATTGACTTTAAAATAATTGTGGGATAATTCTCGTATATATTTTGGAATATTATTTAATTATTTAAAATTTTATTCACCAATAAAATGTGGAACAAAAGGCAGACTTAATGCTATAGGCATAGATTATGTTATTTGTTTTTATTCTAGAATTTTTGACATACCTTGTAGATCTCCTATACCATCCCCATCACTGTCCTTGAAGGATCTGGGATATATCTGATATAGGACGCAGTGCTTCCACCATTCTATGGGAGTGATTTCAGCCACTTTCAAAGTTTCACTATCTGTTAACACAGCCCATGTGATGCCAACTGAAATATGCAAATTATATAGGTATCTAACTTATACTGTAAATTCTAACATTTGTAGGGATATTTTGACGTTTGTCACTTAATCACGATTAAATTTCTAAATGAAATTTAATGAAAGATTACACAAATAGATTGTATCTTGAACCAATTTACTGCATAAAATTTTACGCTTGTAGGCGGGTTGGCAACCACAATTAGGCTTATAGAGAATTTTTAGGACGAACGCTGCCGCCCATCCTTTCGCCTCTTACGACATTATCATGGGGTATCATGGGCGAAACAGTACACTCTGTTATGTCCACGGTACTGCTCATGTCTATAGGCGACGGTTACCACTTTCCATCAGGTGGGCCGTCAGCTTGTTTGCCATTCTAAGTTGCATAAAAAAAAACACTCACGGAAAAGGAACATGGACAATAAAGTCTGCTATTTCATATTCAGGATTCTATAAATTTTATAAATAGGAGATAATAATAAATACAGCATCAGACACCAGTTCAAAAGAAAATCTCGAGTTAAAACTCAATACAAATTCGTTTAGCCAACGTGTTAATAGTCAGCTAGTATCCTCCTTCTAGAGAGAGGGTTGGTAAGGGAGGAAGGAAGGGACAAAGTAAACATAATACAGAGTGAACAATTGAAATAAAGTCGTAATCACCTGCAATAAGACCTAAAACGCCCAACACACCGACTGTGAACCCGAACACTTGTACTGCCTTCATTGTGGACTGTGTAGGTGGATGCGCGCCGCTGTACTATTATAACGCGATCAAATACTATCATTATCTTGATTTGTACAATTTGTATATAATCAATCCGAGCGACAATGGTAGGCTCGCCAACAACCGCGTTGGTTTTTTTTTTTCTGAATGTGTTTGCTGTTGGCCGTGAGTGGTTTTTACAGCTTCACCGGACGCGAATGCAGGGGCGAGTGCTGATGGCGCTCCAAGCCCGCGAGAGGAGAGCGACAGAGGTGTCGACTCTTTCTTATGGACTGCAGTGACTCCAGAGTGGCTCGGCCTCGGCTTAGGCCACCGCACTTCGACCCCCGTCAAGGGACGGCGAAGGGTCGGTACGTCTGGGTGGGGACCGCGTTGGTTATGTTCGGTTAACTTATATATCATTTTTTAAAGATTTTTCTTGTCATTAATTTGTTGGTACACTGGTTTTTTGTTCTGTTTTTTTTTTTTTATTTTATTCATTATTTTTATACCTATTTATTAGAGTTTTTTTCTTAACTTTTTTAAGTAACATATATATATAAATATCTATATCAATATATATAAATATTTGATAATGAAACGGTGCCCCGTGTAGGTGCAAACTGAAAATCAGCGCTGAAGGAACATCAGTCCAGTAAAAGCTGAGTTTGTACCTATTGCCAATGGCAATTCTGTATGACCATAATAATTGGGCACGTTTTTATGTCCCGGTCCGGTTCTTTTTGTAGCCGGTGGATAGTCTAAGAAGAAAGGTTGTCTCTGCGGATATTTAGGTGAATAATTTTAGTTCGGGAATTTTTATATAATAAAAAAAAAGTATTATCGGATTTTTTTCTAAGGAGACATTTTATTTTATTTTTTTTTGTTTTAATTTTTTATCAATTATATTTTTCTTAACAATATTAATGTAAAGGGATTACATCTTTGTTTCGGTTCGAAATAATCGGTTGAAAAATAATAAAATTTAATATTAAGATTAGATTTTCTATGACTGAATGTAAAGCGAGCGGTATTTTAGCTTGCACATCTTTACTAAATCTGGCTCAGAGCTCTTACCCATCGAGCCACCTCTTCCTTAGATATCCGACGGTGCTGATTGACACGTTGAGTGACAGTCTGAGGTAAAGTACAGGCCAAAACTGTTAGCAGGTGGAAGCTAATTGGAACGGAGACGACAGCGAAGACAGGAGTTTTCGTAATTTCTTCCCCTGTGCAGTTTGAATGAGTATGGGACTTAAACAATTGTTGTTTTTTGATGGGTGAAAATGGTATGGTAACCCCGCCTGCGCTAACGGTATACGCTTGCGGAGCACCAGTGAAGGGTGATAGATGAGAATGAAAACAGGCCAATTAACCCATCATGATGAATTTATCAGGAATTAACCATGATAGTTTCCAGGGAGAATCGCGAGGAAGTCGACCTGGTTGGGTATATTGCTAGCAATGGGATTCTCAGTCTCCATTACTAACAATCCCTTTCTCCCCCTTTAACAATTGTTGGATTCAGTGAAATGAAAATTTTTATGAAATGAAATTCGGTAGCTAGTTCAGCAAGTTGTAACATAGAATTATGGATGTGAGAAGTGTGGGAAGAAGATTAATTTACCAGCTATCCCCCGTGTGCATCAGTATAAAGTATTAATTATTATTATTATAAAGGTGACCAACTATATACTCATTTACTGAGTTTTGTACTCTTTTTACGCAATCCGTACTCTTTTCAAATCCTATACTCTGAAAGTTCTCATTTGTATAATTTTATACCCATTTGTATTTCTAAAACATTTTTTTAGATTATTTTACAACATCCTCATTTAGCAAAAAAAATCTACTCCGAAGAAAAATATGTTGTCGATTCATAAAATATAAACAATATATAATTCTAAAATGTAAGAATAGAATTATATTTTAAAGCGACATGATTATTGTTGTCATAAATTAATATAACTTTTAAATATTAATATTATTATATAGAAAATTTGCTATTTTATCGAATTTTTAATTAAATAAAGTATGATAAATCTGTATAGGCAATAAAATTATTAAATGAAAGTGGACTCTAAGTCCAGTTTCATTTACAAATTTTGTAAATTATCCGTATCTATAATATAAACTTTCTTATTTTTATTGTAATTCTTATTTTTGGTATTATTTTGTGATTAATTGGTAGGTAAATGAGCTACAAGCATAACAGTCTTTAAATAACATTTTTCTATGTGTACGTAAACTGTCACACAATAATAGACTACAGACATTTTTGAAAAAATATCTGAGAAAACTGTCACGTAAAGAGATAATACTGTTCAAATTGGTGATAAAAAGATCTGTATCATTAGGTACAAACTGAAAATCAGCGCCCATCAGTCCAGCTGAGTTTGTACCTATTGTCAGGCATACGGGTACTTTATAATATATTTATTAATACATGTTCTACTAACCATTGTACCGTATTTGTAAAAAAATGGCAATAAACATAATTATTATTATGGTGAATAGATTTCTATAAGTTTTCTTCTTTTACTTCCACATTGGACTTGTTCTAAATATTTTATTTTTTGTAGAATATATTCATAAATCTGTTGCAGTTTTAATACTGGCTGTTGACACTGAGGTTTTTTAGAATAATGTATTATTTTTATATTTGTTCTATGTTAGATTTTCATAAAAGGTGCCTTGTATCTTTTGACTAAACTTATTATTTTATATAGAAAGAAAGAAAGAAAGAAAAAAAGAATGAAAGAAAGAAAGAAAGAAAGAAAGAAAGCATTTAATCAAAGAAGCATGCGGCCCACACAGTACGAGTAGCGCACAAAACAAGAACAAAAGAAATCAAAACAAAACAAACAAAAGAAAATAATAATTATATACAAATAGAAAGCGATTAAATTATAATAATAATCAATATACAAACAAACAAACAAACAGTAGGACAACTTTTGAATCCAACATGGATCTCAATCCAAATCTATTGCTAATGACAATTTAATACTACACTCATGTAATCACAAATACGTATATGTTTTATTACTGCATCCAGCTATTTACAATAAAATCACATGGCCACACGTTTTGTACAGTTATCTAGAATAAGAAATAATTATCTTCATGCTGTGAGATAAGTTTCAATAAGTTGTCAAGGTGTGTAATTAAACAGTTAATTAGAAACATTGTAAATCACAGCGCGCTATATTCGTAAGGCACATTTTCGAAACCAATTTAGCGTTGGGTGTCGTCGCCGATAGCTTTCTCTCGTACTCGTACTCCGATAAGTGGCCCTCGCTACCGAAATTGATTTTTCCATCGGATGTATATTTTTTCGTGAAATACATTAATCACGGACCGGTCTCGTTGTTAATTAATCACGTGGGTAGCAAAAAGGCACGGGCCCCTGTCGATAGCAGGGGCTCGCGCCCCGAATATCAAATTCCGGGGCCATTTATAAAGAAATTAAGCGGTGTGCACGTATAATCGAAATATCGAACGTTTCATTTCTCCACGATACACATGGCGGACGTGACGGCCATGCGGAATGAGAACTTGACGTTTGCCTGTCTCTGATTCGGGCTGGGCTTATATACTCTTATACATTACTTTTTTTTTTGTATATATATTAATTATTTATTTATTTATTTTTTAAGTATGTACCAATATTTAATGTATTATGTGTGCTGTGATGCAAATAAATTATATATCTATTTCTCCATCTATCTATGTATTATATCTATGTATCTATTCTTTAATATAATTCTTAATATTTTTTTTACCCCTATGTGGGTCATAGTCGTATATTTCTGTAAAATTAAGTTTCTTACTTTCTTTCTTCTTTCTTTCTTTTTCTGTATTAGTTTTTGACCGTTATTTCGCACACGTGGATTTTATAAGTAGGATAACTAATAAAATAGTTAATTTGTAGATGGCGTATCAAGATTAAACATATAACTATATTTAAATGAAAACTTCAAAAATACAAGTATGAAAATCGCAATAAAATCGGTGTACAAATGAATTTTTCAAAAATATTGTTTTTATATTAATTTTTTTCCTATTATTCATTTTTCTTAAATATTTCCAATATACAGACATCGACTACTAACAATTTTATTATATTAATAAGATAAGCTGTGTTATATAGCTTTGTTAATTAATTTACGTTGCTGACTGTACCGAATTTTCAGCCGTTTAAGCATGATTAAGTAGTAACCGTTCGAGTAAATATATATATATATATATCGTTTTGCTTCTCGGTACATAATAAAATTAATACTAATAGATAAAATAAATGTACAAGTATATAAGATTTACAAAATATGACAGTTTAAAAGTGCCTTAACTAAGGTGATTGATCACTAAACATAATTGAACACGAAACACTAGATGGCGCTAGTATCGAGACTTGTGGTTTTTGTAGATTATTTTGCAATTAAAGATAATTTGAGATAAAATTTAAAAATTGGCGAGTGTATTTATTTATTGTTTACCAATATAGTAATAATTTATTCTAATTTTTGTCTTTATTCTCCTGTATTGTACAACTAGGATTGTAGGCCATTTGGTACCGACATAGAATAGGCCACTTCTTCCTTTCCTGTAGGTATCGTAAGAGACGACTAAGGAAGGGTGAGATATGAGTAGCAGCATCCCTCTTAAAACATCTCTAAGCCTTACTGCGCTTGCCAACCCGCCTGCCAAGCGTGGCAACTACTGGCAAAACCGCCCAAGGGGGAGGCTTATGTTCAGCATTGGAGGGTTAAGGGCTAGTATAATTATGGTTGTACAACTTTCTAAAAAAAACACATACTAACAAGAAACATTCAATCGTCAATTTAGAAATTTTACTCAAATTATCTTTAAACCACAAGTATTCTAGCGCCATCTATCTCTTGTCTAGTTTTGTTTAATGACCAACCACCTTAAGTTAAGTTAATTTTAATTTAATTTGTCTGTAAATATTTATATACTAAACAAAATCTAAATCAATGGCATACAATTGAGGGAGTGTGCGAACTGAATATTTTCGCCAAAAGAAATATGGGTCAAGAAACTACAAAAAATTTTGACCCTTCCACACTAAAACTGCAAATCCAGCTGTCAAGTTATTATGCGGGGAACTGTACATTTTTTGTCGTTTTTCGACCCATGTCTCTCCTTTGTGAATAATTATCGAAATCGGTTCAAAATTGACGGAGTTATCGCGTCGTATACACTCACACACAAAAAAAAGTACAGGCGAAATAGTGAACTTTCTTATTTTTAAGTTATTAAAAATAAATAATCATGCAATTCTTAGATCTAAAATACATATATGTATAATATATATACACACACACATATATATATATATATATATACTGATTAGTATTAATAGTTATTTGTTTATTAAAAATTGTTCGTATAGCACTCGTCCACTTTAGCTGCCCGCTAACGACATGCTTTCCAACTATATTGGGTTGATTGGAAGAGATCTCTATCAGAGATAAGCCCACCCTTGCTCACAATATTTATAAATGTATTATCTATGTAATTTACAAATGCAATAAGGAATATTTATTTATTTTTTATTAAAGAAAAATCAACAGCTAGAAAATATCATATTAAAAAAAACAATAAAAACAAAAAGCCAGTTACAGGGTTTCACAAATAAAAACAATATTCAACTAATACATATGACATCGCTAATACTTACAATCTTTCAACTAAATTAAACTTAGAGTAACAGCATTACAGTAGTAGAAACATTATAGGGAGATAGTTATGAAAAATAGAGTTGAAATCACACGCTCAAAGACGAACCATCAAAAAACCACTGACTCAGCACACGTCTTGCGCATTCTGTCTTAAAATTAAATAAACCTAAATATAGATCTTTAGATATTTTATTAAATTTATCGCTTGCACGCCAGAGATATGAATTTTTTCTATAGTTAGTGGAAACAAATGGAAGAAATATGGTTGCATTTAATCATTGGCATATAAATTTTTAAAGGTTTGGTTGGTTGGGACACGCAGAGAAAGCTGATATTGCAGATCATGACAATCGTTTGAACCATTGCATTGAATTTTAATCAAGAATAAAAAATCTATTATAATAATAAATCTTTCAAAATGTTCAATATATCTACTATTTTAATCTCTGTAAAATATTTAGAGATTTCAAACTTGAAACTTTAAATGTTGCGAGAGAAGGTCTTTATGGATGGCCAGACAACCGACAGATTGATCCTATAAGCGTTCCATTACATTTACACATAACCCTAGAAGGATCAAAATTGATTAATTGTGTCATCTTGATGAGCTGAAGTTTTTGAAGGGTCCCGGATGTTTGGTGAGAACTCGACGCCCTCCGTTTTGGGACTCGACCCACTTCGATTGAGTTCAAATCGTGAAAAATTAATCCAATAGCTAAAAGCATATATATGTATATAAGAGGTCGCTCGATAATTGATCGTGTATAAAGGCTCTGTTATGTACGCGTATCGTGTGTGACCCCCTTAAGGCAATTGAGGATATAGCCTTGTAATTAATGGAAACACGTTTTACTAAATTTCTAGTCGAAGGTTTAGAACTTTTGGGACAACAGGAAAGCAAAATGATTTTCGTGGTCAGTCACTTCCAAATAAAGCGGTTTTTATTATAATACTTAGAAAGACTAGACTATTTGTCTAAACTACGAGAAAGCAAAGTAGGTTCTAGGGATTTAGTGGTGTAGAAGTGTAACACTGTCTCAATTTACGATGCTTCCAAATTTGAACACAATGCAAACATTTTGTTACAACACCAGAGGGAGACTTTGTACAAAACTCGTTTGCTTGGGCACGTCTGTCTTATTCGTGTTTCTGCCGTGAAGCAGTTGTGTTTGCATGGCAGTGAATTTACAGGGTACAGAGGAATAACACCGGACTGCTCAGGAATGGCAAAGCATGGGGAGTATCATAGGCGAAACAGTATACGCTATTATGTCTATGGTACTGCTAATGTAATTTTTTTCTTGTCACTAATTTGGTATATTGGATTCTTGTTCTGTTATATTTTATTTTTTTTTTCTTTTACTCATTGTTTTTATACTTGTTTATTTTAGTTTTTGTATTGTTTTCTTTTACTTTTTATGTAATATCTGCATCAATATATATATTTGATAATGAAACGGTGCCCCGTGTAGGTGCAAACTGAAAATCAGCGCTGAACGAACATCAGTCCAGCAAAAGCTGAGTTTGTACCTATTGCCACGCATACGATTAATGGACAATATATTGATAAATTAATTATAATTTGTGAAGAATGGCAATAAATTTTATTATTATTATATTATTATTATAATGTCCATGCTAATTCTATCAGGTGGGCCGTCAGTTTGTTTGTCATTCTAAGTTGAATAAAGAAATCTATTTGTTATCAATTTTAAAAAATGTAATATCAATATATTTATAAAAAAATAACTATCAGTTATTTAAAAGCCATTGTTGTACGAGCTTTACATTGTTGACTTTATATGGCGTAGTTTGCTGTGTAAATGTCAAATGTCATTCGTTGTTCTACTGTGATTGATTTTCACGTGATAATAGAATAAATTAAACAATAATGTAATTGATAATAATTTACGTACGTATTGTATCAACATTTGTCATATTATGATAGTTTATTCATACAAAATATAAATATGAGTATTTGATTGATATAAAATTAAGGGTTATTTTGTGGCAATCTATATCACTGTTAAGTTGATTAAGTTTATTTTGTTTAAATCCGCTAATATATTATACTAATGTTAACGGAATTAAACAAAATAATTACATGTGAACATCAGCATTTGTTATAGGAATATTTATTATTAGTAGAGGCTCTATAAATTTCCCTATTAGTCATTAATCTATTATATTCTGTATATTATTTAGTTTTTATTATATTTAGTATTTATTAGACAGTTATTCAGTTTTGTACAATCCTATTTTATTAATATCATAGTAGGTTTAAACTAAACAATAGTGGAATTTAACAAAATAACCAAAATGCTAATGTTCGATTCCATCCAGTATTTATTTTTATTTTTTTTTATGGGTGAAAATGATATGGTAACTCCGCCTGCGCTAACGGGATACGCTGGCGGAGCACCAGTGAAGGGTGATTTATGAGAATGAAACCAGGCTAGTTAGCCCATCATGATGAATTCATCACGAATTAATCATGATAGTTTCTAGGGGGAACCACGAGGAGGTCAACCTGGTTGGGTATATTGCTAGCAATGGGATTTTTAGTCTCCATTACTAACAATCCCTTTCCCCCCGTATTTTTTTTTATTACCTTGTATATAAATTATCATCATCATCATATCAGCCTTTAACTGCCCACTGTTGAACATAAGCCTTCCCTTTAGAGGGCTTTGCTAGTAGTTGCCATGCTTGGCAAGTGGATTGGCAACCGTAGTTAGGCTTTAGTGATGTTTTAAGAGGGACCCTACTGTCCATCCCTTGCCCTCCCTTAGTCGTCTCTTACGACACATACGGGAGGAGAAGGAGTGGTCTATTCTACGCCGGGACCACACGGAATGACAAACATCAAATGTTGGAGTAAAAATACAAAATAACATTCCTGTTTTTTTGAAAACCATAACAGGCGACAAGTAACGAAAACAGAACTACAAGAGAAGAATAGTTTAAAATATAAACTTGTACTATGTCGATACAAGTAGGCTATAATCATAATATTTTTCCTTATCTCAGGGAGAGTCCTCTTGTCCTATAAATATTCATATTCCATAAATGCTCACTATAATGTTTAGAATGGTAGCGACGTGGTGGGTCGAGTTGTTGGACTTTATATTGTATAATATGATCGCACACGATGACTGGCGTATCCGTCATACTCGTGAACGGGTGCTTATAGTAGAGAGTTATCTGCTTCAGAATACTATGATTGTAGTTTTTTTTTTATTAATGTGAAGTTTGTGATTTTATTTTATTCGTTTACATTTTTTTTAAAGCAGTAACTGAGTTACTTGACAGTTTTTTTCTCAGCTGAATTTGCATTTCGAATCGGGAAATAAATTTACAAAGAAATTACTATTTTAAAATATTTATTGTTAAGTATCATCATCATCATCTTACCAGAGGGAGACTATACAAAAGTCGTTTGCTTGGGTACCCCTGTCCCATTCGTGACTCAACTGTGAAACAGTTGTTTGCACAATTGTGTTTCAGTTTGAAGGGTGGGATATGGCAGTGAATTTACAAGGTACAGAGGAATAACACCTGAGTCCTCAGGGATGGCAACGCATGGGGCTATCATGGGCAAAACAGTATACTTTGTTATGTCCATAGTCTATAGGCGACGGTTACCACTTTTCATCAGGTGGGCTGTCAGCTTATTTATAAAAAAATATAAATATAGAAATTAAGTATTAACGATCCATTGCTGAACGTAGGTCTCCTCATAATGGTGGATTTGCCAATAGTTGCCACACTTAGCAGGCGGATTAGTAACTGCAGTTAGGCTTTGGTGATTTTTTTTACAACTTAGAAGCAAACAAGCTGACGGCCCACCTGATGGAAAGTGGTAACCGTCGCCTATAGACATGAGCAGCCTGGACATCTATTTTTCGTCCATGATACCCTCCATGCGTTATCTTAACTGCTAAGTTCTCTTAGTCGCCTCTTGCGGGAAAGGAAGGGATGGTCTATTTTATATCAGGACTATATGATTAATAAAAGAAGTGTACTTGACAAAAAAATATTTTTATTTATATATATTCAATACAGGGTTTCATTGCAAAACTCTCTTCTTTTCAACGTGTGTATTAAATTAACTTCAATAGCATTTACGACATCCTAGTTACAAAAGGGAATAGTGACGAAGCAGGAATAGGTACATTGTATCCCATTGTATTCTTGCTTCGTCACACACACACATAGCGGCATGTGAGTTCCATTAAATTATTTTCCCCATCGGCCAGTTACATAAACGGCCGTGATTGTTCCAAATACGAAAACCTTTAATTCAACACGCTTGATATCGTTAAAGATAAATTTGGACATTCTCTTTAATCGTGATCAAAACAAATAGCAGACATACTGTTCAATATCGAAACAGGGTAGAAAAAAAATATATAATTCGTCCCTTGTTTTCGGCTGCGAGGCTACGACGCTACGTGGGGGCCTACGAGGGGCGCGGGGTGAACGACCTAGGGGTATAATGGCGCGGGTCGATACCCCCGCTTGTCTACCCCGCGCCGCCCGCCCCCTCACACCCCACAGTAGGGCTTGGAAGATGAATCAAGTAGCCGTGGGCCGTCTAAGGTTACTTCGACTTTCCAATAGTGCATCGTGAAAATTGTAGGTAGATTACTTCGTATGCAAAATATATACTTACAATTCTGTATTTTCTTATGAGTCACCGAGCATATTTGAATTTAACGTGATAGGGGATGAACATACTGTGGTGCTTCGGTTTAATTGGATTTGTTAACGGCGTTTACCATTACCGGAGACTTTTTTAAATTGATAAACTGGTACACCCACCATACTGATAATATGCAAATGATGGGGATGAAGTCAGGTTAGTTGATTTACTGTGGCTAGCTACGATGATCTTCAAGTGGTTATCTGACAAGATACATTACACAGCAATGTACTCCATTTCTAGTATGTGCTAGCAAAATGGGATTATTGGCGCTACTTTCAACTTTCCTCTTATGTACTTATTCTTAATCTTATCAATTTTTTTTATAACTTAGAATGGCAAACAAGCTGACGGCTCACTTGATGGAAAGTGGTAACCGTCGCCTATAGACATGAGCAGTACCATTGACATAACAGAGTATACTGTTTCGTCCATGATACCTTCCATTCGTTGCCATTCCTGAGGACTCAGGTGTTATTCCTCTGTACCCAGTAAATTCAAATAGTTTTATATTACACCTTATATTTTTTTAAACAGTCACCAAAATCGGATCATAATTGACGTAATAGTTACATAAAATAAACAGTAATTTAAAAATTCACTGCACAATTCTCATAACAAAATTAAATTCGCAATACAGTGTCAAAATTAATACGCAATCAACACGGGAGTAAACCCCATCGATTGAAAAAAAAAGCGTCAATCAAATTTGATTTAAAATTTATAATTAAACCACATAACATACGCACAAAATTAAATACAGTTGAATTGAGTATTTTTTTTTGAAGTCGTTTAAAAAAGCACATTCGTTATTATAACCTCGAGATATTCGAGGCCTTTGTAGAATACAGATTTTATTTTAATCCGAGACCATTACAAGAGTAAGCCCTAATCTTTTCTTGGCCATAACAAATTGTTGGCGGTTGTTAAGGTAGTCATAGACTAATTGATCGATTAAAAAGTATAATTAACTTTAACCGCTACAACTTGACTTTCTCGTTAAACAAACTTCCCTTTATATCTGCTGTCGGAAACAAATTAAATAAGAATTAATTATAACATGAGTTTTTCATAAAAAACACCTACGTAATCCCAGTTATAGAGGTTTCTCAAATTGAATTATTATAGGTATAAAAATAAGTTTTCTTGAAAATACTTATATAATTCTTGTTATTAGAAAATTTAATACGAGTGGTTTAATAAAACCAAATTTGCCAGTGCAAGATTTTGTACAAAAGTGCTTGGATATTTTTGTCCCATTCGTGTTTCTACCGTAAAGTAGTTATGTGTGCATGACTGTGTTTCGGTTTAAAGGATGAAATATAGCACTGATATTACAATGTACATAGGTATAACTTCTGAGCCCTCAGGAATGGCAACGGCTAAAAGGTAACATGGACGATATAAAGCACTCTATTATATCTATGACAATGTTCATGTCTATAGGTGACGATTACCATTTTTCATCAGCTTATTTGCCATTCTAAGTTGCATAAAAAAAGAAAAATTCCAACGAAGTTAGAAAACTGTGAAAAATTTTGGTGGACTAATTCATTTATTTTAACGCAAAGTAAAAATCTTGAAATACCCTATCTAGGTTTTACCCAGTATGTAGTCTCACTGTAACATTTCACTCTTCAAAGAAAAATACAGAAAACAAGATACTTAGTAACAGAATGTTGAGATGGATGTGTGTTGTAACTAAATGGAGAGAGACTTACCAGAGGACTTTGACTTTGTACAAAAGTCGATTGCTTGGGTACCTCTGTCCCATTAGTGTTTCAACCGTAAAGCAATTGTGTTTGCATGGCTGTGTTTCGGTTTGAAGGGTGGGATATGGCGTGAATTTACTGGGTACGGAGGAATAACACTTGAGTCCTCAGGAATGGCAACGCATGGGGAGTATCATGGGCGAAACAGTATACTCTGTTATGTCCATGGTACTGCTCATGTCTATAGGCGACGGTTACCACTTTCCATCAGGTGGGCCGTCAGCTTGTTTGCCATTCTAAGTTGTATAAACAAAAATTCATCAAGTTACTATGCAATACGTATTAAAAGTACTTTTTCAGAATCCAAAGTTATATATATATATATATATATATATATATATATATATATGTATATGTATATTATTATTATATCAACTGTTAAATATCGACTGCTAAATATAAACCTACCCAAATAATGACAAACAAAAAGTATTCGTACACATAAAATTTGAATACTTTGTTGGACCACCGTTAGCATTGATGGGAGGGATTCGAATCAACTAGTTTGAAAATATAGTTACCACGCTTGGCAGGCAGGAGAGATGCTGCTGCCGTTTTCTCAACTATTAAGTTACCATAGTCGCCTCTTACGACACCGACGGGAAAGGAAGTGGTGGCCTATCTATGCTGGGACCACACAGTGAATATATCGAATAATATCGACTTTTTTTTAATGAAATATCTACTATATTATGCAAAAATAAATAAAGAGCAAAAAAAAGAATTCATGTTTCTTTTTTCAAATTACATAAATAAAAATTTCTTTTTAATGCAGAGAAGAATTGTGATTATTCTATCACGATGTTAAAATTTATTTATTTTATTATATTTATTCTTTATTGACCACTGTATATATATATATATATATATATATATATATATATATATATATATATATATATATATATATATATATATATGTAAAAAAATGTCTGGTATATCCAAAAAGGCGGACTTAATACTATATAGCATTCTCTCGCAGTCGACCTTTGGCGAAACAGAAATTTTATTATGCGGTGAAAAAAATTACAACACATACAATGGAGAACTACTGCACATTATGGTTATTTAAATATACATACATGAATACATTAAACAAATATTACATAGATATACAAATATGTAATACAAATACATACATACAAATATAAATATACATATATAAATATACCTACATACTTATAGATTATATACGATAACACAAATAAACAACGACAGAGATCAAAAGTGATGATGAAGAAGATGATGAACTTCTTTCACAGTTTTTTACAAAGATAACCGTAGACTTTTCTCTTAAAAATTGGTATTTAAAATTCCCTTGAAGGTGACAAAACCTCATATTTTCCGTACAAATTGATATACTATAAAGAGATACGTACAGGAAATACAGTCGCATATAAAACTATGATACTGTCCTTATCGCTTCATATTACTTACATAAACTCTTTATTGCTGTATAAAACTCATTTCACTTCTCCTAGTTGCCGATATCACGGCAAACTTTAGTTCTGATCTTGAAGCGGTCTCACTTCACACAGACCGGGGTTATATTATTGAAATAAGGTTTAGTTTTACATCGCATTTCTTTTCTTATATTTGAATGCTGAGAGCCTACTTTATAGAAGTGAAATGTTAAAATAAACCTTACACCAATAATCCAAAACTCAATTTTGAACGCGATCAAAATCGAGCCGCGCCATGTGAAAGGACACTAATGCTCACAATATTGCAGGAAATTTAATATACTCGTATTTAATATACATGGTGATAGCAAAATCATTGGCATCCTTACAGGGGTGTTCTGATAGTGAAACTGAACGTTTCTACAAAGGAGCAATGGGGTGATAAATGATAGAAAATAAATAAACTGAATATTTTCTGCAAAGGGTTGATAAACAATGAAAAGTTATGAATCTTCCATTCTGAAATTATGTGTTTAGTTATTAACATAGTTTGGGAGGTTTAAACCAGTTTGTGTTGGAGAAATCAAACGACGAAGTGTTTGAAATATAAGAGGGAGACTTTGTACAAAAGTCGATTGCTTGGTTACCTCTGCCCCATTCGTGTTTCTACCGTGAAGCAGTTGTGTTTGCATAGCTGTGTTTCGGTTTGAAGGGTGGGATATGGCGTGAATTTACAGGGTTACTCTGTTATGTCCATGGTACTGCTCATGTCTATAGGCGACGGTTACCACTTTTCAACAGGTGGGCCTTCAACTTGTTTGCCATTTTAAGTTGTATAAAAAAAATGTAGTAAAGTCGTTTCAGCATCAGTGCTTTTTGAAACCACAACCGCTGCAACAAAGCGCTTTAAACATTATACTTCGGAACACGTACGCATTCCGGCAAACAATCCGTGGTCTCATTCAGTCCGATCGTGTCCGTATTTCTCTCGGGCCGGTCACAAAACCAATCATAATGTCGTCAATCGTATTGCTTTGGTTCTTTATACCGAATAGATACACTCCATTTCATCGGTAAGCGGATTTCATTGATGGCCGCCCTATCCTATCCTATTATTTTAAAATATTGTTATTCGTTCACTTTTAGATGGGCGCTGTTTTTATTCTTTTTAGAAATATTATTTATTTAAACTTTATTAACCAATAAACATTTTCTTGGTATAGAAGGCGGACTTAATGAGTATAAAGATTCTCTACCAGTCAACCTTTAGAATGAGTAGAGATACTAAATAGCGATTTAAAAAAAATGTTTATATTTTAAATGTTTATATTTATTTTTTTATCAGATGGAGAGAAATAAATACTTATTTATTTACTATATTTACTTTGTACAAAAGTCGATTGCTTGTGTACCTCTGTCCCATTCGTGTTTCAACCGTGAAGCAGTTGTTTGCATGGCTATATGTCGGTTTGAAGGGTGGGATATGGCGTGAATTTACCGAGTATAGAGGAATAACACCTGAGTCCCCAGGAATGGCAACGCATGGGGTGTATCATGGGCGAAATAGTGTACTCTGTTATGTCCATGGTACTGCTCGTGTCTATAGGCGACGGTTACCACTTTCCATCAGGTGGGCCGTCAGCTTGTTTACCATTCTAAGTTGTATAAAAAAAAATACATATCAGTTTGCTTTTAGTTTTTAACTAAGTTTTCTTGGCAGCCATTGTTAGTTTTGAATCGTAAGTATAAGTATATATTTATGAATATTGAGATATTTCGTAGTTATATTAGATTGAACAGCGACTTCAAGTGGATTAAATTGTACTGAGGTTGATTATTCCCGCGTTACGTGGTTACCGCGTACGGGTAAACGCAAAATAGGACGACCGCCCACTAGATGGAGTGACGACATGAAATGCATTGCAGGGAGTCAGTGGATGCAGGTGGCTCAGGATCGTTCTTTATGGCAGTCTATGGGGGAGGCTTATGTCCAGCAGTGGACGGACAATGGCTGAATTGATGATGATGAGGTTAATATTTGAGGTATTGTATAGCGCCCGTCTTAAAACACCACTAAAAGACTAACTGTGGTTGCCAACCTGCCTGCCAAGCGTGGCAACTACTGGCAAAACCCCCTTACGGGGAAGACTATGTTCAGCAGTGGACAGTTAACAGCGTTTTATAAATAAACAAAGTAGGACAACCTCAATGGTCGCGTACTGCGCGGTTTCAGAGATGTTTCGTCCCACTAGCACTCAGGTTATGGAATGAGCTTCCTGCCCAGGCTTTCCCAAGAATCTACAGCATGGGGTTCTTCAATTGGGGGTACAGAGGTTTCTTCAGGGTCGGCAACGCACGCGTAAAACCTCTAGTATTGCAGGTGTTCATAGGCTACGGTAACCACTTACCATCAGGTGGGCCGTATGTTAGTTAGCCATCTCAGTGGTAAAAAAAAAGACGAAATTAAAAACTTTTCTTCTGGATTTTTGGAAACTATTTACAAAATCATACTGCGAAATTTATTCAACAAGTAAAGGATTACTTCTAAGTCAGATTGGTTGTAAACTTTCCAACAAATATCATGTGCGCCCTTTGAGATTATATTATTTTGGTAAAAGCCGACGTGACCCAATCAAACCTTTAGTTTTAACGTAATGCTCTTAAGTAAATTTTAGTAATAGCGTTTATTAATATATAATGCCCGTCGACCATCGTTAATGGTGGCGTAAGAGTGGGATCGTATTTTGCGGCGAAATATGAGGGGAATTTACATAAAGTATGTGGTTAAAAACCGCATTATAAGGAGCAAGATATAAAAATAACAACGGTCTAAATAAAGATCTTCATCAGGTAACCTTAAGATGATTTACTAGTAATAAATACTTTTTTTAATGCAACTTAGAATGGCAAACAAACTGACGCTCCACCTGATGGAAAGTGGTAACCGTCGCCTATAGACATGAGCAGTATCATGGACATAACAGAGTATACTGTTTCGTCCATGATACCCCCCATGCGTTGCCGTTCTGAGGACTTAGGTGTTATTCCTCTGTACCCTATAAATTCACTGTCATATCCCATTCTTCAAACCGAAATACAGCCATGCAAACATAACTGTTTCACGGTATAAACACGAATGGAGCAGAGATGCCCAAGCAAACGATTTTTGTACAAAGTCTTCCTCTGGTGGGTAATATAATAAACTAATATAATAAAGTGAGTTGGCTTATTTGTTTGTTTGAACGCACCAATTTCTGGATTTATCGATTGGTTTTGAAAAATTCTTTTTGGATTTGAGGAAGGTCATAGGATTTTTACCATCACCATACGACCACAGGCGACGCCTCGGGTTGCAGCTAGTCATAAAAATATACTAAAAAGTTTTAAGGTTATATTACAAACCAAAGTAGCGATTTCACATTCCAAGATAAGAAGCGAACAGAGTCACGAGAAACAAAATGCAAACTTAAAACAAACTGAGCCTTCCAGTTCGGGTCTCCGCCGAAATACCGTGATGTTTTGGAGCTGCGGTGCGGAACTTCCGTAAAATTAGTCGGTACTCAAATAGAAGTGCGAATTTCGAAGTGGTTGTCGCCGGACGGGCATATCCGTAATTACTGCACGATCCTTCCGCTTCCGAGGGTAGGGGTGCACCTCTCACACCAGCCCCCAGCTCCCTCGGGGAGGAATCGGTCGCTATATGTGGGTTATTATGTTGAAATTCGGCGTGAGAAGAATTAAGTAATCCTTTAACAGTTTTTGATTCGATAACTTCAACAATTTTTATTGTTATTTTGTATTTTCACAATTGTTTTATTTTTATTTAAATAATTATAAGATGTTTTTTTTTTAGGCCCAGACGATTTACACTATCTTAAAATAAATAAATGATAATCAATGTTTTCAGACACATATATTGAAAATAATTTAAATAATTGTTTATTGATGCAGAAAACATTTATTTTAAATACACAATCAGGACTTAACGCGATGTAAAAACCTTTACAGGAAACGTCGTCAATAAAGAAGCAGGTATGTAAGTACTATTTCACTGTAAAGGCTTTTATATCCCGGTTAGTTCCGATTGTGTATTTAAAATACGTGTAAACAACGCCAAAGTTTAAAATTACGAGTAACTATTGCAGAAAATAAGTCATATTGTGTACATTCAGGAAGGATAATAAAACCTTATAAAAGTCATTAATTAATCTAATTTACTGTTAAATGTAATACCAATATCGTATAATTGGTCTGTAAATTACTGTTTATATTGTAAAGCAATTATAAATAAGTAAATTATGTTTAATTTTAATGAATTTCCTAAGTCACGAAACGAATTTCTAAATGAAAGTAAAACAATCTGAAAATCCGACGTGTTTGACAGTTATTTAGCGATTTACGTAACATCATTGGGTCCAACAAACGTCACTGTAAACGACGTCGATGTACTAACATTTTGTTTGGCGATTGTTGAATTTTTAAATACATATATTGTGCTAGAAAATAATATTGAATTGTAAGAAGAGATTCAAATATGTTTTGGATTAACTTTTTCATACAATAGTGTATATTAAGTGGGTCCGGGTTTTATGTGATCTAGAAAGATCTCTTTAGTTTCGCGTGATCAATCGCTTTAGACCACAAAAGCTTAAAGTCGAAATTACTGGCTCCCTTTTAAAAGCCACTACCTTTCTGTTCGTAAAACATTAAATTTTCACATTATTTTTATTTATTTTTATATGGTTCGGAAATTAGTACAATTCTATTGCTCTGAAGCCATTTTGGGCCTCTTACACTAACTTGTCAACTGGATACGCTGTATTAGTTATTCTAATTTTTTTTATTTATGTTCCTTTAAAAGAACATCCAGTTTCATTGATACTGTCTGTCTCTAATTTTACACAATAGCAATCGTCGAATAGCAGCCTATATAGGCCAAATGACTTCCTTATCTTATTAATAAAAGCCATAAAACTTAAACAAGCCTAGGAGCTAAGAGTTTATGGCGCGGTCCCAAAACCATTTGAACGTAATTCGACGGCAATCTACAATTACAAACGACTCTCTACTCTGTACTTTAACGATATACGTCTTTTGAGTTATCAGCAGATATATGGCTTCCTTTAACGATCGGAAACCAAATTGTCGTAGTTTCGCATATGATCAGGTTAAAATAAGGGATATTAAAATTAAAAACAAAAAAGTTTTTGGAATTTAGGATAATAACAGTCCCAGAGTAAAGACATTTCTTTATCGATTCCGTTTCTTTTTGACCGCGAACCTCAATAAGTTTGATGTTATTAATAATTGTATTGAGTTGCATTGACTTTTCCAAGTGCTAATTAATATAACAAGTATAAATAGAAAATTTTAAGCTTGAATTCCATTTTTATTTGAAAAGTTCCGCAGTCGAGTCTTGCCTGTTCGCTCGGCTAAAATAGCTTTCTGATTTTGCTTGAAGCAATACAAAGATTCACATTTTTAAAGTGCTCATACATAAGTTTATATAAATAAAATATTTTTGATTGATCTAAAATTAGATAAATATTTTGTTTAAGTGACTTTAAACAGAAGATTATTAATTTCCTGTTGTTTTAGTATAGATATTTAACTAATTTCTTCCCATAATAATTTTGTAATGACTGAATCGTATGGATAAAAGTGGCTGAGGAACATTCATTATAGAAGTTTATAGAGGGCGCCTATGTTCAACAGTGGACAATTTATAGCTAATATGTTGATGTTAATGAGTCATATGTAAATATTATGTCTATTAATATAGTTTTTGTTTATGAAACAAAACCTTAATGATTGGGGAAAACCAGTAATGATTTGGAAGGAACTCACAATCCCTAGATTGGAACAAATATAGAAAAGTACCAAGTTTTCAAAATGGGTCCAACCGGGATTCGAATACGTGAACTCATTTGCACAACGCAAAAGTAATATTATATATATGAAAATATTATAATCATATTACAGCAAGAACCGTTAAGCACATAGTAATTACAAGAGCGATCATCGATACTAGAGATGAGTTTCAGACAGTACCCTCTAAAGATATTATATGGAAAATTTAGGAAGGCATCACGGGTAATGCGGAGTGCGAACACTTAAGTCCCAGTAACATCATTTGTATAATTTACTCCTAAGTGGGGGATGGGGGAGGTCTCCAGCCGCCGGGCGAGATCGGATAAGTGTCGGAAGTGATGCAGCATAGTGATACTTCACTTGTATAGTATAAAGTAAATACTTTATATTGTGATTCCTCTCTTGTTTTGACTTGTTGACGCTTCGAGTGTTCTTACATTATTGTAAATAGGAATGAATTATACGGCTATTTTCTTGATTACATATACATTTGATATTTTATTGGATAATTTATTTCTACTTAATGAAAATGTATTTCATATTGTCAATAATAATAATACGCTTTTTAAATTGATATGTTTATTTGATCCAGATTACTTTCAGAGTGTTAGCTAGAATACTTATCAGACGCCTTTATATAAATTCTGTTTGTTTTACTAGAACTCTGTTTTTGTTTATTTAACTAGATGTTACCTTCTGGAAGTCCATATCATTGGTTATTTGATTACTTATTATTTTGTTTAAGTCCGCTAACATTAGTATATGTGTGACTACCACCACTCAAATATTGACCACCATTATTACGATCTCCCATATTGGCCATAAATCTCCGACTGTCATTTTGTTCACGCACGTTTTGCCACAATTGTTTCAACTCTAAACGAGACATCTTTAAGCAAATTATTAGATCGCCTCTCGGAACCTAGTTAACCTTTCGGCACTCAGACTGCAAAAATTTTGTATAGTTGTAATAGTATATGTGGGAATTTGTTGGAAAATATCAGAAGTTAGTTTTTTATTGTGCCTGCAACCTGCATAGTTGGTCTATTTTTGTTACGTACTAGTTCAGTTTTATCTTTTAAGTAAGAAAAGGTTTGATGGATGAGTCTACGAGTGTCTACAACAATAAGGCAGACCTCTCCAAAATCCAAAGAATTAAAAATGACTAAGTAAAAATATTGACAAAACTTCGATCAAAGAATATAATACCATCTGGCAATACCGCTACTGAAGATGTTTCCTTACAAACACAAACAGAGCTCCAATGTTTATATATGGTCACACGCATTGATGTAAAAGTTGGAGAGGCGTTTCATGCTGATGTAGACAGTCTATATTGGTCCTAGATGCCCGATAGCATTTTTATATGCAATTTCTAACATAGACAACTGTTGTAGTTTAAATTTACGCGCGCGTTGAGTTACCTCTTTATCTCCTTTTTTAAAAACCCCTGCTGTAGTCTCTTGGAGAAACCTCGACAGGGAGCTCCTTCCATAACGTGAGCGTTCATGGGAGGGGAAATTTCTAAAATCGCTAAATTATTATAATTAAAATAAAGTAGCTATTTTATACCCTTCTTACATGCAATTAATTAGAGAAAATGTAGGATATTGTTGTGTTGTTGTAATTCCTTGTGGTTTAAGAGATTTAAAATTATATTCTCGATACTTTTAGACACCTGAAAATACATGACTGAATGTTTAAATTGGCTACGTCTTCTAACAAATTTCAACCTTACAATTTCGAGTTTCTCTCAGACCGAGTTTCAGTACGAAGTGCAATTTTAAGACAGTTCTGTTAACTGTCAGAAGGTAATTAAGCCTGCCAAAGCGAGACGTGAGATATTGTGTGCTCACTCCCCCTATTTTCAGCCTCCAGTGATGGACGTGATCGAGATTAGGTTTCAGCTTTTAAAGTTTCTCCAACTCGTTTTAGCTACTTTATCATCGGCGGCGTACATTGGTTTGTAGGTTTTCTAAAATATCGTACAGTTTATTACAGAACTTTAAAAAGATTTCGACGTTTAAAGATTATCCCTCGAGGTTTCTGCAAAACGATGAATTGGTTGCGATTAATTTTATAAGGACTTACAGATTTCTTATAACATTAATAGGTTTATTTCGAAGTAATATTAAAACTCTTCAATTAAATGGCAGAATAAAAGAACTATCTAAATATAATCTATATTTATACAATATTATCATACCTACTTGTGCAGCAATTAGTCCATTACCCTAACATTGTCTTGAAAAGATTGCTCTCAGCAATAAGACCGCCTTACTGTACTTATACAACTGTATCGTTACATTTACTAATTGTCTTGCTTATTCCCTATATTATATAATGCAAATAAAGTATACTCATTAATTAATTAATTCATAATATATTTAATAAATATATAACCGTATACAAGGTTTGTCTGTGTGTTTTTATTAGTAACAAGCTGATGCCTTGCTTAGTAAATAATTGTAGATGTCGCATCTAGACATTAGATATTGTATCATCGGAGGTACAAGGTCCCATCTTTTATGTATTTGTATTTCTGAAGACTAAAGTGCTAGGTATTTTGGATTAACAATTGAATTGTCAATCTTCATATAAAATCGTACCCACGTTAAAAAAAACTAGACAACAAACAGATGTTTATGTACCTGAAACAATATAAAAAATAAATCTTACTTTGCCTGAATTGATCCTACCAATTTATCCTGAATTATATTTATATACAGAAGCGGCTCAGAAATATCTAGAGTTGGGTTAAATACATTTATTATAATTTTGTATGTTAGCACACTAGGTTTATAACTATGATTTGGCTTTTGCTGTTATAATGTTGTAATTATTTTTAATTAATATATAAATAAAAATTTAAAACAACACCTCCCGAAGATCTCAATATCTGTTTTACTGGAAAAGGTTGTTTTAATTGAAAACCCTCTTAAATCCAAAAGCTGGCGTCATTACGGTGGTTGCCGCTTTAAAAAACCATTTCAACAAATCTGTCCTGTGCAGAAACGATTCGAGATAAAACATATCGCAGACAGACTCGATTGCTGACTCAGACATTTCTTAAAATCTTCATTTGATAGAACGGATTCCATTAGGATTAAAATTTACCAAAAATGTCGAATTTTCTACAAGGAGACATTAATATAAATCGATTTTTATATTTGAAGCTGGGATTGTTCATGGGTCATTAGCTCTTGATGATTCTTTTTTTTTTTTTTATTTTTATCCTAAAACCAAATTTATATGTTAGAAGTTTCAGCCATCAATCACTTTCAGCCACGGTTGACACTTTTGTTAAAATAATTTCTTAAATCTTTTCTAGTTCACTATTCATACAGGAAGAAATGTAAAATAATATATTATTACATTATGTTGTAGCACTTAAGGTTTAAAATTAAAAATGTTTTACTTGATTTGTTTTAGTAAAATGAAATTAAATTAACTAAATCATTCATCATTCATTTATTCATTTATTCTTTATTGCACAATAAAACTGGAAACTTTGAAGGGTGGGATATGGCGTGAATTTACTAGGTACAGAGGAATAACACCTGAGTCCTCAGGAATGGCAACGCATGGGGGGTATCATGGGCGAAACAGTATACTCTGTTATGTCCATGGTACTGCTCATGTCTATAGGCGATGGTTACCACTTTCCATCAGGTGGGCTCTCAGCTTGTTTGCCATTCTAAGTTGTATAAAAAAAAAAAACTTTGTACATGTGGCGAGTTTGATGCCATATGGCATTATCTACCAGCTAACTGTTAGGTAAAAACAGAAAACGTATGAAGGGCAGATGTGGTGAGAAATATGTCACATAATTATAGCAACATACTGAAATAATTATACATAGTAATACATAAGAAATACACACACAAATACATAAATATAACTCATATATATATATATATAAATATCTAAATCTAAATTAATGACATTATTAAAAATACAAATAGTATTAATTAAATTTACAAGTAAGTAAATAAGATTAATTTTCTTTAAAAGAAATATCAAAATATTGACTCAACTGTTAAAGCTCCATCAAACATAAGAATCGCCGCAAATGGCTAGCATTTTCATCTTCGGCAGTAATATTAAGGCTAGATCTTTGAATAAACTATAACATTGTCTAGACACGATTTTATAGTAGAGTTTTTTTTTGTGTCTTCTCGCACAGACTTACAGTTATTTAGATCCCGATAAGTTTTTTCGTTCTTTTTTGTACAGCTTTTTTGTTATTTTTGTAAAGCAGAATACGGAGTTAAAATATAGTTCAGGGTTTATTTATTTCTTATTATTATTTCAGCCGTTAACTGTCCATTGCTGAACATAAGCCTCCTCTATAAGGAGGGGTTTGCCAGTAGTTGTCAAGCTTGGCAGGCGGACTGGCAATCGCAGTTACGTTTTGGTGATGTTTTAAGAGAGACACTGCTGCCCATCCCTCCACCATTAAATTACCTTAGTCGCCTCTTACAACACCTACGAGAAAAAAAGGTGTGTCCCATTCTACGCCGGGACCACACGGCGACTTTGGTAAATTATCATAATTTATCTAAATGATTACATTAATTCCTGCCTCTTGTAAACTATAAAGCATGCAACGCAAAAACACAAAAATAGGATTTTTTTTTATGCAACTTAGAATAGCTAACAAGCTTACGGCCTACCTGATGGAAAGTGATAATCGTCGCCTATAGATATGAGCAGTACCGTGGACATAACAGAGTATACTGTTTCGCCCATGATACCCCGCATATGTTGCCATTCCTGAGGACTTAGGTGTTATTCCTCTGTACCCTGTAAATTCAACAACTGCTTCACGGTAGAAACACAAATGGGACAGAGGTGGCCAAGCAAACGATTTTTGTACAAAGTCTCCCTCTGTTGTTAATATGTATTTTTATTTCATTTAATTTATTTTAAACAACTTGGATCCATTTTTGTTAGTAGGTGTACCTAATAAATATGTCAATACTTAATTACTAATAATGATCTAGTACTCTCGGCGAGTTCTCTGAACTCATTCACATGAGACAGTCTGGTAATGCAGACTATATATATTTGTAATGTGCCTCCGATCAAACTGTTTATAATTACTCTTCTCCATCCAAAAGTTACCTGGAAGTGATCGCTTTTAGCGATAAGGTCGCCCATTGTTTTCTCAATACGATCATTTCTTGTAATTGTTTATATCTATAATAAGTTTACTATTGTAATCTTTTGGAGGAAACAATAAAGAAAATCTATCTATCCATATGATTATCTGGTATTATTGAAACAAATGTTAGAAATAAAATTATTTAATAAAAAATAATACAAAAATCTTATACCATAGACAATACACTCGTGAGACATTTGACATTATGTATTGTCGTAATATACTATACACACGGGCGTCCTCACCGTAGTGCTAGGATGTTATTACATTTATGTCGACTGGTGACGAGTCGAGTCAAGTTGATTCGAGTATTGGATCGAATACCTAATGAGTACTCAGATTCTCGAGTGCTCTCTATATACTCTGAGAATTCTGATACATGATTCCATTACAGTAGTCTGATCAAATACTCGAATAACTTTATTATTATTTGAGAATGTACTCGATTTAGAAAAGTTGTCAAATTTTAGTCTAAATTTAAAGAGTATCAAAATACTCAATAATTAACAAAAAAAAAAAAAAAACTGATTCGACAACATACTAATATCGATACATACATAATTCGAATAAACTTCATCTAACTACTATATTATTAAAAACTAAACTCTTCTATAAACCTATAATAATCTAACTATTATAATTATTTTGTCACTTTCTATCAAATTGAGAAATAAGCGAAAACGAAAGAAACAAAACAGTTCAATAGCTATAATAGGTTTATGAGAGATTAATGTTTTTATGAACAAGATGGTAGTCTCTGTTTACTTTCTTGCAAATTTTATTCCTGCATTAATTTTATAATGATAATAACAGCCATGACTATATTCATTGTATGAATATTGTATGAAATATTATCACTTAGCTTTTCATGACATCTTCTTTCTCTATTTAACTAACTATCTAACTGTGCTTCAATGAGACAGTTTAAAAGTATCTCATATCTTGGTCCAATTACTAAATTTTTTCAACCAATAAAATTCAAAATTGGTCCAGCAATTTTGTTTATATGACGCATTGTACATTAACGATTTAGTCAGTTTCATTGTATGCATTTACAAATGGTATAAAGTTCACGACTTTTTCCAACGGATGCAAGTGACGGTTTCACTTCTTTCTATTTCTATTCTGACATGCAGTCTAGTTTACGTTAATACATCTCTTCATATTTCTAATCCAAATTGTTCTATATCTCTAAAAAATGTATATAGAAAATTGAATTAAATTCTCCCAGTGGGATTATTAATTCTGCAATTTCTTCCTTCATATCCATCGACAAATGTAAATACAATTTCATCATGCCAAAATATATTATCTTCATTAATCAATCCCATTTCAAATGAGCTCAATATCAATAATTCAAATATCTCGTAGCTCTCTCCGGTGGCGTATTACATTTGAAGTGTGTGTGTGTGCTCTTCTCACGGCGGTATCGCTCCAGTTCCGCAAGGCATTTTCATTTTATCTCGACGTCTTTATACTGACGATAACTCGTATCTATGTGAAGTGCGGGTGACGTGAGACGCCGCCGTGCTCGCTGCCAGTAATTTGACAGGCTCACCCCATTTACATTTTGGATTGTTTTCCGTTTTGTAAACCGTTTACGTTTTATTTGCCATGCTTGGATTGCTTAGGATTTAGGCGTCCTTTTCAGAAGATCCCAAATTGTTCATTAGGATTTCACATCGTCTTGCGTCATGAATAGCTGTCTATTCAGGACCTATTGTTGCATTTTAAACTAGTTTTTTAGCTTTTTCTGTAATTACACCTATTTCTAAATCACTGGTATAGTTATTTTTTATTTGTCATCGTATTATTTCCTTTAATGTTGCCTATATCAATTTATCAGTAATTTTTTTTACGGTTTACATCAACTTATCAGTTTCTCATTCCAAATTGTCATATCTTTTCTCTGTTACATAAATGAAGTCTAGCATTTATGTTAAGTAAAATTTTTGCATTTTCTTGTCAATTATCTTATTATTATGTATTATTACATTATACTGTCAATTTGTATAAACTTCAATATTCCCATTACTGTCTGTACGTACATTAATGACCAGCTGAATAGAACCGGTTCCAACACCTGTGCCGACCATCAGATCGAGCGGCACCTCCAGTCCGGTGGTGATGCCAGTCACCCGTGACGATAAGCGAGGCACCGGTGCTGGTGATGCACTGCTTAGAAGCACGATGATTATCAGCGCGGGCGTCAAGCCCCAGGAGGCCCTAAAATTAATTCGAATAAAGTGTTATGTTGTAATAATTTATTTTATACTAGCTTTTAATCACGGCTTCATCTGCGTGACCGGGATATGTTTACTGACCGGGATGAAAAATCTATATCCTTCTTCATCCCATATAGTGTGTGTATATCAAATTTCATAATGACTGGTTGAGTTGTTAAGGAGCTATAACGTAATAAACAAACATATAATATTAATAAGAATTAGTATTAGTATACATTCTTATTTTTAAGGACAAATATTTAGATTTAGAAGCATTCAAAACTTAAATCAATTTTTAAGTTAGACTTTCAGGAACACTAACACGGAAACCGTGTCCAATTTGGTACAGTAGTTTTTGCCTGATACCGAATAAATATACAAACAAACAAGCAAGCAGACAAATTTCCAAAAAAAAAAATTGTTTTGGTATCTATGTCCCTATTAAGACTTAATATTTTAAGTTGTAGCCTTGTAGGTCCCGAGACAGAATAGGCCACCCCTTCCTTTCTCGTAGATGATATGGTGGAGGGAAGGGTAGCAGCGTCTCACTTTAAACATCATTAAAAGCTAAACTGTGGTTGCCAATCCACCTGCCAAGCGTGGCAACTACTGGCAACCTCCTTCCCCCCTTTCGAGGGAAATTATGTTCAGCATTGGACAATTAACAGTTGACACAACAACATAAAATAATCACAATTGAACCGTTTAAAGAATTCGATTTAAATTTGGCATCCAGAAGGATTATGTTTTAAAATACTTCACGCACAAAGCCGAGGGATACAGCTAGTAATGTGTAAGTTAAACTAAAATATAATAGACTCACATGGATACTGCCCGGAGGCAACGCACCAGCGTTGTCTCAATATCTCGGTCACAATGCTGACACGCGAATGGACGGAAACGTGTAGTGGCAGAAAGCGTCTTACAGATCAGATAAATCCCTCTTATCTGTTGATCAATCGTCGAAGTCATATTGATCTTTACGTAACCAGCGATAGAGTTTTAATTCGATAATACTTGTCGAAGAGAGGAAATAGTTCTGTGGAAAAAAATAGATATGGGGACGCCGATAAAGGTTTAAAAGAATGTGGCATGTTTCGCAATTTCTAATAGTTGTTCCTTGTTGAAATACCGATGTTTTTGTGTTTTTCCCGACTTTCTTTTGTTTTCCCTTCTATTTTCTTATTCTTTGTTGTTCTTGCACATACATATATACCAACGTTTCAAGTCTTAGTTTAATAATAAAAAAAAAATATGCAGAAATAATTATTTATATGTTTTTTTTTTTAATGGATGGTAATGGAATGGTAACTCTATCTGCTTTACATATACACTGGCAGGATACCAGTAAGAGATGTCAGATGAGAATGAAAAGGCAGGCTCGTTAGCCTTATTCATCACAATAGGCTAGTAAACTTACTATAAATATAAATAATTACAAGAAATAATCATAATGAGAAAACAATGGGCGACCTTATCGCTAAGAGCGATCTCTTCCAGCCAACCTTTGGATGGAGAGGAGTAATTATAAACAATTTGGTGGGAGGCACAATGAAAAATTTTGTTAGTTCTAAATATGGGAGGTGTGACACATATGGTATAATAATATAAATATTATCCCTACTCATTATTATATATATATATATATATATATATATATATATATATATATATATATACATATATACTTATTGAAACATTTCGATTAAAGTTATTCGAAAATTGCACGCAACAGTTGGTGCTGGTTTATGAACCTTGTAGTTAACAAAAAGTTCTGCTGCAACCTGATCATTATGATTAACAGCACATTTTCTTTGCAGATTATATGGATTCGCTATGCAAGGACCACTTCCTGCAGCGGCAGTACAGGAAGCTGGACGGGGGCGTGTTGTGGTCCCGCAACGAGCGCAACTTGGATTGCACGGTGACGTTTCAAACACACAGCATCCTGCAGCGGTTCATGCTGCACTTCGACCTCCTGCAGCTGGACTGCAATGATCACTTGTACGTGTACGATGGCGCTCACGCCACCGCGCCGCCGAAGGTGAGACTATAGAATACGAGTGTAGATGTATTTATAAAGAGAAAGGTAGATTGGCCTTGTTCACTTCAAGGTAAAAGCTTTTTTTTTATACTACTTAGAATAGCCCACCTGATGGAAAGTGGTAATCGTCGCCTATAGACATGAGCAGTACTATGGACATAACAGAATATACTGTTTCGCCCTTGATACCCTCCATGCGTTGCCATTCCTGAAGACTCAGGTGTTATTCCTCTGTACCCTTATCCACTGTCATCTTAAAAGGAACCCGAAACACATTCCGAATTCCTTAGATTTTTTTAATCAGACAGTTTTCAGGTTATGTGTGTTCTCTGTCTTCGGCAACCTTGGGTCTTTCCCTATATCATAACCTATTAACTTCTGCCAAAGCCAATTTGAAAAAAAATGTGTCAAAGTTTTTAATTCTTAATGTTACTAACCCTAATTACTTATCTTACTAATATTATTAATGTATATATATGTAATTATAAAAGTGAGTGAACAAGAGTTGTGTCCATGGGATAAAGTTTTTGGTCCCTCTTGAAATGAGTATACAACTTCTAGCAGCAATATTTCCGAACTGATAATATATATATATATATATATATATATATATATATATATATATATATATATATATATATATATATATATATATATATATATATATATATATATATATATATATATATAAAAAAAAAAAAGAAAGGAAAAAAATTAATTATTTGTTACAACATTATTTCTTTTTGAAATCGATTTTTTATTTTCTTTCCACGAAATAGTAATATCTTCTTTAGGATGAAGTAATTTTTCAATCACCCCTAAGCAATAAGGCTTAAGGTGAAGTTACAAAGTGATTACAGAAATCTCCCATTACGTTAATAAGCACGAATGAGGAAAAATAAACAATATCTTAATCGTAATTGCCTTCGATTTTCTTCGGTTTTCCTGTCCTTCATTTTACGGTTCACCGTTCATAGATTCAATATATATATATACATATATATATTTTTCCTTGAATCACGTTGTTGGCTACGTCATCAAATCTGACGATTGTGCTAGGACCGAAAAATTGACGCCTTGACTGATCCACTGTTGTAATGCTTCGTTAGAAAAATTACATTTATTATTTATTTTTTATATATTCACTCTTATATATGTTTGTCAAAGCTGTTATATTTGTGTACGCTTTGTTTTGTGTATATGTACAATATTTCGTATATATGTATACATACACACACATTTACACGTCCACGTGACCGGGGTATGTTTATTGAATGAGATAAACAAGAGTCTATATCCTTTTCCATCCCCCATGTATGTATACCAATTTCCATAATGATTGGTAAAGCTGTTAACACGCTATAAGGTAACAAACAACCTCGCTTTCACATTTATAAAAGGTAACAGGCTAATCAAGGCTTCCTCTTATATTCTCTGTCTGTTCTATTCTATTATTAGTTTTTTTTTATAACTTAGAATGGCAAACAAGCTGATGGCCCACCTGATGGAAAGTGGTAACCGTCGCCTATACACATGAGCAGTACCATGGACATAACAGAGTATACTGTTTCGCCCATGATACCGCCCATGCGTTGCCATTCCTGAGGACTCAGGTGTTATTCCTCTGTACCCAGTAATTTCACGTTTAAAAATTAACATCAAAATATGAAAATCTGGTTTGATGATAATATTATATTCATCATGTTCATGTCAGCCGCCAACTGTCCATTGCTGATCGTAGACTTCCCTCTATTAGGATGTTTTGCCAGTAGTTGCCACGTTTGGCAGGCAGATTTCAACCGCAGTTAGACTTTGGTGATGTTTTAAGACGGACGCTATTTTTTTTAATAGATGATAATGGAATGGTATACACTGGTGGGACACAAGTGAGGGGTGACAGGTGAGGATGAAAGCCGGTCGGTTGGCCCGTAGTAACCAATTGAAAAAGAATTAACCACTATGGTTTCCAGGGGGAACCGCGTGGAGGTCGACCTGATAGAGGGTGTATTGCTAGCAATGGGGCTATTAAATCTCTGAGAGACGCTGTTGCCCAAACTTGGATCATTAAACTTCTTTAGTTATCTCTTACGTCACCTACGGGAAAGGAAGGGGTGGCGTATTTTATGCCGGCATCTAAACGGCAATATTGTTATTTACTACTGACAATTCTATAAATTCAAAACACATGTTAATTATGTTATTAATGTAATTATAATAATGGCCGCCAATTTCCAACTGACATGTTTACGACAAGTCAATAAATCATACAACGCTACAGTAAAGCGACTAATATCGCATTACTAAGCACTCAAACAGCTTAATTTGGAGACATTCCAGCAGGTCGCCGGTGTCAGCCATTATCCCGCCAATTCCCTATTATTGCAGCTACCGATCGGCTGTCTCCGTTATTAAAGATTCCATCGCTAATGAGACCTGGTGGAATCCGCCATCTCGTTCCATTATTGATAATCCTACATCCAAAGCATACGACCATTAATCTGAATTAAATTTGGAAGCTTGATTTTAAACCTTATTGATTATTATCTAGGGATTTCAACGGTTCGAGATTTTGGTTGGGCAAAAGGTGTTACTAATATCTGCTCGTGACTTCTTTCGCATAAATATCATATAAAATATCATATATTTATTATTAATAGCATAGAATAGGGTGTTTTTTTCCGTGGGTGTCGTAAGAGGCGACTAAGGAAGGGCGAGGGATGGGCAGCAGTGTTTCTCTTAAAATATTTCCAAAGGTAGCAAGGCTGCCAAGGGTAGCAACTACTATAAAACCTCCCAAGTGGGAGGCTTATGTTCAGCAGTGGACAGTTAAAGCCTGATATGATGGCGATGTTTTTTTTATTTAGGCACAAGATGCATTATTATACAATACAAACCATAATTACGTCGCGCCATTACCATTGCACGATTGTATTTAGTTTTTTACTTTTTTTTTTATAAGTTAAACGAGCATGCGACTCACCTGGTGGTAAGTGACAACCGCCACCCATAAGCACAAGTAACATCGGAGTAACTAAAAAGGAAAATGCTCTTTTATAAAAGATTACGATTCGTATCGGTTCGGAAATACCACTGCTATTTTATTCCAAAGCGTGGTGATGCGTGGAAGAAACTGTCTTGAAAAAACGCATGATGCTAAATCGCCTATATATCGACATATAAGCTGACGGCCCAACTGAACGAACGGTTCACATAAAGACTTGGTCAGCATTATGGACATCATAGATCAAACATGTAAAGAATATTCCATAAAGTTCATGGTGCTATGAACAGCCATCGAGAGTGAACAGAGACCAGAACTATAGTATAGATCGAGCCTTATAATACAGAAATGTTTAGTAAATAATCGTACTACCTTATTTCATTTGAATTGCACGACGTTGCTCGCAAAGTTATATTAACTACAGATAGTATCTATAGCTTTTTAGTTTATCGTTTAAACACAACTACTCCTATCTTCTAATGAGTAGAGTAAGTTTATGTTAGTAATAATTTATTTAAACTGAGGTAAACGTTTAAACGGAATTATCATGAACTTGTTATCTTCAGCTGTGTTTCGGTTTGAAGGGTGGGATATGGCGTGAATTTACAGGGTACAGAGGAATAACATCTGAGTTCTCAGGAATGGCAACACATGGGGGTATCATGGGCGAAACAGTATACTCTGTTATGTCCATGATACTGCTCATGTCTATAGGCGACGGTGACCACTTTCCATCAGGTGGGCCGTCAGCTTGTTTGCCATATTGTTATAACTTTATAAAGACTGTTGTTATCATATCAGTAATGGAAAACGTGTGAAACCAACTCTTGTAATATTACTATGTCGCCTTATTGTACCGTATTTTTAGCAATATATTCATTTATTCGTTCATTCATTTATAGTATAGGCGACGGTTACCACTTTCAATCAAGTGGGCTGTCAGTTTGTATGCTATTAATTTTTTTTTTGACATGACATTAATTTTAATTGATACACAGGACTTGCATCTTGCATTTACACCAACTACAGATGTACACAACATTTTCTTAAGTCATCGATTACATATTAACAAAACTGACACAAACAAAACAATAAAAAAAAAACATACAAGTAAGAAACATAAGAATACTTAAAATATACAATTAATAAAATTATTAGAACAGTGCACACAGAATTAAAATTATTGGTTGTGGAAAAATTATGGCAGTATTACGAGAGAACTTTTAGAACTTTACTCTTGAATGACTTGGGATGGTCGTGAAATATATCAAGATTGTGGGACTCGTTACAGAAATTGTACGTGCTATTATAAGTTGAATAAAAAAAAATTAATAAAAACTAAACTACAAAACGAATTTTGATAAAATTTCTATGGAACTTATCTGTAAGTATTTTATGATATATACATACATATTATAAAAAAGAAATATTCATAGTTTTGTCATTAATTCGTAGAACCCAAGCGAGTTCTCACACTGAAGATTGATACGCGACTTAAGTATTCAGTAGATGAATTATTATTAGCATTATTTATAAATAATGAAATTCTTGGCGACGTTTAATTTATGTGAGAATGTTAATCATGGCTATAGACAGACGTCAGGTGTCGTGAATCATCCAAATAATTAACACTCGAATGGAGAGACAACTTTGAGAATTTTAAATTCAAATTTAGCAAGTTTCGGACAAATGGCGTACGAACAAAGACCTCGTGGAACTTTGTTGTGATCGCTTTGTGAGACGGATGGAGTTTCTTGATGGACTCTCCCCTGTTTTCTTTAACGGCTTCTATTATTTCTAGTATGGTAAGTATTTACTTTTATTTTTAAGCGCTTTTCAACAGCAGTTTCTCAGTTGGTTTGATTTATTTCGGTGTTTTATTACTTTAGCAAATTTCATTTCATCGGCATAGAATAGGCCAATCCTTCTATTGCTGTGGGTGTCGTAATAGGCACCTGAGGGAACTTGACGGTTTAGGAATGGGCAACAGCGTCCCTCTTAAAACATCACCAAAGCCTCAACTGTGGCTAGGTTGGCAACTTGCCTGCCAAGCGTGGCAACTACTGGCAAAATCTACCTAATGGGGGGAGGCCTATATTCAGTAGTGGCTAGTTAATAGCTAATATGATGAAACTGATTTTTATAATTCTTTTTTGCTATTAATATGGTTCACTCCCACGTTTCAAGTGTAAAATTTTTATTAGTTTTTCAATCGACTTCAGAAATGGAGAAGGCTTTCAAGTCGGTTGCATTTTGTTTGTTACCTTAAAACTTCGTCATTTATAAACCAATATGGAATATTCTTTTATTTATTTATTTATTTAAATAACTTTGTTAATTAAATGAAAATATGATACAAAAGGCGGACTTAATGCGAGTAGCATTGTCAAATTGAGGGATGAACAGTAAATAACGAATGCGGTACTTCATAATTTTATCTGAAAGACTATATGTATAATTTATTTATACTTTATTGTACACAAAAGTCGATTGCTTGGGCACCTCTGTCCCATTCGTGTTTCAACCGTGAAGCAGTTGTGTTTGCATGGCTGTGTTTCGGTTTGAAGGTTGGGATATGGCGTGAATTTACTGGGTACAGAGGAATAACACCTGAGTCCTCAGGAATGCCAACGCATGGGGGGTATCATAGGCGAAACAGTATATTCTGTTATATCCATGGTACTGCTCATGTCTATAGGCGACGGTTATCACTTTCCATCAGGTGGACCGTCAGCTTGTTTGCCATTCTAAGTTGTATAAAAAAAAAAAAACAAAAACATTCACACAGACTGACTGACAGATGAAATTTCTGAAATTTATTGTTTTGGCATCTATTGGTCTTGACAAATTCCTAGTATTATTCTTTCTTAAATATCTCTCATGTATTTACGTCAAATTATAAGTATGATTAAAAAGCTATATGTCACAGTTTTCTGAGACTTATAATTGTAGTTATTCGAGTTTAGACCATTTTTTATATGTTGATCTTTTAAAGTACAAATAGCTTGCTTTTGATTTCAAAACCAAAAATTAGAAATCTATAAAGCAAAGTTTAATGTGATCAAACCAACGAACGTGAATTGAATTTGGAAGCAAACCTTTACTTCCAAATTCAATTCACATTTGATCTTAACGTCTGCCATTACTCCATCAGAAAGTTGGCCTTACCAAGTGGACACTCCACAGTTCGTCAAGTCCCGTATTCACGATCCAGGACAGGACAAAGTTTCCTACCTATCCGTATGTTCGGAGGTTATTTGAAATGGAAATATCCTATTGATACACCAATGACGGAACTTCGCAATGTAGCGTTGTACCAAAACTTTGCAGGATTTGTCGGGACTTCAGATTAAGGGTCGCAGGAGATCCCAATCGTATATTCTACGAATTTATATCGCTCAAAGCCGTTTACAACTGTTTGGATGTTTGAAGAACAAGAAAAGTTTATGTGGTACGAGAGCCTTGTAGCAAAGTTTCATTACTTCAAACTCATGAGATTTATGCTCTGAGAACGATTCCAGTTGACTTTATGAAATAATGTTTGATAACTTTCAATTTACGACCAACTCGCCCGTAATATAATATATTTAACAAACTAGGTTTCTACAATTTAGCAGTTATTTATGGGATATTTATAGAATGGTATTGCCATGTGATCCCGACATAGAATTGGCCACCTCTTTCTTTCCTTGGGTGTTGTAAGAAGCGACTATGGGAACTTAATGGTAGAGAAATGGGCAGCAGCGTTCCTCATGAAACATCATCAAAGCCTAACTATGGTTGCTAACCCGCTTACCAAGCGTGGTAACTATGGGTAAAATCTCTCAATAGAGGGATTCCTATGTTTAGCAGTAGACAGTAACCCCGTCTTCGCTAGTGGTATAAGCTGGCAAGACACCAGTGAGGGATGATATGTGTGCATGAAAGCTGGTCAATTAGCTTACCATTATGAATGCTACAAGAATTCATCATGATGGTTTCCAGGAGGAACTATATGGAGGTCTACCTGACAGTGCATATTGCTATCAATGCAGCTGCAAGTCCCCATTATTAACAATCCCTTTTCTACACTCTTTGGTGATAATTCCTTAACATCAATGGTTATTGTTTTCGCATTGTAGTTTTTTTTTGCGTAACATAGAATGATGATAAACCGTCTGGTAAACAAAAACCTTTCTGATAAAAAATGATGAAATTATCAAGGCTCGACCTGGCATCACAGAATACAATGTAGTGCTCGTAGTACATGTCATATGTCCTCATTCCTGAGGACTAAGATGCAAAATCTTCGTATATTATAATTTTACTGCTATATCCCACTCACACTTTAAACATAGTTATATAAACATATGTACTGAATGAAATAAACGTTAATTCAGCATTAATGAATGTAATGAGATAGATTCCAGAAAAGGAGTTCATATGTCGAGTAGTCTTCTCTCATCAAAGTATGAAGCTGTTTCTGACGAATACATGCACACACCTATAGATCTTGAGGTTTCTAAGAGTATCATTGTGTGATCGAAATGATGATATTGGTGCAGCTGTTAGCAATTATAAAGTAGCACTGATCGTGTAAAAATCCACATAGCAAAGCGTGTTGCAATTAGGTGGACTTCAAAAACGTTATGGATTCGATGAAAGAAGATTGTTTAGCAGAGAACGACGATTAGTTGAAATTTAAGATGTTGATGTATAAATATAATGCAGGTTTATCGTTAACTGTACACAAATATAACACCACTTTAACGTACAGATAGTTAAATTAAAACTTGTCCGGGTCTAACTTTCGACTCGGAGCCGCACGCCACAACACACTGGGAATAGCATTCCACCACAACGTTTAAACACTAAATCCGAAATCTCCATTTACGAACTGAAAACTATCGCGAAGCGAACTGTAAACTTAAATGGGATAAATTTCAAGTCGCTATTATACGAATACGTTACGAAACGGTCACGGGCAGTGTTCACGGATTCATTACAGCGCCGACAAAGGGCAAAGTTGCGACCACCTGTACCGAGTTCGCGAACTATTTGCAACAATTCAGTAGAATGTTCCGACAATAACTAACAACAATGTAGCGACAAGCCGAGTGGCAAGTTTCGGCATGACGGCCAACTCCACGCACGTCAAACTTCCCGCGCAAATATTTATTGCCGTTGTTGTAACTATAAAATATTTATTTGATGTTTTCTGTAAGTGTATTGTTATGTGTTGCTGCTATGATGGTGTAGTGGGAGAAACGAGATTGTTTTAGGAGAAAACTTTTTGATGACAGGCATGTTTATTTGGGTGTATTCAATGTTATGTTAGCGATACCAGATACAAAGTAAGTTGTATTGGGTATTGGATAAATGGGAGTGGCTGTAAACCAGCGCTGTGCAGCTGCACACATTGCACTGGGACACTCGCAGCATCAGCTGAGCCAATTCCTTTTGCCTGAAATGAGTCACTTCTTATATATAATATTAATGTATTTTCTGGTAATAAATATTTTATCTTTTCATTTAAGAGTTTCCTCTTGTCGGTGCAACTAATTCATACAAATATTTTATATTATATTCTAAATATACTAAGTAAAATTGATTTATATAACTTTACGACGTTCCACAAGAAACAACACAATCTCATTTTTTTAAATTTCATACAAATTTTATCAAGTAATTAAAAAAATTAGTATGAAATTAACTTTAAGGACTTCGATTTCGATTCTTATGGGGTGTTGTTTAGTTTCGTGAATACTGTTACTGGGTTTCAATTTAACCCTACCAATTACATCTAATACTACATAGGTACTAACATTGGTAGTTTCCAGAAAGAATACAATATCACTTTATGTTAGTTTCGTCTCCCCATACTTTTAAGTTGGATCATAGACATTCCTTGGTGTTCTGATAATCCTGACAATTTAAGTTCGATGAAAAAATTTTGCAAGTAAATAATACACATACACTACATAGTATATTTAAAATATGTGCAAACGACGCCAAAGTTTGGAATTAACTAAATTCACTTCGGTACGACCGAAGTGAATTTAGTTAATTCCTTCGGTTATATATAATAAAACCCTTAAAATTGCATACAACAATGCACACATGTTATGCAAGTATATATATATTTTTATACAACTTAGAATAGCAAACAAGCTGACGGCACACTTGATGAGAAGTGGTAACCGTCGCTTATAGACATGAGCAGTACCATAGACATAACAGAGTATACTGTTTCGCCCATGATACCCCCCATGCGTTGTCATGTCCTGAGGATTCAGGTGTTATTCCTCTGTACCCAGTAAATTCACGCCATATCCCATCCTTCAAACCGAAACACAGCCATGCAAACGCAACTGCTTCACGGTAGAAACACGAATGGGACAGAGGTGTCCAAGCAAACGACTTTTGTCTCCCTCTGGTGAATTTGCTAATATAAAGGAATATTTTGTCCATGAAAGTAAAGTCCATCGTCGTTATGGAGGCTATATCTTTAGGCTTTAAACTTAGATTTACATCTTATAAATACAATTAAACATGTTAATTTATCCAAAGAGTAAAGATTTCATCATTAAATCTAACAGCGCTCATTTTAAATTACTAGTTCATATCGTATAACTAATTGTCGGGAGCGTTAATTCACGGGTTTAATCCAAGAAAATGTTAAAGGAATTTTTAAAATCAACCCGAGCTCGATCTTTATTAAAGTGGGAACATAAAAGAGGCAATAAGAACTGTAAAAGTCCAGCAGTGAATGCGAGCGCCGTGGCGCGCGGAGGCGACGCTTCTGTAGGACGGCTTGCTAGCTATTGGTCTATTCTTTTGTTGCTTGGAACTAAAAGCAAACCTTTACTACAGTAACAGTGATACTAGCTTGATTAAAATGTCACTACTGGGCAGATTTGATTTATAAAATCAAATTGTCACCAAAAGATTATAATGATTAAGATCCTAGACAAGTGACAAATATATCGAGAGACAGGTCTTCATTGGTGCTGGCGTGAGAAGGAACCATGTTATTTTTCTTATCTTGCTAAATATTTCATGTATGCAATAGCGTATCTATAGACACTGTGGGCGAAAGGACTGTATGTTGGTATAGAAACATAGTGTATTTAGGAAAGATAATATAATCATAAAAAAATATATATATATATAAAGCAAACCAAAGAAGCAAGACAGCGTTCGAACAAACAAAATAATCTGAGAATAACTTCAGGTACAAGTTAACATACTGTTTGCAAAAAAATATTCACAAAATCCTTTTAATATTCGACGGGGACGTTAGCTTTAAAGTCAGTCAATAAACGCAGCCACCATCTCCCGGCAGTTCACAGAGTGAGGCGAGACGGGGACGCTATGATGTATAGCGCTAGAGGATTCACTCCAAATCCGGAGCCCCTCACGTCCCGACCATCGGTCTCCTTAAAATATGACAGCGATGTAATACGAGCGTCGCTCGCTAAAGCCCAAACTCGATGAAGGAAATATTGCCCGCGCCTGACGATCCAGCGTGGACGGGGGGGGGGACGCGGGCTATATGTATATATTGTACTAGCGGCCCGTCCCGTTTTCACACGGGTGGTCATTTTTACAACATTTAAAAAAGTGATTATTGTGATATAACGATAATAGTTGGACATATAATATCGCGAAGTTTTTTGTTGTTATTGATATTTTCTTCAATATTGTAAAACATACTTTTACGAAAGATATTTTATAGCATTTTTTTTACACCTTGAGTTACGTTACTAAAGTTTTAGTAAGGATGTCTAATCTTTTCTAGAAATAAATATATTACTCAGGGTGAATGTAGCTTTCTAATCGTGAAAGAATTTTTGAAATCGACAAAGTAGTTTTTGAGTTTATTCATTACAAAGATACACACAAAAATACAAATCTATCCTCTTTATAATATTAGTGTACATATAGACATAACATATATAGACATAGACATGTTCATAGCCACTGCTGTGTAGTTCATAGCCATGGTCGAACTTTTAATTCGATGCATTAAACTGACATAAGCTAATGTCACTTCCAAAAATAATGTTGCCACACTTAACTTAGCAGTGATGGCTTCATTCATTTAAAAACAAACTATTTTTACTAGCGTAACCCTATTAAGTTATAATTCTATAAGTAATGTATAATTATTACTATATTCATTACAATAAAAACAACACAAGAAAAAACCTACCTATCTTGTTCATTTTTTTATTTATGCCCATAAATAAAAAAATAATAACACAAATAACATTTATCAGAGGGAGACTTTGTACAAAAGTCGTTTGCTTGTACACCTCTGTCCTATTCGTGTTTCTACCGTGAAGCAGTTGTGTTTGCATGACTGTGTTTCGGTTTGACAAGTGGGATATGGCGTGAATTTACAGGGTACAGAGGAATAACACCTGAGTTCGCCGGAATGGCAACGCATGGGCGGTATCATGAGCGAAACAGTATACTCTGTTAAGTCCATGGTACTGCTCATGTCTATAGCCGACTGTTACCACTTTTCATCAGGTTGGCAGTCAGCTTGGCAATTCTAAGTTGGATGGGACTTATCTCAAAATATACCCTTTTAGATAAAAAAAAAATCAAAGCAACATGCAACAAACATAAAAAAATATATAATCGTATTGAAAATCTCCTCCTTTCTGAAGTCGGTTAAAAAATGCCAAGAAAACGTAGACACCCCGATTGCAATAGACTGTAAATTTACCTTTAGGATTATTCGATCCCTTATAAATGTTTAGATGGCTCTTCATACAGGGAAGCCTTAAGGATACCATTGAAAGTTGGATAAAAGAGTCCCGTCGTTATTCAGAACATAATATTTGTTACCAACTTGCTTCTCACACGAGTTCCGTAGGATTTAGCCACTCGTTTCTTGTTATGTTCTTAACTGTTGTTTTGCTGGAAACAAGATAAATGCTTTATATAGTTTTTTTTTTTTATACAATTTAGAATGGCAAATTAGCTGACGGCCCACTTGATGGAAAGTGGCAACCGTCGCTTATAGACATGAGCAGTACTATGGACATAGCAGATTATACTGTTTCGCCCATGATACCCTCTATGCATTGCCGTTCCTGAGGACTCAGTTGTTATTCCTCTGTACCCAGTAAATTCACTGCCATATCCCACCTTTCAAATCGAAACACAGCCATGCAAACACAACTGCTTCACGGCTGAAACACGAATGGGACAGAGGTACCCAAGCAATCGACTTTTGTACAAAGTCTTCCTCTGGTATGTATAGATATGTATAGACAATTAACACAAAATAAATAAAACATTGTTACATTAAAACAAAACATATAGGTACAAATACAATTAAATTAATCGATTTAAAAAAAAAGGAGGTTCTTCTCAATTCATTGGCTTTTTTTTTTAAGTTGGTTACCGATTTGGAGAATTCTTCTTTTATCTAAAAGGGTACATTTACAGATAGGTCTTATAGAATCTTTATCAAAGTCGGTTTAATAGTTTAATTTTGAATTCGAAATAACTGGTTTTGTTAGAATTGAAGCAGGTTTTTTGTGGAACATAATCTTTAATACTGACTAAATCCATACAAACTTTCAACCCAAGGTTTATCTCCTTAGGGTTTAAATTGTCTAAATTCCTTTTTTACCTATGCTATTTACAAAATTCGAAGATGCTAAATTCAGCAATTCCATCTGTGCGTTGGTATACGAGTCAGTTAGTTAGTCAGTAAGTATTCTCTTTATTTGAACATAGATTTATTTTTTAATTGAATAAAGTGCACATGATTGCAGGCGGACCTGTCGTGCCGGAACACCAAGCAGCAGGTGGGCGCGCTGTTCACGCGCAGCAACTTCGTGACCCTCAAGTATGTCACCGACAACTGGGGCACTGACGCCAACGGGTTCAAGCTCGTCATCACCGCCGTCAAGGATCCCAGTAAGTACACTTGGTCTCTTCTTCTTCTCTTCTTTTTTAATTTATTTATTTAATTATTTTTTTATTTTAATTAATTAATTTAATTCAACAGCTTAATACGGTTATTGAGTTACAGTTACAGTTGTTTATATATATATATATATATATATATATATATATATATATATATATATATATATATATATATATATATATATATATATATATATATATATATATGTTATTCCTCTGTACCCTGTAAATTCACTGCCATATCCCACCCTTCAAACCGAAACACAGCCATGCAAACAACTGCTTTACGGTAGAAACAAGAATGGGACAGAGGTACACAAGCAAACGACTTTTGTACAAAGTCTCCCTCTGGTTAATATATTTATTATAGTTTATATTCAGAGTATAAGAAATTATATTTAAACTTTTAGGTTGTATTTAATAATTTATCTCTATTGTTTATAATTGAAACAGTAATAAAATATTCGTAAATTACTTGTATACATAAAGTTCTCTTGTAATAGCTTTAATTCTTTGTGAGAATTACTCATACTGTTTATTCAGAGATCCCAGATGGCCCATTAAGTATTGGACTTTTATTTAAATGTAAAAGTTTATATACTCTTTTATCACTACGAGAGAGATCTTTCACCTTTGAATTTTCTAATCCTAACATAAATTTTAGCTTTATAGAATCTTTAAGAATAAATCTTTAAAAAACAGAAACCCTGTCCCGTTGTTTCGCTCGAATAAATCAGTAATTTATTTCTTTATTTCTTTTAAAGAAAACCAACAAAGCATACATTTATATCAACATAAAATACATGATAAAATAGAGTTAAAATAATCTATAACTTATGCATTTATTTTTACTAATGTTGTAAATGAAAAATGACCAATGAAAAGTTACCAGAGGGAGACTTTGTACAAAAGTCGTTTGCTTGCAAAAACACAGTCATGTAAACACAACTGCTTCACGGTTGAAACACGAATGGCACAGAGGTACCCGAGCAATCGACATTTGTACAGAGTCTCCCTCTGGTAAATTTTCTTTTTATACTATATAGAGATGGCACGCCATATTGATATAAGAGACCTAGTATCTTGTTAAAAAATGCCTAAATTCACAAATACAACAATTTATGGAAAAATATATTAATGATTTACATTTCAGACTCGAATAATGATTTAATTTGTTAGAACCGGTAATCGTTTTAGAAATTGAAAATAAAGAAAAATTTTACGAGCGTCTATTAAAAGCTGATAGATTGACCGAGTCAACATAAATAAAGGGTAAACGATTAAATGAAGTGTACGGACGAAGCGATGATCTGAATAGATCGAACCGAGTAATAAATAATTATTTTTATAACCGAATCCGTCACGTTATAGAGCCGGATCGACCCTCTTTAATTTAGCTGGGTGTTTTATTTGTGCAAACAGCCGATAGGGCAGTCCGTTTACATATTCTACCCTTGTATATATATATATATATATTTTAGACCAGAGGGAGACTGTACAAAAGTCGTTTGCTTGGGTACCTCTCTCATTCGTGTATCAACCGTAAAGCAGTTGTGTTTCCATGGCTGTGTTTCGATATGAAGGGTGGGATATGGCGTGATTTTACAGGGTGCAGAGGAATAACGCAACGCATGAGGGGTATCATGGGCGAAACAGTATACTCTGTCATGTCATCACTTTCCATCAGGTTAGCCGTCAGCTTGTTTGCCATTCTAAGTTGTATAAAAAAAAACCATTTAATCCCATATGTGCGTACGGAACCCTCGGCATGCGAGTATAACATCTGATCGGTTTTATTTATTACAAACTTTAAAACACCGTTTCGGTCCCGGCATAGAATGGGCCACCACTTCCTTTCCCGTGGGTGTCGTAAGAGGCGACTAAGGGAATTTATGGTCGAGAGATGAGCAGCAGCGTCTTAAAACATCTGTAAAAGCTTACCTGCGGTTGCCAACCCTCTTGCCAAGCGTGGCAACTACTGTCAAAACACTCCTTATGGGGAAGGCTTATGCTTAGCAATGGACAGTTTAAATAATATGAAATAATAATAATACAAACACTTAAATGCCTTGTCTTCCCTCTCATAATAATAGTTTGGATAAACTGCTCATACCTTTATGTCGCGTGATTTGTTGATATACATATTCTTTCTTTCCTAAAGTTTTTTTTTATCGATATAATAAAATCTTATCACGTCTACTTATTTAATAAGCTGTCTGTCTGTGAGCGGCGGCTTCGGAATTGTTATTGAGACCGTAATGAGTATCTTGTCGCCAATAAAAGAAGTAATTTTGGTTCCTTGATATTTTTCACAATTTATTTCACTCGTCGTCTCGTCTCCTTCCATATTTTTTATGATAATTATTCTAATGAATTTTATTAATATTGTATTGTTACTTTTAAGAATGGAAACATGAATATTCCAATATATATATACATATACATATATATATTTATTGACAAGTATAAATTTATTACAGCAGAAGTTATTATTTTATTTATTAATTTATTTACACTTTATTGCATCAAGTAAAAAGAGAAATAACAAATACAGTAAATATTAATGAGAAGTGATACAAAAGGCGGCTTTATCGCTAAGCAATCTCTTCCAGACAACCTTTGGGTAGAGGACATTGAGAAAAAGACAAAGGGTAGGTGGCGCACTATTATATAAATATTATCATATACAAACATACATACATACATACATACACACATACATAAATACACATATAATATATACACAATTAAATATATACATAACATACACATACTTAACAGCACACATACAACAGAAAAAAAATTACGAAGGAAAACAAAAAGAGAACACAGGAAAATAGTACTAAAGTGAGAGGTAGTAGGATTTAACAGAGGTTTTGAAGCTAGTAAGAGTTTGAGCGCACCGATTATTATCAGACTTGTAAATACAAGTATATAATTATATATTTATTTATTGTATAGTAATTAATATTTTTACTTTAGATATTATTCTTATTTATTTAAACCTTACTGCACAGTAAAAGTATGTACATATGGCGGATTTAACACTAGACAATTTTCCTTACCAGTCAACCATTAAACAACATACATACATACATACATACATACATACATACATACATATATACATACATACATACATATCTGTCACGCCTGTCTCCCATTAGGGTAGGCAGAAACAATGGAACGCCAAATGCTTCGATTCAAACAAATCATTAAACAAACCGAGAAATAAGTAGGCAGTGAATTATTGAATTAAGGAAATGTAAAAAATAATATGTAAGTACTCGATTATCTATATATAATTACTGATATTACATGTGAGTTGATTTGTTTGTTATCTTAAAGCGCTTTAACATCTTAACCAATGACTCTTAAAGGTATACAAGTACTGTGTGGAATGGCGAAGGCTACAGGCTACCTTTTATCTCAGTCAGATATCTTAGTCACGATGACTAAATTGTTGGTAAAAGCTAGTATATAATAGACTTTAAACAAATTCTTTTGTTATTTAAAAAACATTTTACAAGCAAATTCGTAGTTTTCTTAGGAAAATTTCGAAATACATTTGAACGCATTGACTGGGATATGTTATTATTAATTTTAATATACATTACACGGATTAAACAAATGGAGAAAATAAGCTGGAGGGATCGAATTAGCAATGAGGAGGTCCCGCTTAGGGTTAAGGAAAAAAGACAAATTATTAGAACTATTGAGGACAGAAGGGGAAAAATATTGGGACACTTGATACGACACGACAAACTTATGAACATTATAATAGAAGGTAAGATAGAAGGACATCAGGCAGATCAAGGAAGGAGTTGGTGTCGTGTCGTATCAAGAGGTGAAGAGACTCGCTAAACATCGTAGTGAGTGGTAAGAGCTCTACCAACAAGAGAGCAGCTCTTAAATAGGATAGATAGATAGGATTAGACAACAAGTGAAAATTAACACGAAAATTTACTAGTCAACTACTACTAGTTTCAAGGTCGTCTTTACTACCATTTTTAAAAAATTATTTAAATAAATAAATAAATAAAAATAAATCATGCATCGACAATAGTATTTTAAAGCTCTTTGTTTTTATAAAATACATTCAGCTCTCGTTACAGCAAGAATTTGAAATATGTGCATTAAAATGTTTACAAGAGCACAATGGTAACAAAGAACCTTGGTTGGCTTGTTTGCATACATATGTATGTATGTATAAAGGCTTCTGCGCCTTTGTTGCATACATACGCAATTAATAAGTCAGCTACCAATTAAATTTTACGCTTGGCTGCTTGGAAAAAAATGGTAAAGGCTCTTGGGATGCTTAAAGGGATAAGAAAACGCCGCTGGGAACGCCTTTACGCTTGGCGATGCGAAAACATTTTCACTTTAATCAGTAGGTAGGTAGGCCTCGCCTAAATGACGTTCAAAGTACAAAACCGAATGTTAAATTTAGTAAGTATTGAATAAATATTAATTGGTAGGTTCGATTGAAGCTTCTAATAATATAGAGGATGGATTTCTAAATGTTTACTGAAGATGAAAGGGGATTAAATCTAAATATTGGGATTAAGTAAGCAGTTTTTAATAGGATCAAAATAAAATGGTAACTCTGCCCTCAGTGTTAGTGTATAAACTGGCAGGATATTGGAAGGATAGGTGAGGATGAAAGCAGGTTACTTGGTCAATAATGACGAATTCATAAAGATTATCCAAAATGGTTTCCAGGATGAACCACGTGGAAGTCGACCTGGTAGGTCGGAAAGTATCAGCCCAATTTCTAGCAATATAGCTAGAAATTGGGTTGATACTTTCCGTTATTAACAATTTATTCTTCTCTAAATGCAATGAACAAATAGCGAAAACTCCTCTGTCCCATTCGTGTTTCTATCGTGAAGCAGTTGTGTTTGCATGGCTGCGTTTCGGTTTGAAAGGTGGGATATAGCGTGAATTTACAGGGTACAGAGGAATAACATTTAAGTCTTTAGGAATGGCAGCGCATGGGGGGTATCGTGGGTGAAACAGTATACTCTGTTATGTCCATGGTACTGCTCATATCTATAGGCGACGGTTACCACTTTCCATTAGGTGTCCACATTACACTTTCCATATCACCAATCGACTTTTGTACAAAGTCTCCCTCTGGTAAAAAGTAAAGTAGCTAAAGTAGCTAAAGTAGCTAACATCTTTCAACACTTTCATTATCGTCACCATATCAACCGTTATCTGTCCACTGCTGAACTTAGACCTCCTGTATAGACTACAAAGAATGGTCCCGAGCCACCTGCATCCACTGACACCCTTTATACATTCAAGACTTTGTCCCATATACATAAATCATCCGGTAACGACCATCACAGCGCATTAAGATCTGTTAGTTCTAATACATTATATACAAAACGAGCGACAGTAAACAAACTTGACCCAAATATTGAGGACAAAGAACTGTTATTGTAGTATTAAAAGCAATAGGGGTTTTAGTGGTCTTTATCGAGGGATAAAGCAGCATCATTAGATGGTTCGCCTCTCTATGGTGCCTCGTAATATTTTTATGTTCAGGACATTAAATATGGTATTGAGTGCTCACAGCGCCTTCAGCTATTTGGTATAGGAGTAATAGGCGTGATAATGCAACAAGTCTATCTCTGTTGCGAATAGAAATGTCTTGTCTCTGATATTTTATGGGCTGTTTGATGTAATATGGTATATTAAAATGGATTTGATTAATTTTGTTTTTTATTTTTTTTTTTATTCGATTTATTTTACAGCGAACACTAATTATTAATTAGAGATAGTTTTTTTTTTAAATGAATGATGATGGAATGGTAACCCCGTCTGCGCTATCGGTATACACTGGCAGGGCACCAGTGAGGGATAGGTGAGAATGAAAAGGCAGGTCAATTAGTCCATCGTGATGAATTCACTTGGAATAGAACATGATGGTTTAGTAACCAGGGAGAACCGCGAGGTGGTCGACTTGACAGGGTGTGTTGCTAGCAATGGGACTATTAACCCCCATGTTTAATAATCCGTTCTCTTTGCAGAGATAACAGACAATATATACTAAATTGAGTCACCCACCTTTTCCGTATTTCCTGTATTTTATAAAACATGCAACGCGAAAGTCTAAAAGTTACTTTAAGTTAAAATTGATAGCGTATTTTGGGATTAACTCGAAGATTTGAGTCCTTATCAATATTTTATTATAAATATGTAAAAATAAGTTTGTTCATGATCCCTTGGCGTCTATATATATATATATATATATATATATATATATATATATATATATATATATATATATATATATATATATATATATATATATATATATATATATATATATACATATACACAGTATACCAAACGTTATAAAATTTGGAATACCACGTGGTCATATGAAATGAAGGAAGATGTAGTCTACTTTTTATTCCGTCGATGAATTTAAGGTCGAGTAATATACAAAAGCATAATCATCATTATATCCGCCTGCCAAGTGTGGCAACTACTGGTTGCCAGTAGTTGCCACACTTGGCAGGCGGATTGGCAATCGCAGTTAGGCTTTATAGATGTTTTTAGAGGGACGCTGCTGCCCATCCTTCGTCCTCCCTTAGTGGACTCTTACGACACTCACGGAAAAGAAGGGGGGGGGGGCTTTTCTATGCCGGGACCACACGGCAAGTATAGTATTAATTATATACTAAAGTATATTAATTAATACTTTAGTATATAATTAATACTGTACTTAAAACTCGACCAAATATCAAACAATTTTATGTAAATCCTATAAACACTTTTTTTATACAATTTAGAATGGCAAACAAGCTGACTGCTCACCTGATGGAAAGTGGTAATCGTCGCCTATAGACATGAACAATACCATGGACATAACAGAGTATACTGTTTCGCCCATGATACCCCCCATGCGTTGCCATTCCTGAGGGCTCAGGTGTTATTCCTCTGTACCCTGTAAATTCACGCCATATCCCATCCTTCAAACCGAAACACAGCCATGCAAACACAACTGCTTCATGATTGAAACATGAATGGGGCAGAGGTACCTAAGCAAACGACTTTTGTATAAAGTCTCCCTGTGGTGAACACTTAAAATATTTCCCTTAATAGTTTATTAAGTAATAAATTAAGACTATTATACTTAACAATTTCATATACAAGTTCTTTTCACAACTATTTTGTGTTGTTTTAATAAGTTTATAAGAGGCCAGTTAGGGAGCCACTGCCGATTTGATAATGAAGTGCGTCAGAAACTTGGCCCATTAAGGAATAGTTGTAACCGACCCCGGGGCTCCTGGATTCTCTACTAGCTCGGCATCTTTACTTGCATACTTTAAGTCGGGACTCCGAGATTGTTTTTGTATCTCTATAGAAGAAATAAGAATATTTTACTGCCACGTATCTTTTTAGAATAGAATAGCACATTTATTGCCATACAATTACAATATAAAATATAAATAACATATACAAAAAGTGTCCCATACTCGGCAAAAGGAACCGGCTCAGCTGATGCTGTGAGTGTCCCAGCGCAATGTGAACAGCTGCACAGCGCTGGTTTTCAGCCAGTTTTTAAATTTATACCACTTTAGTTCTACAAAAAAAAAATCGAGATCCTTTTTCAATCATTATCGTCATATTAGCCTTTAACCATCCAATGCTGAACATAAGCCTCCCCCTTAGGGGGTTTTGCTAGTAGTTGCCATAATTGGCAGGCAGATTGGCAACCGCAGTTAGGCTTTTAGAGATGTTTTAAGAGGGACGCTGCTGCCAATCCCTCACCCTCTTTAGACGCCTCATACGACATCTACGGGAAAGGTAGGCGCGGCCCATTCTATGCCGGGGCACACGGCAATTAAGTGAATTAATAACTAGAATTATTTAGTCACATTTATAGTAGTGGATAACCGGTCTAGATATTATGGGATTGACATGTTAAAAACAAGAGGACCAGAGGGAGACATTGTGCAAAAGTCGATTGCTTGGGTACCTCTGTCCTTTTCGTATTTCTACCGTGAAGCAGTTTTGTTTGGCTGTATTTCAGTTTGAAGGGTGGGATATGGCTTAAATTTACAGGGTAACGAGGAATAACACCTGAGTCCTCAGGAATGGTAACGCATGGGGGGTATCATGGGCGAAACAGTACACTCTGTTATGTCCATGGTACTGCTCGTGTCTATAGGCGACGGTTACCACTTTCGATCAGGTGGGCCGTCAGCTTGTTTGCCATTCTAAGTTACATAAAAAAATCCCCAATTAAACGCAAACGAATAGAAGTCTATTTGCCAAAACAAAAGTTCAATTGTAAGATAAATTTCAGCGTAGTCGTATAAGAGCCACAAAACATTTTCATATCAACAAGAGCCAGTTTAAAAATACCCCCAGCAGACTTGGCACAAAGCTATGTGTTTAAGCACTTACGCCTTTGAATTATACAACAAAGCGGCAACACCCGTTGCTGCCTAAATAAAATTTTTAACAATGAATATCATACACGGCGGGGGGCGTGCGTCGTGCGTCGTGCACCCTCGGGCACCTGAGTTCCGAGACAATTCCCCGTTGAACATCAAAAGCTCTCTAGATGCGTGTAGTTGAATGCTTTCTCTACCTTGATTGTAATCGCCTAGAGCGCCAACATTGAAAGTAATGTTTACTTTTAACAGTATAATGTATCTTTTAATATATACTTGTAGATTGTCTGAATATTTGGTTTCGTGACTCTCCCCAACTTAGTTTTCTAACTTTTCCACCGACTCTAAGTTCTCAATTCTCTCCAAGAGTGCAAGAGTGCAAAAACAAACAAAAAAATGTAACGTATTAAAACTAGAAAGTCATGAGCAATAATTAGTGTTTGTACTTTTGAAAGGGATTTTACAAAAAACGGCATAAAAAAGCTAAAAAAAATAATTTTCTACTTTTTTTTCTAAACTCTTGGACTTTGTAACCATCATAATACCTATATATAATAATGAATTCATAGCGTGGTAAGATCTATAAAGAGAAAATTACCTACTGAAATACGAGAAAAACATTATAATGCGTTATACATATTTTTTTATTGTGAATAAAGAATCGAATGGCGTTGACAGTTACCGCCACAAATCACATTTGTCCATTAAATCATAGCCATGGACCATAGACAATTCTACATATTTTACTTCAATCGACTTCTCAGCAGTTTTATTATTCAAATTTTCTTGGAATACTAAAACAAAGAACGAAAGGTCGTTCCTTTTTTAAAGTTGAAAAAGAAACTTTTATTTTAAATCGTTAAGTACTGAATGTATATTTCGATTCTCTCAAAAAATACGAAATGAAATGAATTAAACATTTATTTAACATATTATTTATTGAAAGGAAATTTTGCGTGGCTATTGGATATTTTGCGATAAACATGATAGAAAGAAATAAGGAATTACTCGTAGATATTTGTCAGATAACAGTTTGAAAGAAAAACGTTTTGGTATGTGCAATAGGAATTGTTTTAAATATCTTTTTAGTGTCCGTTTTGTGCTAGTAAAATAAATATTAAGGGCTGATATGTTGATGATGATGATGAATACTTAGGGAAATATTCTCGGGGAAAATGGAGAAACTTAGGTTTTCCAATTTTTTTAGACAGTGAAAAATTTATGATGAAATGATAGTTTCTAGTTCTAGTGTAAGCTTTATGTATACTTATGCAATATCTTCGTCAATTATGAACTGAATTTAAAAATTGATTCTTTTTTCCAGGCTTATACATTTAGTTCCAAAAAGCGGGATTTTTGAAACCATATCTTGGATATGTATACCAGAGAGAGACTTTGTACAAAAGTCGTTTGCTTGAGCATCTCTGTCCTATTCGTGTTTCTATCATAAGGCAGTTGTGTTTGCATGGCTATGGTCATGTGTGTCGGTTTGAAGGGTGGGATATGGCAGTGAATTTACAGGATACAGAGGAATGACACCTGAGTCCTCAGGAATGGCACCGCATGAGGGGTATCATGGACGAAACAGTATATTCTGTTATGTCCATGATACTACTCATGTCTATAGGCGACGGTTACCACTTTCCATCAGGTGGGCCGTCAGCTAGTTTGCCATTTTAAGTTGCATAAAAATAAAAAATTGCATTTCGTGTGTTAGCATTTATTTCGAGTTTATATGTAAGAACAGTGTCGTTTATTGCAGAACACGGATGTAAGGAGTTCAGGTGTAAGCAGCGCGAATTCTGCGTGAGCGCAGACTTGACGTGCGATGGCGTCGACCACTGCGCCGATGGATCTGATGAGGACACCGCCTCGCTCTGTCCCGGTACGTTATACACGTATCTGATATTTTCTGGATGTAGATTGAATGATACTCCAGCTTATAACATAACGTCTTAGTCCTCAGGACAACATATGGGGGGTATCATGGGCGACACAACATACTCTGTTACGTCCATGGTACTGCACATGTCTATAGGCAACGGTTACCACTTTTCATCAGAGGGGCCTTCAGCTTGTTTGCCGTTCTAAGGTGCATAAAAAAACGACAACGGTCGGGCACCTGTAAAGGATAAAACCGTAAGGATGAAATCAGGTTAGTTGACCTATCGTGGCCAATTTATTATTAATTAACCACGACGACTCTGTATGGATTCCAGAAGGGATTCCGCGGAGGTCTACCTGACAGGACATATTGCTGTCAATAGTGATTAAAATTCTCCGTCGTATATGATGGTAGATTGGTAAGATTTTTACTGAACACCTTAATCTTTGGTGTAAAACTTTAATATGACCCACAAAAAAACACAATGTATGTACATTTGTATTTGAATGATACAAAATAAACTAAAAGTCTTCCGGTCTGAAAGATAAACCGCATCATAATCAACTTGTGCAGACTCAGGAACAATTGGCTTAACACTTTAGTCCTAAGGACCGGCATTGTCTCTGGGATACCATGAATAGTAAATTCTGTGTGGTGAACAGCGTTGCTTATATGTATAGATTATTTCATTCCTTCATTTTATCCTTAGTATGTTATCATAAACATTTGCACGCCGACTTAGTAGCAAAATATATATGGAAAATGTCACCTCTGTCATCTAAAATTACTTACATTCTAGCAAAATAAATTCATTTCATTTCATTTATCAATCCCACTTGTGTTCAATATCTAAATTGTTATAATTGGTTAACATTTGAATTCTAACCTCGATTTACTGGGGGAAGGGATTGTTAGTAACGCGAACTACCACTCCCATTGCTAGCAATAAGCCCTGTCAGATCGCCCTCTTCGTGATCCCGCCTGGAAACCATCGTGTTGATTTCCAGGTGCCTTTATCGCGATAGGCTAACTGATCTGCCTTTTCATTCTCACCTATCATTCCTAACGGGTGCCCTACCAGCGTACACCGATAGTACAGGCGGAGTTACTATTTCATTGTCATCCGTAAAAAAACATCTCAATTTACTTTCTGTGCGACTTGAAGTACAAATTGTTTTTGTGGTACAGACAGCGGCGGGGCGGGCGCCAACGGCGCGTGGTTGGTGATAGGCGCCGGTTGCGCGGCGCTGGCAGCGCTGGCGGCCGCCGTCGTGCTCTGCTGTATGTGTCGCCGACGCGCTGTCTCGCAGCGCACACATTTACACTGTACGCATATTGATCTACTAACATATTTTTAATCTCTGTGTTCTACCGTATGTATAACGGATTTTGTTCTAAGGAATTGTTTGAAATGATGCCCACAGCCACCTTTTATCATCGCACCGCTCGCCATCGACAGGGATTTCATCTCACACGCTTGAACCTAAATGGTCACGTACAGTGTGGTTTCAAAGGATTTTTTCCCGTGAATGCTCATGCTGTGGAAGACTACAGTATGAGGTTCTTCAAAAAGGGTATATTTTTGAAGAATCCCATACTATACTACTAACCCCATTAAAGGTTTCTTCAGGGTCAATAACGCGACCGTGACAGTTTTAGTATTGCAATCGTCCATAGGTTACAGTAATCGTTTACCATCCGACGGGGTGTATGCTTGTTTGCCACATTCGTAGTATAAAGCAAAATTCTCATCAGCATTTCACATTTTTCACTATTGAAAATCCCATAATAATGAAATAACTCCGAGAATTCATGTTTTATTTTTTATATAACTGAGGTGGCAAACAAGCATACGGCCCATCCGATGGTAAGTGGTTACCGTAGCCTATGAACACTTGAAATACCAGAGGTATTACGCGTGCGTTGCCGACCCTGAAGAAACCTTTTTACCCCCCTTTTGAAGAACCCATGCTGGAGTCTTTTGGGAAAACCTCGGCAAGGAGCTCATTCCACAACCTGAATGTTCGTGGGAGGAAACACCTCTGAAACCGCGCAGTACGCGACCATTGAGGCTGTAGGACATGAGGATGTCCCTGTCGATGGCGAGCCGTACGATGGTAGAAAGTGGCTGTGGATATTCCTATGGCTATTCCTCTATACCCTGTAAATTTACTACCATATCCCGCACTATTTAATCATTATTTTGATTAAGCGTAAAACCGAAGCGCTTGACGCCGCTGTCGTTGTGTTTTCAGTGCAACAAATGGCGAGCAGCAACGGCGCCGGAGCCGGCGGCGGCGGCGGCGGCGGCGGCGGCGGCAAGCCGGCCACCTCGCCTAGCGGCAGCACGCGGCTGCCGGGAAACTGGGCGCTCCCTGCGGGCCCGCGCGGGTACAGTGCGGCGCGTCCGGGCCGCCTCCGGGCGCGGGCGCAGCGCTGAGCGCCGCCCCGCACAAGGACGAGTGGTTCGTCTGAGGCGGCCCGGCCGGGCCCGCAGGTACGCACGCTCGCCCATACATGTATATGCACTGCGCTGTGTGAATAATGCACCAACGCCGAGAGTGTAATGTAAAATAATCCTTAAGGTCCAGCCAGATTAGAATGAAATTTCCTTTGGTATATAAATTTGGTCTTCTTTTCATTTAACAGTTTCCTCTTGTCAGTGCAACTAATTCATGCATCTTCCTCCAGCTAGCTCTATCCCAGGCCATATCCTTGATCTCCCTATACGACATGACACCTAGTGTTCCCTTTATCTGTCCCATGTAGTTATTCCTCGGTCTTCCTCTTCCTCTTTTGCCCTCTATTTTTCCTTCTACTATGCTCTTAAAAAAATCGTCATGTCGTATAAGGTGGCCCAGCATTTTGTCTCTTTTTCTATATTTCTTCTATAAATTTGGTATATAAATAAAAATTAGATCTATAAGTATGCTCGTTTACCACTTTCGTGGTATAGTCGTGGTAAAAAAATCATCAACATTATTTCAGCCATTATCCGTCCACTGCTGGACATAGGTCTCCCCCATAGACCGCCATAAGGAACGGTCCTGAGCCTACTGCATCCATTGACTCCTTATAATACATTTGAGGTCGTCTCTCCATCTAGTGGGGAGTCATCCTACACTGAGTTTGCCCGTATATATATATATATATATATATTCCAATCAGAACATTATTTACTAATGTTAAAGGCATTTTCTTTGCTTTTTTTATATTGGGCTTTTGACTTGGAGAGAGCATTATTGCCAATATAAAAATTAGATTTTCCGCCATTTTATTTAAACTGGTCAATGAATGAAAAAGTAATCTCGTCTAACTATATACGAAATGTGGCTAGAGTGTAGTGTGAATTGGTTGTTGCAGGGCGGGGGCGCCGTACCGGCCCCCGGCGGCTGCCGCGCCGACGGCGGCGGCCGGCGCGCGCCAGCTGGCGCAACTATCCGAACGTATCTATGTATGTACTACCTGATTTAGCGAGGATTTTTTTAGGTGAATTTTTACTCGTTTAGTGGATGGCGCGCCGCGCCGCACGCGTGTTGTCGTGGGTGTCCAGTTTTTGGTGTTACGATAAACGCAATGTAAATTTATCGATATGACATTAAACATTTTTGGCTTATTGTTCGTATTATTGAGTTGTTATTCCACATTGATAGCTGATAAGTGAGATTGAAATAAACAGACCCTACGTTTAATTCCAAATTGAAAATATTGTAGGCATTTTATTTATTATACATATGTTCTATCAAAAACTGATTATGCCGAACGCTTCTCTCCTTGCATGATCCCATTCATGTATAATAAAATTTGCAAAATTTGCATCCTAAAGAACTGTACCCTAAAAGAAACAAAATTAAAAGTATATAAATAATAATAAAGTATATAGTAAGTAAATCTATTAATGTAATGTGTTAATCATATAAATGAAAATACTTTTCACATACATACAAAAACACGAACACACACACACACAAACACACACACACACACATACACACACACACACAACACACATAACACTAACACTCTAACACACTAACACACTAACGCACTAACGCACTAACGCACTAACGCACTAACGCACTAACGCACTAACGCACTAACGCAATAACACACTAACGCACTAACGCACTAACGCACTAACGCACTAACGCACTAACGCACTAACGCACTAACGCACTAACGCACTAACGCACTAACGCACTAACGCACTAACGCACTAACACACACACACACACACACTAACGCACTAACGCACTAACGCACTAACGCACTAACACACACACACACACACACACACACACACACACACACACACACACACACACACACACACACACACACACACACAAACACTCCACACTCACGCATCCACACACGCGCATACATAATACTAATACATACATATGTATTAGTGGTGAGATCTAAATGAAATAATTGCATTATACAATTTAGTTAAACAATCGTTAGTGCTACTAAAAAGCTTATGTTTAATCTCTGTATGCATGCATGTATTTTTTTTTACAACACAGGGGGCAAACCTGATGGTAAGTGACTACCGCCACCCATAATCACCCACAACACTAGAGGCATTGCAGGTGTGCTGTCGGCCTTTTAAAAAGGAATATGCTCTTTTCTTAAAGGTTATGTTGTCGTATCGGTTCGGAAATACTGCTGCTGGAAGTTGATTCCAAAGAATGGTTGTGCGTGGAATAAAGTGCCTTGAAAAACGCACGGTGGAGGACCGCCACTCGTCCAGTGTAGGAATCAATGATAAATTCTGTGCGTATTCAAACATACTTTGTTAAATAAATACATATTTATCTTTATCTATCAACAATCGATTTCATGTTCGGGCAAAGCACCAAAAAATAATTAAGTTAAAAATCTCGCAAGGTTGATCCGGCTCGAAGGACTAACCTCCCTCTTCTATCATATCTGACTAATATATGAGCGTTTTTCGTATGGTGATGGAGCAAAATACGATACATCAGGGGGGAAAGGGATTGTTATTAATGGAGACTGAGAATCCCATTGCTAGCAATATAACCAACCAGGTCCACCTCCTCGCGGTTCTCCCTGGAAACTATCATGGTTAATTCCCGATGAATTCATCATAATGGGCTAACTGGCCTGTTTTCATTCTCATCTATCACCCTTCACTGGTGCTCCGCCAGCGTATCCCGTTAGCGCAGGCGGGGTTACCATACCATTTTCACCCATCAAAAAAAAATACGATACACCATTAAATATATTCATCCCGAGAACATCGTAAGGAGCGGCTGTAAGTACACAGCAGACATAATTGCTTTTATTATGTATGTAAACGTAATTGGTTATCAAATAATAGTACATACGTGAGTCCATCAATGCCTAGTTGTGACCAAAGTTTGTATAGTACTTTTCTCAAACAATGCGCGGAAATCAAAAACACAATTTTACTTTTTAAATTCAATGACGAATAACGAACAATAATAATTTTTCACGCGCCATAATGTTCCTTTCGTTTTTTTTTTTCAATAAACAGCTTTCTATTTGCAAGCCAGTTCGAAATTTAAATAAAATCTTTTATTAGTTACTTCCTTGGTAGGCATGTTTCGAAGTAAAAGGTCATTCCATTTTTAAATTACAGCACAGATATGAGTTTACATAGTAATTTATCTGGCCGCAAAACACGACAGATATGGATTTTCATACAACTTTTGCCGGCCGCTGCCCGCATGTATCTGGCCAGTACGGCATTTTCGATTTATCTCGAAGAAGATTGTCAAAATAATGCTTACATTTCCAAGCATGTTTGAGAAAAGTATATAAATTTAGGTAAAATAGTCAATAAATTTCTTTATTTCCTTCTTTCTTTCCTTCTTTCTGTCTTTATTTCTTTCTTTTGGTACCAAAATGAGTATAAAAAGTATTTTTGCCCCTTCCATTCTGCTTCAATATGATTGAAATATGACTGATGTTCGTATGGTGAAATAGTTACAATACAATTGTTAAATTATTTTTTAATCTAATATTGACACCTGGCTGTGTTTGTATATTTTTATTTTTCTATGTATATCAATCCAGCTATCTTACAGTACTGGGCCCATAACCTCTTGAAAAGGAATGGTAATATAATTTAGGGGAATAATTGAAAAATTATTTGTAGGCTTAAAAAAAGAAAAAAAAATACGAATGCAATACTCATAGTAATTTTAATAATCATTTCAGCCATTTTCCGTCCACTAGTGGACATAGGTCTCCCCCATAGACTGCCATAAAGAACAGTTCTGAGCCACCTGCATCCACTGACTCTCTGCAAGGCATTTGAGGTCGTCACTCCATATAGTGTGGGGGCGTCTCACACTACGTTTGTCCATACGGGGTCACCACTTAAAAACATTTGTTATTTGTTTAATATATATAGGAAAGGAAATGATACAAAATAGCTCGATATTAATATCGGCTTAGAAAAAGGTTTAACATAAATATATCTTTATTTTTTTTATGGGTGATAATGGAATGGTCACCCCGCCTGCGTTATCGGTATACGCTGGCGGGGCACCAGTGAGAAATGATTGGTGAGGATGAAAAGGCAGGTCAGTTAGCCCATCATGACGAATTCAACGATAAATTAGTCACGATGGTTTCCAGAATAAAAGAAGGTAAACCAAGGTGGTAATACTAGGCTAATGTCCTATGGGAAGAGATCCACGCCATTACAGCGGCACGTTAATGAGTTCTACACGTAATGGTACGTATATTTTATAGATACCATAAAAAAAAAATACATAATGGAATCGATTATAACTGGAACCAATCTAACAAAGTACGTGAGTCCATTACGCCGTGCCCCATGATTGATGGCACTGTACCCCATCGCGGGTGCTCCTGCAAGTACACAAAATGACACTTGCGCAGAGCAGCGAGTCATTATTCGTAATAATAGAATGATTATTGTATATTTTTTTTATTATTATATCATTTTTAATAATATTATAAATGTGACATCGAGTTTGTTTTTATAAATTATTAAAAATACTCTGTTTTTCTCCATTAAGAGGGATTTTACTGACCAGAGGGAGAGTTTGTACAAAAGTCGATTGCTTGGACACCTCTCTCCCATTCGTGTTTCAACCGTGAAACAGTTGTGTTTGCATGGCTGTGTTTCGGTTTGAAGGGTGGGATATGGCAGTGAATTTACAGAGTACAGAGAAATAACACCTGAGTCCTCAGGAATGACAACGCATGGGGGATATCATGGGCGAAACAGTATACTCTGTTATGTCCACGGTACTGCTCATGTGTATAGGCGACCGTTACTACTTTCAATCAGGTGGGCCGTCGGCTTGGTTGCCATTCTAAGTTGTATAAAAAAAATGTCAATATAGCAATATCAACCTGAATATGAACTCATTATTTTCAATATAAAATATGTAGGCTTGCTTGAAAATATAAAAAATGGCGGTAGCCAAAAAATTCTCTCCACCCATTTCGAAGTCGTTCGAAAAGTAATATCGACTTATTGCACACATAATTAAACTCGAAATCCGAAGCGTGTCGGTCGAGGGTCGGCCGACCCTTATTGAGGCTAATGGGTATTGTATTTTCAATTATCAATTTATCACCGGCCGAAACACGCTGAAAGGGCCGCCTCTATTTAATGGACAGCCCTAGTTTTTGATGCATATCGTAGGGTTGGCTATTTCAATGATCCTACTTTTTTTTTATACCACTGTGGTAGCAAACAAGTATACGGTCCACCTGATGGTAAGTGGTTACCGTAGCCTATGAACACCTGCAACACCAGAGGTATTACGCGTGCGTTGCCGACCCTGAAGAAACCTCTTTACTCCCCTTTTGAATAACCCCATGCTGCAGTCTCTTGGGAAAACATCGGCAGGGAGCTCATTCCACAACCTGAGTGTTCGTGGGAGGAAACATCTCTGAAACCGCGCAGTACGCGACCATTGAGGCTGTAGGACATGAGGATGAACTCCCTGTCGGTGGCGAGCCGTACGATGGTAGAAAGTGGCTAAGTACAAAATTGTTTTAATTTATTTATTGGATCACAGTTGCGACTTTTTCTGACAACCCTGAGAGTTAAGGCTCGAGTATTATTTCTAGCACTAACAAACTGAAACTTTGGTACTACTTTTAACCCGTAACTGGGGTTTATTGAATGGCCGCAATATACAGCAGTCTCTACCAGTTGTAGTTCTCCGTAGCAAATAACTTTTTTTATACAACTTAGAATGGCAAACAAGCTAACGGCCCACCTGATGGAAAGTAGTAACCATCGCCTATAGACATGAGCAGTACCATGGACATAACAGAGTACACTGTTTCGCCCACGATACCCCCCATGCGTTGCCATTCCTGAGAACTCAGGTGTTATTCCTCTGTACCCAGTAAATTTACGCCATATCCCACCCTTCAAACCGAAACACAGCTATGCAAACACAACTGCTTCACGGTTGTAACACGAATGAGACAGAGGTACTCAAGCAATCAACTTTTGTACAAAGTCTCCCTCTGGCAAATAACTTATTCCATGATTACTGGTTTAACCATTAAAGTAAGGGTGTAAAGGGATTGTTAGTAAAGAAGTCTAATAACACCATTGGTAGCAATATACTCTCTCAGGTCGACCTCCAAACGGTTCCCCGTCGGAAACCATCGTGGTTAATTCTTGTCGAACTCACCATAGTGGGCTAACTGACTTACTTTTATAGTCACCTTTCATCCCTCACTGGTGCCCCGCCAGCGTATACCGATAGCGCTGGCGGGGTTACGAATACCATTCCTTACTAAAAAAACTTATTAAAAAAAAATCGTTAAAGCACCAAGGGGTGACAATTGAAGGATGGGATAAACTCATCTATAGCGGTGGCAGACAACAGGCAAGACTCATTATGGGTGCCCTAACTGGACATATGCCAATAAGGCATATACTACACAAGATGGGTGTATCTTCGGACACACTGTGCAGACTGTGCGGGGAGAAATCGGAATCCATGGAACACTTGATGTGCAACTGCGATTCGTTAGCGAGCATGCGCATGAGTCTACTGGGAACGGCTTATCCAAAGCCAGGGGACTACAGATATCTTAAACCGCGAGATATCGTTAAGGTAACACAAACCTATCTATCTATCCATTTAAGAACTGCGCTCTTGTCGGTGGAGCTCTTGCCACTCACTACGATTTTCAGCGAGTCTCTTCGCCTCTTGATACGACACGACACCAACTCCTTCCTTGATCTGCCTGATGTAACTATGTCTCGGTCTCCCTCTCCCCCTTCTTCCTTCTATCTTACCTTCTATTATAATGTTCATAAGTTCGTCGTGTCGTATCAAGTGTCCTAACATTTTTCCCCTAACACAAAGGATCTATAAAATGATGGTAAAAGCACAAAAGATCCCGATGGGTCGACGTGCAACGGCTTTGCTGACCCCATATGCGAATATAAGATAAGATAAAAGGCATGACAAGCTCATATTGATATTATTAGTGAGGAATTAAGGTTTTTTATAAATATATACTGGGGGGTTTAACCCCCAATAGGGGGAGAGGGATGTGTGCAGCAGCAGACAGTTAACTATCACCCATTATCATCATCATCATATTAGCCTTTAACTGTCCACTGCTGGACTTAAGTTTTCCCCATTTTTTAAGAGCTTCTGTCTATTTCTCGCCCTCTCTCAGTCCGCTCTTACGACACCCACGGTATAGGAAGGGGTGGCCTATTCTATGCCGGGACCACACGGCCAGTTAATCACTAATATAATAAATAGATTTTTGGCAATCCATAATAAAATAGGTACTTTTGATAGAGTTATGGAAAAGTGAACGAATCTATTGATAGATATGTAATCGCTACCGCATATGGAATAGAACGAGATTGCAATGTGCAGCGTTGGTTTTGTTTAAAAAATAGGATTTAAAAAACTAATATGCAAAATGTCTACACGAACCGTGTGCTGCCATCTAGTGAACAAATAAAGTAACTGTAAATTATTTAAACGATTCATTCACTGAACTTGGTTTTATTTGATATAATAATGTTTTATATTTAAGATAGTTTAACAGAAATACTGTAACAAATTGTTTATAAGAAAAATTCAAAATCTATCGTTTTGTTACTTTTAGATACTTTTTCCTTTACCACGCCATCTAACGTGGAGTAGTTAAACTATATCTTAACTAAAAGTTTGCTTAGCAGATGAGAGCTTACGACGAGCTTTTGTCAAAACATTTTTGTCATGAAATACAAAAACAAAATTTGAAGTTAATTTATTATTATTAAATACCCTACATTAAATTTTTTGTCTTCACGTTACCAGATTACGTTCAGCAATGTCATATTGTTATTATTTAAAATTATGGTTGTTAAATAGCAAAAAGCTCAGTTTGGGGTTTTGTTTGTTTTGTTGTTAGCGGTAAGTTCAGGGTAGTGACCGACTCGGGCGAACTCGCTTTAGGCCCCTGTCAGTTAGTGGCAGTTGTTTTCTGTCCGTTAGTGGTATTACGCGCGCTGTACCTTCAGAGTTCCTTCGATCTTAAACACGCTAGTGGAATTCAAAACCGAAATATTATTAATGAAACATTAATCGTTTTGTGTGTGTTTTTTTTTAATTATATTTTAATATTTTGTGTATCATTAACAAAGTACTTAAATAGAAAGATTACTTTTTGGTGTTTTTAATATTTTTTTTTTTTAAGTTTTCTCAGACCCTCGTTTTCTGTGGTAATGTGTGGTGTTGTGTGATGGTGTAGAATGTGGCGTCGGTGGTTGGTGATGGCACTGCTGGTGGCGGTCGCCGCTGGTAAGGGCAAGAAGCATCGCCATCAGAAGCCTGGTGAGTTACAACTGTAACTCTACTATCAAACTGGTTTTTTCTATTGTGTTTAAAATAGACTATAACTTAATTACGAATAGAAATTTTTAAATAAATTTTCAGACCATCTTTTTAATAATACATATGAAGAATATTATAAAAAATATGGAGGGTTTTTTTAAGTACATTAAAATTAAGTATATTAAAAATAATATTTTTATTTAATAATATTAATATTAATTAATTAAATTAACTAAACTTAGTTAAATTAAATTAACTAAACTTAGTTAAATTAAATTAATTAAACTTAATTAAATTAAATTAATTAAACTTAATTAAATTAAATTAATTAAACTTAATTAAATTAAATTAATTAAACTTAATTTCATTAAATTAATTAAATGAATTTAATAAAATTTATTAAAACAATTATTATTAATAATATTAAAATATAATTTTTTAATATTAATAAAATTTAAATAACTTATACAAAAAAATCTCGAAACTTAAACTTTGTAATAGTATTACATAATTATAATATTATTTAAAAATGGTAATTTAATTTAATTATCTACAATAAATGTAATGACTAACATATATTTACAATGTACACTGTAAACTAAACAAGCATATAGCCCATCTAGGTTTATGCCCAAAAAGTGTTTGCAGATTTCGTCACGATGTGGAAGAAATGCCGTAGCACTTAATTTGAGGCATACATAAACACTCATACATAAACGATATATATCCTTTGGAAAACACACTCTATATTCTGAGGAGATAAAAAAAACATCACTACAAAAAACATCTTAATATGCCTATCAGTGATAGGAATTAGCAGCGAAAGATCATGGAAAGATCGCAGTAACACAGGTTTCTCCTCCTGAAAAAGTTAAATTCAATGACGAATTACGAACAATAATAGTTTTTCACGCGCCATAATGTTCCTGTCTTTTTTTTTTCAATAAATAGCTTTCTATTTTCAAGCCAGTTCGAAATTTAAATAAAACCTTGTATTAGTTACCTCCTTGGTAGCCATGTTTCGAAGTAAAAGGTCATTCTATTTTTAAATTACAGGACAGATATGAGTTTACATAGTAATTTATCTGGCCGCAAAACACGACAGATATGGATTTTCATACAACTTTTGCCGGCCGCTGCCCGCATGTATCTGGCCAGTACGGCATTTTCGATTTATCTCGAAGAAGATTGTCAAAACTATGCTCACATTTCGAAGCATGTTTGAGAAAAAAATATTTAAGGGTGCGTCCATAGATGTGATATCCATTGGATGTCACACCATTCCGGTTTGCCCTGTTTACGGTGGGGTTAGAAAAGGGAGCCCATAAGACCTTATACTTACATCATTATCACCATGGACAAACGTAGTTCCGAGAAATGTAAAGAATGCGGGCGGTACGTGAGGCAGCCACCGGACACCTATGGTTCCTGGTTGGCACTACAGTACCGATGCAAAAGTATTTTTTTAATTTATTTTTATACAAAGACTAACTGACTCGGCAAACGTTGTTTTACCATATATATTATTTTTAAAACTGTACATGAAAATGTATCGTACTACAATTATAATATTCGATTGCCATCTTGCAACCCTATTGCGGTATATAAAAATCGCGATTAAAAAAATAGGCGTTGATCGTAAAAGGTTGAAAATTTGAAGTTGTATGTATTTTTCAATGCTAAATTATAATAAAAAGAAAAAAAAAAAATATATATATATATATATATATATATATATATATATATATATATATATATATATATATATATATATATATATATATTTAGGAGTGGTTTAGTTACCCTTATCATTGAGGGGTATGAAAAATAGATGTTGCCCGATTCTCAGACCCACCCGATGTGCATATTGAAATTTCATAAAAATCGGTAAAGCCATTTCGGAGGAGTTTTGTAACAAACACTGCGACACGAGAATTTTATATATGTATTAGATAAAAAAAAAATTATATGTATCTGTGTAGGTATGTGTGACGGCAAAACCACAGTTTTAACTGTGTAGTGCCGGCATAGAATAAAATATATAATGTATACCGCTGTACGTTTTTCAAACAGAGTCTGATAATCCATTAAGCAGTGCAAGCAACTGCCTATGCGTCCGGCAATTAGTATTTTAAAAACTGTATTTACATTGTATGTCTCCAATGAACTTTGTATTATTAAACTTTCTCGAACCCTTTGTTTTAGTATTAAAAAGATCTATGTTCGAATCAAATGAGAAAATCAATTTGTTTTTTCTATAATTAATATGTATAACTAGCAGTTGACGGGGGGAAAGGGATTGTTAGCAATGGAGTTTGACAGCCTCATTGCTAGCAATATGCCTTATTACGTCGACCTCCACGTGGTTATCCCTGGAAACCATCGTGAACATTTCTTCTTGAATTCGTCACGATGAGCTAACTGACCTGCTTCATCCTCACCTATCATCCTTCACTGGTGCCCCGCCGGTGTATACCGATAGCGCAGGTGGGGTTACCATTCCATAATCATCCATTAATAACAAAAAAAAAACTAGCAGTTGACGGTTTACGTTTATTTATTCATTTAATTTATTACTTCGTCTTTTCCATCCACTAATTAAGACAAAATAAATCAAAATTCAATTTTTTACTTTATATACATTAGGTTCATTATTTATATTACTTTATTCTTAATAAGGTCGTATAGAATTTCATAGTGGAAAATTGTCTTTTGAAACCAAATACCGAAATGGTTCATATGCACCGTTGGTTGGGCGAGGTATACTAAAATGGAAGACTCATCTTCAGGTTATTATAGGTATTCCATTTCAATAGAACTTAATAAAAAGGTAAGCTAGTTTTGTTCAAATTATTATAGAAATGCTTTTTTTCGAACACAGGCGGCAATCGGGGCTTTCCAAATTATATAATATTATATTACTATCGAATTGAAGTATTCAGTCAAATAATATTTACTAATATACATACATAAAAAATATATTTCATATTTTGGAAATATTTAAATAAATATATTTTTTTTATTTCTTTTATTCACTATTTATTTTATTTCACTTATTTATTTATTTATTCATTAGTACAAATATGTGTACATGGCGGACTTAATGCTAAAAGCATTCTCTCCCAGTCAACCATAGGGAAGTGTCAGAATACTCGAATGCGGTATTACTAATTATTGATATACATACATACTAAAATTACATATATAAACGAATAAATATATATAAATAACAAATATACTTACACATATATGACATATACTATATTATACACGAAATTGAGAATAATATAAAGCACTTACTGCTCGGATAAAAATGAAAAGTGAGCGTGAACGCTTTTTTTGAAAGACGGTTTAGTATAGCATTTAGTATAGCAAATAAGCTAAAGCTAAAGGAAAGAGGTAACCGTTGCCTATGGATATTGTAAAGTTTTAGTATCTGTGTAAACTGTTAGTAGCATCATCAGAATTGATATATGTCATTCAATTGACATTTTGACATTGACACATTACTTGACAAGTAAAGAGTATAGAATATGTCGACGACTAGTAAGAATTATAATACATGTTTGATTCGAAGTTATAAAAGTAAATGTAATGTGTTTACTTAATCTGACGATAAAAGAAGCTACAGACATGAACAGTACAATGGACACCACAATACCTTTTTACGCTTATAGTGCCATGGGTATGCTTATGCGTTGCCATTCCTGATCACTAAGGTGTTATGTCTCCGTACTCGATAATTTCATAGCAGGAGATTTCGACTAATGACATAGATGGACTGTGTGATAGATGATCTGGCCAGAATGAGAGTGGATACAGAAATGATTGCAAATAGAGAAGAATGGAGGTGAAAAACATAATACGCCGATCCTAAATAACAATTGGGGTAAAGAGTAGGAAGATATTGCTGATGACTAGTGAACTAAATGGTAAAAACAGTGATGGTCAATCTTTGAGAGTGGGGAGGTACATATTGTTAACAATGACGAGTTAGTCCTCTTTTCTAGCAATATAGCCCGTCAAGTCGACCTCCAGATGGTCCTCCCTGGAAACCGTCGTGCCGAATTCCAGGTGTATTTATCACGATGAACTAACTGACCTGACATTTCATCCTCACCTATCATCTCTTCCTGGTACCCCGTTATCGTATACCGTTAGCGCAGGCGGGGTTACCATTCCATTAAAAAAAAATCTTCGAGAGTTGGCAGTCACGCACATACTAATGGTAACGGAATTAATCGAAATAATTCTAATATCAAAGAATAACTAATATAATATTTAGATAATTAACTATCTAAACTATAATAATGGCGGATTAATGAATTCGTCAAAACCATCAGGCAGGCTATAATTTGCTCCCAAACGATAGTATCATAGTGATTTATCGATCGTTACCGCTCTGTAAATGCCGCAGAAACATAAATTTCACAATTTTAACTTGTTACACTGAGTACACGCTTTCATAGGTTAAGTGGGTTATTAGTTTAATGCGACATGATGGATGTGACCCTAATTTGTGTGAAATATTGACACATTGAGTGCAAACATAGTTAAAAAAAAAATTTTAGCAACCGACTTCATAATCGAGGTACTTGATTTTTTTTATGCAACTTAGAATGGCAAACAAGCTGACGGTCCACCTGATGGAAAGTGGTAACCGTCGCCTATAGACATGAGCAGTACCATGGACATAACAGAGTATACTGTTTCGCCCATGATAACCCCCATGCGTTGCCATTCCTGAGGACTCGGGTGTTATTCCTCCGTACCCTGTAAATTCACGCCATATCCCACCCTTCAAACTGAAACACAGCCATGCAAACACAACTGCTTCACTGTTGAAACACGAATGGGACCGAGGTACCCAAGCAATCGACTTTTATACAAAGTCCGATGTACGAGTACAGGTAAGTTTTAATTTAGGTTTCAATAAATAAATACACCCGTGAACTGTACCCGATGACATTTTTTAAATTACTATTATTATTCAATACATTCCTGAGCTTATATGCACAGGTTAGAAATCTTAATATCGCGTTGTAGCACACACATACATATATACTAAAATAACAACTCCATCTAGTGGTCAACGTGAGGAGTATTTCTGTTGTTTCCATAGTTATTGAATTTTACTTAATACGTATTAGCAACAAATTTTAGACCTATCGCGAATTGATCGTACAACCGTTTCACTAGAAAACCCAATAGGATAAACATTGTGTAAAACTTCCCAAGAAGCATCTGCAATTACGCTATTCGTAGAGCTAGGAAATAACAGAGTAAACTCCCAACCGCCAGTTAGCTGAGAGTTAAAATAAACCTCGAGGGTGGTTATCGTTACTAGCGTATGTGTTTACGCTCGCCTGTTGAACGCTGGTTGCCATGTCCTGTTTAAGGAAACCAGTGATCAACAGCATTCCTGTCTCGGCTAAAAAAAGGAAACGATTTGTCTATGTTCTTACAATGGACGGCGATAACGATTTACAAATCAATCGATACATATAATAAAATCGTAACTGTTCGCTGTCTGTACATGGGAGATATTAAGAAAAACTTTATGAATGCAATAGAACCAAAAACAATTATTTTTAGAAATTTTGACTGTTTATCTGTATGTTTGGGGATGCTAATCTCAGAAACGGCTTAAACGATTTGAACGTGGTTTTCGCTCTTACATTGCAGTTTACGCCACCTAATATTTAGTGTTTGTTTTATTTAAGTCGGGTTGTAAATAAAAAAATTGTATCAATCTAAAAAATCACATATAAAATGCTATAAAATAATGGGACAGTTGAATTGGCTGAAACTTTATTAAGGTATTAGGTATGTAATTATCATTTAAGTATATAATACAATATAAGACTGGATTCATGAAGAGTTCCAATGGGAATGATATACGGGAACTACATAGAAGCGGGCGATACTGAGATTTAAAAAAAAATATGTCGGATTGGGTTTGATGAAAATGGTCTGGGTCTTGGGTTTGATGGTCTCACCAAAAGAGGCCAGAACAATATTATTTTTTTTTTAATTATAACCGCAGTTAGGCTTTGGTGACGTTTTAAGAGGGACGCTGCTGCCCATCCCTCGACCATCAAGTTCCCTTATTTGCCGCTTACAATACTCACGTAAAAAGAAGGAGTGGCCCATTCTAAGCCGAGACAATTGTTACTTAGACCTTTCTCTAATTATTCGTATGTACACAACTTTAACCTTCAAAAGAGCATATTCCTTTTTAAAATGCCGGCAGCACACCTGCAATGCCGTTGGTGTTGTGGGTGATCATGAGCGGCGGTAGTCACTTACCATCATGTGAGCCGCATGCTCGTTTGCCCCCTGTGTTTAAAAAAAAAAACTTTATTTCTGGAAAATCTATTCACCTCAATTCCCCGTATGCTATTCCCCGTATGTTATTCATCAAAGATTTATCCTATCGACAGTGCGCACACGTGCGCGTACGCATTATTTATAGAGACGTCCGCGGCAGATAAAAATGACAAGATAATGTGACAGTGTGAGATTGCTTTCACAGTACCGTATGTATAGAAAGTCTTACTTAGAAATAATAATTGTGTATAAATAATGAATATCTATCTATCCTATTTAAGAGCTGCTCTCTTGTCGGTGGAGCTTTCGCCACTCACTACGATTTACAGCGAGTCTCTTCACCTCTTGATACGAGACGACACCAACTCCTTCCTGCAGCCATGTAAACATATATATGTACTAATGAATAAATAAATAAATAAAATTCATATTGTAACATAACAATTAGTGGATTTTTTTTTTATACAACTTAGAATGGCAAACAAGCTGACGGCCCACCTGATGAAAAGTGGTAACCGTCGCCTATAGACATGAGCAGTACCATGGACATAACAGAGTATACTGTTTCGCCCATGATACCCCCCATGCGTTGCTAGGAATGCTTCGATCTTACGTTGTTAATCTCAAAGTCTATACTTATTTGTTTATTGTTTTTTTTTCTCATAATAAATGTATTAATATTTGATTTGTTTCACAAATTGTGCTTGTGTTTAACTCCATTTTTATTTTTTCCTTTTCGTAATAAGATTTCGAAATTCCTTTTTTGTTTTATTAAGATATATTTAGTGAATAAACCAAACGATTACTTACAAGATAAACGTGCCAGGCTCTAAATGATTGTGCGTGGGATATTCATTGTCTAAATTACAAATTAAATGTAACATATATTAGAATATATTTTATTTGACATATAATACAATATAATATTTATAATAATGGACGCGATTTGTCCAAAGAAATAAGTAACTTCAACATAAGTATTTTTTTTTGGTTACGTTGTAACATTCATATGTTTTGTTGTAAACTTATCTTTTATTTGATAAAAAAAGCAACTTATGTGTTTCTAGCCCGTTTTTCTTAACTGCAATTGCATAACGAATGGACGGTGGATTTATAAAAAAAAGTACTATCGAAAAATACTTTTAATTAAGTTTACTTCAATAAAAAATATTATTATTTTTTTTATAAATTGTTTTAAAATGTAATATTTTATGACTACGCAAATAAATTCTTGTAAACGTTAATATTGCATATCTATGTGGCCATGGTCTGCACTCAGGCTACCGTGCAAACCCATAAGATTTGAAGTTAAGTTGCATTTAAAACATCAAAATAAATTTAATTCTAGATAGTGTTTAAATATTAACAAGCATAGTAAATACTCTTACTTTTCTTATGTAATAAGTTTTTGAGGAAATTTATTCAATTATATTCTAACCGTGTGGTCCCTGCATAGAATACGCCACCCCTTCCTTTCCCATGGGTGTCGTAAGAGGCGAATAAGAAAGGACGAGGGATGGGCAGCAGCGTCTCTCTTAAAACATCTCTAAAACTTAACTGCGGTTGCAAATCCGCTTACCAAGCTTGGCAACTACTGGCAAATCTGCCCTTATGGGGTTTATGTCCAGTAGTGGACAGTTAACGGCTGAAATACTTAAATAATAACGTTTCAGGCCCGTCTTTCTCAACTGAAATTGTATACCGAATGGATAGTAGAATCATAAACAAAAAACTATACAAAAATGCTTGTAATTAAGTTTACTAGAATAAAAAGTAATCTTATTTTTGCAGAAATTGTTACAAAATGCAATTTTAATCTACGTCTACACTAATATTATAAAGAGGAAAGATTTGTATTTTTATGTGTATGTATGTTTGTAATGAATAAACTCATAAACTACCTTGCCGATTTCAAAAATTCTTTCACCATTAGAAAGCTACATTCGCCCTGAGTAACATAAGCTATATTTATTGCTAGAAAAGATTAGGTATCCTTACTAAAACATCAGTAAAGTAACTCAAGGTGTAAAAAATGCTATAAAATATCTTTCGTCGCGTGCACTGCGGAAACTATTGGTGATAGAACAAAAGTATGTTCTACAATATTGAAGAAAATATCAATGACTACAAAAAACTCCGCGATACTGTATGTCCAACTGTTATCGTTATGTCACAATAACCACTTTTTAAAATGTTGTAAAAATATCCACCTATTTATTTATTTAGTACTATTTTAAATTTCGCATACAACAGTAAGACATCATTCTTACAGAAAATTATAAAATGCGGCAAAGATTTTATCACAGTAACGTTTAATTACTTTTTTTTTATTATTTTGTGTTAGAATTTTAACGCTATAATGTAAAGAATCGTTCCAAAAAAATAGCAACGTAATATTTCTTTAACGTTCAATTGTGAACTACAAATATGATGGTGCGATATAACGACCCGACTAGTGTAGTTAACTAACCGATCATCGATTAATTATTCGATAGTAATTTTAAATGATATATAAAAAAAGATATTTTATAAAAAAAAAAACGAAGTAATACTCCACGCAACTACCTTTTACTTTGACTTATCAATATAATTGTCAATACTTTATTGGGGGGACCTGGTGTCTAAGATACAAGTTACGACTTAGTTTAGGCTCCATGTCTCCCACAAATTACGATACTTTTATTTTGTATAAAGTAAATTGTAATATTATTATACATTGTAATTTGTGGAGATGAATAAACTATTTTTTTAATATATATTCTTTATTGCACTTGTAAGTTACATATAAAATAATCTATTTATAAATGTTGTGAGCAAGGGTGGACTTATCTCTGGCAGAGATCTCTTCCAGTCAACCCAGTACAGTGAGAAAGCATTTCGTTAGCGGGCAGCTGAAGTGCTACAACTATTAATACATAAATAAATATACAATTAAATAAAATATTACATAAATACATACACTATAAATACATATAATACCTACCTACTTATATAACAAATGTTAAAATAAATTAATATACTACTTACATTAGAAATTTCGTTTAATGATTTTAAGATTTGAGAAAATTACAAAAAAAAAAAATAATACTCAATATTTTTACAGGTTACACTCTGAGTTTGTTGCACGCGTCCGTGTAGCCAAACTTCAGGCTGCAGCTGAAAATCAGTGCTTTGCTTTCGAGCAAAACCATCACTGAGCTGTAGCCTATTTGGGTCACTGTGACACACATGGCGAAACCGTATTTTCATATTTTATCTTTTGTTGTATATTTTAAAAAGTGTAAATAATTTGATTGTATAAACTCATTTGTAAATTTACGTGTGTCATAAATGGCTCAAATAAAAAGTTTATCCATCTATCTATTTTTAAGAAGCATATTCCTCGACCATTGACTTCTCTTAATCGTCTCCTACAATACCAATGGAAAAGGAAAGGGTGAAACGTTCTATCCAATAAAGCAATACAATTGATAGTACAAATTATATATAATATAAAATATGTCAATAAATGTTTTTTTTTTATGCAACTTAGAATGGCAAACAAGCTGACGGCCCACCTGATGGAAAGTGGTAACCGTCGCCTATAGACATGAACAGTACCATGGACATAACAGAGTATACTGTTTCGCCCATGATACCCCCAATGCGTTGCCATTCCTGAGGACTCAGGTGTTATTTCTCTGTACCGTGTAAATTCAGTGTCATATCCCATCCTTCAAATCGAAACACAATCATGCAAACACAAGTGCTTCATGGTTGAAACACGCATAGGACAGAGGCACACAAGCAATCGACTTTTGTACAAAGTCTCCCTCTGGTAGGTTTTCCAGGACTCCAAACTTTTGATACCATAGCTTATAGTGTCTTAGTCAATTGTAATCAATTCATTACTTATAATCGAGAATTAGATTTTTTGGGCCCTTAGTCGACTAATCGATTAATAATCAATACCCAACGATTACTAAACAACAGTACTCGTCTGTCCGTCACTACAGAAAGGACGAGTGGCTGGCAGTTGGCAGGTGGCAGGTAGTCGGTTCGGGGAACCCGGGAACCTGCGCTTTGTTTCACCCGATTACCCCTCCGAACCTGTCCAAGGGGCGGCTTTCAACTGTACTGACAATGATTCTAACTCGACAAGTGTTGTTTTTTCATTTGAGTTCACATTATTTGATGCACCATTGCACAGAAATTTGTGAAATATTGTTGTTTTGGGCCATAAATTTTAAATAGACTCAAGAAAGATTCCAATACATTACGCATTTGGATTAGAAATTAAATTAACACTTGGTTGATCGAGAATTCCGTCATAGTTGAAATCTTTGGAATTAAACTAAAATTGATATAAAAATCTAAATACATAAAGTACTCATCAGAGGGAGAGTTTGTACAAAAGTCAATTGCTTGGGTACCTCTGTCCCATTCGTGTTTCTATCGTGAAGCAGTTGTGTTTGCATGGCTGTGTTTCGGTTTGAAGGGTGGTATATCTTTATTTAAGTTGGTACGAGTAAACATTACTTCAATGCTATTGACGGAGGTGGGTAAGCTCCCTGTTGATGACGAGCAGTGATATGGGGGTTGAATAAATGCTCCTTCGAGTATTTAAAGAATCTTCTCTAGCAACATAAACAAATGTACTTTTTATTTACGATCCTGTAGCACGTACTAATGTATAGGTGACGTGTTTAAACAGAACACGTGGTCCGCTGTCAACAGAAGGCATGCTCTTGCCAGTAATCGACACTGTTGCGTAGACGTAATAAGGGAACACGGATGGAGGCGAAGAAATTCTGTTTATCCTAGAGCGTAAGAATATTTTTCCACCTGCGCTTGCCAATTCAGTTGTTATCGATTTAGTATGAAAGGTTGATTTTTGGATTATTAGATCGATATTTTTCAAGATAAGTTTATCAGTTTTAATTTCCTTGAATTTTCTTTTAAATTTATGATATTTGTTAACAATTATGTTAGGTTTTTTACACTACTTCGGTGACAACAAGCATATGACTCGTTTGATGGTAAACGGGGTTACTGTAATCTAGCCGTAGTCTGTATCATCAAGAACGTCAGGCGCGCATTGTTGACCTTTACGACACCTTTTTTTAAGAACCTCATGTTGTAGTAGTCTCTGGAGAAAACCTCGGCTGGAAGGTTATTCCACAACCGCAGTGTGTGTGACCATTTTGGTTCAAGGGGTATTAGGCTTCTAAAACCCTTGCCAATATTGAATGATGCGATGGTAAAAGTTGGAAATTACCATTGAGTTTTTTAGGGGCACTATGTAAAAGTCTACCTGACAGGGTATTTTATTTTATTTTATTTGCAACTAGCGACCCGCCCCGGCTTCACACGGGTGCAATGCCGCATTTCTATGTCCCTACATTTTAAATCTGTAATATCTTCGAAAATAATCATTTAAATTATATGCTGTAAAGGGCCATATTAATCTATATTAAATGGACAATCTAATTAAGGTACTTAATTGGATAAAAATTAATGCTGTATTGCTTAAAATCACTTCGTAAATAAGTCATTTTTTCCCGTAAAATGTAAAGGATAAACAATTGTTATTGTGGATTATCCTTAAGAAATAGACATATACCATCGCGGACTTTTTTGTTGACCTTTTTAAGGTGTACATTATTTTGATTTATCTCGTGGGGTTCAGCCAGCGTTAGCAATGTAAGCGCAAACAAATGTGTTTATTGACGACATCACATTAGAAACCTCTAAATTTATCAGTGTTTCTCTGCAATATTATGCATGCATTATACATATAAACCTTCCTCTTGAATCACTCTATCTATTGAAAAAAAAAACCACTTCAAAATCCGTTGTGTTCTTTTAAAGATTAAGCATACATAGGGACGGACAGACAGCGACAGCGACTTTGTTTTATACTATATAGTGATTGGACTGCAAGTCCTTATTGCTAATAATCCCCTTCAAAATCCAATGGTAAAGGGTTTGTTAGTTGTAATCTTATTCTACGTATAAACTTATATATTGGATGCTTTCAAGTGTTAACCGATATCGTAAACTTCGGTTGCGTGGTCTCTTTGTTTACTGTGTTGTAACCATTTATGGCCAACATAATACGTATTCATAAAACGTCTATTTCATGCGAGAGACCAAAGTGACGAGTGAAGCAGTTAGGCAGCTCGCAAGTTCCCGGTTATGATCCTCTACAGTTCTCAATGGAGCGAAAGTAGGGGGCGCGGAATAAATAGTACGACGTGTCGGGGAGGGGCGAGACAGTACCGATATAGACCTGATACCGACACCGGGCCAGGAACGTCTCATATGGAAGTGTATACGTCTAGCAATGACAACTGTATGCGAAACAAAATAGAGTAGTTAATTATATGACAACTGTCATGCGGTTACAGTGAGATCATGGTCTCGACGCTGAATCACCGGTCACTTACCCTCGCGGAGTGAGAAAATAATTTTCAGATAATTTGGACGTACTATAAATTGTAGTAGTAAAAAGATGGAAGTACCTCATTTAGTAGGGATGGAGAGAGACTTTGTACAAAAGTCGATTGCTTGGGTACCTCTGTCCCATTCGTGTTTCAACCGTGAAGCAGTTGTGTTTGCATGGCTGTGTTTCAGTTTGAAGGGTGGGATATGGCGTGAATTTACTGGGTACAGAGGAATAACATCTGACTCCTCAGGAATGGCAACGCATGAGGGGTATCATGGGTGAAACAGTATACACTGTTATGTCCACGGTACTGCTCATGTCTATAGGCGACGGTTACCACTTTCCAACAGGTGGATCGTCAGCTTGTTTGCCATTCTAAGTTGTATAAAAAAAAAAAATTTGGTGGCTTTTTTATTTGTACGAAAAATAAGAAAAATAATACATAGAATCTGTAACCACAATTTTGAACCGATTTTTGCAACCGATTGGGCTTATTATGTGTTGGTCATATACTAATTTTGTCAATATTAAACTTGCTCGTTAATTCTTCATGCATTTAGTCGTGATGGGCCAACTGGCCTGATTCAATCCGCAGTTAATCAACCCTCTGGTAGCATATACCGATAGTTTAGGCCTACCATTCTATTACGAGTATCATCCATTAAAAATATGCTCGGCGAAATATCGGTACGTAAGTGTCATGTACAATGACATCTTTTCATTTTATTTCATTTCATTTCATCTTCTTTATGTCGTTGTGGTTTTTTTTTTGATGGGTCAAATGGCATGGTAACCCCGCCTGCGCTAACGGGATACGCTGGCGGAGCACCAGTGAAGGGTGATAGATGAGAATGAAACAGGCCAGTTAGCCTATCATGATGAATTCATCAGGAATTAACCATGATGGTTTCCAGGGAGTATCGCGTGAAGGTCGACCTGGTTGGGTATATTGCTAGCAATGGCATTCTCAGTCTCTATTACTAACAATCCCTTTCCCCCCTGTCGTTTTGGTAAACATGACACTTACATGCCTTTGTTTATTTTATTAAGAATAATTGTCGTAAGCATATTTATATATCTAAACTTTTACAAATATTAACTGTTACAAAGAGGAAAGGAGAACTTATTTATTTATATATATATATATTTTTTTTACAACACAGGGGGCAAACGAGCATGCGGCTCACCTGATGGTAAGTGACTACCGCCGCCCATGATCACCCACAACACCAGCGGCATTGCAGGTGTGCTGCCGGCCTTTTAAAAAGGAATATACTCTTTTCTTGAAGGTTATGTTGTCGTATCGGTTCGGAAATACTGCTGCTGGAAGTTGATTCCAAAGAATGGTTGTGCGTGGAAGAAAGTGCCTTGAAAAACGCACGGTGGAAGACCGCCACTCGTCCAGATGATTGGGATGAAACTTTAGTTTGTGGCGGGTTGTACGGTGGTGAAAATCAGCAGCAGGTATCAGTCCGAACAATTCCTCAGATATATTTTTGTACATTCACTTTTAATATAAATATTAAATAATAACAAACAAATATTGTCAGTATCTTATAATTGCTTGTGTATCTATATTGTTGATTTTATTACTTTTTTCAACATTTCAATTTTATACTCCTTTTCATATTAATACCCGCCCACTATGTACTTTTTATTATAACACATTTGTGATTTGTTAATCTTTGTCGGGTGCCCACCATACAGGTTCGCCCAGTGTGGGGCCCAGTGTATTTTGTATTTGTAACTTTATGTTTTTTGTCAAATAAATAAATGTACACTTATAGACTTATCCCTTTAAGGGATTTCTGCCAGTCAACTTTGAGTAACTTAACAATATGTCCAAACAGATATTACAAGGAGGACTTGATCTTTTATTTGTAATGGATAAATTGAAAACTTACATCCGATTTGAAAAAAAAAACTCTTCATCTACAGAAAACTACGTTATCAATAAATATGTGCTGTATTTTATTAAAAAAAAAACCATGTCATGCCAACGCAAAACGCCAGTTTATTTTATAGAAATTGGCTTATTGAAAAATGTTTTTACACGATAAAAGAATTTGTAAGTCTGAATGCTAGATTAGACTAAGAATGCACATTATGTAATAATATTAATAATATGACATGTACAATTTTAATGCTTTCTAACTATAATATCGACTACTTTTAAATGTTGACATAATTAACTAATTCAATGTAACAATTAATATGTATTTAGAATAATTATTTGTACATACGTAATTGATAAATTAACATGTGCTAAGACATTTGCATGCCTTTAGATAAGGCGAAATGTGTAGCTCAGTTACCATTTAAGACCTTTGTACCACATTTCGAGCAAATAAATTATTTTTATTCTTAGATATTCCATTAATAATTAATCACATGTATTGAAGAACAGAATACGTATCTACGGTTATAGATTCCATCTATGTTCAGTCCACACATGTTTAGAATTAGCGCATAAATTTGGTCATATCTAATATACCTACGTAACTAGAAGACCACATGTTGTTATTCGACCATTTTATATAATTGTTAGCAGACTGAATCGTACAGTAACTAGAAATCCAGCCAGCTAGACTACCTATTCATGAAACTGAACAAGTGACTTCAAAGAACGTGGGTCGGATAATGTTTTGTATGAACCATATTAGTTCTAAATATCTGATAGTCATATTTAAATATTTTTTTTTACACAACTTAGAATGGCAAACAAGCTGACGGCCCACCTGATGGAAAGTGGTAACCGTCGCCTATAGACATGAGCAGTACCATGGACATAACAGAGTATACTGTTTCGCCCATGATACCCCCCATGCGTTGCCATTCCTGAAGACTCAGGTGTTATTCCTCTGTACCCTGTAAATTCACGCCATATCCCACCCTTCAAACCGAAACACAGTTATGGAAACACAACTGCTTTACGGTTGAAACACGAATGGGACAGAGGTACCCAAGCAAACGACTTTTGTACAAAGTCTCCCTCTGGTTTTTATATTAGTTTTTATAAGTATATCGTATGGAAATAAGTATATCGTACGGCTAAGTTTGGCAACTGTTTCTTATGTTGAGCTATGAAAATGTACACCAACTTATCATCCTGTGTTTTTCCTCCGACTTTTTTTTTATACCACTAAGGTGGCAAACAAGCATACGGTCCACCTAATGGTAGACGGTTACCGTAGCCTATGAACGCCTGCAATACCAGAGGTATTACGCGCGCGTTGCCGATCCTGAAGAAACCTCTTTACCCCCCTTTTGAAAAACCCCATGCTGTAGTCTCTTGGGAAAACCTCTTCAGATCGTAAGAAAAGTGGAAAACACATGGAAACCTCCAAGAAAAGAGTATATTCCTTCTTAAAAGATAGGCAAAAGAATTGCATTTTCTCTGATGTTAAGTTAATGTCTAATCTCATTTATTATATATGAATATAAACAGTTATGATCTTAACCTTCAAGAAAAGGGCATATTCCTTTTTAAAAAGCCGGCAGCACACCTGCAATGCCGTTGGTGTTGTGGGTGATCATAGGCGGCGGTAGTCACTTACCATCAGGTGAGCTGCATGCTCGTTTGCCCCCTGTGTTGTAAAAAAAAGTTGGTATAGCGTGGTCAAGCGGTGAGTTAGATTCACCTAGCTCTCGGGCTGATCTTTTTTATGGATTGTACACTAGTACTATCTTTCTTTTGCAGGCATTTGTTATACCATCAATTATTATAAAAAAAAATAGAATAGATTATACCCAAATGAGATCAAAATAAATGAATATACTTATGAATATGTTCGTTTTTTTTAATTCGACAGTTCTAATTTTAAAAATTATCTTACTAATATTATAAATGTCAGAAATTGTAAAGATATTTGGATGTTTGCTGCTCAATTAGGCCTAAATATTTGACCAGATTTGAATGAAATTTGGTACATGGTAGGTTCTATCCTGATTCAAAATATAGTATATATTATATACTGATTCACACGGGCAAAGACCATAGACAAGAAGGTCAAGCAACAAAGAGAGTCGTTAATATCTCTGACTTACGATTTTCAGACAAAAGAATAAAATATGGAATAATTATATAATTTACATAATTGCATGGATTACATCTCCATATACGTTTAAAAACAGAATTTTCATCGTGCCTCCGATCAAACTGTTTATAATTACTCCTCTCCATCCAAAGGTTGCCTGGAAGAGATCGCTTTTAGCGATAAGCTTGCCCATTGTTTTCTCACTATGATCAATCCCTTGTAATTGTTTGTATCTATAATAAGTATACTATTGTAATTTTTTGGAGGAAACAATAAAGAGTATCTATCTATCTATCTATAATAGTACAAACCGAAGCCACATTATCATTTCTGTTTATTTGAGACAATTCGTCTCGTACTATTGTTGCTAGAGTAGCGTCTATTTATAAACACGTACTTGTTCAGAATCGGGACAGCGTGATTCACTGTCACCATGCACTCAGTGAGATAAATAGAATAAGTAAATTTAGACAGTAGTGTGATTGCTTTAACTCTTACTAGATACATATCCATTGTTAGAACCCATCCATCGTCCACTGTTGATTTTAGATTTCCTCATATTTCGCCACAAAGCACTGTCTTGTGTTGTTTGCATGTGGTCGTCGCTCCATCTCCTAAATGGTCACTACACACTACGCTTGCCTACATGGAATCACCACTTGAGAAACTTTCGTCCTCATCGATTATCGTTCATTTGAACTATATAGTCGACATATTACCACTTCAGCTTGCAGATTTAAAGGACAACGTCGGTGCCTTTAGTTCTTCTGCGGATTTCCTCGTTTCGAATCCTACCACGCAATAAAACTCCAAGGCCTCTCCATAGCCTGACTGATTTGGAGAAAGAAAAAAGAAAGAAAGCTTGGAGCAACCTCACATGGCCAGTAGAGGGCACTAGATTAGATACTATTAAATAAATAGAGAAAATTAACTAAGCAAGACAGCGGAAAGTACCTTCAATGTACTTACAACGAACAACTTGGTAACATCCTAAAGAAAAGACAAATTAGGAGCACCAATAACCAAGAAGCCTGTATCAAGAATTGTATGAATGTTGAGGAAGCTAAGACGGTATATATGACTAAAAGCAAAATGATCAGATGTGGAATCAAACATTAAAAGGTTTTAAAATAGAACGCATTATACCAAATTTTGCGCTCATTCCATTACAAACATAAATACTCGTATTGTTGAAATTTGTTTAAATACAGCGTCTAGATACACAGATTCATGATATTTTTTAATATTATAAATCTGAAAGTATGGTTATGACTCATAACCATACTTTTTTTTTCATAATAGATTATATGTGATATTTGGCGTGAAGAAAGACGTAAGTTACAATATATTCCAATCACGCGGATAAAGTTATGTCTTGCTCACGATAACTGATTTTTTTTATACATTTTTTATTATTATAAAATGTGAGTCTTGGGACTTTGGTATACCAACGCTATACGTTCTTTATTTGTCCTCAATGGAGCAATGTGACGCATCCAAAACCTTCACGGTGGAAAGATCGGTCGTTCCAAACTGGTTCTGGCCCAATTATCGTGCCCTCGGCTAATTGGTTCCTCGCTCCTGTGTTCCATCATTAGATACTATGTCGGCACAGTAGCCATAATCGTTCTCAATTTAACGACCTTCATGGTGTAGTGCTTTAGTTTAATTAGGTTCCGAATTGGATTCCAGGCGGGGCAATTTAGGAGGCAGTAGGCTTCTAAATTAGCAAATTTTGGTGTTCTAACTTGTCCAGTTTTGTTTAACCCTAATTTGAGGACTATGCAATTAAATGATACCATAATGATTATATATTAATTTAGCAATATAATATCTTATTTAGGAGAGGGGAAATGATACAAGACCTCTAGCAAGCGATATTAGATCGACTTTTATACAATATTCTCTGGTTAACCATTGTAGTTAATTTCTAAAGAATTCAGCTTCTTTATTGCCGATGTTTCGATGTGGCCGCGTGGATTGCACCAGATATGTAGATACTATTTACCTGTAAAGGCTTTTACATCGCGTTAACTCCCGATTGTGTATTTAAAATATGTGTAAACAAAGTGAAAGTTTAAAATTAACGATTTCATCACAATTGGCCAGTTGACCAAACTTTATTTTTTTATTTTCATCTGTCATTCCTCACTGCTGCTCTGTAAGTGTATACGAATGCCGTAGGCGGGGTTCTATAATTTCGCATAAAATAATATCCCATTTACTGTGAAAATATATGGTCCTATGATTCGGGATCTTAAGGTCCTAAATGCCAAATTTGGTCATTGTTCCGCCAACAGTGTCGCAGACGGTACAAGTTAGAATGACACACTTCCACAAATGGTAGTTATGTCGTAACGACTGCAGTTCTCACGGATTAGGCCAACTTGGGTTCACATGGCGATCTTCACTGGACATCGGACGTGTTCTACATACCACAAATAGGTGGTACAAAGCACTCGCTATAGCGGAAACGTTGCTGGAAGTCAGAAAATTAAAAACTCTGGCTTAGATGTATTTAATGTAATACTTAATATATCTTTAACTTCCTATACAGGTATTCTTATACCTGTCTCAGGCAGCATCAGGCTCCCACAATTATATTAATAATTTAATTAGTATAAGCATGTCTCATTGTATTTTACTGTGTCGAATTATGAAGAGAAAATATCTTTGCATTTTAAAAAGATGTCAAAAAATTAATTAAGAATGTTTATTTAGTAAAACTGAACATTTTAAATTGAACTTGCAATGTATTAGAGGATTTCTTTTGTACGTAACTAAAGCTTTCACTATACAATAAAATAAATTGTAAATGTCAATTAATCGTTGATATAAGAAGCATGAAGTTTAGATATAAAAAAATATAATTATACTATATATAACTGATTTCCTAAATAACATTTGCATATAAAATTCTATTTCCAGAGGAAGACTGTACAAAAGTCGATTGCTTGGGTACCTCTGTCCCATTCGTGTTTCAACCGTGAAACAGTTGTATTTGCATGGCTGTGTTTCGGTTTGAAGGGTGGGATATGGCGTGAATTTACAGGGTATAGAGGAATAACACCTGAGTCCTCAGGAATGGCAACGCATGGGGGTATCATGGGCGAAACAGTATACTCTGTTATGTCCATGGTACTGCTCATGTCTATAGGCGACGGTTACCACTTTCCATCAGGTGGGCCGTCAGCTTGTTTGCCATTCTAAGTTGTATAAAAAAAAATTATAAATATTTAATTACCGCTACCATTTATGTCTTGCATCATATTCATTCGTTCAGTGTTTGTTCGGCAAACAGAGCTCTAACTGCCCTTCTTGACATATCGGCTGGCCTTCTCTAATTGTTATCGCTGTATGTGGCCACAACTATGTTTGGTTAGTCGTGGGATCCGTAACTCTACAGCGTGACAATAAACGGATTTTGTATGTAATAGTGTAATTATAGCTTCGGGATATAATATTTTTTACGATATTAAAATTTTAAAGCATACAGCTCTTCTAACGCATGTAGTAATCGCCGCTGAATCGAAACCCTTCATCTTCTTTTTCTCATTTTAATGGAAAAAGAAGTCTTGCTTGAGAGAGACCATGCAACAGTCTTGCTTGAGAGAGACAATGGACCATGCTTGCAAGAGAGCATGCTCAGTTGTAGGATGTTAATTGGTAGAAGATATTATTAATAATAGCAACTAGCGATCTCATTAACTTCCACTAGGTCCTCTCTGGATACAATCTTAATTTTTATAAATACGCCACAATCACACTAATTACTCAAGTCAGGATACTGATCCTCAAGCCAGGATACCATGTGTTGTAAGGAACCAGGCAACGCACATCTAGGCACAACCCAGAACATCCGTAGGGAAAGGGATTGTTAGTAATGGAGACTAAAAATCCCATTGCTAGCAATATACCCAATCAGGTCGACCTTCTTGTAGTTCCCCCTGGAAACTATCATGATTAATTCCTGATGAATTCATCATGATGGGCTAACTGGCCTGTTTTCATTCTCATCGATCACCCTTTACTGGTACTCCGCCAGCGTATCCCGTTAGCGCAGGCCATTCTATTTTCACCTATTAAACAAAACCCAGAACATCCAAATCCGAGCCCATTCAGAATATTTCAAGCCCTAAATTGACTCCTCGAGAAGAGGAGAGAGGAGATTAACACTTTAACTGCTGAGAATTCACTTGATGAGTTTTTTATATCGTGTTAGCAATGCTAAAGTCTTTGGCAGCAGTGAATTGTTCTGAGCAACGTAAATAAATAGCGCAGGCAGGATTGCCATTCCATATTCACCCACAAAAAAAGCAGCAACGATATGGCCTTTGGTATAGTTTTGTATTATGTACAAAGAGGTTTTAAAATTAATCAAAAACACGTAGAAATGGTGTATTAGGCATACTTGTTGTAGTTTTAATATTCGAAAGTCCCTTTAAAAATGTCAATAAATCTACAGAATGTTCTTTGTAACAAGAGCGGATTTCCTTTTCATCAGATGCGGTGCCGCTGGCTTCCCACCACGCTGCGATGTGATGAATGGATGCCGTGACCTTTCCACAGATATGCGTTGGAGTCGAACGGCCACGTTCTGTTTTCAATATCACTATATTTTGATAGTTGGCATACGGTTTAAATGGAAGTGGATGGAAGCTTTTTTACACTCAAAGAATTTGGTTTGTCATTCTCATTAGTTTCTCTTTAATAAGTTATTAGATATAGACTTGTTTTTTTACAACATAGGAGGCAAACAAGCGTGCGGCTCACTTTATGGTAAGTGACTGCCGCCGCTCATGATCACCCACAACACCAACGGCATTGCAGGTGTGCTGCCGACCTTTTAAAAAGGAATATGTTCTTTTCTTGAAGGTTATGATGTTGTATCGATTCGGAAATAATAGACTTCAAGAAAAGAGTATAGTCCTTTTAAAAATTGGCAGCTCATTCGTAATTTCTTCGGTGTTGCGGGTGCTCATTGGCAGTGTTAGTCCTTTACCATCAGATGAGCGGCTCATGACACTGCAACACAGGGGGCAAACGAGCATTGGGCTCACCGTGAGCTCAATGCTGCTGCGTGAGTTATAAAGAAAAATGTATATTCCCACTAGGCGTACCGCCTTGATCTTGTGCATACCCTTTTCTAATTTTACGACTCACCACAGAGCGAAGCTATAAATTTTAACATAGAAATTAAACAGCGATTTTTTTTTTAATGGATGATAATGGAATGGTAACCTCACCCGCGCTATCGGTATACACCGGCGGAGCACCAGTGAAGGATGATAGGTGAGTATGAAGTAGGTCAATTAGCCCATCGTGACGAATTCAACAAGATTTGTTCACGATGGTTTCCAGGGGTAACCACGTGGAGGTCGACCTAATAAGGCATATTGCTAGCAATGGGGCTGTCAAACTCCATTGCTAACAATCCCATATCCCCCAATAAACAGTGATTGTTAACGAGTTGTTAATACCTTCCGAATATCGTTGTCCACGTATATTATAAGGTCGCCAGTAGAGACTTGAATTGTTTTTGGACTTTTTGTATAGAAAGGTATGTCCGGTCGAGAGTTTAACGATGTCAAATTCTTCCACTGTGATTAAAATTGTTCATTTCGTTTCGAGTTTTTGTTTCTTTTGTTTTCGTATTTGTCGAGATTTAATTTGGGTTGGTTGTTACTTCTAATATACTAAATTAAAGAGAAAATATGTAACAAATAAATTTTTTTTGTTACACAACATAGAATGGCAAACAAGCTGACGGCCTACCTGATGGAAAGTGGTAACCGTCGCCTATAGACATGAACAGTACCATGGACATAACAGTTGCCAATCCTGAGGACTCAGGTGTTATTCCTCTGTACCCAGTAAATTCACGCCATATCTCACCCTTTAAACCGAAACACAGCCATGCAAACACAACTGCTTCACGGTTGAAACACGAATGGGACAGAGGTACCTAAGCAATCAACTTTTGTACAAAGTCTCCCTCTGGTGTAAGCAAGTAAGTTTGTTTATTTATTTGTCAGAGAGAGACTTTGTACAAAAGTCGTTTGCTTGGCTACCTCTGTCCGTCATCCATCCGTACCATCCATACCATCCGTGTTGCTTGTGATGGTCCCCCCCTTTGCACCCCTTATAATAACTACCCTCTAAACTAACCTACACATGGAAAATCTACAAAGCCTAAGAAAAGCCTACGAAGGCTTTACCTAATGAAATCTATGAAAATATAATGAAAATCTACCCTAAAGAAAGGCCTAACACCCTCAATATAGCCCATACCTATTGTTTAATTAATAACTGGTATATAAACTCTTTGTTGGCCCTTTATACAAAAAAAGAAAAATAATGTTTTTAATCTGACACTTTCGATTGTGACGTTCTTGTACAAAATTAATAAACACATTCAAGATCAAGATTCGACTTTATTTTTGTTCATTTGGTCCTTCGATAGCCGCATAATTAAGTAAATAAATATAGTGCAGTACTAAACGCATAAATATTCACAACTTCAGTGTACAATACTTGTTTCACATATATATATCGGACTTTGTTGTTTGCATATCACAATGACAGAAGATTTTAGATCACGTATTACAATGTTGTTGGACAATTCAAATAAAATTGTGAAATTACTAACTAACACGAAGAAGTGCGCTCGAGCTAAGATTACAAGAGGATATTTGGATGCACGTTTAGAGATGCTATGTGAGTACTGGTCATCATATAATAAGCAATATGAATACATTACAACTACATATTCAGAGTCGGATTTTAAATCATGTAATCTCGATCTAGAGGAAAATTATAACTCTACTGAAGAGGCTTACTTAGATCTCAAGACCTGGATAAAAGATTGGTTATATGAACATGAAACAAAATCAATTCAAACTGATGATAATAACACCATCACCATCGCATCATCTTCACACTCGAGACCACATCTTCCTCCGATACCCCTTCCAGTATTTTCTGGTGATTATAATGATTGGATTAACTACCGAGATTTATATATTTCATTAATACATAACAATAACAGTTTGTCTAAAATTGAAAAGCATCATTACCTTAAGTCTAGTTTAACTGGGGAAGCAGCAGAGTTATTAAAGAATTTCACACTTACCGAAGCTAATTATCTCGATGCATGGAAAAAGCTGGAAAAAAGGTATGACAATAAAAGGATTATTGTCAACAACATACTGAATCGCTTATTAAGTCAAAAGAAGTTAGCTGGTGAATCAACTAAAGGTCTCAAAGAATTATTAGACACTACTAGTCAATGTCTTGACTCGTTGAAAAATCTCAACATATGTATTTCTAACTGGGATGCTATTTTAGTATATGTCATTGTCGGAAAGTTAGACTCCGAATCACATAAACTTTGGGAGCAGTCTCTTGGTAATTCTACTGAGATTCCTACTTATGCCGATTTAGCTTCTTTCTTGGAGAATAGATTCAGAACACTAGAAATGATTAGTTCAACTCAAGTTAAAGAATTGTCAAAGAAGATATACACACCACAAAAATCTACATCTGTCAAAACTTACGTTACTGAAGTAAATAGTACTTGCACATATTGCTCACAGAACCATTACATTTGTCATTGTAAGAAATTTGCTACACTTACCGTATCAGAACGTCAACATTTTATAAAAACGAACAACATCTGCTTCAACTGTTTGATTAAGGGTCATTCTGTGAAACAATGTCGGCAAAGCACAACCTGTAAGAAATGCGGAGGACGTCATCACACTTTGCTGCATTTAACAACTCTTAACAAACCAGAGATTACAACTGAGAGAAATGAGTCAGTACAGAGTCCCTCTACGTCTTGTCATACTGCTAACACGAAACCTGGAACAAATAATAAACAAGTTATTTTACCTACAGCTCAAATTAAAGTAAAGGCAAAGAATGGCTCTACTTACGTTCTCAGGGCACTTGTAGACCAGGGCTCTCAGGCTTCTTTTATTACTGAAGCAGCTGTACAACTGTTGAATCTTGATCGCACACCTGTAATTGGTAAAGTCACTGGAATATCCAACTCACAAGAAGTTACTACTAACTCTATGGTAACACTCACAATTCATTGTAAAAACCCATCACTTTCACGTATTGAAGTTAACGCTTATGTACTTAGAAAACTGACTTCAATACTACCATCTCGAGAATTTCCACAAGGTACTTGGCCTTCATCAATGAAATTAGATCTAGCTGATCCTGATTTTCACAAGCCGAGTCCTATAGATGTTTTATTGGGTGCCGACGTGCATGCTCACATAATTCTCGATGGAATGCACAAACACAACACTCTCGTTGCTCTTAACTCTCGCCTGGGTTGGTTGCTGTCTGGAAGCGTTTCACAAACTGATACACAAGTACACAATGTGACTGTAGCTCATACTAAATTGGAGGTTAATCAGTTACTTAGGCAGTTTTGGGAGATCGAAGAGCACGTTCCTCACAAAAAGCCTATGTCTACATCAGAAGTACAATGCGAGGAACACTATAAGGACACTTACACACGTAACGATGATGGTAGATACATAGATTGCTTGCCATTTAAAGAGTTTCTTTCTACAAGTCTCGGTGATTCACAAACCTTGGCTATTAATCGTCTGCAACAGATGGAGAAGAGATTTTTACACAAACCTGAATTTAGAAGTCAATATAGTAACTTTATGGATGAATACCTGTCACACGAACATATGGAGATGATTCCTGAAAGTGAACTTAATACTAATAATAAAAATATATACTACTTACCTCAGCATGCTGTCCTTAGGCCATCGAGCTTGAGTACAAAGTTGCGCGTAGTCTTCGATGGTAGTGTTGAACCTGCAAATAGAAAATCAATAAACGATGAATTGTTAATCGGTCCTCCTCTTCTTCAAGATATTCAATACTTAATTACTAGATGGAGACAACACAAAATATGTTTAGTTGCAGATATACAGAAGATGTATCGACAGATACTTGTATCTAAAAAAGATATAGATCTACAAAGAATCGTATGGCGTGAATCTCTCAATGATCCTATTCAAGAGTACAGATTACTTACCGTAACCTATGGTACGTCTTGTGCTCCTTTTTTAGCTATCCGTACATTGCACCAACTTGCTGAAGATGAATGTGGTGAGTTTCCTAGAGAAGCTGAAATTGTGAAGGAAGACTTCTACATGGACGATTTGTTAACAGGTACGTCAACAGAGGAAAGTGCAATATTTCTTCAAAATCGGTTAACTGAGTTATTAGCTCGAGGTGGCTTTCCTTTGCACAAATGGTCGTCTAATAGTAAACTAGTATTGAATCAAATTTCGAACGACAAAAGAGATTCTTTAAGTACAGTCACTATTAAAGTAGAAGACACTATTAAAGCTTTAGGTATTATATGGAATTCACAAACTGACAACTTTGAACTTACATTAAATTTAGAATTTAAATCCCACAATGTCACTAAACGAACTGTTCTTTCTGCGATAACTAAGTCCTTTGATCCTCTTGGTTGGTTAGCACCTTCTATTATTGTTCTTAAAATATTCATGCAGAAATTATGGCTAGCTGGATTGGATTGGGACGAGGAGCTACCACTAGAATTAAAAACTGAATGGTTCACTTACCTAGATAAATTTTCTCACATGCAAATCATTCCCTTTCCAAGATGGCTCAGTATTTTAAATACTACTACTAGAGTAGAATTACATGGCTTCAGCGATGCATCTTGTGCTGCTTATGCTGCTGTTGTCTATATCAGGGTTTGGAATGGCAAAAACGTTAATGTTCATTTAGTTTTTGCAAAAACACGTGTAGCTCCAGTAAAACAAATCACGTTGCCACGACTTGAACTTTGTGGTGCTGTTTTATTAGCCAAGATGTTGAGCAGTCTTAAAACTGTTTTGAAAATACAAAATAATTGTGTGTTCGCTTGGACTGATTCTACTATAGTTTTGGCGTGGTTACGCAAAACACCTGGTACTTGGACAACATTTGTTGCTAATCGAACAGCAGAAATTTTTAACTGTCACAAATAGCAGTCAATGGCGTCATGTTGACACCTTTGATAATCCTGCAGATTTAGGCTCTCGAGGTTTAAGTCCGAATGATTTGAGACAGTCAAAACTATGGTGGAACGGCCCTGATTTTTTAAGTCAACCCAATGATATTGTTAATAATGATATAAATATTCCTGAAACAGACTTAGAAATAAAAACAAAAGTTAAAGTTCACATTTGTACTACTGAAAATAATGATATTACTGACTATCTAAACAAATATTCAAAGCTTTCAAAGTTGATCCGTGTAACAGCGTTCTGTTTAAGATTTTTTCAATGCTGTAAAAACAAAATTAATTCAATCAAAAGGGATTGTACTTCTTACTTAACTGCTTCTGAAATAAAAAATGCTTTGCTTGTATGTATTCGTCGGTCACAAGCTATTAGTTTTGAAGACGAGATTGAAACTTTAACTCACAATAAGCGAATTCACAAAAGAAGCAAGTTATATACACTTAATCCGTATCTTGATGAACAAAAGATACTAAGAGTGGGTGGCAGACTAGCTAACGCAGAGATTTCGAATTATCTAAAGTCTCCTATTATTTTAAGTAATGAATGTCATTTATCTAAACTAATTGTTTCTGATGCACACTTTAAAACTCTGCATGGTGGTTTGCAACTTACCTTAAATTACGTCAGACAGAGATACTGGATTATTCGTTTAAAAAATCTTGTTAAAACTATTGTAAATAATTGTATATCTTGTTTCAAACAACGAGCAGTACCAAAGGTACCATTTATGGGTAATTTACCAAATTACAGAGTCAATCCCGATAGACCATTTAGTACAAGCGGTGTAGATTTTGCGGGACCTTTTACGTTAAAACTGTATCCCGGTAGATGTAAAAAAACATGTAAAGCCTATGTTTGTCTATTTGTTTGTACTGTAACAAAAGCTATTCACTTGGAGCTAGTGAGTGATTTATCTTCTGCTGCATTTATAGCTGCTTTTAAAAGATTTACTGCTCGCCGTGGTCATTGCCGGAATATCTGGAGTGACTGTGGAACTAATTTTGTTGGTGCATCACGAGAGTTAAATCTTACTTTTAAGAACTTAAAGTCCCAAGTAGTCACAGAAATTGCCGAACTTTTAGCAAACGATTTCACAACTTGGCATTTCATACCTCCTAGTGCTCCACACTTTGGAGGTTTGTGGGAATCCGGAGTCAGGTCTATCAAAGGACATTTAAAACGTGTAATTGGTCAGACCATTCTAACTTTTGAAGAATTTTCTACATTACTAACTCAAGTCGAAGCTTGTGTTAACTCTCGACCTCTTACTTTGATGAACAATTCTCCTGATGAACCTCCGCTAACCCCGGGTCACTTCCTAATAGGTGGTCCTCTAATTGCTGTACCTGAGGAATCTTTACAAGAAGTAAAGCTTAACACTTTGGATCGTTGGCATATGATTCAACGGTTTATTCAATCTCTTTGGTATCGTTGGCAACTAGAGTATTTAACAACTCTCCAAAATAGATACAAATGGTCAAAAATACATCCTAATATTGAATTAGGTACTGTAGTCTTAGTGAAAGATGATAAATTACCACCTGGTAAGTGGCTTTTGGGTCAAGTTGTAGATAAACATCCAGGTGCAGATGGTACAACGCGAGTTGTTACACTTAGATATAAAAACAGTTTCTTTAAGAGACCTGTAGCCAAGTTGTGCCCTCTGCCACTGAATAAGTAAAATTTGTTATTTTTTCTAACAGTTATGTACTAATTTGATTTCTATTATCGCACTTTGTATTACTTGTTTACTATATTGTGAAGGACTATAGTAGTCCTTGGGTGGCGGAATGTTTAATTAATAACTGGTATATAAACTCTTTGTTGGCCCTTTATACAAAAAAAGAAAAATAATGTTTTTATCTGACACTTTCGATTGTGACGTTCTTGTACAAAATTAATAAACACATTCAAGATCAAGATTCGACTTTATTTTTGTTTAGCTTATACACCCTAAACATCTTATGAATCTTAAAAAAAACTTACAATAAACACATAATATTGAACAGATCTTTAGTAGAACACTTGATCATCTGGCCAGATAAATAAATGTGTGATCGTCTAGTAATGTAGGACCCGTTGTGTGTGTAATAACCAAAAGGTTCTTTAATTGGTATATGATAGGAGTTAAATAATGAAGATGATTGATAAATATTTAAGGATTAAGAATAATTAATGAATTATACTCATAATTCATGTAACTAGGAAGTTAGAATATAATATATTAATTTAATAGTAAATTACAGAATAACTGTAATAATAAAAAAATGGGGGAGCGGTCGGGCCCCTCACACGCCCAGACCAGTGGAAGACTTTCCAACTATCTATAACTCTTCCTCCTAAAAGGTAGGGAAGGGTATTACTATTTATTAATGCACTCTGATGGTAATAAGGGAATGAGTATTCTCAGTTCCAAACCAAACATAAGTAGATTTACTTCAACATTACAGTGGCTCCACCAGCCCCACGATGCTTCCAGTATAAATTAGTGTTTGCCAGAGGCAAACGGATCGGAACTGAAATCCCAGGATCACTCCGACACGAGAGCTTACTCATGGGCGATGACCCTTTCAGTCCTATATGGCGACATAGAGATCACCCACTAACAGTACGAAACTGTTTCCCAGCGTCACCCTGTTACGAGCTTACTCAATGGGGGTTTCCCTTCGGCTCCACAAGAGATCAGACCAAGAAGCGAGATCACCCAGACACCAGAACTTACTTTGTTGGGACATAACCCTTCGGCCCTATAATGTGACATTAGAGATCACCTGTGAAGACAGTCCGATAGAGATGAAGATTTGTGTGATAGGGGATACCTTCCACACCCTGGAATTGGCCAAGCCATATAATGTTGATAATTGCTATATCATAACATAGCATTGTCAATTTAATATTATTTACTTAATACCAAGAATACTCAAGGTTCAAGTTAAATCTGTTGATTAGGCCGGAGCCTAAGAACGAGTAGTTCAACCCATAGGTCGAGAGCTACTAAAAGTAATGAGTGCTATTGAATGAACTATAAGTCCAGTCAATTATTTTTATTATTATTATTGTTGATTAACCACATTGTGAATTAACCAATTATTTATTCAGAGAGATATATCTAAAGGAACTATAAGTCCTTTAAAAGACACTGATTAATCACAAGTTAACAACGTCTCGTGAAATAACCAGTTGGGTTTTCTATAAGTTTGAGGACACTAAGTCCAACAAGCTATTATTGTGTTGAGAGTAATAGAGATCTTTTGTAATATTTGTAGAGGTTTGATTAATCACATTGTGAAATAATCAGATTAAATAATTATGTAGCTTTATAGAGAGGACTATAAGTTCTAATTGGTTGTTGTCATAAGTACTGATAAATTACACATTAAAGTGCCAGGCCAATTATTATATATAGGTATATAGGAAGGACAATAAGTCCTATTTGTGTATGTTGTAGTAGTAGAGGCAATATATTGCATAATTATAATGTGAAAGATATAGATTAAATATATATTTGTATAGAAAGGACAGTAAGTCTTATACAATTATTGTAGCTGTACTATAGTTATACTATATCTACTTCCTTTTAGTGTCTTAGTAAACCTATTTACTAAGAGGATTTCTCAGATAAACAAGTGTTTTAGTGTTTAAATCATCATGATTAAATCCCTAAGAAATTAGGTCTTTAAATAATTATCATATCATTTAAGTGAAATTTCTCATATAAATAATTCCAATATTTCCCCTACAGTTATTATAAAATAACAGAAAATTATATAAATTTTCTATAGACTTAGATATAGAATCATAACGTGTATAATCTCCTTTTGTTTGACGTCTGTCACAATAATGACGTATTGAATGACGTATTGATGTATTGAATTGAATTTTGATTATCTATCACAACTGTCAACGTAACAAATACTAGCAAGTTTGTTTATTTGTATTTGTTTAATATAATTAAATATAAAATCATCATATAACAACCGTAATATACAACTAAATTATCAGTGACATAAATAATCATGGTTTACACCAGAAATAATTAATAGTATCCAGTAATGCTGCAGTTTTATATTCATATCAGTAGCCAAGCTTACTTTCAAATTCAAGAATGAACAGAAGATTAGAAGTTTAACATTCTTATTGCAATTGTACTTGCAATAATATATACATACAGTACTAATTATCAAGGACATTCCTCAAATACATGTGTGGTGAAGATTTCCCAATATGCTATCTATTTGATTCCTAACCTCTAATGTAAATTTATTAAAGAAGTGAATAATCAGTGTTAGTGTTTGCTTTATTAATATTTAAAGTAATTGTCCTAACTTGATATTAATAGGATAATATCTCCTTGGATACAGTCCGACATATACAACTAACTCAATAATGAAATTTATAAAATACTAATATTATATTTTACTACTTGTATATCTCCATTCTATTCCCATAAATATTCAAAATATGTATATTAAATATAAATCGAATAAAGATTCACTAATTTTAACCCTGTCTGAACTTGTCTAGTCAATATAGCATGAACAAACAACACACATTCAAACCTTATCGCCATGACAACTTTCTTCTTAAATATGAGTAAAATAATATAATAAATAATAAATAACTCACACTTGTCATTTAGTACTAATTTTATACTGTACCTCATACCTAGTTAAGAGTAACTATAGTCAGAGAATCCTTTAGTACATTTATTACCATTAGGAAATAAATCCACACCTATAATATCAATATAATTAAATATTATTAAAAGCAGTAATATACAAAGAGTTGTTATTGTCAGCTTGCTCACTACAATAAAATCAATATTAAAGCTTATAATAAATCAAGACAAAATATCTATTTAAACAATACAGGCTTGTTTACCATAAACACCCCACAGTCACATGAATTTATCTAATAACACAATTAATAATGTATTAAAAGTATTACATTCACATAATATTACATGCAACAGTTAAGCTGTTTCTTTGTACATCTGGTGTAAAACAAATCCCACATGTAATCATGGGTAAACAGAAGTATACAAAAGAATTATTAGTCCAGTCGACCGAGCAACGGTATGAAAACATTTCACCATGAGACGTTAAGCATGCACAGATATTTCAAACCAACACTGTAATAGTGTAATAAATACAACTATTCCATCATCATCATCGTCTCAACCATCATCAATCCACGACTGAACACAGGCAATTCCCACACACTACCACAAGGAACGTCTCGAGACTCCTGCATCCACTAACTCCCTGATCAACCTATAATAACTTTGCTTGCTTGCCTGACCGTTATAAATAAATAATTTTATATTAAACAATAAGCTGTCTTTATATAGTTGTTATAATAGCTTGATAGTTAATTCCTAAAGTAATCTCCAAATCTAAACAAGTACAACAATTTTGTAATAGTGGAACCTAAGTTTACATCAGCTTCACTGAATCAAAGTGATAAAGTTCTACTAAACAAATGTCTAATTAGAGTTTTGTATATGAATAGAATAACATAGGTATATATCATCATATAGATTATTCATCATCATCGTTATATTGAAGTCAAAATTTTATCAAATGTGATAACATTTAAAGATTAAACGCATTACCTAAGCTTGTATTGACTCTAGTAAATATGTATTTCAATAGTTGGTGGAAATATTAAGTATAGACATTGCCTGCGATCACAGTCAAAAATCTAACTACGCAGTAATAAATGGAACAAGCTCACCGGATTCTCCAGTCTTCCATTGATTAATTTCACACTCTTAATCGATAGTGATACACTAAGGTCTCAAACCCCTTCATCGATCCAGTCCCTCCTAGATCTATATCCCAGTTAGTTTTTTATTTCTATTGCGCAATTCCTAAAACACGACTCCCGCGCCATTTTTTTTTTTTCTTTTTTTTTTCTATTCTTTCTCTAATAACGTCATAGATTATGTCACCGAAGGGTAGATATTTCAATAATCAGATTTAGCCTATTATTCGAATTGAACTTTTCTTTAAATTCAATTTAATTATATGTTAACGTATTTTGGTATTTTATATTAAATTGATTATCTAATTTATAAAACTTTAAAGGATCTCATAAACCTTATTAAACTGTGTTGTATGTATCTTTTTTACACCTGATGATAAAAAGGTAAACTATAATTTGGTTAATATAAAATATAATATATTTTTGTTTAATTTATTTAATTTTCTTGTGACGTCCACTACACTCTGGAAACACATCAAAGGAGTTTCCCTTCTGTGTCAATATTTCATATATGGTAACGTCTTCTCTGTATACTATTGTGAAGCTTGACTTTAAAGTTTGTTTATATTAAATAGCTCAGCTTTCGCAGCGGTCACCCATAGGAACCCCTGTTTCTTTTCTATGTACTTATGATATTAAACCTATTGTACTATAGGCGAACCGTCACATGCTGCCGTGAAGCAATTGTGTTTGTGTTGCTGTTTCGGTTTGAAGGGTGGGATATGGCAATGAAATTACAGATTACACAGTCATAACACCTTAATACATTCTAATTTCATTATCGTCATTATTATTTTAGCCATTATCTGTCCACTGCTAAACATTGACCTCCCTAACAAGGAGGGGGGAGGGGAGGATTACCAACAGTTGCCACGCTTGTTTTAGTGATTTTTTTAGAAGGACGCTGCTGGCCATCTTTTGACCATGAACTTCCCTCAGTCGCTTCTTACAAACAAACCCGGTTATTTTGATTTAAAAATAAAACTATAGAAACCAGGGTGATCCATTTCTACACAGTAAGCCAGTGTATCGGGGAGCTGGTCTGATTCCCAGACACCTAATGTTCCTCCCAACACTCTATCTAACTATAGGAACCAATTTCTATAAAATTTCTATGGGACATAACTAAAAGTATATCCCCTCAGAACAAAAAAAAAACATTTTTTTTTTAAATTGATTTATAAATAAACAAGTTCTAAGGTAACAAACGTAAGAAATATATAATCCTAATTGAGAAGCTACGCCTTTTTTTTAAGTGTTCGTGAAAAAAGTTGGTTGGTCAAGTTGCAAGCAAAAGTCCTTATACGTAATTTTATCACGTAGTGTCTGTTAGTCGAGACATTATCGTCCGAGTGTACCTAGATTGACAGTGGCTTTCAAGTAACAGTTCTGGCGCCCAGATTCCACCCGCTGATCGATTGACAATGTCAGACAGTCCGAGATAGCTGCGCCGTACGGGATTTATGTAATTGGTGCTCCCACATCCGGGGACGCCACTCACCAGAACACAGTGTGTCGTTAAAATGTTTGTTACACAGCATTTAATGTAACTTCTCTTGATTTTTAAGGGATAGCGGAAATAGCTTTTGGAGCACAATTTGTTAAAGGGATTTCCAATAGCATTTTTTATAATGTGTGAAAAAGAAACGGTAACCGCGTATGTGCTAGAGGGATTGTAATATATAATAATACAGCCGTATCATTGTAGTTATAGTATCTATATATTTTTATATAATAGAATAGGATACAATAGAAAATATATATATATATATATATATATATATATATATATATAATATATATATATATAAGTGAAGGATGATAGGTGAGGATGAAGTAGGTCAGTTAGCGCATCGTAACGAATTCAACAAGATTGTTCACGATGGTTTCCAGGGGGAACCACATGGAGGTCGACCTAATAAGGCATATTGCTAGCAATGGGGCTGTCAAACTCCATTGCTAACAATCCCTTTCCCCCCAAGTGTCTCATGTTAGGCAAAGGAAACTGGCTCAGCTGATGCTGTGAGTGTCCCAGTGCAATGTGTTCAGCTGCACAGCGCTGGTTTACAGCCAGTTCTATTTAATTATCGTAATTGGTTTCCTTTTATATTGCTCATTTATGACTGTATGTATCTAATATAAAAAAAAATATATTAAATACGTACACGTATTTTTTTTTTTTTATTATTTACTAATCTTCCTCTTAATACTGGCCCATTATTAACGTGAGAGCAAGTCCATCATTCACTATGATTTCGTCAGAGCATCGACTCGTAAAATAAAGTCATAAAATATACACAAAGACAGTTCTTGTAACTTTATTACGTGCTTAAGCACCGATAGACGGCTGCAACCCTGAACTTACGGAGCGGCTACCATTTTGTATTTTCTAAACATAAGAAAGTCTTTGATGAAGACGTCTCTGAAATATATGTTCATTTATAACTATGTATATGTTATAACGGGAATTTTACGAACTTATTATGTTTGTTGTTTCCGACAATTGTTTCCACTTCGTCTGGAAGTCTTCTTTAAGAGGAGTACGGTACTTTACGTCACATTGTCTTGCCTCGCAATATATATATGGATATTTATATGTATTTTTTTATACAACTTAGAATGGCAAACAAGCTGACGGTCCACCTGATGGAAAGTGGTAACCGTCGCCTATAGACAAGAGCAGTACCATGGACATAACAGAGTATACTGTTTCGCCCATGACACCCCCCATGCGTTGCCATTCCTGAGGACTCAGGTGTTACTCCTCTGTACCCAGTAAATTCACGCCATATCCCACCCTACAAACCGAAACACAGCCATGCAAACACAACTGCTTCACGGTTGAAACACGAATGGGACAGAGGTGGCCAAGCAATCGACTTTTGTACAGATGTACCCTCTGGTATGAATAGTAGATATTAATATTATCGCCAGCGAAATGCATGTCCAATAAAGTTTTCAATCGTTAACTTGAGATATCGCTGAACATCGTTCACGTAGAATCCATCTATACAAATGGAACGAGCAATAAATACAAATATATACATATTAAACGCTCGTTGTACGACAAATAAATTTTGTTGGCGAAACAGATGCATCGCTCGGAAATGACTATTTATTATGCATAATTTAGTAATAGTTGGCGATGCATATCGGGTGTTGTGAGACAGGCGGATGCAACCAGTTTTTAACGTTCCGCACCAAGAAGGTACGAAGGAACCCTTATGGCACGACTATTTTAATCTATACGCTTGGGTCTTGGACATTTTTAATCGATTTAAAAAAGGAAGTCGTCATTTGGGTTATTTTTTTACGTTTGTTACTTCATATTGCTTCAGTTGCAACTGATTTGGACTTTTTTTATCTGAAAGTATATACTTATAAATACAAGAGGGAGACTTTGTACAAAAGTCGATTGCTTGTGTACCTCTGTCCCATTCAACCGTGAAGCAGTTATGTTTGCATAGCTGTGTTTCGGTTTGAAGGGTGGGATATGGCGTGAATTTATTGGGTACAGAGGAATAACACCTGAGTTTTCAGGAATGGCAACGCATGGGGGGTATCATGGGCGAGACAGTATACTCTGTTATTTCCGTGGTACTGCTCATGTCTATAGGCAATGGTTACCACTTTCCATCAGGTGAGCCGTCAGCTTGTTTGCCATTCTAAGTTGTATAAAAAAAAAAGTTACTTTTTTTTTGTATATGTACCTATTCTTTTGTCTCTTTTTATTGTGTATATCTATCTATGTCTGTTGTTACTTGTGTGTTGTAAGTAATGCAAATAAATGATTTAACTATCTATCCATTTTTATAGTGTGTATAAGTACTTTTATTCAAAGAAAATAAAAACCTATTTCCAGTTTGTTTTACGTACGGAACCCGCCGCGTGCGAGTTCAACTCTCATTTGACCGGTTTTTTGATTATTGAACGCTTGAAGATTCATGATAATTTTATGCTCGTGAAACTTTAGAGGCGATGATATCAATTTTACTGAGACGGATTAAACGAAGATGCGGGATGCGGTACTGGCTCTTATCTTAGATTCGCAATTTGCAGCGTAAAGTCTTGTTTTTTTCTTTTAATTTTTTTTTGTTTCTAAGAGAAAAAGTTTTTCCAATCGTCTGTTGTTTTTTTTTAACGAAGATGCAGAATGCACTATTATCTTTTTTTTTTAATATTATTTTAAGGGCTTTTACCTTCTTCAGGTGTATCAGTCCTATTGTACCCTGAACTGATTTCTCAAACAAAACTTTATCTACTTTCTCTAGACGCGGAAAGAGAAGAATTAATAGATTTGTAATTTGCGACGCAACATCTTGCTTTTTTTCTTTCTAAAAGAAAGGGGTACTCGATTCGTATGCTTTTTAACGAAAATGCATTGTTGCTTCTTGTCTTAGAATCGCAATTTGCAATGTAACCTCTTGCTTTTTTCTTTTATTTATTTTTTTTATTTCTGAGAAAGAGTAGTTCTCAATTTGTTTGTATATATGCGAGTATTTTGCGTAATATTTTGCCCAGTTTTGAATGGTTTCTTTTAATGGGATAAAAATGGAACTGTTACTCTGGCTGCGCATACGCCGCTATCGGTATACGCTGGTGGAGTACCGATGAATGATGACAGACGAGGAAGAAAGCATGTTAATCAGCCTTTCGTAATCAATTGTCCTCGAAATTATTACAACGGTTTCCAGTGGGAACCGCTTTTACGGAGCATATTGCTAGCAATGAAGCTCCGTGACTCCATTACTAAATAATACAAATATTATGATCTGTATTGAAATAAATTTTAAAATCACTATTAAAATAACTTGTAAAAAGAGTGTCAGCAGTCAAATACACGACTGAGAACTCTCGTACTCTTCGACTGTTCGTTTCTTGCCGGTTTTTCTCAACAGAAACGGCATTCCGAATACATCGGTCGTATTACACGACGATGTAAAATGCTTGTAAACAAGTCAATTTAAATAACCATGTCTTATCTTTATCTAAACATAATAATGAATGGTTTAATTTGTCAATTTCTCTGTGATTCTGTGTAATTTGTAAATTGATTTCTTGTCACTTGTAAAAATATTCAACGCAATGCAGTATTGTAGCGAATAAAAATAAATTGAAAATTGAAAAAAATTCATAATGTTAATTGTTTATAAAAGCATGTTTTGTTTGCTATATTTAATACATATAAAACAAATTGGTTTTAAAACAAATATTAAAGAAAACAATACTTTATTCTTTGTTGCACGCAAATTTAATAATAGGAATAATTAATTTTAAATGTAATGTACAAAGGCAAGCTTATTTATTTATTTTTATTTATTTATTTATACTTTTACACACATTACAGTATGTCTACAGGACTGAATACCTGACGGCATTCTCTATAAGTCAACTGTTACGCTAAACAGAGAGAGTAAATGGCGGTGCATAGATTTAAAAAAAAAATTAAATTAAATATTTTTAAAGATAACATTTATCTTATTTCTAATAAGAGATTTCTTTCAGCAAACCTTTTCATGTGTAACACTAAATTATGTACAATAATAAACACGAGAACATACTTCGCAATTATGTTTGAATCTATTATATGAAATTACGCTTAGGCTGTGGAATGAGCTCACTACTGAGGTTTTCGAGACTACTGTATGGGGTTATTCAAAAAGGGCATATTAAGGTTTCTTCAAAGTCGGCAACGCGCACGTGACACCCCTAGTGTTGCAGTCGTCTATAGGCTACAGTGACCCTTTCAAATCAGACGGGGTTTCTTCAGGGTCGGCAACGCGCACGTGGCACCCTAGTGTTGCAGGCGTTTGTAGGCTACAGTGACCCTTTCAAATCAGACGGGGTTTCTTCAGAGTCGGTAACGCGCACGTGGCACCCCTAGTGTTGCAGTCGTCTATAGGCTACAGTGACCCTTTCAAATCAGACGGGGTTTCTTCAGGGTCGGCAACGCGCACGTGGCGCCCTTATGTTGCAGGTGTTTATAGGCTGAAGTGACCCTTTATAATCAGACGGGGTTTCTTCAGTCAGCAACGTGCACGTGACACTCCTAGTGTTATAGGCGCCTATAGGTTACAGTGACCCTTTAAAATCAGACAGGCTATATGCTTATTTGCCACCTTCGTGATTTATAAAAAAAAATACATTATTAGTAAGGATTCGTTAAAAATCCCCATCGAACTAGCAGTAAAAAATCGTCAAGATATTCTTTACACCCCAATCATTCTCCCATCGACATTTATTACCGTAATTACAGTATCAAAAAGCCGTCATCAGAGGCGAGGTAACGACGTACGTCCGTGTTGAAAAAGTCTACATTTGGCCCGCGGCTTGTCTCGTAAATTACAGAATACCCCGTAACGCCGTCAGCTCCTTGCGTCCACACGTAACATCTCATTTTAGAGCACAAACAAACCAAAAAATACTATCCCTCCTTTTTAATTAAGCAGTCGGCATTGGATGAAAGGCCTTTGTAAAAGCTACGGGTTACGAAGATACGTAATATTATATACACATACATTTGAATAAGACTCGTGGGACTATCTCTATAATAGGTTTTTTATAATAGATTTAATTATCATAAAATTATGTAAATTACCAACACAAGTAAAGTACTTTACATGGAAATGACGACGAGAATTGTTAATAAAATTTAATGAAACACAATTTTATTGGGAGTAACAATTATTAAGCATAAATAGGATTTAACTGTACATATTGTTAGAATAATAGATATGATAATTTTATGTCTATTAATAATCTCTGAAATAAATTTTTCATTTCATTACGTTTCAAATATTATGATAATTATAATGAGTGAAATTAAAATATTAAAGCGTTAACTGGCCATAAATTTGAAATTACAATCACTTTATGTTTATTAATTTACAAAACGAATTTTTCATTTACAATGTTGTGTCATGATGAAATTAAAATTTAAAAAGCAATAACAGTTAATAAATTTTGGTATTTTTGTTTAGAATATTATTAATTTGATGCTTTTAAAATGGATTCGCGATATTATTAATAGCTTATTAATAATTAAAATAATCTTAAATAGTTGTCTTATGAAGTTAGGTACATTGTAAAATGTTTTTAATTATGTCATATGACTTAAAGTAAATTAATATTTTAGCTTCAGCATTCAAATATTATTCCGAATTATATTCCTATTTTTTTGTAGCCTACAATGTTTAAAAATATTTTTTTTTATATTTTAGTTTGTTATTGTCTGAAAGTTTCTTCGACTGTGATGGCAACACCAAATAGTGGAATTAGTGAATTGTTGTTATTGAAGTAAATATAAAATAGTACTTTAATAACTCGAATTTTAAGATAAGATATAAATTTCGAGTCATTCGAGGTTTTGATTCGATAAACAGTTTAAGATTTTGGTCACATTTGGTTACGAATTTCGAGTTGTAGTGTCATAGTTTAATAATAATGATTTAATAATTAGCAGATTGCAAGATAAAAAAAAAGAAGATTTTATTGATATTCGAATTACAGAGTCTGCTATTTAAAATTCGAGTTATACAGTAAAAATATGTACTATTATTACCTCATATTGAAATTATATTTTTTATGAGCTATAAAGTATAAATAATTCGAAATAGCGCATAATATTTTCAGGTTCACTGTAATGAAATGATCTTTTTTCGACTTACTGATGTCACTCGAATTTTATTTAACATGTTTCGAGTTAATCGAAGTTTCACTATATTATTATATAGATGTATATATACATACATATCTGTCACGCCTATCTCCCATTAGGGTAGGCAGAAACAATGGAACGCCAAATGCTTCGGTTCAAACAAACCTGTAATAGATGTATATAATAGGTAAATAAAACGTAATGAATAATTGAATTTTAAAATACTACAGGAAAACAATAACTGCTTGATTCTCAAAATATGTCACTATAAGTTATAAGCACTAGATTAGTATCATCAGGGCTTACATACCTGAAACACTGAAACTTGAACTACATGGAAAAATTGGATTTCTTCTTGCTAATACCAGAAATAAACCAGTACATCTTGACGACCAATGTATTGTACATTTTTTCCTTTCCATTCTTTGTTTGAATAAAAAAAAAAAGTATTCTTGTTTGATCCATATATAGCGATTAATTCATACACGATTTCAAAGGCCTCTGAGCTCCTTCATGGCAATCAAACGGTGTACGTAGGTACCAATATGGACTTATGATTATGGTTGTCGTTATTATGGAATTGAATTGAATGAATGGCTGAGCCCATTAGCGTGTCGGTTCGTACGTCAACGGCTCCTCAACTCTATAAAAAAGAAGGTCAAGCACATGTCAGGGATGCAATAACAGGGTGCCGTAGCTTCCTACTAAATTTTTTTTTATACAACTTAGAATAGCAAACAAGCTGACGGCCCACCTGATGAAAAGTGGTAACCGTCACCAATAGACATGAGCAGTACCATGGATATAAAAGAGTATACTGCTCGTCCATGATATCCCCCATGCGATAACATTCCTGAGGACTTAGGAATAGCAAGTTGCCATTCCTGAGTCCTCAGCAATTTTAAACAGAGCTCGAGTCGCGACTCGAGTCTCGAAACTAGGCCTCGAGACTGGGTTCGAACCTTCGCAATATGGCTCGAGGCTGAAGCTCGAGCCTTCATAGGAGACTCGAGCCTTGAATGAGTTGAAGACTCGGGAGACTCGAACCTTTTAACAACTCTAATGGCAACTCATATTCCACCCTTCAAACCGAATCACAGTTAATAAACAAACAACGTAACTTTCAAATTTATAACATTACTAAGACTTTGCTTAACTGCCATTCCGTCTTAGCTTTATTCACTGGACCCTAAACTTAATAAAATAATGTTGGAATATTTATGAAAAGGATTGTGTATGTGTTGTAGTTTATTATATAATGGTTTGAAAGGATGTATAGTAACTAGGAGTGGGGAATGTGGCGTATACAAGGGATTTAATGTACAGAAATAATTATGAATAGATTTACATACAATTTACTGCCTTACCAGTTTAAGTACTTTAATATATTATTATACTGGTATTCATGTAATCAGTTTTTTAAGTCATTTTTTTAAACATGCTTCTGAATCCATCTGTAATTTTTATGTGGTTTTTTTTTTTGTAATGGGTGATAATGGAATGGTAACCCCACCCGCTATCGGTATACATCGGCGGGGCACCAGTGAAGGATGATAGGTGAGAATGAAGCAGGTACTGTTGTAATGAAAGTTCGGAAGGTAGTTATAAAACCTGGAGTATCAACTGAGGTTGTTTTAATTGAATGCTCCCGTGTTTCCTGGACTTTATAGATTTATTTATTTACAAGAAACATGGTTAGTGTGCAGATGTTACAATAAGTATAAGTCCTCATATTTCGCCATAATTAGGCATGCAAATATGAGTCACTAAAATTCGAAATGTTATATAAAAAAAAAAATACATGAAAAATGTCAGACACTTGTCAACAATAAAAAAGAATTCTTTCTCACTGTCACTGTCAAATCATGGACTAGATACATAGACAAAACGAATACTATTGGTGAATTTAAGATTATTAAGGTCTTTGTATCCATTGTAACTTGTTTTATGGTATATAGAACTTGGAGAGGTCAACATGGTATACAGATTCCGCGCCCCGGCCACATATTATCCGAATTGTGATAGGACGATTGTGAGGCCGAGTATGGGCCGCTTGTTACCGCCGCCATATTTGGAACCGGCGCACACGCAGCCCGTGATGGCTTACACTCCACTGTTACAGTCCGATCGTGTGTAATTGGGGAATGCCTCTGTCTTATTTGGCTTAACAATGACATAGTTGGAATAACAGCCAGACCTTTCCGTTCCTTTGGTTTGGTAATAAGAAATGTCCGTTGCAAAATATCCATTCCATGCGTCTTTGAAATTGTCATCGTAATATGATTACGATGACGATCAGCCGTGACCCGTCCACTGCTGAACTTAAGCCTCCCCGTTGGGGGCTTTTGCCAGTAGGTGACACTTTTGGCAGGCGGATTGGCAACCGCAATTAGGCTTTGGAGATGTTTTAAGAGGGACGCTGCTACTTACTTATACTTACTATACTAAGCATACATATGTATGTGATATTTTATATACAACGATTTTCGAGGACGAACCCCTGGGATATAGCTAGTATTGAAATATTTTTTCTATTTATTTACAATTTCGTTATTCATGTTCACTGACTTCCGACATGTCTTCTAAATCAGTTAGTTTATGACTATTGTCAAGTATTATGTATTTAGAGCTAATAATAAAATTTTACGATATGTCAAATACAATTTTAAATGTTTTCTCTCACGAGAATTCGTTTTACGAGTGTCCAAAGCTGCACTCGGCTATACTTGAACTACTTAAATATTAGTTTGTGACCAGTGCGTATGCTATGGCTGTATGCTCGTGGTGTCGTCGTCTCGGCCGCCATCTTTCTTTATAAAGCTATTAGACTGAACGTCAAGACTGGGTGGCACAGCGTGGGAATTAAATAAGAAAATTATAAAAGGAAGTGAGCTTGAAATTATTTTTATTTTTCGCCGTCATTAGCACGGTGTTAACTGATGTTTTGTGTAAAGTTAGTTATGTTATTTAAAATTAATATGCCAGTAGTATAAAAGCCTAAACATAAAATATGAGGTTTTGATAAAAAATCAATTCATAATTGTCTATATCTTTATAAAAATGCTTGGCTAATTGAATATATGTTATATATATATATATATATATATATATATATATATATATATATATATATATATATATATATATATATATATATATATATATATATATATATATAATGAACAGCCTATTTCTTTTTCTTATAGTGTGTGTGAGAATTTCTAAATTAATCACACGTGTGTGAAAGTTTCAACAGTATGTGCGCCGTACGTAATTTATGATTTTATTCCACATAGACAGCTTAAATAATTGTAAAACCTCGTATTTTAATTTAAAAACTAAAATAATAAATAAATATCAAGCTGAAAATATGGCGACCTCTTCGTTTCTATTCAAAATGGATTTTATTACATGAAACTTCGAAATTTAAACCGCCAAATCGTCTTTTGATCTCCCATAAACACCTACTTTAATAGCAATATAATTGATACCTTGTCCCCTTTTGTCGTAGACAACACGTTTTATTGTGCCGTTTTTGTTACGGACAATACCTAGTGGCGGTGGGCCGTCAAAGGGCGGGGAGGCCATAAATTGTTAATGAAGTGCCGTTTAGACGCGCTTTATGCGCTCGCGCACCCTTCACAGCGGGACTCGCCGACTCAGTGATGTACCGAGTCGAGTTTGACTCGAAACTAATAAGTAGAGATACTAAAGTACTCGCACGGTGTGGTCCCGTCAAAGATGGAGCCACCTCTTCCTTTCCCGTGGATGTCGTAGACGACTAAGGCAGTTTAATGGTCGAGGGTTGGGCAGCAGCGTCCCTCGTAAAACATTAAAGCCTAACAGCTGTTGCTACTTCCCCTGCATTCTTTGTTCCTTTCCTCCCCCCCCCCCCTAATTACAATGGAAGAAATATATAAAAATCAGAAAATACTAAATTGATATTGCAAGCGTTCATAGGCTACGGTAATCGCTTACCATCGGGTGGGCCGTTTTGTTTGCCACCTTAGTGGTATAAAAATAAAATGACTGAAGATTATGTTTGTTCGTTAGTTTCAGAAATTAATCTAAATAATCGTCATATCATATCAGCCGTTAACTGTCCACTACTGAATATGGGTCTCCCAATAGGCTGCCTTTACAACTGGAAGGCTTTGCCAGTAATTGGCATGCTTGGTTTTGGCTTAGCGAGTTGGCACGATAATAATCATGTCTGATAAATGAATGAATGAAAATTCATTTCAATAATTCGCAACATTTGCATTAAATATATATATATATATATATATATATATATAATATATATATATATATATATATATATATATATATATATATATATATATATATATATATATATATATATATATATTTATATATATATAGAAAAAAAAATACATTTTATATAAAGTATAGTTAAAGCCAATCAGTGTTATGGAAATGTTTTTCAATTTGGATACTAATTCAGCTTAAAGTTTTTATTCCTGCAGAAACGCTGATTTTCAATTAGCACCTCATCACCTTGCCCGGTCCTTCAAGATCATGAATTAATGTTTATAGCAATATAGTACACAAACATGAGCAAATAGAAATAGGTAAAGAACAAAAAATATCAGTAAAAACAATAATAACAAAAGAAAAACAAGAACAAAAACGCTTTCGACCCTGTGTATAGAATAAAACAAGTGTCCAAGCCTTGATTAATCGAGTATACATACAAGTACAGTGGTACCTCGATACACGAGTGCCCTAATATACAAGTGTTTTGAGACACGAGCCGCCGAGCGAGCGATATTTTGCTTTGAGATGAGAGCAGGATTTGAGATGCCAAGAATCGCACACTACACCGCTGCACACGATCTCAACACGCGGGGTGGATGTTGGTGTCTAACAGTTTCTCCCACCTCAGACTAACACTTAACAAAAACAACTGAGGTACTTTTTTGGGAAAACGGATTAATGACATTTCAATAATTTTAATGGGGAAAATTATTTTGAGATACGAGCAATTTGACATACGGGCAAGATTACGGAACGAATTAAAATCGTATGTATACCACTGTGTTTAATTATTGATCTGAGTCGTCAAACTCGAATCAGGATTCGATTCTTATTTATCGAATATCAAAATATTCGAATACATAAAAGGAAGACTTAGCACATCACTAGACTCACCTCGGCAGGTACCAGCGTTTGCATGCCACCATACATAGTGGATGTACCGTAAAAGGTGATGTTTGTTAGATAATGCGTGTTTTTGGAAGTGGCATATTTTGTATGTACTTTAATAGTGTACTATTGTGTGTGTATGTGACTCATACTATAAAATCGTTGCTACATTTCAGTTTTAGATGGACGACTATCGCGAACTTTTTATTTTGTTTTTTTTTAACCATATATTTAGGGAATTAATTGTAGCTATGTATTATTCAGTTCAATTTAGCCTAATAACACTGTTTTAAAAAAACACTAAATTTAAAAAAAAAACTTAATAAAACAATTTTTTTGTACAACTTAGAATGGCAAACAAGCTGACGGTCCATCTGATGGAAAGTGGTAACCGTTGCTTATAGACATGAGCAGTACCACGGACATAACAGAGTATACTGTTTCGCCCATGATACCCCCCTTGCGTTGCCATTCCTGAGGACTCAGGTGTTATTCCTCTGTACCCTGTAAATTCACGCCATATCCCGCCCTTCAAACTGAAACATAGCCATGCAAACACTACTGCTTCACGGTTGAAACACTAAGGGGGTAGAGGTACCCAAGCAATCGACTTTTGTACAAAGTCTAGTAATTGCTTGTTATTTACTATCTGTTAGTCAATCGTCAAAGACCTCCAACCGTTTTCGGTCTTATGTTTCTTGAACCACTCTGTTACATGTTACTTCTGCCACTTGATAATATTATCCCATCTTATATCTTATGTGTTTTGTGAAATCGTACACATTTTTGTCTAATATGATTATCTGAGCTAATTTAGAAAATTCAATCCCTAAATTGATGAGATAGAGAATCGAACTTTGAACCTAGTTTACAGTTGCATAGAATGGGCCACCCCTTAGGTTTCCCTTGGGTGTCGTAAGATGCGACTAAGGAAAGGTGGGGGATGAGTAGCAGCGTAAATATATATATATATATATATATATATATATATATATATATATATATATATATATATATATATATATATATATATATACTTATATAACTATGTGTAGGCTACCAACCTCTTTCAAACCTACATGGTTGTAGAAAGGTAAATAGTGACGTTCTTGTTAATCTTATTGTCTTAGCAATTTTACCGAACAATATTTTGTATCGCGACTTATTATGTCTGGATTTATTTACTGTAAATATTATTCCATTATACAATCTCGTACTAAATCTTTCTTTTTCTCACTCCTTCTGAATCTATATATATAAATATCATCAAGCCCACGTCTACACGCCTCCACATATGCATAAAGTATAAATAAATAAATACATTTTTAATTTTACTTTTTACTTTTTAAAACATTAGGTGATTTAGAGAAATAATAGAATCGACCCCAATATGTCCGTTGTTTACAAAAAAAGCCGTTTACAGACATTTAACATTCCCCTGTCAATAGGACAGAGAGGTTAGAGAGTAAAGGACGGCGCCGGCGCCCCGGGCTCGATGCAACAATACCAATGCACAGTCGCCCACACGCAATTCTTATGCAATGCATAATACTCGAGAATCATTCGTTCTGCATCGATGATTGCTTTTAATGTGATTGTAAACGTTTGGAGAAGGTTTTTTTTTTACAACACAGGGGGCAAACGAGCATGCGGCTCACCTGATGGTAAGTGACTACCGCCGCCCATGATCACCCACAACACCAGCGGCATTACAAGTGTGTTGTCGGCCATCTTAATACTAAAGCAATGAAAGTTTTTAATGACACATACCGAGTAGGCGTCAAGATTCCACCATTCTGGCCTGAAGAACCGGAGGTATGGTTTGCGCAAATTGAAGGTCAATTTATTTTGTCAAACATTACGGCCGACAATACAAAATTTTATTACGTGATTAGTCAACTTGATCATCAGTATGCAGCCGAGGTGAAAGACATTATCGTATCGCCACCATCTTCAGACAAATATGATAAATTGAAATCGGAACTTATTAAGCGCCTTACCACATCTAAGGAACGTAGAATAAGCATTGCTGATGCATGAAGAGCTCGGTGATCGGAAGCCTTCACAATTCTTGCGTCACCTGCAGAGTCTCGCCGGTCAAGCTGTAAGTGAAGATCTGATGCGTACTATTTGGTCAAGTCGTCTGCCGGCCAACCTTCAAGCTATTGTCGCCATGCAAAAGGACAACCCGCTCGAAACCATTGCAGACCTCGTGGATCATGTGCACGACATTGCACCACCCACCATTGCTCAGGTAACATCAACAGTGCCTGAATCTGTCTTCAATACTATGTGCCGTAGAGTAGAGGAGTTAACAAACCAAGTAGAGACGCTGATTCTAAAACAACAGGAGCAGTCTCGGTCAAGATCGAGAGACCGACCGAACTATCGACGTATTAATTCACGATCCCGCTCGCGATCTATAACACGTAACAACAGTGTCTGCTGGTATCATCGGAAGTTCGGGGCTTCAGCCAAACGGTGTACGACTCCATGCACGTTCAAGTCGGAAAACTGCATAGGCAGCCAATAGTGGCGGCAAATGACTGCCTAGTGTGTAATGGCCGCCTCTTCGTCACTGATAGAAAAACGAAGACGCAGTTCCTGGTAGACACAGGATCTGATTTATGCGTATTCCCAAAATCAGCGACCAGAGGACAGCGACCTAAAACCAGGTACGAGTTATACGCAGCTAATAATTCCGTTATAGCTACATATGGCTACACCCAACTTCACCTCGATTTTGGTCTAAGAAGGAACTTCAGCTGGAGATTCATCGTGGCCGACGTTACCAAGCCGATAATAGGGGTTGATTTTATAAGTCACTATAATTTATTAATCGACTGCCGTAACCATCGACTTATAGACGGACTCACCACTCTCTCTGTGTCAGTTCCTCACTGTCACGATACCTCACTAGAGACAGTTGCCATTAAAGCAGTTGTGGGAGACTCGCCATTTCACGACTTGCTGCGTAGGTATCCTGAAATCACCAGACCAGCCGGTGCACCAGTCGAACCGAAGCATAACACGCGTCATCACATCCGAACCACACCCGGACCTCCAGTCGCATCTCAGCCTCGCCGACTAGCACCTGACCGACTACTCATTGCTAAAAAGGAATTTGAGGACATGTTACAGAATGGAACCGCTCGTCGATCGGAGAGTTCCTGGTCTTCACCACTTCATCTCGCCCGTAAAAAGGATGATGGTTGGCGTCCCTGCGGAGACTACCGAGCACTCAACGCAAGAACGATTCCAGACAGATATCCCATCAGACATCTCCAGGACTTCAGCTATCAGATATCAGGTTCAAAAATATTGTCAAAAATTGATTTAATCAAGGCCTACAATCAAATTCCCGTTCACAAAGCCGATATTCCGAAAACTGCTATTACCACACCGTTTGGGTTGTTTGAATTTCCTTATATGACCTTTGGGTTACGAAACGCAGCCCAAACTTTTCAACGATTTATCGACGAAGTACTGCAAGGACTTGATTTTGTTTTCGGTTATCTCGATGACATCCTCATTTTCTCCAAGAATCAGGAAGAGCATCTTAACCACCTTAAGATCCTGTTCGAGAGGTTCAAAGATTACGGCGTACTAATTAACACCGCAAAGTGTGTCTGGGGCGTTAGTGAGCTGACATTCTTAGGGTACCACGTTTCTGTAGACGGTACTCGTCCCCTCCAAGAGAAGGTGACAGCAATACAGAATTACCCTGTGCCCAAAACTGCCAAAGAGTTAAGGAGATTCTTGGGAATGCTGAATTATTATCGGCGATTTATTCCTAATGCAGCGCAAATTCAAGATCCCCTCAATTCCCAACTCACAGGAAACATCAAGGGTTCAGCTCCTATTAATATCACGGAGGAATTTGAAACAGCATTCAACCAATGCAAATCTAGTTTATCTCAGGCAACCCTTTTGTCACATCCAGATATTCATGCCGAACTTGCTTTATTCACTGATGCATCCGATGAAGCTATTGGCGCAGTTCTCCAGCAAAGGCGTAATAACGAATGGTCACCGTTAGGATTCTTCTCGCGAAAGCTGTCATCATCGCAAAAGAAGTACAGCCCTTATGATCGAGAACTTCTCGCCATATATGAAGGGATAAAATACTTCAGATTCATGTTGGAAGCCAGAATCTTCATAGTATTCACCGATCATAAGTCTATCACGTATGCATTTAAAACCAAACGAGACAAATGCTCGCCACGTCAATTTCGATATTTAGACTTCATTTCCCAGTTCACAACAGATTTACGTCACATTGCTGGTAACGACAACATTGTAGCTGATGCATTGTCTCGCATTGAGGACATCACATCGGACATTAATTACGAAGATCTTGCACGTGATCAGGCTCAAGATCCTGAACTACAAGATCTCCTCCAATCCTCCGATCCAAAAAAGGTTCAGCACTTGTCTTGAAAAAGGTTGACGGAAATATATATTGCGACCTTTCGACGGAATATCCACGACCATACTTGACACCATCATTTCGACGACTGGCATTCGAAAAGTTGCATAATCTCAGTCATCCTGGAGCAGCAGCATCAGCCAAACTAATTGCTCATAGATATGTATGGCCTGGTATACAACGTGACTGCAGAACGTGGGCTCAACAATGCACAGATTGCCAACGCAACAAAGTCACCCGTCATTCATTGTCACCTTTCACCACATTTCCCATTCCATCTGAACGCTTTTCTCATGTCCATCTCGACATAATTGGTCCTCTGCCTCATTCATCTGGTTACAGGTACTGCCTCACCGCCATCGATAGGTTCACTCGTTGGCCTGAAACTTACCCACTGGTGGACATCACGGCCGAATCCTGTGCGAGCGCCTTCATGTCTGGCTGGGTGGCCCGCTTTGGTTGTCCTCACTCCATAACTACAGATCGGGGTCAACAGTTCCAGTCCCGCCTCTTCCAGAGTATCTCACAACTAATAGGTGCCAAACACAATCCCACCACTGCTTACCATCCGCAGTGCAATGGCATGGTGGAGAGACTGCACCGGCAACTCAAAGCAGCTATCATGTGCCACAATAACCCGCAGTGGACTGAAGTATTGCCGCTGGTTTTATTGGGTATCAGGAGTGCCTGGAAGGAAGACCTGAAGACCTCAGCAGCAGAGCTTGTCTTCGGCGAGACGCTTCGATTGCCTGGCCAGTTCTTCACTCCAGCTGCTAACACCATATACGATCCCACAGACTTCGTTGCTCGCCTACGTCGACATATGGCCAAGTTGACACCAACACCTGCATCGTGCCACAGTAAGCCGACATTTTACTTACCCAAAGATCTCGCCAATGCAGAATATGTTTTCTTGCGCCGAGGTCATCTCAAGAAAGCCCTTGAATCACCCTACACGGGGCCACATAAAGTTCTGGAAAGAGAATCAAAAACATTCAAAATCGACGTTCAAGGAAAAGAGCTTACCGTCACAATAGATCGCTTGAAACCGGCGTATATGGCATGGGACAACAATAACACCAGCCCAGAAGCATCCACATCACCGCTACTCCCGCACACTTCAGTAGAGAGGCCACCTGAAAGAAACACACGCAGCGGCAGAACTGTTCGGTTCCCGAACTACTATCGCCCGTGAAACGGTCTCGGCAGGGGAGTGTTGTGGCGTCTGTAAATTAATATTGTAAATATTCATCTCATAACCATTTGTCAACATCATTACTTTCTTCTCCATCAAGTAGGTTAATTTAATTGTACATAGATGTTTCACCTCTTTCTATCTTTCGCACTGGACATACAGACATGACAGCGACGTTTACTTCTCACATTCATTTCTGCTGTCATTCTCTCATTATATTAAAATCAATAATATAATCAAGCTAGTTGTTACTTATTTCCTCCAAACAACTACATATTGATAGAATCAGATACGTCAAACACCACGGCTTCCGTGTAACGCATTAAGGAGATTCATAAGATGACGATCCCCGGTATGGTATGAGCATTCCTCGCGGCGATTTATTGCGACCAGTCTTGCGATTTTGTCGCGATATCATCGCGCGGTTGATCTCGAACAACGATGATGTGACGACTTTGTAACGATATAGAAAGGTTCCTTTATGATTTTTAAAAATAATGAGTTCAAACATTATTATTTCTGTCTTGAAAAATTGAAACCAGAGGGAGACTTTGTACAAAAGTCGTTTGCTTGGGCACCTCTGTTCCATTCGTGTTTCTACCGTGAAGCAGTTGTGTTTGCACGGCTGTGTTTCGGTTTGAAGGGTGGGATATGGCGTGAATTTACTGGGTACAGAGAAATAACACCTGAGTCCTCAGGAATAGCAACGCATGGGGGGTATCATGGGCGAAACAGTATATTCTGTTATGTCCACGGTACTGCCCATGTCTATAGGCGACGGTTACCACTTTCCATCAGGTGGGCCGTATAATTAATTTGCTAAACATATTAGGAGCACTTAAATGATCAACTGACAGATATATATTCTTTAAAGTCATTTATATATAATATATTAGGTATTTTGCAGTCAGCCTCCTGAAGTAACTCGGTATATCTCGATCGAATCGAGTAACTGATTCCGAGTACCGATTATGTAACGATTTTATATCACACACATTTTATCGGTTTACATCAAATAAAATTTCTTATCCAATGTATTAGCATAATATATTTATTTTTTTGGTTTTCACCTTCTCGACTTATGTCGGCTTAAAAACATACCCCGTCCTGTAACTCACAGGAAAAAAGGTACGTATGCCCCAGTTTTATTTTTATGTCCGTCTTCTACATCGCCTTCTCTTTAGATTGTATACTGAATTTGTGAGTGATTGTGTGTTTGATGTATGAATTGTGTTGGATGAATCTGGTGTGTTTGTTGAGTGTTGTGTGTTAGTTGCCTGTTGGATGTTTGGTGACCGGTGTGTGTCTTAAGTGTGATGATTTTGTGTATTTGCACAATATATTATTGTAATTATTTGTGATAATTAATATTATATTATATTGTGGTAATAATCGTCTAGGTCTCGGTGATCCTTCCCTTTTCCGTAAGAGGCAACTAAAGGAACTTATCAGCAGTATTCTTTTTAAAACATCACCAAAAACTTAACTGCGGTTACCAACCCTCCTGCCAAGCGTGGCAACTACTAATAAAACTCCCCTTATGGAGAAGGCTTATGTCCAGCAGTGAACAGTTAATGACTGATGCAATATACAACATATTATTGTAATATTGTAATATTTATTACATAATAATAGTTGACTGGGAGAGAATGTTTTAAATGCTAAAAGCAGTCCGCCATGTACACATATATGTACTAATAATTAAATAAATTAATAATTAATAAACACAACTGAACTATGCACAGTTCACCCCCAACCCTGTTGCTAGCAATATACCCTATTAGATCGACCTCTACGCGGTCCACCCTGGTTGATTCTTTTTGCATTTGTCACGATAGGCTAACTACCGCGCCCCTCACTCATCACTCCTTGGTGTCTCGCCAGCGTATACCGGTAGCGCAGACGGGGTTACCATTCCATTATCTTCCATCAGTTTTAATTAAGTCGGTTGCGGCATATCACTGAGCGGGGACCATTTCGGCAAATATACTTGGGGGTATGATGGGCGAAACAGTATACTCTGTTACATCCATAGTATTGCTCATGTCTATAGACGACGGTTACCACTTTCCATCAGGTGGGCCGTCAGCTTGTTTGCTATTCACATCTGTTATTTTACTCTGTATGAATATTTTTTTGTAACTGTAACAATATTTGCTGAATAAATTATTATTTATTTATGTACATATACGTATAGACGTTTACATTACTTGTATATATAATAAATAACTTTTCAAATATTCATATAATTTCCAATTGAAATGCAAAAAAAAAAAAACATAAATTCTAAGACGACCCGACGACGTCCATATTGGGCCGTGTATAATTCCGAGCAGCATATGAAACGTGATAGATCGTTACGATCATACGTATTCGTATCGATACAATATCGATAACAGACATCGGTGCGCGGTGGGTTCCCACAAAAAGCGGCCCGTGCCCTTATTTGGTTGCCCCTAATGAGCCTAATGGGTCCCGTATAATGCCGGGACGCGCTCCCACACTCCACCAGTTTTTGCGTGTCAACTCCTTTTTGGTGAATTCTATTGCTCGGCCGGCTCGGATGCTTATTATAGATATTCTATGAAGTTATGTCCATGAAGTTTTCTTGCTTGTTAGGACCTCTATTGAATGTTACGAGAATTATTGCGTTTAAAGATTTGTGGTTTTTTTTTTTAATGGATGATATAATAAAATGGTAACCCCGCCTGCGCTATCGGTATACACTGGTGGGGCACCAGTGGAAGATGATAGGTGAGACTGAATGCAGGCCAGTTGGCCCACCATGATGAATTCGACAAGAATTAAACATGATGGTTTCAAGGGGGAACCGCGTGGAGGTCGACCTGAAACGGTGTATTGCTAGCGATGGGGCTATTATACCCCATTACTAACAATCCCTTTCCCCCCAATACATATGTGTTATAATGCAATATGCTGTTGGTGTTCCTTTAAAAAAATAAATGAATAAATATTTATAACATGGTTTTTAAAAAGGCACACCCAGGGGATGAGGGATGATAGGTGAGGATAAAGCAGGTCGGTTAGCCCATCGTGACGAATTCAACAAGAATTGTTCACGATGGTTTCCAGGGGGAACCTGATAGGGTGTATTGCTAGCAATGGGCTCATTAAACCCCCATTACTAATAATCCCTTTCCGCCCATAAAGATTAGTATTGTGTGTTGGTAAGTTATTTACTTAAGTGTAATAAATGATGCTACTTATAATAATAATAATATATTTATTTATGTCTCCTCAAAAACAACTTAAATTTATACATGAGGTATTTAGTATAAAATAATCAAAAGGGAGACTTTGTACAAAAGTCGTTTACTTGGGTACCTCTGTCACATTCGTGTTTCAACCGTAAAGCAGTTGTGTTTGCATGGCTATGCTTCGGTTTGAACGGTGGGATATGGCGTGAATTTACAGGGTACAGAGGAATAACACCTGAGTACTCAGGAATGGCAACGCATGGGAGGTATCATGGGCGAAACAGTATACTTTGTTATGTCCAAGGTACTGCTCATGTCTATAGGCGACAGTTACCATTTTCCATCAGGTGGGCCGTCAGCTTGTTTGCCATTCTAAGTTGTATAAAAAAAATATTGCTAGCAATGGGGCTACTAATCCTTATTACTAACAATCCCTTCCCCCCCCCCCTATATGCTTAGTTAAGATGTAACCTACCAACTACCACTGTAATGCAATTTCATTACAGTTCAGTAAGTTCAGTAGATTTTAATGTAAAAGAGTGATAAACATCTATCTATCTATCTTTACCACAATACCATGTGTATAATTCCAATACAAAGAATCATTTTTTACCCCTGTCACAGCAATATAAACATAAAATACATGTTACTAAATACCTTAATTGACTAACAATAACCCAAACAGGAATGTTACATGAAACGCCGAACGAAACACTTAAAATTTAAGACCGATGTTAACTTAAATATAAACACGCCCCCCGGCGCCGCGTACTTCCTAGCCGTTTAAAATATAAGTGGTATGTTTACACAGTGACCACTTCCCTCATTTAAACATTTGTTGTGCCTCCACACACGAAGAGGTGGCCATGTTTCTAGAAAATTGGATGGCACAGGGCTTTGCCTTTTGAACTGTACAAGGAATACACAGCTGTAACAAGAATATTCAAGAAGTACAGTTACATGGAATGGATACCAAAGGTTTCTAATAGCTAAATGCAGTGCAGGGTAGTCTTATGTTCTAAAATATAGTTTTTTTTTTTTGTATTTCCACTATCATTAGTATTTTTTTTTATGGGTGAAAATGGTATGGTAACCCCGCCTGCACTAACAGGATACGCTGACGGAGCACCAGTGAAGGGTGATAGATGAGAATGAAAACAGGCCAGTTAGCCCATCATGATGAATTCATCAGGAATTAAACATGATAGTTTCCAGGGAGAACCAGGAGGTCGACCTGGTTGGGTATATTGCTAGCAATGGGATTCTCAGTCTCCATTACTAACAATCCCTTTCCCCCTTATCATTAGTATTTGTGCCCACCAATATTTGGATTTCTAAAAATATCTAATTCAATCAAATAGGCTATCATGACTTAGGATCATTGCCTATGGCAGTGTATTATGGAAGTCTGTATATGGTTTATACTACTGAAGTAGCAAACAAGAATACGGCCCATCTGATGTAAAGTGGTAACCGTCGCCTATAGACATGAGCAGTACCATGGACATAACAGAGTATACTGTTTCGCCCATGATACCCCCCATGCGTTGCCATTCCTGAGGACTCAGGTGCTATTCCTCTGTACCCTGTAAATTTACGTCATATCCCACCCTTCAAACCGAAACACAGCCATGCAAACACAACTGCTTCACGGTAGAAACACGAATGGGACAGAGGTACCCAAGCAATCGACTTTTGTACAAAGTCTCCCTCTGGTAAATAAGCGGTTACCGTAGCTTACGAACGCCTGCAATACCAGGAGTACTGCAGGCGTTTAAGTTTAAGGCGCACGGCCTTGCTGATGCTGAAGAAACCTCTTTACCTCTTTTTTGAAGAACTCTATACAGCTCATTCCATAACCTGAGTACACGTGGGAGAAAACATCTCTGAATCCACGCTTTACGCGACCATATAGGCTCTAATATATGGGAATGAACTCCTTGTCAGTGGTATTAAGTGACCAATGAAAGGCATAATTAATAGACATGTTTTAAGACTTTATTCAGAATGTCAGTTTATAATTTCTATCTAACGTAATTGTTACTTTTTTATTAGGGTCTAATCGTTGGGAGATTTTGTACAAAGTCGTCTACCAATCGTCTACCTTCAGTAGCAGTTTGTCACCAGAAAGGATTGGGTCAGGTCTAAGAATTAAAGAGGACACCGAGGTCCAAAAGATATAATCATGTCGCCTTAGCATCAATAAAGATTCGAAAAGTGAGATAAGGCTTTGGAATTACTGGGTACTTACTCAAGATCTTCATGTCACAAGGGTTGGCTACATGCAACTCGTATGGTCTTGCAAGTATTCAAGTGATTGAATGCTTTGTTACCATCCTTTTGTATGTAAAAAAAGTATTTATTATACAATGTTTGCAACCCTAGCTTGTTCTTGACCAATGTTTTATCTCGCCGGGGCTGCGTGTGGTCCCCGGACCACATAGTGTTGCGGTTGACACATGAAACTATATGCAATATTTGTAGGCACATGGTCTTTGACCCCGGGACACTTGCATATTTTAGTCATTTTGCTTGTTCATTGTCTCGAACTCACTTTAGAGGCGGTTGACCTTATGTTATGTTTAGTATTTTCTATGAATGTTTGGCGAGTACGTTGTATTGTAAGTTTTAAATTATCATTGAGTTTGTTTCCATAATTCCGTAGCAATAAACAGCATATTTGCACTAGGATAAAAAATTAATAATAATAATCATTTACTGCTCATATCTATAGGCGACGGTTACCACTTTCCATCAGGTAGGCCGTCAGCTAGTTTGCCATTCTAAGTTGCATAAAAAAAATTTTGTAAACATCACTAAAATATTTGAAACACTGAGAAATACTTAAATACTTTTTATCAGAGGGAGACTTTGTACAAAAGTCCTTTATTTGGGCACAACTTAGAATGGCAAACAAGCTGACGGCCCACCTGTTGAAAAGTGGTAACCGTCGCCTATAGACATGAGCAGTACCATGGACATAACAGAGTACACTGTTTCGCCCACGATACCCCCCATGCGTTGCTATTCCCGAGGACTCAGGTGTTATTCCTGTGTATCCAGTAAATTTATTGCCATATCTTACCCTTCAAACCGAAACACAGCCATGCAAACTCAACTGCTTCACGGTAGAAACACGAATGGGACAGAGGTGCTCAAGCAAACGACTTGTACAAAGTCTACCTCTGGTAAAGTTAGCTCATCGTGACAAATTCACTAGATATTTACTAAGTCGGTATCCAAGAGTGACTACGTGGAGGGTATGTTGCTCCTATCCTTCCCTATCCTATAGTGACATGATAATAGTGTTTCTTCTTCTCTTCTATTTCTATTATTTGTTTTTACATTAACAAAACTTAACAGTTATTTTTGTTACTGGCTAGTTTAAAGAGCCTACATAGCTCTTTAAACTCATTTAGTGTTCCCATAAAAACTACATTTATTTATGGCCATATATGTCAAAAAGAAACGGTTCGCTCCGTCCAGTCTCAATCTAGCACACCAGAGGGAGACTTTGTACAAAAGTCGATTGCTTGGGTACCTCTGTCCCACTCGTGTTTCAACCGTGAAGCAGTTGTGTTTGCATGGCTGTGTTTCGGTTTGAAGGGTGGGATGTGGTGTGAATTTACTGGGTACGGAGGAATAACACCTGAGTCCTCAGGAATGGCAACGCATGGGGGGTATCATGGGTGAAACAGTATACTCTGTTATGTCCATGGTACTGCTCATGTCTATAGGCGACGGTTACCACTTTCCATCAGGTGGACCGTCAGCTTGTTTGCCATTTTAAGTTGTATAAAAAAAAACACTATCAGGCTAGCTAATCGGTCGCTTTGTCGGCGCCGCGCCGCGGAGCGCGCTTGCGCATCCTCTGGCAATTCATTCGAGTGGGTCCATTCTATTGTCTACTTGTACAATACATGGGTACGGTGATTAGAGGTGGCATTATTGAAATAATATATTAAATATGATGACTATATACATATGCAACGGGAATTTAAATTAAAATTAAATTCCCGTTGTATTTTATTATATACTAGTTACTGTTTCCCGCGTTTCCGTCGTTTTTCGTAAAATAAATAGCCTATGTCCTTCCTCACAATTCAGTGGTTTTGATGTAACAGACACATTTCCCTTCACTGCTCTGCTCCTATTGATCGTAGAGTGATGAAAAGTATACTATAATCTGCTCAGAAGTATGAAGAATAATTGTACCAAGTTTCGTTAAAACCTGTCGAGTAGTTTTTGTTTCTATAACGAACATACAGACAGATAGACAAAAATTTTACTGATTGCATTTTTGGCATCAGTATCGATCACTAATCAGTTAGATATTTTGGAAATATATTTCATGTACAGAATTGACCTCTCTACAGATTTATTATAAGTATAAATATAGATAGATAGATGATATATATGGTATTAAAAATGAAAATAAGTTTAAAAATATATGTACATATATATATATTAATAGCTCTGGAATACAGCGCCATCTGGTACCAACCTAATCTGAACTTGTTGTATGGGCACCTATTGGACAACTATTTATATTTTTATTCGTAAATATATAAATATTAAATTTAGAAAAAAAGAACTCTAGAACAATACACATACTACATATAGATTCATATTTGTATTATGCGAAGATTGATTCCGCATTTCTCGGAAGGCGAGGTGAAAATATAGATATTATAGGGTAAGCTCACCCGGTTCAATCTAAATTAAAACATTATATAACATACTAGCGGCCTGGTACGTGCTTCGCTGCGTATAAAGTGAAATAATAAAAAAAAATTGTAAAATCAATATCGCTGACAATTTGCTTTAATCGAAGCACGTCCAAAATGACAATGACCGCATGAATGACATAACAACATGCTTGTACTGTCAACACTGAAAAACAGTTTCAATTTGACAGCACAATCCCCATCTTAAAAAAAGTTTGCATTTGTCACAAAAATCCCCATTACCAAATGATCCGCCATTTATTGAATTCATTTGTTACAAAAAATGTGATAAATGAAGAACCCCTCGACCGATTTTGTGCAAACTTCACATGAACCATCTACTAAATAGTCCGAACAAAGCCTAAACATTTGTATGGATAGGTGAGCCCGTTCTTGAGTTATAAAATTACAACGAAAAGTGGCATTAATTTTTATATATATAGATATACCTTTTATATACTAAAAGTAAAATACTTTTTTAAAATTCCTAAAGTTAAAATATTTTACGATTTTAAAGAGAAATTTATTGGTAAATATAATAAGCCATATTTCTCTTTTTATTATGTGCATACAAGCGACATACGTTATGTGCCTAACCGATTCACCAAATCAGTCGTTAATTGTCCATTGTTGACCATAAGCCTGCGCCAGTTGGCAACCGTAGATAGGCTTTGGTGATGTATTGAGAGGGATGCTGATACCCATTCCTGGACAATTAAATTCCCTATAGTCGCCTCTTATGACACTTACCGAAAATAAAGAAGTGGCCTATTCTATGCTGGGGTCACGCAGTGAACATAAATGTGGTGATTTAATTTTTAAAGCGCTGTATGAAAACCACGGAGTCTGTATCTAGCAATTCGACGTGTATTAATTATTTATGGATGAAAATGGTATGATAACCCCGCCTGCGCTTACGGGATACGCTGGCGGAGCACCAGTGAAGGGTGATAGATGAGAATGAAAACAGGCCAGCAAGCCCATCATGATGAATTCATCAGGAATTAACCATAATAGTTTCCAGGGGGAACCGCGAGGAGATCGACCTGGTTGGGTATATTGCAAGCAATGGGATTCTCAGTCTCTAGTAGTAACAATCCCTTTCCCCACTGTATTAAGCGATTTAGGTTATTGTACCTTTGAATTATTTGTCCGCTGTATCATATCATCTCTGTGGCCTGCCAGTTGGGTACGCGCCGTGAAATCGTTAGCCCGTGAAATCATCGATGGCGAATACCGATGTCACTGTCGAGTGCTCCAAAACCGTTTCTGTACGGATGAGTTGCCATATTAATGTTGGATTGCATTTCCAATACCATGATTCATCCTGGCCAGTGCGTGGATGTAATTGTCGAGTTATAACAACGATCGATTGAAGGAGATGCGATACTAAAATAGAAGATACGATCCTACACATATGGGATACGAGTCCATCGATAGAATCGAGTCGGTATTTTTTTAATCGATGATAATAGATTGGTAACCCCGCCTGCGCTAACGGTATATACTGGCGGTGCACCAGTGAAGGATGATAGGTGAGAATGAAAAGACAGGTCAGTAAGCCCATCGTGATGAATACACCTAGAATTCAGAAAGGGGTTAATTTTTTTTTTCTATCTAAAATATGTTATTCAGTACTAACGGGATACGCTGGCGGAGCACCAGTGAAGGGTGATAGATGAGAATGAAAACAGGCCAGTTAGCCCATCATGATGAATTGATCAGGAATTAACCATGATAGTTTCCAGGGGGAACCGCGAGGAGAACGACCTGGTTGGGTATATTGCTAGCAATGGGATTCTCAGACTCCATTACTAACAATCCCTTTCCCACCGACACACCCATGTTATCTGTCCATGTAGTTAGCTCATATCCGCCGATGCATTATTACTACGGTGAGAAATATAGGTACTACGATCTGATAATTAAGTAATTATTGGCGGCGCCCGCGGCGCTCGTGATGCTTGTGTTGTAACCGTTGTAGCAGGTGCAACGGCTCAATTAATAAAAGTTTTATTGGTCGTGTTTCCAAATTGTGAGACGTGTTACAGACGCCTGTAGTACCTTAACGTCATGTTATATATATATATATATATATATGAATATGTTGATAAGCTTCAAACTCGAGAATGATTACACGTGACATCAGGTTACTGTGGAACACACGAAAGAAATGTTGTCTATTTTACTAGTTTATATAGATAGATAGATAGATACTCTTTATTGTTTCCTCCAAAAGATTACAATAGTAAACTTATTATAAATATAAACAATTACAAGAAATAATCACAATGAGAAAACAATGGGCGACCTTATCGCTAAAAGCGATCTTTTCCAGACAACTTTTGGATGGAGAGGAGTAATTATAAACTGTTTGATTGGAGGCGCGATGAAGATATATATATATATATATATATATATATATATATATATATATATATATATATATATATATATATATATATATATATATATATATTATCTTACAGAAATCCATATCACTGACTATTGGATTAAATTTTAAAATAAATTTGTAGAAAATCGGTAAATAAATAGTATATTAATGTTAATTCCAATTTTTGTTGCTTTGTGTGCGACGCTTTTTATCTGTATTGTTGTTATTTGTGAAAACCTATCAGTGTCTTGGTATGTCTTGTTTGTGTTTCTAAACTGTATTTATTTGCTCTGGTTTAACGCTGGTTTTCCTATAAATCACTACATAGTATAAAACAAAGTCACTATCGATGTCTGACCGTCCCTATGTATGCTTAAATCATTAAAACTACGCAACGGATTTCGAAGCGGTTTTTTAATAGATAGATTCAAGAGGAAGGTTCATATGTATAATACATGCATAATATTGTAGAGAAATATTGATAAATTTAGAGATTTCTAATGTGTACCCGCGCAAAGCCGGGGCGGGTCGCTAGTAAATTAATAAATGAATTATTGAACAAACGAACGGATGAATAAATAAATAAATAAATGTCGATAAAATTGCCAAGCCGAACCCTTTAACAGGACCACCCCGACGCAATTCGATAATATCGTTCTCGAAGCTTTCCTTTGACGCGATAATTGCTTGTTGAACTGTCAGAGCTGTTACACTTGTTCTGTGAGTGGTTATTACTTTGTTGATGGTAAAGTAATCTTAAGGAGTGTAATGATTGTGAAGGTTTACGATTTGATAACAGAAAAATCTTTTTTTGTAGATAATAAATTAAGATTTTTCTCGAAAAGAATACGAACTTGATGAAAATATTATGTGAGAATGTAGGACAAACGTGAGAATGAAATTAATAAGGATCTGAAGGAGACAAAAGATATTGAAACCTTAAACAAGAAGATAAAAAAATAAGGCAATAATGATAACCAAGGACGAGATAAAGCAAAAAAAAAAAAAGATAAAGCAGTAACAGTAAAAAGTAACAACTGTCTGATACAGTTCAATGAATAAGTTTAAAATTATAAGTTTATAAGATATTTTTAAATTGTGTTCAACAAAAAAAAAAAAAAAAAGACTTTAATTGTGGTAAAGTTAGTTTTTTTTATTTAAAAACTAAACTACTGAATCGAGTTTGATAAAAATTTTTTAGGGGACCAATGTCTCATCTCTCAAATCGGTTTACAACACATATTACATACACTAAATAATCATCCTTCTTTTTTGAAGCCGGTTAATAAAAGTGAAATAAAAGAAGAAAAAGAGCTATAATGACAGATGAAAATTATAATATACGTTGGTATTTCTTTATTTATAATTATTTGGGAAAGTTAGTTTTTTTTAATTGGCCTGATTTGGAGTCAAACCCGAGATTTCATTTAGACAACGTGTCCACTACTGCGTTACAGAGATTGTCACGTCAAATTGTGTCAAATTGTTAACAAAGTGGATGATACTTTTTAGATGGATGATAATGGAATGGTAACCCCGCCTGTGCTATCGGTATACACTGGCGGGGCACCAGTGAGGGATGATTGGTGAGGATGAAAAGGCAGGTCAGTTAGCCCATCGTGACGAATTCAATGAAAAATTTGTCACGATGGTTTCCAGGGGGTACCGCGTGGAGGTCGACCTGACTATCCTGCGTGGACTAACCTCCCCGTTACTAACAATCCCTCCAAGCAGATGATACTGTATACGCTTCGAAGTTATATCATCTTCTACTATCGCTGAGTCAGCCTGGTGGCCGGTCGTGGCGCTGTTTGCCGAGGCCAGCGCACTCTCAGATGGACGCTTAGATAAACAGCGACACGTGCTCTCCGCAACGTGTTCCAAGTCACAACGTCTATTTAACTAAAGCTATTACACGCCGGAAGCAGAACGGGTTCTGTCCAGTAACATTCTGAGAGTTCGTACGATACTCGTGTACGCTAACAGAAGGGTATCGGGGGGGAAGGGATTGTTGTATACGGAGTATCAGTACCATTGCTAGCAATGCGCCCTGTCTTTTTTTAATGAATAATAATGAAATGGTAACCCCGCCTGCGCTATCGGTGTACGTTGGCGGGGCACTAGTGAGGAATGATAGGTGACAATGAAAGTAGATCAGCTAGCCCATCATGACTAATTCAACTAAAATTAACCATAATAGTTTCCAGGGGGAACCGCGTGGAGGTCGACCTGATAGGGTGTACTGCTAGTAATGGGAGAATTAGACTCCATAACTAACAATCCCTTTTCCCCCAATGTACATACCCTGTCAGGTAAATTCACTGCCATATCCCAACCGTTCAAACCGAAACACAGCCATGCAAACATAACTGCTTTACAGTACAAACACGAATAGGGCAGAGGTGCTCAATCAAACGACTTTTGTACAAAGTCTCCCTCTGGTGAACTCCCTTACTGCACTGCACGTGTTAGATATTTATTTTAAATTATATTAATTTTCTTAAACATCTTGTGTCAAAATGTGTACCTACATTTATTAATAAAAATCAGACTAACTACTTTAAATATAATAAAACGTTAAAATTGTTATTATACCAAATTTGGTAATAAATTATTCTTGTAATGTATATAGAACACTAATTTATATTTTAATTGATTTTATAATTATTTATTATTATGATACTTAAATAAAAAGTAATGAAATTGTAAGAACACGTGATCTCGCTGACATGTTCACTCGAATTCGGCCGTGTAGATATAAAAGATTATTCTTTGGGTGGGGAGACACTTCTTGTCCAACCGTTGAACAGAGCTGTAAGTACTTGTGTTTTATTTCTATTTATCACTAAGAGGATTACAACCTTTATATTTCTAAAGATATACCATGTAAGTTAGTATTACGTAATACCCCACAAATCAGGGGGAAAGGGATTGTTAGCAATGGACTTTGACAGCCCCATTGCTAGCAATATGCCCTATTAGGTCGACCTCTACATGGTTCCCCCTGGAAACCATCGTGAACAATTTTTGTTGAATTCGTCACGATGGGCTAACTGACCTACTTCATCCTCACCTATCATCCTTCACTGGTGCCCCGCCGGTATATACCGATAGCGCGAGTAGGGTTATTCCATTTTCACCCATTAAAAAACACATATGTATAACAAACATTAAATACAATACAATATTAATACACATGCCTATTAAAGGTATTTACAGCATTTCCTTTAACATATTTATACAGTGTGAAATGAAGTAAACAATTTCAAGGAATTAAATAATACTGGACTACAAATATTTTAAAAGTTGCGTTATTAGTTATGGAAATATATATATATATATATATATATATATATATATATATATATATATATATATATATATATATATATATATATATATATATATATATTAATACACACATAAACATTGATGTGACTGCATACTTAATAATAATATAGATATAAGTGGAAATGTCCGTAATTACGTTAAACAGCCGACATTCGTGGCGGCCTGTCGACCGGTTTATTTGTTTAATCAACCGTTTACCAGTAATGAGGTTTCGGTACGCAGCGCCGGGCGCACTGCCGAATTCTCGGGCCGTGCACTGTAATTGGTCAGGCATTCGGCGTATCGCACTTTGTTTCTTTAACTACGAATCCCGAGACTTGGAAGATAATTTAGAAAATATTTGCAAGAAAAATTGCATTTTGCATTTAAAAAAAAAAAAGATACTTGTTGCAGTGTAATAAGTAATAAGACACACGGATGGACAAAGATATGTTTCCTAAATATATAACATTGATATTGATAAATAGATTTTTCTCTTGTCTCTTGTCAAAAAAACACAACCACTCTTTGGAAACAACTTCCGGCAGCAGTATTTCCGAACCGATACGACATCATAACCTTCAAGAAAAGAGCATATTCCTTTTTAAAAGTCCGGCAGCACACCTGCAATGCTTTTAGTTTTGTGGGTGATTATGGGCGGCGGTAGTCACTTACCATCAGGTGAGCCGCATGCTCGTTTGCCCCCTGTGTTGAAAAAAAACGGCTTCATCCTGGTCAAACGTTTTTATTTTGATTTAAAATCTAAACTACTGTACCGATTCTGATAAAATTTCTTTGCGACTAATGTGAAAGTAGATATATTCATTTTAAAAGAAAAAAAATCTGAAGTAACAAATTTAAAAAGGAACGCGATCGAATTGCGAGTCTTCTTTATTTTTGAAGTCTATTAAAAATATTTGAATTTAGACCGCAGAATCGTGTACTTGTGTATAACATAGGGATTGTCAGTAATGGAGTCTGTCTGTTCCATTGCTAAAAATTTATCCTAACACGTCGCTCTCCACTAAGTCCCCCTGGAAACAATTGCGGTTAATAATTATTGAATTCATCACGATGGACCAACTGATCCACTTCATCCTCACCTATCATCTTTCACTAGTGCCCGGCCAATATACACTGACCCATTTAAAAATCATGAAAATTAGCAAAAGATTTTGACAGACAACCTTTGGACAGAAGAGAAAAGAAAGAAACGGTAACTATTGGCGCAAGAGATGTAACAAATAAAAAACGCTCATGTTAATAAAACATATGTAATTATTTGTATATATTTGTATATAATATACATATAAGTACGTTCCTATTACATAAATAAATATGTAATAAATATGTAAAACACATAATATGCATTTAGATACGTACATATGGTAAAATTATTCATACATTACTTGCCGTCAGTTACTATATATTTCCCCATAGTTACTTGGCAAATGAGCTTTCATTGTAAATCTTATTAAATGGAAACGCTGTATGAGTTGTGCTAATATCATACAATTATATACATTTGGAATATGATTAGGCGTGAAGAGGTAATCGTAAAGATGTACTCGTAGGCAATTTTCCATAATTTTTGCAACTATGACCAATGTATGTTTATATACATATTTTTAACCATTTTTCCTTTAATTTTGAACATGAATTATATCACCTTGATTTATTTCACCAATAAAAGAAATCGTGCAATGAAGGGTTAAGCACAAAATAACTTTGGCAGTAGGATTAACATTATGCTCTGAACAATACCCAGATCAAATTTAATAAAAACACCAGTATTAACAGGAATTAATATGTAAATATTCGCAGCAAACAAGCTGTTAGTTGTCTTAGAAGAGCTAAGGAACAACTTGTTACCAGATAACTTCAGTACTTGCGTGTAGTGATGTCCCGAGTCGATGTGTTAATGTATTCGAGTATTTTAGAATGGATTAAATAAAGTCACATTCTGATTCGAGTTCGAGTACTCGTATAAGTAATCGAGTATTGTTTGGAAATTAAAGAACTTCATAAAATTCTAGTAATCTCTTAATTTTACTTGTAATAAACATAATAAATTTCCTTCTTAAGGTTTGCTGGAAGAAACCTCTATTAGAGTTAAGCTCGCCTTTGTACATTTGATTACCTATGTCATATTCTTATAACTGGTGTGTATAATAAAAAAAAAATAAAAAAAAAAAAAATGTGCAATCATTTAATAATTAATCTTTATTAGCGATAAGACCGCCTTTTGTACCTTTATGTGTATTTCAATCTGTATTTATGTTACTTTATTTCACTTGAATTATTCACTTGACATTTTATATTTTTATTTATGGTGCAATAAAGAGTTAAATAAATAAATAAATTTATAATTTATAAAATGATAATTAATAATAATCACCATCATATCAGCCTTAACTGTCCACTGTTGTACGTAAGTCTTCTCATAAGAGAGGTTTTGTTAGTAATAACCACGTTTGGCAGGCGGGTTGGCAACCGCAGTTAAGCTTTGGTGATGTTTTAAGATAGACACTGCTGCCCATTCTTCAATAATTAAGTTCTCTTAGTCGCCTTTTACAACACCCATGGTAAAGGAAGAGGTAGCACATTCTATGCGAGGACCACATGGCAAATAATAATAATAATTTATAACAGAGACTTAAAAATTTACAATAAATACATGACTAGATTAATTAAAACTTGTATTCGGATATCATATATTCGAGTTCGGTATATTGAGTACTCGAGTAAATGACTATTTAATAGGTATTCGAGTCGGTTTGACTCGGCACAACACTACTCAAGAATATGTCCGTTGGCGGCACTGGAAAGCCGGCGGTTAAGCGAACTGAAAAGACGCGATGTTATCGGTGATATCTCACATGATCCTTGTAACATGTTTTTAATTATGTATTTGACCTCAGACTCGTTGATTTCCGAGAATGAAATGACTCGAAAAACTTGGTCAAGGGTGAACGTCGAGGAATTTATTTTGTCGATATTTTATTAGTTGTATCAACCGTACTGTCCACTGCTGAACATACTCTCGCCCATAAGGGGATTTTGCCAGTAGTTGCCACGCTTGGCAGGTGGATTGGCAACCGCAGTTAGCTTTTGGTGAATTTTTAAGAGCGACGCTGCTGTTATTTTGTAATTATTTTAATTCTTATGTATGGCAATTCAAGATTTTGCTCCGCAAACAATCGCCACAAAATAATTTATCAAAATCGGTTCAATATCAATAAAGATAACAGGCAACGCACACAAAAATTTGTTTTTAGAGAACTCTCAAAAATACGGTGTTTAGAACTTTCGAAATAGACGAAGTTCGCACTCTGTACGTAGCTACTCTGTGGCCAAGCTCACAAATAAAGCTATCACAACGTCAAGAAGTGTTGCCAGATGGCGCGCGGGAGATAGCTGTGCCAATGGTAATAAGTTACAGAGATGACGCCACAAGAACATGCTGTGTGGAGTCAGAGCTCGCATAAATTAGCCGGTTTATACCGCTGACCACTGAGATATGTTACGACCAGACGCACGACTGTTCTGTGACAGCCGAGCACGTAATTAGATATCAGTTTGTATGACATATGCTGGTGGGATTGATGGCTTGATGCACTGTGATTGGATAGGGAATTTTCTCTAATTTTAGTAGTAAATTCATATTCAAATTTCTTTATTATTTATTAACCAATGTAACAGTTTCCGTCGCACAATGGCCAGTCAATATTTACATTCTAAATTTAAAATTAATAAAATAAATAATAACAATAATAATAACGTTTGAATTATAAAATAAAAATAACATTACAAATTAATTACAGTTAACATTATATATTAGTTAATACATGCCAATATAATGGTAACTATATACCAATAATAATGACTTCAAGTTATAAAATAGGAGTTGTCACACTTCTTATAGTTAAACAGAAATAAATAAATAATGTCATAATTTATAATTGGCATTTAGTTATTCGGTCACGTTGTAAAAAGGATGTTATTCAAATTATGTCTTTATTTTATTTTTAAATTCATTTCTCGGCAATTGCGTTGCTGTATTGGATAATTTATTATACATTTTTATTTTTAGATACATGCCTTGTTTCATAGCTTTTGTGAGTCGTGTTCTTGTCAATTCCAATTTGTCTTTATTTCTTGTGGCGTAGCTATGATTGGCTGATTTTTTCGAAGAGTACCTCCTTTATAATATATTTTTTTTAATATATAATAAAGGAGGTAATAATTTATACTAATATATATATATATATATATATATATATATATTATTTATTCTAAAAATATAACATAATATCCGTAACTTTAAGATTATTTTGATATATTCATTCGTGAATCGTGCCATCAATGTTCAAATTAAGATATCGGTTAAGGTAGAACATTATTTTTCTTTATATTTTCTTTTCTTTTTTTTTTTTTTTACAACACAGGGGGCAAACGAGCATGCGGCTCACCTGATGGTAAGTGACTACCGCCGCCCATGGTCACCCACAACACCTACGGCATTGAAGGTGTGCTGCCGATACCCCCATGCGTTGCCATTTGAAAGGAATATACTCTTTTCTTGAAGGTTATGTTGTCGTATCGGTTCGACCGAAATACTGCTGCAAACACAGTTGATTCCAAAGAGTTAAATTCTTTATACTACTGTGGTGGCAAACAAATACACGACCTACCTGATGATAAGCGGTTACCGTAGCCTGTGAACGCCTGCAATACCGGGGATATTACGCGCACATTTCAAACCCGGAAGAAACCTCTTACACTCCTGTTTGAAGAACCCCGTGCTATAGTCTCTCAAAGGATGCTCATAATTTTCAATTTCTACATGCAAGTCTCTCGCCGTGACTGCCCCGGCATAGAATGGGCTACCCCTTTCTTTCCCGTGAGTATCGTAAGTGGCAACTAAAGGACGGCGAAGGATGGGCAACAGTGTCTCTTTTAAAACACCTCTGAAAGCCTAACTGTAGTTGCTAGGGGAGAAAGGGACTGTTAGTAATGGAGACTGAGAATCCCGTTGCTAGCAATATACCCAACCAGGTCGACCTCCTCGCGGTTCTCCCTGGAAACTATCATGGTTAATTCCTGATGAATTCATCATGATGGGCTAACTGGCCTGTTTTCATTCTCATCTATCACCCTTCACTGGTGCTCCGCCAGCGTATCCCGTTAGCGCAGGCGGGGTTACCATACCATTTTCACCCATCAAAAAAAAACTGTGGTTGCCAACCTGCCTGCCAACTACTGGTAAAACTAACCTCGTGGGGAAAGCTTAAGTCCAGCAGTGGACAGTTAATAGCTGAAATAATAATAAACATGCAAGTATATACTATCAAGTAAACATAACATTTCCTTTTGTTACAGGTAGAGCACTGCTGGACCGCCTCGCGAGTACCAGCGAGGGTGAGGTGGTGGCGATCGGTGATGAGACTAGTGGCTTACTACCCGCCCCACTCGACGTCGCGCCCTACTCCGCAATCACAGCGAACGCGACATGCGGAGACACGGGCACCGAGGAGTTCTGCAGAGACACTCCTGGCAAGTACGTAGACACAATTCATGTAACTACAAAGTACTCGTATGTAGATGTATCGTAGATTTTTTTTTATTCAATTTAGAATGGCAAACAAGCTGATGGCCCACCTGATGGAAAGTGGCAACCGTCGCCTATAGACACGAGCAGTACCATGGACATAACAGAGTATACTGTTTCGCCCATGATACTCCCCATATGTTGCCATCCTGAGGACTTAGGTGTTTTTCGTCAGTACCTTGTAAATTCACGCCATATATCCACCCTTCAAACCGAAACACAGATGCTTACAACCACTTGTTTTGCAGTTTACAGTGTAGGGTACACCTATAATCTAAGGATACACCGTAAATATTGTTTGTTTACGTACGACTATATTTTTGCTTCCTAGTGTCTATAGGCGACGGTTACCACTTTCCATCAGGTGGGTCGTCAGCTTGTTTCATTCTAAATTGTATAAAAAAAAATCCATTTTCATCAGTTGAAAAAAAGGGCAACGAAATTGTGATGACAATATTTCTTTACCAGACGCGGCGTGGTCTGCGATGTATGCGAAGGCATCGACGGGTCCCCCTCGCGGCGTCACCCCCCTTCACACGCAGTGGATGGAAGCCCTACAACCTGGTGGCAGAGTCCAACGCAAGCAGCCGGTGAAGAGTTCAGCCATGTAGAGCTGGTCGCCACTTTACCTGATGTAAGTACTGATATTTACTTGATATTTTTTATTCTTTCAATTTAGAAGAACAAGTGAAAAATTCTGTTCTGACCATGGGATCTGGCATAGTTGGCTGTCTAATTCTTATTATAATTTATATTTACTGTTACTGCTGGAAAAGTTGTTAGTTTTCCTAATAAATAAATAAATAAAAGGAATATTTTAATATAATAACTACAGGTTTAATTTCCGTATAATTAGACCGAGAAAACTCGACTAGTTTCGGGCTCAATTTGTGATCATTATTCATGAGTGGCATAACACATTATATATTTATTAATTTAACTTAATATAATAGGGGGAAAAGGGATTGTTAGTAATGGAGACTGAGAATCCCATTGGTAGCAATATACCCAACCAGGTCGACCTCCTCGCAGTTCCCCCTGGAAACTATCATGGTTAATTCCTGATGAATTTATCATGATGGGCTAACTGGCCTGTTTTCGTTCTCATCTATCACCCTTCACTGGTGCTCCGCCAGTGTATCCCGTTAGCGCAGGCGGGGTTACAATACCATTTTCACCCATCAAAAAAAAAAAAACTTAATATAATATACTGGCAGACTGGCAATACAATGAACAAAACGAGACAAAAAATGGTTACACTGGTGTGCGTATTTCGTAAATATGTACATGTGACAAATTTGAATTTATTATTTATATTTATACAAGAATTCACATATTTTTCACAACTTTAATTTTATTTGTGAACATTCAGAATTTTATGTGAATTAAATAAAATATCCTTTCATCAGTTCCTGTAAAAATATTTTTGATGGTTCCGTTATATTTAATTTAAAGAATTAAATGTTTATTAAATAACTACTTGAAAAAAATGCAATTTTGTTTTTCCCCTACTTTACGAGTATATTATATTCTGCTTTTTTTTTTTATACAACATTGAATGGCAAACAAGCTGACAGCCCACCCGATGTAAAGTGGTAACCGTCGCCTATAGACATGAGCAGTACCATGGACATAACAGAGTATACTGTTTCGCCCATGATACCACCCACGCGTTGCCATTCCTGAGGACTCTAATGTTATTCCTCTGTACCCAGTAAATTCATGCCTGATACACACTTGACTCTTACCTTACATTTACTTAAAACTAATTACCCTTCAATTTTAAAAAGAATGAGAATTTATTTCGTACAAATCAGCTTCGAGCCTATATTGTATAGGTGCATACCCTACTTTTTTATCTCACTCTAACATTGTTATAACTTTTTTATCTCGTTTACATTGTCAAAATATATACTTTGTATTCTAAGATTTTACTAGTATTTCTCCTGTCTACTATATAATTACATATGTAGTGCTATTACCACCTATTATATCAGTGGAAGGCAAGTTCAATGCCACTACAGTTGTCTATAGTATATGCAAACAATACAGATAATATTATGACTTCAAGAGAGGACACCAGAGGGAGACTTTGTACAAAAGTCGATTGCTTGGGTATCTCTGTCCTATTCGTGTTTCAACCGTGAAGCAATTGTGTTTGCATGGCTGTGTTTCGGTTTGAAGGGTGCGATATGGCGTGAATTTACTGGGTACAGAGTAATAACACCTGAGTCCTCAGGAATGGCAACGCATGGGTGAAACAATATACTCTTTTATGTTCATGGTACTGCTCATGTCTATAGACGACGGTTACCACTTTACATCAGGTGGGCCGTCAGCTTGTTTGCCATTCTAAGTTGTATAAAAAAAAAAACACAAAAATCATTATCATCAACATCTCAGCCTTTAACTGTCCACTGCTGTACATAAGCCTCCCCTTGAGGGGTTTTGCCAGGAGTTGCCACACTTGGTAGGCGAGTTGGCAACCAAAATTAAGCTTTGGTGATGTTTTAAGAGGGACGCTGCTACACATAACTCGTCTTTTCTTAGTTGCCCTCTTACGACACCCACGGGGATGGAAAGAGTGGCCTATTCTATACCGGGATCATACGGATAGCTTACTAGTGACTCCTGTCTAAATATAATTACAGATAATTAGTTATGTAGAGCTATTATTACCTATATCAGTGGCGGCGGACAAGTTCAATGCTACTACAATTATCTATAGTATATGCAAATAAAACAGATAATACTGTCACTTCAAGAGGACACACAGACCATGCAGTGGCGTTATTTTTCCATTTTTATTATGGCATTCGATTACATTCGTTCTGAGTAAACATTAAAAAAAAAATTTAACAAATATAAAAATATGATAATATTAATACTGTATGAAAATTTGTAAAGATGGATGGATGAATATTTATTTGTTTTTTTTTTTTACGCAAAAACTACTAAACGGATTTGAATAGAAATTGACTGTTGACTCGTCGTGATAAATTCACCGTGAATTACCCGAGATAGTTCCGAGGCGAACCACGAGAAGGTCGACCTGATAAAGTACATTTCTAGCAATAGGACCATCGGGTCCCCATTACTGTGAATCTGCCTCGCCCCCATAGGTGACGGTTTTTTTTAATGTATGATAATGGAATGATAACCCCGCCTGCGCTCACGATATATCATCCCTCACTGGTGCCCCATAAGCATATTATGCTTATGAGTCACCAGTGAGGGATGATAGTCCATTGTGATAAATATATCTGAAATTCAGCACATTGGTTTCCAGGGAAGACTACGTGGAGGTATATTGCTAGCAATAAGAATAATAGTCCGCGTTACTAACAATCCCTTCCCCTCCCTATAGGCGATGGTTACCTTTATGCATCAGGTGGATCATCAGCTTACCATTCTAAGTTACATGAAAAAAACTAGTTAGCTCATTTCCATGTTGGCGGTAGTGACAGCGCGGTCACGTGTTACCATGTTAGGTGCGCGCGCGCAGACGCGCCCACGCCCTCCCTGACCTGCGACTGTGTAGGCTCTGTTGCGGCAGCGATCACTATATATGTTGCAGTCAAAACTCTTAACCAGTAAAAAATACTATTGACTAGCTAAATCTGTGAAAAGTACTTTTAATTAAGCAGGTTGATCAAAAGTGGTTTTGAGTGAAAATTATTGGTTATTAGTTTACTTTTGACTGCAAATTTGCGGTTAAAAATACTTTTGACTGACGCTCTTATTTATTTATTTATAGGATCACCAACATAAGATACAGCTAAACATTTCAATACAATACACTGGCAGATTAGATCTAACTGTTCTTACATTTATAGGCGACCACAGCATGCCTTGTGTTTGATAAACATTAAAATGTAATTAAATTATTAAATGTCATTAAATAAGTAAAGATATTAACAACATGAATAATAATATAATATAAATAATGAAAATTGTAATTAAATTATTATAAATTATAAATAAATATAATGTAATGGCGAGGTCACATCAATATTTTAATTTAGTCATGAATACAGAGTGACTATTGTCAAAAGTAGTTTTAACTGCAATTAAGCGTCAGTCAAAAGCAATATTAACTCGTTAGATGTGAATAAGAAAGATATTTATTAAATGTGAAATCGTTTATTACGAAAAATTTGGCATTACAATCAATACAAAGAAAACATACTAACCTAACCTAATTTACTTAAATTAGCGAGGAAAAGATTGTTAGTAATGAAGACTGAGAATCCCATTGCTAGCAATATACCCAACCAGGTCGACCTCCTCGCGGTTCCCCCTGTAAACTATCATGGTTAATTCCTGATGAATTCATCATGATGGGCTAACCGGCCTGTTTTCATTGTCATCTATCACCCTTCACTGGTGCACCGCCAGCGTATCCCGTTAGCGCAGGCGGGGTTACCAAGCCATATTCACCCATTAAACAAAATTTACTTAAATGAGGTTAAGTTAGGAATTTTTTTAGTTTTGACTGATACAAGTATTTAAAATCACTTTTGACGGAATCACTTAGTCAAATGTACTTTTAATTTAACCAGCTCCATTGGGCAAAAGTGTTTTTGACTGATTTTGCTAGTCAATAATACTTTTGACTGGTTAAGAGTTTTGACCGCAACATATACAAAGTAAATATGGACAACGTGTGACGGAATGACGAAAACGTCATGCGACATATCATAGCTTAAATATAGTAATGTGGTGGGAAGTGGTAATGAAATAATTAAACCGTTTTGGTGGTATGGCTATTTCCGATAAAAAATGCATTAAACGATACCTTGTTTGTTAAATTTATATATATTTATTCGTGTTTCTAACGTGAATCAGTTACGTTTGCATGGCTGTGTTTCGGTTTGAAGGGTGGACATATGGCAGTAAATTTACAGGGTACAGAGGAATAACACCCGAGTCCTCAGGAATGGCAACGCATGGATGGTATCATGGGCGTAACAGTATACTCTGTGATGTCCATGGCACTGCTCATGTCTATAGGCGACGGTTACCACTTTCCATCAAGTGGGCCGTCAGCTTGTTTGCCATTATTAGTAGTATAAAAAAAATCGTTCAAACCGAAACACAGCCATGCAAACACAACTACTTCACGGTTGAAACACTAATGGGACAGAGGTACCCAAGCAATCGACTTATTATTATTATTAGTGATGTCAGTGCACTAAATATATAAATATAAATGAACACTGTCAACAATTACAATTCCACGATAATAGTCGACATACACCTCTGACTACCCCATAAGGATTTACAGCCGTAAACATATTTACATCATAGTACACGGATAGTTCCTAGCGCTTGCATGCGAAATAAAGATTGTTACATTCTGCGATAAAGGACTGTGTTGTGGGTTCATTGACCTCGTCCTGCATCCTCTTGGCGCGACTGATAGAGGCCACCGCTGTTTCCATTCATATCAATATGCATGGCCTTGGGAAAAATACAAATATATCTATATATATAAAATTCTCGTGTCGCGGTGTTTGTCACCAAACCCCTCCGAAACGGATTTACCGATTTTTTTGAAATTTTGTGTGCATATCGGGTAGGTCTGAGAATCGGCCAACTATTTTTCATATCCCTCAATGATAAGGGCGACCTACCCCTAAATATGTTTTTTTTATTTTTATGACATTTTTTTATTATTTTTTTTATTTTTAGCATTGAAAATACAAATTCAAATTTTCACGCTTTTACAATCAACTCCTATTTTTTAATGGCGATTTTTATATGCCGCAATAGGGTTGCAAGATGGCAATCGAATATAATAATTGTAGTACGATATATTTTCATGTATAGTTCTCGAAATAATGTATATGGTAAAACAACGTCTGCCAATTTCTTTATCAAATATTTTGATAAAATAAATATTTCAAACTAACACCAATTAAAATTTAAATTCTAGTTTACTTGTGATTGCGATGGAAATAAAAAATAATTATAAATATATTTTGTTTTTTTTTTTCTATCAAAGATCACATTTTTATACATTGACAAGTTAGAATGTTTTTTTTTTTTGCGCATCTATAGACAAATGACATAGACAATAGACAGCAGAATCGTAATGTTGCAATCACGATAGTCGTGATAAAAAAAATATATCTGTTGATATTCCAACCGTAAGAGTTATTTTACAGAAAAAATATTACACTCCCGCCAAATCTGCTTCGAGCTTATATAATCAAATCTGTTCATTGTTAAAAAAAAAAAACTTAAACACCTCTCTACTTTTCTATAAGTCTTTTTTTTTATCTTTGATCCCATTTTAATTGGTCGTGTAATACTTTTGACGTAAATAGGTATTAAGTAGATTAAGCAAAGAGGGAGGGGAGGAATTCTTAGTAACGGATATTATCTGTGGTAACGGTAACTAAATTTGTCCCATTGCTAGCAATATACCCTTTCAGATTGACTTCCACGCGGTCCTCCCTGGAAACCTTTGTGATTAATTCCTGGTGAATTTGTCACGATGGACGAACTGGCCTCACTTCGTCCTCACCTATCACGACTTACCAATATCCATCATAATTAAATACCAATATTATATATTTATTTATTTAACTCTTTACTGCATCAGAAACATAAAAATCAACAATGACATATAAAAAATTCAAGTGAAATACAGTAGCATGGAGTACAGATTAAAATATATACATAAAGAATTATAATAATGATGAAATTATATATATATATATATATATATATATATATATATATATATATATATATATATATATATATATATATATATATATATATATATATATATATATATATATATATATAGTTATCGTTTACTAGTTTATTAAATTACAAAACTATAAGACTACGTAATTCAGCTATTCGACCTTAGATGGCGCTGTATAGATTAGGCAGTTGAATGACATTAATTTATATAATATGCCTATCTTACCTTATAATGTTCGTTTATATAATTAAAATCCGTTATTTGCTGTTTTTATAAGAATCTTAGCATATAAGTTATTTTTTAAGAGCTGTGGATTTATGTATTAAATAAATAAATAAATAAATATAAGGTTTTAAACTAATACCGGTGATCGTAAATACTGTAACAAACATAATATTTCATTTCGATGTCTATATATATATATATATATATATATATATATATATATATATATATATATATATATTGTGCTACTGCCCCTCATTACTTCCTATACCACTGTGTTAGGTTGACTGGAAGAAATCTTTTTAGAGATAAGTTCGCCTTTGCTAACATTGTTATAATATATATATACATATATACACTCTATATTTTGCCGTTTCCGACAACTGTTTCGACTTCATCCAGAAGTATTCCTTATACTCGTAATTACAAAATAATTTCAACATATAATAGTAGGCTCGTGCCCTGAAACAACAGATAATATAATACATACTATTCCTAAAACATAGAATGTGAAGGGACATAAATTTAGTCAAATACTAGGTTATAATGATTTATGCAGTTTTTTACATTTATTATAACATAAATAGGCGCTAGGGTCAGGTCAAGTATTGTCAGTAATAGAGTTTAGTAGCCCCATTGCTAGCAATATGTCCTAACAGGGTGACCTCCACGCGGTTCCCCCTGAAAACCATCGTAAATTATTGTTGAATTCATCACGATGGGCTAACTAACCTGCTTTCATCCTCACCTATCATCCCTCACTGGTGCCCCGCCAGTGTATACTGATAGCGTAGTTCGGGTTACCATTCCATGATCACTCATTAAAAAAAATATATCCCACTCTCATGAATAAATCTTTGTACAAAAGCCGATTGCTTGTGTGCCTCTGTCCTATGCGTGTTTCAACCATGAAGCACTTGTGTTTGAAACCATCATATATTTCTTGTCGAATTAATCATGGTGGGCCAACTGACCTGCATTCATTCTCACCTATCATCTTTCACTGGTGCCTCGTCGGTGTATACCGATAGCGCGGGAGGGGTTACCATTCCATGATCACTCATTAAAAAAAATATCCTAGAGGGAGACTTTGTGCAAAAGTCGAAGTCCCATTCGTGTTTCAACCGTGAAGCAGTTGTTATGTCCATGGTACTGCTCATGTCTATAGTCGACGGTTACCACTTTCCATCGGGTGGGCCGTCAGCTTGTTTGCCATTCTAAGTTGTATAAAAAAAAATATGCTATCGTTGATTTCGCTACTCTCATTAATAAACCCCCTTTCAGACATTTCCGTTATCTGATATCGAAATGTCGGAACAATAACAAGCGTACACGATCGCATCCATAAATTAATACCTCCATACCCGACAATTGTGGCTTCGTACATAGTGCTTACACGAAATTTATGCATTTTTAAAGATCGTAAACATGGCAATTTGCAACTGTGTATTAAATGAGATATACCTACGTCGTTCACTGCGTTTACAATCTCTGTACTGCGCTACAATTAAATTCCAATTAAAACAATCTGCTTTATTTTTTTATTTTTTTTTGATGGGTGAAAATGGTATGGTAACCCCGTCTGCGTTAACGGGATACGCTGGCGGAGCACCAGTGAAGGGTGATAGATGAGAATGAAAACAGGCCAGTTAGTCCATCATGATGAATTCATCAGAAATTAACCATGATAGTTTCCAGGGGAACCGCGAGGAGGTCGACCTGGTTGGATATATTGCTAGCAATGGGATTCTCAGTCTCCATTACTAACAATCCCTTACCCCTCTAAAACAATCTACTGTAGTTGGAGTATTTTTTATACTTTATTGTACACATTAGTTATAAAAATATGACAGAGGTAAACAAAAGTACAATGGCGAGCTTAACTCTGATAGAGTTTTCTTCCAGCATGATTACCAGGAGTATGATTTAGTGATGACGTCTTGATTATCATTTTTAAGTAAAGTAAGCGGAATGTTTACCTTTAGGAGTCATTAGTAAAACGCTACTGGTCAACTAAACTTTTTTCGGTAGCCTTATTTCTTCTATGAATAAGTAAACTTTTTTAATGGGTGAAAATGGTAACCCTACCTGTACTATCGGTATATACTGGCGGAGGACCAGTACAGGATGATAAGTGACGATGAAAACAGGTCAGTTTTATCATCGCACTGCTCATCATCGACAAAGAATTCATGCTCACACGCTTGAACTTAAATGGTCACGTACAGTGCAGTTTCAAAGGAATTTTCACCAACGAACGCTCAGGCTTTGTACAAAAGTCGATTGCTTGGGTACGTCTGTCTCATTCGTGTTTCTACCGTGAAGCGGTTGTGTTTGCATAGATGTGTTTCGGTTTGAAGGGTGGGATATAGCGTGAATTTACAGGGTACAGAGGAATAACACCTGAGCCCTTAAGAATGGCAACGCATGGGGGGTATCATGGGCGAAACAGTATACTCTGTTATGTCTATGGTACTGCTCATGTTTATTGCAAGGATCCACTGGATACAGTGGCCGTTTACCATCAGGTGAGCTGTATGCTTGTTGGCCACCTTTGTAGTATAAAAAAAGAGGTCTGTTTACCCACCGTGACAAATTTTACAAAACAATGGTTTCCAGATGGAACCTTGTAAGTGTCGACCTAACAGAATATATTGACAGAAATGGGCCTGTAAAACCCCATTACTAATAATCCATTTCTGCCACAGATGGGTTACTTTAACTAGGAATTAATCAAGCGCCATTATTTGACCTTCAATCAACATTTCAACTAATTACTATCGAAATGCCCAGACGTCGCACGGTTTTTTTTTTTTTTTTTTATTAAATATTTCATTTAATAGTTAACGCTAGTTTGGGAGTCAGGACAACATGTACTTTTAATGTATATAGTTTAAAAAGATTTGTGGAGGCGTGTAGACGTGTGGGCTTGATGATATTTATATATATAAATTCATAAGGAGTGAAAGAAAGAAAGATTTAGTACGAGATTGTATAATTAATAATATTTACAGTAAATAAATTCAGATATAATAAGTCGCGATACAAAATATAGTTCCGTAAAAATTGCTAAGACAAGGAGATTGTCAAGAACGTCACTATTTCTTTTTCTGTGACTATGTAGGTTTGAAAGAGGTTGGTAGCTTACAGATTATTATTTGTTTTTTATTCTTTTTTCTCAGCATTAGCTTATACTTGTTATTATAAAAAGCAACTCAAACTTGCTTGTAATACCAAATACATATATACCAGCTGGTATCCAGTGAAGTCCATGCGCGCCCGGGCATCAATAACGCACTATCTACTTTAAACCTATTAGAAGCTGATAAGCTGGACAAAAGGGCGCTTCTAGCCCTATTGAGCGCTTATCTGCCGATTAACAATAAATCGCGGTGCGTTGCGCCGGCGCACTCGTGACACCATGAACTTGTAAATTTATGGACAGTCCCGATTTGTCATTTATATCGAAATAATTGTTCATTTATTCATTTATTCATTTATTTATTGCCATTACATGTTGTAACAAAATTAATTTGTAAAGTTGTTTGTAAAGTTGTAATGGTTTTGTGTGTAGTTTTCTTTGAAAAGTTATCCCATGGGAACATGTTGCCGGATTATTTTTAAGTGTCATTCCAGGGCATTGTTTATTCGTAATATAAATATGATTCGCTACTCAGCATGATTGGGCAATAAGAGAGAGAGAGAGAAAGAAAGATAAATTGGAAATATCAAATATGATGAGTTGCCAATCCTTCTAATTTTAGTATTGCCTTTTTTTATTGTAAGGAGGTAAACGAGCAGACGGTCGACGTAATGGAATACGGCTACCATCGCTCATGAACACTTGCAATACGACAGAAGTTGCTTGTGTGTTGTTTATTTTCTTGTAAATTAATTTCTGCTTTATTATTAAAATAAAAAAACAGATATAGATAATTTGCTTATAACATTGTCATAAATGTCGACATTGACACTTATGGTCGTGCCAAGCGTGGCAACTACTGGAAAACACTCCCCTTATGAGGAAAGCCTATGTTCAGCAGTGGACAGTTAACGGCTGAATTATACACTACAATAATGTCTTTTAATATAAAAAAAGTTGCTGTTTAATAAGATATTTAATAAACTATATATTATATAAGGAATAATAACAACAAATATTGTATAAAGCAACACTGAAACTAGTAATATCTCGGGAATGATGTCATTCCAATAATCAATATTCTATGCTAAACAATTTACGGAAAGTTCGACTTAAAACACATTATTTATTTTAATTTATTGTACACAAATTTAAAAGGCAGATAACCCAAATTCCAGGCTCAGCGTGACATAAATGGTCGAATAATTTAAAAATAGTACAAAGGCCACCACTTAAGGCCAAAGATAACCTGTTACTTCGATACGGGGATGCTTCATAAATAACAAAAAGTTTAGTAAAAAATCCACTTAAAACGCAACTCGCCGCATGACCAGACGTTTTTCGAATAAGTCATATAAATTATTGAAAGAAAAGAAAAAGAAAAAAACAAAATATGTTTATTTTGATAATAATACATGTATGAAAATACATACATGCACAATTTTGACAATCAAATTTAGCGTACCATAATAGATCTTCGCTTAGAATAAAGCCACATCGACGGCGGTACTGATGAACGTTTACAACTCGAATAATAATTAAAAAGGCGTACATAACATTTTTTTTAAATAAGATATTGTTAATTTAAAAAACTTTATTAAAAAGATACATAATTTTAATAACATTTCGTGGAGTATTTTAAATTTATTATTAGTATATATTTTATGTTAATTTGTTTTCTTTATGCCTATAATTACCTATATGTTCTAGTATTAGGTGCATATTTAACATGTCTGCGATTATATATTATATATAGGTAATAATTTTATTATTATTATTTATTTTAATTTGACTATTATACATATATATATTTAATACTTATAATTATTTTCCTAAATATTTTATTCTGTTAATTTTCTTAATTATACAATATCTACTTGTACAACAATTAGTCCGTTATCCTAAGGTTGTCTTGAAAAGATTGCTCTCAGCAATAAGACTGCCTCACTGTACTTATACAACTGTATCGTTATATTTATAAATTGTCTTGCTTGCTCCCTATATTGTATAATGCAAATAAAGTATACTCATTCATTCATTCATTCATTCATTCATTCATTCATTCATTCATTCATTCATTCATTCATTCATTCATTCATTCATTTATTCATTCATTCATTCATTCATTCATTCTGCAAAAATATTAAATTATGCACACCCTAATCGATTATTATGCTTGCCACTATTCTTATTACTTTTTGGTTTTCTACAATTTAAAAAAAAAATTAACCTCTCATACGTGCAGTTCCCGAGGACTTAACCACAGACTCTCGAACAATGGAGTTCGTAAGCAACAAAAGATTCAAGCCATATCAGGATAATGGGGTTAGATACAGATCTACACCATTATAGAGTGGACGACGTAATGGACTCATGGGGCGCCTTGTAAATCATTATTTGTAGGGTAGCCATGACCTACGTGCCTATTTTTTTTTAATAGATTATAATGGAATGGTAACCCCACCCGCGCTATCGGTATACACTAGCGGGGCACCAGTGAAGGATGATAGGTGAGGATGAAATAGGTCAGTGAGCCCATCGTGACGAATTCAACAAGAATTGTTCACGATGGTTTCCAGGGGGAACCACGTTAAGGTCGACGTAATAAGGCATATTGCTAGCAATGGGGCTGTCAAACTCAATTGCTAACAATCCCTTTCCTCTCCCCTACGTGCCTATTAAACAAGGTGACATCAAAATTATTTGGATCCTTTTAATAAAAGATAATGAAGTGAAAACAAACTATTTTATAAGGAAATATTTGTCGAAAAATTACAAAAAATTATTAATTTACTATACCAACTTAACAGCTGGACATATATATATATATATATATATATATATATATATATATATATATATATATATATATATATATATATATATATATATATATATATATATCTTACAAGTATTCTTTTGATAGTAGTTTAAATATTATTATGTTCTACGATATTAACTTAAAATGGTAAACAAGAATGTATTTTTTTTAACGTTACTAATTGTTTTAATGATTTATTAAATTATCATTTTTAAATTTTAAATTTTGCATGCCTAATTAAAGAAATACTTATACCTATTGTTAACATATATATAACGATCACGATTAATTCCTGATGAATTCATCAAAATGGTAAACAGGGCCTGTTTTCATTCTCATCTATAATTGTTTTAATGATTTATTAAATTATCATTTTTAAGGTTAAAATGGAATGGTACATTATCAATAAAAAAGAAATATACGTATTCAAAAGAGATTGTTAACATATATGTAAATAATAAAGGATTAAAAACTGATGAATTTACATTGACAAGCTGAAGCATTTTCATTCTATCATCTCATTAGAAAAACGCAGAGATTTTATTGACATTTCGGGGTTTTAAAATTATCACCATATAAAAAAAATGCTTCAATTGTTTAACATTTCGTGGGCCCAGTGAGAATGCCAGGTGAGAACAGATAACACCTTTATGTCCTCCGTTAAGAAGAACAGTGTTAGGTATTCAGCATGATGTACCCAGATTGTGTAGGATTCTGAATGCTCACAGTGATCAAATTGACATCAATTTTGGACCCACCAACAGCAGATATAGCTTATTGCGGAAAATCTTAGACATAAGTTCATAATTACTTATTATTCGGATAATCTTACTGTTATTGTAAATGATTTATTAAATATTATAATAGTGCATACGTGTTCACTTATATAAGATTTTTACATTAGGCAAAATTATTTTTTGTGTTCATTAACCATCTGTAAAATGTAAAAGTTGTATGTGCGTTATTAAATAAATAAAATAAAAAAAAAAATAAAATCCAAAAAAACCGCCTGCTTGACGGAACAACATCCGGGGCACCAGTATTTTGAGGGATGACAACACAACCTTCAAGAGGTCAATTAGTCACATCGTGATGAATACATCTGGTATTCAGCATGATGATTTCCAGGGGGGACCGTGTGGAGGTCGACCCGACAGGGTATTTTGCCAGTAATGGGACTGGTAGTCCGCATTGCTTTAAATCCTATTTCCTATAATTGCTATAAATATAAATTGAAAAAACATTTTTGCTTTAATTACAAATCTGAGATTATTTTTTAAAGACTTAACACTTTTTACTTTAACGGCCACATTATTTTCACTGCAATCACATTAGCGGCTTTTATGTATTTAAAAATGCGATGCCATTAACACAGTTTGCTTTTAATAAATATCCAATTAAACGTTTTGTTAATTGCGACCGCACGTGTCGCGGCCATTAAAAAATACTTTGCGGGGCCGCTTAGCGAATTAACCGCCGAGCGCCATCTTGTTTATTAGGAAAACACGAGGTCCTGGCCAATGTTGCCAACGTAACCTTTTTAGGGTAAGATGTTTCATTTAGTTATTAGTACAAAATCTTGTTTTAAATTAAAATCCTCTTGATAAAAGGTAAAACGTTTTTATTTTCGTACAAGACGCCAAATGCTCTATTATTTGAAAAAATTGTTGATGTTTTTATTATTAAAGATACATATTTAATATATGTATCTTTAATAATAGACAAATTTCTAGTCACGCTTTACAAGAGGGAGACTTTGTACAAAAGTCATTTGCTTGGATACCTCTGTCCCATTCGTGTTTCAACCGTGAAGCAGTTGTGTTTGCATGGCTGTGTTTCGGTTTGGAGGGTGGGATATGGCGTGAATTTACAGGGTACAGAGGAATAACACCTGAGTCCTCAGGAATGGCAACGCATGGGGGGTATCATGGGCGAAACAGTATACTTTGTTAAGTCCATGGTACTGCTCATGTCTATAGGCGACGGTTACCACTTTCCATCAGGTGGGCCGTCAGCTTGTTTGCCATTCTAAGTTGTATAAAAAAAAATACTTTTGATGCACATATGCATTAGCATCTTTGTGTAGTTTGTAGTGTACACTACATGTAGTTAAACTCTCAATATTAATAGTACATATTAATACGTACAACTGTACTCACGCGCCGACTCGTAAATTGCCGTCGTATTTTAATTACACGAGATACCGACGAGCCTGCGCCCGCGCTGATCGCTGTAAAGGGCTCGCACTGAGATTAGCTAGTAGAGCGGACATTTTTATTAAGACGTAGTGCTGGGTAATACAGCAATATCCATATATTGTAGAGACAATAACTATATATTGATCATTAACGTATATATTAAATATTGATGATGATTATCCAATATCCAATATATTAGGCACAAATAAAAACTTCTTTCCTTTTTTTTGGTAATTAGTATATTTGAAAAATAATTCTTGTAAGAAGCAATTTACAGTGGTACCCTGCACTTTGGTTATGTTTTGTTAAGAGAGGGACTAGCTGAAAACCAGCGCTGTGCAGCTGTTCACATTGCGCTGGGACACTCACAGCATCAGTTGAGCCGGTTCCTTTTGCCGAGTATGGAACACTTTTTGTATATGTTATTTATATTTTATATTGTAATTGTATGACAATAAATGTTTCTATTCTATTCTATTCTTATATATAAAAAAGAAATGTATGTATGAAAAATGAATGAAAACCGATAAAAATTAATATATGTAGACTAGCTGACTCGGCAAACGTTGTTTTGCCATATACATTTGCCATTTTCATTAAATTCTGTAGAAATAGATTATACATGTCTCCTCTATTTATACAACGGTGTGGTAGTTCGTGAATTTTTATAGACGTGATTAATGCTTGGCCAGATCAAATTAACGCAGTCTCGGCTTTCGTTTAAAACAGATTTGTTGAAAGCGATCAGATAAACCGCGCCGGCCTTACGAGATCGCGGAACCTTTGACATGTTTCGTTGAAAAACAAAAACGACCGTTTTTGTTTTCATTTACTTCTTATCGTCAGTTGATTTTCTGTTAATTGATTTTTTAAATTTTTTTTAACAACTTAGAATGGCAAACAAGCTGACGGCCCACCTGATGGAAAGTGGTAACCGTCGCCTGTAGACATGAGCAGGACCATGGACATAACAGAGTGTACTGTTTCGCCCATGATACCCCCCATGCGTTTCCATTCCTGAGGACTCAGGTGTTATTCCTCTGTACCCTGTAAATTCACGCCATATCCCACCCTTCAAACCGAAACACAGCCATGCAAACACAACTGCTTCACGGTATAAACATGAATGGGACAGAGGTACCCAAGCAAACGACTTTTGTACAAAATCTCCTTCGTTTTGAAGTCGATTGAAAAAAGACTACCTTTAGAGAAAATAAAATTTACATCAGATTTTAAGTTAGACCTTCAGGAATATAACTATGAAAAATGCTTTCAATTTCATGCAGTGGTTTCAGCGTGATACCCGAACAAACATACAGACAGACAAAGAGACAAAATTTTTAAATAATATTATTTTAACTTTACTTTTTTTATTAATAAACCGCGTGAAGGATGAACTGTGAGTATGAAAGCAGCTCAGTTGACCCATCGTGATAAATACGTAAAGAATAGGTCTCGCTGGATTTTAGGGGGACTAGCGTGGAAGTCGACCTGATAGACTATATTGCTAGTAATGAAACGACTAGTCCTATTACTAACAATCCCTTCTCCCCCCTAGTTATTATCAATTTGCCGGCATAGTCGCATTCATAAAGCACATGCTCGACTTTTATAACCATACTTTCATAGGGGGGAAAGGGTTTTTGACTAATGAGTTCGATCCCCATTGCTGGCAAGATACCCTTTCAGGTCAACCTCCTCGCGGTTCCCTCTGGAAACCATCGTGGTTGATTCTTATTTAATTCATCACGATGGGCTAACTAACCTGCTTCCATCAACCATCATGTTTATTGCTTTATGAAATTTTCACAAAGAAATTTTCCAACTGACCTGCTTTCATCTTCATCCTCATCACCTATCACTGGTGCCCCGCCAGCGTATACCGATAGCATAGGCGGGCTTACCATTCCAATATCACCCATTAGGGGGAAAGGGATTGTTAGTAATGGAGACTGAGAATCCCATTGCTAGCAATATACCCAACCAGGTCGACCTCCTCGCCGTTCCTCCTGGAAACTATCATGATTAATTCCAGATGGATTCATCATGATGGGCCAGTTAGGCCTGTTTTCATCCTCATCGATCACCATTCACTGGTGCCCCGCCAGCGTATCCCGTTAGCGCAGGCGGGGTTACCATTCCATTTTTATTCAATAAAAAAAATATCACCCATTAAAAAATGTCTATTTTTATGACCATACTTTCATTACCTCATCCCTTTTGCTGCACAAGTCAACCGACGTTTTGTTTGTGGATTACAATTTTAATCCTATCTTTGATAAATTGATAAGATACATTAATCGTTATCAGTTAGAAAGAAACAGTAGTATCACAGTTGTAGTTAGTATACGACAAACGGAGATATTTCGGAGCGTTTCGCCTCTCCACGCTTATCTTCTATAGGCTTATCGTAAAAGCAAACATTATGGGTGTGATAATCTCTCTTTATACTAAGTAGTCACTTACCATCAGGTGAGCCGCATGCTCGTTTGCCCCCTGCGTTGTAAAAAAAAATATTTCCTTTTAAATCTACTTCAGGATTCGGAAAGTTGTTATCTGTTGAGAAGAGTCCGCAAGAAACTCAACAGTTACTCTTTTAAATGTCTGTTAACATTTTGACATTAGGTTCAGTATTTTTTTTTATTTTATAATAACAAAGATATTGGTAGCTACCTTCCAAAATATATTAAGTACAATAAGGTAATTCATTCATTTTCATTTAAGAGTTTCCTCTTGTCGGTGCAACTAATTCATGCATCTTCTTCCAGCCAGCTCTATCCCAGGCCATATCCTTTATCTCCCTATACGACATGACGCCTAGTGTTTCCTTTATCTGTCCCATGTAGTTAATCCTCGGTCTTCCTCTTCCTCTTTCGCCCTGTATCTTTCCTTCTATTATGCTCTTAAAAATAAGGTAATTATGTGTCATAAAAACAGGTTTCGTATTAAGGTATAGAAATTTAGAAGACTGTAGATATATAATCTAGGCTTCGCCTAAGTAGATATAATTTTCGAAAATAATATACATATAGCCTATGTTTCTCGCTTATAATATAGCTTTCTATAAATGAAAGAATTTTTAAAATCGATTGAGTAATTTATAAGTTTGGTCTATTACAAACAAACAGTCATTTTAATTTAAATTATTATTCATTTTTATATATCTTTGTATAGTTACCCATTGATTTGACTCTACAAATCAGTTGCATACTCAAGTTCTCATATACATATACACACACACGCACGCACGCACGCACGCACGCACGCACGCACGCACGCACGCACGCACGCCCGCGCCTTATCAATTTTTCTTAAATATCTCCCATGTAAACATCGCCTACTTACAATTATTTTATTACAAATTGCTCGATTGCTTGGCTACCTCTGTCCCATTCGTGTTTCAACCATGAAGCAGTTGTGTTTGCATTGCTGTGTTTCGGTTTGAAGGGTGGGATATGGAGTGAATTTACAAGGTACAGAGGAATAACATGAATGGAACGCAACGCCTCGGGAATGGCAACGCATGGGGGGTATCATGGGCGAAACAGTATACTCTGTTATGTCCATAATACTGCTCATGTGTATAGGCGACGGTTACCACTTTCGATCAGGTGGGCCGTCAGCTTGTTTGCCATTCTAAGTTGTATAAAAAAAAAAGGTATTGGTAATATTTTCCAAATGCCCGATGGACATCTTGTGTGCTGTTTCAGTAGCGTAAAAATAGATAAATAATGTTAATTATGATAAACATCCGCCTTCAGACGGCTTTATGTATTGAATATCAAGTTAATTATTGTACATAATTATATACTATTACGGATATAACATAATCTGTATCTATATAACTATAATTAGTAATATTATCATGTACTCGTTATTTAATTTATAATAAATTCAAACTCACATTATCTACCGTGAAGCAGTTGTGTTTGCATGGCTGTGTTTCAGTTTGAAGGGTGGGATATGGCGTGAGTTTACTGGGTACAGAGGAATAACACCAGAGTCCTCAGGAATGGCAACGCATGGGGGGTATCATGGGCGAAACAGTATACTCTGTTATGTCCATGGTACTGCTCATGTGTATAGGCAACAGTTATTACTTTCAATCAGGTGGGCCATCAGCTTGTTTGCCATTCTAAGTTACATAAAAAAAAATTGTTTCTGGTGCAATAAATGAGTTGAATAAATGACAATAAATTTACTATTGTATTCTTATGGGGGGAAACATAAAAAGAGTATCTATCTATCTATTAATAAAAATCAAGTTACGCACTCTATAATGCAGGATATATTTATTTCTTTATCTCTGCGATGTTTGTATGTACGTCATTAGTTTCAACACTTCATACAAACAATGCAATTCATTATTTACATGATTGCTTTATAACCACATATTGATTATCACTGATATAATGATAATCAATAAGAATTTATGCAAATATTTTTACTTATTTAATTTAATTTATATTTTAATTAAAAATTATTATGTCTAAAAATTATTGTGTATACACATATAACACACATAACACAAAGTCCATACATATGTTGCAACATATGTGTGGACTGTATAACGTTCGGAGATTGATAGCTAATATGGAAGGTCGGAGGGGAAGGGATTGTTAGCAATGTAGTTTGATAGCCCCATTGCTAGCAGAATGACCTGTTAGGTCGACCTGTTCGTGGTTTCCTTTGGAAACCATCGTGAACAATCTTGTTGAATTCGACACGATGGGCTAACTGACCTGCTTCATCCTCACCGATAGCACGGGTAGGATTACCATTCCATTAAAAAAGAAATGCTTCCATGCATTCCATAAAAAAAACAAAGGTTGAAATAACTTTATTATGATATAAATTAATTGATAATTAAATAAATAAAAAAATTATCGCAAAAAAAAATAGTACAATAAATATTATAGTCCCAAAGAAGATAAAATGCTGATACATGTGATAAAAAATGTTTTTTTAATTATCAGGACATCTTAATAGCAATACGCTGTAATCTAAACTTAATGGATTTAAAAATAGAATTCATTGTGCTTTAAAATTGTAGCTTAACGATGACGATGCATTATTAGTATTCTATCATATTACCGTATTAATTGAGCGCTTGATAAATGATCGTATTTTAATTCTAATATTAAATTAGGTAACACCGCCTGAAACTGTATAAAGCTCAAGTGAGGCCACACATGGAATACTGTTCTCACCTATGGGCAGGAGCGCCACAGTACCAACTCCTTCCGTTAGACCGCATTCAAAGTCGGGCAGCTCGAATCGTTGACGATCGGCGTCTTACTGTCCGGCTTGACCCACTGAAACTGCGTAGAGATGTTGCATCTCTGTGCATCTTCTACCGAATTTATTATGGCGAGTGCTCTGAGGAATTGTTCAGATTGATACCTGCTGTTGATTTTCACTATCGTATAACCCGCCATAAACTAAAATTTCATCCCAACTATCTGGACGAGTGGCGGTCCTCCACCGTGCGTTTTTCAAGGCACTTTCTCCCACGCACAACCACTCTTTGGAATCAACTTCCAGCAGCAGTATTTCTAAACCGATACGACAACATGACCTTCAAGAAAAGAGCATATTCCTTTTTAAAAGGCCGGCAGCACACCTGCAATGTCGTAGGTGTTGTGGGTGCCCATGGGCGGCGGTAGTCACTTACCATCAGGTGAGCCGCATGCTCGTTTGCCCCCTGTGTTGTAAAAAAATAAAATAAAAATACAACGAAAAGTGGCATAAATTTTTATATATATAGATATGAGATTCTCTATGGTAAAATTTTTTGTTATTAATTTGTTTTTCGTACCTATAACATATAAGTTGTGTAACTAGAAAAAAAAAAAATTAAATATGCATGTCTGTACAAAGAATTTTATTTATTACACTATTTTGAATTGTGATAAACAATATATCCAGGGGTCGTATTATGAACTCTTATTTCCAGGCAGATTACGGCGTAAATTGAACTTAGCAAGTTATTCATATTATGAACGCTACAAACCAGCCAGTCAGCGGTCACGTGACAGTTGAACGACATCTGCCCGCAGGGGAGTATAAATATATTTTTTTACTCATCCATTTTTATAACATTTGGCTCTCACCCCAAAGATTTCATAATCGGCATCATATCAGCTTCTAACTGTCCACTGCTGAACATAAGCCTCTCTCTTGGGGGTGCCAGTAGTTGCCACTCTTGGCAGGCGGATTGGCAACCGCAGTTTAGGTCTGGAGATGTTTTAACAGGGATGCTGCTGCCCATGCCTCGTTCTCCCTTAGTCGCCTCTTACGACACCCACGGGAAAGGAAAGGGTAGTCGATTACGTATATGCAGGGACCACACGGTTAAGAAGATTTGCTGGTAATAAAACAAAAATACAGTGTCGTAAATTACTATACAGTATATTTATTTATTACAGTACATTTAATTATTAAATAAATTAACTATACGATATCACAAATTGCTTCACTGACTCTCACCCACGTCACGTCGGCACGTCATTATGATAAAAACATCAGCGTCACAGCTTAAGTCAACTTTTATTCTTTACTAGATATATATTCTCCTTCTTAACAGACTTCATTTATTTATATATTAACAAACCAAAGATAAAAATGCACCATTAAATAATGAATAATAATAATAATTTGTAACATATACATTTGTTTTAAAAGAAAAAATAAACAGAACGACTGTAAATCTATGACTAATAGAGTAAGAAATTCAGCACTTGTTTTGTTTAATTTGTTCATCTTTGTTGGAGAAATCAGTTCAGGGTACAATAGGACTGATATACCTGAAGAAGGTAAAAGCCCTTAAAATATTAAAAAAAAAAAAAAGCTTATCTTTTGATTTTAAAAGATATGAGACAAAATATGAAAGTGTGGTAAAATATATGAATATATTTAATATATATTATATACAAATGTATATATAATAATATATATATATTTAACATGTTAAATAACATGTTATTATTTTACTAGATACTAAAACAACAAATACAAAGAATATATAATTATTTATTATTATTAGCTCCTCAATATATTATTTATTAAAAAGTTAATAAAATCAAGGAAATAAAACGATGCTTTTCGAAGACGAAAAACTTTTTAATTAAAAAAAATTGTTCAATCATATTTTTTAATAATAATTAACTTAATAAGAAGAATAGGACGGTATAATGTCAAAAAGTAAGCTTATTACTAATCCTTACTTTAATTATCTAACTATATGTTTGTCTTCTACTCTGTACACTCGGATTTCAGATATAGGAAAACCATTTAAATAGATTATTTATCTATTTACACTTTATTGCACCATTTATAAAAAAGTAAATACATTTAACTGTAATAAGAAGTGATACAAAAGGCGCCCTTATCGCTAAGCAATCTCTTCCAGACAACCTTTGGGTAGAGAACATTGAGAAAAGAAAGAAATACAAAGGGTAGGTGGCGCACTATTATATATAAACAAATATATACAAAGATATATATATATATATATATATATATATATATATATATATATATATATATATATATATATATATATATATATATATATATACCGTCTACGTATTTCTCGGTTTGCCCAATGGTTGACTGGTAGAGAACACCGTCCAGTGTTAAGTCTGCCATATGTACATAGAATTTTACTGTGCATTAAAGTTTAAATAAATAAATAAAAATAAATTATCACTAGATGAGCGTATCACAATTAAACATACACCAATTTTAAGTTAGACCTTCAGAAATACAACTGTTAAATCCGCATCTAATTTGATATAGTAGTTTTTGCGTCATATTCGAACAAATGTGCAAATAGACAGCCAAAATTTCTAAAAAATATTGTATTGACATCTGTTGATCTTATTAAGACCGCTCATATTATTTTTTCTTAAATATCTCGCACGTACAGACGTCTTTCAGTTACAATTTTATTATATTAATAAGATAATTATCCTACTGTTTATAATTAAATTATTTCAAAAAAATTCATTATCATGTACTCATATGGGTGACTTAAAAATACTACCGAATTGAAAACTTCAAAGTTTGATATACGTCTTACGGAAATGAAGGAACTAATTCATTAATATTCGGTAATTAAAAGAAATTTAATTACAAAAAATTATTAATTATACAAAAGCAATATTTGAAAGGTTCTTTTTTTTTTAATTAGAATATTAAATATTAACATAATGTTCTGATTTAATCTATTCAACCTAAACCTATATACAGTTGGGATCTTTAAAATGCTCACACTTAGTCACCCATTCCAATATTTCACACACTCACTCTATTTTGTCCTTATTTTAATACTGCTATGTTTTCTCTTACTATTAACCTAATCACAATTGCAGAAGTATACCAAGACAAGCATTGGATGGGCATCGTCTAAATGTAAGATCAAACTATTGGAAGATATTAATATTCAAGCCAAAAGATCTTTTACTCGAAAAATACAAGCAATCTTTAGCGAAACTTGATTTCTACTATTCTCGTAAGCATTACCAAAATGCTTTTCTATGCAGATAAGAGATCATCATTGGCAAATCTTTGGGGGCCAAATAGGCCAATACATGATCTAAACTATTTGGTCAGTATTTGTAATCCTACTTTTTTCTTTTAAAACAATTTCTAGTAAGAATTATTGTGTCAATAGATACATGTTTAATGGATGCCTAGATCACATATGAATCACATATAGAACTTGCGTCCAAAATTCTTTTATTTCCAATACAATGGTAATAATCTGCTGTACTGGTAATAATAGGTAATTCAGTCAGAATATTTGTCTTAATATTAGAGAATATAATAAGACTGACTTAATATTACTAAGCCTTAGATGAGTGGAATGTAACTCCATTACATTTGTTTGTCAGTTTTACTTTGTTAACTAACAAATATAAGTATCAAGTCATTAAAACCTTGGATGACATTTTGAGTCCAGTTTTGAAATAGCTTCAAAATGTTAAAATGGTTTAGTAACACCAAACCTTAGTCTATTGGAGTATAACTCTTTATTTGCCAGTTTACATTTTGAATACTGACAAATATAGGTGTACAGTCATAAAATCTTACGACAAAATGTTGAATCCAGTTTTAAGTAACTTCAAGAAGCCAAAACTCATTTCTCAGGATTCGATCTCAGAAGTCCCGGTAGTAGGTTGTCCACGACGTCCCGATTGTTCAATCCGACGATACAGGATAATGCTATCACTGTTCCGAGCAGCACTCCCACGGCGATTGCAAGCATGCGCTGACCAAAAGGCCATTTTGAGCATGCCCAGTATTGCTCGCGGACCACACTGAAATAATAAAAAGGAATATTATAAAGACTATTGCTTTAAGCAAATAAGATATTGATTCGATTCCCAGTCTGGTCTACTTAGGAAACGAGCTTTTCTGAATTGCCTAGGATTTGGGTATTTTGGATATTGTGACCCAGAGATTCATTGCCTAGTTCCTTATAAGGCAGGGTATACAGCCTTTAATAATAGTCGATTGGTGTAATTATGAAGTATTTATTATTATTGGTCCTACAATTTCTCTAAGTAGCTCACGCAATGAATAAAGCTATTCTCGAACTAGTACTGGAGAGAACCAAAAACTACGGTGTCCGAAGATAAAACTAAAAATACCTATATAGTTCAGAAATAAAAGCTGTAATTTTCTTGATAAAACTTTGATTGACTCTATAAAACTCGAGGAAGTCTTAAACGATATGGTCAAAGCTTTCATAAATGGCGACCTAGCCTCGAAATGGATAAAATCGTAAGTAAATCGACGACCACAAAAGTGTTTGTGCTCGCACTTACATTTAAACTTGCAGTTTATTGATGTGGGTATGGGATGGTAATCCCATAAATGATGGGAAGACGTGCATAAAGGATAGGCTTCTAATGTTGACGATGACATAGATTATTATTTCATTAATTAACTTAATCGTTTCGAATATTTAAGGGATGTGTTTTAAAGTACTGTTGGAGGTTTCAATTCTTCAATAAAATATTTACACTTTTATATTGTTACAATTTACAAAGTCACACATGAATATTCTGCAATTAAATATTTTGTATAAATTGATAATATTATCATGTTTAATGCCGCAGATATGCTATCTGTCAGATATCGTATAGTAAAGCACCTACTTTTCGAAGAGGAATTAGACAGTTCCAAAAAATAGCCACGCTATAATCTGATTAATTTTATTTTCGTGTTGTATTTATTTTTTGCTAATCATCACGTATGATCAAGATGAAATAATGACTCATGCGAGTTCTGTGACTTGGTTATTAATTGAGGTTATTTCATTAACAATACGTTTGTCGACTTCATTCGTAGTACTAATGAGACGATGATTAACGTATTTTAATTCAACGACAATATTTTTAGACTTATTTTGTATGTAATTATTTATTCTAACTTCTGTTTAGCACCACTACTGCCCACTCACTACTTCCTATGCCACTGTGTTAGGTTGACTGGAAGAAATTTCTTTTAGAGATAAGTTGCGTGGTTTCAGAGATGTTTCCTCCCACGAACACTCAGGTTGTGGAATGAGCTCCCTGCCGAGGTTTTCCCAAGAGACTACAGCACGGGGTTCTTCAAAAGGGGTGTAAAGAGGTTTCTTCAGGGTCGGCAATGCACGCGTAATGCCTCTGGTATTGCATATGTTCATAGGCTACGGTAACCACTTACCATCAGGTGGGCCGTATGCTTGTTTGCCACCTCAGTGGTATAAAAAAAAATTCGCCTTTGCTAACATTGTTATTAACTTATTGTTGTTACTGTATGTTTTAGTGTAATAAAGAATATATATATAATATTAAACCGTATCTTTACTAATATTTATAAGTGGCTTTTTACTTCTTGTAACAAATTTTCATGAAACTTGGTGTATATCTAGTATTCGGTATAGGCTACTTTTTTATTATGAAATACTCAAGAAAAGTCTCGGTAAACTAGAATGAAACCATATAATTTTCAAAAGAAAAAGACTCCGAGGCAATATCTACCTAAAAATCAATTGTAAAAATGAAATTAAAAACTATTTTTATATTTACTGTCATTTCAAAGATGGCTGCGACTGATAATTCATATTTATCTATTATATATTTTAGAAAGATTAGAAAAGGTATGGTAGAAATAATAAATAAATAAATAAATAATAATATAAAGTTTTTGAAGTATACTCCTAGCTACTACTTTCAGCACAATACTTGGATTTACGTCATTAATATCAAAACGATCCAAAATGCGCAATTAGAGTGCTTAAGAAATAAATGCATGGGTACCTCTGTCCCATTCGTGTTTCAACCGTGAAGCAGTTGTGTTTGCATAGCTGTGCATTCGGTTTGAAGGGTGGGATATGGCGTGAATTTACAGGGTACAGGGGAATAACACCTGAGTCCTCAGGAATGGGAACGCATGGGGGGTATCATGGACGAAACAGTATACTCTGCTATGTCCATGGTACTACTCATGTCTATAGGCGACGATTACCACTTTCCATCAGGTGGGCCGTCAGCTTGTTTGCCATTCTAAGTTGTGTAAAAAAAAAATTGATTTTTGTAGTCAATCATCCTCATCATTTTAGCCACTAACTGTCCACTGCTGGACATAAGCCTCCCCCATAGACCGCCATAAGATACGGTTCTGAGCCACCTGCATCCACTGACTGCCTGCATTGCATTTGAGGTTGTCACTCCATTTAGTGGGGGGTCGTCCTACATTGCGTTTGCACGTACGAGGTCGCCACTCGAGAACGTTTCTTCCCCGTCGATTGTCGGTTCTTCGAGCTATGTGACCAGCCCATTGCCACTACAGCTTGCTTATCCTTTGGGCTATGTCGGTCTATTGTAATTAATAATGTACAAGAAAATGAAAATTTATATATATATATATATATATATATATATATATATATATATATATATATATATATATATATATATATATATATATATATGTATATATGTATATATATAATTAATTGTTATAATAAAGCAGTACATCCATATCTAAATAATACAAAAAAATTTGAAATAGGTAAAATAACAAGGAAATTCCTGTAGATTATTTTTATGAAGGTTTTAGATTGTAGAATTCAAGTACATCTTAAATCAAATTAGTTTAATAATAATATATTATCAGCAGTGTTACATTAATATAACGCCGTGTCGGTTCCGGCATCGCCGTGTGGTCCCGGCATAGAATAGGCCACCCCTTCCTTTTCCGTGGTTGTCTTAAGAGGCGACTAAGAGAGAACGAGGGATGGCGTTCCTCTTAAAACATCTCTAAAGCCGAACTGCGGTTGCCAATCCGCCTGCCAAGCGTGGCAACTACTGGCAAAATTCCCAAATTGAGGAAGGCGTATGTCCAGCAGTGGACAGTAAATGATATTTAACAATATTTATTACGACGTTAATAAAAAAAAAATAAGAGGAGATATAAGAATGTTAGTGATTAAGACAAAAATAAAGAAATACTATCTAATAACGACTCCGGAATTTTGACATATTTTGCCTCATATTCGGAACTACAGTAGAATAGAGATTGCTCTACAGCAGAGCTGTCCAAACCATGGCCCGTGGGCAACATGCAGCCCGTAGCTTGAATTGACACTGCCCACCAAATCTTTTCTAGCCACTACCAATATTGATGTTGATGTTGACAGAATTGTAAAAGATAAATTATTAAAAAAAGTAATACAATAACAAAATAATGATATTATAAGCTGCATTTTGGTTTTTACAAATATTTTGCATCCCCCCAATGATGTTAGTCATTTTTATTGGCCCTAGATCCTATCTAGTTTGGACATCCCTGCTCTACAGCATTGTTTCTCAACCATTTTTATGTGTGATCCACGAAAAATCCAAAAAGTGTTGCAACCCCGTATTCGATTGATTTCCCTAATTCTTAATCGACCAGAATGATGAAAACAAAGTTCGTTCCCTATATCCACTACTACCACACTACTACCTTCACGTTAAGTGATAACAAGAGACGACCAAAAAAGAGCTAGTAATAGAAGCGTATAGTAAATGAAATTAGTAGTCGAATGATTTGAAAATCATTCGAATAATCCAAATGAATTGCTCAGTAGAATAATTAATAGTCGGATTAGTAAAGTCGAGCATCGCTACGTTAAACAAATCTTTCGAGGTCTTATTATTTTTCAAAAAACTGCGAGCCCCTTTAATAACAAACTTGACTCCCCGGTTAAAAAACGATGCTCTACTGTGATACTCCCAATATTGCAGGTATCCATGGGCTAGAACAACTGCTTACTATCAGTTCGCATGTCTACTAACGTCTATAGTTCTAAAAGAAGGCTTCAACGACGAAATAATACCAACCTTGTCGGCGGCTCCGGTAATCTATCAATCCGATCGCTTCTTGTTGTAAGATTGTTTAAACTTCCAACGTAAGCTGTGTTCACATACACATAATTACCACTACTGCTTGACACTTCCGCTATTCTTCTTTTATCTTTTTCTGGCGTGCTCGAGCCATGGTTATGTTTTGGCTTGTGTGTCAACACCTCAACCCGGACATCAGAAAGGGATTTAGCGGATAGCGGGATCTCGTTTTTAGACATTGTCTTAACAATGTCTAGCCGGTATCACATCTCGCGAACAACTAACTGTTATCGTATGGGTACTGTTTGATAAGATATCGCGACGCTGATAGCTGTGACTTCCGAGGATAGATCTCGGCTGCGGGTTTTGTTTGTGTGCTCTTTATATGCACACTTTGTTTTGGCTTATATTTTTTATGTGCTTAAACTGTATCTACATTGTCGGAAAATATATGATTTTGCTTGATGTATGCATAGCGTTATGTGTAAATACGTTCGTATCTAGATAACAAACATATCTGAAGATACCGTACCTTATAGCTGATGAATTAATACAAAAATTTAAGGGCAGGAAATTATTTCTGTTCTTAGACCTAATTGGGGATACTTATTTCCTATTATCCAATAAACTGACAATGTAAAAACAAAAAGAGTCTCGCTCACGCGTTCTCATTAGTTGCGCCGTATACGGGTAAGACCCCATCGAGCAACTCTGTTAAAGCGGAATGCACTACGTAATATTGTTGTATCGTGAAAAAATGCAGTAAACCCATAATGTCGTTAGTGTAATTATTTTATGCATATAAAGATTATTTAAACTAAATGCACATAAAAATTTAAGTGCAAGTAAAACTGCATTTAATAGTATAACTACTGATGTGGAGAATAGGAGAACATAATGTATGCACTTGCATAAAGATAGTTTAAATTCGAATATCATGGGTATACGTTGAGATATCAACTTACGCAACTCCATTACGCTTGAAGGATTTAATAGAAAGAAGGGAATAGTAATTTTTTTTCTTACATTGCTGGCAATCAAAAAGGCAGGCAAAAAGAAATGTTTTTAAATCTTAATGTAGACTTATACTTAATTAATAAAAGAAAGAGAGTTAACAGAGAATGGATAAATAATGTCAATAGGAATTCTAATTATGAATGCGTATTTACCAGCATTGAGTCAAGAAGTCAGTGCAATTGTCGATGTAGGTCTGAAAACCTCATAAAGTGAGCTGTATATGTTAAATGAAAACTAAAAACTATACATATTCACTTATCAAAAACGCATCAAAATGCCTTTATGATTATATGTTATTGCACGAATGATGCCCAGTTTACTTACCTAATGATTTCTTTTTTATTTTCCTAAGTTTAACACTAAAATTTTTTGGCGAGAATAACAAAACATGTCTTTCTATCTAAGTGGATTGAAGAATTTTAGTTAATAAGTAGTAACTTAAATGTTCCCCCTTAAGCTCTAAGGCTATTAAAATGGATCATTTGGCATTTTTAAATATAGTCGTTCGCAGTTTTGACGCCGAACTGTTAACACTCGGCTTCGAACAGCGATCTATTAATTTGCCTGAAGATGACTCGTTTGGAGGTGAAATACGTGTCGCAAAACGTGCGTGGATTTAACAGCAGTCGGAAATTGATGGTTAATATGGAAGATTGTAGTACTTCTGGTAATAATAATAATAATAGTCAATCTTCACATATCTCTCCAATACTTGAAGATGCTTACATGCTAACGTTAGCGTAAAAAAGTTATTATCATGAACTAACTTATGTGTTACTTATAAACTGTGCGGTCCTGGCATAGAATGGGTAAACACTTCCTTTCTCTGTAAGTAAGGGGCGACTAAGGGAAGACGAGGAATTGACAGTAGCATCCCTCTTAAAACATCTTCAAAGCCTAACTGCGGTTGCCAATCAACTTCTGGCAAAATCCCTCTAGATGGAAGCTTATGTTCAGGCTGATATGATGATGAATTTACATGGATAATCTCCTCCGCAAAATATTTTTTTATTTATTTGTTTATTTTAGACAACTTGAATTCTTAATAATTTGTTCAGTAAAATATTTTTAACGATCACTTGTTGTTTGTGTACTTATTTATGTTATCTTTTACAGCTTGTTACTGAAATAGTAATGTTTTCTCGCCATCCAATACCAATTAATCTGAATCCGATATGTAGAGCTCGTTGTTAGCACCTCTCGTGACTGGACGTAAGGCGACCAGCGCATTCCTCGGTCTAATTGGAACCTGCCACAGCATAGTTTTGATCGCACTCTGAATAGATTATTTAAATGTTTTCTTATTTCCTTAAGTGTGTTTGGTAAAGTTAGCTAAAAAGAAAGAGCTATGCTATAACAGGTGATTAAGAAAATAAAAAATGTACTTAACGAATAAATTTCGTTTCACAAAAAAGCAATGGTTTCGATTATGACAAAATTAAAATTAATTCTTAGTAATCTCTTTATTTCAATTTTAAAAGAAATAAAGCTCATAAGATGATAACTCATGACGTGGCTCTTTTTTCTTAACATGAGAACCCATAAGACGACAATGACGCTCAACATATTACACCGATCCCAAATTATAATTCATAACTGTAATCATACAAACAGGTAGATTTTACTCAATTATAATAAAATTAATATGGAAATAATACGGAAAATAATAGTTTTTTTTTTTATACTACTGAGGTGGCAAACAAGCATACGCCCACCTGATTGTAAGCGGTTACCGTAGCCTATGAACGCCTGCAATACCAGAGGTATTACGCGCGCGTTGCGACCCTCAAGAAACCTCTTTACCCCCCTTTTGAAGAACTCCGTGCTGTAGTCTCTTGGGAAAACCTCGGCAGGGAGCTCATTTCATAACCTGAGTGTTCGTAGGAGAAAGCATCTCTGAAACCGCGTTGTACGCGACCATTTAGGCTGTAAAAAGTTTGCCGTGTGGTCCCGGTATAGATTGGATTAGCCCTTCCTTTCCTGTGGATGTCGTAAGAGACAACTGAGAGAACTTAATACGAGTAGTTGATTGATTGGCAGCAGCGTCTTTCTTAAAACATCAAATCCTAATTGTGGTTTACGACCCGCCTGCCAAGCGTGGCAACTACTGTCAAAACTCTCCTTATGGGGAAGGCTTATGTTCAGCAGTGGACAGTTAACGGCTAAATTAATAAATTCTAATTCACGTGGACAAAGCCATACTTACAGCTAATATATTCCCTTTATGTCAGTGGTTTTAATTTACTTTCCGATTGCTGGAGGCGTGTTTAACTATAATTTATCTCAATTTAGTGAGTCATTTAAAGTTAATATATTCTTTACTGTTAGTGTCAGCGAGATACGAATTTATAAATTAATTTTTTAAATGACTCTACTTAATCAGAGGGAGACTTTGTATAAAAGTCGATTGCTTGCGTACCTCTGTCCCATTCGTGTTTCAACCGTGAAGCAGTTGTGTTTGCATGGCTGTGTTTCGGTTTATAAGGTGGGATATGGCGTGAGTTTACTGGGTACAGAGGAATAACACCTGAGTCCTCAGGAATGGCAATGCATGGGGGGAGGGGTATCATGGGCGAAACAGTATATTCTGTCATGTTCATGGTACTACTCATGTCTATAGGCGACGGTTACCACTTTCCATCAGGCGGGCCGTCAGCTTGTTTGCCATTCTAAGTTGTATACAAATAATAAAAAAAAACACTAAGCCATGATAATTGAATTAATTTTTAAATATTTACCTCATAAATGTTTATATGTACCTTTGAAATGGTTATAAAAATTAATACTCTAATGATATGTTAAATATGAGCAAATGTTTTCATTTGTATTACACAGTGACAGGTGTAATATCAGCGTATGTATGTCGTATAATGATTAGATAGAAAATTATCAATATGTTTTTAGATATGTTTGTTGTGTATCTGAATCATTGTTTATTCTAGTGTCATTGTCAATGGATAATCCTATGGTCAATGCTGAATTTCCTAGTTTTCATAGTTAGAACCATTTTTGTCTGTCAATTTTATTCTATTTCCTTCAGACAGCATGCGATTTTTCTTGAACATGACAGGTTAATGTACTTTCTTCCTTATTAACTTTCAGACTTTTTTTTATACAACTTAGAATGGCAAACAAGCTGACGGCCCACCTGATGGAAAGTGGTAACCGTCGCCTATAGACACGAGTAATACCATGGACATAACAGAGTATACTGTTTCGCCCACGATACCCCCCATGCGTTGCCATTCCTGAGGACTCCGGTGTTATTCCTCTGTACCCAGTAAATTCACGCCATTATTCTGTACTAGTTTCATTCTACTTTGGTTATTTTAAATTCGTTATCATCTTATGTAATTCTTTAATTTAAAACAATTTCCGCACTTTATTGACAAAAGTTTTCTTCGAATTCTGGAATGGGTCTAAACATCTAAATAAGTCATTTCCTATTCACACGTGTTCCGGCGCAGATAATTGCGTTAATGTGGGAGACACGACATCTGCTTGGAGCGTATAAATCAAGACGGCCACAATGCGTATTTGTTTCCACCTTGTTTGTCTACACATTTACTTTTAGAGGTGTGAGAGATCTCATAGATTTCGTTCCCCGTACATTAACGATAACGCTGCGTGTATCTTTATGTTTTTAATTAGGCAGTATGAGAGTTAGAAGAAACGTGTTAAATTTTTATAGGTACTAGATAGATATATAATTTGTTTGCATTACTTACAGCACTTAAATAACAACCAATATAGATACATACGCAAAAAGAGATATAAAAAGAAAAAAGCAAAAGGAATATACTCGTACATAAAAGAAGTAACATAATTTTTTATTGAATGCATATGCAGTAACATAAAATGGTCACTACACATTTCATTACTCTCAAAAGAGCAAAACACTGATATTCTGTTTTGGCCAAAGCCATACTATTTTGACAATTACTTTTTATATAAGAAAAGTGATAAATATGTATATCATATTGTCAAGCAAAAAGTTTTTTTTTTTCACAAATACCAATTTTCTGATTCTTAAACTGCATACTTTATGTTATGAAGGACCAGACGACGTATATCTGGGGACATAATCGAAAACTATTTTATTATCGTATCGTACCTTTCAAATGAAACAGTTTACAAGCAAGATGCTTGGGAACTAATAGCTTTATTGCTAGTAATATTATTATTTTCAAACAGGTCGACTTTTAAGTGATTTCCCAAGAAACCATCATAGTTAATTTTTAAATTCTCGTCCCAGTAGATCAATAGATTTGGCGTCGTCCTTACCTATCAACACTCATTGATACCTCTCTAGTATAAATCAATAGCATGGGTGGAGTCATTTCATTCTGATGAGTCAATCTTTTGTAGCAATAAATAAATCATATACATCATCTGTTTTAAAATTTAAAATTAATACGTTAAGTATTTTAAGCCCCTATCAGTATTCGAAACTTGGTCTCTTCACTTCTGAGGTATTTTCTGTTACACCAATGGAAGACAAACAACTTGAAAATCATACCACGGATCTGGGTGTTTGCTTTTAACTGTTTGCTCACTCTCCGCTTCCATACGATTGCTTAAAAAAATGTTTGAACTGCTCTTCTTGGTGGAAGCAATGTGTACATACAAGTATATTACACTAATAACAATGCTGAAGTAATATTTAAAAGCATTATCTCAAAAACGAGTTTCACTGCAAATGATATATTAAGTATCAGCGATATTTGTGATGCAAATGATATATAATACTAGACAGAGGATCACTACACTGATCGTGCCAATATTTCCAGCTCTACACTGAGACCCAAGTTAATAACCTAAGATCTCGCAGTTGACTGTTTTTTATGCAACTTAGAATGGTAAAAAAGCTGCGGCCACCTGAGGGAAAGTGGCAACCGTAGCCTACAGACATGAGCAGTACCATGAACATAACAGAGTATACTGTTTGACCCATGATACTCCCCATGCGTTGCCATTCCTGAGGACTCAAGTATTATTCCTCTGTGCCCTGTAAATTCACTTCCATATTCCACTCTTCAAACCAAAATACACGGTGGTAACACGAATGTTACAGAGGTGCCCAAGCAAACTACTTTTGTACAAAGTCTCTCTCTGGTTTTGACTTCTGCAGGTATACATTTTTTTAATGAAACTTAGTTTAATGAAAGATGTGAAATATTACAATGCACGCAATGTCTGTTCTCATTTAGCCAAAAAACTCATTTCATAAAAGTCTTATACCTGCAGAAGTCAGCGACAGGATCTTTGGCTATAAGCAAACCTTCGTCGCTACATCTTTTGTTTACATAATTTTCATTGGTTAGTTAATTTACATTATTGTTAATAAGTGTACGACTACCAACATTTAATGCTGAAGATTGATTACTTTCAGTAGAGGATCTGTGACCTTCCCTGTTAGTCGTCAGTCTCTGATCATTATTGGGTTTACACTTATGTTGCAAAACAGCATATAGCGAAATAGATAGTTTTAAAATTTTATATCATATAGAGAGTAAAATATATGATAAAACACTTGAAAATAGCTCCGTTTCTTTTTTGTTGACTTTTTTGCCCCATATACAGTAGTCTGAAACATTTACATGCAACAAGACATCATATTTCATTACCGTCATTACTTACTCTGTTTCGTTTTGCTTTTTACAGAAAATGGAATTGCTCCACGTTATAATAAAATCAGGTCCATCACCTCGCCCGCTTGCGTGGTCTCTCGAGGTATCAACGTCTGAAGGTGGTGATGACTGGCAGATGATACGCGCGTTTGGAGACAAAGAACACTGTCGCCGCCTTTGGGACTTAAGACCAGAGAGACGAAGACGGAAGGCCAGGGGCGCGAAGAGATCTAATAGGTTTGATAAGCCGACGTGCTCAACTCAGTTCGTTAGTCCAAGACCTCTTGAAAATGGAGAGGTAAGTTTCTCGACTTCGTTATTTTATGAAATATAAATTAGCAAACAAACTGACGGCCACATGATGGAAAGCAGCAATCGTCGCCTATAGACATGAACAGCACCATGGATACCACAGAATACTCATGATACCCATGGCACCCCTAAGGCATTGTCGTTCTTGAGAACTATAGTATTACACTTCCATGCCTTGGAATTGCATTGCCATATTTCACCCTTTATATCGAAACAAAGTATAAACATGACTGTTTCTGGAAAGTAGACTAATAAATCAGCATGCGTAGTATGGGGTGACCTACAGCAAGATGCAGTATTCGATCTAGCTATTTTATCTATCCGAATAAAAATGAATATTTAGCGACCTTGTGTGTCCATGTCAACTCGATGAATTGGTTTCGTCGTTCTGCGCATTTGCCTGACTGCTTTGTACCTTGCAATAATAAATTCGACTGCATGCATGAAGTCTCTTAATTTATAAATAATATATTATTATATTTATAGAATAGAGTAAAATAGAATACTTTATTTGCTTTGAATATGTGATACAGAGTTCTCAGTTAATAAGTAGACAGTTCCATATTTAGCTAATATTTAGCATGCAAATTATATGAATATATTTTTTTAAGTTACTACTTAATTTTACAATAATCAAATTTGTATACACTTTGTCATGTTAATTATTACAAAAACAACAATAAGCAAACAAACGCTTTTTCCTTTTTTAATATTAGTAAAAATTTTAATTATATGCCATTACAGATGCACGTCGGCATAGGCGAAGGTGTGTGGGCGCGTCGCGTGCGCGTGTCGTTCCGCAGCGCGCACCCTGCGCCTGCGCACCGCCGGTACTACACCGTGCGCGCGCTCACGCTGGCCGCACGCTGCCTGTGCCACGGACACGCCACGCACTGCAATGTTGACGCACAGGCATGGACTACACATTTTATATATATCACCTACTAATCTTATGTCCTTTTTAAAAGGCCGACAGCACACCTGCAATGCCGCTGGTGTTGTGAGTGATCATGGGCAGCGGTAGTCATTTACCATCAGGAGAGTCGCGTGCTCGTTTGTTGCAAAAAAAAAACAAAAGTCAATGAAATAGATCAGTACTAGATAACATAAAACATACACCAAATTTTAATTTGTACCTTCAGAAATACAACTGGGAAAACCGCATCCAAATTGGTGCAGTAACTTTTGCATTATACTAGCGGCAAACATACATAGAGACAAATTTTCCAAATAATTAATGTTTTAGCTTTTCTCTTATTAAGACATCTTATATTATTTTTTTTAAATATCTCCTATGTCTGCTATCTTGTAAAACCTCGTTTGGTTATAATTATGGCTTACTAATATCATTTAAGTTTTTTTTTATACAACTTAGAATGGTAAACAAGCTGACGGCCCACCTGATGGGAAGTGGTAACCGTCACCTATAGACATGAGCAGTACCATGGACATAACAGAGTATACTGTTTCGCCCATGATACCCCCATGCGTTGCCATTCCTGAGGACTCAGGTGTTATTCCTCTATACCCAGTAAATTCACGCCATATCCCACCCTTCAAACCGAAACACAGCCATGCAAACACAACTGATTTACGGTTGAAACACGAATAGGACAGAGGTGCCCAAGCAATCGACTTTTGTACAAAGTCTCCCTCTGCTAGATAATGATAGAATGTACTATTTCCCAAGGGAACTTTCCCGATGGGAAGTACCAATTACTAAACTGTCGCATAGCATGAAAAACATCATTAATATAGCAGAACGCTTATTGTACTATTATGCGTGTTCATTTCTGAGAACTATGGTGTTTTTCTGTTTAAAATTCTATTGAATTGTTTTTCTGTAATGCACAAAAAGCTGCAATAGTTATGTAATAGCTCTAAGAACACAATTGGCTGAAATTTTTTTTATTGCCTCTGAAACTCAGAATGTAGGACGTATTCCTTCCCACTCCCTCTATTTCTTACGCAAGATTTACCCGTAAAATTCTAAATAATTTAATAGCAAATGTGTTTACTCGATGAATAAGAGAAGAATAAATGTCAATGTGAGTCTTTCTTTTTTTCCCTTCCTTCTGTCTCTGAATATAATTTAACCAGAATTGCGGTAGCAGTTTTCCACATTCGTTCATGCTGTGATCTTACTAATTCCTATTTTCCTTATGAAGATTTGTCTGTGCATTGAGCAGGGTGCTAAGTGCTCATGCGAGCACGACACCTGCGGTGCGCAGTGCGAGCGATGCTGCTCAGGCGGCACGTGGTCGGCTGGTGTGCCATGCGGACTACAACCAGACTGCACGTGCGGAGAGCGGGGCGCGTGCACCTACGATGACACTGGCGCTATAGTATGCGTCAATTGTACGGTTAGTGTTTCTGGTTATTTTTCTTCTCAATTGTGCGTTTTTCAAGGCACTTTCTTTCACGCACAACCACTCTTTGGAATCAACTTCCAGCAGCAGTATTTCCGAACCAATACGACAACATAACCTTCAAGAAAAGAGCATATTCCTTTTTAAAAGGCCGGCAGCACACCTGCAATGCCGTTGGTGTTGTGGGTGATCATGGGCGGCGGTAGTCACTTACCACCAGGTGAGCCGCATGCTCGTTTGCCCCCTGTGTTGTAAAAACATTGCTTTTCGAAGCAAATGGAAATGCCTTGACATTTGTTAATATTCTTTTAAACTACTGAAATGAGTATACGGCCTGACAGACGGTAAACAGATGATAGTCTATGGGCATGCTTTTCGGAAACCAGACAGTCTTATATCTAAGAAGAGTCTTGAGTGAGAAGTAGGTGGCAAGAAAACAGTTGAGCACAAGACTTCGTTGACTAGTCTCAGTTGGGAAGACCTGGAGCTTGTTGTGGAGTGGCATCATAAATGGAAATTCCTTTTACGAGTCCTATGTTTTTGATTAAGAATATCAAAAAGACATGAATTATCATGAATGCTTGCTACTCAGAGGCATTTATTACGTATTGTTTTACTTACTTCAAAAACTTTGGTAGACAATTCGATTAAAAAAATACATACTGATCTAGAGTTTTAATCACACTACGGGGATTTAGTGTGTAGTTAATAGTTTCATAGTTTCTTCTTAAACAAGAATTTAGGTCTCTGAATATCTAAATTTTCTACAAAAAAAAAAAAAATTGGTGGATGCGATCTAAAGCACTATGCCAAAAATTTCACTTCTGTTTTTTTATAAAATCTTTATAAAAGTACAACCAATGATCGTAAGAAGTTAATACAGGTGCTTGAGGTTAGCCATCAATCTATGGTTTATCATACAGCAGAGCAGCATAGACTACGAATAAATATTTTTTATAAAGTATCAATTTTATTATTACAGGAAAATCGCGCAGGTCCGTTATGCGATCGTTGCCTTGTCGGATACTACAACGCCTTACCAGATGGACCGTGCCTACCTTGCGAATGCGATCCAGAAGGTTCTAAAGGTAATTTACTCTAGTTCATAAATATATCGTTATAACAGATTCTATTGGATTAAATTGATTGCATATCTATTTTTTTATGCAACAAAGATAGCATGAAATATACAGCCATCGTGATAAGTGGCTACTGCATCTCTTAAACACTTACTCTACGTTAATTCTCCTAGGCAAGTGGCAAATTTATCCATCAATAAAAGTTTTAGCCATAACCAGCCAACCACTTTTAACTAGAAGTAGATGCATTGCTCACGAGTTAAAAGAATAAAAAGATAAAGAGAGTTAAAAGAATAAAGAGAAAAAAGATCTGGACTTAATAATGTCCCTGCCATATCTCATCTGTGAAATCAGAACAACATGTAAACTACTTCGACTCAGAGATATACATAAAACAAAGATACTGGGAGCGTATAATTAAGAAGGTCCAGCTACCTTATTACTAGTGATGTACTTATACAATCAAGTCGACTTCCACGCAGTCTCCTCTGAAAACCTTCCAGTTCTTACAATAATAAAATGGCGTTCTCACGTTGACAGTAATTTAATGCATCCTTACCTACTTAGCAAAAGTGATTATATCCATATTGTTCTACGATTTAGTTCTACTAGTAGAACAGAACCAACTAAAAAATCTGTTCTGTTCTCCTAGTAGAACAAAACGAACTAAAAACCTAGTTCCATTAGTAAGAATGAACAGAGAGGACAATTATATTAATTTGGATTGTTCAACTTTTTTTTATAACACAAGGGGCAAACGAGCATGTGGCTCACCTGATGATAAGTGACTACCACCGCCCAGGATCACCCACAACACTAACGACATTGCAGGTGTGCTGCTAGCCTTTTGAAAAGGAATATGCTCTTTTCTTGAAGATTATGATGTCGATTTAGTTCCACTATTTTACTCCTCCAACAATGATATATCCTTATGTTAATTTACAGGTACATGTAAATGGAACAGAAAGCATCGCCAAGCACTATGTGACTGCCGGCCAGGGTTCTCCGGACCCCACTGCGATGCTTGCAAGGACTCTTCTGCTGTATTTCCTGCCTGTCTACCAATAACAACTACTGCTGTACCGAAATGCAAATGTGACCCCAGGGGTATAGTGGATCCAACGCGAGTATGTGACGAAGTTTGTGAGTGCAAGGTAAGGAACTGAAGCTCATCCTTTTATAAATTAGTTAAGGCAAAACAATATTTGTAGTAACAGTTGGATTTTGGGAAGTCACATATTTAACAAACGTTTGGAAAACTATGGAACCAAACTGTACGACCTATGGAACCAAAACATGGTCCTACAGATAGCCCCGTATGCAAAAGCTTCAAATTTCTCGGCGAGCTATGGAGAGAGCTATGTTCCGAGTTTCTTTACATGACAGAATCCGAAATAAGTATATCCGCTAAAGAATCATAGTGACCGACATAGTTTGAAGTATAAGCAAGCTAAAATGGTAATGTGCTGGTCTCATAGTTCGAAGATTGACCACCGTTCGAAGAAAGGTTTTTGATTGGCGACCCAATATACAGCGTAGGATGACCCCTTACTAGATGGAGTAACGACTTCAAATGCATTGCGGGAAGTCAGTGCATGGAGGATGGCTCAGAATCGCTCCCTTTGGCAGTCCATGGAGAAGGCTGATGATCAGCAGTGAACATCGGCCTTGATTGAATAATGATTTAACAAATGTAATGGCCCAAGAAGGAATTTAATAAAAAAAATCCAAGAAATGACTTTCATATATATTAACATCTTGCTCTCTAGGAACAGTTGTTAAGATTCATTATTCGAGTGTTAGTAAAATCCTTTAAGAAGATGAATACCTAATTTTTTCTAATTTTGTCGACGAATTAATCATGATGGGTTAACGGCCCAGTCAGCAGTACCATGGACAATCTGTTTTCGTTCTTCATTGTTAATAGTCGTCAGTGTAATTCAAACGCAGGCGAAGTCATAATTCTATATTCACCTTTAAATTTTTTATATATATTTTTGCAGAAAAACGTGGTAGGCGAGCGATGTGACACTTGTGCGAGCGGACATTACGGGCTGAGTGCAGAGCTAGCAAGCGGTTGTCGTCCGTGCTACTGTTCCCACATCACTGACTCATGCGTGGCTGCTGAACCCTCCGATCCACTGCCGCCGGTCAGTACTTAGAAGAACTTTAAAGAAAATTCTAAAACTCAGCGGTACACATTGTGATCTGATAGGTTGTCAATATTTTGTGGATCTTGATTTGGATAACAGAGTCAAATTTGGAAGATTTTATAATGTACATATCTCTTTTCTGTCTGATTTTACAGCTTCTACAACTAGATTCAAAAGCATCGTTATGGCATTCGTCTTGTTTCATCCATTTTTATCTAGATATACAGACAGCGTGTCAAAGCCAAGTTTAAATCAAGAATTGGCAACGCAACAATACATTATTCTGAATGCCATTCCATAAACAATCGATGAACGAGTAGATTTTATCGGAAACTGATTTTTGACTGCATAATTTTTAGGTAGTGTTACCCCTGGGAGATGCATGGTTGGTAAGCGACGTTGAAGGCAACCAGACATTACAAGCATCCATTGACGAGCAAGGGAAACCGTACTTGATTAGTTATGAGGTAAGTATGCAGCTATTCATCATCATCATCATCATATCAGCCTTTAACTGTTCACTGCTGAACATAAGCCTTTCCCCTTAGAAGGTTTTGCTAGTAGTTACTACGCTTGGCAGACGAATTGGCAACTGCAGTTAGGCTTTGGAGATGTTTTAAAAGAGACGCTGCTACTCATCCCTCGCCCTCCTTTAGTCGTCTCTTACGACACCCATGGGAATGGAAAGAATGGACTATTCTATGCCGGAACCACACGGCAACTATTGCAGACTATTAAAGCTTACAATATGGGTATCACTCGCACGTCACCAACCTTTGTGTTATAAAGATCTTGAGTAACCATTATATTCGCCTTTCAAACTGGAACATAGCATGCAATCACAATTTTATAGGAAGCAAAAACATGAATGGAATAGAAATATCCGATCTGCCAATGAGTTTTATGCCGAGCAGGAAAGGGATTTTTAGAAATGGGGTATTTTTTTAAGGATGATAAATAGAATGATAACCTCGCCTACACTATCGGTGTATGCTAGAGGGGCACCAGATAGGGATGATAGATGAGAATGAGCAGGTCAATTAACCATTATGAGTTTGATCTGATAAGCATATTGCTAGCAATGGAATCGCTAGTCCCCATTACTAACTAGCAATCTCTTCTCGCCTCGGCTTCTTGCTATGTTCTGCCAAGTCAAACGTCACGCGATCTTCTCTGGAAATCCTCGTAGTAGAATTCATCTCGATGGACCGACTGACTTGATTTCATCTTGTTCCATCATATCATATTATTATATCATTCTATATATTTACTCCGTCAATGTATATCAAAGACGCGGGCAAAGTAACCATTCCGTTTTCGTCCAATGACTTTTATATCAAGTCTCCCTCTGATTTTAATAAACTAAAACAATTTCGTTCACCAGGTGGAAGGCTGGGAGTCGTTCTACTGGGCTACTGACTCTTGGAACGGTGAGCAACTTTCCATGTACGGCGGTGAGATCCATGCCACCCTCAACTTAGGCATAGTTCGAGGGGACACCGGCGGGAATCCTACTGTTGGACCTGATATCATACTGATCGGTGCTGGTGAGTAAGTTTTTATTTATATAATATTCTTTACTGCCCTAAAACATTTTTTTTATACAACTTATAATGGCAAACAAGCTGACGGCCCACCTGATGGAAAGTGGTAACCGTCGCCTATAGACATGAGCAGTACCATGGACATAACAGAGTATACTGTTTCGCCCATGATACCCCCATGCGTTGCCATTCCTGAGGACTCGGGTGTTATTCCTCTGTACTCAGTAAATTCACGCCATATCCCACCCTTCAAACCGAAACACAGCCATGCAAACACAACTGCTTCACGGTTGAAACACGAATGGGTACCCAAGCAAATCGACTTTTGTACAACGTCTCCCTCTGATGAATCAGTTATATATCTGGTACATCCAGTTATATATATTATTACAAGTTATTTCCATATTTTTTCATCTCTTCTATAGATTTTTCATATTGTAACGAATAAAGAATTATAAATGCTATAATTCTTTTTTTTCATACCACGAAGGTGGCAAACAAGCATACAGCCCGTCCGATGGTAAATGTCACTGTAGCCTATGGATACTAGCAACACAAAAGAAGTCGCGTGCGCATTGCCGATCTTCAAGAAATCTTAATATACCCTTTTTGAAGAACTCCATACCATAATCTCTGAAAGAGAAAACCTCGGCAGCGAGCTCATTTCACAGCGTAAGCGTTCGCGGGAGAAAATTTCTTTGAAGCTGCACGTGATTGTTTAGGTTGAAGCGTGTAAGGATGAATTCCCTGTCGATGGCGAGCGATGTGATTATAAAAGGTGGCTGTAGGTATTATTTCAAACAATTCGTCAGAACACAATCATCTCTGAATCACGTAGGTACAGACAGTATACAGAGACGTCCACTTTAATTTTTAGATAAAAAAAAGAATTTTCCAAATTGTTTTACAAATGGCGGGAGTTGTGAGATACGAGTAAACAAACATAAAGAAAAATGTACAAACGGATTACAATTCGCTCTCTGTAAAGGTCTTTCTTTTTTGAAGTCGGTTGAAAATGATTTACATATTATTATATTACTTTTCTTGCAGATGGCACAAAGTTAACATCAGCGAACACGAGCTACGAGACGGCCGGGCAGCTGGAGATCTCGGTCCCCCTGGAGGAAGACGCGTGGTACGCGGCGGGCGAGGAGTGGACGGCGTCGCGCGCGCAGCTCATGGACGTGCTGCGGGACGTGCGCCGCCTGCTGCTGCGCGCGCACCTGCACCTCGACCAGGACGAGGTCTGCACTGAACCATCCACATTGTATTTCTTTATTTTTTCATATATAAATTTGTATAACTTGATGTGTGAGGTTGATCATAGAGGACTTTTTTTTTTAATGGACGATAATAGAATGGTAACCCCACCCGCGCCATCAGTATACACCAGCGGGGCACCAATGAAGGATGATAGGCGAGGATGAAGCAGGTCAGTTAGCCTATCGTGACGAATGCAACAAGAATTATTCACGATGGTTTCCAGGGGGAACCACGAGGAGATCTACCTGGTTGGGTATATTGCTACTAATGGGATTTTTAGTCTCCATTACTAACAATCCCTTTCCTCCCAGTGTGTATATGTTAATACTATATATGAGTCGACATTTTTGTCGATGTTAACACGTTGAAGTGGAGACATTGACTGGACCAGAGGGGCCCGCCAGGTCCGGCTGGAGGGCGCGGAGGTGCGCGGGGCGGCGCGGGGGTCGCGGGCGGCGGGCGAGGCGTGCGCGTGCCCGCGCGGCTACGGCGGCGCGCACTGCTCGCGCTGCGCCTGGGGGCACGCGCGCCTGCTGCACGCGCCGCACGCTACGCCGCGCTTCGAATGCGTGCCCTGCGCCTGCAACCACCACGCGCACTGCGACACCGGTACCGCGCCCGCCGACACATACTACACCATTACAAATACAACTCAAGAATGATCGAAGACAAATCTAACAGAGACGAGCAGCACAATGATTTTTTTATGCATCTTAGAATGGCAAATAAGCTAACCCACCTGATGGAAAGTGGTAACCGTCGCCTATAAACTTGAGCAGTACCATGGACATAACAGAGTATACTATTTCGCCCATGATACATCCCATGCGTTGCCATTCCTGGGCACTCAGGTGTTATTTCTCTGTACCCTGTAAATTTACTGCCACATCGCACCCTTCATGCCGAAACACAGCCATGCAAACAACTCACGGTAGAAACACGAATGGAACAGAGGTGCCAAAGCAAACAACTCTCCCTTTGGTATTGTGGTATGAATACCACAGAACACTCATGCGCTATCATTCCTGAGAACGAAAACGTCATCCTTCAAACCAAAACATGGCTTAGTAAGCACAGCTTTTTGCCAAGTAGTCTTTTTCTAGCCAGACTTTTTAGCTAGATTTTTTGTTTGTAAAACACTTATATACTTAATAATAATAATAGTTCTACATATTGATAATTTTACTCCTTATAGTTGACGGTCCTTGCGGTCCCTGTCAACACAATACGACGGGACCACACTGTGAACGGTGCCTACCAGGGCACTATGGAAACCCTGTACAGGTATGTAATTACCAATCTTATTCTGAAGATTTGAATTATGACCTGTAACTTTGGTTAAGTCTTTGTCAAATTAACTACACTCTCAACAACTTTAATTCATGATCATATCAACTGTTATCTGTCTACCGCTGAACTTAGGCCTCCCCCACAAACTGTACCCGTAGACCATAATGAACGGATCTGTTCCTTATGGCAGTTTACTATTGAGTAGATTTTGCCAGTAACTGCCACGCTTGGCAATCGCAGATTGGCTTTTAGAGAAAAAAATTACTGCCCATCCCTCGACCATTAAACTCCCACTTGGGGAGTTTTGCCAGTAGTTGCCACGCTTGGCAGGCAGATTGGCAACCGCAGGTAGGCTACAGAGACGTATTAAGAGAGACACTGCTGCCCATCTCTCGCCCTCCCTTAGTCGCCTCTTACTACACCCACGGGAAAGGAAGGAGTGCCCTATTCTATGCCAGAACCACACGTCAATAACATTATAACACGCATTTACATATGCCTGCAATAATGAAATACGACTAAAAGGATTGTAGTCATTATCCAGGTGCTTGCAAAAGAATAGCCCCTACACGTTATAAATTACTACAAATTTGGAAATATCAATAACTTTATAAATTACGTTTACTCAGGGAGCGTGCAAGCCGTGCGCGTGCCCTCTGTACATCCCGTCGAACAACTTCAGCCCGAACTGCGTGCTCGCGTCCGCGTCGGGCGACGAGTACGTTTGCACACAGTGCCCGGACGGATACACAGGCGAACACTGTGAGCACTGCGATGCCGGACACTGGGGCGCGCCCACGGAACCTGGGGGCGCGTGTCGACCCTGCGAGTGTGGAGGTGCGCCCTGCCGCGCCGACACTGGCGAGTGCCTCGTGTGTCCGCCACACACTGAGGGTGCGCGCTGCGACACTTGCGAGGTACGCACTAACGTTCTTAACGTTAATGCCATGTTTAACGTATTTTTAGTCGTCGATCTTCGATCGTATAAGTGCTCACCGATGCGTGCAATCGATGCAGTTCACCTGTCGAGTGTGACATATCATTTTATTTATTTATTAAAAATAACTGCAACATTATGACAGCAAAAGCTAAATCAATGTTATAAAACTAGTGTGCTAACATATAAAATTATAATAAAAGTACTTAAAGTATTTAACCCGACTCCAGATATAACAAAACGTTCCATGGTGTTACAGATCGACGAGCACAAAGTAATCAGATGTCAAACGCAAGCACTCTGTAATGTTCCGTCGACGTAATGACCGATCATTTGGGTATCGTAACCGGATTGTTAATGCGGAATTGCTGATGAGGGAATGGAACCCATCATCACCAATGAGACATGATGTTTTGAGGAAGCCTTTGTATAAAAGTCGTACGCTTGGGTACCTCTGACCAATTCGTGTTTTTAGAGTGGAGCTGTTGTGTTTGCATGGCTGTGTTTCGATTTGAAAGGTAGGGCATGACAATGAAATTACAGGGTACAGAGGCATAATATTTTAGTCCTCAGCAATACATAATAAGTACCATGGGCAACACAATATAGTTACTCTGTTATGTCCATGATACTATTCATGTCTATAGTTGTATATGTCTATACTATGGTTGCCACTTTCCATCAAATGGGCTGTCTACTTCTTGACCATTCTAAGTTGTACAAAAATATATTTTTTGGATTGTTAGAGTAAGGAAAATATAACTAAATACCCATCGGAGAAGGTGTATTTTTAATTGAAAATTATTCAGGAGGGCTACTGGTTCGGGCCGAGCGGCGGCATGGGTGCGAGCGTGGGCTCGGGTGCGTGCGTGGCGTGCGCGTGCGGTGCAGGCGCGCTGGCGGCGGCGTGCGACGCGCGTTCGGGCCAGTGCGCGTGCCGCCACGGCTGGGCCGGCCGCGCCTGCGACGTCTGCGCACCCGGACATGGAGGTCACCATTGCTTTATAACTTTTTTTTATTGATTAAGTTATTTTCTAATTTATATTCTAAAAATATTATTAGTGTGACTGATTGTATCGTATTGCAACTTACAAAATACTCATATAATAATTATGTCCCATATATGTATTTAAAATAATGTAATTGGGTATAGAACAGATATCGTAAATCTGAATATCTGTCTCAGTTTTCCGAGGGTGACGAACCACGAACTAGACTAATTGTAAAAAGTACAATTTTATTATTACTACAACTACGCATCGGGGGAAAGGGATTGTTAGTAATGGAGACTGAGAATCCCATTGCTAGCAATATACCCAACCAGGTCGACCTCCTCGCGGTTCTCCCTGGTAACTATCATGGTTAATTCCTGATGAATTCATCATGATGGGCTAACGGGCCTGTTTTCATTCTCATCTATCACCCTTCACTGGTGCTCCGCCGGCGTATCCCGTTAGCGCAGGCGGGGTTACCATACCATTTTCACCCATTAAAAAAAAAGAAAACTATCATGCATCTAATCTAATAGATTGTAATTAATTAGGCATAGAAGAAGGCTGTCCACCGTGCCGATGCGGCGTGGCTGCGATACACAGTGCGTGTGACGGCAAGAGTGGCGCCTGCGTGTGCGCACCCGGCGCAGCGCCGCCATCTTGTGACACGTGCCTTCCCGAATATTACGACCTCAACACAACTGGCTGTAGCGGTAAGTAAAAATAGTAATTATATTCTCCGCTAGCTGGCGTTATTTACATATTTATAGACATTTTTTTATGTCTTTATTGTGAATTTGTAAACTTTTTATGGATGTGTTTAATATAAGATAAAGGTCAGGTTGTTGTAGGCCGGAACATTGAATATAATTATAAAAATTTCATTTTCTTCAAGATGTTGTGGATTGTAATCACTCAGTAAGTACTTTAATACCCAACTGAGTTGATAGATATAATGTTTATATTACTCAGTGTATAACTAAGTATATTTGATTTCTACTCAATTAAAATTCACATTATTTATTTTTTTATTTATTTACACATGCACTAAACAAACCTTACATTTAAATGATATCATTAGTTAAATACAATTGCTCTTAAGAAAAATTATATAAATTATACATGTTACATGTGAGAAAACAACATAATAATGAAGAATACACAATTATATAATGACATTACTATTTTACTTTTAATTTTGAATAAAAGAAAAACATATAAAAAACATTAATCACATTTTTTTTAATTTTTTTTAGTTATTCAATACTTAAACTAAATGAACTTATTTAAACGATACAAAATTTTAAAAAATATATTATTTCTTTTTTTATTTTATTTTAATAACTAATTTTTAAAGTATAATAAACTCTATGTACACAAATCCAGTTTACGTCTTACATTTCAAGCAACCAAGTACAAGCACAACAAACTAGGTAAGTACCGGTCTTGTCTATAATTTCTCAATTAAACTACTCGTAATTCTGACATGTACAATTGGTAGATTATCCAATAATTATTTATAATGAAGTTTACAAAGGAATCATTCAATTCGAAGAATTTGAAGATCGTGTTTCGAATATCATGTGAAATCGTTAAACCCAATTTATGGCTTCTTATTCAATAACGGCCAACATCCATAATAATATTAAACCAGTGGTCGCCCAGTGGTCGAAATTCGACCATAACATATATTGTAATAAATTAATTTATTATGGTTATGTTTGACATTCAGTAATGCTATAGACAAATAATATTAATCTATTCTCAATTTGACCACAGACTTTAATAATAAATAAAAGATGCATAATTTATAAAAAAAAAAAAAACCCCGCCTGCGCTAACGGGATACGCTGGCGGAGCACCAGTGAAGGGTGATAGATGAGAATGAAAACAGGCCAGTTAGCCCATCATAATAAATTCATCAGGAATTAACCATGACAGTTTTCAGGGAGAACCGCGAGGAGATCGATCTGGTTGGGTATATTGCTAGCAATGGAATTCTCAGTCTACATTACTGACAATCCCTTCCCCCCCCCCCCCTCCCCCTTATGTCTCTGTTACACCGACTTTATGGCAGCAGTAACAGCATTTTGAAAGTATATAATATGTACGACAGCCCGATGTACCTATTTTGGGTCAAAATTAATCATAGATCATAGTAATCTGTAATAAAAAAAATATTTAATTATTTATTTACACGAATTGTGAAATAGTTCATTTATATGTGCATTGTATTGACAGCGCCATCTGGCGACAATTTTAATTACTTCACGTAATATTATTCACAATTGTCAGCGTTAGGGTGGAATTCTAAAGAATTCTATACTTCTTTAATAATTGTTTACATGATATGACTAGCTATCTACAAAGAAAAGCACAGAACACGTAAAAGTTACACAAGCTCAGAATGCACACTACGTATTTTGTACACAACCGCGCACTGCAATTTGTGTAATGTGTGATGAGAGTATGTGCATACGAGCGACGGACCCACCACAGAGTCACGTGCCGCCGGCGATATCCTCATCGCATCGAATACATTGCTGTTTCAGTATTAACTCCCCTTCGAAATTACATGTTAAACCACGCGTTGGACACTTAAACATACCTGTCATATAATGACGTCGTGTATCAACTTGGGGGATATAATGACGGGTTCCAATATACTGTATTATGACGTCACGTCAAGATTGTTTAGAATAACTACACCGAGAAGTAGCAATTTGATGAAATTATGCAAAATTGCATATTATTACGCTTGTTTTTATCGTAAATCCAAACGTCCCTGCGTACAAGTAATTATGGTATATATTGGTCCGAATGGTATTCCGGCATTCAATCATGTGCACGCGGCGTCATTTTAGTTTATGGTGTTATTTTAATTTTATCTATAAATTGAGTTTTATATTTAATTCTCCACTAATAGCCGCTCGCGAATTCACCTAAATGATAGATAGGTAAATAATAATTTATTTGCTTTACTTACAGCACATACATACATACATACATATCCGTCACGCCTGTCTCCCATTAGGGTAGGCAGAAACAATGGAACGACAAATGCTTCGATTCAAACAAACCTCTTTCGCTTCTTCTACATTCATCAATCTTTTCATACACGCTCGCCGGTTACGGGTACTTACAGCACATAAATAACAACAAACGTAAATAAATACTCAAAAAACGTGCAATATGAGGCCCACATTGACTTTCCACTATCGTACAGCTCGCCATAGATAGAGAATTCACCCTCATACCTTAGAGCATATATGATCGCGTACAGAGCGGTTTCAGAGATGTTTTCTCTCACGAACGCTCATGTTATGGAGTGAGCAAGAAACTACAGCATGGGGTTGTTCTAAGAAGGAGTAAAGAGGTTTCTTCAGGGTTGGTAGCACGCGCGTAATGCCCCTAGTATTGCAGGCTTTCATTGTCTACGGTAACCACTTACCATCAGGTGGGCCATATACATATTTGCCACCTCTATGGTTTAAAAAAAATACATATACAAAAAAGGAGAATACATAAAATAAATATCAATTTTTCCTTTCGTGCATAGGGACACAAAATGGTCACAACTCAGTTTATCGCTTTGCCCTCAAAGGAGCAATATACAAAAAGCGTTCCATTTTAGCTTATCCTAATTTATATGATAGCTCGTAGGTTCGTCTGTTATTCTGACCAAGTCCAAATTACAATGTCTCTCGACTTATGTACAAAAATCGTACGTTTGGACATCTCTGTCCCATTCGTGTTTCTACCGTGAAGCAGTATGTTTGCATTGCTGTGTTTCGGTTTGAAGGGTGATATGACAGTTTACAGGGTACAGAGGAATAACACCTGAGTCCTCAGAAATGGATTTGGGAGTATCATGGGCAAAACAGTATTCTCTGTTATGTCCATGGTACTGTTCATGTCTATAGGCGACGGTTCCCGCTTACCATCAGGTGGGCCGTCAGTTTGTTTGGCTTTTTTTATGCAACTTAGAACTTTGACTTTCGTACAAAGTCTCCCTCTGGTATTCTAAATTGCATAAAAAAAATACATCACAAAGATGATATTTAAAGATTTGTCTTTAGATGGGCCAATAGTGACACAAATATGCAAATTCATATAATGTAAATATTTACTTACATCTGACAGTTAAACCCATAGATTCTCTGGTGTTGGCGGGTTTAACTACACCAATAAACACACTGTGAACTAAATCCATCTAAATACACGCCCTATAAATAAGCGGTACACATGCGGACAACGGTCAACAATTTACAGTCAGTAGATTTAGTTTTTTTTTTTATGATACTGTATCCTATATATATTATATCCCTTAGCTTCGTCTAAACCGTCTTTCAATAAAAAACGTTCATGTTCACCTTTTTACTTTATCCGAGCAGTAAGTACTTTATATTATTCTTAATTTTGTGTATAATATAGTATATTTCATATATATGTAAGAATAAATAAATAAGTACGCTCAGTAAGTCAGCACACGCACACGCACACGCACACGCACACGCACACGCACACGCACGCACGCACGCACGCACGCGGACGTAAACAAAGACGGATACGGATAGGCCAATTTGAACTCTTCTTATAGGCGAATAAAAGTCGAGATTTGAGTATATAATTATTATTACGAGTATTAAATAGATATAATATTTTTTATTACAAATACATATAGGAAGGTACAATAACAAATAAATATTTTGATTTAAGAACTAAACTGCGGAACCGATTTTCATAAAAAAGTATGATTTGATATCATTTTAGAAAAAAAAAAGTTTTCTAAACATAAAAAAAAATGCAACCGAATTAAAAAGCGCTTTGTTAAATCGATTGACGATACATTTATACACAAGTCGCAGCTTACATACATACTGCACTTATCATACCTACCTTCATCACTTCAGCCCTTAACTGTCCACTGCTGAACATAATTCCCAGTAAAAGAAGTATTGCCAGTAGTTGTCACGTTTGGCAGGTACTTTGACAACACTTTAGTAAGATGCAATCCTCAAATTAATATATTCACAACAATAAGTGTCAAAAAAAAGTAGGAAATAAAATAAATTAACTGTTTCGCATTATAATGGCCGGCAGTGTAATCGCTGTTTATTTTCAATCGAACGGTGTCAAATAAGTACATGCACGGTGGGCGAGCTGTAAAGGCAAATAATGTTTGTATGGCTGTTACAGCAAATCTGAATATGTAGACATTGTATTCACAAATTAATGCGATCCTGCCGATAGATTTATTGTAGTTAAAGTCTTTATGATTCTTTTAGTTTTAAATAAAAAAAATACAAATAGTTTATTTTAACTGTAATCCCCTTATAAAAACTAAACTACTCCTTGTACAGACCTATTTTAAGTTAACACTGCTTTGTCAATGGGTTGCCAGTAGTTGCCACGTTTGGCAGGCGGGTTGGCAACCGCAGTTAGGCTTTGGTGAGATTTTAAGAGAGACGCTTCTGCCCATCTCTCGAATGTTAGGTTCTTTTATACGCCTTTTACGACACCTACGGAAAGAGTGGCTCATACTATGCCAGGACTATACAGCATAAAGGGGGAAAGGGATTGTTAGCAATGGAGTTTGACAGCCCCATTGCTAGCGACATGCCTTATTAGGTCGACCTCCGCGTGGTTCCCCCTGGAAACCATCGTAAACAATTCTTGTTGAATTCGTCACGATGAGCTAACTGACCTGCTTCATCCTCACCTATCACCCTTCACTGGTGCCCCGCCGGTGTATACCGGCATAATAACAGCTTTGCCCTTTTGATAGCAAAGCAATAAACTGAGTTGTGACCATTTTGTGTTACTATGGCACACGCATGAAAGAAGGAAATTGTAGTTTTGTTGTTTTTTTTTATGGGTGAAAATGGTATGGTAACCCCGCCTGCGCTAACGAGATACGCTGGCGGAGCACCAGTGAAGGGTGATAGATGAGAATGAAACCAGGCCAGTTAGCACATCATGATGAATTCATCAGGAATTAACCATGATAGTTTCCTGGGGGAACCGCGAGGAGGTTGACCTGGTTGGGTATATTGCTAGCAATGGGATTCTCAGTCTCCATTACTAACAATCCCTTTCCCCCCAATATGTTTGTATTGTAATTTATGTGTTATAAATGCAAGTGTGTAAATAATGCAAATAAATTATCTATCTATCAACAACTGGCACAACTCCCCTTATGGGGAAGGCTACGTTCAGCTATGGATAGTTATCGGCTGAAATAATAATAGGTATAACAATTTAACGGCTGAAATAATAATAATTAAAAATAATTATTAATTTGGCAACCCTACAGTGCATGTAGCAATGCACGATTTAAAGATATCAATGTAGGTAAGTATTGCATAAACCTGCCTTCGGTCCCGTAAACATCACTATGTCAGTACAATGATCATGGTTGTATCCACGTATTTACACTATTCCCTTTGATGAGTTTCTCGTTTGTGAAATAGTTTGTGGCTGCCATCACCGTTCGTACGATGTTTTCCTTTGATCTACGCATACGTAATTTTTCCATTCGATAATATTTTTTTGTTGGTAATTGTATATTTATTTTATTACCACATCAATATAAATAAATATTACCAAATACGAATTGATAAATTCGAGCTCTGTGCGATAATTATGCGAAATAATTAGGTGGCTACATATTTTAAAGAATTTATACTCCGAGTAGAAATAGTTCAAAGATTTAAAAGAAATGAAAACGAATTTAAAAGAATGCATGAAATAAAAACCGTTAAATTAAAAACTAAGCTCTAAAGCAGTGTTTTTCAATCTTTTTCCATGACGCGACCCCCTTATTATGTAAAAATATCTTGCGACCCCCTTAGTATGTAGAGATATCTTGCAACCCTCTACCCTCCAAAGTTTCGAATGTGTATGAATTTTATTATAGTACAATTATGAAATCCGTACAGTTGTATTTATATTCACAGTTTTTTTTGATGGGTGAAAATGGTATGGTAACCCCGCCTGCGCTAACGAGATACGCCGGCGGAGCACCAGTGAAGGGTGACAGATGAAAATGAAAACAGGCCAGTTAGCCCATCATGATGAATTCATCAGGAATTAACCATGATAGTTACCAGGGAGAACCGCGAAGAGGTCGAACTGGTTGAGTATATTGCTAGCAATGGGATTCTCAGTCTCCATTATTAACAATCCCTTTCCCCCCTTAAATTCACAATTAGGTATCGATAAAATAAAATAAATAATAGATAATAAAGTATCTAAAACAGACATGTAATCGATGTCTGTTCTAATTACTTCATTATGTATTATTAATTGATTGATGTATTTACGGAACTGATGATTTTTCACTGCTTCGCGACCTTCCGCGACCCCCTTGTAGAGGCCCAGGGACCCCCAAGGGGTCGCGACCCACACTTTGAAAAACAGTGCTCTAAAGTAAACCTCTGGTGTTGCGGGTGATCATGGGCGGCGGTAGTCACTTATTATCAGGTAAGCCGCATGCTCGTTTGCCCCTTGTCTTATAAAAAAAAAAAACTAAACTGTCGAACCAATTTCGACAAAATCTCTATATGACGAATCTGTAAGTATATCCTTACGTATAAAAAAAAATCTAAATCGGTTCACAACTGACGGACTTATGAAAGAAGAAAGAAAGAAACTTTATTTTACAGGAATATGCGCCACATCAAAAGTCCAAAACCACCAACGTCGATATAAGTACAAGTGGATTCATAGTTTATCTTCTCCCATATCAATCTCTCGCCCACAAATAGCCAGTTGGCTTGACTGTCGAGTATGCGTCCCGCTGTCTGCCTGGCGGAGATCGCCGCACCTGGTATTGCCAGATTGAGTATTTTTCCACGATATTGGGTAAAATTTTGATGATCGCGAAATTTTATATAAACGAAATGAGGATATAGGAATATAGGTATTTTTTGACATTTTAAATATTTGTAAACCCTATAACAGTTTAGTAGTATAAATACGTTTAAATTTATAGAACACTATCTTTTACCTGTGACCTCGTTACTCTGTTCCCCGTTATCGGAATATGTTCACTAACTAGGATAAAATGTAGCCCATATTCCTCTTTATTCCTTATATTATAATATGATAATAATAATAATAATCCGAAGCGGCTCACTCCCTTATCAATCATATCAATTTTTCTTAAATATCTCTTATACATAGATATTGTCTAGTTACAATTTCATTATATTTTTTTTTAATGGGTGATAATGGAATGGTATCCCCGCCTGCGCTATCGGTATACACCGGCGGGGCACTAGTGAAAAATGATAGGTGAGGATGAAGCAGGTCGAATTCAACAAGAATTGTTCACGATGGTTTCCAGGGGGAACCACGTGGAGGTCGACCTAATAGGGCATATTGCTGGCAATGGGGTTGTCAAACTCCATTGCTAACAATCCCTTTCTCCCATTTTATTATATTAGTATGATATAAATGAAAGTAACAACGTACTGTGAAAAAGTCAGGCCTAGCAAAAGGCGCTGTAATTTTTTCGGCATCTGGCGTAATCGTTACTTGGCAGATTCTAATGAAAATCGACAGAAACTTGTGTGTAATTGGATAAAATATGAAACACCATTAATATGCTTATAAAATTTAAGGGTTGCCCTCGATTACCTTGAAACTCTATCATCAGATCAAGACTTGATGCCGACAACCACCTTAGAAGTATATTCTTGCGAATAAATTATTTTATTTTAACATCGGTTCACAATCGACGGAGAAATCAGTAGGCATACATAAAAAAAATATACACTGGAACATACAACCTCCTCCTTTTTTTAATTCGGTTTAAAAATGTGATGGAAATCGTATCGATTTAGAGAAATAATATTTGTCAATTTTGGGCAAAAACAAAAATCACATATGGCAACCCTGATCGCGCTTGTTGTCTGGATATGGTCGTATCTAAACGGTATAGACTTATTGCTTTTTATATTGTTACAGAAATACACATAAGACACTGCCAATGTCTCGTGTTTATTTTAAACGTGCATTTCCAACTTTCATTGCTCCTGTACCGAGTTAATTCACTTCTATTTATTGAACGACATTGGGGTCAAAATGTTTTTAAAAGTTATAAACGTGGTCTTATAGATTGATGAAAATGAAAATTTCATTGTTATTTACCACATTCATATGCTTTCTTTATATAATTTATAATTTAACATCGTTTGTCGACTGCTTTAACCATGCTGTGTGTACACCTGTCTGGGTATCAATCTAGTTCAATATATTATCTTTATTGTAACCTGTTGTGTATACCTTTTAATAAATAAAAAAAAAAAGAAAAGGCAGGTCAGTTAGCCCATCGTAACGAATACACCTGGAATTCAGCACAATGGTTTCCAGGTGACAAGGGACCACGTGGAAATTGACTTAGCAACCATATTGCTAACCAGAGGACTGGTAGTCCGCATTACTAAAAATCCCTTTCCCCCCTATATATAGATAAAATTATATTGTATTTATGTATATTTATTTACACTTTATTGCGTCATTTATAAACATATTAAATACATATTTTAATGAGAAGTGATACAAAAAGCGGTCTTATTACTAAGATAGAGTTTCATTTTTAATTTAAGTACCTTTTAATATTTATAATTTTAGCAAGAAAGATGCTACATTTAACGACAACAAAGAAACAAAGAAAAAAAAAAACAAGCATGTAAAATAGTTAATTGCGAAAAGAATTATCAAAATCGGTTTGGAATTGACAACGTAAACGTGTAATAGAGTCATAAAAATTAAAATAAAAAAATTAGAAGCTCTCTCTGTGCGCATTTGCAAAGAATCTTTACACAATAGCGGAGTAGGAGCGGCTGGTTGTAATCTAATCTGAGGCTCCATGAATCCAACGTTGCCTCTCCCACAATGGGTCTACTTGTAGGTACTTGCCACAGTTTTATTTGAGTATTTACTTAAGAAATATAAGATAATAACGAGCATGTTTATCAAAAATAGGTGATACCTCAGGGCAATGTTCTGGGGCCTTGGTTAATGCCAAATTGTTTAAAAGAGTACATTTGAACAGGTAAATAAATAAGTTTTTGTTATTTGTCATGAGGACATAGTACCACGTAAAGCAATACGAGTATCCCAAAAGATAATCCTAGTCTAAATTTATGATAGTTCGGAATTATTCAAAGTTGTTGTGCGGGAGAAAAAGGGATTTTTTAGTAATACTTGGCCCTAATGGGGCCACCATTTTTAGCCACATAATCTACCAGATCCACCTCCGTCCTTTTCGTTATCGAAATGGATGTTCACCAGTCAGGTATTGATATTCATTTAAATCAGGCGGATTTTCGATATTATATATTAGATAACTAATAATTATTATATTTGTTATTAAGTCAATATATAGAGATCGTGGATACAATATATATTAGATACAGCTATATATTACCTTTCTATAGATTGGTATATCCGATATCTATTAATTGATATGTTGTGGACATTGACGATCGCCCATACCAGTCGAATATCTATATTCATTACGAGCGGATTCGTTTTTTTGATATTATATATCGGGCCATCGATATCTGATACATCTATTATTAGGCCAATATATAAATATTACTAGATATCACCCCGTCCCTAATGTCAACAGTGCCATGTTCTATGAATCATTGTTTCTACATTACTCACTCGTCACGACCGCAAGCCCGTTAGATTTACACATTTATACGGCCACTTAGAGCAGTACGTTTGTTAGTGAAACCCTGATACGCTTTAATGAAACCGGACCACTTATTAATTCAAAGACTTTCTTCAACTAATTCAGAACCACGACTACGGGGACACTTCTACATTGATCGAGTCCAAGCTGAATAAGTAAATTCATGTCGACATTTGGTTATGTCTATTCGTGTGACTGTAATTGCATTTGTGAAATAAACAAATGTCGTATCAAAATTTATTAGGATTTGAACGAATTAATTGCCAACTCCAAGTCTCTGCTGTTCATGTTCGTCGATCATTGATCTAATCATTGATGCCGTTGTTTATAGGTGTTTCTTTATCAAACAGACGTTAGTCTATGAAATGTTTTGGTTTATTCACATTTACTCAATTCAGTGTTTTGTTTAATAGTAATTTTAAAGTCTAAATTTATTTTACTGTTTTGCAAGATGTATTTTTTGCAACTCAAAACATCTTCATACAATTTTTTTTTTGCCAAAATGGTAAAGAACTTTCATGTGTGTGATATGATGTATGTCCAGCATTCTTTAGTATTTTAGTATAATAGCTAGCAGGTACCTAGCAAAACTAAAAGTATATCGTCTATAATATAATAATTAAAAAAATATTTGGAACTGAAATAGAGTTATATTTTAGTTCAAATAAATCTTTCGAATACTTACCTTATCTTTCTCTATGAAGGCTCTCGAATGGTTAGGTACATTCTGCTAAATGTGTTTTTTACGTCAGTAAAAATTCAACGTCATACCACCATTAAGAGTACACGAAATTAAAATTTGAATTAATATATATTTTAGTTTATTTGGTAGATTTCTTAGTAGGCTAGTTTCTTAGTAATGCGTCACATGAATCAAGAATCGTAAAATTAAAATATAAAACAAAATACATAGTGGATATGTATCAATATGCAGAAATGTGATGTTTCTATGAATGAGGCGACGTCAAATTCTCATGACATCACCCAGGATTTACAACCAGACGCACTAGGAACCAGCGTTAGAGCATTAAACGATAAAGATCTGCGTGCATTAATTGGAAAACGGCGTGATATTTTAGAACGGATGACACATGCAAATGTAGCTTCTAACACATTGGCTTAAAGATATAGATGGCATGATGGATGTGACAGCCATGAGAGTACGCGAACGCCACAGGCAGTGTCGCGACCACCCGCGTGTTTTTATCATACACTATCAGCGAAGCAATCTCTAGATGAGAGCCGGCCTAATTAGTGGACTCGCGTGCCGCCGCTGCCCAACCAATAGTAAAATGCTGCTCGTTTTATGCTTGTCGACTACTGATAAAGAATGGGGACATAAATTTTTCATGAATGACAATTATTTACATTATGGTGATCCTAGAAAATCAAACTCTACGAGTTTGAGAACATTGATAACTTTAAAAGCGCAGCGACTCAATTTAAATGCGTTTGGTCTGAATCAGATAAGATTATCTTTTATAGGATGGGTCTTAAAATTGTTTCACATGTTCAATTTCATCTTAAACTAACTTTAAGATGAAACATCCGATAAGATGTTAATCGTGATCTTTCAAAACGAAACATGGGTTTGTTATTACTCGAATTGATACAAACAATCGAATGAAGCTAACGGTATCCAATTAATGAGCCAATTTGTAAGTCGGCGCGTTTTTAGTGCCCCAGGATTGCGGGCCGAATCCTACGGAATACGAAGACTGGCAGGCTCGGAGCTCGCGGGTCTCAATGCCCAGTCGCCGGCAGTGGAGGAGGCCGTATGCACGCATCGCGGACGCGGACTTACCTTGCGGTCTACAACGCGCGCGATATCATTATCGTAGTTTAGGAAATGATTAGTTCCTACATCATTAGATGATTTTCTGTTCTTACTAATTGACAAACAGTCATTGCGGTAGTTATCTTGTTTCGTTTCTAGTGTGATGTGATTTGTGATTAACTGTTTGTTGTGAGTGAATTAAAGTGGGAGAACGTTCAGATTGGAGATGACTAACAGATGAACGGTCTGCGAGGGTTCAACAGTGATGCGCTGGTGGCTGCTGGCGGCTGCGGCCGCGGTAGCCACTCTGGCTGCGATGACATTAGCTGCAAAGCCGCTAGGCCCTCGCCGTTGTGCTGGCCGGCTCGCTAGAGAGCGGCTTAAAGCTGCTGAGAAGATTCGGGACAAGAGGTTCTACTTACTGTGCTGTACTCCTATATGTTCCACTACATATAGCAGATCACGGCCAACTTCTAGCAGGCGATATCAGCCATTTCACAAGACGTGGTACGGTCTCAAATATGGTAGGTGATTACAATTTTTAAAAAAATATTTATTATTTACGAAGCTGTTCATAAGAAATTACAATAAATCGGTGTAATGTATATAATCAGGTTCTAATTGTACTATATCTTAATTAACTTAATCTTGGGGTTAAAGATGAAGGTTATAGATTATTTTAGAAAATATTGTACATCAAAAATATTATTAATTTGTTACAATTTTGTAAATTTTGAAAACATTATGCCTAAACATTAACAAATTACAACAATTTTCAATTTTATCAATTACCTGGATCCATTATTGCTGAATAAAATATTACTTTCGTCGATCTTCTTCAATTTTTATATTTCGGTTCACAGTCCGAAGTTCACAGAGTTTTTCTAGATTCATTTAAATAATTTTATCCGAAGTACGTATTAGTTGCTCTGTTGATTGGGTTAAATAGGGACCCTATAGATAGATCACCTTTTTATTGTTTCCTCCAAAAGATTACATATAAAATAATGCGGACATATCTTGTAATGTACGAAACCTTTCTTTAAGACATACTAAAAATAGCTAATGATAAAAAAGTGACGAACTATGGTGTACTAGAGGTGATCAAAATATTAGGCATGTCAAATATGGATACCGATCCAATATTATATGATATCTATATATTATATTATCAATTTAATATGTGTTTTAAGCCTGTTATCCGATATTATTTTTAGATAAAAGACTTTAATATTACATTATTGTTATGGTACACACAAGAAAAAAAAGAACTATGTTTCCCTTTTATGTATTTAGGTTTTGTTTATATATTTCTTTTATCTCGCTTTTTGTGTATGTCAATCTATGTCTGTTGTGATTTGTGTGCTGTAAGTAATGCAAATAAATTATATTGTTTCAACCGTGAAGCAGTTGTGTTTGCATGGCTGTGTTGCAGTTTGAAAGGTGGGATATGGCGTGAATTTACAGGGTACAGAGGAATAACACCTGAGTCCTCAGGAATGGCAAAGCTTGGGGGCTATCATGGGCGAAACAGTATACTCTGTTATGTCCATGGTACTGCTCATCTCTATAGGCGACGGTTACCACTTTCCATCAGGTGGGCCGTCAGCTTGTTTGCCATTCTAAGTTGTGTAAAAAAATATATTTATCTTTAAACTGATTCGTTATCGGACTAGTATATAAATTTTGCTATATATTACCTATACCTATAAAACACTTTGAAGTTAGTTAAGAACAGTGTTCTAAACTGAACTTGTACAGGTAATCAGTCACATCACATTTCCTCTACAGTGTTAAAACAACATATCGCAGACGTTAGAGTTAGTGTCGGAAACCTACTGGGCAATAACTCGATGACATTTACAATTCTAGATCCATAGCCATGATAGACTTCGCCTCGCAGTATTAGCACTACGAACTGTCAGCCCATTGAATTATTACGGTATCGTATTTAACGCGTTTTATATACGTAAAGAGTATATTAAAATTTCTTAAGAGTTGACAACGCGCACATAACATCCCTTTTTTTGTCGAGGAGAAATGCTCATGCAGTGTCTGCAAGATATACTTACCTCGAAAGAGATATGTGGGTACTGCCGCACTCTTACCGGCTAAAACCCTCCGGTGCTCCTTCTCAGCGCTTTTTTCGAGACGTGTGTGCGCGAGCAATCGTCCCGTCCCGAACGCATTGGACCGCCACACAAGGCGGACCCCTACACTAGATGACCTGTAGGTGTATCCTCACTGAGAGGCACGCGGGAACACGCGCGTGCCTCCTCCGGGCCGTGTTGGTGATGAGGTGACAGCTGCCCTTGCAGCTGCCACCCCTGGCCCATGTGGTGAAGTAGGATCTCCTCCTCGGTCCTGCCACGTGACACCCCCAATGTTGCAGGCGTCCATAGGCTACAGTAACCGTTTACCATCAGACGGGCTGTATGTTTGTTTATTACGTTCGTGGTATAATTTTTTTTTTTTAATTAAAAAAATGTGTGTATGATAATAAAAAAAAATTATGAAGAAGTAATATTTTTTCTCATAAATCAAAATGTAAGCATAACAAAATTGATTGACACGATTATGTAATTACTGAGTTTGCTAAGTGATCTATTAATAAGTTGGTAATACAACGATAAGTAGATAATAATGAGAGACTGATTTGTCGCGGAGATTTCTACAATAAATTAAAATATGCAATGCAATAAACTGAGTTGTGAACATTTTGTGTTACTATTTCACACACATGAAAGAAGGAAATTGTAGTTTTATGTATTTTGATTTTTTATTTGTTGTTTTTTTTTTTTTGTTTTTCGTTCTTTTATCTCTTTTACTGTGTATGTCTGTATTATGTGTATGTTTATATTGTTATCTGTGTGCTGTATGTAATGCAAATAAATTGTCTATTTATCTATCTACAAAGGAGCTCCATTCATAGATGTATGCAGCGTGTTCCTTGATTGATAGAAACGTTAAAGTTTTGTTTATTAAAGCACCTAGATACAATGATATAATTTAGGGGCATTCACTAGCTGCAGGTCCCAGAAATGATTACTAAAACAAAAAACCAACTTCATTTGTGACAAAACAACTGCTTTTGATTTAAAAACTGAACTACTAAACCGACAGATATAAAAATAATATTTAAAATCGTTTTACAACTGACAGAGTTATGAAGTAACAAACATTAAAAAAAAACATACAACTAAATTGAAAAATTCCTTCTTTTTGAAATGGCCCCAAAATATATTGGTACTTATATATATATATATATATATATATATATATATATATATATATATATATATATATATATATATATATATATATATATATTTGAAGTTAACAATAATGAGTTTTTATTAATTTAAGGATTACAGTAGTGAACAAATGTACCAATAAATTCATCCGAATACTTCGAACATGTATTCGATCAATCTTCAATTATCATTCCACAAAGCCATACTTCACCTCTGATTCTTCACAACAATATCATTTTACACTAATACGGGTGCATTTCGATAGCGGAACGGAACCAGTCCAAAATGTGGATCGTGAGCCGAGTCGTGACCTTTCTGAATGAGGCCGAACTCAAGCTACACCACAGCGGGCCACATCACCGCGGCACCGCGTAGGGTCGGTAACGTTTCCGCCTAGAATGATTGATACAGTAATTAATTTGTTAATAGTTTAATTAATAGTAATGTTAAGATAGAAGACGGCGAAATTAAGGTCTTCGTAGCTGGTCCAATTGGTTATTCATTCGGGTGGGGCAACGTTGAAAACTGTTTTGAATTGATCGAGGATTTCAAACCTATTTCTATTTTTGATCCTGCTACCGCATGCATTTATTGCGATCATAACTTCTTCTTTTAAAAAAATGAACTTTCTTCTGCTTTCGTTTCTCATATAACTTCCTATGCCTCTTTGCCTCGTCTTCTTAGACTTTTAAGATCATTAAAATCCATGGCCTAGTTTTTATTCCAGTCAGAATAATACGCCTCTAACTGCATAGTGTAATGCACATGTATTATGCACTTTACAAGATTTGAATATTCTAATTCTTATTAGAAATATAACAGAATTTTATCCACGGACAAAATGTCTACCGCTATACAGGTCTCAAAAGAACGAGACGCAAATATGCTGTCTTGGTCTTTTATATAGTTGCGATAGCATAAACACACTTAGCACTTATGAATAAAATCATTTACCAGTTGTCCAAAGAACCTGTATCTAATTTTTATATTTTATAACACGCCCTCATATATTTCTTTGTTAGGTTTCTAATAATCCAACGCGCCAACTCAACACACTTGGCACTCCTAATATACCATATCATAGACTATAGAAGCTTGCTTTATATTCTATGGTATGTTAACTGCTTTGATGTCTTGCTTCATTATCACGTTTGCGGCATCGATAAATAATTATCGTAATTAATCTTTCTAATCCGTATTAACATCAATGGGTCAACAATAATCTAAACTTGTTTAGGAAGTTTACTAAAAGATAAATTTGATAAATATCTTCATTGATATCTGTAACTTCAAACTGAATCATTAGTTGTATAAATACAGTTTATAGATAATTTATATCTTTACTATTCCTATTATTAATTATATTTATACGAATCACGTATTGATAAAAAAAAAATGTTTATCAATAACATATCTAAACTGCATTGTGGCAACCCTAACCGTTTTGTCAGTTAGTCACAGGTTATCAAGCACAAAAGTCGGGCGTCGAACTTCTGATATGTTATAAACATTTGCCAAATCTCCATTCAAAATATTTGTTTTTTTTTTTAAATTAAATTTGTAGACTCGCAAAGGTCAAAGATAGCTAGCTACGTTTATCTCCAGTTTATGTCGTCTCGCACTCGCCCTACCTCTGTAACAGCACCAGAAGTTTAACCAGCGGTGTTTGTGGTGTCTCTGTACAGTGATTAGGAAGTAATTACATCATCATCATTATATTAGCCATCATCCGTCCACTGCTGAACATAGGCCTCTCCCACAGACGGTACGGTCCTGAGAAAACTTGTCCTTGTCGCCAAGTTAATTATATATTATAGATTAATTCTGTATAATGCCACATAATCATTCTTGAGACTATTTATTACAGGAAAGTTCAGTTAATCCATCAAGCGTTTAAAAATCTACGTATCTCTTATTAATGCCTTTATTTTAGACAACTAGCAAACCATCACAAAACCATCGTGCAGTGTTTACTAATTCGTAACATAACTGGCATTATCTCGCGATTTCGTTTGTGTTTAATAAATAAGCTATCAAGTCTAAGAAGATTTTTAAATCCAGCTGGTGATTCTAGAGATTAGCACGTTCAAGCAAACAAACAAACTCTTCCGCTTTAATATATTAGTAGAAATCAACTTGCTAGAAGCCAAATAATCGCTTCAATTAAAACAGTTTTCACAACTTAGATAATCTGACGCAACCGTTTTGATGCCTCATTATAAGGTTATAAATTGATTCAAGTTTTCCATTAATATAAATCACATTTTTAATGGTAATATACGAAATGGCCCAGTTTTCAAAGCAAATTTATCATCGAGAATTTATCTTCTATCAATATTTATCTATGATTCTAGTCAATTCTGCATTTGATTTTATCAGCAATTTACATCAACAAACCTATTTTAATGGATTATTGTAGAAAACTGTCAATAAGATAATAATAGCTTGTTGTCTTGCATTTTGGTATCAAATGAAAATGATTATTTTAAATGTATGAGTGCATATAGTGCATACTATATGGATGCTACATCGATCCATTTAATAGACTGATAGTATTTTTACATAGACGGTGGAATAAAGTCTATTTTTTGTATTAGTATATAATGACGATATTAAACGTTTGATCCTCTAGTTTTATCCCGCATAGAAGACTGTGAAATTATTTCAGTTCTGAAGGTTGTATGGCTTCATTTTAATTCAAGCAATGAAGTGTTTATGTATAGATTTTAATTGAACTCATCATTACTACAATGGATTTATTTAATTGGCACCCCTGCGCGCACCGGCGCAGGCGCAGGTTATCGGAAGCGCGGTCGTCGAACCGTTGATATTCTGTAACGTTGCCAAATGTCTATTCGGTTGGCTGATAACCTAATCGCACTTCCTGTCCATTCAGGTTATTGGAGCGGATTTGGAGATAAGCTGCATACGTCATGCCTCATAGACTCATCTCCATGATGGTGACGTGGCCTAAAAATTAAGCAAATTTTTAGATATCCAAAGATTTATCTTGGACTTTATCGTACATTATCTTGTTTGTAAACTATTTATCTATGTAAAAACAGTAGCGTATTATAAAAAGTAACGGAGTTTGTTCATTTAATGCTATATTTTTTTTAAATAATATTTTTAGTTCAGGGTTCATTTTTTATGGATGCTAATGGAATGGCAGCCCCGTCTGCGCTTACGCTATACGCTGGCGGGGCACCAGTGAGAGATGATAGGTGAGAATGAAAATGCAGGTCAGTTAACCCTGATTAATACACCTGGAGTCCAGCACGATGGTTTTCAGGGGGGACCAGGTAGAGGTCGACCTGACAGGGTATATTGCTAGCAACTAGGACTGTTATTTAAAAATGTAAATTATTAACAATCCCTTCCTTCCGAGATTCAGCGTCGTCGTAATCTTTCTTCCATCGTCTCGATTACTAAGGGTCCTCATCATATTTTACATTCGTGTTTCTACCGTGAAGCAGTTGTGTTTGCATGGCTGTCTTTCGGTTTGAAGGGTGTTTGCCATTCTAAGTTGTATAAAAAAAATAAGGTAAAAAAGAATTTTATAAATCGACGGAGTTATTAAGATAACAAACATAAAAATATTACAACCGAATTGAGAACCTTCGGAAAGTCGGTTGCAAATAATAGAAACTTAAAAGTCAGTTTTTGAGTTTTCTTTCAATTTTGTATATATGTATGTATGCAATAAAAATGTTAGATCAATTTTATCTCTTCACTGTAAGCTGAGTATGTTCGAAAGCACTATAAAATACACTTAGCTAATTTTAATTCCAATCATTAAAGATTAGATGGATTTATGGTATTGCGTTTAATAGGTACGTGCTATGGAACCGGAGTTACCTAAAATTAGATTCAAACACCCGACGTAGCCCAATGAAATTAAAATAACAAATAGTACGTGAATGTAATATAAATTTATCAATTTATCTCACGCACAGTAGTTGTTTTAACACTGACTTGTATATAAGTATTAATGTAAACGTACTCATATCGGTTTAGCACCTTTAGAAATTCTTAAAATAAATTCCCTGATATTAATTTTGAATTCATGTGAATTTTACTTGAAATAAATGCTCTGATATTAATTTTGGTATCTTGGAAATTTTACTCGTAATACTTTAGACTCTTTTTAAAGCAACACTTTTAATTATTCCAAAATTAATAGGTAACGGTATGTAAAAATAATCAAAAAGAAAAAAACAATTAATAAAAAAATAGATCGAGGCCTTCAGAATTGGTAAAAATATTACCTAACTAAAGTATCCACAATGCATACAATATACTACACTTGTAAATATATACCGTTTTTTATTTTATTTTTTATTTATTGGTACACTAGTTTTTTTTTTCGGTATAATATACATATATCGTATATAAAAATTAGCGCTAAACACACATGAGTTCAGAAAATCTGAACTTACTGCCAGGCATCCGGGTATTTTATGATGTATTTATTAATATAATATATCATATTCTATTAATCTTATAATTATTGTACTGTATTTATACAAATGGCAATAAACACATTTAGGGTGGAAAGGGATTGTTAGTAACGGAGACTGAGAATCCCATTGTTACCCAACCAGGTCGACCTCCTCACGGTTCCCCCTGGAAACTATCATGGTTAATTCCTGATGAATTCATCATGATGGGCTAACTGGCCTGTTTTCATTCTCATCTATCACCCTTCACTGCCAGCGTATCCCGTTAGCGCAGGCGGGGTTACCACACTATTTTCACCCATCAAAAAAAATAAAAAATAAACACATTTATTATTATTATTACATATGAATCGGCGACGGTTACCACTTTACATAAAAGCATTTCCAGTTTGTTTCTCTTTCATAGATGCTTAACAAAAAAAAAAAAAAAGAAAGCGGAAAGAATTCAAAAATCAAAAAAAGAATCGCTTCGAACACAATGCTTATTTACCGATAATAAGCAAACTTCTCTCTTCTGTACACAGTACTGAAATCTCAAGAGATTAGGAGCAAGTATGTACTTGACTTGTCAATAATTTATTCAAAAACTATTGACATCGAATCGAGAGCTCAGAAACACAATTCCATCGATCATCGGCCGTGTCGATCGATCTCGTAACGGGCATATGCAAATCCAAATAATGACTGACATTGCCCGACCACCATCTTTGATTGTCGACTCAACGTTTCTAAAAAATTTTCATTAAGCGCATTTTAATGAATAAATTTTATCTTTTGTTGAATTTCTACGACCTTTTACTAAGTATATGTATCACATCTCCCGTATTTAGAACTAACGGAATTTTTCATCGTGCCTCTCACCAAATTGTTTATAATTACTCCTCTCCATCCAAAGGTTGGCTGGAAGAGATCGCTCTTAGCGATCAGGTCGCCCATTGTTTTCTCATTGTTTCATCATTATTTCTTGTAATTGTTTGTATTTATAATAAGTTTACTATTGTAATCTTTTGGAGGAAACAATAAAGAGTATCTATCTATCTATCTATTTTATGAAACTTGCGATTCTAAACAAGCTGATGACCATTCTGATGCGTAGTAGTAACCGGCGCCTATACAAGTACACAATACCAAGGAAACCACAATATACATTTTGACATCCTTGATATCCTTCATGCGTTCCCTTTTCTGAGGATTATAATATTACATGGCCGTGTGGTCCCGGTATAGAATAAGCCACCCTTTTCTTACTTGTGTGCGTCGTAAAAGCTGACTAAGAGAAGTTAATGGTAGAGTGATGGGAAGCAACGACTCTCTTAAAACACCTTTAAAAGCCTAACGATTGCCAAGCGTGACAACTATTGGCAAAACTTTCCTTATAGGTAAGGCTTACGTCCAGCATTGGACAGTCACCCGACTAAAATGATGTTTTTTTTAATGGATGATAATGGAATAGTAACCCCGCCTGCGCTAACGGTATACACTGGCGGGGCACCAGTGAAGGATGATAGGTGAGAATGAAACAGGTACAGTTGACCCATAATGATATATTCATAAAAAAAAAACAATCAAGATGGTTTCCAGGGGGAACCGCGTGGAGGTCGACCTGATAAGGTATATTGTTAGCAATGGGACCTCTAGTCCCATTACTAACAATCCCTTTCCCCCCACTAAAATGATGTTAATATTACAACTCGATATATATTAAAACTAGGTATTGAATTTATTTTCTGATTGTTATTTAGGATTTTTTCAATATAATATCTCAAAAAAATCCATAGAAATAATTTTAACACATACGATTGAAAGTTGCAGATAATTTACTAAAGAGTCGAGACCATATAATCAGACTAGCACACTTCGTATCCTTTATTTCAATTTATCTAATTGCAATCTAGCGTTCTTAATAGCGCCGCATAATATTGTCGTCATGTTACTGCAACTCGATAACACCATAATCGCATTGCAGAATTAAGGTCTCAATCAGCCGCACGCATTTATCAATCACGACACTATATTTACGGATACCGGCATAGAACCGGTGCGACCGGACGGACCACGCCGCCGCCTGACCCGGCTAAATTACTCAACGGGATCTATTTATCAATACAACACATCACTATTGATTCATTGTCTCAATCGGCAAATCTCTAATGCCGCTCCGTCGATCGATAAATCATCCGAGCGAGTCAGTGATTCATTCATGTCCCCGTAAGTGGACGGAGCGACTCCGTCATTCATCAACGTATCTTTTTGTTTTAGGACCGTCCAATTCATCACTGTAGAGAAAGCTGTAATCTAAACAAAACGCGTCATGTGTCACGGCCGCTATAGTTCTGTAGGACGCGAGCACAATGTATCGATTGTGTATTGATGTCTCAATCGAGCCGCGCTCATGATCGGCGCTGAGCAGCTGGGGCAGATCCATAAAGCGGCATTCAGCCTGTCCCGTGAACCGTGACCTGTAGATCGCGCGCACGGGTCCATCCCTCTATCTTGTAGTAATTACACAACAAAGCTGATCGTTAAGATAAACGGAAAAAAATGAGGACCGAATCCGTTTTGACAGGACCACCTCCTGATGCGAGGTCGTCGCCCGGAGGTTTCTCTGCTTGCCCGAATCGAGAATTGTAAGCCGTCATCGATTTTACACGGCCGAATTGTTTCACCGGCTCGTTACGGGATTTGAAACTTCCTTTTTTAAACTTTACCTCCCAATAGATTGTTCCACGCCGGCACACGACGTTCGACCATTCCTTGGTATTATGTTTCCGTAATTTTTCAACAGCAATAACGGTTATCAATCTATTGAATGATATGTAATTTAGTAATGTTAGTACTCAACAACACATTTTTGTGGTAAACACGAAAAATTCTGTAATCATGATTTTAAAAAAGGTGACAAACATATTTTCCTGACACGGTTTTAATAATATTTTTGGCACTACAATTTTGAGTACTTGCAATACCAAAATAATGGCTTTAGTGTTGCCCTCGTACGTTTTACACCCTTATGATTAGATTTTCGATTACTGTGTCCAGTTATTTCATGCAGTTAATCCGTAAACATTTGCTCAGTTCTCGGATTGAACGATTCTGTAACGTAACTTGGTCTAGAAGCTCATCAAATTTAGCGCAATATTTTTAATACTAAATTACTATTAAATACTTTTATACTTATACCTGCATGAGTATCTTAATATATTGTAGATAGGCCGTTCCTTAACTATTGCGTATGTTTATGAATGTAACTGTATCTCCAGTCTTATCTACATCTAAGATGATTTCTTTACACGTACAAAGCCCGTGGTACCCGTCACCATTGAATTGCCCAACGCGATACCCTCCAACCAAATTATCTTCAAATAGCCATGTTGCATAACCTTTAAGGTCTTTGTTACTGTAGGCGTTCAAATTGTCTCTTGTATTATTTAAATAGATTCAAATGCAGGTACAAAGCGCACAATATGTGTAAAATCGTTTGAATTTCGCCGTTTCTCACTTCGTTGAAAAGTAATTTTGAAGTCAATTAAACATAACAAAATGTACAATTGTAACTAGGGTTTCTAAATTAGTTTTGAAATATATTAAATTATTCGTAACTTTGTAATAAATTCAAGAAATAAAAATGTTTTCTGTGACCAAAATTGTATAGCTATTAATACTAAATATATTAACAATTTTGTGAGCAAACCATAAGAATCTAAGAGAATACTTGCCATTACGTGAACTTAAAAGGGCTCTAACAATTTGGATAAAATTTTATACACAAACTCCTTGTCCCTAAAACAATTTAGGTACGCGACATACTGCATAAGTAATTTATCTCAAAAAAAAAAAAAAAAACTATGTAACGTAATAAAGCAGGCACTCCATCTACGAGCTAAACACATTCTATAGGAAAAAAGGGTTTTTTTTTTGTTTTTTTTTTGCGGGCAACTCTTCCAATCTTTCTCTTTATTTGAAAATAAATGTAGCCGAATCAAACCGACCGTTCTAGAGATTTACACTTGGAAACATGTTTAGCGATTTATAATTATTTACATCCTTGCATGTAAGGAAATATCTAACGTTGAAATATTTACAATTAATCAGCAAGAAGGGGGGAAAGGGATTGTTTGTAATGGAGACTGAGAATCCTATTGCTAGCAATATACCCAACTAGGTCAACCTCTTCGCAGTTCTCCCTGAAAACTATCATGGTTAATTCCTGATGAATTCATCGTGATGGGCTAACTGACCTGTTTTCATTCTCATCTATCACCCTTCACTGGTGCTCCGCCAGCGTATCCCGTTAGCGCAGGTGGGGTTACCATACCATTTTCACCCATCAAAAAAATCAGCAAAAATACATTGCAAGTTGCATTTACATGGCAGTATGAAAGCATCCTTTGCTTAACTGATTAGAGTTGATTTATCATACTTGAAGTTGCTAGTTTCCTTCGAGGAACGATATATTCAATTACATCTAAATTATTCTGTCATAATAAAACTTGTTGAATGCACCATAACTTAAAAACGTATTTCCATAGCTATTCAGCGTGGAAATGCAGCAAGTCTCCTAGGTAAGTTTACTGTGCAAAAGTCATTTTTCATTCGTGTTTTTAGTTGTTGTGTTTGTATATATATTTTACAGGGTATAGAGGAATAATATCTTTTTCCTCAGGAATGGCAACGCATGGGGGGTATCATGGGCGAAACAGTATACTCTGTTATGTAACAGTAACTTGTTTCCAGAGAGGTTCAGAAGCTCGATATGCGAAAATTAATAAAAACTATGTCCCGCGGCTCTGCTCGTGTAAATCTGAATATATTCTGTGTGCCAAGTTAAGATGTAACCTACTCGCGTACCTAATTGAATTCAAATTCATTCACTAGTTTTTCCGTGAAGGAGTAGTTTTGGCCACAAGAGAATATCAATGTTTTGCTCTTTTAAGGACAAAGCAATCTTAGCAAAGTTGTGACCATTTTGTGTTACTGTAGCACACGTATGAAGGAAAACAGTGTTACTTCTTTTATGCATTTTTTTTCTTTTTTTTGTATTTATATTCTTTTATCTTTTTTCACTGTGCATGCACATCTATGTCTATTGTTATTTGTGTGCTGTAAGTAATGCAAATAAATTACCTATCTATCTAATAAACATCTATCCGTCTATCCATCGTTACAAACTGTCACATTTATTATATTAATAGGATATGCTAATGACAGTGATCCCAGCATAGAATGCTGTGTGTACTGTATGGTAGAGATAGGCCATCCTTTCCTTTCGTCGATTAAAGAAACTTATGGTCGAGGGATGGACAGCACCTCCCTCTTAAAATATTACCAAAGCCTAATTGCGGTTGACAGGGGGGAAGGGATTGTTCATAATGGCGATATTAGTCCCCATTGCTATCAAAATACGACAAGAGCGCAGCTCTTAAATAGGATAGATAGATAGTACTATTATATGAGATGGAGAAGTATGTAAGCACTTTTTCATCCTGGTCAGTGAATATACCCGGGTCACGCAGGCAGAGTCGTTAGTGTATCGGTAATTGTATCAACAAATAAAATATGAAGGAAGTATCACAGTTTGATCAAAATATCACAAATTTAATCTTTAGCATGCACTATCAATCATTTAATCAGAATATTCACAAACTTTCACATATAAATTCAAAAGCATCAGGTTACTGACAGTGATGTACCAGGAGACCAGGATTGACGTAGATACATCGCTTGTCGCAATTTCGCCGATGTTACTCGTGTAACTGTCTCCGGATGCCGGAGATTCCCGACCGTGTTCGGAATATTGTTGCCGGCAATTACGCCGTTGCAAATTAAACTTTTTGCCCTTGTAAAAGAGCTCGATTAACTGCGAACGTCCTCTCGTTTATACGCTTGTACTGAAGAACGAATTGCTTCCCAATTTTTACTGCTAGCTATGTCGGGAATTTGAAGAAGCGTATAAACTTTCACGGTGTTTTATTGAATAGCCGGATGTAGGCTTTCGCCATAATAATTCTCATGTCTCTTTGGTATTTAATGGAATTGTTTTAACATATTCTATAACTGTATCTCGGGGCTTCGCGGACGTGAATTAGCATAATAAAACGTACTTATAGTATGTGTTAATCTAGAACATGGTCTGTCTATGAACCAAATCACAAATTTGGTGCATAGATATCAAATCTGGGCCTCTAGACAAGTGGCAAGCGAATTCGTCGATGGAATCGACATTGCTGGCGAGTCCGTGAGTTGGAATGAGTCACCCGGCGTTGCCGTCTCATTCTATCAAACGGTCTCGCAAGCGATGTCGATTCCATCGGCGTATTCACTTGCCATTTGTCTAGAGTGCCCGATTTGTTTCTGATTTGATAAATTGGCATTTTTTTTTTATTTATGTATTTATATAATTATTTACTTTTTGTTAATTTGTTTTTCTTGTGCCTGCAATTATAAATATTTATTCTAGTATGTTTTTTTTTATGGGTGAAAATGGTATGGCAACGGTAACTCCGCCTGCGCTAGTGGGATACGCTGGCGGAGCACCAGTGAAAGGCGATAGATGAGAATGAAAACAGGCCAGTTAGCCCATCATGATAAATTCATCAGGAATTAACCATGATAGTTTCCAGGGGGAACCGCGAGGAGGTCGACCTGGTAGGGTATATTGCTAGCAATGGGATTCTCAATCTCCATTACTAACAATTCCTTTCCCCCCTATTCTAATATGTTCTAAATCGTCGAATATATAAAGTGATTATTAGAAAGAATGTATTCAGAGAGAATTGTATACTTTATTAGCACAATGAAGGACAAGACAAAAAGGAATTCCTATAGTAATTTTAAATTTATGTCAAACTACACATATCAAAATATTTCCAGCTATTATCAACATAGTATGAGGTACATATTTAACATATATGTATAGCTTTAAATATTGTAATTTTTTTTTTGTTTGATAATAGGTACTTGCAATTATTTTCTTAATTGTATTTTACTTTTTAATTATACAATATTATCATACTTAATTGTACAACAATTAGTCCGTTACCTTAAGGTTGTCTTGAAAAGATTGCTCTCAGCAATAACACCGCCTTACTGTACCTATACAACTGTATCGTTACATTTACTAATTGTCTTGCTTGCTCCCTATATTGTATAATGCAAATAAAGTATACTCATTCATTCATAAAATTTTTTTTTAATGGATGATGAATGGTATGGTAACCCCGCCTGCGCTAACGGTATACGCTGGCGGGGCACCAGTGAGGGGTGATAGGTGAATAATGAAAAAAGGCAGGTCTGTCAGCACTTCGTGATGAATACACCTGGAACTCAGCACGATGGTTTCCAGAGGGAACCGCGTGGAGGTCGACCTGACAGGGTATCTCACATTACTAACGATCCCTTCCCCCCTATTCATACAAATTCTTCCAAGTGTTTAAAAATTATTAATAACCAAACATACAGATATCTTTACCAACTTCACCCTTTTATATTATATAGTAAGGTTTAATATTATTTAGAACAGCAAACAATCGATCTATATGATAAAGTAAGATAGGTGATGATGATGATTATGATGGAATTTTTCAAGTATTAATCCGAAAAGTCCCTTTCATACATGCATTCAAGCCATCTAAATCAGGATATACCTGCTGCATCAATAAAAATCAACTTATATACCTGCCCTACACGTTCACCACACCTCTAGCAATTAAATATAAATCATTGAATATTAAAAACGTGATATTTTAACAGCTAACGAATGAGCGTGCGCCCGCGCAGCTAATCACCCAATTGGGGTTACCAGTAACAAATCTAAGTCCTGATAAAAATGTAGTTTTTATGTGGATGCCTTGATATGTTTGATGATAAAAAATTTACATAAAAAAAGTTTATCTGGAATATATTTTAGTATATAATATTTTTATACGATAATATCAAATGATAAATATGAGTGCCGAAAGGAAAAAGTTCTTTCTTTCCTGTTAACAGACTTAAGTCTTATTTATTCATTACTAATTTTATGTAAATATAAAATTGAGTCTGTTTCTTTTTGGTGCATCAACTGCCAACTCCACTCACCATCATCACATCAGCCTCTACTGTCCACTGCTGAACATAAGCCTCCCCTCTTAGGGGGTTTTGCCAGCAGTTGCCACGCTTGCCAGGCGGATTGGCAACCGCAGTTAGACTTTGAAGATGTTTTAAAAAGGAAGCTGCTACTCATCTCTCGCCCTCTTTTAGTCTCCTCTTACGACGGGAAAAGAAAGCGTGGCCTATTCTATGCTAGGACCACACCTGTACTTTATTGAAATGACAAATATTTCCATATTTTATTTTTCTGTTCGTACTTTTGCAGCAATGATTTTTTTTTTTCAAAAACACTGCTATTATTTCCAAATCGATACAATATCGTTACTTTAAAGAAAAGACCATAAAAATATTTAGAAGGCCGGCAGCACACCTGCAATTCCTCTGGTGTTCTTTTATAACACACGAAGCAAACGAGCATGCGGCTCACCTGATGGTCAGTGACTACCGTCACAAATGATCATTTACCATTAAATTGCGTAAATCTGCTTATTAATGACCGAAAACCTACATGATCAAAGGCGTGTGTAACATGGGACGCGTAATCCCAATAAATTGCTTATTTCTCTTGCAAGCTAATGTTAGCAGGCAAGAGCTTGCTAACAATATGTCATTTAAAATATGGCTATACTGGATAAGTGAAACTCTTCAATCATGATCACTCAACGAGAGCCACTGAGCTACGAGCACACCACCTAGCCGGTAATCACATCAAATTATTTACGAGATAAATCTCGCGATTCCGTTATTTTTAAGCCAGTCTGTCTTCGGCGGCGCGTAATCCGTGTTTGCAGTTCTAATTCCATGGAATTAGAGCGTGCCATCAATTGCTGTCGGTGTTAACGAGCGACGGCCACCAGGCCACCGGTTCCACTGTTATGATGCGCGATAAATCAGACGGGATCATTAAGCCAGGACCTCTTAGGGTGAGTGCTCATGGAGCGTTTCTAATTGCACCCGCTTCAGTAGCAAGGCAGCTGTTTTACGTCAAATCAAAACAGAAATGGTAGTGAGGTTACAAGGAATGAAAATCTACAGTCTACAGGAATGGTAACTTTTGAAGGCCACCACAGATGTCAGAGTACATTCTAGAATATTCATGCTGCTGAATGCGACGTTTTTAACTTTCTACCAGGAGTACTTATTTATGATTGTAATTATAATAAACGAAAACTTAAGGGATTACAGTATGTATCGATGCTGCCAATATCATATCAGCCTTTACTGTCCACTGCTGAACATAATCCTCCCCCTTAGGGAAATTTGCCAGTAATTGCCACGCTTGGCGGGCGAGTTGGCAACCGCAGTTAGGTTTTAGAAATGTTTTAAGAGGGATGCTGCTGCCCATCCCTCGCTCTCCTTTAGTCGCCTCTTAAGACACCCACGGGAAAGGAAGAGGTGGCCTATTCGATGCCGGGACCACACGGACTGCTGCCAATGCCACTTTGGAAACACCAACAAACTTTACAGGAGATAATCGCAAATTGAATACAGTTAGGTCGGATTTACAATAATATAGGGCAATTACAACCTGCAGGATTCTTCCAGAGTATATTCATGTCTCCCGCTACCATGAATAGCCATATTTTCTATGGCAGCGAGAGACATGAATATTTCTTATGTAGCGTTCTATGCAAGGACAGTTTTGTTAAATTGTCGACTGTCCTTTACCTACAATTAGTTCTTTACATCTTCATCTGGATTAATAGATATAGAACCTGGGAGGAAAGGGATTGTTAGTAATGGAGACTGAGAATCCCATTGCTAGCAATATATCCAACCAGGTCGACCTCCTCTCGGTTCTCCCTAGAAACTATCATGGTTAATTCCTGATGAATCCATCGTGATGGGCTAACTGGCCTGTTTTCATTCTCATCTATCACCCTTCATTGGTGCTCCGCCAGCGTATCCCGCTAGCGCAGGCGGGGTTACCATTTTCACCCATCAAAAAAAAAAATATGGAACCAAGTTGCAAAGTTCCTCATCCTTATAATCTTTAGCTTCCTCTAGTACTTACAAAGATCAAGTATATATGTCTATAGTTGTACTATAAACATGACAGGAGAGATTGGTAATCGCCCAGTGTGTTCATAGCCTACAAAGGTGTCTCCGGACTGCCCCGGGCCGCCGCTAGCTGTGCGGTCGCTTCGCAGAAGCAGCGGTCTTGTGATTGCTCTGCTTACTATTACTTATCATGCTTAATCGCCATAACTTTGCTTCTTAATCAATTTTACATTTTCTCAAATTAACTCCTTGCGTAACATTTGATTATATTTTTAATTAAAAATATGTACTGTATACCTGTCTGCCGTGTGATCCGGGCATAGAACAAGCTACTTCCTTTCTCTGAGTATAGACTTTCCCTTTTAGGTGGGTTTTACCAGTAGTAACTACGCTTGGCAGGTATTCCCAAAGAGGGTTGACGTCAGGCAGGTGGCCGGTCGTAAAACTAAAAACCAAATCTTTTTGTAGTATGGATAAAATCATATTACGCCGACCCCAAATGATTGGGATAAGGGTAGGAAGATGATGATGAACTACGCTTGGCAGGTGTGTTGGTTAACCTCCTTCTACCTCGACCTTTAAGTTCTCTTAGTCGCCTCTTGCGACAGCTACAGTAAAAGAAGCGGTGACCCAATCTATTCTGGGACCACATGGCACGTAATACAAACATTACAAGTAATAAATAAATTCACTTCAGCTGCCCGCTAACGAAATGCTTTCTCACTGTACTGGGTTGACTGGAAGAGATCTCTGTCAGAGATAAGTCCACCCTTGCTCACAACATTTATAAATACATTATTTTATATGTAACTTACAAGTGCAATAAAGAATATATATAAATAAATCTAATATATATATTTTTTTTTAATAAATACATGTAATTAACAACAGTTCAATTAAAAAATATTAATTGATTAAATTATTTATGACAATTTGATTAACGACTTATAAATGTTACAATGTATCAAATTATTTATTATATCACCCCATAATTAAAAGCCTCCAATGATGGGTTACGGGAACTGACATCTTAATGCATACATAAATCACCATTATCAACATCATATTGCCATCAAAGTGGGACGTACCCCATCAACTCCCACGCACCTAATGAGAGCCAGAACCCGCCACCCATAAACAGTGCCGAATTATAGAGCGGAATAGTTACCTATGGGCCCCATAGAAGGGCCAGGGCCCCGTGAATTAGTTACCTTATAGGTATGTGATTTTGAGCTTTATTTCGATTTTTTTTTTTGTGAAAACTCTTCTATGTTTTTAACTGAACGCACAAAATATCTATGTTTGAAGTATTAACATATGGATAAGAATTTACGTGACTTAAATTTACTAAATTTAAAACATCTCTAAAAGCCTAACTGCGGTTGCCAACCCACCTGCCAAGCGTGACATCTACTGGCAAAACTCCCCTTATGGGCAAAGCTTATGTTCAGCAGTGGACAGTTAACGGCTGAAATAATAATAATAATAAATTTACCAAAAATAGGTCATCTTTCATTTTTACGGTTTACTAAAAAAATATAATATAGGCTTGATAATTGAATATAGGCTAAGCCTCTCCCTTAAGGAGGTTTGCCAGTAGTTGCCCTGCTTGGCAGGCAGATTAACAACTGCAATTAGGCTTTGGAGATGTTTTTAGAGGAACGTTGATGCCCATTATTTACCCTCCCTTAGTCGTCTTCTACAATACCACAGGAAAAGGGCCTATTTTATGCCAAAATCACACGACATACTAAGTACATATATGCAAAATATACATATTTAAATAATAATATCTAAAAATAATACATACATAAATGTAAATAGCACGATTACAATCTTGCTCATGCTACAGTAAAGAGGTAAAACGTTGTAAAATATTTCGAGATCTCTGAGCCCCGAGCCCCGAGCCCCTGAGGATCGGTTAATGTCATATACAAATTGGGGCTTGTGAGTTAACAGGCGTGAAGACACTATTATTATAATATTACAGTGTTTCCGTTTGTCCGTGGGCAGGTTCGCGTAGGCACCAAACCCGTGACCTGTGGGTCAGGCCTCATCCGTACATACAATGTACGGGCAATTTCAATTTTGGCTTTGCATATATTTTGGGGTGCTTAATGAATGACTTTGAGCGGTAACGCAAAATGGAAAAGAGAAAAACATAATTGCCAAAAATTATAGCTATTTTGTATAATGTAATATGATATGATGCCTACGGCCACTTTCTATCATCGTACGGCTCGCCATCGGCAGGGAGTTCACCCTCATACCTTACAGCCTAAATGGTCGCGTACAACGCGGTTTCAGAGATGCTTTCTCCCACGAACACTCAGGTTATGGAATGAGCTCCCTGCCGAGGTTTTCCCGAGAGACTACAGCATGGGGTTCTTCAAAAGGGGGATAAAGAGGTTTCTTCAGGGTCGGCAATGCGCGCGTAATACCTCTGGTATTGCAGGCGTTCATAGGCTACGGTAACCGCTTACCATCAGGTGGGCCGTATGCTTGTTTGCCACCTCAGTGGTATAAAAAAAAAAAATTAAGATAATTTTTTTTCTGTTGCCAATATGGCGATTCTGTATGTACTCGTGTTGGTGAAATTTATGCTATCATCTGCCGTGTGGTCCCTGCATAGAATGGGCCATCCCTTCCTTTCCCGTGGGTGTCGTAAGAGGCGACTAAGGGAACTTAATAGTCGAGATATAAGTGGCAGTGTCTCTCTTCAAACTTCACCAACGCTTAACTGCAGTTGTCAATCCGTTTGCCAAGTGTGGCATTTACTAGCAAAACCTCCCCTTTTGGAGGAGGTGTATATTTAGCAGTAGACATGGCAACAGATATGGTATGGGATGCCATTTATCATCATTACAGTGTATCCATTGTCCACTGCTGTACAGGATATTTATGTATACGTTCCAACTTAGTTCCAGCAGTATATCCAACCCGATACGACATCATAACATTCGAGTAAAGAGCATATTCCTTTTTAAAAGGCCGGCAGCACACCTGCTGTACTGTTAGTGTTGTGGGTGATCATAGGCGGCGGTAGTCACTTACCATTAGATGAGCTGCATGCTCGTTTGCCCCCTGTGTTGTAAAAAAAAACAAAAAACGTGTTCATAGGAAATGGTCACCATATGTACCTACTCATAATTCCAAGTCAAAGGACCACTTCACGTGAGTCATTGACATGTATGCATATATTTTTTTTCTAAGAATAGATTATCTAAAGCATAACACAGTTTGATAACGTTCACAAGATGGTGGAATAAAGCATAAGGAAAAATACCCATGGGTTATTTTTTTAATGGATTTTTTTATACAACTTAGAATGGCAAACAAGCTGACGGCCCACCTGATGGAAAGTGGTAACCGTCGCCTATAGACATGAGCAGTACCATGGACATAACAGAGTATACTGTTTCGCCCATGATACCCCCATGCGTTGCCATTCCTGAGGACTCAGGTATTATTTCTCTATACCCAGTAAATCAATATATGGAGTGGTAACTCCGCCTGCGCTAACGGTATACGCTGGTGGGACACCAGCGAGGGATGATACGTGAGGATGAAAAGACAGGTCAGTTAGCCTACCGCGATGAATACACCTGGAAATCAGCACGATGGTTTCCAGGGGGAACCACCTGACATGGTATATCGCTAGTAATGGAACTGGTAGTTCGCATTAACAATTTCTTAGTATACTGTTTGGCCGATGAAACCCCCGTGCGTTGCCATTCTTGAGGACTCAGGTGTTATTCCTCTGTACTTTGTAAATCCACGCCATATCCCACCCTTCAAACCGAAACACAGCCATGCAAACACAACTGCTTCACGGTTGAAACACGAATGGAACAGAGGTACCTAAGCAAACGACTTTTGTACAAAGTTTCCCTGTGATGAATATATAATAGATACCGGTAAAATAGTAGTTTTTAGTATTGATTCATTCCTATGAATCTTAGATCGATCGATCGACAAAGACATGATGGAAATATTTTAATTTCAGTACCTACGCGCCAGTGCGTCATTCCTCAGTGCGAAGGCCAACCAACCGTCTTTGTAAAAGCTAGTTATTGATAGCAAACCCCCATCTGTTCCATCCACGCCAATTAGGTAGATAGGTAGCATCTGGAACTATTTTTGTCAATACTTTAAACATTTTTAAACATCAATTACGTGTAGGTAAATAGAACGAATGGAAAATTTAGGTGGATTATTCGAAAATCTGTATAGAACGGGCCACCTCTTCCTTTCCCGTGAATGTCGTAAGAGGCGACTAAGGGAACTTAGTAGTCGAAAGATGGGCAGCAGCGTTCCTCTTAAAATGTAATTAAATGCGCTGTAATTGCGGTTGCCAATCCACCTGCTAAGCATGGCAACTTCTAGTAAAACTCCCAAGGAGAGGCATATATTTAGTAGTGTACAGTTAATGTCTGATATCAATCGAAAATTGCCATTTTGGACAGAAAAGCAATTTTCGAATACATTTTCAATACATTCGAATTAACGGTCCTTTAACCCTTTTGATGGGTGAAAATGGAATGGTAACCCCACCTGCGCTAACTAGATACGCTGGCGAGGCACCAGTGAAGGGTGATCGATGAGAATGAAAACAGGCCAGTTAGCCCATCATGATGAATTCATCAAGAATTAACCATGATAGTTTCCAGGGGGAACCGCGAGGAGGTCAACCTCGTTGGGTATATTGCTAACAATGGGATTCTCAGTCTCCATTACTAACAATTCCTTTTCCCCCGGTCTTTAACCTTGGGTACTAATAATTATTTATAGCCTTATAATCAATGAAGCAATGAAACATAATTCCTCAAAGCATACTGACTTTTTTGTGGCTTAAAATATAAAAAATAATTAAGCGTATTAATTCAAACGCAAGATTGACCAATATCTACTAGACAAGATTATTCGATTACATCATCATTGTCCCCGATCTATGTATCAGGACATGCGAGTCCAATCGATTCGACACCGTGACTTGATCACACCTCTACTCCTTCGTACAAGCTACAAAATGTCCTAATACAAACTCGTTGTCGGGCAATTATCAACTCAATGGCTGTAGGAATAAGTGTTATCGGTGTCGCTTTATATATATTTGTAATCGCATAGCGTGACCAATCGAAGGTGTAATTACGGGAATTACAAAACAATTAGTGATTTCATTAGTGACAAATTGTTTGACGATAATATCGATCTTAAAATGTAGTACAAAAAGAGAAAATTAAAGATATTTTATCGATTAAACACTTTATTATTGTCAAAATAAAACAGAACGAATGTCGATAAACGACAGAGAGTATTACACCTTTCAGATAGAGTTTAAATCAGATGTCAATAGAGAGTACTCTAGATGAGTGTATGCCAACCATATATGTATGTAAGATGTTGAAAAAAAAAACCAAATTAATAGAACTTGTAATCGGCGAATGTTAACAAATTAATGAATGTGTAGGAAGAGAAAGAGGTATGAAGAATTTAGCGTTCCATTATTTCTGCCTACGTATATGTGTATATATTTTATCTTATTTATTTATTTAATTCTTTATTATACACACTAGTTATAAGAATAAGACAGAGGTAAACAAAAGTACAAAGGCGAGCTCAACTCTGATAGAGTTCTCTTCCAGCAAACCCAAAGTGGAAAGGAGCATCAATGTCAGCGGATACAGCAGTGTACAGTATTGTGACAATTTTTAAACTTTTTAATTTTACATACATTTATAAAGAGAAAAGATTTCATTTTAAATTTATAATATATTTTAAATTTATAACCTTAAAAATGTTTAATCGTTTTTACACATTCTTTGACCTATACAAAGCTACATTAATAGCGAGTGATATTAGCAGTATTTCTTATCTAAATTAGAGTTTTGCCTATTTAACTGTAACAGGTTGCTAGTGAAAAATGCCGATTATGTCGAAAACTGAATAAATTTATCGTTATTTAAATATTTTAGATTTTTATTCCTTAAATTATTCTAATTATTTCGCATTTACATTCACATCTTTTTAAAACCAATATTATCGTCAAACAATTTTTCTTCAATGAAGCCCAATTGTTTTGTAATTCCTATAATTACGCGTTAAATTGGTCACGCTATACATATGCAAACATAAAACAACTCCGATGAAACTTATGTCTATGAACATTAAGTTGTCAATTGATTGACAAATGAGTTTGCGATGATTTCGACTTTATCCAGTAGGCCTAGGGTTGTCAACTCTCGAAAAGACCAACCGGGAGAATTTTATGTTTAAGAATTTTATCAAGAAAGAGAGAGGGGATTATTAAAAGATAATCATTAATTATTTTTTAAAATTTACATTTATTTTGTTTGAAATACTCATTGGGTTTCTTTCCTTGTTCCACATTTGCTCCATCATGCTGAATACGCGCTCGCATGAAGCAAATCGAGTGTATAGCGACAAACGAGCGATAGATACATAAAATTTTTTGAATAACCGAAGAAATTATTACACTCCGGAAAGTCGGGAGGTTTCTTTTCTTTAATAGATGATAATGCAATGGTAACCCCGCCTGCGCTAATGGTATTATACACTGGTGGGGCACCAGTGAGGGATGATAGGTGAGGATGAAAAAGCAGGTCAGTTAGCCCACCGTGATAAATACACTTAGAATTAAGCACGATAGTTTCCAGGGGGTGGTCGACCTGGTTGGGTATATTGCTAACAATAGGGCCCTTAGTTCCCATTACTAAAAATCCCTTTCCCCCAAGTCAGAAGGTTAACTATTTTCACCGGAGTCTCCTGGGCAATCCATCCCGAATCGGTTGGCAACCCTAAGTAGGCCCCTTAATTGGATACGGCGCTAAAACCGGAAGAGTTTATGAGCTCTTTTTTCATGTTAACTGTACATTTTAGGTGACACGTCGGTCATTACGAGGTAATACTCGATTTAATATTTAATTAGGTGATTATTTACTTATGTGACTCGGTTTAAATATTAAATGTATATTAAATCTATATCTATATGTATAAAACTTAATGCCACTTTTCGTTGTAATTTTATAACTCAAGAACGGGCTCACCTATCCAAACCAAATGTTTAGGCTTTGTTCGGACTACACCTATCCCCCGATTTACACGGTAGATACGTTCCTGAGAAAAACGTGTAAATCGAAAATTAAAAATTTTCAAGTCAAAACCGTGTAAATCGAAAAGCTTGCAGAAAATGCATAAATTTGCTATTTAACAGTTGTGATTTTTTTCAATATTTTTAGGTGTACACAGAAATAAAAATAAAATGCATTGACAGGTTAAAATATGTAATATATTACGGAAACACTGTTTTTTTATTTAATTACAATACATTAAACTTCAAAAATTAAATCTTTCTGACACTGTGAAACTTTCACTCAAATACAATATTCCGTAGATAAAACTTTAATTTTATGCGAAGAAATACAGACACAGTGTGCATGTGCAGCAAGTCAGCACATAAGTTCGGGATTCCCCGTAAAATGTGTACACAGCGCACGTGTTCAAACACAGTAGCATTTAGTAGAGTGCGATAAAAACAAAAAAAAAAAACTTATTTGGAAAACCGTGTAAAACTTATTTGAAAAACGTGCCGTTCGAGCGATCTACTGTATGAAGAGTCGTGACTCATTAAGAGAGAAATTCAAAGAGGCAAATATTCTCACCGTTGCTTCTCAATTTATATATTCAAATATTCTATATGTTCATAAAAATCTTGACTTATTTCCAAAAAACAGCAATATTCATAATATTAATACTAGATTTAAAGACAAACTTGCTGTCCCCAAGTATCGTTTAGAAAAAGTTAATAGGTCTTTTATGGGAATAGGTATAAAAATTTACAATAAGATACCAAAGGATATGTTGGAATTACCCTTAAATAAATTCAAAACATCTGTTAAATCATATTTACTGAGCAAAGCCTATTACTCACTAAACGATTACTTGAATGATGAGTGTGCATGGCAATAGTTGTTCATGCACTGAATTTTCATTTAATGTTAGACATAGACACCTATATAAATATACATTGTAAATAAACTGGCTTTAAAAAAAAAAGTAATTCAATTGAGTTTCTTGCCAGTTCTTCTCAATTGGATCTATATACCGAACTGGACGGTAGGGTAAATATAAAATTATAATGTAAAAATTTGACGTTCATAAGCGGCTAAAATGTCCTACATGAATAAATGATTTTTGAATTTTGAATTTTGAAAAGCGAAAACGTATAAAACAAGTACCGTGTAAATCGGGGGATAGGTGTATTTAGTAGATGGTTTATGTGAAGTTTGCACAAAATCGCTCGAGCGGTTCTTCGTTTATCACATTTTTTGTAACAAATGAATTCAATAAATGGCGGATCATTTTGTTAATGGGGATTTTTGAGTCAAATTCAAACTTTTTTTAAGATGGGGATTGCGCTGTCGAATTGAAACTTTTTTCAGTGTTGACAGTACATAACAACATGCTTGTTATTATGTCATTCATGCGGTCATTTAATTTTTTTTTTATTATTTCACTTTATATGTGGCGAAGCACGTACGTGTAAAGTATATATATACTAGCGGCCCGCCGCTATTTGAACATATTTTATGATTGTGTGCCACCAAAAACCGACCTCAAATGTGGCAAAATCAGTTAACTGCTGAACCGATTTTGATAAAATTTCTATGGGACTAGTCTGTAGGTCCTTTCGGAAAAAAAAAGAGTTTTCCAATTCGGTTTATAACTTAACCCTTTTTTGCATAATGGTGGATATTTCCATCATAACATTGAAAGCCCGAAAATTTTATAAAAGAACAAGTTCACTTTAAGTTGATCGTGTCTGGATGCCTTTTTAATGTCCATTGCAGAAAAAAAAAACATAGCTGTCAAATTTATTTTTTTTAACCATTTTTCCTTTAATTTTGAACATTAATTATATCACCTTGATGTATTTCACCAATAACAAAATTATGCAAAAAAGAGTTAAGGAGTTATGAGATAGAGTAACAGACATGGCATTAAAGAGTTTTTTTTTGAGGACGACCTCCTCGCGGTTCCCCTGAAACTATCATGGTTAATTCCTGATGAATTCATCATGATGGGCTAACTGGCCTGTTTTCATTCTCATCTATCACCCTTCACTGGTGCCTCGCCAGCGTATCCCGTTAACGCAGACGAGGTTACCTTTCCATTATCATCCTTTAAAAAAAAACTGCGGTTGCCAATCCGCCTGCCAAGCGTGGCAACTACTGGCAAAACTCCCCTTATGGGGAAGGCTTATGTCCAGCAGTATACATACATATACATACATACATATTATTGTAATAGAGTAATATTTATTACATAATAATAGTTGACTGGGAGAGAATGCTTTTAGCATTAAGTCCGCCATGTACACGTATATGTACTAATGAATAAATAAATTAATAAACACAAGTGAACTGTGCACAGTTCACCCCCAACCCTATTGCTAGCAATATACCCTATTAGATCGACCTCCACGCGGCTCCCCCTGGAAACCATCTTGGTTGATTTTTTTTTAATTCGCCACGATAGACTAACTGGCCTGCGCTCTTTTCTTCAATTTTTTTTATACATCTTATTATGGCAAACAAGCTAACGGCCCATCTGATGGAAAGCAGTAACCGTCGCCTATAGACATGAGCAGCACCATGGACACAACAAAGTATACTGTATCGTCCATGATACCCCCCATGCGTTACCATTCCTGAGGACTCAGGTATTATTCCTCCGTACCCAGTAAATTCCATTGTAATCAATTAAAAAAAAACTACCAATAGGTATTCCTAGCAAATATCTCTGCGTACTGTTGTATACAGATCAATGGTTAATAAACAAGCCAATGAAATTCAATGAGCTCTATCGTTTGTCACGGCCAATTACAGGTGAATTGATAAAGCAAGATTCATTTCAATCATAGTTCCGCTCTGGTGGGATCAGGTGGCGCGTGGCGGCGCGTGGGCGCTCCCACGCGCCCTGTCATGTCACCAGGGTACACCAGAAGTAACAGGGCTTTAAACTCTTGGAATTTCATTGGAAGGTGAAGGTGGAAAACACGTGATAAACAAGCCAGAAGATAACAAAGGGAAAGAGAATTTTCAGATAAAAAAGAGTTTTCCAAATCGGTCCATAAATAATGGAGTTATAAGGTAACAACCATAAAAATATAACCGATTCAAAAAACTCTTCCTTTTTTGAAATAGGTTGATTAAAAAATTAATACTTACTCTAAATATAAGAGTATTTAGCCAAATACATCTTATTGTATTGTCGATATAACTATCCCATTACACCTTCGAAACTGCATATTTGCTACAGAATTATATGTTCATTTTAAGTAAGTCGTGGGCGTACACTGTTGCTACCAAACGAAGCTATAAATATAACTAGAAGGAACTTTTACAGTTGAAAATGTTTTAGGCGCCCATTAATTCTTTAATAAAGACAATCGGGGCCCACAAAATTTGAACAATATCAATTGGTACTAAACATAAAGTATTAAATTAAATTGTTACACTTATAAATAAATAACATTCACTTAACCTACTTTTTTTTGTATGTTGGCCAGCCTGTAAATCATTCTGCAACGATTCAAATACTGGCATTCTGGACGGTCCGCAAATATCCTTAGGATAGCGTTAGAGCTGTCCCGGACCCTACGCATCAGAGATGTACACCGCTTTCGCATTAAAGGATAAATTGTGTTTTAACTTTAAATTTTAAAATAATAATAGATTTATTACACATCGCGCATTCACAGTTTGGTCGCAATGGTGGTAAAAGTATGTCCTCAGGGTTCACTAAAGGATCATTTTTAACATTCTTCTGCCCTGGAGTAAGTGATCCACGCTTGGGCCATACTTTCCTTGTGTAGTGACTTTTTCTGTCTCTGCTGTCCCATTTGCAAATGATTTTGTGTAACCAAGCTGTAGCCCAAGCAAAAGAGCAATGACTTTAAAATCTCCTCAAATTTTCCAAACATGTTCACTGTGTTTAATAAACGAAAATAGTCTAAATAGCACTTTTCAATTATAGGCGTAAATGTTCGACACTGAGATGTAAAAGTTAATTCTCCACATACATAACAAAAACTGTCCGGGTTATTAGAACACTTTTGCGGCATATTTACAATGTAACAAACGTAACTTAGTTAAATGTAATCGTTATACTCGTACAGTCGCCTAAATTAAGTTATTCAAACAACAACAAGTAAATGAGGTCAGAAAAGAATATATGGCTGTCACGAAAAAACTGGATGTGATTAAAACAAAATATTATTATTTTTTGAATGAGGGAACATCAAAATAAATAAAACTCATCACAAAGTTCGTGTGACAAAAACTGTGTTACACTGGTAAACAGGTATTTGCCTAAAGATGCCTCGTTTAGAGGCGAAACACGTGTCACAAAACGTGCGCGAACAAAATGGCAGTCGGAAATTGATGGCCAACATTACCAGAGGAGATTTACAAAAGTAAGTTAGTACAAAAGACATTCGCTTGGGTACTTCTGTCCCATTCGTGTTTCGTGAAGCAGTTGTGTTTGCATGGCTGTGTTTCAGTTTGAAGGCTACAGAGAAATAATAAATAAATACCTTACTCCTCAGAAATGACAAGGCATGGAAGGCGATCATAGGCGAAACAGTATATTCTGTTGTCCATAACACTGTTCATGTCTATAGGCGACAGTTACCGCTTTCCATCAGGTGGACCATCAGCTTGTTTGTTATTCTAAATTGCATACAAAATAAAAAAATATGGAATGTTGAGGGACTTTTGGTAGTAATAGACGTGATCAATCTTCGAGTGTTGGCAGTCACACGCATATTAATGGTGGCGGAATTAAATAAAATAATTCTAATCAAGTAAATAGTACGCCGGAGGGGAAAGGGATTGTTAGCAATGGAGTTTGACAGCCCCATTGCTAGCAATATGCCTTATTAGGTCGACCTTCACGTGGTTCCCTCTGGAAACCATCGTAAACAATTCTTGTTGAATTCATCATGATGGGCTAACTGACCTGCTTCATACTCACCTATTATCCTTCACTGGTGGCCCGCCGGTGTATACCGATAGCGCGGGTGGGGTTACCATTTACCAATCCATTATCATCCATTAAAAAAAAAATAGTACGCCGTTATTCGCGCTAATCACTGACAGTTCCAGATAACGTTGATCTGGGGTCCTGGTGCGGCCGGAACGGGTTTAGTTCGTCTAATAATATTCATATTACGTCTGCCACTTGGTTCATTCATGACTCCGAACACCTTCGAATATTATATGGCGAATATCATATATGAATAAGGTCGTTCACCGAAACCTGTTTGATATTTCGTTTCTATGATTAAGTTATTACATAGTAATGGTGTTTAATAGAATTAAAATATATTTGCCGCTTTATCAACCGACTTAAAAAATGGGGACGGATATATTCGGTTATTTTTTTTTACGTTTATTACTTAGAGAGAATACAATCCCGAGATCCCGTATGAAAAAGGCAACGAGTCGTTACATAAGCAGGTGTAATAATTATATATTTAAAAAAAAAATTAAAACCTAGTTAAATTCCACTACCTGTCCTTATAATCACTTAGTCCTCCTTATTTTCTACTAGATTTATGTGTATGTATGTATTTCTTTTCTGGCATTTAGTTCGAACAGCTAGAGGTAAAAAGAGAGATCCGAAAATGGGCGTGATAAGGGATATGGATGGTAATGTTATCACGGAACAAAAGGAAGTCTTAGATCATTGGAAGAGATATTTTGAAAGTTTATTTGAACGTGGAAGTGAAAGAAAGAATGTTGAAAATGAAATAATGGACGAAGAAGTTGACAGTGAAAGTGATATAAGTATGGATGAAGTAATGAATGCAATGAAGATTATGAAATTTGGTAAAGCAGCGGGATTTGATAGAATATCTGCCGAAATGCTTAAAGAAGGTGGAGAAATCATTGTAAACCTGCTGTGTCTGCTGTTCAATAAATGTTGGCGGTCCGGTTGTGTTCCAGGTGACTGGAGCAAAGCTGTTATTGTGCCACTATATAAAGGCAGCGGGTCACAGCAGGAGTGCAAAAATTTCCGCGGAATAAGCCTTCTTAGTGTTGTAGGCAAATTGTATGCTAGGATTTTGATTAAAAGAGTGATGAATGAGACGGAAAGTAAAATTTGGGATGTGCAAGCAGGGTTTCGAAAGGGTATGGGATGTACGGATCAAGTCTTTTCCTTAAGGTGCATAACAGAGAAAACCTTAGCTCAACATCAGAAGGTTTTCTGCGCCTTCATTGACCTTGAAAAGGCTTATGATAGAGTGGAGAGGAATGAACTGTGGTCAACACTGGCAATGTATGGGGTGAGCAGCCATTTGATACGGGCATTCAAATCTTTATATAAGGATTCAAATGCCTGTGTCAGAATAAATGGAGTCAATACAGACTGGTTTGGCATTGAACGCGGTGTTAGACAGGGCTGTGTAGCGTCTCCTTGGCTGTTCAACCTATTTATGGACAGTTGCTTGACCGATTTGAAAGGATCTAATTGTGGATTCAGGATGAATGAGTCTCTGTTTAAGACTCTTTTATACGCCGACGACCAAGTACTTTTTGCATCGTCGGAGTATGAATTACAACAAATGGTGACTATAATGAATGAAGCGTATGCAAGAAAAGGTATGAAAATAAATGCGAAGAAGACGAAGGTAATGGTTTTTGAGAGGAATGAAAGTTTAACGGCATGCCAGATTATGATAGGAGATGAAAAAGTGGAGCAAGTGAGTGAGTTTCTATATTTAGGTTCTTTGTTTACGAGGGATGGGAAGTGTGAAAGAGATATTGAGAGGAGAGTAAAAGCGGGAAACAGTGTTAACGGTGCATTGCTCTCGATTATGTCAAGTAAAAATGTATCGAGCAAAGCTCGCCTTGCTATAATTCAAGGAGTACTGACACCAACACTCATGTATGGAAGCGAATCGTGGGTATGGCAGAAGAAGCATGAAAGTAAGATAAATGCTGTACAGATGAGAGCTTTGAGAAGTATGTGTGGTATTACTTTAAAAGATAGAGTAAGAAACAGTGTGATTAGAGAGAAGTGTGGACTGAAAGTCGATGTAGTGACCAAAATCGAAAAAGGAATGTTGCGTTGGTTTGGTCATTTGGAGAGGATGGATGAAAGAAGAATTACGAAAGAGATTTATCGAGCAAGAATGAATGGAGATGTCGGTAGGGGCCGCCCTAGACGGACGTATGTCGACCAAATAGGCGACGTGCTGAAGAAGGGCCAAATTAAAAGTACCCGTAACCGGCGAGCGTGTATGACAAGATTGATGAATGTGGAAGAAGCGAAAGAGGTTTGTTTGAATCGAAGCATTTGGCGTTCCATTGTTTCTGCCTACCCTAATGGGAGACAGGCGTGACAGATATGTATGTATGTATGTATTTATGTGTATTATATATGTATGTTAGTGTCGTATATTTGTTATGTATTTATATTTTTATGTGTGCATGTATATTTATATTTATATTTGTGTATATATATAATTGTGCTTACATAGATATTTATTTTTTATATATTATTTTTACAGATCTATTTTTTTAACGCGCACCTACCTATTTATTCTTTAATTCCTTCTACCCAAAGGTTGTCTGTAAGAGATTGCCCTAGCGATAAGACCGTACCTTTTGTACCTTTATGTGTATATATCAATCTGTATTTATAATACTGTATTTCACTTAAATCATTCACTTGTCATTGTATATTTTTGCTTATGGTGCATTAAAGAGTTAAATAAATAAATATGTATGTATAAATAAAAAAAAAATAATGTAATTACTTGCTACAAAAATATATCATTACCTACAGAACTTAATAATGATCATCATTGTAAATGACTGTATCTAACAAACTAATATCACAGCTAACATTATGTTACACCTACACGCCATCTATGGTAACATAATAGCTTTTAAATAAACTGTTTTTTTTATGCAACTTTGAATGGCAAAATACCTGATGGAAAATAGTAACCGTCGCCTATAGACATGAGTAGTACCGTGGACATAACATTTAAAATAAGAACTATTTTTTTTATATAACTTAGAATGGCAAACAAGCTGACGGCCTACCTGATGGAAAATGATAACCGTCGCCTACAGACATGAGCAGTACCTTAGACATAACAGAGTATACTGTTTCGCCCATGATAGCTCCCATGCGTTGCCATTCCTGAGGGCTCAGGTGTTATTCCTCTGTACCCAGTAAATTCAGTAAATTGTATGACGTGCTTGGTTGCATACCATAGCCTTACCTTATACCTATAGCCCATTGTTTTCTCATTGTGATTATTTCTTGTAATTGTTTATACCGGCGAGCGTGTATTAAAAGATTGATGAATGTGGAAGAAGCGAAAGAGGTTTGTTTGAATCGAAGCATTTGGCGTTTCATTGTTTCTGCCTACCCTAATGGGAGATAGGCGTGACAGATATGTATGTATGTATGTATTGTTTATATCTAGATTAAGGTCTATTTATCTATCTATTTCCTTAACACTGTATTCTAATATAAAAAAAAAAGTTACAAGCCCATAAACCACACTTTTTTTGTGCACAATAAAAACCATATTAAAAATCTATTACGGCCTTCGCGTGTTTAATCAGGAATCCTACCATTGACCTCGGAGAAAAAGCTGTACGAGTCTCCGCTAATTATAGAGATGATGTAACGTCCCCATTGGCCACAGGTTAGAAGGTGTGCCAGCTGTCAAGCGGATAGTTCGGTCCGATACCACGGTGGGCGGTGGTACTTGACATGTTACTATAGCGAGAATTGCTTATAAAACTGATTTTGCACATTATAAGCTAACGTACATGTATCAATTATGTGTGGAATGTTGGATGAGAGGATTTTTTTTATATTTTTTTTTAATACAACTTAGAATGGCAAACAAACTGACGGCCCACCTGATGGCAAGTGGTAACCATCGCCTATAGACATGAGCTGTACCATGCACATTACAGAGTATACTGTTTCGCCCATGATACCCCCATGCGTTGCCATTCCTGAGGACTCAGGTGTTATTCCTCTGTACCCTGTAAATTCCCGCCATATCGCACCCTTCAAACCGAAACACAGCCATGCAAACACAACTGCTTCACGGTTGAAACACGAATGGGACAGAGGTAAGCAATCGACTTTTGTACAAAGTCTCCCTGTGGTAAAGAGGGAAAGATACAAGTACATCATCATCATCATCATCTCGGTCATTATATGTCCACATGTTAGAGTGTTATTATGCACGTATCGTAATGATTGGGCTGATATTTCACTAATCTATATTAACGTTGGCCAACATTTCTAAGATAGGAGAATGGAAAGGAAAATATTGGGTTTTATAGTTATATACGGGGATAAGATTATAGCTGTTTGGACTTCATCTGGAAGTCTTCTTTAGGAGATATACGGTACTTTACGTCACAACGTATCGTCTCGTACTGTTTCCCTTTTTACTTTCCTCTCCAGAACCTCGAGAAAGAAATAATCACAGAGTAACCTGTACGCAGTAGTGGTTGAAATAATATTTACTTATTTATTTATTAAATACAATAAATTTACAACAGCGAGTACATTGGAGCCCGCACTAGGTGAACCTGTATCGCGGGAGTCCATATGAGATTACCAAGACACGGCGATTTACAAATATAAATTAAATTAAATTAGTGTGCCAATTTTACGAAAACAACAAGTGAAAACGATGTAGTATTATAAATAATTAATCGATTAACTCTGACCATAGGTCGTGTTAATACGTGCACGGCATAATTCTCATGAGTTCCTTGACACTTCCATTCATGCGGCGACAGTTCCTGTGCTCTTGAAAGAGGGCGCTTGCATGATAATCATTTGTCCAGGTACTAATGCGCTTATTTCCAATGCAAATATGCTCTTCCTTTATTTGTCGCTTTAGTTTCATTCCAACGATAATTCTCGATTAATTAAAATCGTTTATTTAAGACTTTCTTGTATTATTTTAAATAGGATCAAGCAACACATAATTATTGACGGATTATTTAAAAATAATAGTACTAAATAAGTAATCCTGCAACTCTCAGCCGTTGTTCTCTGTACGCACCCCAACGCTGCATGCGATTGCGCGCGTGTCGACTACTATCGTCACCGCCGGCTCGCACCTGTACTGCTCAGTTCGCTCCCACTTATCAGGCTATTTCTCTGCTCAATTCTCTGATTGCTCAGCAGCCAGATATTGACATATTTAATGACAAAATAGATAATTTTTTAAAATGTTGTACAAAATTTGTAAGTTTGTGAAATAAAACTATGGCCCACTACACGTTTTGGGAAACTGTAAGTGTGGTAATTTTCAAATAAATAAATAAATAATATTAATACCACTGGTGATTTATTACATAGGTCTTTACAAAACCTACTGCGGGCACCAGTCTTTTAGAAAATTGGTCTCACATATTTAATTGTACCTCTAGTTATTATTTTGTATTACCTTTTTTAAAAGAAAATAAATCATTCATTCATTCATTTTAATGGACTAGGTGTTATTTTGCGTAAGGAATTTTGCGAATGAAATTATTTCGTTCAACTCCGCTACCATTAGTATGCGTGCGACAACCAACACTCGAAGATCGACTACTGTTATTATTACCAGAAGTTCTACAACCTTCCATATTAGCCATCAATCTCCGACCGTCATTTCGTGCACGCACGTTCGCGGCACGTGTTTCATGATAGGCAGCAGCATCCTTCTTGAAATATTATCATAGTAACTGTGGTTGCTAAACCGCTTGTCAAGAGTAGCGATTATTAGCAAAACCCCCCAATAGGGGGAGGTCTATGTTCAGCAATGGACAGTTAACGGCTGATATGAAGTAATTGTTTTTTTATGCAACTTAGAACGGCAAACAAGCTGACGGCCCGCCTGATGGAAAGTGGTAACCGTCGCCTATAGATATGAGCAGTACCATGGACATAACAGAGTATACTGTTTCGCCCATGATACCCCCCATGCATTACCATTCCTGACTCAGGTGTTATTCCTCTGTACCCTGTAAATTCACTGCCATATCCCACCCTTGAAATCAAAACACAGCCATACAAACACCGCTGTTTAACAGTAGAAACACGAATGGGACAGAGGTACCCAAGCGAACGACTTTTGTACAAAGTCTCTCTCTGGTAATTGTACCATCATTAGTAGCAATCCTTTATAAAGCCCATTAGAAGCATGTTAAACAAGAGACCACTTCAAGAATCTATTACTGTCTAATCTCAATAGGTTTACCATTGAATAGGGCACTCATAACTTCAGAGTATATCTGGGTACGAGCCTCGTAAGTTACAAGAAGCGTGCACGGCCGATCGGCAGGATGCAATGTGAACATAGATAAATTGCTACCTGCAATAGTGCTCACAGTGTACTGGTACAGTTTCTGCCAATACAATAATTTGAGTTAATTTTTACTTTACTGTGTGTATTTTAAAAAAAAAATATAGTTATCCAGTTTTTCGTCCGTTACTTCGTTTAGAAGAAAGAAAGAAATTTGATTATACAGAAATGTACGACTACACCCACACAGCGGTCAAAAAAAATTATTAAGAATTGTAATAACGAAACTACACACAAATTATTTATATATATATAAAGAATATAAAATAAAAAATAGAAAAAAAAAATCTTATTATAACAGTTTCATCCAAAACGAGTGTGTGTGTGTGTGTGTGTGTGCGCGCGCGTGCGGCACAATACCTGCAAAATAAGGTGTATGCTTAGCATTTTGCTATAGTGTCAGAAACACTACAGCGCTGATTTTCAGCACGAGCCTCGCCAACCCGCGTACATTTTTTTAACTGACAGTGCATTTAAAATAATCCTATCGTCATCATACCAGCCGTTAACTGGCCACTGGTGAACATAGTCCTTACCCTATTTTTTTATAGATGTTAATGGAATGATAACCCCGCCAGCGGTAACGGTATACGCTGGCGGAGCACCAGTAAAGGGTGATAAGTGAGAATGAAAAGGCAAGTCAGTAAGCCCATCAAGATGAATTCATCAGGAATTAACCATGATAGTTTCCAGGGAGAACCGCGAGGAGGTCGACCTGGTTGGGTATATTGCTAGCAATAGGATTCTCAGTCTCCATTACTAACAATCCCTTTCCCCCTATTAAGAGGGTTTCGACAGTAGTTGCCACGTTTAGTAGGCGGGTTGGCAACCACAGTTAAGCTTTAGAGATGTTATAAGAGGGACGCTGCTGTCCATTCCTCGACCATCAATCTCCCTTAGTCGCCTCTTACGATACCCACGGTAAAGGATGGGGTGACCCATTCTATGCCGGGACCACACGGCTACCACACACCATACGAAACGACCACCTGCGCTCGCGTACCTACATTATTTTCATTTTACGCTCTTTCTTATTTTTACATACATATATATATATATATATATATTTGATTTTATTAAAATGAATGTAGTATTTCACTCCTTAATTGCGGAACCCCAAAAAAGACAATTAAAAAAAATATAGACATATGTAAGTCAGTGTACGTAGATTATCTGGCCCTGAGTATGGTAATACCGCCGTCCGTAGAACAAACGGCCATTCATGAGCGGCATTGGACGCGAGATACTATCGCTCACGAGTTGGGCTGGCCAGTCTGTTGCTATGGTAAGGCCTAAGAACAAGGAATTACATAGAAGTAGTGATAAAATTGTCAATTCATAGCAGGCTAGTGTATAGGAAATGTTATACAGCCGTATAACCCTACCAAATTCAAATAAGGTTGTCTCGAAAAGATTGCTCTCAGCAATAAGACCGCCTCACTATACTTATACAACTGTATCGTTATATTTATTAATTGTCTTGCTTATTTCCCTATATTTTTTATGGGTGAAAATGGTACGGTAACGCCGCTTGCGCTAACGGGATACGCCGGCAGAGCACCAGTGAAGGGTGATGGATGAGATATTGCTAGCAATGGGATTCTTAGTCTCCATTACTAACAATCCCTTTTCCCCCTCCAGATAGCTATCAACACTATACGTGAATTTAAAGCGTATAAAAAAATTGCTGAAGATTTTAATCGCGAAACAGTACCTGTTTAACAATATAAATATTTTCAAACAGTTCAAACAAATGCAGCTATAATATCTACGACATGACGGCATAAAGGCGGTATTTGCTTCCACTACTATTTACTTTAAAGTCTTCGGCATTAGGGTTGCCAATTTCTATTCGAAATCTATTCGTACGCAATAAATTGTAAAAAGTTCATTTTACATCTATCTTTTATTATGTTAAGACACACTTTTGTTGTGTTTGTTAATAATTGAAAATGTGTGTGTGCGTGTGCATGTGTGTGTGTGCGTGCGTGCGTGCGTGCGTGCGTGCGTGCGTGCGTGCGTGCGAGCGTGCGTGCGTGCTTCTGTTATGCTAATAATGGCGTATGATGTTATTAATATGTTATATTTTATGTTAATATTTTTTCACCATATTTATCATGTTGGAAATCTCTAGCACGTGGACTACCTCTCTTACCTACGTCTTTTAATTCAAACACCTAATCGTAGATCCAAAGTGCATTTGATTGTAATCATAATGTAATAACCGTTTATATAATGTATTTATGAAAAAGAGTAAAAATAAAAATATTTTTTATTCTGGTAAACTTAATTACAAGCATTTTTGAATGGTCATTTTTTATGAGTCTATCGCCCATTCGGAAATCTATTATAGAAAATAGAGTACTGACTCAATTGTTACTTTTTTTATTTGTAAAATAAATTCAGGCAACCCTAGCAGTCTCAGCTCGGTTGCCGGTTGCTACATTGTAGTCGACAACACCGACTGGACTTAGCTCCGCAAACACGACAAATATCGCGCGGAACGATTTAAATTGACGTTGATTGCGAGAAGGGAATTAGAAATGTCTGTTTGTACTGTGAAGTTATAAGTAGCTAACTGCTTAGAATTATACAGTTCTGTACAGATCATGAAGTACAATACGTTATACTACGTCTATGTTCTATGTAGACTGCCACTTGTTTATTACCAATGACTTTACCCGCGTTTAGCAAAAAAAAAGCATTAAAAAATACAACTATCCTGTATTTTTTATTGCTTTTTTTTTTCTTTTCTTTTTAATACAACTTAGAATGCCAAACAAGACGGCCCACCTGATGGAAAGTGCTAACCGTCGTCTATAGACATGAGCTATCCCATTCGTATTTCAACCGTAAAGCAGTTGTGTTTGCATGGCTGTGTTTCGGTTTGAAGGCTGGGATATGGCGTAGGAATAACACCTAAGTCCTCAGGAATGACAACGCATGGGGGGTATCATGGGCGAAACAGTATACTCTGTTATGTCCAAGGTACTGCTCATGTGTATAGGCGACGGTTACCACTTTCCATCAGGTGGGCCGTCAGCTTGTTTGCCATTCTAAGTTGTATAAAAAAAAATATAAATTTTCTTTGTGAAGGAAAAAGAAACACAAATAAAGAAATCCAATCGATTGCAAAAGTATTATTAAAATAAATTCACAATTTGCTTTACTATAAGTACAAAAGAAATAGAGTACTTTCTCCTTTTAGAAAATTACAAAAAATCCAAACTGTAAACGTCCGGAGATAGTAATAATTTCAAATTCCGATAGCATTGCGACACATTCTGCAAGCGGTCGATAAATATCCCGGAGTATTTACGCGCGGCCGCGTCGATGTGATGTATAGCCGCTGTTGGGACTGAACGTGCCAATACTGTTGTAATTACCGACAGGAGTCACCTGCAGAATTTACTGCACACGCTCCTCCGCCAGGGCCTGGGTGTTGTAATAACGCTGGCCCAAGTTTCTCACGAATAATAATGACTTGTACACGTATGTCTATATTGTAAATTTTTGCCTGTCTATCTATATATTCGTTATAGAAACAAAAACTACTCGACGGATTTTAATGAAACTTGGTACAATTATTCTTCATACTCCTGGGTAGGTTATACTATACTTTTCATCACGCTACGATCAATAGGAGCAGAGCAGTGAAGGGAAATGTTGGGAAAATGGGAGAAGTTACTCAATTTTTAAGCTTCCGTCGCAGGTGCAGCCTTAATGGCCACTTTTTAAAATGTAAAAATGTCCACCCGTGCGACGCCGGGACGGGCTGCTAGTATATATATACATACATACATACATACATATATATATATATATATATATATATATATATATATATATATATATATATATATATATATATATATATATATATATATATATATATATATATATATATATATATACATACAGCACACAAATATAGATATACATAAGAAGCGAGATAACATAAATTATTAAAAAAAAACCCCTAAAGCCAAGTAAATTTTTTTCTTTTGTGCGTGTGCCATAACAATATGATTTGAATTAAAAAAATATAAACTCAAAAAAGTGCATCTAAGAAATGCCTCCTTTTCATCGATTAATAACTGATGTTAAAAGGTTATTGATTGTAAACAATCTTGTCATTGCTGATTGCTGGACATGAACCGGTCGGTCCACTTAGTCACAATCTGCACCACACGTGCCTATCTACGGTCGATGTTGCGTTCTTCTGAATTAAGTCCGCCATTCTGATAATGTATTTATTTTAACATTTATTATATAAGTAGGTAGGTATTATATATTAATTTATAGTATATGTATTTATGTAATTTTTTTTTTATACAACTTAGAATGGCAAACAAGCTGACGGCCCACCTGATTGAAAGTGGTAACCGTCGCCTATAGACATGAACAGTACCATGGACATAACAGAGTATACTGTTACGCCCATGATACACCCCATGCGTTGCCATTCCTGAGGACTCAGGTGTGACTCAATTAAATGAATGAATGAAAACTCTTTCCTTTCAAAGAATGACACAGATTATAAATACTAATAATATGTACACAAACAAAATAAATAATTAAAAACTTAAATTTAATTACATAAAAGCGAAATAAAAAGGCAACAATGAAATGAGATGAAATGAAATTAATCAATTGTACGGCTCGCCATCGACAGGGAGTTCACCCTCATATCTTACAGCCTAAATGGTCGCGTACAACGCGGTTTCAGAGATGTTTTCTCCCACGAACACTCAGGTTATGGAATGAGCTCCCTGCCGAGGTTTTCCCAAGAGACTACAGCATGGGGTTCTTCAAAAGGGAGGTAAAGAGACTTTTTCAGGGTCGGCAACGCGCGCGTAATACCTCTGGTATTACAGGCGTTCATAGGCTACGGTAACCGCTTACCATCAGATGGGTCGTATGCTTGTTTGCCACCTCAGTGGTATAAAAAAAAACAAACCCGTCAAGCTATATTTTTAGCAATGGGGACTAACATCCCAATTACTAACAATCTCTATCCCCAATTTAATAGGTTTTTTTTAATTGATAATAATGGAATGGTTACCCCACCCGCGCTATCGGTATACACCGGCGGGGCACCAGTGAAGGATGATAGGTGAAGATGAAGCAGGTCAGTTAGCCCATCGTGACGAATTCAACAAGAATTGTTCACGATGGTTTCCAGGGGGAACCACGTGGAGGTAGACCTAATAAGGCATATTGCTAGCAATGGGGCTGTCAAACTCCATTGCTAACATTCCTCCCCCCGTCCCTCCCCCAATTTAATAGGTTAAGTAGTCTTTTTGGTAACTACGAAAAAGTTTATTTGAAATACTCACAACATTTTTTTTCTTTAAATCGCTTATTCACACCTGTGAAGGGCATTCTAAACATTAAGGTATACTCTTTATTCTAATGACGATATTCCGTTACGTAATTAGGTATTCTTCGTTCGTTCCGTCTTATCACGTTTCGTGGAGGCTTAAAACGAATTATTTTGTAGTAAACGCCCCGGTTTCTCACCAGTAAATAGAAGGAAAATTAAATAAGTATTTTATATATATTTTTTTATACAACTTAGAATGGCAAACAAGCTGACGGCCCACCTGATGGAAAGTGGTAACCGTCGCCTATAGACATGAGCAGTACCATGGACATAACAGTACACACACATACTGTTTCGCCCATGATACCCCCCATGCGTTGCCATTCCTGAAGACTCAGGTGTCATTCCTCTGTACCCAGCAAATTCACGCCATATCCCAACCTTCAAACCGAAACACAGCCATACAAACACAACTGCTTCACGGTAGAAACACGAATGGGACAGAGGTGCCCAAGGAAACGACTTTTGTACAGTCTCCTCATTCTCATCATCATCATCATTTCATCATTTAACTGTGCACTGCTGAATATGTCTCCCTTTGGGGGATTTTTCCAGCAGTTGCCACGGTTGGCAGACGGATTGGCAACCGCAGTTAGGCTCTAGACATGTCTTAAAAGTGATGACTTGTGTATATTAACTTTAATAGGCAAATTTTTGATATTTTGGTTCACATTATAATAATTTTCGTAACGATCTCTGATTAAAAAAAGTCTATTCTGTTCTATCCTATCCTATCCCATCCTATCCTATTCTATCCTACCTATCACATTCTTTTCTAACCTACCTATCCTACTCTATTCTATTCTACCTATCCTATTCTAGTCTATCCTACCTATCCTATTCTCCCTACCTATCCTATCCTATACTATTCTACATTCTAAAAAATACCTTATGTTACTCAACGTAGCTATGTATAAGTATAAAAATTTTCAAATTTAACTCCGTAATTTTTGATTTTATTCATTACAAACAAACAATCAAATCTGTCCGCTTTATAATACTTGTATGAGTGCAGATAGAGTATTTACCTAGCTAGACGTTACGACTAGCTTGTAACCGTGGTCACGAGAAGGCGCTGTCGTTGTCAGTGGATTGTCCATAAATTTCGTGACATATAACACTCACGGTCTCCATAAAGCTTTGATCAATATCTCTAAACACTGTTTAACCTTAACTATTGTTTTTTAAACTGTTGCTAACTCTATCTCATCTTACTGATTACTTAAATGTTTTTATTCCTAACTGAAGTGGTACATAAAGTATTTTTTTGTAGACTAGCTGTTGCCTGCGACTTCGTCCGCGTTTCCGTCGTTTTTCATAAAATAAGTAGTCTATGTCCTTCCACACGGTTCAGTGGTTTTGATGTAATAGACACATTTCCCTTCACTGCTCTGCTCCTATTGATCGTAGCGTGATGAAAAGTATACTATAACCTGCCCAGGAGTGTGAAGAATAATTGTACCAAGTTTCGTTAAAATCCGTCGAGAAGTTTTTGTTTCTATAACGAACATACAGACAAAAATTTTACTGATTGCATTTTTGGCATCAGTATCGATCACTAATCACCCCCTGATAGTTATTTTGGAAATATGTACAAAATTGAATTGATGGGTAAAAATGGTATGATAACCCCACCTGCACTAACGGGATACGCTGGCGGAGCACCAGTAAAGGGTGATCGATGAGAATGAAAACAGGCCAGTTAGTTCATCATGATGAATTTATCAGGAATTATCCATGTTAGTTTCCAGGGAGAACCGCGAGGATTCTCAGTCTCCATTACTAACAGTCCCCCCCCCCCCCCCCCCCAAGAGGAACGGTAAGACCGAGGAATAACTATATGGGACAGATAAAGTAAACACTAGATGTCATATCGTATAGGGAAGTCAAAGATATGGCCTGGAATAGAGCTGGTTGGAAGAGAATGCATGAAACAGTTGCACCGACAAAAACCTCTTAAATTGTAAAAAAAATACGTCATAAATGAGCGACACAACCCAATCTCAGGTGTCAGTATAAACCGAATGACATCTTAACTTATTTATAGGGTATCACGTAACAAGCAGGTGCACCATCTAGCGGCGAGATTAGACACTGGCCAGACGCGTATTCACGCGCTATCACTAATTGCCTCGGACGCGCTGATACCTGAACGATAAGGGAATCTTGTAATTACGCAGTGTACATTACTCGGTTGCCATTAGTGATTATCAATTTATCATCCACTAAGCGAATTGTATGGTACATCCAATGTTAGTCTATAAAGAACTGTTCTTTTTATCATGGATAATAATGGAATGGTAACCCGGTCTGCGGTAACGGTATACGCTGGCGGGACACCAGTGAGGAGATGTTTTCGATGTTTTCTCCCACGAACACTCAGGTTATGGAATGAGCTACCTGCCGAGGTTTTCCCAAGACACTACAGCATGGGGTTCTTGAAAAAGGGGGTAAAGAGGTTTCTTCAGAGTCGGCAACGCGCGCGTAATACCTCTGGTATAGCAGGCGTTTATAGGCTACGGTAACCGGTTGCCATCGGGTGGGCCGTATGCTTGTTTGTATAATAAGATGATAGGTGAAAATGAAAAAGCAGGTCAGTTAGCCCAGGGTGACAAATCTAGCAATAATTCAATCACGATGGGTTCCAGTTTGTTATTAAAATATATATATATATATATATATATATATATATATATATATATATATATATATATATATATATATATATATATACATACCATTAAATAATATTAAAAATGTTAAACCCTTTATTGCACCAATAACATTAGAATATACATTGACAATTCAAATTTCAAGTGTAATTTGCAACAAAACTTGTTACGACGTCCCGTATGGTCCCAGCATAGAATAGGTTATTCCTTTCTTTCCTTTAGGAGTGAGTAGTAAGAAGAGATTAAAGGAACTTAACGATAGAAGAATGGGCAGCAGCCTCCCTCTTAAAACATCTCTAAAAGCCTAAGTGCGGTTGCCAACCCGCCTGATATACTACTTTTTTTTTTATACAACTTAGAATAGCAAACGAGCTGACGGCCACCTGATGGAAAGTGGTAACCGTCGCCTATAGACATGAGCAGTACCATGGACATAACAGTACACACACATACTGTTTCGTCCATGATACCCCCCATGCGTTGCCATTCCTGAGGACTCAGGTGTTATTCCTCTGTACACTGTAAATTCACGCCATATCCCACCCTTCAAACCGAAACACAGCCATGCAAACACAGCTGCTTCACGGTTGAAACACGAATGGAAAAGAGGTACCCAAGCAATCGACTTTTGTACAAAGTTTTAGTAAAATAATAAATGAATTTTTCGTTTACTTTTCTTTAACTATTTCAAATGATCACTATTATTATAGACTAGCTGTTGCCGGCGACTTCGTCCGCGTTTCCGTCGTTTTTCGTAAATTAAGTAGCCTATGTCCTTCCTCACGGTTCAGTGGTTTTGATGTAACAGACACATTTCCCTTCACTGCTCTGCTCCTATTGATCGTAGCATGATGAAAAGTATACTATAACCTGCCCAGGAGTATGAAGAATAATTGTACCAAGTTTCCTTAAAATCCGTCGAGAAGTTTTTGTTTCTATAACGAACATACATTCTTGGCATCAGTATCGATCACTAATCACCGCCTGATAGTTATTTTGGAAATATATTTCATGTACAGAATTGACCTCTCTACAGATTTTTTATAAGTATAGATAGATACAGACAATGCGATCATTTATACCAGTGAAATGTTTCTAAACCCTCAACAAAACGTCAATTATGTGAACACAAATAGGGCCTGTAGCGGACTCTCGAATTGGATAATAGACTTGCCATACAAGAGCTGGCCGCCGGCGGTCTCCGTATTTGGGACCTACACTTATCGCCGTCAATAGAAACAGTACGGATATGTTCACCATAGACTTAGTTCATACCATTACATCTTTACAGTTCCTAATACATAAATAGAGGATGGAAAAGGGATTATTAGTAATGAGATTTAACAACCTCATTGCTAACCAGAGGGAGACTTTGTACAAAAGTCGATTACTTGGGTACCTCTAACCCATTCGTGTTTCTACCGTGAAGCAGTTGTGTTTGCATGGCTACGTTTCGGTTTGAAGGGTGGGATATGGCGTGAATTTACTAGGTACAGAGGAATAACATCCGATTCCTCAGGAATGATAACGCAAGGGGAGGTATCATCGGCGAAACAGTATACTCTGTTATGTCCATAGTACTGCATGTACATAACAGAGTATAAAGTACACTATGGTGCAATAAAAAATAAATAAAAATAAATAAATAAAATAATATTTCGTAAAACTCAACTCAAGAAGTAGTTATGCAAAATTCTAACAGTGTTCAGACATTGCAACATTACGGTATATTTCGCTTTATTTACCTAACTTTAATTATAGGTTTAACTAGAAACTTAGAATTCCCATTCCTTAGAACACGCCTCGTTCTTGTCTACAGCCAGCGACCCATAGGTCATCAGATCTAGAACGACTTAATTTTACCTATCCGCAGAATTGTTTAGCTTCACATAGTTAATTATTCTAGTTTAGGTTTCTCTCTATTTTCTTTAACACAATCAATATACTAGGGGGGAAAGGGATTATTAGTAATATGGACTGCCAGTATTGTTACCAAATATATACTGTTATACCCAATCAGGTCGACCTCCTCGCGGTCCCTCCTGGAAACCATCGTGCTGAAGTCCAGGTGTATTTATCACGATAGGCTAACTGACCTGCCTTTTTATTCACACCTATCGTCCCTCATTGGTGTCCCGCCAGCATACACTGTTAGCGCAGGCGGGGTAACCGTTCCATTATCGAGGGGAAAGGATTGTTAGTAATAGGGAGGTTAGTCCCCATTACTCTAAATATACCCTATCGGGTCGACCTCCATGCGGTTCTTCTGGAAACTATCGTGACTAATTTATCGTTGAATTCGTCACGATAGGCATAATTGACCTGCCTTTTCATCCTTACCAATCATCCCTCACTGGTGCCCCGCCAGTGTATACCGATAGCGCAAGCGGGGTTACCATTGCATTATCATTCATAAAAAAACCATTCCATTATCATCTACCACCAGAGGGAGACTTTGTACAAAAGTCGTTTGCTTGGGTACCTCTGCCCCATTCGTGTTTCTACCGTGAAACAGTTGTGTTTGCATGGCTGTGTTTCGGTTTGAAAGGTGGGATATGGCGTGAATTTACAGGATACAGAGGAATAACACATGATTGCTCAGGAATAGCAACGCATGGGGGGTATCATGGGCGAAACAGTATACTCTGTTATGTCCATGATACTACTCATGTCTATAGGCGACGATTGCCACTTTCCATCAAGTGGGCCGTCAGTTTGTTTGCCGTTCTAAGTTGTATGAAAAAAATCTATTTATCCATTAAAAAAATCAATGTACTTACTTTTCATCCGTGACTTCGTATAACCACGCACAACCACTCTTTGGAATCAACTTCCAGCAGCAGTATTTTCGAACCGATACGACAACATAACCTTCAAGAGAAGAGCATATTTCTTTTTAAAAGGCCGGCAGCACACCACAATGTCGCTGGTGTTGTGGGTGATCATGGGCGGTGGTAGTCACTTACCACCAGGTGAGCCGAATGCTCGATTACCCCCTGTGTTGTAAAAAAAAACAGATTATGTTGACCGTATCCCGTGCTTTAGGGGTTTTATAATTCGAAGTACGTACTATACCACTACGCCATGTCGTTATTTGATGTCGCATAAAAATAGCAATATTTGTACACACCCAGTAGCTCCCAAAGTTTACGACCATTTTTATTACATGTAAAACATCTCAGAAGCTTCACATTTCGCTCGTGAATATCGGTTAAAGTGGTTTTATGCGTGTTCCATATTTTATAACCACGTAAAACAGATACATTAGCACAGCCTCTAATGGGCTATAACTAGAACAGTCCTTCTCAAAGTATGCTTAGCAGATCTGTAAAGCCTCTCTGTGAAAATTACTGTTATAATAAAAAGTTTCAAAAAATTAAAAACATTAATGCAAATAATACTTTTTTAATAGAAGAAAAATATTTTAATTATGTAAGGAAAATTTCAATAAAAAATAATGTATCAAAATCGGTTTAGAATTAGCATTCTAATTGCTTAATATAGTGAAAAATTACATACAAATCGAAAACTTTTTTTTATTAATTTAAAATAATACATGTAATTACATTATGCGGTTATTTTAAGAGTCGTGTAGTCCCGGCATAGAATAGGCCATCCTATCCTTTTCCGTAGGTGTCGTAAGAGACGACTATGGGAGAGCGTGGGATGGGCAGCAGCGTCCCTCTTAAAACATCTCCAAAGCCTAACTGCGGTTTCCAATCCGCCTGCAAAGCGTGGCAACTACTGGCAATACCTCCCCCCCCCCCCTCCCCAAGGGGAAGGCTTATATACAGCAGTGGAGAGTTAAAGGCTGATATAATGATTGCAAATAGCGTATAGAATTCATTACATCATATAGCGACTAAATGAAAATAATTTGGAAAAATACTAAATAATTGTGCCAATTATAGAAATATTTTTATACGATTTTCTATTACTTAATAAAAGTAAAACAGTTTTTATCATTTTAAGTCTACCTTCATAAAATATTTAAAACTCCAAAAGAGGTTTGTCATCAAGAAAGTTTGAGAACCGCTGCACAACAGTTATAGTATCAAGTTATCAGTGACTAGAGGAAATTTTTATAGCACATTTTATTGATCATTTCTATTGACAGATATATCGAACGGAGAAGAAAAATGGCGTTACAAATTAGCATAAACCAATTATATAGATATTTCGTCACTGACTAAATTATATTTTATATGTTATTAGACCTTACTGAAGAGCAATTAAACAAGCTTGAGCGTCTTCAAAATTTATGTATTCGCTTCATATTTGGTCTTCGCAAGTATGATCACATTTCTCAATTTCGTACTCAACTTTATTTTTTATTTTTCTTTGTTTTCTCAATGTTCTCTACCCAAAGGTTGTCTGGAAGAGATTGCTTAGCGATAAGGCCGCCTTTTGTATCATTTCTTATTACAGTTAAATGTGTTTACTATTCTATAAATGGTGCAATAAAGTGTACATACATTTTAGTTGATTTTTTGTTGAAATAGGAAATTTTGTTATTTTTTTTTTAATAAATAAATTATAATTTATTTTAAAACCCGACAGACGTCGTCCAGTCTTGTTTCTGTTGTTTTTTCTTTTTTAATTTTGTCGATCTAATACGAGAATTATATGAAAAGTCCGCCATATATACATATGTACATAGTTTTACTGTGTATTAAATTTTAAATAAAAAAAAAAAAACAAAATCATTTCCTAAGACTGAGACTGAGAATCCCATTGCTAGCATAATACCCAACCAGGTCGACTTCTTCGCGGTTCTCCCTGGAAACTATCATGGTTATTTCCTGATGAATTCATCACGATGGGCTAACTGGCCTGTTTACATTTTCATCTATCACCCTTCACTGGTGCCCCGCCAGCATATCCCGTTAACGCAGGCGGGGTTACCATACTATTTTCACCTAGCAAAAAAAATCACTTACCATCAAGTGAGCCGCATGCTCGTTTGCCCCCTGTGTTGTAAAAAAATGTTCCTCCAATCTCCAATTAGTTTGCAAATATGTATATGGATAATCATATACATGTAATAATGTAATATATATGTATATTTACCTTTATAATTGTTAATAATAATAATAATAATAATAAGCCTTCCAAAGTCCAACCCCGCGTCCGAGCTCACCATCTAGCTCACGTGGAAGGCGGTCACGCGTATAAATAAAACCTACGCGGCTAAAGGGGCAATGGCAAAAATAAAGATGGTGAATAATTATAATGGAGACAGTATAGGGTCGCTGCCCGGGGGTCGCCGGGGCGCGTCTACAACTGGCGGTAGGCGCGGCAGAATGCGAGCCAGCCGACCGGCCCCACCACCTGGCCGGTCCGACCCCTCGCCATCGACATCAGCTGGCTTGGCGCCGGCAGGGCCGTCACAGGCCCAGCAATCGGTGCCCGCCACTGGTGGTACACGTCGCATGAGGTGGACAAGAGCCATGAATGAGGACCTCATGCGTGCGTTCTTCAGGGCTACAGGGACAGAAACAGGCAGAACAGGATACCGGGCAGTAATGCACCGCGAGTTTCTGCGTCTTTTACCGGATCTAACCGTCTCGGAACAGAACCTAGCCGACAGAGTTCGGTACATACAGCGCTCTGGTATGTTTAGCGCGACCGAACTCGAACGATTGCGAAGTGAAGTTGTTCCAGAAGCAAACTCCGCGACCGTAGAGCAACCCATCTCAGACGTGCTACCTAGCGTAGAGGTGGTTGCCGAAACGCTTTCAGAAGCGGATGCGGACGGAACAACTTCCCAGGATATAGAGCATATGAGGAGCATACTAGACGAGGCGATTCTAGAGATCCGAAGAACTCCCCTCGAAGAGAGACCGAAGCTTCCCCGGATATATCTAAATGTGGCGACGCGGGATGCCATTGAGGCCACAAATGGACTTCTGCCTCAGTACCTTGAGGGCAGCGGTGACCTGGGAGAGACGAGTTCAATCCTGTTTGGCGCTGCGTTGGCAGTATGCCGATATACCGGCGCAAAAATGCCCCGGGCTGGACGTAATATCCAAAGGGATAATATGAAACCAGCCTGGAAAAGAAGGATTGAACGACGGATCGCCCAGGCCAGAGTCCTCATTGGTAGACTGCTCTGCTTCAGGGAGGGCAACACACGCCCGAGAATTATGCGCTCCGTAAAAGAGGCCTTTGCTGGGACAGGTGTACGTCTGTTCCAGCCGGACTTCGGGCACAAACTTACGGAGCGCATAGATGAACTGAAGCAGAAGATCGCTGCATGGGGGAAGCGACTCCGACGGTACTCTGAGAGGGTTGAGAGGTATCAACAGAATCGCCTCTTTATGAGTGATCAACGGAAGTTTTATAGGAACTTGGAGCGCCCAAAACTACAGCCCACAGGACAAAGACCCGAAACAGCCAATTTCGTCGCCTTCTGGAGACAGCTGTGGTCTGAACCTGTGGAACATGAGGAGGGCGCATGGATGCACGATGTTGAGGAAGCATGTGCTCGAATAACGCCGATGAACGCCATTGCCATTACGGAGGAAGACGTGGTTGCCGCGATCCGTCGGGCTCCGAACTGGAAAAGTCCGGGGATCGACGGATTGCAGCACTACTGGTTAAAGGCGTTCTCGGCCAGCCATGCGACCTTAGCCGTGCAATTCCAGAGTGCCCTCGAAAACAGGACGCTCCCGAACTTCCTTACAACCGGGATCACTCATTTAGCTCCTAAGACGGACGATACCGCGGATCCATCTAAATATCGCCCCATCACTTGTCTTACGACAATATATAAGACGTTAACATCCGTTCTGAGCGCTAAGATCTCTCGTCATGTGTACGAGAATAAGATCCTATCTAGCGCTCAGAACGGATGCAGGAGCGGTAGCCGCGGATCGAAGGAGCTGCTCCTCATTGATGCTGTCGCTGGCCACGTGGTCAAGCGGAACCGTCGGAATTTCTCCGCCGCCTGGATAGATTATAAAAAGGCGTTCGATTCCGTGCCCCATTCATGGCTCCGGAGGATACTCGAGCTGTACAAGATCGACGGTACAGTTCGGGTGTTCTTGGAGGCATGCATGGGGCAGTGGACGACGATCCTGACTATCCAGGGCGAGCGATTGACGGATACCGCTGACCGGATAGAGATAAAGAGGGGAATATTCCAGGGCGATTGTTTGAGTCCACTTTGGTTTTGCCTGTCCCTGAATCCACTCAGTACTTTACTGGAGAATTCGGGGACTGGATTTCAGTATCGGAGAGGAGGTACACGAGTGTCTCACCTTCTGTACATGGATGACTTGAAACTGCTAGCTCCGAGCGTCGAACGCCTGACGGAGCTGCTAAATATCGTAAACGATTATAGCAGCTCTATTAGGATGGCGCTCGGAATAGACAAGTGCGCGGTCCTCCATGTGCAGAGGGGACGGGTCACTCAAACTGAAGGGATCGCCACAGATCCCTCTAATATTAAAACCCTCTCCGAGGCTGAAACATACCGGTATCTGGGCATGTCACAAAACATCGGTGTGAAGGAGACGGATATGAAACAGTCAGTCCGCGAGGAATTTTTTGCGCGCCTTACAAGAGTACTGAAAAGTTCTTTGTCGGGCGCCAATAAAATCCGAGCTTATAACGGCTGGGTCATACCCGTACTCCTTTACACTTTTGGCGTGCTCAGATGGTCTCAAACCGATCTCGAAGCCCTGGATCGGAAAGTCCGCACAACTATGACCCTCCATAGAATGCATCACCCGAAATCGTCAGTCGTGAGGCTGTATATCCCGCGGAAGGCTGGTGGTCGAGGCTTGTTAAGTGTTAAGACCATGCACAACCGCGAGGTTGACAGCCTCAGGACATATTTTCTGGAGAAAATAGACGAGGGTTTGCATAGAGAGGTCATAGAATGTGACAAAGGATTCACCCCTCTTTCTCTGGCTAAAGAGGACTGGCGAAAACCCGAAGTTTTGGGTACCTCTCAGCGGGAGGCCGTATGGAAAGAGAAGGAGTTGCACGGAAGGTTCTTCAAAGCCCTTCACGGGCCGTACGTAAACACGAAGACCTCCGTGCACTGGCTACAGTTCGGTGATCTCTTCGGAGAGACCGAGGGTTTTGTCTGTGCAATACAGGATCAGGTGGTTAAGACGAACAATTACCGAAAGCACATTCTGAAGGATGGCACTGAGGACATCTGTCGGGCATGTCGCCATCCCGGAGAGTCACTCAGACATGTGCTTTCGGGTTGTTCAGCTCTTGCCAACACTGAGTACTTGCATAGACACAACCAGGTAGCCAAAATACTCCATCAAGAGCTAGCTCTGAAGTACGGCCTCGCGAATGAGAGGTTGCTGTACTATAAGTACGAGCCCCAGCCGGTCCTCGAAAGCGACAGCGTAAGGCTCTACTGGGACCGATCCATCATCACGGACAGGACCGTTCTTGCGAACAAACCTGATATCGTGGTGATGGATCGGGCACTCTCGAGGGTGTTTTTGGTGGACGTCACCATACCGCATGACGAGAACCTCGTGAAAGCCGAAACCGAGAAGAAGAGAAAATATCTCGACCTGGCTCACGAGGTGACCGAAATGTGGGGGTGACATCTACCGAAATCATCCCAATCGTTATGTCGGTGAACGGTCTTATCCCAACCAGTCTGGAACAACATCTCAGACGGTTGGGATTCCGAGGCGGCTCACTCCCGGGAAAGATGCAGAAAGCGGTGCTCTTAGATTCTGCCCGCATTGTACGCCGGTTTCTCTCCCTGGGGCCCTGAACCCCGGCCGACTGTGCTTCTGCCGGGGGTTAGTTGCCATCTCCTCTCCTTAAGAGGGGAGATGAGAATTTTAGTGAAATTTAAAAAATAATAATAATAAAGTTTATTCTCTTCACAATACCAGTTGTACATCTATTACAGTGGACCCCCGGTAATCCGGCAAACATTATGCAGGGCAGTGTCGGACTATCGAATTTGTCGGATTATAGACCACTGCCTAAGACCCCTATAGTCCGGATTTTTTTACGAAAGAGTACCTTGTAATCCGACAAATTACATATCTAATGACGAGAGTCTATACTATATTATACGTACATATGTATGTACTTTGAAGTACAAATCAGACTTAATTTATGTAAGTCGAATTTAGTAAATTAAATAACAATTGAGAGCTTACGTTTTATTATAAAATTAAGCATAAATGCACATACATATCTACCAAAATAATCAAGAATTATTAATCAAAATCATGTAGTGAATACTATATCAAATTATGAAGCTTTGAAATACATATTCATCAATTTTTTTTGTTTAAGGTTGTTATAACGCGAGATCAGAGCTTTGTCCCTCAGTCTTCTCAAAAGTAAAAGTTCGTTGTAGGATGTACCATTCTCTTCAGCCCATTGTAAACCTAGCTCAAAAGCGTTAACTGCGTCTTGATCTGTGACTTGTGGAGCAGTTGCAATCACGTCGTCGTTATCTTCCTGATCGTTTGTTGTATTATTAGAAACCTCTTTTATAATATCTTTGTCAGACATTTCAAGAAAAACATTTTCTTCTTTATCCATTCCACGGTACCAGACTTCCAAATCTTCCGGACTTATCTGTGTTTCAGTAGAGACTTGTTCTATAACTTCCGAAGTTACACTGATTTGTGGATCGTTGCTAGGAGTGGTGATTATATCTGGCCATAACTTTTTCCAAGACGATTTAATAGTTGATGACGGTAACGCACTCCACGACTGACTAAGAGCAAAAACCAAGTCTTTCATATTAAATTCTTTTAAAGTTTTTCTATTGGTTGGTCTTTTGATACGGCTCTCAAAAGTAGGTTTTTTTTATAGTCTTGCTTAACAAACTGAATGATGTTCTGGTCCATTGGTTGAATCAGTGCAGTGCAATTTGGCGGAAGAAACATCGCAGTGATGCATTTATCCTCAGTTGTCAGTTCTTCTTCAGACGGATGACCGGGAGCGTTATCAAGAAGCAACAACGCTTTTTGAGGAAAATTATGATCTTTTAACCATTTTCTAACTTCAGGTACGAAGCATTCATCAAACCACTTTTTGAAAAGGTCTTTTGTCATCCATGCACTTTTTTGTCCGTAATAGTGTACAGGTAAATCAATGTTTTTGAATGCCCTTGGTTTATTAGATTTCCCAATGACCACCATCTTAAGCGCGTGTGTACCTGCAGCATTAGCACATGGTAGTATGGTTACACGCTCTTTACTCACTTTCGTCCAGGTACGTCTTTTTCGTTACAAGAAACGAAAGTTTTGTTAGGCATCACACGCCAAAAAAGCCCTGATTCGTCTGCATTATACACCTGTGACGGGTCAAGATTAAAATCGTTCACCTTTTGCAAAAATCTTAATTTAAAGGGCTCTATGCAGGTGGCATCGTTAGAAAGTTTCTCTCCTGTAATAGTCATTAAACGTATGCCATGACGACTTTTAAAACGTTCTAGCCATCCTTTGCTGGCCATAAAATCATCTTTTTTGTTATTTCCTTATAAAAAAACTTAGCTTTCATCGCCAACATGGGTCCCGAAATTGGTGCATGCCTGTTTCTTTCCTGAAGAAACCACATGTACAAAGCTTCTTCCACTTCTGGATGTTCAGCTTTCTTGAGTGTCTGTCTCTTGCCTGGCCCGCAGTCAGTAGTTGACACGAACTTCTTAATCTTCTCGTGGTTTTTTTTAATGTCATAAATTGTAGATCGGCCTACGCCGTATTCACTTGCTAAACTACTGAAAGTTTCATTGCGATTTAAGCGATCTAAAATATCACATTTTTCTTTAATTGTCAACGTTTTGTGCTTTCGCTTCTGGGTTTGTGACGACATTACTAGGTACTACATATACTTAATACACAATGAATAAATAGTAAACAATGAACGTACGCTAGGCCGTATCGCTATCACTAGTAGTCAAATTCAAACTAAGTAAAACAATGCATATGCGTCGAGCACAATAGCGGTGGCGCGTACGAGTTGTGACCTGTTCAAACTTGCGTGATCTATATTAGCAAAGATTGTCAAACATAATTCTGTCATGTCGGATTACAGGGGGCGCCGGATTAGACAGGGGCCGGATTATCGGGGGTCCACTGTATATTCTAATACATTTATTTTTGGAGGTTACATAATTTAATGTATTGTGAAGAACTGGTGTCTGAAGTAGGATAAACCTGTGTTACAGATCACCAGGTCCTCACCCCACAGTTAATGTACAAGTTAAATTATTTTTTGTTATATAAATTATATTGTTTTTACAGACTTGTTTAGCTGTGTGTTGTATGTTTTGATCATGCTGTGTACGCATATTTTTGGAGGGTTGAGGGAGGCTTGAACAAAACATTACTGTACTGTATAAATTAATGTAATCATGTTAATTCTCTGTAATGTGTACCTATTGAAATGAAATAAAAATAAAACATTTCTACGTAGGCAACACGACCGCTTACCACATCTGTGTAAAGCACTTAACACTTCATTAATTAGACATTAAATAGGTCACGAACGTTCAGAAACGATCAATTAACACGGTAATTGCAATAGGCGTTTGATAACAATGTATCCAGCGCTTACGACATACGTTTGATAACTAGTGAACGATGAGATGACGGGGCGAGCGACATGTTACGAAATAGCTAACGGTCGGACGACGGGGGGAAGAGGTCTTTTTAATGGGTGATAATGGAATGGTAAGCCCACCCGCGCTATAAGTATACGCTGGCGGGGCACCAGTGAAGGATGGTAGGTGAGGATGAAACAGGTCAGTTAGCCAATCGTGACGAATTCAACAAGAATTGTTCACGATGGTTTCCAGGGGAAACCACGTGGAGGTGGACCTAATAGGGCACATTGCCTGCAATGGGGCTGTCAAACTCCATTGCTAACAATCCCTTTCCCCTGGAGGAAGAGGATTGTTGATGGGGACTATCGGCCCCATTGCCAACAATATGCCCTGCCAGATCGACTCCACGCCAAGGTTGTAGCTAGATCCAAGTTTAAGGTAGGGCAAAAGAACTGTTTGATAGGGCAGAAGCGTTAAGTGACTTTGAAAAGGCGAATGTGACCAATTTTTTTGGGACTTTTCATTTTGAGGCATAGGGCCTTTTAAGGTAGAGCAAGCCATTAGGCCTTCAGGAATATAATTGTTAAAAAGTCATCTAATTTGATGTAGTAATTTTTTCGTGATGCCGGAACAAACTTAAAAAGAGACAGATAAAAAAAAACCTAAAAATTTTCGTTTTGGCAACTATTGGTCTTATTCAGACGTCTTATTTTTTTTTTTTTTTTTGTTTAATATGTCACGTATACAGACATCGTCTAGTTACAATTTTAATATATTAGTAAAAATACATTGCTTTTCGTTACCATGACAACGCGTTCAATTCTCAGTCGCAAATGTATATTAAAATACATATTTTAATAATATTATAATACTGGTTGCCATTTGCATTTGATAAGCATTTAACACGTATTACTAGAAATCGTCCATTTGTCCATAGCTCCCGTTAAAATCTGTATTTATGTGCAGTAAACCGCGCCAGGTACTAACCTAGCGCAGTTGGTTGGACGGTGTTACAAAACTGTTACTTGTCTATTACAATTCATGGCCTATTTTTTATTAGATATTCGTGAATAAGCGAATATACTGGATAGAAGAGCATCCGCAGTTACATTATATTTTTCTGCCTAAAAAAATCGCGAAGTGATTTATTGAAAACCCCTTAATCAAGGCTTTTGAGTGATTTAAACCTAGCAACAAGAGCCAGCTATTATTTGCTGCTTCTAAACTTTCGTGTTTGAGAAGTCTGAGCTTTATAGTTCGAGGCATGCCACAGGCATAAGGTTTTGGTCCTATTTGGGCATCCTTTGCCACTTCCTTTGCTAATTGGCCAGCTGTTTCATTTCCATGAATGTTTAAATGACCAGGGATCCATCTCAAGATAATGTTATTTCTGCTGCCCAAGTCATTTAATAATAAGTCTTTGCTTAGATTTATAATTTTAGAATAGATTAACTATGCAACACGTGGGCTTATTGAAACATTTTGCAAATGATAATCTCGAAGATAAATGTCAATGAAGCAACTTTCATATGGGTGCAGGTGATAGACGATTGCACTGCAGCCTAAGTAAGTATTAACTTGTTATTAATTCAGCCCTAATTAACATTTGACCCGTATGGAACCATCTCGAATGCAGTTTCGCTTACTTAGGTAGGCGGTTTTAAATCTTCTTCGATGTCTATGCATCTTTTATGTCATCATATAAAGAATCAGATATTTTGCTTCTGAAGACACCTGGTGGATATTAGTGACTACGGATATAATAGAATATATTGTGATTTTTTTTTTATACAACTTGAATGGCAAATAAGCTGACGGCCCACCTGATGGAAAGTGGTAACAGTCGCCTATAGACATGAGCAGTACCATCGACATAACCGAGTATACTGTTCGCCCATGATACCCCCCATGCGTTGCCATTCCTGAGGTCTCAGGTGTTATTCCTATGTACCCTGTAAATTCACACCATATCCCACCCTTCAAACCGAAACACAGCCATGCAAACACAACTGCTTCACGGTAGAAACACGAATGCGACAGAGGTACCCAAGCAATCGACTTTTGTACAGTCTCCCTTTCCATGATATACATCTTTCATTGCCATTTCTGGAGATTATTGTGTTTTTGCTTATGAGATGATACCACGAAGAAACCGTAATTATTTTTTTTTTACTAAATTCGTCACAATACTGATTAATTAATTGGAATTATTTTGTTTAATTCCGCTACCAATTAGTATGTTTGCGACTGCCAACACTCGAAGATTGACTATTACTGCCGGGAGTTCTCGATTTTTTTTTTTTATACCACTGTGGTGGCAAACAAGCATACGGCCCACCTGATGGTAAGCGGTTACCGTAGCCTATGAACGCCTGCAATACCAGAGGTATTACGCGCGCGTTGCCGACCCTGAAGAAACCTCTTTACCCCCCTTTTGAAGAACCCCATACTGTAGTCTCTCGGGAAAACCTCGGCAGGGAGCTCATTCCATAACCTGAGTGTTCGTGGGAGAAAGCATCTCTGAAACCGCGTTGTACGCGACCATTTAGGCTGTAAGGTATGAGGGTGAACTCCCTGTCGATGGCGAGCCGTACGATGATAGAAAGTGGCCGTAGGCATCATATTGAATAATTCCTCTGAGCACAATCCGTTGTATAAGCGGTAGAACACGCAGTGTGAGGCAAAATCTCTCCTAAGACTTAAGGGTTCAATACCGCTTGCAAGCATGGGATCATCGACAATTCTCATAGCTCGTCGTTGCACTGAGTCGAAGGGTTCAAGCTGGTATCTAGGTGCTCCCGCCCATAAGTGACAGCAATACTCCATATGGGGCCGGATTTGCGATTTGTAAAGCATTAATCGCTGATCCGGCGTGAAGTAATGCTTCGCTCTATTGAGCACACCGAGTTTTTTGGATGCCAGCTTCACCTTATCTTCGAGGTGGCCACGGAACTGTACGTCACTAGAGATGTCGACATCAAGGATCCCAATGCTTTTAGAGATGTTAAGAGACGTGCCTTGGAATTGTGGAGCCACAGCAAATGGGGTTTTATTAGCGGTGAACGCGCAAGCTTGTGTCTTAGAGGGGTTAAATTGGACCAAGTTTTGTCGTCCCCAATCAGAGACTCCAGTTAGTGTTCTCTCGATTTCAGACACAAGCTGTTCACGATTGTTCTCCACGATGGAACGGGAGACATTGGTACGACCCGTATAAAGGGCATCCCCGGTGCTGTCATCCGCATAACAATGAATGCTACCGAAGGTTAACATATCATTAATATGCAGTAGAAACAGCGTTGGGGACAGCACAGAGCCCTGCGGGACGCCAGCGTTAATATCCATGCTATCGGAACAGCAACCATCTACAACGGTTTTTATACGTCTGCCGGATAAAAAACTGGCGACCCATTTACAGAGGCTGTCGGGAAGTCCATAGTAGGGCAATTTCGATAGAAGACCCCGATGCCAGACCCGGTCATATGCCTTTGCAATATCAAGACCGACAGCGAGCGCTTCACCTTGACTCTCAATAGCTGATGTCCATCGGTGCGTAAGATATACCAAGAGGTCACCAGTTGAGCGACTATGGCGAAAGCCATATTGGCGGTCACTCAATAAATCGTGATCCTCTAGGTATTTTAACAGCTGTGCGTTAATTATACGCTCCATCACCTTAGAGAGAAGGGAAGCGATCGCAATCGGTCTGTAATTTGAAGGGTCCGACTTATCGCCCTTTTTAGGTACAGGATGTACAAGGGTGGTCTTCCATGTCGAAGGAAATTGCCCTGTGGAGTACGAGATCGTGAAGAGATGCGTTAATACAGGAAACAATTCCGGAGCACACTGCTTTAGGACCATTGCCGGTATACCGTCTGGCCCACTCGACTTATGAACATCTAAGGATAGTAAATCCCGCCGGACTTTACATTGTGTTATAGTAATTTCCGGCATGGAGCTTCCGCAACACAAGATGGTAGGTGGTACAGAATTACCTTCGTCCATAGTCGAGTTAGAGGCAAAGAGAATGCCAAATAAGTCGGCTTTCTCTTTAGCACTGAGGGCCAAGTTACCATTCGGTTTCCGAAGTGGTGGAAAAGACGACTGACAAAAGTTTCCTTGGGCAGCTTTAGCAAGCGACCAGAAAGCACGGTTACCAGAAGGAAGGCTTGATAGTCGCCTACCAATTCCGCCCACAAATTCAAATTTGGCTCTGGCAATTACTCTCTTACTGTAACTCGAAGCAGCATTTAATTTGAGATTTTTTACCATGTTTCCGTATACCCTTTTAGCGAGGTGAGTGGCATTGTTTTTACGATGAGTTATTGCGAATATTTTGAAAATAAATGTACAGAGGAATAACACCCGAGTCCTCAGGAATGGCAACGCATGGGGGGTATCATGGGCGAAACAGTATACTCTGTTATGCCCATGGTACTGCTCATGTCTACAAGCGACGGTCACCACTTTCCAACAGGTGGAACGTCAGCTTGTTTGCCATTCTAAGTTGCAAGAAAATAACAATTCGGTTGTTTTCCTTCTTATTCTTTTAATGGATGATAATGGACTTACTATTTCATTGTCATTTATTAAAAAAATTAAAAGGAAAACAATTATATGGCTCATTCATTTGCGATATCTATTTACAGTCATATCTAAGAGTATGTTTCTCAACATAATCATGTTAATAAACACAGATAATAGAAAGTCACGATTGTGATGAAGTACGTCTTTACGTAACACATGTCTTATGCACAAGTCGAAGCTTATCGTATAGGTACCTATGTTTTGTAAGTCACTACACGAATAAACAGAGCTTTGCTGGAGACTTTGTAAACATTCTATTGTTTCACTTAAAGTGCAATGCCCCAGGTTCCTACTTATTCATCTCGTTGCACATTAGCCCTTTTACTAAGGTCCTTATTACGCTGTCAAGTTTGAAGGATTACAAATTGTTTCGACAGAATTTAATAAAATCCGTAAAGTAGGGAACAAGGGGAAAGGGTTTGTTAGTAGGGGCGTCTAATTGCCCTGTTGTTGCAAGATTTTAACAGGTCGACCTCCATTTCATTCCACTTGGAAACTATCATGCTTAATTCTTTTTGTATTTAGTAAAAGATAATGGAATGATAGCCCCGCCTGCGCTAACGGTATACGCTGTCGGGACACTAGTGAGGCATGATAGATGAGAATGAAAGGGCAGGTTAGCTAGCCCGTCGTGATGAATACACCTAGAATTAGAACACGATGGTTTCCAAGGGGGCCACGTGGAAGTCGACCAGTCGGGGTATATTGCTAGCAATACGACTGGTAGTCCACGTTACTAACAAGCCCTTCCCCCCATTCTTTTTGTATTTGTCACATTGGGCTATGTGTATTTGTCACATTGGGCTATGTGTATTTGTCACATTGGGCTATGTGTATTTGTCAGCTTTTATCCTCAAAATTTTTGAAATTGAGTATATTAGACTATAGATAGACTATATTCTAAATGAACATATAGGATACACATATTGTAATTCATACGGATGAAACCACGGGATACAACAAGGCAAGTAATAAAACCCTACCCGTCTATAATAAGCTTCTTATTTCCATCAATATCTATACTTTTTAGATTACAACTTGTGTTTTATTAATAATTTAACCGACTTTCACCGCGATATCCGATAATGTTAATCAGTATCAGTTTCACAACCGCTCCCTCTAGTGGGCTCGGCAGTAGTTCACATAGAATAAACATACTACGTTTAATCTATTTTTCTTTTCTTAGATTTTTTTTATACAACTTAGAATGGCAAACTAGCTGACGGCCCACCTGATGGAAAGTGGTAACCGTCGCCTATAGACATGAGCAGTACCATGAACATGACAGAGTATACTGTTTCGCCCATGATACCCCCCATGCGTTGCCATTCCTGAGGACTCAGATGTTATTTCTCTGTACCCAGTAAATTCACGCCATATCCCATCCTTCAAACCGAAACGCAGCCATGCAAACACAACTGCTTCACGGTTGAAACACGAAGGGGACAGAGGTACCCAAGCAATCGACTTTTGTACAAAATCTCCCTCTGTTATAATTCTTAGGTAAATTATTGCAGTGAAATTTTTAAATAATCTTAGTATATATTTTATCGTATTATTCATCTTTATTAATATTGTAAACTAGCAGTTTCCCGTGGCGTTGCCCGCTTCTAACTATATAGTTCCCGTATATCATTCCCATTAGAACTCTTTATGAATCCGGTCTTATATTGATATACTTAAATGATAATTACATACCTAATATCTTCATAAACTTTCAGCCAATTCAACTGTCCCATTATTTTATAGCAATTTTAATTGTGATTCTTTAGATTGATATAGTACATTACTGCAGCGGCCAGCAACTGAGGCATTGATGGACGAACGTGCAAATGTGGGCCGAAGCGAAGCCGAGGCACACATACGTGAGTCCATCAATGCCTAGTTGTGGCCAAGGCTTGTATAGTACTTTTCTCAAACAATGCGCGGAAATCAAAAACACAATATTATTTTTTAAGTTCAATGACGAATAACGAACAATAATAATTTTTCACGCGCCATAATGTTCCTTTGTTATATTTTTTCAATAAACAGCTTTCTATTTGCAAGCCAGTTCGAAATTTAAATAAAAGTTTTTATTAGTTACCTCCTTGGTAGCCATGTTTCGAAATAAAAGGTCATTCTATTTTTAAATTACAGGACAGATATGAGTTTACATAGTAATTTATCTAGCCGCAAAACACGACAGATATAAATTTTCATACAACTTTTGCCGGCCGCTGCCCGCATGTATCTGGCCAGTACGGCAATTTTGATTTATCTCTAAGAAGATTGTTCAAATAATGCTCACATTTCCAAACATGTTTGAGAAATGAAATACTTTTTTTATTTATGAACCGATTTAAATAAAACAAACATTAAATGTTAAATAAAGTAAACTGCAACGTATTAGCGTTCAAATCGGTTAAGCCGTTTCTGTGTGTATGTAATTTGCCATATTATACTAAAAAATAAATTATAATTGAAACGGCCATCAAGTATCTTGCACATCCTAAAGGTTGATTGGTAGACAGCATTAAGTCCATTCAGTCCACCTTTTGAACCACATTTTATTGGACAATAATATTTAAAAAAATAAAATATAAAATATAAAGTATGTATACATAACAAAAGTACTAAAACCATAGAAGGTGTGGCGGTACTGTCATGTCTACACATAGGCGACGGTTAACATCATAAAGTAAGCCCTTAGCTTCATTGCTATTCGTTACATAAAAAAGAAAAACTATATATCGAAGCATTTGGCGTTCCATTGTTTCTGCCTACCCTTATGGGAGACAGGAGTGACATATATGTATGTATGTATGTAAAAACTATATATGTATGTTCCATTTGTCTGCTAGATAAACTGTCATATCTGTCTGTTTACCGTATCTATCTATCTATTTACTGTATGGATAATCTGATAGTATTGTTTTATTGTTACCCTATTCCCTTTGGCCGCAACAGAATATCAGTGCTTTGCTCTTTTGAGGGCGAAGCAATAAACTGAGTTGTGGCCATTTTGTACTGCTACGGCACACGCACAAACGAAAATTGTATTTAGCTTTATGTATTTTTTTTTTATCATTTATGTTATCTCGCTTTTTTTTGTATATGTATGTTGTAATTTGTGTGCTGTTAGTAAGTAATGCAAATAAATTACCTATCTATCTATCTATTTACAATTATTTAGCCAGGAATGGCATCAAACTAATAAAATCTCTACAGCACGAAGGCAAATGGCAATATTATATTAATTATTTTACACCTTCGAGATATCATGGAGAAATAAAATAATGTAATTATGTAGTCACTTTATAGAGTGGCTACTGAGATATAGGGGAAACTGGTTAGTGGCTGTCCATTGTATTTAATTGCATCAGACATATAGATTAAATACATTAATAAATTTAATAGTAAAAAATGTTATGATCTTTAAAAAATAGCAGAGTTAGAAAACAACGTAGAAAAAAATAGTGTTTCGAAACAAAACACAATTTCCTGACAAATTTTTTATGGGACCGTTATAGGAGTAAACTCTAAAAAGTGGTGATGGGAGATGGAACCTTTTTGTTTCAGAAATCACTTAAAAATCCAACGGAATACCGAAGTAATAATTATTTTGTAGCGCTAGTTACATAGATTATAAACATTCAGATGGAGTATCTCCAAACAAATGCATACATGCAAACGCCAAAAACACGGTGAATTTGAATTCGATTTCGACACTCGATGCTTCGTCATTATTTTAATACAAATATAAAATCTACGACCGATAATAATTCAACCCACTCTTATAAATTTTATTATGATTCTTACCAAATGATGTCAACATTTGAGTGCTGTATAATTTATCACCAATTAATTGCCTTGTATAGTGTATTGATAGTTTGAAATCATTCACTCTTCACCATAACGGTTAACTCGTAAAAGTGTTTGAGATATTATAATTATGTCATAAACACTAAACGACTCATAAACTAACATAAATATGCAATTATTCGTAAAATTACCAGAGAGAGTTTGTACAAGTCGTTTGCTTGAGCACCTCTGTCCCTTTCGTGTTTCTATCGTGAAGCAGTTGTGTTTGCATGGCTGTGTTTCGGTTTGAAGGATGCGATATGGCGTGAATTTACTGGGTACGGAGGAATAACACCTGAGTCCTCAAGAATGGCAACGCATGGGGTGTATCATGGGCGAAACAGTATACTCTGTTATGTCCGTGGTATTGCTCATGTCTATAGTCGACGGTTACCACTTTCCATCAGGTGTCAGCATGTTTACCATTCTAAGTTGTATAAAAAAAAATCGGAGTGGTAACAATATTACCCATGCTTACTGTACAGCATTGCTATTAATATAATAATAATAATTACATTAATGCCTACGTTATTAATAGTTAAATACTTCGCTACCTTGCATTTCTTTATTCCTATTGTTTGAGTTATGTAAACAATAAACCATTGTTCGTTTAACGATGCATTTATTTCTGCAGAATAAGTGTCGTTATACTCGAAGTTCTCCCATGTACGTTAAACATGAGATCTCGTTTAATTGGCAAATTGTTATGGTACAGAAATACTTACGTCTTTGTAAAGTAAAATCTTGTGGTCAAGACTTAATTTTTTTAAAAGTATATCATTATCTCAGCCATTATCTGCCCACTGCTGGACATAGGCCTTCCCCATAGACTGCCATAAAGAACAGTCCTGAACCACCTGCATCTATTGACTCCCTGCAATGCATTTGAGGTCGTCGTTCCATCTAATAAGGATCGTCCTACACATGTGTACACATATAACATTATCAAAGCCTAACTGCGGTTGCCAAACCGCCTGTCAAGCGTGGTAACTATTGGCAAGACTGTCCAGTATCGAATGATGACGTTGATAAAACTATAGCTCTTCAATTTAAACTAAAAGGAATATTAAGTATAATAAAAAAAATATATTGACACAGTGTAAGAAATAACCAGAGATAACCTAACGCCTTTGGCATGCCCCGAATTCGGCACGCATTACTCTGTCTAGACACCCGTTAAATTGGTACAAAAGAGTTTACACTGTGATATTGGTTTTTGCATTAAGTAGAAACATTTTGCATCATTGGCGAATGCTTTTAGCTCACACAACTCGCTCAATTAGCGATAAATAACAAGCTCATAATTTGGCGCGCGCCATTAGAATTCGCTTTGTCAATAGCCGGCGGCGCTGTTCAGTTCGCTGTCTGCTTTAATGCCGCATAACTTAGATCTCTCTGTCTAAGGCTGTTCGTAAACATCACGATTAAAAATCTGCAATCGAATACATACTCTCTAATACCGTGAGTGGCGAAGTCAGTGGTGATCTTAAGGACCTTCAAACTCCTTCTAATTTAAATTTCTCTTTTAAAATTTTCGATGTTGCATATAGACTGTTAAAATCATTAATTTTTTTTAAACGATTTTACTTTTTGTTTTTGCAAGGTATAGGGCTACTTCTGTGCTCATTCCGTATTAAATTTCTCACTATTGAAAAACCTTTTTTTTTAACCACTTCTGTCGAGGTTTTTTCAAGAAACTACAGCATCCCCCATGATTCATCTTCAAAAAAGGGGTAGAGGGGTTCCTTCAGGATCGGTAATACGCGCGTAATGTCCCTAGTATTACAGTCGTTCATAGGCTACGATAACCGCTTACCAACAGATGGGCCGTATATATATATATATATATATATATATATATATATATATATATATATATATATATATATATATATATATATATTGTGCACGACCTTTTTAGTTTCTTTTTTTAAATTTATTAAAAAGATGTTTTGTTTGTAATTTGAAGTGTGTGTCAGTTTAGGTTTTGTTTTTGCCTTCGCTTTTTTGGTGACCAAAAATGTGGGCGAAAGGACTGTATGCTGGTATGGAAACACGGTGTTTTAGAAAGATAATATAATTATATAAAAAATGTACATAGCAAACCAACGGAGTAAAAAAGCGAAGCCAAAACAAAAACCTAAACTGACACACACTTCAAATTACAAACAAAACATCTTTTTTAATAAATTTAAAAAAGAAACTAAAAAGGTGCGTCGTGCACATATATATATATATATATATATATATATATATATATATATATATATATATATACGATAACTAAATTCTCTTTTAAAAAGCCTACGCACAACCTTATACTAATCTCGGCTTTTTAACCGCGCCTAGATATCTAGATCGGCGGTTAGTTGAAACAGCGTCTACTTTACACAGTTAACTTATTAATGTTTATAATCTCACAAACATGTTTAATTACTAGTTTTTTAGATCACTGCAAATATTTTTATTTTTATCTTTATTTGGTCTCCCAGCAACTGTTACACTGGTAAGATTTAATATTAAAATTACTGTCTATTTATACTTAGTGTACAATCATTTTAAATGAAACACAGCGTGCTAATTAACAAAAACAATAACATGGTATAACAATCTCTTGAAGTATTTAACATTGGTATAGTTTTTTAGATTCTGTAGATGATTGCTTCACATAAGTTTTAGCTATTTAAATTAACTGCAGTGCTTTCCTATAGAAATCCCCTTCTGTATCGAAGTGAATATCCAAGTGTTGCTTGCAGTCATTCAACAGCTTGCAAAGACGTGGTACAGTGGAGTTGGCACCAAGAACAGTTCTACGGAACGGCACGGACATTAGACTGATGTAACTACGGGGATAGTGCACGGGCAATGGAAAATGAAATTTGGCAAGAAACTGAGAACAGTCAATTCTGTTCCTAAACAACTTATATAAGAACACTAGCTGACCCCGTAAACGTTGTTTTACTACTTATTGCGAAATATTAAAATCGCAAATAAAATACAGGGGTTGATCGTAAAACGATGAAAATTTAAAGTTGTATGTATTTTTCAATACTAAATTATAATAAAATAAAAATAAAAAAATTGTCAAAAAAAAATATATTTTGGAGTGGGTCACCCTTATCATTGACGGGTATGAAAAATAGATGTTGGCCGATTCTCAGACCTACCCGATATGCACACAAAATTTCATAAATATCGGTAAAGCAGTTTCGGAGGAGTTTGGTAACAAACACCGCGACACGAGAATTTTATATATAAGATTATATATTTTATTATATAATATAAATCAAAATCAAAGTTATAATCAACCTTTTAAAACATTATTCAGTAATGAATCCCAAGAACAACATATAAAGAGCTTTCTCATGTTCAAAATGGACCTTCATCGTCAACTTATCATTATACCCATTTTTTTTTCTTTTAATGGGTGATAATAGAATGGTAATCCCACCACCGCTAACGGTATACACCGGCGGGGCACTATTGAAGGATGATAGGTAAGGATGAAGCAGATCAGTTAACCTATCGTGACGAATTCAACAAGAATTGTTCACGATGGTTTCCAGGGGGAGACACGTGGAGGTTGATCTAATAGGACATATTGCTAGTAATGGGGCTCAAACTCCATTGCTAATATTTAGCTTTACATTTAGATCCCAGGTACAGCTTGTTTTGAGTATGACAGCAATGAAAACCTATTTCTGCATTGTTCCAGGTTGCAACTGCTCCAGCTTGGGCGCCGAGAGCAATGTGTGCGACATACGAACGGGCCAGTGTCGGTGCAAGCCGCACGTCACGGGTCGCGCCTGCGACACCTGCGAGGTATTTGTTTTTTTATGGATGGAAATTGTATGGTAACCTCGCCTACGCTAACGATATACACTGGCGAGGCACCAGTGAAGTGTGATCGGTGAGAATAAAAACAGGCCAGTTAGCCCATCATGATGAATTCATCAGGAATTAACCATGATAGTTTCCAGGGGGAATCGCGTGGAGGTCTACCTGGTTGGGTATATTGCTAGCAATGGGATTCTTAGTCTCCATTACTAACAATCCCTTTCCCCCACCTACAAGGTATTTGTGTGACAAATCATCCGTATCTCATGCCGTGTGCTCCCGGCGTAGAATGGGCCACCACATGCTTTCCGGGAGAAAGGGATTGTTAATAATGAGGTTTAACTGCACCATTGCTAGCAATAATCAGGTCGACCTCCACGTAGTCCCACCTGGGATGGGCTCATCGATCTGCTTTCATCCTCACCCATCATTCCTCACTCCTCACACATCCCTTATACTAACAATCCTAAGCAAACGACTTTTGTACAAAGGCTCCCTCTGGTTAGATATGTAATAAAAATGCATCCATACGTCAATCTCTAATGACAACCTTAAAATCTTCGCTGACATTCCCTTATCACGTTGATTATCAAGAAACCACAAATTCATCATCACTTCCTTGACTCATGCGTGACTCGTAATACACCTGTGATATATCCACTTATCTGATCAATTTATTGCTGACCATAATCTACCTACTTATATATATTTATATACTACATAGATCAAGATAACCACCTTGTTGAAAACAATGACTAATATAATTAAATATTGTGTCACCAGAGGGAAACTGTACAAAAGTCATTTGCTTGGGCTCCTCTGTCCTATTCGTGTTTCAACCGTAAACCAGTTGTGTTTGCATGGCTGTCTTTCGGTTTGAAGGGTGGGATATGGCGTACAGGATACAGCTGAGTCCTCAGGAATGGCAACGCATGGGGGTGATCATGGGCGAAACAGTATACTCTGTTATGTCCATGGTACTGCTCATGTCTATAGGCGACGGTTACCACTTTCCATCAGGTGGGCCGTCAGCTTGTTTGCCATTCTAAGTTGTATAAAAAAAAGGTCGACCTGTTTGGGTGTTTTGCTAGTAATGGGGACAGTACTAAACAATTCTTTTCTGTGACAAATACCCCCTGGGGAAAGGGATTGTTAGTAATGCGGACTACCAGTCCCATTGTTAGCAATATGTTCACCCAGGTCGACCTTCACGTAGTCCCCCCTGGAAACCATCGTGCTGAATTCCAGATGTATTCATCACGATGGGCTAACTGGCCTGCCTTTTCATCCTCACCTATCGTCCCTCACCGGTGCCCCACCAGCATATACCGTTAACGCAGGGGTTGTCATTCCATTATCATCCATTAATAATAAAAAACAAATTCTTTCTCCCCTTTCCAATATACTTCTGTTTACGACCTTAAACAAATCGATACTGATTTTACAGTGATAATAACATCAAAAAATAATTTGATACCTCATGGGAAAAAAATGTGGAACATCGTGTCATTACGATTTTTTCTGTAGCACATAATATTTGCTCGTAATTGCCACGCCTGCAACAATTTGTTCCGTTCACAAGAATATAACCCGTTCAAAATTGAGTTCCCTGCCAGCAGATAGGGTTGCCAGATGTCCGGAACATCCGGGAGAATTTATATTTTTAATACTAATTGCGAAATAATTATATGTCTATATTTAACAAGTTAAACTAACAACACTATACGGTATTAAGTTTACTTTTTACACTTTTTTTTTGTATGAAACTTCTTTTTCATAAGGTTGAATTTTAATTAACTTGAAAGTGCAAAATGCAGTCATGCACCGTTTGGAAGCAAAAAAAGTGTAAGGTAGAGGTATGCATGCACACGAATCACGCAACCTCCTATTGTTAAACTTAACTCCGAGTTTGTTTGTTCCCTCTGAAGGATTTCCAGGAAAAGTACGTTTTTATCTGGCAACCCTACTGCCTATACACAACCCGCAAATGCCTCGGTGACATTTGCAAGCTATAAAAGCGGAATGAGGGTACCGGAGCGGAATTTGCGAGCGGTTATAATATCAATAATTGGCCGATGGAATGGGCCGCTGTTTATTCAATTAAATGTCATTCAGACGGTACCTGATTTATCGATGTGGAACACTCGCCGCGGATTTCCACGAGGTCCCGTTGTACACTCGCGATGTAAATAAATGGATCAATACAAGTCTCGTGATTGAGGAATTACAGTGTAAAGAGATCGCATACCACAAGGCTGGTAACATTTGCATTACATTTAAAATTTCAATAAACGTCAAACGGTTCTACGGCGCAGGTGTATCCTTGATACATTCTTAATCTTTGAATGTGTCTGACTGCATGTGCCTAAATAAGATCGAGCATCGAGTCCCAAAAATGGAACAAAAAACAGGTAGTCAAAAATGTCTTTTTAGTCGAGAAATACTTTTTTTTTAACAGATCGCGCCATTTTTCAGTGTTGCAAGTATTTCTATTAAAAATTCCCCAGATCAAGTGGTCGAAAATAAAAAAACACATCTTAAAATTCTTATCACTGATAGGAATTAGCAGCGAACTTTATAAAAAGAGCGAGCACAAAAGATCATGGGAAGGTCGCAGTGTCACAGGTTATTTTGCCTGAAAAAAAAAAAGCAAATCTTTCAATAATGGACGAGTGGCGGTCCTCCACTGTGCGTTTTTCAAGGCACTTTCTCCCACGCACAACCACTCTTTGAAATCAACTTACAGCAGCAGTATTTCCGAACCGATACGACAACATAACTTTCAAGAAAAGAGCATATTCCTTTTTAGAAGGCCGGCAGCACACCTACAATGCCGTAGGTGTTGTGGGTGACCATAGGCGGTGGTAGTCACTTACCATCAGGTGAGCCGCATGCTCGTTTGCCTCCTGTGTTGTAAAAAAAAAAAAATAATAATAAATAATGCCACTTTTTTATTTATCTAAACAAATTAGAGAATTTAAACTACTCTCTTATACTTCTAAAGCTATTTTATAACTGCTGAGGAATCGAATCGATAACTTACACAGTTCTATTGATAGAACTACACCAATTATAAACTTATGCCGTTTGCAACTCCAACAGAATTCTAAACTAAACCACAAATTTATGGATCAGCTATTTGCAGAGTAATAATGCAAGCAACATTATATGCTTCATTGAAAATTGCTAAACGACTTTGGCAGGCGACGTGTCGCTTTGAAAGTTCTAACACATGTTAATACGATTTCTAAAGCGCTACAATTCAGCATTAAATCCCATTGTGGAGTTAGTATTTTCATTTTCATATAATCCGAACAATTGTGTAATGATAATATGTATGTATTAGGAGACTTACTGAGAATTGAAACCGATTGAATTTACAGTTTATGAAGCATTGCAGTTTCTAATCGTAGACTTTAGTATTTCATGATATGGGATTGTGAATTGAATGGGTATGTCGTAGCTTATAAAACATGGAGACGTAAATATATAATCTATTCTATTGGCTAATAAAATATTGAGTTTCCCAGTTCGAATTTCTATTTGATTTTCTTTGATGATACATCTTTCTGAATCAAAATTACAAAAAAAGGTATTTTTGACTCGTCCTTATTTATTTATTTATTCTTTATTGTACCACGTAAATAATAATACAAAGATAAATATATAATATATTTAAATGTATGATATATATTGTTTTTTTTTTTTTGCATATGTTTTAATAACATTAGCCTTTTCTTTTTTTATATTAGTTACACTTTTTGCGCTAAATCTCTACTGTCTTTTTTTTTTCACTCTACCCAAAGTTTGTATGCAAATAGTTGCTATATCGATAAGACCGCTTTTTTGTACTTCATAAATTATATTATACCTATATTACAAGGACTGTTCATTCCTTCACAGTCGACAGATTTACTCCCGTATTGGTCTTGTACTTTTCGAAACAAAATTATCTCTTATTAAAAGCTTGTAAGGCTTAATAATTGTCATTAATTTATCGTTATGTTTTTGTGAATAAGCTTTAAGTCCTGTTTTAAATAACTATATAAATAATATAAAAATTATTACTGTTACAAGATAAATAGCATCGTTATCAATTCAGCCGTTATCTGTCCACTGCTGGAACCTATGCCTCTCCCATAGCAATCTATATAGCAATCTAATAAAATTTTCTGTTTTGCCAAAGGTTGACTGCGAGAGAATGCTATATAGTATTAAGTCCGCCTTTTGTACCAGACATTTTTTTTGTAATGTGGTCATAAAAGAATAAATAAATAAATCTAATAATATAGCAATCTTATAGACTGCTATAAGATACGTTTACAAAGACTTATTCTCTTTAATATTGACTAGCTAGTTTTTATGGCATTATAGGTAAGTCCATTAAAGTGTAGTTCCTGAAATTTCCATGCTAATAGGAGATGTGCGGCGACATAAGTTTATCACCATGATATTATAGGAAAGCGACTTGTGAGTGAAGCGATGGTAAATGACCAGTGGGGGGAGGGATTGCTAGCAATGAAGTTTAACAGCCCCATTGCTAGCAATATACCCTATCAGGTATACCTCCACACAGTTCTCTCTGCGTGGCTGGATAGCGATAAGGACTATCCTTCCAATTTACTAACAATCCCTTCCCCCAGCAGTTGATACTTAACGGCTATTGAGATACAATACACTAATTAATTATATTACTGTTATTTTTATCCAGGTGGGTTACTGGGGCCTACAGCAGGGAGGGTGCAGGCGGTGCGAGTGCGGCGCGGGCGCTGCCGCCTGCGACCCCGTCACTGGGATGTGCGCGTGCGCATCCGGAGTAGGAGGCGCGCAGTGCGACCACTGCCTACCAGGGTATTATGGCTTCAGACCTGCGGGCTGTTTACGTGAGTTACAATAATATGATTACTTATGAATGAATTAATGAGTATACTTTATTTGCATTATACAATATAGGAAATAAGCAAGACAATTTACAAACACAACGATACAGTTGTATAAGTACAGTGAGGCGGTCTTATTGCTGAGAGCAATCTTTTCAAGACAACCTTAAGGTAATGGACTAATTGTTGTACAAGTAGGTATGATAGTGCTGTATAATTAAAAAAGCATTTTTTGCAAATTATCTTACTCAATTACTTATCTATTTACGTACAATAAAATTTTAAGCATACGATGTCATAGAAGACATTTAAAAAATATATAAGTATGAGGGATCTTAATAAAGACAATAGAAGCTTAAACAATGTTTCTTAGAAATTTTGTCTTTTTTTTTTGTCCGTTTATTTTTTCCGACATCTAAAAAGCTACTGCACCAAATTGGATGTAGTTTTTTTTTATTAATGATAATGGAATGGTAACCCCGCCTGCGCTAACGGTATACGCCGCCGGGACACCAGTGAAGGGTGACAGTTGAGAATAAGAACACAGGTCAGTAAGCCCATCGTGATGGATTCATCTGGAATTCAGCACGATGGTTTCCAGGAGGAACCGCGTGGAGGTCGACCAGATAGGGCACATTGCTAGTAATGGGTCTGGTAACCCGCATTATTAACAACCCCTTCCCCCCAATTGGATGTGTTTTTTTTTTATAGGTGATAATGAAATAGTAACCCCACCCGCGCTATCGGTATACACCGGCGGGGCACCAGTGAATGATGATAGATGAGGATGAAACAGTCAGCCCATCGTGACGAATTCAACGAGAATTGTTCACGATGGTTTCCAGGGGGAACCACGTGGAGGTCGACCTGATAGGGCATATTGCTAGCAATGGGGCTGTCAAACTCCATTTCTAACAATCCCTTCCCCCCAATTGGATGAGGTTATGTTCCAAAAGGTCATAATTAAAAATGTAATGTATCTTTTATTCTAATACTTATTTATTTAATACAAAAATAAACAAAATAAATAAGAAAATAAACAAACAATTTAATACAGGTCGTTGACATTTGATTTTCTTTATTTACAATGTATATTACCTGATATAAATGTATCTTCATATCAGCCTTTATTTCTTCGCTGCTGAACGTAAGCCTAACCTTTGGGGGGATTTGCCAGTAGTTGCCACGCTTGACAGGCAGATTGACAACCGCAGTTAGGCTTTAGAAATGTTTAAAGAGAGACGCTGCTATCCATCCCTTGCCGTCCCTTAATCGCTTCTTACAACACCCACGGTAAAAGAAGAGGTGGCCTATTCTATACAGGCTATGTAAATATATATAGCCATCCAAACCATCACTTTTCAGCTTGTCCGACGTGCACGGACGGCAAGGTGTGTTCCCCGGACACTGGACAGTGCGTGTGTCCGCCGCGTTCCCGGGGTCCTGGTTGTCGGCAGTGCGCGCCTGGCTATTGGTCAAAACAGAACGGCTGTCAGCCTTGCAGATGTGGCGCTGGAGCTATATTCAGTAAGTATCTTAGTAGTGCACTAGTTGGATTGTCCAAGGAAGATCAAAGGATCTAAGGTCTGGTAGAAGATAAACGCTCGATCAACAACGCTGTAGACTGTTCTAGTTTTAACAACCACACAGCGAATCTGGAATGTTCTCGGATCGTTGAATTTTAAGTAGAAACATGTAAATAAGGATTTCTATTAAATCAGCAAATTCATTTTCTTCCCGTTTTGGTTTAGTTTTAACATGATTGGGGATAATTAAAAGCATTCTTTGGTAACTCATCAATGTTTGAATATAATTTTAGTTCTCTTACTCTTGTTTTTTTTAGTTATTTTATCAAAGAATGCCGTCAAGCCACCATCCAGCAAACGCAATCATCATGAAAATCTAAATGAACTGAACTTTCAAGGGTAATGGTTGAATGTAAATTAGCCCATTATAAATAGATACAATTTCTAATAAAAGAGATAAACCAGAGGTTTCTTAAATATAATTGTACTCGTATGTTCATCAGAGAAAATCTTTGTACAAAAGTCGTTCGCTTGGGCACCTCTGTTCCATTCGTGTTTCTACCATAAAGCAGGTGTGTTTGCATGGCTGTGTTTCAGTTTGAAGGGTGGGATATGGCAGTGAATTTACAGGGTACAGAGAAATAACACCTGAGTCCTCAGGAATGGCAACGCATGGGAGGTATTATGAGCGAAACAGTATACTTTGATAAGTCCATAATACTACTCATGTCTGTAAGCGACGGTTACCACATTCCATCAGGTGGGCCGTCAGCTTGTTTGCCATTCTAAGTTACATAAAAATGCTTACAGAAGCAGCGTTTATCATTTTTCCGTATTAATTGTTTTACAGATATGTGCGACCCAGTATCAGGACAGTGCAAATGTCGGCTGGGCTGGACCGGCGTGGGGTGCGACAGATGTGCTACGGGCCACTATGGGCCTCGGTGCCGGCCGTGCGACTGCTCGCCCGTCGGCACCCTGCACTGTGAGAATGGTACTTGTGGCTGTGATGAGCACGGACGGTGTAATTGCAAGGTGAGGCTGTTACTACAAACTTCATTGACATCCTAATTCTTAGTTAATCGGTCAGAATACTGTATCTGTAAAACCTCCCCCAAAAGAGGGGGATTGCTAGTAGTTGCCACGCTTGGCAGACAGATTGGCATCCGCAGTTAGGCTTTGGTGATGTTCCAAGAGGAACGCTGCTGCCCATCCCTCTACTATTAAATTCCCTTAGTCGCCTCTTACGACACCCACCGGAAAGAAAGGGTTTGGTCGGGACCTATGCCACATAGAAAACATCAAATATCTTCAAATCAAACCATTATTTTTAAGTTGAAACTTAGACAAGAAAGCTGCATAATCTTACTTCTACAGGAGAACGTGGTGGGTGACAAATGCGACAAATGTTTGGACGGCACCTTCGGACTGTCAGCACACAACCCGGTTGGGTGCACGGCGTGCTTCTGCTTCGGCCGCGCTGCCCACTGTTCCCAAGCCGCGCTCACCAGGTCCGCGCTGCACGTCGCCGTTCCTCAACACGTCACGCTACTCAGGGGCGAAGATCAGATCACTACGGTAGGTTTCTATTATCATCTCTTAAAACCATGAATGCAACAGAAAAAAGAAACACTAAATGTTATTTTCTATTTCACACAATAGATGGATCAAAACTCTCCGCTAGCTATTCATACGCACTCCCCCGATGCGACCATCTCCCTCCCCTGGCCTCCAGTGCCGGTCTACGTGGAGCTGGACAAGCGGTTCCTTGGCGACCGCGTCACGTCGTACGGTGGAGCGCTGCGATTCACCGTAGAAGAGGAGGGCGGCGAGGAGTTACCGCTAGAAACCAGAAGACGGTTCCCGCTAGTCTTGTTATATAGTAAAGATATCGTGCTGGAACAATTTGAGGTAAATGCCTAAGATTTTTATGATACTTAGAATGGCAAAATATATTTTTTTGTTACATCTCTATATGCATTTTAAAATGATAGAATTTTCATCGTCCCTCCGATCAAACTGTTTATAATTACTCCTCTCCATGCAAAGGTTGTCTGGAAGAGATCGCTCTTAGCGATAAGGTCGCCTATTGTTTTCTCACTGTGATCATTTCTTATAATTGTTTGTATCTATAATAAGTTTACTATTGTAATCTTTTCGAGGAAACAATAAAGAGTATCTATTTATAGTATTATAACTCCGTGCCCTATAATCTCTAAGTTACTGTTTCTTTTCTTTGTAATTGATCATACAAATATGTTATAAGCAATAACATTACAATAAAAGCAACAAGCGCTCCGAAAATAAATCCTGTAGATTATGTTAATAGAATAACACTAATTTTCTAAGGGCTTCCTCTAGTACTTCCGGAACTCTCATTTGTATTCTTGCATGTGTAGGGCTTCTTAGTTCACAGCTATCTCACTGAATATAAGAAATAAATTTATTTCTCTAACTCTTCATATAATCCTCAGCGTGTGCCAGCCAAGAACGGCACGCACTCAGTACGACTGTACGAGTCGCTATGGCGCGTGCGGGATCGCGGCGGCGTGGCCAGCCGCTCCGCTCTCATGGTGGTCCTGGGGAAACTCGACCGGATCCTGCTGCGGGTCACCACCAGAGTACCCACTGCCAGGGACAACGTTCATGCGCTGTGAGTATCTGGATGCACCAAACCAACATTTTTTTTATTATGGAACTTAGAATGGTAAACAATCTGACAGTCCACCTGTTGGAAAGTAGTAACCATCACTTATAGACATGAGCAGTACCATGGACATAACAGAGTGTTCTGTTTCGCCCATGATACCCCCCATGCATTGCCAGTTATTTCTCTATACCCTGTCAATTCACTGCCATATCCCACCCTTCATACCGAAACACAATCATGCAAACATAACTGTTTCACGGTAAATACACGAACAGGACAGAGGTACCCAAATAAACGAATTTTGTACAAAGTCTTCCACTAGTGAAGGATACTTACTTACCAATGAAACATACAATCTGCACTGTTCTGGCAGACAAGAGACATTTTGACAACGATCAAAATTTTGCTTTTTGTGTTTCACTGATCTGCCCAGGCTTTTAAGTCCGACGACTAACAATCCTCGCTATCTGTCATAATGAAACACCAAAATTACATGCATAAGTTGCATAAGAGAATTTTTGTCTTTGACCAAATGTCCATTATCCAAGGCGTAGATGACTCTTTAACTCGATGCAAAAACGAGCGATATTTTTATCTGAAGTTTTAAGGACCGAAGAATTGTTTCCGTTGTATTTGTCTACCTTAATGAAAGATAAGCGTGATGTATATGTATATGTGTGATGTATATTTTAAACCTTGTTCAAGTCTTTCAAGACGAGATATGAAAGTGCAGAAAGCAAGAGACGTATATAGGGTTAGAGTTTTTTGCCATTCGATGTTTTTGGCATGATTTCAAGCCAAACCACAAAAGATTTTGCATGAAGATATAGATACTAAAATTTTCACGCTATAATATCCATAACAGACTCCTCAACGTATCAATGGACACGGCGATCCCAGGCTTAAGCCGTTCTGAGCCGGCGTTAGGGGTGGAGCGTTGCGACTGCACGTCGGGCTTCGCATCTGACTCGTGCCAGCGGCCCGCGCGCGGCTACTGGCTGCCACCGATACGCCAGAATATTCACCTCAGAGACGGCACCATCGTCATCACACTCGACGGACAAGCGCAGCCCTGCAACTGCAACGGGAGGGCTACCGCCTGCGATCCTGTCACTGGCGACTGCTTGGTCAGTCTCACTTTGTTACTACTCAAAATCATATAAACGTCTCTATATTAGATGATTATTTTTAGGATAGATGACTAAGTTCAGCCATGTAACTGCAACAAACAAACCCGTCACTGGAGATTGTCCCATTTGGTTTCTATAGGATTATCGTCATCAGTGTGGACTGCCAAGCGCAGCACTGCAACTACAGCGGATAGGCTACCATCTAAGATTCTTTCAGAGGCGACTGCTTGGTTATTCCCATTAAGTTGCTTATGAAAGCCGTGTTAGTGTATCAATGAACATGCTTGAATTAATCAGAATCTCCCATCTATTTTGAACAGCGTCATGCTCTCGCATGCAATCTTATGTATCATGTCATCATGTGTGAACTTCAACAAGGTGTCATGCCTTATGCCTAGGGAGAGAAATCGTTAATCCTGGCTGCTAGCAATTTACCCAGTTAAGTCAACATCCACGTGTTTCCCCCTGAACAACATCGTGATTAATTATTGGTGAGTCTGTCACGATAGGCTAACCAGACATGGTTGGAGGAAAGGGATCGTTGGTAATAGCCCCATTACTAGCAATATACTCTGTCAGGTCGACCTCAACCTGGTTGCCCCTGGAAACCACCAAGGTTAATCCTAGTTGAGTTCTTTCACTGGTGCCCCGCCAGTGTATACCGATAGTACAGTCGGGGTTACGATTCCATTATCATCCAATAAGAAGTATCTTATGCCTATCACGTGTTCTCGCATGGCCGTCGCCCACAGAACTGTACGGGCGGCACGGGCGGAGCACGGTGCGCGGAGTGCGCGGCGGGCTACTACGGCGCGGCGCCGGCCTGCCGACCCTGTCCCTGCGCGCCCGGCGCCTCCGGCTGCCGCCTGATCGCCGGACGTCTGCAGTGCCTCTGCAAACCCGGTATGTACATAGTACCAACACACCCACACCGACCTTTTTATATATTTTTTAAAAGATCTCATACTGAGTTGTTCTATTTTCAACCGACTTCAAAAAGTTGGTGGTTTTTAATTCGATTGTATTTCCTTTCTGTTTGTTACACCATAAATCTGTCAGTTCTGAACCGATTTGGAAAATTCTTTTTTTTATCTGAAAAGTAAAGAAATCACAACGTATTTCACTGTCTTCAACAATATCCCGCCTCACCTCCACAATAAATTACTCGTAATTAGGATGACTAGAGGCTCAACATTTGGTCCTTCGAGCCGGTGTGAAGTAGAGCGTGGTGCGCTGTGCAGGGTACGCGGGCGCGGAATGCGAGCGGTGTGCAGCAGGCTGGCGGCGCGTGGGCGACGCGTGCGCGGCGTGCGCGTGCGACCCGCGCGGGGCGCTGTCGGCGCGCTGCGACGCACGCGGCACGTGCCGCTGCCGGCCGCCCGCCGCCGGGCCCACCTGTTCTCTCTGCGCAGCGCCACGCACCTACATGGGCCACGACGGCTGCACGCGTCAGTATACTACACCTTCCTTTCTGAAGAAGAGACTAACGAACACTTGATCGCATAATAAACAACGAGACCGCTACGTCTGATATCTTTGCACATCAAGTATTCCATGAATTCCGATTTCTCACCGCACAGTCTGCACAGTATGTCCGAAGATAGACCTACCTTGTATACTAAAAACTTAATGCTTTTAACAATCCGCGTACTGAGCAACAAATGGTAAAATTCACCTTATGGGGAAAATCTTTATTCATTAATGAACAGTTAATATGTGATATAATAATTATTATTATCACATTCTGCCACATTTACTTCCATAACTTTTGATCTTTTCCTAAAACAGCACACGGTCTATTTTGTTACAATAACAACTAAAGGTTTTAGACGTTATCTGTGTAAAAATTCCAGTTATTTCATTAACCGGTTGTTAATTGGCACGTACGTAATAAATAAACTCATAACGTCACTTTATAAAAAATTATCAATTACCTTACAGCTTGCGACAACTGCACGCAAACCCTCTTAGATGCGGCAGAAGATTTAACCCGAGATCTACGAGCACGCGCCAACCCCACAGAACTCAGCAGGATACCAAAACCATTTCCAGCCTTGCTAGAATTTGCTCACAACTCTTCTAAACTAGTCGACGAACTAAAAAACTTGAGGACAGACATGACACAAATGCAATACATCGAAAACTCTATAGCTAATCTAGAAAGCGAAGAACATCTAGTATTTACAGAGGCGCACCAACTGAAAGAAGAAGCTTTTAGAATACAAAATTATTCACAATCTATGAATGTAGAAAGCATGAATGCGTTAGATGAAGTGCTCAAACAAAGAAGGCAAATAAGTGAACAGGTAGCACGTTTGAACGAATTTTCAAAAGGCGAAAGACATCTTAGCGCGCACAAAGCGCTGAAAGAAGCGAGGAAGTTACTTAGGCAAATTAATGATATAAAATTGATCGATTACATTGGATCAGTGAATGATGTATTTAATACGGTAAGTTATAGATTACTTATTTACGTTTTTTTTAAAACTGACAGAAATGAAAAGTAATAACTCTTCGAGTATGTCAAAAATATCCTCGATAAAAAGTGTGAATTAATGTATACTCTATCTTCTAGGGTAATAGATAGAAAAAATGGAGTCCTAAAAGCATTTTTTCCTTATATTCATCTGTTGCTTTATTCACTTTCATAACTTGGCTCTTGTACACCCCTATTCCGAAGATCCTTCTCGGGTCTGGAGGATTATCTAATCTTCATATCACGTTAATTTAGCTAGACCTTCTTTGGAACTGGCTAATTTTATAATTTATACAACAGTATTATATTTGAAAATGGTTTAAATAAGGCTAAAGCTAGACATAGTCCTCGAATATTTAAGATCTCCCTCATCTTCTCAGGCACATCTCCAATCGGCTTCAGTGCAACAGAACAACCGACTAATCGACGACATGTACAAACGAGTACGAACATTGCAAAACGCACTAATGGAGTGGGACCGCAAGGGGGAGGACCTGACAAGACTGGCGGATACGGTGTGGACAGCGGGAGAGGTGGTCACCGCCGTCGGCACGCGCGTACTGCCCAGACTGGCCACAGTCAGAGATATTGGCTTGAGGTGCAGACTCATGCTGGAGGTTAGTTTACATGTTTTTAAATTTAAAACTAGATTTTGTCCTACCCTTAGATTATATAGATAGAGCATCGAATATCAAAATCGGTCAACTTTTTGTCAGCTAATTGTCAAAAAAAATTGTTTTTGCACATTAAAAAGGTGCAGAATTTATGAGACAAAATAAATATAGAAGTTATAAAGGAATCACTCATAACTATTTATCACGCAAAATTATATGAAAAAGTTGACACGCTTTTATCGAAGCATTTGTATGGAGACACTCTATCTATATAATCTACCCAATTTCCAAAACATAAAAACTAATGTAACTCAATATTCAAAGACTATTCTTTGAATATTGAATATTCTCAAAAAAATTTCTACTTCATTTTTTTGAAATTTTTAAAATTTTTGAGAACACTATTTTTTTGCAGCAAAGGGCGACTTGTTTTTAAATTGAATAGTGATTTTATATTCCAACTAAGTAGTATACCAAAACAAGTAACTTGCTCTCGTATTTAGGGGCAATTTAAGAGAAACAAATAAATATGTAAACATTCAAAAGAGGACGATACATCTCTAAAATCTAATAGTCTTCTCTTTTCAGGATATCACATCGCTGTCTGCAAAGAACCTGACAGACGAGATAGCGTCCGCAATATTACGGAGTCAGGCGGTGGCCATCAAGTTCCCAAGCCTGACGGCAGAACTGGAGACTCTCACAGCAGCTGCGGAGGAGAAGGAAGGAATCTTATATAACCTTACTCCAGTTTACCGACAGAAATACTTGGAAAATGCAGAAAGACACGTCGCTATGCTGGGCGAGAAAGCCAAAGAATATAAAAGGTAATCACTACTTCTGTTCCACTGTATTGTGGTATACTGGACTTGTAAAAAAAGACATTTTGAAATTTAATTCTCTCTACTAAAGGAACTAACTCCGCATAAAAATAAACATTTCGTATTTATTACATAAGCAAATTTTCATTGAAATATACTTACGATAGAATTCGAAATTGTATTGGGAGTTGGAGTTCTGCGCGCAAATTTCTGACAAGTGGCATTTCCAATTATAGTACAGAAGGAGTACTAGTTCAGAGATATTTTTAAACCAGTTGAATAACTCCTTTAAAAATATCTCTGTATCAGTAAGTTCATTATAGGTACTGCCAGGTTCTCATTAATGATGATCTATCTGATGTGGCAATGGCCAATTAATGCGTTTCTCCTCCTCAAACGTGGAGAGCCCCTTCTCTTTGTGTAAAGAAAGTCCTTCGTCCTCGCTCTTTAAAGATTATTTTTTAGATCCTGATTTAATTTTCGATCTGTGATATGTGTGTACTGTGTACAGACTGTTCGCGGGTACGCGCGCTGCTGCATCGCCGGGCATGTCAGCTGCGCGCGCATGGTCGGCGGTAGCGGCAGCGGTGCGCGAGGCGGCCGCGGCTGCCAACAGCGCCCTCGCTGCTGCCGCCGCTGCCGCATCCATGGCCCGTGGACCCGACCCCGTATTGCGCGCCGCCGCTGCTGGCATTCGCTCCTCCGATGGTCTGCGCAAAAAGGGAGCTGCCGTTCTCGCCAAGGCTGATGGTCAGTACTCTCTCATTAGTAGCATACGATCTAAACATCGAAGTAACTAAACTCTTTCTTATGTTCTCTAGAAAAGATCTCGAGCTGTAATCCCTACCTAATTCGAAAGTTATTTTTTGTTACAATTTGTAGAACTTCGAACACAACTAGACCGCCTTATCCACGAGGCTGACCTCGTCAGTGTAACGCTACGAGGTCTCGGCTGGCAGGAGCAGGAATTGGAAATAATGCCGCAAGCGAATGTGGCCGCCACGCTAGCGGAGTCTGGGAGGCAGGCTGACCGCGTGTTCGCGACCACGAGGGCGCTGTACGACGAGGCGGCGGAGCTGCGGAGACGAGTGCAGTACCAGATGCGTAGGCAGCTCGTCGAGTTACAGCGGCATGGCGATACTGCTCTCGGAGCTGCTCAGGAACATGGTGAGTAATCAGGAGAAATATCCCGCAAATGTTTTAGTAAATAACAAAGTTTGGACAAGTAGTGGTATGGGGGAAAAGGGTGTATGACCAGAGGAATGCAATCTTCCACTCTTATTTGTGCTGTCTGCCAGCATATTTTGAGCGTATGTAGAGCAGGACGTCAGCTTTTTTTTATTCATGATATATAAAAAAAAAAATTACAACAGTGTCACAGATCCGGGGAAACATGGCGCGTGAAGTTGAAGTGGTAGCAGCGCTAGAGGGCGCGGCAGCGGCGCGCGGCCGGGAGCAGGCGGAGCGCGGCGCGGCGCTGTCGCCCGCGCTGCGCTCGCTCGCCGCCCGCGTGGCGCGCGCGCACCATGCCGCCGCATCCGTACGTACTCACCCTCACCGTCACCCTCACCGTCACCGGCACCTGCAGCAACAAGTCGCACGGCCGGGAGCAGGCGGAGCGCGGCGCGGTCATCTAAACTATTTTTATGCCAAATTCCTTATGAAATAAGCAGGAAGACGTAACTAAAGGATTACCACATTGTCATCTGCGATGTCTCGACATTTCACATATAAACTAACTCAATCTTTGATTACGGAGTGAGTCGCCTACCCATACTAAATCGAATTTATCATATAAGTTTATTATAAACTTTATTTGAAAAATTAACTTATTATAATCAACATCACGAGTCGAAACGGATAACCAGTTTTGAGTTACATGTGATGATATGACGCCCCTGCCCACCAGATCGCAGTGTCAGTGTCGTCGGCGGCAAGCGGCACGTGCGCGCGCGCGTTTTTGCGGGAGGCGCCGTCGGCGGCGGCGTGGCGGCTGGCGCTGGCTGTGTCGTTCGAGCGGCACGTGCAGCCCGGCACGCTGCTCTACGTGCTCGACGACGGGCACGACGACAACGCGCACGTAAGTACACGCTAACACAGTACATGACTCGGATAATGATTTAAAAAAGCGTTCATACTATATAGTTACATAATAAAGAAACATTTGCGATCTAAATGGGTCGCGAATCGAAATTAGAGAAGATAAAACTATTTTTAAAGTAATTTATATTTTATTTCATTAAGGTGATTGGAATAAACCACGTCTCATAGAGTAGTCAATGACATTTATTTGTTATTAGTCAGAAAAGAAACACTCAAAATTTAAATCCAACATGGCAAAAAATGAACTTATATACATCTTGGCCAGCTTTATACTGTAGTAAGTAGGATTTTTTTAATAGATAATAATAGAATGGTAGCCCCGCCCTTACTATCAATATATGCTAGTGGGATACCAGTGACAAATGATAAATGAGGATGAAAAACAAGTCAGTTAGCCCATCGTGACGAATTTACCAAATATCCAATTTATCTTTGCTCAAGTAGACCTGTTTACAAGCACTTTTAAATCATTCATTCGTCAAGTTAATTATTCAAATATTCAACAAGAATTAACTATAACGGTTTCCACAAGGAACCGTATGGAAATCGACCTGATAGGATATATAGCTAGCAATAAAAATGTTAGACCCATTACTAACAATCCTTTTTCCCAATAGGTAGAAGTGGAATAGCACTTAACACGACGCTCTCGTAATAACATTAATTAGAAGGTCCTCAAACACCTATCAATTTTACCAACTAATATTAGAAACATACGAATATTCAATTAAACCTTTTTTACAAGGGGAACGAGAAATATCTACACTTAAGTGTAGAAGACAAGCGGCTACACGTTAGATGGGATCTGGGCGACGGTCCTGGCTACCTTCGCCACCCTCAGGAGCTGCAGCCAGCTCAAGACGACGCTGACCATGCCACCTACAAGATCGAACTCGACAGGTGATCTCGTCATGACAGTGTCTTCTAATTTATGATACTCAGAATGGCAAACATTTGACGGCGAGATAAAAGGTGATAACTGTCGCCTATAGACACATTAAATTGACAACAGTTTTAAAAACTGATTTCCAAAAAGCTGAAATTTAGGTCTTACAATAAAAGTATAAAGTTATTGTGCTAGCCATATGAATAAACTCCAATTTGCTTGCAGATCCACGGAACCTAGTTTCATTGCGAGACAGGATCTTAAATGAGAATATCCATAGAAGATTTAAAACGATGATCGTAATCCGAAATTTACCTACTACATTGCCTTTTGTATATTTTCCTAACCAGTAATTTTTCTATGACAAAAAACAATTTAAATATATACACTCGATACTGGCAACATGTTCTCAAAAATAATATTGCCATAAATAAAAAAAGAAGTATATTAACGTGACATTAATTTTTTTCGAGTGCAACATCAAGATCACACAATCCGTTTATTTATTATGTGTACCATACTTTATAGTCATGTACCCAATGTAGGGTATGGAACACAGTGCACCTCCGCGTGGAGCGGTTAGGCGCGGGCGTGGTGTCCGCATCCAACAGCAGCGGCCCTGGAGCCGTCACGCTGCAAGCGTCGCGTGTTTGGCTCGGGGCGCCGCCTCCGGGCAAGACTGGTGCATCCGATTTGCCCGGCATATCACACTTACCCGGGCTGCCCGGGTGTGTGCACGCGTTGTACAGTGATGACAAGACTATTGGATTATGGAATTTCGTGGAGCAGCCGAAGAACGCTCAGTGCACGGGCTGTACGCAAAGGTGAGTTTAAATTTAAAATTCAAAATATTTATTTTGAAAGTCACCAAACGTTCAAAAATTGTCTATTTTAATTTCCGGGACTAGGAGATGTAGAAGTAGACGATTATAAGGTGAGAATAAAGAAATTTTAAGAGTCTGTTTAGGGGTAAAGTGTTGAAAGAATAAAAGGAAGTAATATATTCTTATATGAAAGGACTTTGTAACACTGGAGATCCAGTGTTACGGGACATAACAAAGAACAGTTCGTCAACGAACAACCTTTGCGTAACGAAGGATAGACACCCATTCTCATCTTTGCAGCTATGGCTTTTTTTAATGGGTGAAAATGGCATGGTAACCCCGCCTGTGCTATCAGTATACACTGGCAGAGTACCAGTGAGAGATGATAGATGTGGATATAAAAGCAGGTCAGTTATTCTATTATGATGAATTCAACGATAATCTTGCGTGGAGGTCGACCTGATAGGGTACATTAAAAACAACGGGGACTAACCTATCTATTTACTAACAATCCCTTCCTATGGCTATTTTGCTGATAGTGACAAACTTTTATCAATGCAACTCACATAGTAGTTGTTCTTCGTTACGACAGACAAGGGCTAATATGGTTTTGGGCAGATGGTTCGGTGGACGCGTGGCGGGTGGTGGCGCAGCGGGCGGTGGCGCGGAAGCAGCGCTGGCGTGGTTCGATGGCGCCGGCTACGCAGAGTTAAGGCGAGCCTCGCCGCGCGCACCTGACCGCCGTCACTTTAGCCTGGCCTTCACCTTCCGCACGCGAGACCGCGACGCGTTACTCTTCATGGCGTTTGACGCTGCTAACGTACGTATACTCTGTACTGCACATGTTTATGTTGTAAAACAGGGTTCCTATTAACTGATCCGCCATGCACAGAACCGGTCGGTGTGGGTGGCACTGCAGGACTGCCACGTGGTGTTCACGGTGCAGTACGGCGGCGCGCGACTACGCATCGCCGACGGCGGCCGCCACTGCGACGGCCGGCCCGCGCACGTGCAGGCCATTCGCGTCTTCGCAGCCAACAACCTCGAAAAAGGTACCGTGCCGCTGCCCTCACCGCTTACAACCACCACCGCCTCCCTCGCTGGTACTTTTACCAATGTATACTGACAGTGCAAACGGAGTAACCATTCCATTATCATTCATTAGAGAAAACCACCACCGCCACCAAACTATTTTGTAAATGAACAAAGATGAAGGACTCAGGAAAGGATATTGTTCGTGTAAAAACCGTTCCTCTTCAGCACGGGTTATCGCTGTGCTTAGTTGTACGAGTATATACGTGTAGGCGATATCTCAGAGCGCATGGTCGGCAGGCAGCCTGCGCGTGAACGGCGAGGAGACGCTGGGCTCGCCGTCGCCGCCCGTGCAGGCGGCGGCCGCGCTGCCCGACCTCACCGCCGCGCCCTACTGGCTGGGCGGGCTGCCGCCCCGCCGCCCCGTCCCCGCCCCCGCGCCCGCGCTGCTCGGCTGCCTCGGCGCCGTCTCCGTCGACCGCGAGGGCTACGACTTGATGGACACTCCCAGCAGGCACGGCGTCGAGCCCTCCTGCGGGACCAGGGTCAGTTCATATTAACTTCCTTTATTTGATGCAAATATGATTATTTTTCCAGAGAAAACTTTGTTGATCAGCCCCACTCGTGATTCTGATGTCTCAACACATAGATAGATAGATAGATAAATAATTTATTTGCATTACTTACAGCATACAAACAACAATAGACATAAATGCACAGTGAAAAAAGATAAAAAAAAAGATACATGTACAAGAAATTAAAAAATAAAAACAAAAAATGCATAAAATTATATATTTTGTGAGGTACATACATGATGCTAATCTTGTCTGTATACAAACGATTGTTAGCTACCTGTTTCCAGTCTGTGCCAAGTCAGCTTGTTTGCTATTTCAAATTGCATTTTAATACATATTTAATATGTACATACAAAACCCATAAACACACAAAATCCAGCTGCAAGTGTCGAACTCGTAACGATCTGAAAAAGATAGCATGTTGAAGTGGATCCCTAATTCCATGAATCAATGGGTAAATACTGTAACGCCTTGTCCGCAGGTGCTGCGGTCAGCGGTGTTCGAGGGTAACGGGTTCGTGGAGCTGCCCTGGACGGCGCTACGACGGCGCGGCGCGCTGGGCGCATCGTTTCGTGCGCGCGCCGCAGATGGCTTGCTGCTGCTGCTCGCGCCCACTGCCGACCGCACCCACTACCTCGCACTACTCATGGTCAACGGTATGTATTCGTACACCTACAAATTATATCGCCGAATTATACACTTACTATTTTTTAAAATATATGCAATGATCCTGTCAGTGCTTTACAGGTGGATGTACAATTTAAAGTCGCTTACCTGAAGACCTGTTAAAATAACCTAGAGACGGATCTTCTAATAACAGTAAGTTATTAATAGATTAAACTTAATGCTTAATTTTTTGCAGGTGAACTGGAAGTGATAGCTGCGGCGGGCAAAGAAGAGTTGCGTCTGCGCACCAACGGTACAAAATTCGACGACCGGAGACTACACACCGTCCGATTACTGCGTGCTCATAAACAGGTGAATAATAATTTGTGTATATTTAATATGAATAAAAAAGTATACTTACTAGGTAAATAGAAGCTATAGAAGATGCCACTTAATACATAGGTCGGGTGTGAAGTAAAATATAGATCGGGTCTAAAGATTTTTTATGAAAATTAGGCAAACAAGCTGACGGCCCACCTGGTGGAAAGTAGTAACCGTCGCCTATAGACATGAGCAGCACCATGGATATAACAGAGTATACTGTTTCGCCACCAGTTCTACGTGCTAGAAGAACACACACCCTAGACATTTATTTATTTTGCATAATACATATAAAACTTTAAGTTCTTTCAAGCTTTCAAACTTCAGACTAGAGATAATCTCAACTTGCATATTGTCTTGCATAAATTTAGTTCCAAAATCGATTTCCTATCAAGTCCTCTAAACAAGTGGCAAGCGAATTCGTCGATAGAATCGACTTCGCTAGCATGTCCGTAAGACAGAATGAGATAGCAACGCTAAATGACATTCTAACTCATGGACTCGCTAGCGATATCGATTCTATCGACGAATTCGCTTGCCACTTGTCTAGAAGCCCTGGTTAGTTTATATCATAAATTTTCTAAATTGCTTCGTGTCTCGGTGATCTGAATTGTGCCTCCAAATATTCTTTACCTGGCTATACCGTTTAAAACTCGAAGTTTAACTTCCTATAATTTTTTCAGCTAGAACTATGGGTGGATGATGAGAAGCTGGCACAAGGTCCTTTGTCGGGGTCAACTTTCGCAGCTCGCGACAACGGTTTCTTTGTTGGTGGCGTAGATAACGATACCGCCAATATTCCCAACGTGCCCACTACTGGATTCACTGGTACCATCGCTGATATTATCGTGGACGGACAGTAAGTTTTTCATGTTTAATTTTTTTTCTTGATACTTGAGTAGTTTACATTTTGACAGCTCATCTAAAGTGGTAACCGTTGATTGTAGGCTTTATTTTAATCCTCATGCAATACTAATCTTGAGGACTATGTTTTTATGTTTCTGTACCCTGTAATTTTGTACCGTGTGGTCTGGGCACAGAATAGGCCATTTCTTCTTTTCCCGACTAAGGGAATTTAATAGTTGAAGGATAGACAGCAGCATCCTTCTTAAAATACCACCAAAGCCTAACTGTGATTATCCCTCTGTGATCTACCTGCCAAGCGTGGCAGCTACAGCCAAAGCCCACCTTTTGGGGGAGGCCTATGTTCAGCAGTGGACAGTTAACGGCTGATACGATGATGATGGTTATGATGATGACCCTGTAATTTTGCTGCCATATTACTCTTCAAATTGAAACCATGTCTTAGCTATGCAATCGGAAGAACGTAGCTAAAACTGTTGCTTATTTTTTTAGTTTTTTATTTTTTTTTTTACGAGCCGGCGAACTGTATCAGTGGTTCAGTTGGTTCAGCTGGCTGCTGCTCTTCTAGTACTCGATTTAAAAAAAACAAACAAGAATCATTGGGACGTTTTGTTTACTTACACTGTAAAGACATGAACTACTGTGTCTTGTAATTAATAAGGCACAGTAGGCAGTGAAGTGAATCGGGTATAATGAAACGTTTCAGACTGGTGGGCGTGGAGGGCGCGGTGCGGTGGCGGGGCGCGGGGCTGGGCCGCGCGGACGCGGAGCCGCGCGAGCTGGCCCGCGAGCCGCCGCGAGCGCTGCAGCGCCCGCCCGCCGCCAGCGGCTGCTCCAAGGTACCCGCCCTGCACCACTGCCCGCTGTCTTGTTTCTGGTATAATGCTGGGTGTTTCTGGTTTCGAACCAGACTGGACTCTTCAATTGTCATTCAACTGTTCAAGTGAGAGTATGATAAAAAATGCTTGAAGTTTACTCATGTTGTTAAATCATATGTTATGCTATGGATAAACAAACTCCTTACTATACTAGTTTCCAATTACATAGGTATGGGCTGATGACCAAAATTTATTTTAACCTGTACAACACCTTTAAATAGGGAAAAGGATTGTTAGCAATGGAGATTGACAGCCCCATTGCTGGCAATATACCTTACGATGGGCTAACTGACCTGCTTCATCCTCACCTATCATCCTTCACTGGTGCCCCGCCGGTGTATATCGAGAGCGCGGGTGGGGTTACCATTCCATTATCATCCATTTAAAAAAACACCTGTAAATAAATAAATTAGAATAATTTATTCTAAAATAGTTCGACGTACATTTACAGCTAACCTTCCTCGCCTGGGGGGAAAGGGATTGTTAGTAATGGGATCTAACTGATCCATTGCTATCAATACACCCTATCAAGTTGACGTCTACACAGTTCCCCCTAGAAACCATCGTGGTTAATTCTAGTGGAATTCGTCACGGTGCACTAACTGACCTGCTTTCATCACCTATCATCCCTCACTGGTGCTCCGCCAGCGTACACCGATAGCGCAGGCGGGGCTACCATTCCATTATCCCCCATTAAAAAAACCTTGTTTTCCTATGGTGTTTTTGGTTGATCATGAGCGATGTTTGAGCTGTATCGTGTGTATTGCGCAGTCGTCGTCGTACACGCTGGAGGCGGGCGCGCTGAAGTTCGGCGACTCGGCGTGGAGCCACGCCACGCTGCGGCTGGGCGCGCACAGCGGCCAGCTCGCCGTCACGCTGCAGTTCCGCACCTTCGCGCCCAACGGGATCCTGCTGCTTGCGCCGGTAAATGCACTACATAGTGAATCGAATGATCACCCCGCCTTCACTATCGACATCGATGATGTACATCATCATCATCATTTCAGCCATTACCCGTCCACTGCTGGACATAAGCCTCCCCATAGATTGCCATAAAGAACGGTCTTGAGCCACCTGCATCCACTGACTCCCTGCAATGCATTTCAGGTTGCTCCTATTATTCCTATTATTTACTTAATATTATTTCTGAATAAATTTGTACAAAACACAGTCTTACGGTAAATGCCTTTTTGTAACTGTAAGTATAAATTGCTCTTTCAAAATGTGCAGGGTTCGAAAACGAAACCCAAACATTACACGGTGTTGATGGTGCGCGAGGGCAAGTTGAAGCTGATAGTGCGCGGGCGCAAGCGGCGCGAGTTCTCGCTCGCCGCCTTCGTCGCCGACGGTACATGGAGAACTGTGAGTTTGCAAATCTTAATAATATAAACTGTCTTATGTAATTTTTTTATTATTATAAATTATAGTATAAATTAATACGCATTGTATGCAAAAATTCATTGATATATTTATCATGAAACTGTACTTTTACTAGTATTTAGTGTTGTAGTTCATGTTTTTTTTTTTTTGCTGGATTCTAAAATAAAATATTAATTCTAAACTCTGCAGAGGATCCATTTCGACTAATGTTGAACACATTGCAGAAAATTATGAGATAATATTTTTTTAGAAACTGATATATTTATAATCTAATTTAAGCTTCTCCTGCTGGTTACTCTGTTTGAGTTATGGATTACTATTTACTCTTCTATTGCAGTTGTTTTATATAGTAAAATTTTATGTATTTATTTATCTTTGTATGTATTTATTATATGTATATATTTATTTATTTCATACATTACATGTATGTTTATATTATATGGATTTATCAAGTATTCCTTTATTTTTCCTCTATTCAAAAATGCACCGCCTACTGATTTCTCGGTTTGCCCAATGGTTGACTGGTAGAGAACTCCTTCCGGTGTTATGTCCGCCAAATGTACATAGAATTTTACTGTGCATTAAAGTTTAAATAAATAAATATATTACGAATCATCGGGTACAGCAGGTAGCCAATAGTGGCTAGGGGACATTACGTAATGCGTGGTTGTGTTGGCGCAGGTGTCGGTGCGCGTGTCGCGTGCGCGCGCGTCGCTGTGGGGCGCGGGGGGCGCGGGGGGCGCGGCGGGCGGCGCGGCGCCCTCCGCCGCCCGCGCGCGCCGCCTCTACCTCGGCGGCCTGCCCGCGCCGCCAGCGCTGCCGCACCTGCCCGCCGCGGTCAGTACCTCGCCGCCGCTACCTTCACCGCTAACTTCGAGCTGCTCGTGTCACTACGGACCCATTTTTTTTGTGCAACTTAGAATGGCAAACAAGCTGACGACCCACCCAAAAGTGGTAACCGTCGCTTATAAAAATGAGTTGCCATTCCTGAGAACTCAGATGTTATTCCTCTGTACCCTGTAAATTCACGCCATATCCCACCCTTCAAACCGAAACACAGCCGTGCAACACAACTGTTTCACAGTAAAAACACGAATGGGACAGAGGGGGCCAAGCAAACGACTTTTGTACAAAGTCTCCCTCATGTGCTCGTAAAGCATTTATTGGTCCATTTTCTTAAACCATCATATTAAATTCTTTCAATTACTATTTTTGTTCCTTTATTAGGCAATGATATTGTTCTGTCTCTCGTTTTATTTCCGATTACATCCTTTTTGGTTTGATGATTAAACAGTTGCCAGTAACAAATGTGTACGTGTGCGCAACAGATGAGCCGGTGGGCGCGGTTCGTGGGGTGCGTGCGGCGTGTGACGGTGCGCGGGCGCGCGCGGGACGTGGCGCGGGAGGCCGCCCTGCACGCCGTCGGACAGTGCTTCCCGCGGGTCGAACCCGCCGCCTACTTCGCAGGTATGTACAAATGCGCGTGTGCACTCGAAGCCTAGTTGCTATTGCAATAGGTTATTAGAACTTAAATGTGTTCGAAAAATATAATTTATATATAATTATAATTTTATTTTATTTTATTTTATTATAACAAGTGATTATTAATCACTGATTAGTCTGATTGATTAAAAAAATGTTTGAAATAAATTCTTATTATACTGTCGAATCAGGTGACGCGTACGCGACGTGGTCGTCGTCGCGCACATTGTGGGGAGAGGGCGGAGTGCTCGAGGTGCGATTGCAGTTCCGTACTGCTGAGCCGAACGGCGTGCTCTTCGCGATCGGAGATCTTATACTCGAACTGAAAGATGGTGCCGTGAGTATTACATTCCTTCTTAGAATAAATATAATATATTAGCATGTGTGTAATATTGATTCAGTAAAATTCGTGACAAAAATGGCATATAAATTAATTTTATATTAATCTGATATTCGACTCGAAGGACCAAATTGTAAAATGGTCCTTCAAGCCGGATTTAAATATGGATTAACAAAAATGTTGCATGTGTGCAGGTGGTGCTGTCGCGCGGCGACGAGGTGGTGGAGTGGCGGGGCGCGGGCAGTGCGGCGGGCGGCTCGCTGTGCGACGGCGCGTGGCACGAGGCGGAGGCGCGCGCGTCGGGCGGCGCGCTGTGGCTCACGCCGGACGGCGGGCCCGCGCTGCGAGCCGCGCGCCGCGCCGCTCTACCTCGCCGGCTCGCGTGCTCTCTCTCTCTCTCCTCACACGCCCGGACGGCGGGGCCCCGCTGCGAGCCGCGCGCCCGCGCTGCGCGCCGACCGGCCTACCCGCCGCCCGCGCGCCGCTCTACCTCGCCGGCCTGCCCGGTAACTCTCTCTCTCTATCTCACGCCGGACGGCGCCGGCGCCGCGCGCTGCGCCGCGCGCCGCGCGCGCGCTGCTGGCCGACCGGCCGCAGCCCGCCGCCCGCGCGCCGCTCTCCCTCGCCGGCCTGCCCGGTAACTCTCTCTCTCTCTATCTCACGCCGGACGGAGGGCCCGCGCTGCGAGCCGCGCGCCGCGCCGCGCTGCTGGCCGACCGGCCGCAGCCCGCCGCCCGCGCGCCGCTCTACCTCGCCGGCCTGCCCGGTAACTCTCTCTCTCTATCTACGGCGGGCCCGCGCTGCGAGCCGCGCGCCGCGCCGCGATGCTTGCCGACCGGCCGCAGCCCGCCGCCCGCGCGCCGCTCTACCTCGCCGGCGTGCCCGGTAACTGTCACTCTCTCTCTATCTCACGCCGGACGGCGGGCCCGCGCTGCGAGCCGCGCGCCGCGCCGCGCTGCTGGCCGACCGGCCGCAGCCCGCCGCCCGCGCGCCGCTCTACCTCGCCGGCCTGCCCGGTAACTCTCTCTCTCTCTATCTCTCACGCCGGACGGCGGGCCCGCGCTGCGAGCCGCGCGCCGCGCCGCGCTGCTGGCCGACCGGCCGCAGCCCGCCGCCCGCGCGCCGCTCTACCTCGCCGGCCTGCCCGGTAACTCTCTCTCTCTCTATCTCACGCCGGACGGCGGGCCCGCGCTGCGAGCCGCGCGCCGCGCCGCGCTGCTGGCCGACCGGCCGCAGCCCGCCGCCCGCGCGCGCGCCGCGCTACCTCGCCGGCCTGCCCGGTCACGCTCTCTCTCTCTATCTCACGCCGGACGGAGGGCCCGCGCTGCGAGCCGCGCGCCGCGCCGCGCTGCTGGCCGACCGGCCGCAGCCCGCCGCCCGCGCGCCGCTCTACCTCGCCGGCTTGCCCGGTAACTTTCACTCTCTCTCTCTATCTCACGCCGGACGGCGGGCCCGCGCTGCGAGCCGCGCGCCGCGCCGCGCTGCTGGCCGACCGGCCGCAGCCCGCCGCCCGCGCGCCGCTCTACCTCGCCGGCCTGCCCGGTAACTCTCTCTCTCTCTATCTCACGCCGGACGGCGGGCCCGCGCTGCGAGCCGCGCGCCGCGCCGCGCTGCTGGCCTACCGGCCGCAGCCCGCCGCCCGCGCGCCGCTCTACCTCGCCGGCCTGCCCGGTAACTCTCTCTCTCTCTATCTCACGCCGGACGGCGGGCCCGCGCTGCGAGCCGCGCGCCGCGCCGCGCTGCTGGCCGACCGGCCGCAGCCCGCCGCCCGCGCGCCGCTCTACCTCGCCGGCCTGCCCGGTAACTCTCTCTCTCTCTCTCTCTCACGCCGGCCGGCGGGCCCGCGCTGCGAGCCGCGCGCCGCGCCGCGCTGCTGGCCGACCGGCCGCAGCCCGCCGCCCGCGCGCCGCTCTACCTCGCCGGCCTGCCCGGTAACTCTCTCTCTCTCTCTATCTCACGCCGGACGGAGGGCCCGTAACTCTCTCTCTCTCTCTCTCGCAACAGAGCCGCGCGCCACGCTGCTGCGAGCCGCGCGCCGCGCGCGCTGCTGGCCGACCGGCCGCAGCCCGCCGCGCGCGCGCGCCGCTCTAACTCTCTCTCTCTATCTCGCCGCGCGCCGCGCCGCGCTGCTGGCCGACCGGCCGCACCGCGCGCGCCCGCGCGCCGCTCTACCTCTCTCTCTCTCTATCTCACGCTGGACGATGGCTGCGTCTTCTATTTCTGTTATACTTCACAATTTTTTTTTTGTTTTAATTATATATTTCAAAGCAATCCCATTTTCGTACAATGAATATTGTACTACAAATGATTTATATAATAATTGTAGAGGGCGACACGGGCGAGAGCACGCGAGAAAACTTCAAAGGGTGCATGCGCGAGGTGACCGTAGGTGGACAGAAACGCGACTGGACCGAGATGGAGGCGCTGCACAACGTGCTGCTCGACTCGTGCCCGGTGCAGCAGTGAGCCGCCGTAGGAATGCCCGGGCTACGTCATCACCCCATCGGGAAGGAAACAATCTTGTACCATCTGACTTCAGATGGACGTTAAAATGAACCTATACTTGATTAAGGAGTTTTTAATGATCTATATAGAAAACGATCGTGTACCATCTGCATCAAATTGAACAATGGAAATGAATGTCAGTCTCAGCAAAGAGTTGTTGCAATCCTGTATCAATTGCGCCTTGCTGCAGAGTTGATATGGTTCTATACCTTCCACGCCCCACTTGGAGGTTAATTTGACCATTTACAGCCTGTTGAGAAATTAACATGGCCCTCAGCCATAATATTTGTACTTCACGAGACAGTTGTTATGGCCATATACCATATGTACACCGAAAATGTCATTGGGCCATTTTTTGTCAGTGTGCTTAATCCAGAAAACCTTTACTAAACCAAAAGATCTGAAGGTTCAAAATTTGCGTCATATTCCATAGTTATATTAATCAAATGAACACATGTTTCTTTAGCCTCCTATAACCTCGGCATAGTGTAAAGACTATACTTTGAAGTTACAGCTTTTGCTGTTTCTTAGTTTTTCTTTTCTGAATTATCTATGCCCAAACTGTTGTTAAGGGCAAGGACTACGCACATTGGTAGCATGAAAGCTACCATATTTGTTATGTGCCTTTAATTGTAAATATTTAATTACCAAATAGTGCCATTTTAATATCGACCTTACTGCCATATTACGTAGGACGCAATAGCGTACTTGTACTTAATTTTATACTGAAAAATATAAATAGAAAAAATAAAATAAATTACTGGGTACAGAGGCATAATATCCTAGTCCTCAGGAATGGCAAAGCGTGAGCGGTATTATGTGCTTCACGGTACATTCCGTGTGTCCATGATGCTGTTCATGTCTATAAACGACGGTTACCACTTTCCATCAGATAGTATCACTATTAAGTTTGTGGGCCGTCGACTTGTTTGACATTCCAAGTTTTAAAAAAAAAAAAAACATTTACTTGACTAATCTTTGTCATGATTAGAAGTTGCGACCATGTAAACCCCCTTATAAAATTATGCTACAGAGTAATTAAATAATTTGACATGTAATGTCAAATCCATACAATTTATAGTTTTTATGTTATTTTCCCTTAATTTTTATATTAAAATAAAATAAACAAGTGTTTGTAATTTATTACTGTAACTCTTAGATTATAAAGATAGAGCCTCGAGCCTCAAAAACGAGTCAACTTTTTGTCGGCTAATTGTCAAATTATCTGACTCGTTTTTTTATCAGTGTTCTATATACTTACGCATAAAATGTATATTGAGGTATTATTTAATAAATAAAATGAATGTTGACGCATTAAAAAGATAAAGAAATTATAAAATAAAATAAATATAGAAGGATTTCACTCATAACTATTTATCACGCAGAATTGTATAAAAAAGTTGACCCGCTTTTCTCGAAGCATTTCTATGGAGACACTCTATCTATTCAATCTGAACTGTAACTATAGGGTAATAGTATCTTAAGATCATTAACCAAAACTAAGTCAAAAAAACATAGTTTATGCAATACTTAGCACCTGAATTACATGACTTTACATTTATATGGGGGATTTACACATTTTTAATTAATGAATGTAATTTTCATGAGGCTAGACACCTATAGAGGCTAATGTAAAAAGTAAAATTAAGTTAAATATAAGTTAAATTATCCGCTGGAGGCACAATACTCAATGTAAATAGTCGGGGTACTTAATCACCAGTATTCCTAGCTCTTAATACTGTATAGTGTTTATTTTAAGTTTCAAATAGATAAGTAACCCCACTTATAAGTGCCTTTGTATGTACAACATAATGCGTGTGTAAATGATCGTAGATTACGTTCTTTTGACGTACAACTATGTCCATAATGCAGCAACAAGGACACGGTTATACAAAAATATGGCATATTTACAAAGTCATTGAAATTTAAGCTCGAATAGAGCAACGAGAAATGACATTTATGCTAACTGATCGAGCAGTGTTTTTAGCACAGAATCTAACGAGACAAATAACCATAATAAGATTTGTTTTAATAAACTCACTAATCGTAACATATTCTATAGAAGTGGCAATTTATATAATTGTTCTACGTTATGTAATTTCTGTCCGTTTTTACGTGAAATAACATATTTTCATAAATAAATATAACATGACTTGGCACTACACTACCGTGCACGCAAGTAACCTTAAATAACCATATTGTGAAATGCATTTACATTATAGTCAGTAGTGGGTAATTAAATTTAACGTCAGTTTCGTACTCATTTGATAAGCAAGACTTGGACGCATCTGTGAACACTAAAAAAAGAATTGGCAATTCAAACTTTAACTCACTTGGATACAATTCAAATTTATGTAACGAAATTATGATATCAACTTACGATTATTATAAACGCTTAAAATCTGACAGTTTTATCAAATTACAACGCACAAATGACCTTGCAAATCGTTATTAGAAGCATAAATTCATAGACTAAAAAATTAATCGAGATGTAAGTCAGAAATTTAAAACTTTACAGCAAAGCTCTTTGCTTCATAAACAATTTAGCAAAAAAAAAACTTCACATAATTCGAATAAAAGCATTTTAGTTTTCTCTGTCTAGGCATTGAACCTGTCAGATTTTAAAAGTTTTTTTTATAAATTTGAGGCCGAACGAAACAAAAAATTGATGCTAAAATTATATATTACATACCGTTTAAAAATATATAAAAAAATGTTAAAATATCGTTCATTTGGACTATTATTGTAGGATTTATGACGAACGAAATGTTAACTTCCATTTCCTGGACCGATTTCGGTATGAATAAAAACACGAAATTAAGCAGAATTTCATTTCATGGTTGACTCCCTGGTCTACTCCATGGCGGTCGAAACCACAAATACCAAAAGAAATATCGCTTGCCAGCTGCTATAGTCTGTGATGCTAATTCATTGGTGACACTTTTAATAAAGATAACCAAGCGATCAACTTATGTTGACAGATTTTTAAACCTTTAGTTGTGTCAGAGACTTAAAAGCGTATCTATTTTTATAAGCGTTAATATTTTATTCTTGGCAATGTAAAAGATTGTATATTATTATATACGTAAGAAACTGAATCGTCTAGTCCTGCCCGTACCATTTATATCAGGCTCTCGGTTAAAGGAATGTAAATATTTTGTACGAGCATAAAATTTATTTACTTCGCTACTACAAAATTTAATCAATAACGTTTGTAGAAATAGAAACGCTTCGTATCATTTAGCACTCGTGCTCTACATTTATGTAATTTATTTCTAATTATTCTTTTTTTAAATTTTCATTTGTCCCTTAAGAACGAGACGGCACATTCAGTCTTATTCTTTCTCATGATATACACATGAAACAAAGAATAAATTCACTTGTTTAAAGCCCAGTACCTCCCAGACAAGTGATAAACGAATCTATCAATACATAGACTCACTATAATGTACCAAGTAGGGATGGTAATATCATTACCGTTCCATATTCATTATATCCGTTCATTATTGGGTTGCTATAGATATTGATGACGGATAAAAAGCTAATGATCTATTTTAATATCGCTCATACAAATCAGATATATTTATTTCTATCAGATTCTTCATTCTAATATATAGTATATTGGATAACAGACATTTATTATATTCTTTCTTGCAATAATATATAGGTATTGTACTACCAATATATAGGTATTGCTATATATTATAAGTACAATATATATATATCTCTTTCGATCGCATGAGAAAGAACAAGATGTCGGATGTCGCTATCTTTTCTCAAGGACTCGCTAGCAATAATATAGATTCATTCATGCTTTGCCCAGGATTGGAGGTTTATTATAAACGTAGTTACTTTGTACATACAGACATAGGGATCAGCTTTAATAGTTAACAGCATAATCACAAATAATTTATTAGCAAAACGTGTTCAGTAGCTTTTATCTGTGTAAATAATGAACTACTGTGTAAATAATTATGTACGTATTTATTGTAACTGCTTTAATGAAATAAAAGTCTGGTATGGCAATAAAAAACATTTATTTTTTTCATCAATTAATTACAATTCGTCCAACACGAGTCTAGCTATCGTTGGTTGGCCAGTGCGGGTCGTTTAAAAATAAAATAAAAAAAGATAAAATTCAGAAATCAATAAACGAATCGATGGAATTATAAAATAAAAATCCCGGTCTAGTCACACAACGATAACTTTTTGCACACCTCGGCGAGAACCCTTCAAAGATGGATAATAAGGTACCGCCGCAATACAGGGCGATTCATTGCCAGTTTTTAAATATTATTTGGCAACACTAGTATTATATTGGTATGCTTAAAAGACTAGTATCCAGGACCGTTAAAACGTTGAGAAAAAAAATATCGACAAAGTATGTGTTGCCAGAACATTGTAACCAGTAATCCCATCAATTTGATCTTCAGCAATGAATGTCCCGTACTTTTACACTTACATAAGTAGATGTCGAATACTAACTACAGTAAAGAAAGACACTGCTTCGTATCAACTGTATAGTTACGAGCGCCATTTATAATATAATATTCTCAATATTTGGACAGAAACCAATGTAAAACTGATTCGTTATACTTGTGTATAACTGAAACAACATCTTTGGACACAATCACGGAATTAGAATTCAAAAATAATTAATACAATGAAAGAAATTAAAATTAATTAAAATATATATTTATATATATTGCAATAATAGTTAATTTATTTGACATATTATGCTAACCCCATCACATTTAAAACTAATAACATCACATATTATATTTATGAATAGATTCCTTGACTGCATCTTTTAAATAAAAGTTTGAAATTGGAAAAGAATCTTTCGAATTTTAAAATCTTAATAAATTCTATCTATAATTATGGCCGAGACGAATGTCTTTTTTTTTTTTTGCTAAAACTCTTTCCATCTCTGGATCATTGCTTTGGATAATAATGTTATTTAAAAAAAAAAATAATAAAAAATCAAAACTCCATCCAGCAGAAATAAAATTGAGAATGCTGAGCAGAATATGGCCATTTTTTTTTATTTTTGTTAGCTATTATTATTTTTTTATTAACGATGTTCTGAAACAATATATAGTTGTTCTAATACCACATGAGAAGCGAACAGATGTACTTGTTCTAATTGAAATATGTTAATTTAATACTTCTGGTACCTATCTCAAAGACTTTATTAGAACACTAAAGTGACACTTGTATCCACCTATTTTTTTTTTTTCATTTCGGAAACCTAAACACAGTCAGTGATGCAATTTTTTTCTACATAAAACTGTACAAGTTATATTTGACATAACCTAAACGTGAACAAAACGACAACTGGACATGAGTGTTGCCAGCTTTCAAAATAAGCTTGAGCAAATGTTACGTGCGACCTATCTACGCATTTACAATATTTTAGGACACAGAGTCGCGACAACTGATTCCCAACCAGTTACTAAAGAAAATTTTATCTATGGTATTTATAAATAGTCGCTGCAGGCGTAGAAAAAAATGCTTTACGTTACGATACGTACAGAGCTTCAAGAGCTCTGCTCTCCATTATTCGTGCTATAACATTTTTAAGAATTAAGACTTCTGCTCACGCCTTTTATTGCTGCCTTATTAAATGCTTTAGTTAAACAAAACCTTCAGTACTATAAACCAGTTTTTTCACTATACAATTTTTAAATTCCAAAATACAAATGACTATCGCCACAGTATTGTGTAGGAAGCCATTGTATATATCAAATTACGAAATATATATTTTTAAACAAGCAAAAATTAAAAAATAAAATATGTATTTCAAGCGAATATCGCTTATAGGGTGATATATATATATATATATATATATATATATATATATATATATATATATATATATATATATATATATATATATATATATATATATATATATTTAAGTCCCTTTTAATGATTGGGAATCAATTGCTTTGAGCGTTCGTACCGGCGTGCAGAGTTCTGTGGTCGCGATGCGGATGAACAGACTGGATGGAAGGATGCTGTTTGTTTTATATAATATAATATTTATATATTGACTACTTGCACTGATACTCCGATGCCGTGTTATCTGGAAATAAAAAAAAATATGCTTATACAAATAATTATAGAATATACAATTTATTTATGAAAAGTTTTCTGTTTACTGTGTACATAATTTTAGGAAAAAAAAAAAAATTAACCTATACATGAAGAATAACCGTGAAGCAGTTGTGTTTGCATGGCTGTGTTTGGTTTGAAGGGTGGGATATGGTGTGAATTTACAGGGTACAGAGGAATAACACCTGAGTCCTCAGGAATGGCAACGCATGGGAGGAATCATGGGCGAAACAATATACTCTGTTATGTACATACTACTCATGTCTATAGGCGACGGTTACCACTTTCCATCAGGTGGGCCGTCAGCTTGTTGGCCATTCTAAGTTGTATAAAAAAAAAAAAAACTAGTAATAAAGCGCGCTGGTCGCGACAGTCTTAAAGTGCTTTCATGAATCCCTTATTCATAATATTCTCCTATTGAGTTTGGAACTAGTTGGGTATTGACGTATTTTAAACGTGATAAGAGATGACCTAAATTATTACAGTAAAAAAAGAAACATTTGTCTTTTTGTATATCTATTTGTTTATAATGAATAAATTTAAAAATTACTAGATCATTTTTAGAATAGAATAGGCGACGGTTACCACTTTCCATCAGGTGGGCCGTCACACAGTGGGAACTCTCCTAAGAAAGCCATCTCATAAATACTTTTTCTAAAACTCTGTGGATATGCATGTATAATACCTCAAATTGTAGCTAAAGAGTTACTCTATCATTATAAGTATGATTCAAATCTATCACTATTCATACTTCATAGAACAGAGCATCTAAAGTCAAGGAATGAAAAAAATACAAAAATAATTATGAAACTTAAATTTCGTTTGGTATAATTTTATAGTATCAAAACAATAGAAGTCATATAGTGTGATACCATTTTAAAATGCTTAGAATGTGTACTTTACTATAAAATAAAAATATATTTAGTTTAGTACAATATTACTTAACCAAAGATCCATATATCGTTATATGTATTATTTTCTTTTCTCAAACTTTCAGTTGGAGATTTGACAGTTGCCGACTTGCCGAAGTTCTGATTTTGGTTTAATTTATTAGGAAATATAATGTAATTTGAGGGCAAAAGATTTTTTTTTTTTGCAGTTTTACTCGTAATATATTTAAATCTAGTATAATATCATGGTGAGAATGTTTTTTTCTAAGTACGTATATTAAGATTTTTTTCTTTATTTGAGATTCTCTGTCTGGACACTCAAAAAAATACTTTTGTCTCAATTATTACTTTATATTTTATCTTTTGCGTTACTTTTTACAAGTATTTCACATAGTATTTAGTTCCCATTTTCATACAGACCTATTCTTTACCGCATAACCGCATAATGATGAATTTTTTAAAATCAAGTAATTTTGCACACGTCTATGATCATTATTAAGTATAAAATAGTGCATTTACATATGAAATATTACAGTTCTTATATATATAAGCATTTGTCATTTCTAAACAATTGTTAATTACTTATCTCTCCGCAATAAGTGAAGTCTCGTGTACTGGACGCGACTTAAGTCTCTTATTGTTGAAAGTGATACAAATTATATTGATTATATCTCAAACTATGTACAAAATAATATTACCGAATCTTCAGATGCGAATATAGAATTTTTGCTATATTCGCAAGTATTTAGAAGTCCTTCATAACTCAGTTTCGTCAACGCTATACGAAATGTGGTCGAAAGAAAGAACAGTTTTTAAATCAAAATAGCAATTGGTTTAATGCTGTAAATCTAGAAAAAACAACATGCGAACCTGAACCTTCTACTTCGACAGAGAAAAGAGGAAGACTAAAAGATACGATGACAGTTCAGAGAGTACAAAGAAACGGAAAAACAAGGGACTGCTTGATACCTGTGGACTTGATTTCATACTGAACTCATATGTACAGGGAGTCACTAGTGGTAGGAGCTGAAGTAGATGAAGCATTCATCGTTGATATTTTACGAGCATGGCCGTCAGAAAAAAAGAGTGAAATACGCAGTAATTTTCTTAATGATACATATAACAGTCAAAAGATGAAGATCTTAGCATTTTTGTAGGTGAACAAGGCAGTAAGAAAATATGAGGAGTTGTTTGATAGCAAAGAATTGCTTATTGTTTCTATCATACAAGTTGATTCGTGGTTACGCCGCAAAATCACAAGGTATTGATTCATTGGAGTGTGATACGTTACTTTTCGCGCGCGATGATCAAGAGTCACGGAACAAAGCGTTCGCTTCATCATGCAAGACAATGTTCGAGGGTAGCCACCGAAGAGCACCTTTTATATACCACCACATACAGAAAACCTTCCAATAAAAAATATTTAGAACTTTTTGATGAAGTAAAGGAGCTCTTGAGCGTTATCGTTTTTTACCCCTTATTCCTGTATAAATTTCTTAGGACATAAATGTAAGCACCGCTATATTATTTATAACTATTAGAAATAAATTTTTACTCACAAAGCATACATAATTTAAAAGCATATATATTTAAGATTATCAGGAAAAAAAATCATGTACATATTTTTATTAATACGGAAGTTATAGATTTATGAGATGAAAAGGAGTCAAAGTTCCCACTGTGCGTCAGCTTGTTTGCCATTCTAAGTTGTATAAAAAAAAAGAAAATATTTATTGCTACAAAAACACAATTACAATAGAAAATACATATATGAAAAGTGTCTCATATTGGGTAAAAGAAACTGGCTCGACTGACGCTGACTCACAGCGCTGGTGTCAGTGCAGGGAGCTACTAGTGGGGATGAAAAGCTGGTCATTGTCTAGCGCTGGTAATGGGGTCTAATTGACCCATTGCGGAGCGGCGGCGCGCCACCAGGTAGGCCACCAGCACCACCACCACCAGGCCCGCGCGCACCCCACCGCGACATCCACGCGCCGTTCGCGCGCTGAAACACACCTCTCGGAGCGGGGGTGAAAAGGTATTCTCCATCTTATATATCTTATTTAACGCGGAACTCTTTCTCGTCACGATGGGCTAACTGAAAATTGTTCAACAAATCCTGATTCATCTTCACTTATCACCTATCACTGAGATGGAGTTACCATTCCATTAACACCCATACAAAAAAAAAACATACAGAAATATTACTAAAATATCAAAATCATACTTAAAATGTTAAATATAATTTTACGTAATTAAGTGTATGTAAATAATTATTCATTTTGTTTGTGTACATATTATTAGTATTTATAATCTGTGTCATTCTTTCAAAGGAAAGAGTTTTCATTCATTTAAATATTTTACATAAAATATAATTAATGAATAAGCTCACAACTTCGTACGCATATAACCGGCATATGTTAAATGACCAGGATAGAAGTAACCAACGTCCTCCTCCGTCCCACATAGTACATATCGTCACAGTCGTAGAATACTGACGGATCTATTTATGTAATATTTGTCAGATCCGTCGGTATTTTTTTATACAACTTAGAATGGCAAACAAGCTGACGGCCTACCTAATGGAAAGTGGTAACCGTCGCCTATAGACATGAGCAGTACCATGGACATAACAGAGTACACTGTTTCGCCCATGATACCCCCCATGCGTTGCCATTCCTGAGGACTCAGATGTTATTCCTCTGTACCCAGTAAATTCACGCCATATCCCACCCTTCAAACCGAAACACAGCCATACAAACACAACTGCTTCACGGTTGAAACACGAATGGGACAGTGGTACTCAAGCAATCGACTTTTGTACAACGTCTCCCTCTCAGCATTCTACGACTATGACGATATACAAAGTGTCCAGTAATGAATGGATAACCTTGAAACGTCTTATAGTTCAACTTATGGCCGTCCTTAAAAATATAGGAAACAAAATATATCATAAGCAGTACCTTTAATATCTTTAAAAAAAAAAAAAGTCAAATTTATTCTATCTTATTTTACTGTCCTGATCACTATGACCAGAAATGAATGAATTCTATTGGTTTTTGTTATTTTATTATTATATACACATATATACTCACTCACACCGACATACATCTTCTTAATACTCCTCAAATATTGCGTCTAAATTACGCCCACCAAGTACCCTCTTATATAGGCATTCCCTCACCCGTATCCAATAGCGAGGACGGGATGCCTTAAATACTGTACCGCAAACCATAAAAAAAAAGAGTCCTCAGGAATGGCAACGCATGGGAGTGTCATGGGCGAAACAGTATACTCTGTTATGTCTATGGTACTGCTCATGTCTATAGGCGACGGTTATCACTTCCCACCAGATGGGCCGTCAGCTTGTTTGCCATGCTAAGTTGTATAAAAAAAAAAAAGAAAAATAATATAGAAAATTATATTAAATTATAACACTCGCTGCAGACATATAAATATTTTTACCAATCTAGACTAGACTAGACTAGACAGGCATATCAATGACTCCATCGTCCGGCGTGTGTGCCGCAGGATGTGCTAGTGTCGCCGCGTACATGCAAATGGGGAGTTCAAACTGTTTAATCGTAACATTCCAGAAACATTTACGCTTTGTTAACATGTTAATACTTCTTTGCATAATGGTCGCCTCTTACGACACCCACGGGAAAGGAAGGGGCGGCCTATTCCATGCCGAGGACATATGGACGTACAAATTTATTATATGTATATAAATGCTGACATAATACATAATGTTATAATTCACAGAAAGATGTTTCGATAACAAAACTCAAAGAAGCACGTAAGTTGCCGATACGACGTTGGACGAGGCCGCCTCTATACAGATAGATAACACACGATCTACGATACTTAGAAATTGTAATGCAGTTTAAATAAGTCGACAATAAAGGGTTTTTTTTTATTAAAGAGGACTAGCTGCCCCATTGATAGCAATATACAGTCAAGTCGACCTCCACGCGGTCCGCTGGGAAAACATATAATCATGTTTAATTATGTATATTTGTTTATATATATTCCAAGCTTTAAATTACTCAGCGAGCTGCGAGAGAGAGAGAGAACTATATTTGGAATTACTTTGCGTTACAAAAGCCGAAATGAGGATCTCGGTAAAAGAACTAAAGTCACCGACATAGCCCGAAGGATAAGCAAGCTGAAGTGGCAATGGGCTGGTCGTATAGTTCGATGGGGAAAAAGGTTATTGAGTGGGGACTGTGTACGGTCAAATGCGGTGTGGGACGACCCCCCACTAGATGGAGCGATGACGGCCTCAAATGCATTATAAGGTGTCATTGGATGCAGGTGGCTTAGGACCGTTTCTTATGGCGGTTTATGGGGAAGGTCGATGGTCCTCAGTGGACGGATAACTAATGATGTGATGACGATGTTTGGATAAGCCCTCTTGGGGAGTTTTACCAATAGTTGCCACAGGCGGGTTGGCAACCGCACTTAAGACTTTAGAGATGTTTTAAGAGGAACGCTGCTATCCATCCTTATAATATTAAGTTCCCTCAGTCACTTCATTCTATACCTACAGAAAAAGAAAGTGTGGCCTAGTCCATACTGGGCCCATATTTTTTTTTTATACAACTTAGAATGTCAAACAAGCTGACGGCCCACCTGATGGAAAGTGGTAACCGTCGCCTATAGACATGAGCAGTACCATGGACATAACAGAGTATACTGTTTCGCCCATGATACCCCCCCATGCGTTACCATTCCTGAGGACTCAGGTGTTATTCCTCTGTACCCAGTAAATTCACGCCATATCCCACCCTTCAAACCGAAACACAGCCATGCAAACACAACTGCTTCACGGTTGAAACACGAATAGGACAGAGATACCCAAGCAATCGACTTTTGACAGTCTCCCTATTTTTAAAAAAAAAAAATTTAAACATTAAGACCTGCTCTGACACGACCTTTGCATCTAATGGTCGATTCGTACAATTTCAACTGGCATATTTCGTGTACATCATAATATTATATTTTATCACATTAGGTGCCTACAATGTGTTATCAGTAATAACAAATCATTAGGTACACATTTATCGGCCACGCCAGACCCGAGATAACGTGACAAACGAACATTATTGTTAATAAATATAGTTTGTTATATTTATTCGCTGTAAAAATCTCCGAATGTATTACTATACGCCATGTATAAGGGGGAAGGGATCGTTGGTAATGCGGGCTACCAGTCCAATTGCTAGCAACATACCCTGTCAGTTCGACCTCCGCGCGGTTCCCCCTGGAAACCATCGTGCTGAGTTCCAGGTGTATTCATCACGATGGGCTTACTGACCTGCCTTTTTTCATTATTCACCTAACATCCCTCAGTGGTGCCCCGCCAGCATATATCGTTAGCGTAGGCGGGGTTACCATTCCATTAAACATGCATTAAAAAAAAAACTATAACGCCATGTGGGCAATGGGCCACTCCTTGCTTTCTCGTGGGTGTCGTAAGAGGCGACTAAGAGAGCTTATAAGTCGAGGGATGGACAATAATATAATTTTTTTTTTGGGGTGAAAATGGCATGGTAACCCCACCCGCACTATCGGTATACACCGGCGGGGCATCGTGAAGGATGATAGGTGAAGATGAAGCAGGTCAGTTAGCCCATCGTGACAAATTCAACAAGAATTGTTCACGATGTTTTCGAGGGGGAACCACGCGGAGGTCGACCTGATAGGGCATATTGCTAGCAGTGGGGCTGTCAAACTCCATTGCTAACAATCCCTTTCCCCTCTTTTTTTGTATGTTAGCCAGCGTGTGAATCATTCTGCAACGATTCAAATACTGGCAGTATGGACGGTCCGCAAATGCCCTCTGGATAGCGTTAGAGTATAGCATAGTATAGTATAGTAAAGTTCCTCTTAAAACATCTCCAAAGCCTAACTGCTAACCCGCATGCCAAGCGTGGCAACTACTAGAAAAAGAGGTAACAATTATAAAAATATGTATTTACGACCGCATTAAGGACCTTTTCCTTTTTTGAAGTTGGTTTAAAGCTGTAACTAGACAACATCTTTATAGGGACATATATATAGGGATAGATGTTTAAAAAAAAGAATTATATGAAGAGCCTACGAAGTTGTGAGCCAAAGCTAGTATATCTGGCTATAAATTAGCTTGTAAAAGGTTTTAGTTCTTAGGAACAAGCCGTTACGTTGTACTAATGTGAGCCACTCACCGGCACTGAACGATGTGCTGTTAGTGTTCCTGAACGCCTCCTCCTGCAGCTTGGTGAAGGTGATGGCGGCGGCCACGTTGCTCGTCTCGCCGGTCAGCTTCAGCTCGGTAGGCCGCGAGCACCGGTACGACGTGGACAGCGGCGTCTGCCACTCCTTGCCGTGCCATACGTCCACGTTGGTATTGATGGCTGTTGATATTATACTTCATTAAGATACCACGAGGATTACTTTATTAATAATGGGGAGTACCAATCCCATTGCTAGCAATACACCCCGTCAAATCGACCACCACGTGGTCCCCCCTGGAAACCATCGTGCTGAATGCCTGGTGCATTCATTACGATGGGCTTACTGATCTGCCTTTTCAGGAGGAGGGGGCATTGTTAGTAATGTGCACTACCAGTCCCATTGCTAGCAATATACCTTATCAGGTAGACCCCCACATGGTCCCCCCCTGGAAACCATCGTGCTAAATTCCTGGTGTATTCAGTATAGGCTAACTGACCTGACTATTCATCCTCACCTATCATGCTGTACTGGTGCCCCGCCAGCGTATACTGTTAGCGCAGGCGGGGTTACCATACCATTGTCACACATTAAAAAAAATCCAAGACAAATGAGAAATAGCAACGAATGCCTATTACAATTCATCGAGTCGTCCATCATACTAAACATTAACTTTGTATCTTCAGGTATAATATCTGACATTCGCTACTTTGTATTAGCGGTCAGTGACCATTTACATTGTAAAGGGCATAAGTTTACTCACAGCTGTTATAGAAGTTCTGTGGGCTGAGTGATACATTCAAGCCCTTGAACGTATAGGTCTTGGTGGTGGCATTAGCTGCGAACACAATTCTGAGGGTATTGTTGAAAATGTTATTGCCAACAGTGACGTTGCCCCAGACGAGTTCGATCCACTGCTCAGTCGCGTTGCAGCTACCGCCGGTGACGGACGCGTTTGCTGGCACGTTGATGAACACATCTGTTAGTGCTGGAACAATAGAATAATTGGTGCTTAGATTAATAATGTAATATTATTTATGGTTATTATACCATAATGTAGCTAATTATTAAATATGGGGGGAAGATATTGTTAGTAATTAGTAGCCCCATTGCTAGCAATATACTATATCAGGTCGACCTCCTCGTGGTTGTCCCTAAAAACCATCGATTTATTGTTACATTCGAAACGGTGAGCTAACTGACTAGCTTCATCCTCACCTATCACCTCTCACTGGTTCACCGCCAGCGTATACCGATAGCGCAGGCGGGATTACCATTCCATTATCAACCATTTTAAAAAAAAAAGTACTATGTTCGTAATGTCCTAAAAACATAAATAAGCAAAAGAAAAAAAACATAAAACTTACAAACAAGCAAAATACACACCGTCAAAAGAATTACAAGGAAAAATCTAATCAGATATATTTTATTTCGCAAAAAATTTACCAATTATGAAACCACAACGATAAAGAACAAAATGGACACCGTAAATCAAAAATATTTATATATTATTTCCATTTGTTACTAGGTTTTTCACGCAACTTCGTTCGTATTTTTTGACAAAAAGTAGCTCCCATATAGTACGTGTATATCAAATTTCATGGTAATTGATTAAGCCGTATAGACGCTATAAGGTAACAAACAAACTCATTTTCACATTTATAATATTAGTAGGGATTTTCATTTTTTATTCATGTATGTTGGGCAAGCAATATGTAAAACTATTCCAAATTTCAATAACTGCCGAGATACAGCGCTATGATATACGGACAGACAGACCAAGTTCCACTGTATGACATTAATAAATAAATAAATATATGTATGTATTTATATGTAAATTAAGTAAATATTTATTTTTGTTATTTAGTTCTCTACTACTGCCTATTTAGCCCACTAACTACTTCCTATGCCACTGTGTTAGATTGACTAGAAGAAATCCCTTTTAAAGATAAGTTAAGCCTTTGCTTTGTCATAATTACTGTATGTTTATAGAATATACTGCTTGTTGTATAGAATGGGCCATCCCTTCCTTTCCTGTTGGTGTCATAAGAGGCGTCTACGGGACGGCGAGGTATGGGGAACAACGTCCCTCTTAAAGCATCTCTAAAAGCCTAACTGCGATTGCCAACCCACCTGCCAAGAATGCCAAATACTGGACAAAACTCCCCTTATTTATGGGGAAGGCTTTTATATATATATATATATATATATATATATATATATAATATATATTATTATATATATATTATTATATATTTATTTTTTATCTACCCTAATTAAACCGCTTCAAATACTAGGTATATTTATTCATCATCATCATCATCATCATCATCATATCATCTGTTCATCATCAAAATGCAAACGCACATCATTAACATAATTTTTGGTAATTATTATAATTTTTAATAACTGATTCACGCAAGAAAACTATATATATATCTTTTTTGTCTTCGAGTTAAACAAAGACAGTAAATGTGCAAAAAGTCTGTACAGCATGAGTCATTTGACGGCGTGAATCATTTGTACACTATCTGGCATATAAATACACGTCAATTGACCACTAGCAATATCTATAATTTTTTCTTTATTGTCAACCCGCCTGCCAAGCGTGGCAACAACTGGAAAAACTTGCCATCTGGAAAAGGCTAATGTTCAACAGTGAAAAGTTTTATTTTTTAAATAATTATAATGAAATGGTAACCCCGGCTACACTAATGATATACGCTGGCAAGGCACCAGTGAGAGATATGAATAGGTGAGAATGAAAGCAGGTCAGTTAGCCCATCGTGACGTATTCTATTTTCACCCATTAAAAAAAAACAAAGTCAGTGATATATCATATTATGAGATTCACAGTTATTTTTTAGGGTTCCGTACGTCCAAAGGAAGAAACCGAACCCTTATAGGATCACTTCGTTGTCTGTCCGTCCATTTGTCTGTCAAAAGCCTTTTTCTTAGGAACGCGTGGTGGTATCAAGTTGAAATTAATATCATATACTCAGGTCTGCAATATCTTAAAGCAATGAAAAAATCACGCTTCTAAATCGACGCAATCAAAAGATACGGCCATATACGTTCCATTTATATCGCATATTTTGATATTCGCAAAGGAAATCTAAAAACTCTATACGGTATTTCCCGACCTAGAACCATGAAATTTGGCAAGAAACAATGTCTTATAGCACAAGTAAAGGAAAAAATCCGAAAACCCTAAATTTGTAGTTATTACACAAAAAAAAATTAAACTTGATTATTTTATACGGAACCGTCGTTGCGCGAGTCCGACTCGCACTTGACCGGCTTTTTTATTATCACGTGTACCGCTCTGTTATTACATTACACAGTGCTTCAACCACTGATGCGAAAACGTCTGTTTGCAAATTGATGCGATGTATCCTGGCGTAACTTTAGAATAAAATAAATTTGACAAACATTTTATTAATAATAATAATATTTATTTAATCAAGCATAAGGCCCATTTTGTCAAAAACTTAACCTATATTAGTAAAAGCGGTCGTAAATTTGCATTGATTACATGTTTTAAAAAAAAATTAAACTGTTTGATTATTATTATACTTTGTAAAAGTCGTTGCGTAACTCTGTCCCATTCGTGTTTCTACCGTGAAGCAGTTGTGTTTGCATGGCTATGTTTCGGTTTGAAGGGTGGGATATGGCGTGAATTTACTGGGTACAGAGGAATAACACATGAGTCCTCAGGAATGGCAACGCATGGGGGGTATCATGGGCGAAACGGTATACTCTGTTTGTCCATGGTATTGTCTATAGGCGACGTTACCACTTTCCATCTGGGCCGTCAGCTTGTTTACATTCTAAGTTGTGTAAAAAAAAAAAAGTCGAAATGTAATTGTTACAATGAAGTACTTGTACTTAAATCACTTAGTTGTTATCCACGAAATGGAACGATGCCGAGGTTTTCCCAAGAGATACAGCATGGGGTTATTTAGAGGTTTCTTCAGACAAAGCGCGCGTAATACCTCTGGTATAGCAGGCGTTCATAGGCTACGATAACCACTTGCCATCAGGTGGGCCGTATGCTTGTTTGCCACCTCAGTGGTATAAAAAATAAATAAAAAATCTAAGTTTACAGCGCAACACGGCAGAGTGGATATACCAATGCAGTCCAATATACATGGGACTCAATCTAACGGGATCGCGCTATGTAAGTATGTCCAAACAAGTTTCTTATCATGTTACCCGAATGAAACGAGCGGGGAATCACCAAGTCGTGACTTATTTAGACATATGGTTCACTAACAGTTATATTTAAATATCTTATGGAGATGACATCATTGCTACAATATACCAACCAGGTCGACCTCCTCGCGGTTTGTATCAAATTCCTGATGAATTCATCATGATGGGCTAACTGGCCTGTTTTCATTCTCATCTATCACCCTTCACTGGTGCTCCACCAGCGTATCCCGTTAGCGCAGGCGGGGTGACCATACCATTATCATCCATTACAAAAAAAGTCATATTTGCACTGAGCGCTCATCGTTCTGTTTTTTTTTTATACAACTTAGAATGGCAAACAAGCTAACGGCCCGGAAAGTGGTAACCGTCGCCTATAGACATGAGCAGTACCATGGACATAACAGAGTATACTGTTTCGCTCATGATACCCCCCAATGCGTTGCCATTCCTGAGGACTCAAGTGTTATTCCTCTGTACCCTGTAAATTCACGCCATATCCCACCCTTCAAACCAAAACACAGCCATGCAAACACAGCTGCTTCACGGTTGAAACACTAATGGGACAGAGGTACCCAAGCAATCGACTTTTGTACAAAGTCTCCCTCTGGTGTTTACTACAACAATAGCATTTTATGCGTTTTATCAGACAGCAAGTGTTTATTCAATTGAAGGGGGCGTCGCGTCGTCGCTCCGACATATGGATATACAGTGAACGGTGGCTCATACGTCATAATCGTGAACGGACGCTATAATTTGGACTCTACGACTCAGCTATTTTTGGTTATTTCTATTTTTAGATGTTTATTTCTTAAACTAGCTTTCAGCCGCGAAGTTGTCCTCGTGATCAGAACTACGCGGAGGTCGGAACTACCTGATAGGGTGTATTTCTGGGAATAGGTCAGTGAGATCTCATTACTAACAATCCCTCCCCCCCCCCCTAACCCCTATAAAAATTTTGCACAATATTCAGTATTTAACTGAATTTCTTACACTTCCTTTAGGTTTTTTTTTCGATGGGTGAAAATGATACGGTAGCCCCGCCTGCGCTAACTGGATACGCTGGCGGAGCACCAGTGAAAGGTGATCGATGAGAATGAAAACAGGCCAGTCAGCCCATCATGATGAATTCATCAGGAATTAACCATGGTAGTTTCCAGGGGGAACCGCGAGGACGTCGACCTAGTTGGGTATATTGCTAGCAATGCGATTCGTAGTCTCCATTACTAACAATCCCTTTCCCCCCCACTTCCTTTAGGTTGATAGGGAAAGAACGCTTTTAGAATGAATACCGCATTGTTTACATAATTTGGACTAAAATTAATAAATAAAAAAATTATAAAAAAAAATATTTATAATATCCATGCCATTAATATATTTATATAAGGGGGAAAGGATTATAGCAATATATATATATATATATATATATATATATATATATATATATATATATATATATATATATATATATATATATATATATATATTTATATAGTTAGATTTATTCAGTAATTGTTTAATGGCAACCTTCAAATGTCTTTGTTAAGGTATTTAGTTCCTATTGTTGATTTTGTTTGGTCAGGTATTTTTGTAAGCATCTTGTGTTAATGTAAAAATTTTTTTATTACATTTCAATGACTGTTCATCACCATTTCAACAATTATCAATGCTGAACATCCCCCCCCCCCCCGTAGACTGCCGTAAAAATCGGTCCAGGGGGCCTACCATGAAATGAAATTCCGAAGTTTCGGACTCAATTTCATGTTTTTGTTCACACCTAAATCGGGCCAGTAAATGGAGCTTAACATTTCGTTCATCATAAATCCTACCGTAAAAGTCCCAAGGAATCATATTTTCATATTTTTAATGTTTTTAAACGGTAAGTATTATGTAATTTTAACATTAAATTTGTGTTTCTTTCGGTTCCGAAATTTCGGAAAACATTTGATGGTAGGCCCTCTGAGCCTGTCCACTTCTAAATTCGGTCCTGAGCCTGTCCGCCTTTTAAATAAAAAACGTAAATAAAAAAAAATTAAAAAACTACCATCTACGTAGGAGGAAAACCACAGACAGAAATAGACGCCGCGCCGCCACTTCAGGTAAATCAATTTATATGAAAATTAAATGTGTTACTACTAAACTACTTGATGTTATAACATTTTTTCATAGATATAGAATAGAACAGCAATAATATTTATTCAACAAACTATTTATGTAAAACTTATAAATTTTTTGTTTTTATAAATCTACCGTTTAATTCGTAACTTTAGCTGTAAAGAATTGGCACGAAACACTGCTGTTTTTAAATATTTTTTTTTTTAATGGGTGATAATGGTATGGTAACCCCATCTGTGCTATTGGTATACGCTGACGGGGCACCAGTGAGGGATGACAGATGAAGATGAAAGTAGGTCAGTTAGCCCATCCTGACGAATTCAACTAGAATTAGTCACGATAGTTTCCAGGGGGAACCACGTGAAGGTCGACCTGACAAGGTATATTGCTAGTAATGGGGCTATTGACCCCATTACTAACAATCCCTTTCCCCCTCCTTTTTTTCCCCCTTTTAAATAAATTACATTCTCCGAAAATACAAACCACCAAGTACCTACTAAAAAATTACAAAATTTAATATATTAAATACTAGCGATCCGCCCCGGCTTCGCACTTCCTACCAATAGAATGTAGTAAGAGTAAATAACAGATTTATATCTGAAGTATGATATTAAACATTAACCTATTAGGAATTGTTAATAATGGGGATTAGTAGCCCCATTGCTTGCAATACACCTTGTCAGGTCGACCTTCTCGCGATCCCCTATGAAACCAGTGTTCAATTCCAAGTGTATTCATCACGATGGGCTAACTGACCTGTCTTTTTATTTTTATCTATCATCCCTCACTGGTGCCCCGTCAGCGTATACCGTTAACGCAGATAATGTTTCTGTTGCAGTCAAAACTCTTAACCAGTCAAAAGTCCTATTGACTATCAAAATCAGTCAAAAGTACTTTTGACCGTATGCTTTAATCAATAAAAAACTTTTGACAAAAATAACAGTTACAAGTACTTAACCTAACCGAAAATTTGCAATCAAAGGTACTAATAACCAATAATTTTCAGTCAAAACCACTTTTGACCAACCTGTTCAGTTAAAAGTACTTTTCACTGATTTTGCTAGTCAATAGTACTTTTGACTGGTTAAGAGTTTTGACTGCAACATTACCATTCCATTATGATCCATTTAAAAATAAAAAATATGAACATATCATTGTAGTAATATATCTACAATATCATAAATATGAAAGAAAAGTTTGAAAATATAAGATTCATAATTTTTCTATCAACTGTTAAAACGTTATGCAATTAAGTGAATGTAATTTGTTATTTTGTTGCACATATGAAAAAGAAATATCAAAAAAACAATTTATAATGTGATAATTATACTCTCTAATATACTATTTATACATCCATACTTTCATAATTAATCATACTGGTGGAAGTTGAGTTTCTTAAGTCAACACATAAAAAGTTGCAATTTTTTTTTATACAACTTAAAATGGCAAACAAACTGACGGCCCACCTGATGTAAAGTGGTAACCGTCGCCTATAGACATGAGCAGTACCATGGACATAACAGAGTATACTGTTTCGTCCATGATACCCCCATGCGTTGCCATTCCTGAGGACTCAGGTGTTATTCCTCTGTACCCAGTAAATTCACACCTTATTCCACCCTTCAAACCGAAACACAGCCATGCAAACACAACTGTTTCACGGTAGAAACACGAATGGGACAGAGGTACACAAGCAATCTACTTTTGTACAGTCTCCCACTGGCTGACACATTTATTATTTAATTCTAGATAGATTTCTTATTTTTAATGAAAAATCTGTCAAATATATCAAACAAAAGAAAAAACAAATCAGACATTGTAGCTTCTGTATGTGGGACCAATTTTGTTTTCAAGTTTCACACAGGCATATTTAAAAGATCATTCATTCAGGTGAGCTGTGCCCACCCCAAAATTGTGTGGCGCTCTCCCCAGGATCAGGAGTATAACCTTCTATTTAAAAATATCTAGTAGTAAATATGTATTTTTTTAAAAAGCCCGGCTCCCAAAGTAGAGGAGAAAAAAATAAAATTAAATATGCCAATGATGTTTCATCATACACACAAATCCTTATCTAGCTTGAAATAATGAAACTTAAAATGCATTAATGTTGTTTTCTCTCAAAATATTTAATTTACAAGTTGTTTTTGGTAAAATAATGCATCGCCATTTTCTCTCTCTGTTTAGTGTAATGGTTGACTGGTAGAGAATGCCATCAGGCATTAAGTCCACCCTGTATACATATTTTAATGTATGCAAAAGTATAAATAAATAAATGAATCTTTAAAAATATGTCTCCTAAAAGAGCCTTGGTGACCATAGACAATTATAGTCTCATTTCTAACAGCAATATCATTTTAGTAATGAGACAATTGCTATCTTGGCTTCACATTAACAACAATGATAATTTACTCATCTACTTAATAGGAGACTATGATAGATAAAATAATGGTAAAAAAAGCAATAAAATGCAAAATAAACAAATAAAATTGCAATGCAATTTCACTTTATCAGACAACAAAACTTGACCCTCCTTACATCTGATCAGATCATAGTTTCCGGACATAAAATTATTATAAATTATATTTTAAATAGACTACAAAAATAAGGTTATCAGTTTGTTTATATGTTTTTTTTTTTTTTGTGTATGCACTAACTGCAATAAGTCTGAGCCAATGTTAATGATTCTTTTATAAATCAAACAGATTTCTCTCATATCAATCTCATACTAAATTCGTTGAGATTAAAAATTCGAGAATTTTTTAGAATACAATTTAGTGTTACCATTTACATCATGTCTGCAACTTTTCTATATTTATTCAAAAATCACATTTCCTCTTTTTCCTAATGATAGAAGAATGAGGACATGCTTTTTCTCCTATTTTTCTCTCCAATACAAAAAGACCTTTCATTTCTTGCTCCTTATGTTCAAAATTACTTAAGAAATTATGAATATTTTTTCATTTTTGTACAATTAATTATTTCAGTATAAACCTACCTAATGACATATATTTCATTATAGTCTTGTTATAAAGTTTCATAGAAGATTTATATTTTTTCTTTGAATTCTATTAAAATTTATTAGAAAAAAATATATACATTATTGGAGACAAGTATCTGACAGTGAATATTATTTAATGAATGAATGAATGAATTAATTAATTATTTAATTAATTAATCAAAGACAAAAGGACATGTCACAAATGTTAGACCTTACCCTAAACTTAATCCATTATTAAAACTACCCACTATTTTATAATTAATAAAAAACTTGCAGTAAATACTTACTGTTATTTGCTCCTTGTGGATATTTGACATCAAGCTGAGCAGCAAACTGGACCATGACACAGGTGATGTTGTTCATATCGGTGTAATGCCACATGCCCTGATCTGGGGGAGGGACTGGACCAGGTTTGGGTGCTGGAGTTGGGGCTGGAGTAGGTGGAGGCGGAGGCGGGGGAGGGGTTGTAGTTGTCGTGGACGTAGTTGTAGACGTGGTTGTGGAACTGGTTGTCGTCGGCTCTTCCGTCGAATCCGTCGTAGGGTGAGTGATCGGAGCTTCAGTGGAGGACACTGGGTCGTCTGGGACGCTGTAAACCACCCCTGGATGCTGAGGAGGCACATCAATCAGCACCGTCTTCGGGGACGTCATCTCCCCGTGTCCTAAACAAATGTGGGTATTTCAACATTCTAGAAAAATCATACGCCATCTTTGCAATTAACAATTCTACTCAATTACGCAAATCAGATTCAACAATAGCGGGAATGACGCTGCGCCGCCCCGACGTGATGATAAAAAGTAACAAAGAAAGATATTGACCATTGCAACACGATTTTAGAACGCACTTACCCAACTCGGAACAGCTGCATAAAACCGCTAATAACACAAAAAACCTTAAGCGAGCCATTTACACGTTTTGGTTTGTATTTTAATGACTTATATTAGAAGACAGGATAAGAAGATAAAAATGCAAAGCAAATAATGATTTGCTATTAATGCAGCGGTGAACAACGAACAAAAATGTCGACCTCGACTCAGAACCACAGACTAATTACATATCTAAATGTCATGTAATCTCATCTTTTTGACTTAACGGATGACAGTCGACAGCTGTTCGACAGCTAAACAGTGTTGCTAGCATACATAGAAAAATATAATACCATTGCGTTGCTAATTAGTTATAATTTATTGAAATTTACTGCTTTACACATTATTTTTAAATAATAAAGAAAGTAAAAAATTATTTTTAGATATTACTCGTTTCTAACATGCATTTACACCACTATAATTCAACATTATAATAATCTTTTTTTTTATTTATATAATAGAAACATTAAATTATATTATTTTCAATACTTACATTTAATTATAATATTTTTGTACTTTATGTAGGTATTAATGAATACTTAAAAGTATATAATAAATAATGCCATTATTAGTATTTTTTTTAATTGACATTAATATACTTAATATAATAATAATTATTATTATTATATATTAATATAATATAATAATTAAATAATATAATGAATATAGTAATGGCATCATTGATGAGCTTATTTTAATTAATTATATTGCATAGTTTTACTACTTTACTCATTTTAGTACAACAAAACTACACAATACTAGGTAGTAGGGATCTAGCCTAGCTTCACATGGGTAGATATAGTTCTAAAAATAATATGTTACTCGCTGATAATATAGTTTTCATTAAAGAGTTTTCTATAAGTAATAAAATCTTTAAAATCGATTGAGTAGTTTTTAGTTTATCCATCACAAACAAACAAATCTTTTCTTTTTATAATATTAGTATAGCCATATATATAATTTAAAATGTATTATATGTACCTATACTACAATGATAAATTACTTACCGGGTTTGGATTCTGTTTCTAGTCAATTTGGAAAATAAATTTTCTAAATAGGTATTTTGTGTTGTGTGGTGTATCATCCTAAGATTAGCCTTAAGTTTTTCATAATGCAAGATGTACAGCTATCTATTCTAATTGATTTAATTGTATGATACTTTCATGAAATTGCAACTAAAATCATGTACCTAGTTGTAATGTCCAGACTGATGTCTGTATCTTATAAATACAGACATAAGCTTGTATTTAGAAGATATTTAAGAAAAAATAATTTAAAAGGTTTATATTTTTTAAAAATGTTGTCTGTCTCTATCTGCTTGTTTGTTCTATAATTATTTAAAAACTACTTATGCTTTCCCAGTTATATTTCTGATAATCAAACTTAAAATCTCTTTTATCTTATATGATATAATATATGATATTTAGAACTTATGCATTTTATTAGTTTTCCTACTTCTAAAATTTACACACACGAAATCGCGTGAATTTCAGAAATAGTAAACACGGGCAAAATCTAATATTGTTTTACAATTAAATTAAATTAAGTTACATTGTACATTATATACAGTTGTAGTGAGTAATATACTCAAATATTGAATAAACTTTTATTTGCAGTAAAATAAATTATAAAAAATGCGCAATATCTTGTTCAACTGAATAATTGTAAAGTACTCTCAGTATACTCCTAGTTTTATATCTTAGTAGATGGATGAATTCAAGGTATAAAAAGAAGAAAATAAAATATTCTATACATATTTTAATTTATTCACAAACTTTACGAACAGACAAAATAGTTATTTTAAGAAAAATACAATTCATAACATTACGATCGTATTACTAAATTATTATTCACCTTATTTATCTAGAATCTTAAGCAAAATCATTAACTACAAAAACTAGTTATATTGTTTAAAACTGATGATAGTTCCAAGGTACATAGTTGTATTTGATATATTATTACATTTTGCAAATAAGTACTCATTTTGTAATCTTAATTAAAAACATATATTTTTTATTTAATACTTAAGCATCAAAGGCGGTAGGAATAGTTACAGCAAAACTTTAATATCTCTATTTATCATTATCTCTATTTTGTCTTATAAAAACATCTAATAACCACAACATAGTTACGTTCTTGTATTACATAATAAATATAACTACTTATATTAAACGTAAAAAAATACATGAAATCAATTATTAGTTTTAATAAATTTTTCCTTCATAAATATTTAAAATTAGGTAACTGTAAAAACTAGACATAATTGGCGTGTTTAAAGTAAATAATGTTTAAAAGGAAAGGTGTACTTAGTTTAAGTTAATTTAGATGAGTGAATATTTCCTTACAACATTAAATTGACTTAGTTCACCAGATTATTACTACCGCAGTATTAATAATAACTCAAATACATATTTACACTTTCAAGTTATCAATCAATACACTCAATGTAATAGGGTGTCAAATTTGGAATGTGTTCAGAATTACTATATTAAGTACAAAATAATTAACACATTTATAGAATTTAAATACATTATGTTTTTATTTATTAAAGGTACTCTATGTTATTTCATGAAGTTTTTAATTAAGTAAAAAAGAATATTTCAATAATTTATAGGAAATTATGTATTGATAAATATAAAAAAAGTAAATCGATTATTCCTTAACCTGTATTTTCCTTCTATCTATGGAATCTTTTAGTTCCTTCTTTAGTGACATTCACCCCGATTTTAGGGTATTTTGCCACTTTATAGTTCAGTACAAAAATTAACTTCTAAAATAGTAATTTTTTCTTGTGTATAATTAACATTTTTTTTTTTATAAAAAATGGTTTAAATTTTAAATACAGAAAAAGAATACGGCATTACATTTTATTTACTTTGTGGAAATTATTATAAAAACAACATTTTAATCTTGAAGGATATCTCCACTTAAAGTAAGGCAGATACAAAATAATTTCTTCACATCTATTTTATTAGTTACTCAGTACTGTGTTGTGTAACCGAGTCAGACGATATTGCAAAAGCTGTTTTCACTCTGCCCCTTCGCTATGTTAAAACTTTTTTTATGTTAATTTGTATAGAGTTTAATCAATGTATAATTCAAACCGCACTCGTCCGACTCTGCTTGACCGATCGTAGTAAATGTCACGGGTCCATATACGACACTCCACGTTAATTAGGAGACCACCTGAGGGGAAAAATGTAATCAATATTATAAATAAAAATCAAGAATTTAAATATGTACATTCAGCATTGAATCTCCAAGCGTGTATTCGAATTTCCGAAATAATCATTTTTTTTTTTTGTGTATAAAATAGAATATTTATTTTTATATTATGTTAGAAAAATATTAATTACATTTTGTTACTGACTGTACTAATTTCAATCGACTTCAAAAAGATAGAGTTTGTCAATTCGGCTGTAATTTTTTTACGTTTGTTGCCTTATTACTCTGGATTTTGGATTTTTTTTTTTTATGTAAAAGAATATACTTATAGATTGGTTCCATAGAAATTTTATTAAAAATTAAAATCGGCTCAGTAGTTTAATTTTTAAATCAAAATTTTGGGTTTCGCCACAATTAAAGTAAATTAAAATTGAACATCAAAACTGTTTATTTATGTATGTGTCACAGATATTATTTTTTACAGATCTATTTTTTTTTAACGCGCCACCTACCTATTAATTCTTTAATTCCTTCTACCCAAAGGTTGTCTGGAAGAGATTGCTTAGCAATAAGACCGCCTTTTGTACTACACTATACGTATTGAAAATTGTTCAACAAATCCTGTTATATTGGTGCAATAAAGTGTTAAATAAATAAATAAAATAAAATAAATAAATTGGAAGACTAAGAAGAAACTTGGAAGACTATCTGAGTCTAAAAATATCACTCGACTTCAGAACATAATGCTCATCACAATGAAATTAATGTCTAAAATGGCAAAGATGAAATTACCGTAATAATTTTATATTATAAACCATACTTACGTCTTGGATTCTCAAAGAACACACCGACAAGCGGAGCAGGAATCTGGTCTGGCAGGTGTCTGGAAGAGTAGGGGATGCGGTCGGCAGTGTGCAATCGGGACATGAGGAACCCTGGTGGCAGACCAGCAGGAATGTACTGAATGGGGCCTATGTTCTCCTCGTCCGAATTGAACTCCCCTCCACAGGATACCCAGACGTAGTCACCGTATTGCCGAGCTGGATACTGATGCTGCAAAATGGATAAATATTTATTATTTCTAGTTTATATTTAGGATAGGCAGCAGCGTCCCTCTTTAAACATATCTAAAGCCTGACTGCGGTTGCCAATCCGCCCGCCAAGCGTGGCAACTACTGGAAAAACCCCCAAAGGGGAGGCTTATGTTCAGCAGTGGACAGTTAAAGGCTGTTATGATGATGATTAGGAATTTAGATGCAGCGAATCTCAATGATAAACAACGCATATCTCAATCTCAATGATAAACAATAATTAGTCTCATATGACTAATTATTTATTAAAAAGAGGATCATCAGCTCTGCTGAAGATAGGCCTCCACTATAAGTGAGGGTTTGCCAATAGTTGCCATGCTCGAGAGGCAGGTTGACAATCGGAATTAAGGCGGGAACCACACGGCGAACGAAAAGAGAGTAGTACCAATAACTCAAAATTTATACCAATTAGGGGAAAAGGGATTGCTAGCAATGGGGTTTACCAGCCCCATTGCTAATAATATGGATTGTCACGTCGAAGCGTCTGTAACAAAGATGGTCAAGATTTTATATCCAAAAATAAGCTTATGAGAATTGGTTTAACTACATTACTCTGTGCAATTGTCAAAACTTTTTTGAAGTTGTAAAAAAAAAACTATTAAATATTTGACTAAAATTAATCATCACAAGAATACAGTGAGATGAGTTCTGACCATGGCGTGCTTCAGATGTTCAGGCATCTCCGGCGGCAGCGACATCGGCATGGACATATTGTACGGCTCCGGCACCCAGTAGTGGATCTATAACAACAATATACACAAATAAATTTGTAGTTATTGTTTTAGAAGGTCCAAAGGGTGCCTGGAAGAGATCGCTTTTAGCGAAAAGGTCGCCCATTGTTTTCTCATTGTGATTATTTCTTGTAATTGTTTATATCTATAATAAGTTTACTATTGTAATTTTTTGGAGGAAACAATAAAGAGTATGTATTTATCTGTCTACCAATCAATATTTATATATTTTTTGTCTAGCATTACCACTTCAAACACATATAATTAAAATCTCTGCTACAATTTTTAAATGCGTTTACTATTAAAACTAGAGAAAAATTTTGGTCAGAAAGTTAAAGTGATAATGGAATGAGCTAATTTAACTGATCGGGGAAAAAAAAGATTGTTAGTAATGGAGATAGAATCCCATTGCTAGCCACGTCGACGTCCACGCGGTTTTTCCTGGAAACTATCATGATTAATCCTGACGAATTCGTCACGATGGGCTAACTGGCCTGTTTTCATTCTCACTTATCATCCTTCACTGGTGCCCCGCCAGCGTATACCGTTAGCGCAGGCGGGATTGCTATTACATCGTTTATATATGTAATTTTAGTATGTATGTATATCAATAATTACTAGTACCGCATTCGAGTATTCTGACACTTCCCTATGGTTGACTGGGAGAGAATGTTTTTAGCATTAAGTCCGCCATGTACACATATTTGTACTAATGAATAAATAAAAAATAAAATATGTAGATAGTATCATCGTCATCACCATATCAGCCATTATCTATTGACGTAAAGAGTATAATCACTTTTAAATATCAAAGGCAGTGTAACAAAGCTGTTTAACAGTAAGCTGTAAGTGGTTAAATTAAAAAAAAAAGCAACTCACATGAGAGAGCCTCAGGAAAACACAAGGTTTCCCGATATGGTATCCGTAGAACTCATCGGCAGTGCACGGCGCCCACATTCTCATTGCCAAGTCGCAGTTGTCCGAACGCATCTGCTGGTCGCGGCGGTTGTGGGTAGAGCACGGAGCCCTTGGGGGTTCGTCCGGCACTGTAGTCTCGTAAGCTGGTAGAATAAAAAACAATCCAAAATATTAGTATAACAAAAACGGTAGCATTTGTTGGACAAAAATCCAACAATTCACGGCATCGTTTGGTGATAATCTATTGAAAGGATCTTCAGTCAATAATTATAACCATGGTTCATTGCTGAACATAATTTTCCCTTATATGTATTTCGCTGGGGGAAAGGGATCGTTGGCAATGGAGTTTGACGGCCCCGTTGCTGGCAACGTGGCCTATTAGGTCAACCTCCGCGTTGTTCCCCCTGGAAACCATCGTGAACAGTTTTTGTTGAATACGTCACGGTGGGCTAACTGGCCTGCCATCTTACCTGTCATCTCTCACTAGTGCCTCGACGGTGTATACCGTTAGCGCGGGCGGGGTTGTCATTCCATTATCACCCATTAAAAAAAAAAGTGTATTTAGCAAAACAGTATTGTTCTATACCATCTGCATTGTCTCCTGTCACCTGCATTGTGGTCAAATTATCTATCGCGGTTCAATATTTAATTATCATATACTTCTGATGAAGTAGCTTTTTTTTTATATACCACTGAGGTAGCAAACAAGCATACGGCTTACCTGATGGTAAGTGGTTACCGAGCTTCTAGTTTTTATAACCCTACACACATAACCCTTTCAGACCCAAGATTTTTTCTTTCAGATTAAACATATTTTCGTGTTTTGGAACCAAGCCATTTCGCCGGCACGCACGAGACTACTGCACCATCTAACCGCTAAAATGATTTCTTATTGGCTGGTTTAGAATCTCACTATCGTGTTATTTCAGCTTAGTGCGTAAAAAATAATTGCGCGCGGTTTTAGAATTTTTTTAAAGTTACAACTCACGCCCGTATCGTTCAGGTCTGAAAGGGGTAAGACAAGTTATAAACAAAGATAAAATAGTGCACAACATTCATAGACAGTTTATTAGTTATAATACAGTATCAAGTACGTATAAAGTACTGTAAAAAAATCTGGTCTAGATCCAGCAGTTTCAGTAAAGCGTTAATTTGTCATCCAAGGAATCAATATCTCCTTTTATGTGGGTATATGGAATATAATTATAGATATTTATATCTCATGTTATTGAGTAATGACTACAAAACAAGCTGGCATGCCATTTGCACCTCTTAAGAATTCGTTGATGCGCCTGTACCAATGATGCCAGCTGCCAGGGTCCGACGGCCGGAACTGTATCCTCGGCTGTTCCCAATTGTACTCGTCGGAGCGAGGCCATACCTCCAGCTCTGTTACAGACAACATGATCATGTATGTAACATATCACAAAATTTAAAATTAATGTAAAAATAAAATTATTCTTTTGAATGTCTGATAATTTCACATTTTTTGCCATCAAGACTTTTATCTCTTGATGTAATTAAATAAATAAAGGTTGTACCCCCTTTTTGGCTTTTAGCGACAAAGCCGCCTATTGTTTTCTCACTATCATTTCTTGTAATTGTTTGTATCTATAATAAGTTTACTATTGTAATCTTTTGGAGGAAACAATAAAGAGTATCTATCTATCTATATTATATTAAATACAATAATAAATAATTAATTATTACGCATTCGAAAAATTCGTTATCTGTTTATATTGGCATGGGGTGGCCGTTTGCAATTCGACAAATTACATAACATAATTACTAAAATAACAATAATCATTGTGTATATATTATGTATGTATGTGTATGTATGTATGTATATGTATGTATGTATGTATGTATCTATATATGTTTGTATATGATAATATTTATATAATAGTGCGCCACCTACTCTTTGTCTTTTTCTCAATGTCCTCTACCCATAGGTTGTCTGCAAGAGATTGCTTAGCGATAAGGCCGCTTTTTGTATCACTTCTCATTAATATTTACTGTATTTGTTATTTCTCTTTTTACTTGGTGCAATAAAGTGTAAATAAATAAATAAATAAAATAACAATAAGATTTTGTGTACTCACCCACATAGCGGCGGTGCAACACTAATCCCAAAACGAGGCCTAAAATGCAACCTGTTAAAAAGAAATTGACATTTTAAAACAAGCAAAAGATTTATCCCAAATCAGGGAACGGGAGCGTGGAAAACAGGCGCTCATCTCGAAAGAGGGACTTTGCAAATAGTGGCCATATATATAATACATATTTTTTTTTTTATATATACAACTTGACCTGATGGAAAGTGGTAACAGTCGCCTATAGACATGAGCAATACCATGGACATAACAGAGTATACTGTTTCGCCCATGATACCCCCCCATGCGTTGCCATTTGAGGACTCAGGTGTTATTTTCTGTACCCTGTAAATTCACGCCATATCCCACCCTTCAAACCGAAACACAGCCATGCAAACACAACTGCTTCACGGTAGAAACACGAATGGGACAGAGGTGCCCAAGCAGATGATAGATTAGAATGAAAACAGGCCAGTTACCATAGCCCATCATGATAAATTTATCAGGAATTAACCATGATAGTTTCCAGGGGGAACCGCGTGGAGGTCGACCTGATGCTTACTATGTTGAGCAATGGAACTTATAGATCCCAACTAACAAGATTCCCCCTATATCTATAAGTCTAAATATATAAATGCCTATGTTCTCAGCGCCAATTTGTAAGGCAGCGAAAAACTGTTAGGTTTTAAGCGCTCATAGTAAGCCCCAGTCAATTGTATCAGATCTAAGCCAATTAAGGAATTTCGCTATCATGGATCGTAAATGGACAACCGTTTATCCATTGCGATACTACTATATTTTAATGACAAGTTTACAGCCCATCTTCGAAAATGATAGAAAAAGACAACCACTTTTAATAAACGTCAAAATTTTATGTCATTATAATCTGTACTATATGTTATCTCTGGAAAGGGGTCCACAGTCTCGTGGGAAGCCGATCCCGTGCTAAGTTGGTCAAAGTTAGCACACGAAATTCAGAGGCAATGTCGTACACTTTTAAGAGCAATTGACGTGTGCGACCGCGCACTAGATTAGGTTATAATTGTAAATAGAGAGTATCTCTGGAAATATTCATATAATTTTCATTTTTTTTAATCTATGCACCGCCATTTTCTCTCTCTGTTTAGCGTAACGGTTGACTGGTAGAGAATGCCATCAGGCATTAAGCCCGCCCTGTAGACATATTTTAATGTGTACGATATATATATATATATATATATATATATATATATATATATATATATATATATATATATATATATATATATATATATATATAGCTGACCCCGTAAACGTTGTTTTACCACTTATTGCGAAATATAAAAATTGCGCTTAAAAAACAGAGGTTGAAAATTTGAAGATGTATGTATTTTTCAATGCTAAATTCATATTTAAATAAAAATAAAAAAACTTGTCAAAAAAATTTCAAAAAATTTTTAGGGGTGGGTCACCCTTTACATTGAGAGGTATAAAAATAGATGTTGGCCGATTCTCAGACCTACCGAATATGTACACAAAATATCATGAAAATCGGTAAAGCCGATTCGGAGGAGTTTGGTAACAAACACCGTGACACGAGAATTTTATATATTAGATATATATATTTTACTAGTGTTATTATTATGATCACTAACTACATCTATTCGTATATATCGGTGTCCGGGAAGGAGTCCCTATAATGCGATATCTCGTACAACTAATGCTAAGTCAAAAGTCTATGTACTTTGTATAATTCTCTAAAAAAATATTTAATCGCAAAGAGTTATTATGCGCTACAGGAATTTTTCAAGGAAAAAAGTTAGTTGTGTTTGTGCCTGTTTGTTTTAATTTAATGATGATTTTTTTTTTTTTTTTTATTTTTTATACTAATCGACGATACATATATATAATGTAAAAATTTAATTATGTAGTTTATATAAGATTTATTAATGTAACAATGCTGTGCCCTTTCAGGGTTCATGTTTGATTCTATACTTTTAGTAAATTAAGACCAATTTTGTTACAACATGTAATGGCAATAAATAAATGAATAAATGAATAAATGAATAAATGAATAAATGAATAAATGAATAAATTATGAAGCCCTAGTACGTAATATGTTACTTATGTTCCTGGCCACACGGACAGACGACGTGGATGACGTCATTGACTCACAATATTGTATAGTAGATTTAAGTACTTAGGTGGGGTTACGACCGTTGAGCTTTTAAGTTTTTTTTTTTTTAATGGATGATAATGGATGGAATGGAAACCCCACCCGCGCTATCGGTATACACCGGCGGGGCACCAGTGAAGGATGATAGATGAGGATGAAGCAGGTTAGTTAGCCCATCGTGACTAATTCAACAAGAATTGTTCACGATGGTTTCCAGAGGGAACCACGTGGAGGTCGACCTAATAAGGCATATTGCTAGCAATGGGGCTGTCAAACTCCATTGCTAACAATCCCTTTCCCCCTGAGCTTTTAAGTTATGAGTAAGTATAGTAATGGCGGTGTGGTCCCAGCATAGGATGGGCCACCCCTTCCTTTCCCGTGGGTGTCGTAAGAGGCGACTAAGGGAACGTAATGTTAGAGAGATGGTCAATAGTGCCCCTCTTAAAACATCAGTAAAACCTATCTGCGGTTGCCAACCCGCCTGCTGAGGGTGGCAACTATTGGCAAAACTCCCCAATAAGGGGAGACCTATGTCCAGCGGTGGACAGTTAACGGCTAATATGATAACAATGAAATTTTGGCCTAATCAAGTTAGTAATTATCACTAAGATCACAGTATAAGTAATAGTACTACAGTACTAATATTATGAGTGTAAAAATTGATTTTTTTTTTTTATAGAACTTAGAATGGCAAACAAGCTGACGGCCCACCTGATGGAAAGGTAACCGTTAACTATAGACATGATTAAAAAAAAAATGGACATAACAGAGTATAAGATACCCCCCATGCGTTGCCATTCCTGAGGACTCAGGTGTTATTCCTCTGTACCCAGTAAATTCACGCCATATCCCACCCTTCAAACCGAAACACAGCCATGCAAACACAACTGCTTCACGGTTGAAACACGAATGGGACAAGGTAAAAATCGACTTTTGTACAAAGTCTCCCTCTGGTATTGGATTTGTTTGTTTGTTTATTATCTCTTGACACCTTAACAGCAATCTCTATGACATTTGGTACATGTAGGTTTGATATGAAATGGAACGTATGTTAAAAGTGAATGTTGTATGCATAGATTGGAATACGAGGAATGAGAAAGACTGACGTGGAGTGAAGAGAGGAACGGTTGGAGAGATGGATTAAGATGTACGACAAATGAACGAGTATGGGTAACTACGAATTATTTCTAAGAAAAATATATAAATTTTATAAAGGTTCAATTTTTAAAGGAATATATTAACTTCGGACCTACATTTTTATCGTCCGGAATCGGAAAAAAATTTATAATGTCATGTGTCTGGTGGCGGGAAATTTACTTTCTATATGGAATGGAGAAGGATATAGTCTACCACTTTCACTACTATTTTCATAGCGGTCACGCGGACGAAACTGCGGGTAAAATTTAGTTAAGTATATATAAATTAATTAAAAAAGAGTTTTTATGTCGATTGTGTATTTTTCGTTTGTTATATTATAATTAACTTCTGCTAGTTTTAAAGGTCACCTTAAAAAAACCGTTAAATACGACTGATTAAAAAAAAATTGTTGATCGAATAAGATATATGAAAATTGAATTCAGTTAACCTCCTTAAAATTTGAATAGTAACAATAATTTAAAGTAAAAAAATCTATTTCAATTTTATGAAAATCAAGACTAGGCTATCATAAAAGTAAACCGTAAAAATAATAATACCTACGTACCTATTTAAAAACTATTTATTTCCCATTACAAACACACAAAAATACATTTTAATTGAGGACCTACTAGTTTTAAAAACAATATATTACACAAAAAAAAAAATTAAAATTTATATCTATGGATTTTTAACATTAATATATTAACTTTTAATTTCTTATTAAAACATTTATAATGTCATTTTAGTTAATTTTATTCATTAAACTTGTATACGAAGTTTAATAATATATAATTATCTATCAGTAAACCATAGACTGAGAAATAATAGAATAAGTAACTGACAATGCAATAGTGTAAACAAATATTAAAAATAAAAGTGCTTTCTTATTAAAAAAAAAGTTATGGTACTTTATTATTCTATATACACATACTTTAATATGAAATTGGATACATAGTTATCTATCAGTAAACCATAGATTGAGAAATAATAAAAAATAATGTTATACTAAAAAAACACAAAAACACTAACAACAAATATAAAAAAAAAATACCAAATCTAAATATACACTATATTTTTATAAATGGATATTTTAGTTTTTATATTTAATTAATAATGTAGAATTTAACACTTTATTTTTTTAAGTCGATTAGTACAGAAAAACAACTATCTTACCTATAACAAGTAGCGTAAAGAACACAATAACAATTATTTTCACAGTCCTCTTCTCCAGTCCCATGGTGATGGCCCGAGTCGTGCGCCGTCCCAGAACCCAGTACGAGACTGCGGCGTCCCGTCCCGTCCGGCACCGCGTCCCGAGATTGTCGGGATTAATGGGTACAATCAGTGTGTAACATACATTGCTGCTTTTAGAATAGGTTTTAAAAATAATACGGAATTAAATCGAAATTGTTCTTCTTAGCATTAAGAACTTTCATAACTCTAGCTGATCGAAGTGTCTAACAATTTTTAAAAACAATTTAACACTTTTTAATATTTCTGACTGGTTATTTTAAAATGGAAATTTTGCACAAAGTCATTTGTTTGCGTACCTCAGTCCTATTCGTGTTTTTACCGTGAAGCAGTTGTGTTTGCATGGCTGTGTTTCGGTTTGAATGGTGGGATATGGCAATGAATTTATAGGGTACAGAGGAATAACACCTGAGTCCTCAGGAATGGCAACGCATTGGGGTGTCATTGGCGAAATTGTATTATCTGTTATATACATAGTACTGTTCATGTCTATAGGCGACGATTACAATTTTCCATCAGGTGGCCCGTCAGCTTGTTTCCTTGTTTCCTGTTATTCCTCTGTACCCTGTAAATAAACGCCATATCGCACCCTTCAAACCGAAACACAGCCATGCAAACACAACTGCTTCACGGTTGAAACACGAATGGGACAGAGCGTGACAAACACGACAGTTATTTTTAACCTGTTATCGTATACTACCCTACAATTGTAATTTAAAAAAAAAATATGGTTACAATAATTACATTATTAAACAATAAAGCAATCGACTTTTGTACAAAGTCTCCATGGTGATGCTATCCTATGAACTTTGTCTTTATTTAATTAACAGTTCTATTTATTCTACTAGAACGCTAGCGCCTCTGCCATGAGGAGGTGGGCGTTGACAGCCACGACACAGTTATGTTTAACTAATGTGGCTGTTATCGTACACTACCCTACAATTGTAATTTAACAAAAAAAAAATATGATTACAATAATTACATTATTAAACAATAAACTGAGTTGTAACCCTTATTTATTTATTCATTAGTACATATATGTGTACATGGCGGACTTAATGCTAAAAGCGTTCTCTCCCAGTCAACCATAGGGAAGTGTCAGAATACTCGAATGTGGTACTAGTAATTATTGATATACATACATACTAAAATTACATATATAAACGAATAAATATATATGAATAACAAATATACTTACACATATATGACATATACTATATTATACACGATATTGAGAATAATATAAAGCACTTACTGCTCGGATAAAGTGAAAAAGTGAGCGTGAACGTTTTTTTTTGAAAGACGGTTTAGTCGGTAGTCTCCTTATGGCACGCAAGAAAGAAAAAAATATGTTACTTTATATATATTGCTTTTTTTGTGTATACATTATTTTATCTCTTTACTGCGTATGTCTGTTGTTATTTGTGTGTTGTAAGTAATCCAAATAAATTATTATAAATTAAATTAAATTAAATTAAAATAAATTATTATATAATATTGAAATATATAGTGAGCGTCAATGTACTGCTAAGTACGCACACCCCATCCCCGAGGCCGAGGGTCTGGCAGACGGCGACGCAGCGAGCTGGAGCCCGCCGCGCTGGCGCCACCAGGCACCTCCAGCGTACTACAAATAACATTCACTAGTAATACTATTGAAAACCCTGGCTTTACCTATTTTGGCGTTTTAAGCGGATGAAAATGGAATGACAAGCTTAGCTGCACTGTTAATTAACTCTAGAGAGATACCATAAGTTGATCATAGATAAAGTGAGGTTTTTTTGATGGGTGAAAATGAAATGGTAACCCCGCCTGCGTTATCGGTATACGCTGGCGAGGCACCAGTGATAGATGATAGGTAAAGATGAAGGTAGGTCAGTTTGCCCATGGTGAAGAAATCATAAAGGATTAACCACAATGGTTTCCAGGAGAAACTGCGTGGAGGTCGACCTGATAGGGTGTATTGTTAGCAATGGGCTGTAAGAACCCATTACTAACAATCCCTTTCCTCCTGATCACAATCGGTGTATTTACAAACTCTCTGGAACCGTGGTAGGTATAGACACACGTTGCTTCGTATAATTAACGTCCCCGAATCGATTCTCTAGGTAATTTGTTTTGTGCCATAGATAAAAAAAAACAAATACATTTTTATGGAGTATTATTAACTTTGCATAAAACAGCACATGTACGGACATACTTATTAATGCAATGTAAAAATAGAGTAACATGAAATAATTTTTCTATGAATTATTGTATAATTGAAAAATTTAAACGGGCGAGACTGTGTTCATAGATACAGAAGTTTTTTTTTTTTTCACATTAATAACAATAAAATTGTAACCCAGCCTACGTTAACCAAAAGGGCACCAATAAGAGATGATAGGTGACAATGAATAGGCAGGTCAGTTAGCCCATCGTGAAGACTACACCTAGAATACCTGTATTAATTCGATAGTTTTCAAGGGAGACCACGTGGAGTCGACCTGATAGGGTATATTGCTAGCAATGGGAATAAATAGTTCGTATTACAATCCCTCCCCCATCTATAGAGAAATATTATATCATTGTTTTTTTCTTCTCTTATTTTTAAAATACACAAACGGACAGACTTTCAGCTTTCAGTATATATATATTAAACAATGTTATCTCAAAATAATGTTAGTAGGTGTAGAAGGTTAGACAGATATATACATACACCATAAATATAGTTGCAAGGGTCAATGACATCGAATATCTGCGAAGGGAAGAAATACCAGCGGGGGGGTTGTTCGGTAGATGTACACGTATAGACAGTTCGACAGATTTGCTAATACTTTTTGCACAGGGGACATTTGTATGTAAATATTATAGTGTGAGTATCTCCCTTGTAAAATATCAATTTCGTTTCATTTATCTAGGATTAGAATACATAAATTACTTTGAAATAGTAATGCGTTTAAAGTTCCATGGGTGTCACAGTGTGTAATTTTGTCACAGCAGTGATATATAGGTAAAAGGTAAAACAATAGTACATTACTGCAGCGGCCAGCAACTGAGGCATTGATGGACGAACGTGCAAATGTGGGCCGAGACGTAGCCGAGGCACACATACGTGAGTCCACCAATGCCTAGTTGTGGCCAAGGCTTGTATAGTACTTTTCTCAAACAATGCGCGGAAATCAAAAACACAATATTATTTTTTAAGTTCAATGACGAACAATAATAATTTTTCATTCGCGCTAATATTTTTTTTTTTTTTTTTTCAATAAACAGCTTTCTATTTGCAAGCCAGTTCGAAATTTAAATAAAACCTTGTATTAGTTACCTCCTTGGTAGGCATGTTTCGAAGTAAAAGGTCATTTCATTTTTAAATTACAGGACAGATATGAGTTTACATAGTAATTTATCTGGCCGCAAAACACGACAGATATGGATTTTCATACAACTTTTGCCGGCCGCTGCCCGCATGTACCTGGCCAGTACGGCAATTTTGATTTATCTCTAAGAAGATTGTCAAAATAATGCTCACATTTTCAAGCATGTTTGAGAAAATTATTATTAATATTATCTTATTTTTTAATCTATATTTATGTATCGAGGTTTATGTAATTATTTAGTTATTTATTTAGTTCGTGTACACATTGTTAGTCTTTATAATCTGTAACATTCTTTAAAGGGAACAATTTTATTTATATACAGAGAACATCAACTAGAGGGAGACTTTGTACAAAAGTCGTTTGCTTGAACACCTCTGTCTCATTCGTGTTTCTATCATGAAACAGTTGTGTTTAAATGGCTGTGTTTCAATTTGAAGGGTGGGATATGGCAGTGAATTTACAGAGTACAGATGAATAACACCTGAGTCCGCAGGAATGGCATGTAGGGTATCATGGGCGAAACAGTATACTCTGTTATGTCCATGATACTGCTCATGTCTATAGTCATAGGCGACGATTACCACTTCCCATCAGGTGGGCCGTCAGTTTGTTTGCCATTCTAAGTTGTATAAAAAAAATATTCGCTAATAGTCTCGTTTACCCCAACGGTTCAAATCTGCAATACTTGTGACATTTCGCGAGCCAGCACCCTAGGCGCCGTTGTGGCGCCGCCGTCCCCTCTGAACTCGCCCCTCCCTCCCCCTAGGGGGAGTTTCTACTGGCCCACATAGAGGTCTTTGTCTACCATTACACTGTACCTGAAACATCTTTAACTGGGTTATTGGTAACATGCGATGTGACGTAAGGAAAAATAGTTACATTATGTATACAAAATATTATTGCAATATGTATATGTTTTTTTTTATTGGATGAAAATGGAATGGTAACCCCGCCTGCGCTTATGGGATACGCTGGCGGGGCACCACTGAAGGGTGATCGATGAGAATGAAAACAGGCCAGTTAACCCATCATGATAAATTCATCTGGAATTAATCATGTTAGTTTCCAGGTGGAACCGCTTGGAGGTCGACCTGGTTGGGAACATTGCTAGCAATGGGATTCTTAGTCTCCATTACTAACAATCCCTTTCCCCCCAGTATGTATATGTTATTATGATGAATTTTTTTTAATTTTTTGTTTAATAAGTTATAATATTTGCAAGTCCACAGCGTGGCAGAATAAGATTGGACTAATTCTCTTGTAAAGTAACACCTATAACAATGTACCTTATTCCAGCAAATAAATTATTTCAATTATTTACATATCGTCATAGTCGTAGAATACTGACGGATCTTTATATGTAATATTCATCAGATCCGTCAGTATTCTACTACTATGACGATATATAGAAAAAAAAAAAAAAAAAAAATTGTATTATACAGATTAGTAACACAGTTGTCAGTACTGCTAAAAAGCCTATGTTTAATATCTATATGCATGTATATGATAACACGAGTACTGCTTCCTACAGGACAGGCTCAGCCTAGTGTAGGAAGCAATGATAAATTCTGTGCTAATACAAACATACTTTGTTCAATAAATAAATAAATGTATCTTAAATGTATATATATATATATATATATATATTAATATTACTAATGTGAAAATTAGTAATAACAGATAGATGAATAGATTTGTAACTTTTTTAAACAACCATTACAATTTTATTTAAACAATTTGATAATAAGTACTTCTAATTATGTTCCTTAATTTTATACTTTCTGAATTATTCTTTTTTTTATGCAACTTAGAATGGCAAACAAGCTGACGGCCCACCTGTTGGAAAGTGGTAACCGTCGCCTATAGACATGAGCAGTACCATGCACATAACAGAGTATACTGTTTCGCCCATGACACCCCCCATGTGTTGCCATCCCTGAGGACTCGGGTGTTATTCATCTGTACCCTGTAAATTCACTGCCATATCCCATCCATTGCCATTCTAAGTTGTATAAAAAAAAAATAGACCGTCGCTAAGAGGGTGTAATAGCAAACCTTCACTGATATACATCTGTGTAGGAATTACACAAAATTCATTCTCCTGAATTTCTTGACTGTGAGCATATTACAAATACTTACGAATGGGGGGAAAAGGATTGTTAGCAATGGAGTTTAACAGCCCCATTGCTAGCAATATACCTTATTAGGTCGACCTCCGCGTGGTTCCCCCTGAAAACCATCGTGAACAATTCTTGTTGAATTCGTCACGATCGACTAACTGACCTGCTTCATCCTCACCTATCATCCTTTACTGGTGCCCCGCCGGTGTATACCGATAGCGCGGGTGGGGTTACCATTCCATTATCATTCATTTAAAAAATACTTACGAGTATATGTGGGAGGAACGGATTGTTAGTAACGCGGACTATCAGTTTCATTGCTAGCAATATACACTGCTAGGACGACCTCCACATGATCCTCCCTGGACACCATTAATGCGAATCCCAGGTGTATTCATCACGATGGGCTAACTGACCTGCTTTTTCATTCTCACTTGTCATCTCTCACTGGTGCCCTACCAACGTATACTATTAGCGCAGGTGGGGTTACCATTCCATTATCACCCATTAAAAAAATCTACGTATATGTGCATGCAATGGTTGTGTAAATCCCATATTCCATTATACCAATATACCATATTCCAATATACCATTCTTTTTCATCTTTTTGTTTTGCAGAGAAGCTAAGCTAGAAAAAGTTTTTAAACAAATGCACCTGAGCCATCTAGTTCAAAATTAATATATCCACCTGAGTAAAGAATAAAACGAAAAAAAAAGAAAAGAATTAGCCTCAAATTTAACAGGGAACTCATTATAATTTAACAATGTATGGTTTGATGAGTGATCCCGCTGTTGAAATATGTCTTTACAAACTGTACGTGGACCATTTTAAGCAGCTATTAATAAATTGCCAACTAGGTAGACATGATCAGTTTAAACAGACACTAAATAACTGAACAACAAAACAACATTAACCGGTAAGAAGACAGAAAAGAAAAGAAATCACACTTAAGAAGGGAATGAAATAAAATATTATATATTTAAAAATAATAGGGTCTTCGTCGTGCCTCCAATCAAGCTTTTAGCGATAAGGTCGCCCATTGTTTTCTCATTGTGATTATTTCTTGTAATTGTTTATATTTAGAATAAGTTTACTATTGTAATCTTATGGAGGAAACAATAATGAGTATATATAAAATAATGAAAGATGGAAGAAGAATGGATAGGAAGAATGAATGAAAATACTACTTGAATAATAAAAATAGATAAATAACGTGGAAATTAATATACGAAAAAAAGCGCGTTACTACAGGTGGAGGTACAAAAAACCCCCGGTAGACTTTGTCATGTAATTATTTATGTTAACTTTACACATGTTTGTACAAAAGTCGATTGCTTGAGTACCTCTGTCGCATTCGTGTTTCAACCGTGAAGCAGTTGTGTTTGCATGCCTGTGTTTCGGTTTGAAGGGTGGGATATGGCGTGAATTTACTAGGTACGGAGGAATAACATCTGAATCCTCAGGAATGGCAACGCATGGGGGGTATCATGGGCGAAACAGTATACTCTGTTATGTCCATGGTACTGCTCATGTCTATAGGCGAGGGTTACCACATTCCATCAGGTGGGCCGTCAGCTTGTTTGCCATTCTAAGTTGTATAAAAAAAAATGCAGGGATGCCCAACTAGTTTCCAGGTTAACAGGAACCCTCATTCATTAGCGCGGTTCGCGACTCGTAAGTAGCACCGAGAGACCAGAGCACTGTTCGATAAGAAATTATTTTGTCCAAATTTCAATATTTTTTCTTCTATCCTAATTATTCTTTTCTCTTTTTTGTGACAATAAATTACGAATCGATCATGCCATAAGACATTCTTCCGCAACGATAATGTTATTACGTCATGTATGAGATAAAACGAGACAGCTACGTCCGATCTTCTCCTCTATCTCATGCATGAGCTAGCGAAAACGTATCTATCGATATATTCCAACAGCCCTTTTACTGCGTCTTTACATGTTGCCAACTGCATACAAACAACTTTCACTCATTAAATAAATTGCCTCATTCTTTTTCTTCTGATCTCGACTTTTAGATATGACTAGAGTTACACAGCAATCCCAGATCCATCTAAACCAAGATCAGTGAGATCAAAGTTTTAGTTTTGTGGCTATGAATGGTATACGGACATAATTATTACCAGAGGGGAGAGGACATATTTATACCAGAGGGAGACTTTGTACAAAAGTCGATTGCTTAGGTACCTCTGTCCTATTAGTGTTTCTACCGTGAAGCAGTTGTGTTTGCATGGCTATGTTTCGGTTTGAAGGTTGGGATATGGCGTGAATTTACAGGGTACAGAGGAATAACATCTGAGTCCTCAGGAATGGCAACGCATGGGGGGTATCATGGGCGAAACTATACTCTGTTATGTCCATGGTACTGGTCATGTCTATGAGCCGTCAGCTTGTTTGCCATTCTAAGTTGTATAAAAAAAAATTAATTCATAGCGGTGGTGGTCATGACGGCCAACTAGCTTGACTACATACCATATATCCTTACTTATCATCACTCAGTGGTGCCACGTCAGCGTATACCAATAAAGCAGACTGGGCTACCATTGCATTTTTATACCCCCATTAAAAAAAATCATTTTATTTGATTTCGCCAACTGGGACATATTCTGATTTTACTGTTTCTCACGATATCACTTTACCTTTCAGATATAAGATAAATACTAATCTCTTTAAGTCGCCATTATTTGGGGGGAAAGGGATTGTTAATAATGGAGACTGAGAATCCCATTGCTAGCAATATACCTAACCAGGTCGACCTACACGCGGTTCCCCCTGGAAACTATCATGGTTAATTCCTGATGAATTCATCATGATGGGCTAACTGGCCTGTTTTCATTCTCATCTATCACCCTTCACTGGTGCTCCGCCAGCGTATCCCGTTAGCGCAGGCGGAATTACCATACCATTTTCACCCATCAAAAAAAAAGTGGCCATTGTTTTTGATGGCCAAATCTATAGGCGGTTCTTCTAAGGAAATCTTCAACATATTTATAATTCTTCAGTAATTAATCGCCTTTATTTACTTAGGTATTTAAAATCATAACTAAACATATGTCATTGCTTAATTCTTTAAATCAAGGACTCAGGGGTTGAATAAAAATATCAGAAAACAAAATTTGGAACCAACTATTGCGTGTTTATTGACATCTCGTCCAGAAAACATTACATAATAAATATTATCAATAATTTAAAACATTATTTGAAGCGTGAAACGAAACTTAACTTAGTGACGCCATTTGGCTTATTCTAAAACGAATATAAATTAACCGCCGACTATGTGGCTATTGCTAATCGCCCGGCACCAGCGGCACGCAACTGCTGAAATGCTTGCCATGTGCCAAGCTGCCTCGGCCCGACCAACGACCTCCGTGGCCAACTGACTCACTGAACATGTAATAAAACACCGAATGTTTGGCACTGAGCACTGGATAACGAGATCAATATACTTAAGATCTAAGACTTTAACAGTTACGCTAACTCTCCATCTAAGTAAAGACAGTTTTTTGTCGTCAAAATGTAAGAACTAACGAGCTACCATATTGGACCATTCACGCAGACACCTACATCGTTTTGGCCAAAGATTCCGTGTTCAATTACACCTGAGCTTCACGGGATATGTCGACCACGGTAGTCAGTTGGCTACAATGGCCTGACGATGGGGATTTAAGAGCGGTCCACCATCAGCTCGAAGTGGACCGAGCCGCGCCGCTCGTAGCGGTCGTAGAAGATGTTCTTCGCCCACGCCTTGCACTCGATGTTGATCAGTACGCCCGCTGCAAAAACATACTATTATTAGAACTGGAAAAGAATGTATATCATATAAACTATTAAAAAAAGATATTAAAAAAAAAACATACATCCAAAAGAATATGAAGAAGAATAATATAAAAATATATCCAAGTATACAAAAAGATCGTCTGACCTGAGATAGTCAGCGACAATAATGTTAATGTTTTGACATTAAAAAATCTTAATCCCTCTGTCCCTAAAATTGCTCCTTTGGGAGCAATTTTAGGAACAGATAACCTGTCGAATTAATAAAATTGACGGTCTATGTTAGCAAGGATATTATTAATGTAATGCTGTCTATATATGTTTTACACCAACTCTCTTAGACACAGAGAAACCCGAGAAGCGATTTAAATCCTGATACATATAGACAATTCTTTAAAGTTGACTATTTAATTATTTGATTCCTGTACATGCGATGTAGCCCTTTCCCATAGATATATATAAGAATTATCTAGCCATAGTGTATTTGTTATAAGTATATATAAAATACTTATAATGGGAGACATTATAAATATTTTTTCTTTCTCTTCTGGATCTTTGCTCTGTAAGATTTGACTTGTCACAGTATTGGCCAACATTGCCTTAATGTAATTAATTAAGTGATCGCAAATTATCTAAAACATATATACAGTTTACCAGAGGGAGACTTTGTACAAAAGTCGATTGCTTGGGCACCTCTGTCCTATTCGTGTTTCTACCGTGAAGCAGTTGTGTTTGCATGGCTGTGTTTCGGTTTGAAGGGTGGGATATGCCGTGAATTTACTGGGTACAGAGGAATAACACCTGAGTCCTCAGGAATGGCAACGCATGGGGGGTATCATAGGCGAAACAGTATACTCTGTTATGTCCATGGTACTGCTCATGTCTATAGGCGACGATTACCACTTTCTATCAGGTGGGCCGTCAGCTTGTTTGCCATTCTAAGTTGTATAAAAAAAATACAGATTTTCGAATCGAATATGATATAAAACTACATGTAATTAATACTCGTACACAGATGTCTAACTATCACATTTAAAAATTAATATAGCGACCTGTGGCTCCTATTACAGTCAAAGTACTGACGTAAACGAATATTTTAGTCATACGCTGTATTGTGTTGTGCACATATGTAATAATAAATATACAAAGGTACGTACTTCTGGGCTTCTCGAAGAGTACAGCAACTAGGGGACTCAGGTATCCCTCCTTGTTGGTGAATGGGTAATAGTATGAAGGGAAGCCCCGCCGCGGGATGTACTGCACTGGCCCGATATTCTCGACATCTGCGGGATTCTCACCCTCACACGACACCCACACTGTATTTGCTTCTGGTTTGCCCGACTGCAAAAGAATTATTTTACTTAGTAATTGATATTCATTCTAGATATACCTAGAGATTCTATCTGTCTTCACACTAAGTCACTTGTATGGTAGGTAGAAAAAACTGAGCACTAAAGACCTGGCATTCACCTTTTGCTTTCTGCATTTGCATAACTTCAGAGTATAAATTAGATGCTATCTATCAATCTTCACACCATATTCTTGCAAAATAAGCAAAGAGAGATGACTGCCAGTTTGTTGAATAACCAACAATTACATACGAATAAGTACTTATCCCCAAATTTAATAAAAAATAAATGTAAACTAACCTGGCTTTAATTTTTACAATATTCGCAAACAGTGTTCATAACGGGCAATTATGGAAGAGTAAATTAAAAAAGAAATTGAATTTGCTGGTTACTTAAGCCATTTTCTTAGTGTTAATTAGTGAAGATCACATGGCTGTGACAATTTGCGGTTTACAGTTAAAGTGAATACTTACAACCATCTTGATGTGTGACTTCAGATCCTCTGGCATGTTGCCGGGCAGGTCTTCAGTGTTGTTGTAAGGTTTCGGCTGCCAGTTGAAGATCTGGAAGTGACAAATACGGTAGCATTAAAACTTTTACAGTTAAATTCAAAATACATACTAACACCAGTACTGGCCTTAGAAGGCAAAGAGTTTCACGATAGGTGCTACAGCATAAGTAGAGGATCAAGTTTGATCTTAGAGAGTGAACAGAGCGAATCATAATAAACATTTTTCGTCGTGAGTGAAATTGGTCGGTGCCTTAAATTATTCTTAAGGGCATTTCAGTAAAAGATGACCTCGTTTTTTAGAGCCCTATCAAGAAGTTGCCCAATGTCACCAGATAGGCTAAGGCTGGCGTTAACTAAAACAATGGGTACTAGATAATATCTAGAAGTATTCACGTCATGGAATACAATACCATTAAATAGGTTAATTATACTTTACATAAGATAATGACCAAGGTCTACGTGTGCCATAAAATTTAATCCCATTAGATTTTCCCATAGAATAAGAGCTAAAACATGGACTAGAAGAGCAATCTAAAAAAAATAATTCACAAAACTAGTTGATCCAATAAAGAATGCTCTAAGAATGTTATTAACCATATTTTAGTATACATACATTAAATAAAATTTAATTTAGTAGAAGAATAAGATATTCCTAGTTTACTTTACCTGTATTCTTAGTTTCTTTTTTTATAATACTTAAAATAGCGAACAAGCTGACGGTCCACCTGATGGTTGGAAGTGGTAACTATCACTTGTACATATGAATACAATTATGTGGTCATAATAGTAGTGTTATTTATAGACAGCTGAGTTCAAGACATGATGATGACCCTTGTCCCCCTGCATTCTAAGGTTTCCAACCTTTGTGCAAGGGTTTGTCAGTAATGCGAACTATACCCTGTATTGCTACCAATGGAATTGGTCTCAGTCTGGTATCAGCTCAACCTTTAAGTGGTCCCCCCTGGAAAGCATCGTGTTGAATTCCAATCCATTGTCGCGATGGGCAAACTAACCCACCTTTTCATCCTCACCTATCATTCCTCACTGGTGCCCCGCCAGCGTATACCGTTAGCGCAGGCGAGGTTACCACTCCATTGTCATCTATTAAAAAACCTTAGAATGCTAATAACTGTCTCCTAGTATCTTTAAGAATATACCATACCATATCAGATGTTATTGATTCATTACTGGGGTTTTGCCAATAACTGCCAAGTTTGGCAGGCGGGTTAGCAATCCCAGTCAGACCTTGGAGACATTTAAAGAAGGACGCTGCTGCCCATCCCTTGACCATTAACTTTCCTTAGTCGCCTCTCACGACACCCGCGGGTAAGGACAGGATGGCCTATTCTATACCGGGATAATACGGAAACATCATGACGAGTATACTAAAAAAAAATATTACAGTAGGAAAAAAAACAAGTTTCTAACATTTGGTCTAAATCCAACTTCAGTGGTGTCACATTAATTAGACTTTATATCATTGTAAAACTGAACTAACCTTGTTCAGCTTCAAGAAGACGCAAGGTCCGGCCGCCTCGTAGTTGTACTGGTTGGCGGCAGTGCATGGATGGAACTCGTCAATTGGCACATCGCACACCTGCTTCTCACCGAGGGCGCCTGATGTCGGGGAGCATGGAACCCTGTTCTCAGCGCCGCTGGCCTCACCGCTGCCACTTCCCTTCTTGCGATATTCTACAAAATTAGTATAATAGAGAACAGTGATCTTAATAAGCTTAATACAACTATACTTCGAAGGAGGAAAGGGGTTGTTAGTAATGGGGTCTGACCCATTGCTAGCAATACACTCTATCAGGTCGACCTCCACGCGGTTCCCCCTGGAAACCATCGTGGTTAGTTCTAGTGGAATTCATCACGATGGGCAAACTGACCTGCTTTCATCGTCACCTATCATCCTACCCTGGTGTTTCGCCAGCGTATACCAATGGCGCAGGCGAGCTTACCATACCATTACCATCCATAAAAAAAAAAGAAAAAACTATACTTATAATAATTTATTCTCATAGTGGGCAGTAGACAAAATAAGTTTGGGATACCCTGCTTTAAACGATTACTTGAGAGACAAATGTGTATGGTGCTAGTCGATCATGCACGAGCTTTTAACGACCATGTAATTTTAGAGATAGTACATTTAAATAAATACACGTAATGTTAACAGTGATTTAAAGGAGTAACTGTAAATTTTCTGCCTTCATAAAAAATGGCGATTAAAAAGTGCTTGTAAACAAGTTTATTTGAATTAAAATTGAATTGAATTTTGAACTTGAACACTTAGAAACCAAAGTGGCACTGATTGCTCAAATGTAATCAACTTAACGAAGTACCAGATAGTTTGTTTGCCACATAAGTGTTTATTGGACATGCAGCTGACATATGTCTAATACGATACTAAAATATTTTTTTTTATGCGACTTAGAATGGCAAACAAGCTGACGGCCCACCTGATGGAAAGTGGTAACCGTCGCCTATACACATGAGCAGTACCATGGATTAAGGTTAAGGCAGGATTTATGCAACCTTGATCCGGACATGAGGTTTTACACTGTTTAACCTGTGCCTATTTCCCATAAAACAACAATGCGTAGATACAGTGGTATTTCTGTCTGATGTGCAAAATAGAGTAATTCTTGATATAAGATAAATTTAACACATTTTGAGTCGAGAGTAGAAACGGGAATACTATCCATAGATAGTACATGTTTTTTTTTTTCTAAAAAAATTATAACTTTTTTTACACAGAAGTTTTTTCTTATTCTTTATTAACATTCATATCTTGTAATATAAAAATAACATGCAGCTGACATGTGTCTAATACGATACTAAAATATTTTTTTTTATGCGACTTAGTGGCAAACAAGCTAGCACCTTCCAGTCGATGGACGGTCAGCTTGTTTGCTTTTCAACCGATTTTAAAAAAGAGGTTCTCGATTCGGTTGTATTTTTTTTTTTACATTCCTTACCTCATAATTCAACTCTGTCAGATTTAAACCGATTAGTGAATATTCTTTTTTTATCGGAAAAAATTTACTTACAGATTGAGCCCATAACAGTTTTATCAACCAAATAACTAGGGTTGTCACGTTTGAAGACGGATTTTTTTGGGTCACGACCTTTAATATGAAAAACACCATAAATATAGTATTTAGGTACGTAATTAAATATACAACTTGTCAATATGTGTGTAATAATTAAATAAGTAATCGTATGTAGTGCCACAAATACTGTGTCCTAAAATACTCACGTTCAAGGAACTCGTCGATGACCTTGGCCCATTTGAGCACGGAGCCCTTGTCGTTAGCCTTGTAGTAGATGAGGGTACTCTCCACATTGGCGGAGTCCGGCATGGGTCTGAAGCCCAGACCTGGGGAGGAGAAGGATTATTAGGCAAATCAACTACCATATGATCCTCCCTGTGAATCAACATGGTTGATACTTGATGGATTAACTATGGGTCAACGAGAATCCTATTGCTAGCAATATTGGGTATACCCAACCAGGTCGACCTCCTCGCGGTGCTCCCTGGAAACTATCATGGTCAATTCCTGATGAATTCATCGTGATTGGCTAACTGGCCTGTTTTCATTCTCATCTATCACCCTTCACTGGTGCTCCGCCAGCGTATCCCGTTAGCGCAGGCGGAGTTACCATACCATTTTCACCCATCAAAAAAAAACTATAAGTCAACTGATCTGCCTCCATCCTCATCTATGATCCCTCAATGATGCCCCGCAAACGAATAATGAAATCGCAGGTGGAGTTACCATTACAAAATAAACCTGTATCACTTCTTTATTTATGGATTATTAATAAAATATGGTATAAAAGGTATATCTAATATTTTAGTGATTTTTTTATAATGCTACTTAAAATGGCAAACAAGCATGGCCCATAGACATGAGCAATACCATGGACATAACAGAGTATATTGTTTCGCCCATGATGCCCTCCATGCGTTGCCATTCCTTAGGACTCAAGTGTTATTCTGCTGTACCCTGTAAATTCACTGTCATATCCCACCCTTCAAACCGAAACACAGCCATGCAAACTCAACTGCTTCACGGTAAAAACATGAATGGGGCAGAGGTGCCCAAGTAAACGAATTTTGTACAAAATCTTCCTCTGGTAAATTAATTCACTAACAGTATTCTATGATTACCTTTGGGATAATTTATTTCTTCTACCAACTACTTGCATGATGTCTTTTAGCTTCAAAGACGAGCTATATCAGTTAGATTACAAGCTACGATGAAATCAAAGTTTTCGTGCCGCGTCACAGAAATTATTCAGCTTCGGTGGTCACTTACCATCAGTCGGGTCTTATGCCAGATAATCATACTTAACATTATTACATACCTGGATTACTTCCTATGATGGACCCATCAAGTTGCCACTTGGGCATCTTCGCGTCGAGTGTCTGGTAGAAGATGGCCAGCATGGCCGCGAAGAAACCCACCAGCGCCGCATAGAAGATTAGGTAGAACAACAAGATTTTAGCTGTGAACAAACATTATAATAAGAATATTTATAACAAATTTCCAAGAGGAGCCGCGAGGAGGTCGACCTGACAAGGTGTATTACTAGCAACGCGGTTGCTATTCTAAGTTAATCCAGTTAGATTATTAATAATCCCTTCCCCCTATTTGCGCCGGATAATACTAAAATCATGGCCTTTTAAAGAAATATTCTGTCGGTGAGGTTGAATATGTTTCCCACAGGAACACGTATCATATCTAGGTGCCAAATTGCGTACTAAATACAATTTTTATTTATTTTGGTAACTAACTAATAACTAACTAAAATATTTTACATATATAAATGATAAATCAAGATATTAAGTGTAAACTAGAAATATGGAGAAAATAATTAAAAATTTAAAAAAAAAAAACTACTTCAATTGTCGCAAAACCTGTTATTTTGTTTTCAATACTAAACTATTAAACCGATTTTGATAAAATTTCCATGGCGCCAATATATAACTATATCTATTCAGATAAAAAAAAAAGAATATTCCTAATCAGGTGGTCTACCATGAAATGAAATTCCGAAATTTCGGACTCAATTTCGTGTTTTTGTTTATACCAAAATCGGACCAATAAATGGAGTTAACATTTCGTTCGTCATACATCCTATCATAAAAGTCCAAAGGAACGATATTTAAACATTTTTATTAATTTTCAACAGCATGTATTAACAATAGCAATAATAACAATAATATTAACATCGAATTTCTGTTTCGTTCGTCCCCGAAGTTTCGGAAAATATTTCATGGTAGGCCCTCTGTTTACAACTGACGGAGTTATGTGGTTAGAGACATAAAAAAAAATATAACCGAATTGAGAAGCACCTTCTTTTTAAAGTCGATTGTTTAAAAATAGAATAAGTTTAAAAAAAGAACGAGTCGACGCGTCTCATGGAACCTAAGAACAAGGAATTACATAGAAGAAGTGATAAAATTGTCAATTCATTGCAAGCTAGTGTATAGAAAATGTTATACGGCCGTATAACCCTACCAAATTCAGATACAACCTGCTTGCATACTTTCTACATAGACTGTGTCGAATATATAATCTAGTAATGTAAAATTTGTCATTGACAAACAATTGACATATCAAACATTTTCTATACACTAGCCTGCTATGAATTGAGAAAAATAGCAACTGATTGTGTATCTTTCGTCGTCTTTTTACTAATTATATTTTTGCATAAAAAGAAAGGAGGCAACCATATGATTTACAATTTTTATTATATCATTCTATGTAATTATATGATACGTATAGCTCCATATCGATTCGTAGCCGATACCTCAATACAAATAGTATCGGGTCAAGTAATTGCTATAAGTGGCAACAATAAGAGTTTCCTACCAAATTGCCGATCGAATACTGGCCGCATTTTAGCGGCCTACACTGAATTTAAGGCAATTGATGAGTTGATACCATCGAATCGATAACGAATCTGATGGAAATCACAAAATACGATCTCTCGTGTGTTAAGATATTGGTAAACACGTCGCTTTCCTCCCGTTAAGGATCTAAATTCGATTTTTGGTCAAATAAATAAACACCACTGGACATATTATCATAACCCTTCCTTTGCGGGGGGAAAGGGATTATTAGTAATGCAGACTAAGAATCCCATTGCTAGCAATATACCCAACCAGGTCGACCTCCTCGCGGTTCTCCCTGGAAATTATCATGGTTATTTCCTTGTGAATTCGTCGTGATGAGCTAATTGGCCTGTTTTCATTCTCATCTATCACCCTTCACTGATGCTCCGCCAGCGTATCCCGTTAGTGCAGACGGGGTTTCTATTCCATTATCATCGATTAAAAAACCTCCCCCTTGGGGGGTTTTGCCAGTAGTTGCTATTCTTGGCAGGCGGATTGGCAGTTAGACTTTAGAGATGTTTTAAGAGGGACGCTCGCCGTCCCTTAGACGCCTCTTACGACATTCACAGGAAAGAATAGAGTGGCCTATTCTATCCAGGGAACACACGGACTTCGTCCACGTGACCGGGATATGTTCAATGAACTAAATAAAATCCCATACAGTACGTGAATACCAAATTTTACAGTGATTGGATCGACTATTGAGACGCTAAGAGGCAACAAACTAACTCACTTTCATTGGGGGGAAAGGGATTGTTAGTAATGAAGACCTGCGGGTCTACCATGAAATGAATATACCCAAAAGGTCGAGACTCAATTTCGTGGTTCCCCTGGAAACTATCAATAAATGATTAATTCCGTGATGAATTCTATCATGAAAGTCTAAAAGAACAATGTTTTCATTCTCATCTATCAAACATCATGTCCGCCAGCGTAACCCGTTAGCGCAGGCGGAGTTACCACACCATTTTCACCCATCAAAAAAAAAACTCACTTTCATTTTAGTCAAGGCTTCCCTATTCTACAGACGTGATTTCTCCCTTGGGAAGCAAACTAAATACATATAATATAATACAAACAATTATAACTTTGTAATAAGCAATGTTACGTATACTATTTGAAAAGAGAGACACACAAGTTGTAATTAGTGGAGTAGCGCGAACTATCGCTTATTATCGACCGCCTGTCACAGATATTATTCAGGCCATTGCAACCAACTCCGGTCCAGTGTTATGAATCATTTAGTGTATATATTTTGTACAATTAAACATAATAATTAAAAGATAAATAGTAATATTTTGGGGGGAAAGGGATTGTTAGTAATGGGGACTGAGAATCCCATTGCTAGCAATATACCCAACCAGGTCGACCTCCTCGCGGTTCCCCCTGGAAACTACCATGGTTAATTCCTGATGAATTCATCATGATGGGCTAACTGGTCTGTTTTCATTCTCATCTATCACCCTTCCCTGGTGCTCCGCCAGCGTATCCCGTTAGCGCGAGCGGGATTACCATACCATTTTCTCCCATCAAAAAAAAAATAGTAATATTTAATAGTCTTGTTGTAAACCCTTAAAAACACCAACCATCATTACAAGTAGTCCCAGACTCATTTTAAAAATTTCCTTGGGCAGTCTTCTGCCTGTGGTTTTTTGATGGGGTTCTAATAGATTACCAAACAAAAGTAAAAAAATCTTGGCATTATCTTTGACAGTACTTTATCATAGTCTCCGCAAATATCGTAGGTTAGCAAAAAAGTTTGCTGCTACTAGTGTCTTTTTTTTAATTAATTTATATATGTAAATTTAGTATGTATGTATATCAATAATTATTAGTACCGCATTCGAGTATTCTGACACTTCCCTATGGTTGACTGGGAGAGAACGCTTTTAGCATTAAGTCCGCCATGTACACATATATGTACTAATGAATAAATAAATAAACATTTTGCATAGATATCGTGTTGATAAATATAATTCAACCCAATCAAACATTACACAACGCAATGATGGTCGCGTACAAATTGACGCGTGCCTTCAACGATTGGCCACTTTACATTCAATTAATCATAAATCACGTCATTAACTAACTAGTTTTATACCGCAACTTCGCCCGCGTGACCGGGACATATTTACTGAACGATATACTTTCAGTAAACATATCCCGTTGACCTAAAACGGTGTGAATTTACTGGGTACAGAGGAATAACACCTGAGTCCTCAGGAATGGCAACGCATAGGGTATCATGGGCGAAACAGTATAATCTGTTATGTCCATGGTACTGCTCATGTCTATAGGCGACGGTTACCACCTTCCATCAGGTGGGCTGTCAGCTTGTTTGACATTCTAAGTTGCATAAAAAAATAATATAAAAATCAACTTACATCCTTCTCCACCCAAAAAAGTACGTGTATACTAAATTTCATAGTAGTGGGGAAAGGGATTGTTAGTAATGGGATCAAATAGCCCCATTACCAGCAATATACCCTACCAGGTCGACCTCCACGTGGTTCACCCTGGAAACCATCGTGGATAATTCTAGTTGATTCGTCACGATGGGCTAACTAACCTGCTTTCATCCTCATCAGTCATTTATCACTGGTGCCCCGCCAGTGTATACCGATAGCGCAGACGGGGTTACCATACCATTATCACCCATTAAAAAAAATCATAGTATTAGTTAAATCGTTAAGACGCTGTAAAATAACAAACAAACAAAAGGATTTACTAATTCAAATTTAGCGATAAATGATAAAATATCTTAGAATCTTGAAGTCGCGTTATGGCGGCCGATGGCCCGCCATTGCGTGGTGCGCGCGCCGCGTCCTTCGCCCAATCGATCCAAGGACGAATGCTGATTTACGTAAATAATATTAAAAAATTTTCAACAATTTGTTATTTTTTTTTTTTATGCAACTTAGAATGCCAAACGAGCTGACGGTCCACCTGATGGAAAGTAATAACCGTCGCCTATAGACATGATCAGTATCATGGACATAACAGAGTATACTGTTTCACCCATAATAGCCCCCATGCGTTGCTATTCCTGAGCACTCAGGTGTTATTCCTCTGTACCCTGTAAATTCACTGCCATATCCCACCCTTCAAACCGTAACACAGACATGCAAAAATAATTGCTTCTCGGTAGAAACACGAATGGGACAGAGGTGCCCAAGCAAACCACTTTTGTACAAAGTCTCCATGTGATAAATTATTATTATATAATTATTATATTTTTTGATGGATGAAAATGGTATGGTAACCCCGCCTGCGCTAACGGGATACGCTGGCGGAGCACCAGTGAAGGGTGATAGATGAGAATGAAAACAGGCCAGTTAGCCCATCGTGATGAATCCATCAGGAATTAACCATGATAGTTTCCAGGGGAACCGCGAGTAGGTCGACCTGGTTGGATATATTGCTAGCAATGCGATTCTCAGTCTCCATTACTAACAATCCCTTTCCCCCAATCATTATATTATCATCGTAAGAAATATATAGAAAAGTTTAGACCTAGGACATTGTTTAGTTAATTTTGCCGTCTAGACGCTTTAGTTCTGGCATAAAACGTAAACAGTATCAAGTACGCTTTATCGCTAAGTAAATATTAACGTATTTAAGATTATTTTCCGTGAACGATAGCGGGAGAACTTGAAATTCTTATAACACATTATGTCTTTACCGTGTGGTCCCGGTATAGAATAGGCCACCCCTTCCTTTCCCATGGGTGTCGTAAACGGCGAATAAGAGAACTCAATGTTCGAGGGATGAGCAGTAGCGGCCCTCTTTAAACATCATTAAAGCCTAACTGCGGTTGCCAGCTCGCCTGCCAAGTATGGCAACTCACTGGCAAAATAGAGGGAGTCCTATATTCAGCAGTGAACATTTAACAGCTGGTATAATATATATATATATATATATATATACATATACATATACATATACATATACATATATATATATATATATATATATATATATATCCTCTATTAATTCTTCATAGTAAACCATCTAGAGTTTTATCCTGGGGAGAGAAAGACAGTTCTGGGCATGACTACATCAGACAGATCAAGGGAAAAGTTGATGTCGTATCGTATCAAGTGGTGAAGAGACTCGCTGAAAATCATAACTAAAAAAGGAAAATGAAATGAAACATTGCTGAATAAACATTTGGAGAAAAGTGGAAAAGGATTCGAGGAATTTAGATTTTTTTTTTATAATTTTGGTATTTGTAAAACGTACAAAGGTACAATAAACCATGTCAATGAATATAGCAGAACAATAGGGTCAGTGAAGTTAAGCGTAGACGACTTTCATTTGTGGTTACATGGCAAGACGTGGTGAAAATTGATACAAGCATGTAATTGGGTAAAAACAATAAATGCATATCGATTTAGATAAAAAATATTTAACATTTGGGTAAAATAAAAAATATGTATCTGGCAACACTAATACATATTTTTTTTTTTATAATTTTGACATTTAGAAATAAAAACGTGATGGAAGGTACAATAAACGGTCGTGGTTTATGAATATAGCAGAACCCGGCGTCGCACGGGTGACTTTTTTAACATTTCCCTTCACTGCTCTGCTCCATTGATCGTAGCGTGATGAAAAGTAGCATAACTGCCCTGGTATGAAGAAAAATTGATACAAGTTTCGTTAAAATCCGTAAGTTTTTGTTTCTATAAAACAATAAATGCATATCGATATCGATCAAAAATCATGATAGTTATTTTGGAAATATATCAAAAATATGACATCTCTACAGATTTATTATAAGTATAGATAGTATAAGATTATATTATAAATTAAAAAGCAGTCAACGAACACTAAATGCAGTGTCCTTGTCGCCTTACAGAGGGCTGGGAGAGGGGGGGGGGGGGGAGAGTCAGTTATCACGATTGACTAATTGACCTAACTTCATTATCACCATCTTCTCCCAATGACATCCAGCAGCCGGCAGCCGAGCCCACCTATCTAACCCTTTGATAAAGGGGGGAAGGGGATTGTTAGTAATGGGGTCAAATAGCCTCATTACTAGCAATATACCCTGTCAGGTCGACCTCCACGTGGTGCCCCCTGGAAACCATCGTGGTTAATTCTAGTTGAATTTGTCAGTATGGGCTAACTAACCTGCTTTCATCCTCATCTATCATCTCTCACTGGTGCCCCACCAGTGTATACCGATAGCGCGGACGAGGTTACTATATCATTATCACCTATTAAAAAAAAACCTTTGATAAAATTCTTTAGTCTTCTACCGCCTTAAAAAGAAACATAATTTAAAAAAAAAACTTCAGAAAAAAAAGGGTATTTTGTGCATTATGTAGTTCTAAATTCAATTTATTATTTGCATTAGTATTTTCGATCAGGTGTATCATCAGATAAGACCTTACATACTAAATCAACTCAAATACGAATCTGAACAGTTCCTGTCTGAATACACTATAAGAAATAATGAAGATTGATTTATAAATTGTTTAATTAAGTGATTATTGATTAATTAAGTGTTCCATGTGGGATATGGCAGTGAATTTACTGGGTACAGAGTAATAACACCTGAGCCCTCAGGAATGGCAACGCATGGGGGGGTATCATGGGCGAAACAGTATACTCTGTTATGTCCATGGTACTGCTCATGTGTATAGGCGACGGTTACCACTTCCCATCAGGTGGACCGTCAACTTGTTTGCCATTCTAAGTTGTATAAAAAAAAACATAGGATATATGTTTAGTTACTACACGGGCAAATACGCAGTATATGACAAGTATACAATTAGCTACAGATAATAAAATATTTGTACGTTCGAATATTGTCTAAAATGTAGTGTGTAGCCACTCGACTGGCTGATTGTGGGTACCTATTATAAAATAGAGCGCATGCGCACTGCACAAGTCGAATATCACTCGAAATTATTAAGTACATCGGAATATCAGCACCATTTGAGTGAACTCGTCATTTACACAGCGAATTTGGTACGCAAAGTATTTTATTTGGTCAATAATTTTATTATGTATGTAAATCTATCCATTCAATATAATTACTTGAGTCATGCAACAATTAGACGTATAAAATTCGCTAAGTTACCCACCTATTTAAAAATTTTAAACAACTTCAAAAAGGGGCCAGTTCTCAATTAGCCTGTATTTCTGTGTGTATGTCACACATAATCTTCTCCAATTAACTGAACCGATTTTAATATTTATTTTTGCAATCAATAATATTCATATGGTTCATACGATTTACTTAATACGGGAGGTGTCGGCCTTATATTAGTTATGTCCGATTTAAGTCGCTTTTTTTTCAGAGCTCTACTTAAATTATATTAACATAAAAATGACCTTCTTTTTTAGTTGTATAATAGAGTAGTAGTAATTTTGTTCCTATAAAGTAGTAAAGTAATTTTAAAATATTAAAGACGTTACGTAACATTCGTTCCCTTATATGTTACATATATGGGAACATCCGTCTTATGACATTGCCCCTGCGCGTGTTTTCTTTTTTAATTAACACGAACTACATTTCATAGATTATAAATAAATTAAACGTCATCGATTTCCCTCCAAAATTAGCAACCGTCCTTTGTCACATAACTGGCCGGAAAAACGATAAGTGTGAAAAAAAAACTCACCCCAACTCGATCCCGTGCGGCCAAGGAACTGTCCAGTCTCGGAGTTGTAAAGAAATATCCTGAACGCTTCCCATTTTCCTAGGTCCGGTGGCGGAGCGTAGTACTGCTCAGCAACTTTAGTCTTGTCAGCCATGTTCAAACGCCAAGCCGGACTGCGGATGGGAATCGATTGCCGGCGCCTTCGCCCCCGTTCTGCCTCTCTCCTCTCCCTTCTGGCCCCTCCGTTATCCATGCACTACCCCTGCAACCCCATTCGCCCCTTACGTAACGATTACGTAAGGCAAGCGGCGCGCGCACGATTCGAACCTACTTTGAACAAACCAGTGTATCGGACCTCTCCTATATTATACTATGACACTTCACTATTAATATGGAGCAATTTATGAGGGTTTTTAATAAAATGGTCCAAAGATATGATTGCAAATTTAACCATTGCGCTATAAATAGAATCTCTATGGAGTATTATCCAATAATATTTTTCTTACACATAATGTACCTACTGATATAAGTTAAGTGTTGGTAGCGTTAATAGGTTCAATGAAAAATTGATTTTATGTCTGCGCATGTAATGGTCTATGTTCTATTTGTATTATAAAAAAATAAAAATTGGCGCCAATTTGCGTCTTTTTAGTTTTATTCTTTATCTATGATTGATTTACTTACATATGATTTAGCATTCTAAATTCAAATATTTCATCGTTCAACATTACATTTTATTCAGATGTACATTTCATTTTATTTAGAAATAAAATAAAATAAAACTTAGAAGATTGAATCTGACTGATATTGTTGGGACTTTCATTGACAAAAAAAACACTGGCACAGTTCAGTTTGATAAAAATAAAAGTAATCATCCTTCAAATATTTATTTTATTCTAAGTAATAAATCCTTACAATAAAATTCACTTTACATAAACAATCAATCAAGTATTATATGAATTCAATTAGTAAGTAAACAAAAAAAAAATATCCGTAATAGATTTTAATAAAACTTAAGAACCTATTTTAAATATTAAATTTATTTTTAATGTAGATTAATATATTTTAAAACAGGATGAGTCAATATTGATCTAAATACATTCAATATATCCCTTGTTAAAGGTTCCAATAAATTTTAAATATTTTATTGATAAAATTACATTATTATTTAGTAATATAACAAAGTAGAAAGAGATCAACAAAAAGAAACGCCTGCTCAGAATTAAAAGCAATAAGTGACAAAAACAAGAAATAACAAGCCCAATATTAATAGAATTACGATACATAATAGATAATGTACTTAAATAAAAGCGATTTATTTAATCTCAATAAACATTAACTGCTTAAATCTTCACGCGAAATCTCTTATATGGAATAGGCAAAGAGCCATTAAATGCTAATGGATTCAGTCCATAGGATTTACAAACCTCACATTTTTTTGTAACATTTACCCACATTATATTATCGTACAGTAAACTGTTTTTTTTTTTAATGGGTGATAAGGGAATGGTAACCCCACCTGCGCTATCGGTATACGCTGGCAGGACACCAGTGAATGATGATAGATGAGGATGAAAGTAGGTCAGTTTGCCCATCGTGACAAATTCCACTAGAATTAACCACGATGGTTTCCAGGGGGAACCGCGTGAAGGTCGACCTGATAGGGTATAAACAGTAAACTGTTATTAAAAAAATACATCAGTAGAATTGCTAACTGGTCTCATTAAATCTTAGATTGTATAGATCATCGAGTCTCAAAAACGGGTCTACTTTTTGTCAGCTAATTGTCAATTTAGCCGACTCGTTTTTTTATCAGTGTTCTATATACTTACGCACGTAATGTATCTTGACGTACGACTATCTATATTTAATTATTTAATAAATAAAATGAATATTTACGAATTAAAAATAAGCAAAAATTATAAAATAAAATAAATATAGAAGTTATAAAGGAAACATTCATAAGCCTTAATGCCATAAGGTTTAAGTGGTACTAATAAATCCACAATTTTTTTTAATGTATATGCATGCTAATTAAATAAAAAAAAATAAAAAAAATTATCATTCAAAATTTTATGAAAAAGTTGACCCGCTTTTCTCGAACCATTTGTATGGAGACATTCTATCTTTATAATGTAGGTAATAAACTTATTTGTTTTAGTCAAGTTTTCATCACCTCTCAGGAGTTTAAATTCTTATCAAAATATTGACTGTTCAATTGTAATTTGGCGGAAATGGAAAAAAAAATGTTTTTTTTTTTTCTAATAAAAAATAAGAACTTAGATTGCAAAAGAAAATGCCACACTATCATACCAATTGTTTGATACTCAACTAGGATACCCTAGGTTATAAGTAAATAGGTAATCAATACCTGGGGCCGCAACACAAAACACCTAGACCCGACCCATTCAGAAAAGTACGTTGACTCAACCGAATAAAAAAATCCATACACTGATATAGATGCACGCATTGCTAAATTATATTAAAAATTAATACATATAATTAAAATTACCACCAATGTTACATAAATTATAAATCATTATATATATACATACATATACATACACATACATACATACGTACACATACATACATACGTACACATACACACACACACACACACACACACACACACACACACACACACACACACACACACACACACACACACATATATATATATATATATATATATATATATATATATATATATATATATATACGTTAAATACAACATATAAATATCAATTACAAGAGAACACAATGATGACAGTCTTCTAATCATTTTTTATATTTAAACTAAATTGGAAAGATAGAATGATTTTAATCTTTTTTTGAAGGAATAAATAGTACTGATTAAAAAATAAATACAATACGTATTACTTAATTATTTAAATTACTACTACCTATTTGTTACTTAAGCAACTTAAACATTTAAATTTACTATTCTTTCTTTTCTTCTGGTTTCAACTGGCCCTGCTCGTTCACTCCAGCTGTTTGCGGTTTAGTCCATGCTTGACATATACAGGTGGGCCCCGGTCCGCCAGCTTGGTGACTGCCCGATACTTGAAATCCACTCTGACCACCCCCAGAACCTGATGTCGCCTGATTGACTACCTGTCCTTGGAATTGGTTATTGGACTGATTCTGACCGTTTTGCCCGGCAAATTGCAAATTCTGATTTTGATTCTGGTTCTGAACAACATAATTGCCTTGATTTGGTACATAATTGCCTTGATTCTGAACGTAATTGCCTTGATTCTGAATATAATTGCCCTGATTCTGATTTTGGTTCTGAACGTAATTTCCCTGGTTCTGCGGATGAGTTATGTATTGATTTTGCGACTGACTAACGTAATTACCCTGTTGAATGGGCACAGGATAATTGGAGACGTAATTTCCCGTCGTTGATTGATAATTTCCATTTGCTGCTTGATAGTTGCCATTAGCTGGTGGATAGTTGCCATTAGCTGGTGGATAGTTGCCATTAGCTGGTGGATAGTTGCCATTAGCCGTTTGATAATTGCCATATTGGTTTTGATATTGATTTTGGAACTGGTTTTGATAGTTTTGTTGGCTCCACTGGTTACCATACTGGGGTTGGTAGCCCTGCTGTGGGGCGTAGATCTGTTGATTTGGATACGTCTGCTGGATCGATTGCACGGGCACGGTGGTCGATGGTTTTTGCTTGTGGCTATGCACAATGTCTATAACGCCTCCTATTAATTTCTCAGGAATTAGCAGTCCCACTTTCCGAGGCTCCTTTTCGTTGGATGATGCGACGTCACATATAGCTGCAATGATGAAACACTGAAAAAAAATCAATAATTTAAATATAATTATAGAAGCATTATATAACGTATGATTCAAGCTACGTCTTTGAATCTTCTCAAGAGAAAGACATGTGTTGTTGTGTTTAAAAAATATATAAAATCACATTTAATAATTAATCAATAATAGCTATTGTTCTTAAGTATCCTAGCTTGAGAACTAAGTATTTGATGTGTGAACTACGTTATGAGAACCAGAAAATTAAAAAAAAAATCCTAAATTTAACCAACCGAGAATCAAACCTTGCATCTCATTAACTTTTCAACCGATTTCAAAAAGAATGTTGTCAATTCGGTCGCATTTGTTTTCCTTTAACTCATATAGTTTTCCATTATATGGACATGTATTAACTAATTTATAATGTTAACTGTAATTAATTTGTAATGTTATTTTTATTTTATAATTCAAATGTTATTATTATTGTTATTATTTATTTTATTAATTTTAAATTTAGAATGTAAATATTGACTGGCCATTGTGCGACGGAAACTGTTACATTGGTTAATAAAGAAATATGAATTTTTTTTTTTACAACGCAGGGGTCAAACGAGCACGCGGCTCACCTGATGGTAAGTGACTACCGCCGCCCATGATCACCCACAACACCAGCGGCATTGCAGGTGTGCTAAATTTTATATTACCCCATAACTTTGTCAGTTCTAAACCGATGTGTATCTGATCTGTAGGTATATCTTATACCTACAGTTTGATCCCATAGAAATTTTATCAAATTCAGTTCAATAATATAGTTTTTAAATCAAAATAACTGGTTTTGATACATTTTTTAACACAATCTATTATGATTACATTTAATTATCATTTACATAAAATGTCTTAAATAAATTCAATTCTTAATATAATATAAAAAATATATGAAGAGAATAAAAAATACCTATTTAAAGTAGAAAAATATATTTGATTAATAATAATCGCAAAGCATATATTGTCGACATTGCAGTCCCAAATACACACAATGTACAGAACACTATAGCTGAAAAACTGGCAAAATATACAGATCTAAAGGACGAAATAACCCGCATGTGGCGGTTACAATCCGCAACCATAGTTCCAATAGTCCTATCTACATACATACATACATATCTGTCACGCCTGTCTCCCATTAGGGTAGGCAGAAACAATGGAACGCCAAATGCTTCGATTCAAACAAACCTCTTTCGCTTCTTCCACATTCATCAATCTTGTCATACACGCTCGCCGGTTACGGGTACTTTTAATTTGTCCCTTCTTCAGCACGTCGCCTATTTGTTCGACATACGTCCGTCTAGGGCGGCCCCTACCGATATCTCCATTCATTCTTGCTCGATAAATCTCTTTCGTAATTCTTTCATCCATCCTCTCCAAATGACCAAACCAACGCAACATAGTCCTATCTACTACAGGAGTAATCCCGAATTAGCTACACTTATCACTTAGAACACTTGACCTTCCGTGCTACACTTACATCGAACTGCAGAAGTCTATAATACTAAACACCTGTTCCATTGTTAGGCGGTACGGCTACGAGATACTTGGCGGCCAGCCCGTACTCGTAGCCAGTCGTCGTAATAAAGCCAACTATACGTTGAGTAAAAAAAATCAAAATAATAATAATGCCCAATTGATATTTGAATACTCACAAGAATAATTTTAGCACTGGCTCCCATTTTTGGTTCCTGGTGGTCCGGTCCCACGGAGGAGGTGCGACGATTGCCACGGTGCCTTCAAGGACACACTTTTATACCTTCTTGTACTTTCTGAAGACGCTACCGACTGTATTAATGTCTTAGGGTTGCCTCCAGTTAAATTTTATAATACCTAGTTATAATTTTTTAAATATTAATTTTTAACTAATAAAAGTTGATAACTCAGTCGATATATTGTTGGATTTTAAAACTGCCAACAAATGCCAATTGATCAAAAATACTTTTAAATTATCGAATTGTTTTTTTTCTATACAACTTAGAATGGCAAACAAGCTGACGGCCCACCTAATGGAAAGTGGTAACCGTCGCCTATAGACATGAGCAGTGCCATGGACATAACAGAGTATACTGTTTCGCCCATGATACCCCCCATGCGTTGCCATTCCTGAGGACTCAGGTGTTATTCCTCTGTACCCAGTAAATTCACGCCATATCCCACATTTCAAACCGAACCTTTTTAAATTTATGGTAAATTGGTATCCTAAATTGGATCATTTAAAATATCATTAACACTTTCTACCCTTTTAAATGTCAAAGAAGATTATAACCGAAAAATTTCAACAAAGATAGCTTAAAACTTTTAGCGCTAGAAAATGCTACCAACCGAAGAAGGGCCAAATTAAAAGTACCTGTAACCGGCGAGCGTGTATGAAAAATTTATGAATGTAGAGGAAGCAAAAGAGGTTTGCTTGAATCGAAGCAATTGGGCGTTCCATTGTTTCTGCCTACCCTAAAGGAAGACAGGCGTGACAGATATGTATGTATGTATGTAAAACGCTACCTTCACTCAACATGTAATAATTAGTATTAGTTTTAATAAAACAAATGTATCACATACAAAATGCACACTGAACAAATTGTATTTTGCTACCTTTTTTTTATGCAACTTAGAATGGCAAACAAGCTGACGGCCCACCTGATGGAAAGTGGTAACCGTCGCCTATAGACATGAGCAGTACCGTGGACATAATAGAGTATACTGTTTCGCCCATGACATCCCGCATGCGTTACCATTCCTGAGGACTCAGGTGTTATTTCTCCGTACCCAGTAAATTCACACCATATCCCACCCTTCAAACCGAAACGCAGCCATGCAAACACAACTGCTTTACGGTTGAAACACGAATGGGACAGAGGTACCCAAGCAATCGACTTGTGTACAAAGTCTCCTATGTTATAAAAAATTTACCCCCTATGTTATAAAAAAAAAACTAAAGAAAAGTCAATTTCTAAAATTCTTTATTTTTATCCCTCAATACAAAAGAAGACATGCAATTTAAAATATGACTGTCAATTAGGTGTATTCCGTATTGTCGAGGTTAAATAAAAATCAAGCCATTAGATTTGTATGTGTATTAAAATTTACAAACATTGTTGACTAGTAGAGAGATAATTAAAGTGATAATTTTGAAAATTATCGTCAACTAATATCAAATTTAAATAAAATTCTTGTTGTATCCGTTGGTTGACAACCCTACACGTATTCGTATAGTGAATTTGTGAATCGCATGTGATTGAAAACGATGCGTTGACTTATCTCACCCCTGTATGAAGTACCGCTATAGTAGGCAGCCCAGTGCGGGGACGATTATACCTATCGATTTTCCTGTTAAGAAATATTATTCACATATTTTCAATATTATTAGAAATAAACAACAAATTAATATCACAGACAGTATTCTGTGTTTGCATTTTTTTTTTAATGGGTGTAAATAGCGGAGTTACCCACCTGCGCTATCTGTATACACTGGGAGGGTACCAGAAAGAGGTGGTAGGTGAGAATGAAAAGGCAGGTCAGTTAGCCTATCGTGACGAATTCAACTATAAATTAGTCACAATAGTTTCCAGGAGGAACCGCGTGCAAGTCAGCCTAACAGGGTATATTTGCTAGTAATGGGACTCGTAATCTGCTTTACTAACAATCCCTTCACCCCCTGTGTTCGCATTACATACATGCACATGCATACACTTCGTTAATAAAATGGTATATATTTACCGTGTGGTCTCGGCATAGAATAGACCACCCAATCCTTTCCCGTGGGTGTCGTAAGAGGTGAATGAGGGAACCTAATGATCAAAGGATAGGCAAGAGCATCCCTCTTTAAGAAAAGCCTTGCTGCGGTTGCCTACCCACCTGCCAAGCGTAATGACTATTGACAAAGCCCTCAATGGTAAACACCAAAATATATCTAAAAGGTACTCGTACATATAAAAAATGGAAATTCATTCGGTTCACCACGAAGAATGACTACGTCTAATTTCTAAATTGAAAAAATTTCATACGGACTTTTAACCTACATAATTCAACCCTCAGGGGTTGAATTTTCAAAATTGCTTTCTTATTATTCAATTATGCTATATAAAGAATCTATCTGCAAAATTTCAAGATTCTAGATACAGCGGTTTCGCATTGCAGCTGTACATTGATCAAATCAAATGACACGTTTATCGTTGATATATGTGTCAGTCAGTCAGTCAGCATCCTCATTTATATATATATACCCGGCGAGCATGTATGAAAAGATTGATGAATGTGGAAGAAGCGAAAGAGGTTTGTTTGAATCGAAGCATTTGGCGTTCCATTGTTTCTGCCTACCCTGTATATATATATATATATATATATATATATATATATATATATATATATATATATATATATATATTAGAATAAAATCCAAATATCGATAAACCAATATCGACCATTGCCAACCCGTTGCGGAGCAAGCGCACCGCCTCCACAGTGATTGACGCAGCGCCCGCGCACAAAATAAACGTCATCATATCTTTTGTTTTTTCGGGTTTCGTATCAAAGAGGGAACCCCTGTAATTAATTTTATTAGTTACATGTTTGTAATGTTAAACAAACAACTATTAATCATTTAACTTTTATTTGGTAAAACAATTTGTACAAATGTTTTAATTATCAATAGAAACACCAATACAAATGTTTAGCTTAATTGTCATTTTTCTTAATAAAAGTTTTTTTTTTATTTTGAATATAAATGACACTTCGTTTATTGTTTGTACAATTTATTTATACTCTACTAGCGGCCCGCCCCGGCTTCGCACAGGTGGACATTTTTACATTTTAAAAAGTGGCCATTAAGGCTGCACACGCGACGGAAGCTTAAAAATCGAGTAACTTCTCCCGTTTTCCCAACATTTCCCTTCACTGCTCTGCTCCTATTGATCGTAGCGTTATGAAAAGTGTACTATAACCTGCCCAGGAGTATAAAGAATAATTGTACCAAATTTCATTAAAATCCGTCGAGTAGTTTTTGTTTCTATAACGAACATACAGACAGACAGACAAAAATTTTACTGATTGCATTTTTGGCATCAGTATCGATCACTAATCACCCCCTGATAGTTATTTTGGAAATATATTTCATGTACAGAATTGACCTCTCCACAGATTTATTATAAGTATAGAAGATTATACACAAAATATTCGTCATTATCATCATTTCAGCCACTATCCGTCCACTGCTGGACATAGGCCTCCCCCATAGACTGCCATAAGGAACGGTCCTGAGCCACCTGCATCCACTGACTCCCTGCAAAGCATTTCAGGTCGTCACTCCATCGGTTGTCGGTAATTGCCACGCTTGGTAGCCGGATTGGCAACCGCAGTTAGATTTTACTGACATTTTAAGAGGGACACTGCTGCCCATCCCTCGATCTTTAAGTTCCATTAGCCACCTATTACGACAGTCACGGGAAAGGAAGGGATGGCCTATTCAATGTCGGGAGCCATGACTTTTATTCTATACTGATACAGCACCTTGTTGTCGCGACTCGCACTTGGCACATTTTATTTATTTTTATATCAATTTATCGCGATGGCATCGCTGCTCAGCGAGTCATTATCGATTGACGATTTATTATCGTAACCTTATTAAACACTTCGAGGAAGCGCACCGGAGATTTGTCTCTTGTGGCTAAATAATGTATTAATATGTTAAGGAATTTACTTACTTGTATCGTATACTTATTATTTATAACAGAATCTGCATAATTATAAAATACAGAGTATTTTTTATACAACTTAGAATGGCAAACAAACTGACGGCCTACCTGATGGAAAGTGGTAACCGTCGCCTATAGACATGAGCAGCACCATGGACATAACAGAGTGTACTGTTTCGCCCACGAGACCCCCCATGCGTTGCCATTCCTGAGGTGTTATTCCTCTGTACCCTGTAAATTCACGCCATATCCCACCGTTCAAACCGAAACACGGTCATGCAAACACAACTGCTTCACGGTAGAAACACAAATGGGACAGAGGTACCCAAGCAAACGACTTTTGTACAAAGTCTCCCTCTGGTATTATTATTTTATTTTTATTTTACTTTAAAAGGGAAACATACGTTATATGAATTCACAAGTCAATATACAAAGTATTTTTATGGAACATAATCTTAATCCAGCGATAAAACGCAATAGACGATTCCTGATTTCGTAAAACAACTAGGTATTTCATTTATCTCCTAATATTCTTATTTATCTGCAACATATCTACAATAGTACGTATATAATAGTGACCACGTGTGATACATATGTTTGTAACATACCTACGTACCACTAAGTAGTGAGGCGCGGAGGTCACCACCAAAGGAAGCGTACGCGACGACACAATCGACCGCGTCCGGCGTGACGTGGGCCAGCACGGCCCCTGACTCCTGGACACGACGCCCGGCTTGAGCACTAATTAACACTAAACCTACTGTTTATTTATTTATTTATTTTTAAAAGGTACATCAACAGTGTAAATACAGACAAATTTTAATTGATATACAGGGCTTGCATCTTTTTTTTTAACGGGTGATAATGGAATGGTAACCCCACCAGCGCTATCGGTATACACCGGCGGGGCACCAGTGAAGGATGATAGGTGAGGATGAAGTAGGTCAGTTAGCCCATCGTGACGAATTCAACAAGAACTGTTCACGATGGTTTCCAGGGGGAACCACGTGGAGGTCGACCTGATAGGGCATATTGCTAGCAATGTCGAACTCCATTACTAACAATCCCTTTCCCCCTGGGCTTGCATCTTGCACTTACACAAATTACAGATGTACACAATGTACTGTTAGAATAGCTAATCTATATCCCAAACAATATTTAATCTGTACCGGCCGCCTCCCTCTCTTCTCTGCAAACTGTGGTGACTTCCGTACGTAATTATAATATTAAAGTTGTGGGGGAAAGGGATTGTTAGTAATAGGGTCTGACTCATTGCTAGCAATACACCCTAATCAGGTCGACCTCCACGCGGTTCCCCCTGGAAATCATCGTGGTTAGTTCTAGTGGAATTCATCACGATGGGCTAACTGGCCTGCTTTTATTGTCACCTATCATCCCTCCCTGGTGTCTCGCCAGCGTGTACCAATAGCGCAAGCGAGCTTACCATTATCACCCATTAAAAAAAAATAAAAAATAAAGTTGTGCCTCTTCTTACTGAACTCCTGGGCTCCTTCTACTGTTAAACTCAACACTTACCGACATTTCATATATACCTAATCCTACCATGAGCTGTCAAATGATCGCTTTAATATAAAGTATGTATCTTAGTATAGAAAGAGATTTTAGCCAATTGGATAGTGAACAAGTAAATAATAGTAAGTTAAAAATATTGAAAAATAGCTTGTACGTATATTATAGGTAAAATCAATAAGTTACATGGGGGGGAAAGGGATTGTTAGTAATGGAGACTGAGAATCCCATTGCTAGCAATGTACCTGTAATGTTTTAATGAAACCATCCCAATGTCAGACAACAACTGTTTTAATCATATTATTCAACTACCTTCAAACTAACTATACATGACATCTTTCCCTATATAAAAAAAAGACATAAGAACTTATATCCCCAAACAAAATATATAATTGAGTACTTATTACCTATTTGCTTAAATATATACACTTTAACTACATAGTTACTTATCTACTACAATACAAGTCTATAAACAGTAAATAGGAATATATACTCGTATTTTTATTAAATCTATAGATGAAAATAAACCTTATCAAAAAATAAACATGTAAATGCAATAACAGTCCGAGTTTGTAATGCTTTAATATGTACTTCTTATATACTACTTTATAACACCTTATTGCTAAAGAAATCAGTATAATGAAATATAGTAGATGTAGTATGTTTTATACAAAAACAGATATGAGTGTGTTCACTGAGAATGCATTCTATCTAATTTATTTGAGTGTTTTGGCACGTTTGCGCGTAAGCGATGGTTTAAGAAACATACTACCACTACTGCTATTTGGTTGCGGGTTCGAACCCGGCGGTGTCTCACAGTGCGGTACGGTGCATCCATCGTGCCACCGATACATACGTCCGACCTTGTTTCCGATGTTTTTGGTTTAAAACCTTAGTAACCACGGCTGGTTCAGCTTTGTTTATTTCAAACTTTACTTCCGGTGGTTCACATTTGATTAAATGACGACGATTACGTCGATATTTGGTTCCTATTTTATTTTCTATAATATAAGAACGAGGCGTATCAGCCGTGCTTACTACAGTGGCCCTAGTACGATTTTTACCATCATTACATATTACTTGATCACCTTTTTTAATAAATTGGTTAACGGTAACGCGCTCTCAGAATGATTCGGTATAAATTTTGACAAATAATTTACCGCTCCCAAAAATCGCTGTAAACTTTTCTTATCATTCGGTTCTGGCATCTCCTTTATGGCTTTTATTTTGTTATAGTCTGGTCGCATACCGTTCTTATCAAATACGTGCCCTAAATATACAACTTCTTCTACACCCACTTTGCATTTATCTTTGTTAAATTTTAAATTTATATTTCGTGCTCGATTTAATAGTGCAACCAGCCTAACATACATAATAGGCAGATAACGTCATGTTCTCGTTTCGTCTTTCCCCAAACAATAATATCATCGACGAAGCTATCCACCCCTTACAAGTCTTCTAAGAGTTGACGCATTTTCGCATGGAATACCTCTGAGGAACAATTAATTCCAAACGGTAACCGAAGGAACTGATAACGGCCAAAGGGAGTTGCGAAAGTACAAAGATCTACACTTTCCTCATCGAGTTGCACAGCCCAAAACCCTGTTATGGCATCAAGTACCGAAAAATAACAGGCGCCATGTAAACGTGTCGCTAACTCCGTTACTGTGGGCAGCTGGAAGTGTGCGCGCTGTACCGCGCGGTTTAGATCGCGCGGGTCTAGGCATATGCGAATGCCATTATTTTTTTTAGCAACTATAACTAATGGATGAACCCACGGGGTAGGATGATATACTTTCCTAATGATACCTAATTTTTCCATTTTTTGTAACTCTAGTAATAATCTATCCCGTATCCCTAACGGTATTTTTCTGGAAGCACATACGACAGGGCGTATGGAATTATCGACTACAATGTGATACTTTCCGGGCAGACATCCTACTCCTTGAAATAAGTCACTATAATCTGTTAAATTTATTCCATAAATTCTTTTTACTAATTTCATTAATTCACATGATTTTCGGCCCAGCACGCTTTGACAATTTTGTTGCTATCGCAAATCTCAAATTATATATAGTATTTTTATACACCCACTTCATGCTGCATGTACCTTTAATAGGTATTTTATCCCCACTGTATGCTTCTAGCTTTATATTAGTATTTTTAATATCACATTCATTATAACCTAGTTCTATGAATCTCCTGTATGATATTACATTTATGTCCGCCCCCGTGTCCAATTTAAAATTTTCTTCCCCGTTCGTACAAGTCAAAATTTCAAACCACTTTCCTGATTCACTTTTGTTATCAGTAATTACTGATATGTGAAACGATTCTTCCTCGTCTGACTCGGTATTTGCTTCTTCTTCGCCGATTTCGTATACGTGCCTAACTCTGCCACTGTTGAAATTAGTATTGTAACCAGACTTACATACTCGAGCGAAGTGTCCTCGTTTACCGCATACAAAACAAGTGGCATTCTGAGCCGGACACTGCTTCTGCTGGCAGCGCACCCTGGCACCGCAGCCAGAGCAGGGCGCGGCGTGCACAGGCGTGAACCGACCGTCGGCGCGGCGTGGCGCCGGCGCGCGTAATGTAATATTTTCTTTAGTTCCAAAATAACTATCGAATTTTTTTTAGTACTTCATTTACGTCATCTTTATCTGTATCTTTAGTAAAAGTGAAAGTTTGATACACGTCAAACCCCTCCGGACCGATCAAATTGATTAGTAAACTGGCTTGTACTGCTGAATTCTCGGAATCCACACCCGAAGCCTTGATAAACAGCAGGAATTGTTGTCGCCAACGCCTCCATGCATCGGCACGACTCACAGGGCCTCCCTCCATATTTAATTCGGGCGGTGGTCGCGCGTGCTCCATTATGCCGTATAACAAAATATCCACTCACGACTAGTTTATTATGCAAATTTATATTTGTTAAGTTTAATCTTTATTTAAATACGTTATTTATAACACTTTTATCAAATTTATACACGTATTTATGATATACCGCTGCCACCATGTAATGTTTTAATGAAACCATCCCAATGTCAGACAACAACTGTTTTAATCATATTATTCAACTACCCTCAAACTAACTATACATGACAGTACCCAACCAGGTCGACCTCCTCGCGGTTCCCCCTGGAAACTATCATGGTTAATTCCTGATGAATTCATCATGATGGGCTGACTGGCCTGTTTTCATTCTCATCTATCACCCTTCACTGGTGCTCCGCCAGTGTATCCCGTTAGCGCAGGCGGGGTTACCATACCATTTTCACCCATATAAAAAAAAATGAGTTACATGGTGATACAGTAACGTTATACGTGAAATTTTTAAACTAAATTTCAAAAACGGCCATTTGAACGCACTTGGCAGGTTAAGTGTTAAATTAATCAATTGAAAAATAATGAGAGACCTATTTGGATTTACAGACCGCAAAGGTTTTGAGTAATTAACTAATTGCCCGCGACTTCGTCTGCTTGTCATTCAAATAATAATGTTACGGTTTAAGTCATTATAGATCATTCACCACCTTCATCACACCAGTCATTTTAGAAATTGGAAAAAACCTCCATCGTTGCAAATCTTCACATTTATTACATTACTAATTTACCAGAGGGAGACTTTGTACAAAAGTCGTTTGCTTGGGTACCTCTGTCCCATTCGTGTTTCAACCGTGAAGCAGTTATGTTTGCACGGCTGTGTTTCGGTTTAAAAGGTAGGATATAGCGTGAATTTACAGGGTACACAGGAATAACACCTGAGTCCTCAGGAATGGCTACGCATGGGAGGTATCGTGGGCGGAACAGTATACTCTGTTATGTCCACGGTACTGCTCATGTCTATAGGCGAAGGCTACCACTTTCCATCAGGTGGGCCGTCAGCTTGTTTGCCATTCTAAGTTGTATGAAAAAAATATTCTGTAGTTTATAATTGTTCATATTCTGTAATACGTATACGATACAAATATAAGTAAATTCCTTAACATATTCGTATTAATACAAGTGTACACTTTGATCATGCATTATCACCTAACAATTTGCTGACAAAAAGTTGATCCGTTTTTGAGACTCGATCCTCTATCTATGTATTCTACTCTATCTATCTATATATTCTTCTAACATACATAAGGTAAAGGCACAGATAATATAATACTATACTATGTTAAGGTAATAAACCATTACAATTCTTATATAAGGTAACATTAATAACATGGAGGTGACAAATCACGAGTGGCGTACAGATCGCGTGAGGGGGCGACTGGACGGCACTATACCACACTCGCATCGCACTTGACAACAGTTTTTTTTAATGGATAATAACGGAATGGTAATACCGCCTGCGCTAACTGTATACGCTGGCTGGGCACCAGTGAGGAATGATAGGTGAGGAAGAAAAGGCAGGTCAGTCAGCCTATCGTGACAAATTCAACTGGAATAGAACACTCCAGTTCCCAGTAAGAACCGCAAGGTTGTCCTTGCGTCCTTGATAGAATGTATTTCTCGTGGTTCCCTCTGGAAACCATAGTGATTAATTTATTGTTAGATTCGTCAAGATGAGCTAACTGACTTGCTGCATCCTCACCTGTCATCCTTCACTGGTACTCCGCTAGTGTATACCGATAGCGTGGGCGGGGGTTACCATTCCATTATCATCCATTAAAAAGAAATCCAAGTACGTAACACAATTTTGCATTAGTTAACCTAATCTACGACAAACACCATCAGAGGGCGACTTTATGCATACGTACCACTGTCCTTTTGTGTTTCTACCACAAAGCAGCTGTATTTGCATAGTATTGTTCAACTTGAATGGCAATGGCAACAAAATAGATGGCATAGAACATGGCAATAAAATTATAGGGTACTGAACAGTAACGCGAGTACCTTTGTCACCTTTGTCCTCGAATATTTATTTATTTAACATACACAAAAACATATACAAAACAAAAGCACGCACGGGGAGCATAACATCTGAAGGCGTTCTCGACCAGTCAACTATGGGGCGAACAGAGATGGTGGCGTTACTTTAAAATAAAAGGGAAACTTTATAAAAACACATATATAATACATATAGATAAATTAACAAATACCGTTCCTTCCTTTCTCGTAAAAGGTAAGTAAAGGAACTTATCGGTCATGGGATAGGCAGCAGCTGGTGCTGCTCATGTCTATAGGCGATGGTTACCACTTTCTATCAGAAATCAGGTGGGCCGTCAGCTTATTTGCCATTCTAAGTTGTATAAAAAAAAATTAGGTCGACTTCGTTAATGATGATGTCCTAAGGAGCCTCATAAAGGCAGAAAATTCACAAGAAAGAGCTAGTTCTAATTATTTAGAGCATTCATTCGTGGCTCTCGACTGCACGGCGGCATCCCATTATCCTGTGAGGTCAGTCCAGGCGACGCGCCCGATGCAGTCGTCCCGCGTCGCCACACACACGCGCAACTCGCACGCTGATATCGTGGATAGGTAAGTGTACCTGGGGATTCATTAAGGACAGATAGGGAATGTGTTAAACTGTCGAGAGTTAAACTATTTTTCGTGTCAATTTTAGACAAATTATAATATTAAATTATTAGATTTTATTACTAGCTGACTTCGCCCATGGTCGTATAGTAAATAACCATTTGCCTTCTTCGACAAATGTGCTTTCAAATTCAAAATGTTTTTTTCAAATCCGTTTATTATAATTTTTTTAATGGATGATAATGAAATGGTAACCTCACCTGCGCTATCGGTATACACTGGCGAGACACCAGTAAGGGATGACAGGTGAGGATGAAGCTGGTCACTTAGCCCATGATGAATTCAACAATAAATCAATCACGATGATTTCCAGAGTTATTCGCGTGGAGGTCGACCTAATAGAGTATACTGAGAGCGATTTACTAGAATTTTGTATCACGTTTTCTTAAAAAAAAAAAAACCAATTTTAAATTATCACAAATCCTACTCAACTAAATTAATAAATGGATCAACACACACACACACACACACACACACACACACACACACACACACACACACACACACACATTATTTATTTTACACAGATCTTGAGCAGTCACATCCAGACACACCAACTACACAACCGGTTTTAACTGCTGAGAGCAGTTAAAACCGGTTTTAGTTGGAATATACACCTATATGAAAATATAGTTCTCCAGCTGCCATATTTTATCTTAAATATTCTTCTTTCTATAGTTCTTCTTTAGATATACTCATATTACTATCTATTTATTTATTTTACATAAATAGTACAAGGTTATTAATACTTAGTACTTGCATAACCTAAAGGAATGGGGGGAAAGAAATTGTTAGTAACGCGGACTACCAGTTTCATCGCTAGCAATATACGCTATTAGGTCGACCACCACGTGGTTCCCCCTGAAAACCATCGTGTTGAATTCTTGTCTATTCACCCTCATCTCTCACTGGTGCCCCGCCAGCATATACCGTTAGCGCAGGTGGAGTTACCATTCCATTATCGTCCATTAAAAAACATGAAGGAGTTCATAACAAGATTTTTTTATACCACGAAGGTAAAAAATAAGCATACAGCCCATCTGATGGTAAAAGGTCACTGTAGCGTATGGACGCGTGCAAGACCTAGGCGTATCAAATTCGTGTTACTGATTTTGAAGAAACCTTAAAAAGAATAGTTTTTAAAGAACCCCATACTGTAGTCTAAGAAAAACCCATAGAATGAGCGGTCGCGGGAGGAAACTCTTTTGAAATCACACTGTACGCGATAATTTAGGTTCAAACGTGTGAGGATTACATGTCGATGGCGAGAGGCTTCGAATTTAATAGCACATGATACTTCTTACACTTACAGTACCGTAAATAAATCAAGCCAAGATGACGGTGAAGAAGCGTGTGTCGGATCTGACCAGTTTGGAGCGGTTCAATATGTACTACAAGGAGCAGGAGCCGAACCTTAGCACCAACGAGAGGATGCGACGCTTCATATGGAACCCTAAAACCAGGCAATTCTGCGGCAGGACCGGCTCCAGTTGGTGTGAGTATATTGGCTGTCGAGTTTTACTACTCATTTACCTTTTTGTATTTATTATCTATCTTTTATTGTAAATATCTCGTAAAGATACTATTATTGAAATATTGTAAAACTTATTTATTTATTTATTTATTTACTCATTAGTACAAATATGTGTACATGGCGGACTTAATGCTAAAAGCATTCTCTCCCAGTCAACCATTGGGAAGTGTCAGAATACTCGAATGTGGTACTAGTAATTATTGATATACATACATACTAAAATTACATATATAAACGAATAAATATATATGAATAACAAATATACTTACACATATATGACATATACTATATTATACACGATATTGAGAATAATATAAAGCACTTACTGGTCGGATAATGTAAAAAAGTGTAAAACTTAATTTGGATTAATAATAAATGCAACAAATTGATGCCCACTAATTATTTTCTTTCCATGTCTAGGAAAAGTAGATAATATTTTGTTTGAGAAATCAGTTCAGGGTACGATAGGGCTGATATACCTGAAAAAGGTAAAAGCCCTTAAAATAATAATAATAATAAAAAAAGCAACAAATTAATCATCATCATATCAGCTATTAACTTCATTAATAACCATAACGAGTCGAGGCGCGCAGTCAGGCTCGTGCTCACATCACAGCCGCTCATGATTAAGGATCACGGATTGGTCCCGAAACTAGTTGATCTTTAAACCAGTATTTATTATATTAAAATTAACTGTCCACTATTGAACATAGATCTAGAAATTAATCTTTATTAGAAAAAGTTCTTTTGTTAGCATCTTCTAGAAGGAGGAGGTTTTTAAATCGTCTGTATTCTAATTATCTGTATGATACGCAATATCTTAATTAATTCTGACCTAATTTTGACAATTGGTTATTCGATATATAACAGTATTTCTTAAAACCAACAAGGATACAAGTTTTATACAAAAGTCGATTACTTGAGTACTTCTGTCCCATTCGTGTTTCAACCGTGAAACAGTTGTGTTTGCATGGCTGTGTTTCGGTTTGAAGGCTGGGATACGGCGAGAATTGACAGGGTACAGAGAAATAACACCTGAGTTCTCAGGAATGGCAACGCATGTGGGGTATCATGGGCGAAACAATATACTCCGTTATGTCCATGGTACTGCTCATGTCTATAAGCGACGGTTACCACTTTCCATCAGGTGGGCCGTCAGCTTGTTTGCCATTTTAAGTTGTATAAAAAAATCCCACAAAAGAAGTCCCTGTTCATTTGTCCGGAATTACGTTGAAACGTTATGACTTTTACCAAAAACAAAGCAAACGTCGACCGTATCCAAATGACAAGAATGATGCATGGCGGAGTGGGAGCGGAAGCAGCGACGGCCGCAGAATTGAAGCAATGAGATCATTACGCGACATCCTGGACGGCGCCGGCGGTGCGCTCGGTCGATATAACTGGACAAGACGCTGCCCAACCTTGATTATATATATAATAGTACCTAGTTCTCCATTACCTACACAAAACTTAACCTCGAATTTTAGAAAGCATTCAAATTTAATGAAAGTATTCATTTATATGAACTATGACATTCATCGATGTGTTTTCATGTAAAAAAAAAATACATAAATCACATTTTATTTATTTATTTATTTTAACTCTTTATTGCACCAAAAACATAAAAATAAAAAATGACATATAAACAATTCAAGTGAAATACAGTAGCATGGAGTACAGATTGAAATATATACATAAAGGTACAAAAGGCTGTCTTATCGCTCTTACATGACTCTCTAAAAATAAAGTGTTAGGGTTCATGTACACATATGTGAGTTTCTTTATTCCACCGTAACTTCTAAATCATCATCATGATATCAGCTGCTATCCGTCCACTGCTGGACATAGGCCTCCCCCATAGACTGCCATAAAGAACGGTCCCGAACCACCTGCAGCTACTGACTGCCTGCAATACAAAAACTTTTAAATGTCTAAAGAGATTTGCATGTATGCAGTATCATCAGAATCCATATATTGTCTGGAATAGCTGTAATTTTTTTTTTTGTAATTTTTCTTTATTGTTAAACATTTGTTATTTATAATTAGGTACTTAGCAATTTACTAATTGCAAGCTAAGTTCGTTTTTGTTTCACTCTGGTTTTTTGGCACGGACCTTCTCTTTTTAGTTAGTTAAATGTATCTGTTTTTTCACGTGACTTTACCGTGAAATATCAGTAAGTTATGAATTTGATTATGTTACGACTTCCCAGCAAAATTTATATTTATATACGTACTTTTTATACTATCATATGCGAACACATATGTGTTAATAACAAATGTAGACAGGATGCAATTGATACTGCGCCCATTCGTGCGTCGTTGCATTTTTTTTACTTTATTTAGAACTAGCGGCCTGTCCCGGCGTCGCTCGGGTGGACATTTTTAACATTTCCCTTCACTGCTCTGCTCCTATTGATCGTAGCGTGATGAAAAGTATGCTATAACCTGTCCAGGAGTATGAAGAATAATTGTACCAAGTTATTCGTTAAAATCCGTCGAATAGTTTTTGTTTCTATAACGAATATACAGACAGACAGACAAAAATTTTACTGATTGCATTTTTGGTATCAGTATCGATCACTAATCACCCCCTGATAGTTATTTTGGAAATATACATATTTCATGTACAGATTTATCCTAAGTATAGATAATAAACAATTGTTCAGAATATCGTTTTAATTTTGAAGAAAATTGTTCAGAATTAGGTATGCTTAGGGAAGAAAGTATGGCTACTTTCCTAATTGCAAATGTTAAACCATTAAATGTTTATTATGTATTTCATTTCAGCTAAAATAGCGCTGTTCTACTTCATATTTTACGCGGCTCTGGCCATCTTGGTCGCTATTTGCATGTGGACTTTCCTGCAACTCTTGGACCCGAGGCAGCCCATGTGGCAATTAGACAAAAGCATAATTGGCACCAACCCAGGATTGGGATTCAGGCCGTTGCCTCCAGAGGTCATGAGCAGCGTCATCTGGTACAAAGGGAATGATCCAAGCAGTCACCAATTTTGGGTGAAAGAACTGTCGAAGTTTCTGAAAGGTAATTCTGATTTTAGAAAACAGTAACAGAAATCACATGGATATGGTGGTAAATTGACAGGGTACAGAGGAATAACACCTGAGTCCTCAGGAATGGCAACGCATGGGGGGTATCATGGGCGAAACAGTATACTCTGTTATGTCCATGGTATTGCTCATGTCTATAGGTAACGGTTACCACTTTCCATCAGGTGGGCCGTCAGCTTGCTTGCCATTCTAAGTTGCATAAAAAAAAGATCGTGGTACAGAAAACCTTCAGTTTTACTTTTAATAAGTCCTTGTCTTCTATTATATAACCCTTAAATTGCTTTTGTTCAGTTTAATAATAAAATTATATTTAAATTTAAATTTGAGACATATCCTTACCACCAAATTAAGAATACTTTAGTCTTCAGGATTGTAAGCCATGAAATCATCAATAAATATAACAACTTAACACCATTTCTAGCGTACAAACGGGACGATAAAAAAGCCGGAGCTGGACAGAATATTCACAACTGTGACTTCCAGCATCCACCGCCAGCCGGGAAGGTTTGCGACGTCGACATCAGCACTTGGGGACCGTGCGTCGAGGGTAACCACTTTGCATACCACAAGTCCACACCCTGTGTGTTCCTAAAGCTCAACAAGATATACGGATGGAAGCCACACTTCTACAACAGCTCGGATAGCTTGCCACCTGCCATGCCTGAAGACTTGAAAAACCATATCAGGAACTTGACGGCACATGATAAAAACTATGTAAGTAAAGTCCTCTTATTACTTTGTTCCTGGAATACATACATACATATCTGTCACGCCTGTCTCCCATTAGGGTAGGCAGAAACAAACGAACGCCAAATGCTTCGATTCAAACAAACCTCTTGCGCTTCTTCCACATTTATCAATCTTTTCATACACGCTCGCCGGTTACGGGTACTTTTAATTTGGCCCTTCTTCAGCATGTCGCCTATTTGGTCGACATACGTCCGTCTAGGGCGGCCCCTACCGACATATTCATTCATTCTTGCTTTGTTCCTGGAACTATGATAATAAATAATTCCCTTCTAAGGACCTTTTGTAATATTTCCCATGATTCTTTACCAGCGAGTTTTATGTGACCATTACCATAAAAATAAGAAGAAATAAAGAAAAAAATATTTGGCGCGTATCAATAACAAAATTTTTCAAAATTTAACAGCATATTCTTGTCATTATTTTTTTTTCTACAACACAACAAGCAAACGAGCATGCGGCTCACCTGATGTGACTACCGCCGCCCATGATCACCCACAACACCAGCGGCATTGCAGGTGTGTTGCCGGCCTTTTAAAAAGGAATATACTCTTTTCTTAAAGGTTATGTTGTCGTATCGGTTCAGAAATACTGCTGCTGGAAGTTGATTCCAAAGAGTGGTTGTGCGTGGAAGAAAGTGCCTTGAAAAACGCACCTTACCTATATCTCTTATGGAAATAAGTTTTGTGTGTCGCTCTGAAGGCTAAGGTAACTAGTGTAATATCTGGCACAAAATTCATAACATCAATACTTTGATGTTATGTATTATTATTTTGATGTTATGTATATTATTATATGATAAAATTATTTGAAATTCATAACATCAGCTTTCCGAACGAGCAAAATAAAAAAAATGTAATGACTTTTCAAAAGTGCTTCAATGTAAGATTTGAATAAATGTTCTATCTATGAATTTTGTGAATATGAATGTCCACGCCGTGGAGAGTTACAGTTTCTATGACCTAAATTACAGGATATGAAGGCTCACACCTTAGTCCTTAAAAATGTGAAACCACAAGGAGCATTATAAGTCTTTATAGGCTACAGTTACTACTTTCCATCAGGTGTTTGCCAATTACAATTGCGTGAAAAAGCCTCTCTGGCTTTTAATTTCTTGGCACCAAATGATTGACAAAAATTTTAATCGTCATAATATATTTCAGATCATAATAGTTTTTATTACAAGTTTATTTTTAACATTCAACCCTTTCAGCTGAACATGGTGTGGGTGTCCTGCGAAGGCGAAAACCCTGCGGACAGAGAGAACATTGGCCCTATTCAATACCTGCCAAACAGAGGATTCCCTGGCTATTACTTTCCATACACCAACCAGGAAGGCTACCTCAGTCCCCTGGTCGCTGTTCACTTACAGAGGCCGAAAAGTAAGATTTTTATCTCTAATTATAATTATAATTGTTCTTGTCATCATTATTTTAGCTGTTCATTGTTCACGCTTGAAATAATAATGATGAGGGAGAAAAGGGAGACTTTTACCAGAGGGAGACTTTGTACAAAAGTCGATTGCTTGGGTACCTCTGTCCCGTTCGTGTTTCTACCTTGAAGCAGTTGTGTTTGCATGGGTGTGTTTCGGTTTGAAGGGTGGGATATGGCGTGAATTTACTGGGTACAGAGGAATAACATCTGAATCCTCAGGAATGGCAACGCAGGGGGGGTATCATGGGCGAAACAGTATACTCTCTTATGTCCATGGTACTGCTCATGTCTAAAGGCGACGGTTACCACTTTCCGACAGCTTGTTTGTATAATGGGTCTGATAGCTACATTGCTAGCTACACGTCATTCTTGTGAAATTTGTCTCTCACTAATGTCTCGCCATCTTATACCGATAGCGCAAGAGGGGTTACCATTTCATTCTCACCTACCAAAAAAATATAATGGAAAATATCTGTCCAAGATATATAGTTGTTTATAAATTTATTCATCAATGGAATATAATTCGAATAATAGCATATAGGTATTCAAAAGTCATGCCAAATTCATTTATTCATGGCACATGTTGATTCCACTTTGTGCTCGTCAATCATTCACCCGACCATATGAACAGTAAGATCGAGTACTTTGTGAGCGTAACACCTTCTGTGTCCTTACAGCGGGAATGCTGATCAATATCGAGTGTCGTGCGTGGGCGCACAACATCATGTACGACCGCCACGAGGGCATGGGCACCGTCCACATAGAGATCATGATCGAGTAGACCTGCACAGTAACAGGACAGTGAGTGTTGCGAGTGTTTAGTACATATCTCTTATTTATGTCCTCTTCTATGTCTGTATTGAAATTTAAATTAATAGAACACGTCAAAGACTCCTTTCACAACACTTTGATGAGAAGGCACGATGCAAGTGGAAATTTCCAAAGATCGTAGTTCTTTTAAGATATTTATTCAAAATTCTTACAAAATCAGTAACAGCAATTGTAGTGCCCAATGCTTTGCTGCAGCAAAGCATGTGAAAGACCCTTTTGGACACCCCGATTCTCTAAAAATTTTGACCAATCTCGCTAAAAGTATTTTCGCACCTTTTAACATCAAAATCAATTCTGCATTTCAAGGTTATAGTTCGTATATTTTAAATTAACATTTGATTTAAATTAATTAACATTTACTCCAATTCGTTTCCATTAACTGGAGACAATCGGTACAAAACAGCACCAAAAAGATAGATAGATACTCTTCATTGTTTCCTCCAAAAGATTACAATAATAAACTTAATATAAATATAAACAATTACAAGAAATAATCACAATGTGACAACAATGGGCGACCTTATCGCTAAGAGCGATCTCTTCCAGGCAACCTTTGGATGGAGAGGAGTAGTTATAAACAGTTTGATCGGAGGCACGATGAAATTCTATTATTTCTTAATATAGAGATGTGATACATGTAATAAATGTAAAATATATATCCCTACTCATTATATACACTTATATACTATTATATATAATCCTATCTGTCTTCGATACAACTTTGAATTCCAACTTGAAAATATTGATTATCTATGAATCTGTTATCAGATCAGCAGTTAACTGTCCACTGCTGAACATAAGCCTCTCCCAAAAGGGAGGCTGTGTCAATAGTTCCTACGCTTGGCAAACGAATTGGCAACAACTATTAGGGTTTGGTGATGTTTTACTCTTAAAACGCTGCTACCCATCCCACGAGCATTAAATTCACTTAGTGGCTTCTTACGACAACTACGATAAAGAAACGGATGGCCCATTCTATGAAGAAATCACATGGTAATCTGCATCTAAGAATCTATAATGAAGTCTAATTCCGAAGTTTCGGGATCACCGAAGGGTCGCAAAATTTCGGTCGACTTCAGTCCCTAATGGGGACAAAAGCATCAGGAGTGTTGTGAAAAGGTATTTTATTCTTTATAGATTATAAAGTTATCTTTGTTTGACAAACATTATATTATATTGTATTGTATTGTAAAGTAAAGTATTTTGTGAAAGTATGTAATAGTCTCTGAATGGAAAGCGAACGTGAACGTTACCGTAATGTTAATAAGAGTGAGATTAATTTGTAATTTATTTTAAAACGAATATAGTTTGAGAGCATATACATATATGGTTTCTATTTCCTTTTCTCCCGTTCTCCTAAATGAAAATCCCAAAAAGATTCTTAGTAACAAATTAGCTAAAACGGATTGACACTAAAATAACAACCCACAGGAAGTGGGGGGAAAGGGATTGTTAGCAATGGAGTTTGACAGCCCCATTGCTAGCAATATGCCTTATTAGGTCGACCTTCACGTGGTTCCCCCTGGAAACCATCGTGAACAATTCTTGTTGAATTCGTCACGATGGGCTAAATGACCTGCTTCGTCCTCACCTATCATCCTTCACTGGTGCCCCGCCGGTGTATACCGATAACGCGGGTGGGGCTACCATTCCATTATTATCCATTAAAAACAAAAACCCACAGGAAGTACCAAGGGTGTCACGTCACAGTTTATTCTGTGATATTCATGTTCATTGACAACGATATCCACTTTTAGCCAGTTGAATTGAACTCAACACTAACGTTTTTCTACCTATGTTTTTGATACAAATTGTCACTCCCTTTGATGGAATATCTACTTGAAAAAATGCAACGTTTAATTTTGTATGGTCATTTCGTATATACACAGTACAGTACTTAGTATGAAAATGATGGAAAAAAAAAAACAAATTTTGTACTATTTGTAAATTCCATTCATTTCATGAATGTAATTTATTCATTAACACATTAACTCCCTTAGCATTCACTTTATAATTTCCAACTTTAATTTATAGATCATAAATATTACGTCTGTTACCCAAGTGTAAGCAAATCACAATGATTTATATTTCATTAAATAGTATTTTAGAAGAATTTGATTAAAAAAAAAAAAACAAAAATGGAACACAATTTATAGAACATAACACTTTTTTCTTTAAACAAGCCATATTCCTTTTAAGTTTTCTGCGAGATTTCATCTCATATTGTTCATCAAATAATACAATTCGCACTACAGAAATATCTAACTTAAAGTTTCTAGATATATAAAAGAAATCCAAAGAAATTACAATGACTTGCTTCTAAACCTGAAGCTTAATAGCTTTTCACTGGTAACATCGAAATACATTTATTCCAACTACACCACGTTACTGACACGAATAATATAAAATAGGTAATAAATAATAATACATATAATTATTATGTAAAAATTTTTCAAAATCATATCTGAGACATGATTTTGAGTTATTAAGCGTTGCCTGTAAGAACTGGTCTGCTCTAGTCACTGCAACTGATTTGTTTTATTGGTTTGTTTTATTTTAAATTTTATAATCAGATACTGCTTAGTAGTTTGTATTAACACAAATTCATTATTTATATAGTTAAACTATTTGAAAAAAGCAACAGCTGAGTTTCTTGTCCGTTCTTCTTGGCTGAAATTCCATTCCGAATGGGCGATAATGAGAAAAGGACTATTAAATCTAAGTTTACTTGAATAAAAATATTTGTTTCTTTCCCTCTCTTAGTTGTTTGATGGACTGACCTTTTTTTACAAGTTCCTGACGTCATTTAAAATAAAAATCACAGCACGGTAGACATGTTTCGAGATGGCACGTAATTTCAATGTAATTTCTCTTCCCGTGGACTAAACACGACTTTGTTAATAGGACTAGCATCACATATTATAGTTTGACTAATATTTTAACCTACGGGTAAATAGGGAACACACAATTTGTGTTTTTACCTATATAGCAATGTATAACTGATTATAAGTTTAATTCCCCTCTTTTTTTATAATATTTCAATACAAAAATATATAAATTTTTATAATAAAGATTATTATCTATATATAGATTCATAAAAATATTACAAAATGTCTATTACGTACTAACTACTAACATTAAATTACAAATACCATTATAAGGCACGATATTAATAACATTGATTTACATTACATTCATATAATTTCTAAGTATGACTTTAATTCGACACGACCTAATGTTTGACGAGACAATAATAATTACTCCAATATAAATATGTAGGAAAAATAATCACAAATTGTCCAGCTTTGGACCTGATCTTCGAGATTCAAAATTACCTAATTATTAATCTAAAATAGATGTTCATATACTGGACAATATATCCTGACAATATATATATATATATATATATATATATATATATATATATATATATATATATATATATATATATATATAATAAACTAAGACAGTAATTCTTAAAAATTAAGAATAATAAAACAATTTTGGTCTCCCACATCATTTTTCTCATTTTTCTTTAATAAATAAATTGACGTTGACATTGACCAGTATTTTTACTGTTAGAACTCGAACAATGCTAACGATTTCAATTTCACCTTACAATAAGTACGTTTAAAAACAAATAAAATATAAATATAAAAATAATTTAATGTATAAAATTATGAGAAAAAATTCGACTAACATTCAGATTCTAATTATAAATTAAAACGTAAACTGGCCACTCAATCGATCATAATCTCGAGATGTGTAGAGCCGAGCCTCTCCTTCAAACTCGGCGTGTATTTGATATTGCGAGCCCACGCGCGGCATCGAATGTTTATAATCTGGTGCACTGAAAATAAAAATGTTTATATTATATAGTATAAATGTTAAAATTTAAAATTATACTCCAGCAAACAGCGAGTTTAGTTGTGAAGATATTATAAATCTGCGCCTTAATATTATCGTTAACTGCTAAAATATAATTTACACAAAATATTTGTTAATTGAATTCGCGTGAAAATATCTATTTATTTATAGGAATACCAACAGCATATTGCATCATAACACACACACATATAACAAACATTAAATACAATACAATAATTATTTATTTATTTAAACTTGAATGCACAGTGAAATTTTTCGAACATTTGGCGGACATAACATCGATGATATTCTCTATCAGTCAACCATTGAGCAAGTCATATATATATATATATATATATATATATATATATATATATATATATATATATATATATATATATATATATATATATATATATATATATATATATATATATTAATATAATCAGACTAAAACAAACATACACATTATATTTAAAATAAATATATAAAATTGTACTTTAACAAATAAATAAACCGATTAGAAGAGCAAATAAAACAATCAATTATTATTACAAATTCAAATATAAAAATGTATGTATATTCTTGCAATTGTTTTATAGTAAAATATCAATTTAAGAGCAAAATGTAAGACAACATAAAATATGGTTTCAATATGTAAATAAGCCCTGTTAATGGCAACAAATCTTTATCTAAATCGGTTTACAGTTGGCAATGACATTTCATAACAAAAAAATACAGGTCAATTAAGGACCTTCTGCTTTTTAAAACACTTAAAAACTGAATTTAAACCTACTTTATATATATAAGAATAGATATCAAATAATTTAAAATTTAATGATTAACGTTAAAATTAGAACACTACCCAGGGAACTGAGATCTATCTGTGAATTTTTTAAACTGATTTTTTTTTTTAAATAAAACGGTAATCTGGGCAACAAAAAGCACTTTAGATGAAGCTAAAATAAATTAAAGAAACCCACAAGTTGGTTTGAGGAGCTGCACTGCTACCAGGGGACTGAGGTAACCTGGCGTGTTGTCATACGGGAAATATGTCTCTGGCAGACCAGGGTATGGCCAATATTTCAAAGGGCCCAGAGCGTCGACGTCGGCTGGCCGCTCGCCCATGCACGACACCCACACTTTGCGACGCTGAAATTAAATCAAATTAACCACAGGTAATAAAGATCTTAAACTGCTGAATAGATTTAGCAGATACAGTTTGACAGAAGAAGCCAGAACTTTTTTAATAACATGAAAGTCTTAAACTGCGCCATTAACATTATAAATACACCGCGGCTCCTTGATACACCTCATGCTCGATTAAGAAGTTATAGTTCTTTTCTCTATAACTTAATTGCCAGTAAATCTCACGCGTTTCCATTTCTGTGGTTTTATGCTTTCTTACTCTGTAATTAAATTCCAATATCCAGTCCTTGAAATCGAAAAACCACTATCAAGCTGTTTGAGATCAGGGACACGAGTGAGTAATATGTAGCCAAATAAAGGACTTTTGTACAAAATAATCCTGTGGTAAAATCTGGATTCAATATACATAGCTATCATAAAAGCTGTTCACTCACTTGCTGCGCCGTTGTGGTGGAATTGATATACTCCTTGATGTCTGGAGGCATCGTAGGGGGCAGGTCGCCGGGATCGTCGTAGAAATCGGGATTCCAGTTGAATAACTGATAAAAATTTTAATACATAGTAGTAATAAAAATAAGGATCTACCTAAAACAATTTCTGTGTATTTAATCAATGAAGAGGACATACATACATACATATATCATATATATAATAATGTAATGTGAGGAACAAACATTTCTTACAAAATATTTATTCTTGAACAAGACCCAAGCCATTATGAAGTTTGGATCCTGTCGTAAAGGCAAGTTTTTCAATCCAATACTAGTTTTTTTATTTACAACACAGGGGGCAAACGAACAAGCGGCTCACCTGATGGTAAGTGACCGCCGCCGCCCATAATCACCCACAACACCAGCGGCATTGCAGGTGTACTGCCGGCCTTTTATAAAGGAATATGCTCTTTTCTTGAAGGTTATGATGTCGTATCGGTTTGGAAATACTGCTGTTGGATGTTGATTCTAAAGAGTGGTTGTGCGTGGGAGAAAGTGCCTTGAAAAATGCACGGTAGAGGACTGCCACTTGTCCATATAGTTGGGATGAAAATTTGGTTTAGTTTACCAAATACAGAATACTCATTATATGTTTTTTTAGAAACAGCAAGAATGGCGACGTCACCAACCACTTACCCTATTTAGTTTGATGATGATACAAGGCGTTTTGGAGGAGTAGCCGTAATTGTTCTGCTTGGAGCACGGTCCAAACTGCTTAGTGTCGAATGCGCACACTTCCTCCCGCGGCGGCTTCACATCACCGCACTCGCGCTGATTCACGCCCTTGTTGATCAGTAGGCTTTTGTTTTCATAGGCTGTAATATTTTTTTTTTAAATAACACATTATATAAATATATGTAGAATTCAGCCATGTATTGTTAAACGAGCTTTTACCAACGAATAAGATCCCGGGTTCAATTCTGGATATTAATTTTTTCTTATTGAATAATCTTTGTTCTGGGTTTTTTTTTTTACAACTTAGAATGGCAAACAAGCTGACGGCCCACCTGATGGAAAGTAGTAACCGTCACCTATAAACATGAGCAGTACCATGGACATAACAGAGTATACTGTTTCGCCCATGATACCCCCCATGCGTTGCCATTCCTGAGGACTCAGATGTTATTCCTCTGTACCCTGTAAATTCACGCCATATCCACTCTTCAAACCGAAACACAGCCAACGAAAACATAAACGTTTCACGGTTGAAACACGAATGGACAGAGGTACCCAAGCAGTCGACTATTGTACAAAGTCTCCCTCTGGTGTTGGCAGATATACGATGGCTGGTTCCTAATAACACAGGAGATCCTAGTTTGGGAAGTCACATAAAAGATCCCGGTAGTAGATATGTGGGTCTATTCGACGAACAACGGATATCGTTTAGGATCTGATCCCATATGCGAAAATAAGTGTAGCAGATTCAATGGAACGTCAAATACGAATAAATAAAAAAAAAAATTAACTATAGGCATTTCATCTCTTAGATAATTCAAACGACAATATATACAAATCACTCACGTGCTAGAAATTGATTGATGTTGTCCACATACTTCTTGACCTGTGTGGAGTTGTCAGCCGAGTACCAGATGAGGGCGCCCTCCTCGAACAGCAGCGGCCTGTGGCCCATGCCGGGGTTGTCGCCTGAAAGTTCAGCCGTTTAGAGATATATGAGTAATGTAATGTAATAAAATTGAAATTTTCTGTACATGGGAGATATTAAAGGAAACTTAATATAAGGGGTCTTAGTCTAAGGGTGATAGCTGAGAATGAAAACAGGCCAGTTAGCTCGTTATGATGAATTCATCAGGAATTAACCATGATAGTTTCCAGGGGGAACCGCGAGGAGATCGCATTGGTTGGGTATATTGCGAGCAATGGGATTCTCAGTCTCCATCAGTAACAATCCCTTTCCCCCCGCCTAATTGCGGTTGCCAATCCGCCTGCCAAGCGTGACAACTACTAGCAAAAACCCACTATTGGGAGGCTTATGTCCAGCAGTGGACAGTTAAAGGTTAATATTATAACAATGATCACATCAGTCTTTGATTGTCTACTACCGGACATAGGTCCCCCCATATTGGAGGGTTCTGCAAGTAGTTGCCACGCTTGATTTGTCTTGTATTGTGGTATCATGTTTTAAAAGGCACACTGCTGTCTATCCCTAGACCATCGTTTCTCAACCGAGAGGTCGCGACCCTTGGGGAGGTCACGTTTATCATTAAAAGAGGTCTAACGGTCCACCTGATGGAAAGTGATAACCGTCGCCTATAGACATGAGCAGTACCATGGACATAACAGAGTATACTGTTTCGCCCACCAAAACTGCTTCACGGTTGAAACACGAATAGGACAAAGGTACCCAAGCAATCAACTTTTGTACAGTCTCCCTCTTACTACTTTTTTTCCTTTTTTTTTTGGTTATTACTTGTTTTTTTTATTACACTATCGGTGTGATAATAGTGGATACAGGGAAAAGACTAATTATTAATTAAAATATAAAATTAATTAATTATTTATTAATTAATTTTCTAGTGACGGGGTCGCAAGACTTTCTCCATAACTTTTTGTTATTTTTCGTGGATCGCGACATAAAAATGGTTTAGAAACAATGCCTTAAACCATTAAATTCCTTTAATCGCCTTATGCGACACCCATAGTCAAGTAGTAAGTAGTCACCCATAGGCAGTAAGTCAAGTAAAAAAATACCTACCTATAATAGAGTCAGCAAGCGTGAAGTAAGGAATCCTTTCATCCATCGTGGCCAGGAGACCGCACATACAGATCGAGAAAAATATGATGATGCAGATGTACATCACCAGGTAGATCAAACCGATGACACCTGGAAAACAGGAAAGCGTAAAATCACAAACCGGACCAATACTAAAACCTGTTCCTTTTAAACTACAATAAACAAAAATAGCAATACTTCAATCAAAGATACGGCACGTCTGATGGTAAACGATTAACATAGCTTATGGACGTCAACTCCAGAGACTTTACTGACGTACTTCCGAATGCATATTCCAAAATATGGATGCTGTATCTAATATTAATGTAAAATTTTATTTGAAAATTATAATAGAATAGGCATAAATTTGATTACGTATACATGTGAATAGTATTTATATATATTTATGTATTTGTTTTTAATGGGTGATAATGGTAAGCCCGGGTGTGCTATCGGGATACGCTGGCGGGGCACCAGTAAAGGATGACAGGTGAGAATGAAAGCAGATCAGTTAGCCCATCGTGACAAATTCCATTAGAATTAACCAAGATGGTTTCCAGAGGGAACCGCGTGGAGGTCGACCTGATAGAATGTATTGCTAGCAATGGGTCAATTAGACCGCATTACTAACAATACCTTTCCACCCATTTTTATGTATTTGTGTAGGTGTTTATATGCATGTATATATATAATAAATTCGTCCATTGTTTTCTCATTGTGATTATTTCTTGTAATTGTTTATATTTATAATAAGTTTACTATTGTAATCTTTTGGAGGAAACAATAAAAAGTATCTATCTATCTATCTATATTAGCTACAAAACTGAAGTACAATGTTACATGTACATAAAATTGTTAGAAGCTATAAACTATTGTACTGAAATAGTTTGTTTAGCTATGTACTCTGAATATTGTGGGCGCGCTGTACAAATATAAATGATTGCAATATTAACACATTCATGTAAATTGAGTGCTAAATGGAACATAACGAGCTTTGTGTTTGGCTTTTATTATGTCATTGTAGAAATTGTTGAATATTTAATTTATATATCTGTATAAGTATTATTCGTATAAGATAACAGAAACACTAGGTGTCATGTCGTATAGGGAAGTCAAGGATATGGCCTGGGATAGAGCTGGCTGGAGGAAGATGCATGAATTAGCTGCACCGACAAGAGGAAACTGTTAAATGAAAAGAGAGAGAAGTATTATTATTTTTATTAACTATATTGATAAAGAAGTACCACATTCATGATTCACTGTAGATCCCAAATGTTGATTGGTGGGGAACCTTTATTGGAAGCTGTTTTGAAAAAAAAATTTTTTGGCTTTAAATATTATAGTATGAAAACTGTGTACACACAAAGAAAAAAAACGACTAAACAAATTATTTTGATTTAAAAACTAATCTACTGCGCCGATTTTGATAAAATTTCTACGAGATCCAATTGTAAGTATATTTTTTCAGATAAAAAGAGAATTTTTCAAATCAGTTTAGAATTGGCGGAGTTGGAATGGGTTCTAACAACCCCATTGCTAACAATACACCCTATCAGGTCGACCTCCACGTGGTTCCCCCTGGAAACCATCGTGGTTAGTTCTTGTCGAACTCTTCACGTTGGGCCGACGGATGCCTTCCTCCTCACCTATCATCCCTCATTGGTGCCAGGGTGTACCGATAGCGCAGGCGGGGTTACCATTTTCATTATCATATATTAAAAAAAAAACTGACGGAGTTATGAGGCAAGGAACATTGAAAAAAAATATAAGCGAATTGAGAACCTCTGTCTTTTGGGAGTCGGTCGAAACGAATGTTGTTTCTAGCTTAATAGCAGTGGATAACATCTCGTTTTACCAAATATAGGTACCCTCACTCGCCCACAATCCGTGGATACGTCATTAAATCAGTAGTCAATGACGCGCGTACAGTGTAAACATTCAGTTTTCGTTACTACCAGCATATCGAACTATATTCCAGCTATTTTGGACGCCGAATCGATTCGTGCCGAGACCGCTTGTTCGTTTGTTTATCGTTTGTTGACGTCCCAAGAAGTCCCACTTCACAATCTAGAACACCTAGTTCAATACTACATTCTTAGTAACATAAATGTGAAAGTAAGTCTGTTTATTTGTTACCTTATAGCGCCGTAACGACTTAACCAATCATTTAAAATATACATTTATATATTCACATTTTTTTATGGGTGAAAATGGTATGGGTGAAATGGATACGCTGGCGGGGCACCAGTGAAGGGTGATAGATGAGAATGAAAACAGGCCAGTTAGCCCATCATGATTAATTCATCAGGAATTAATCATGATAGTAAACGACTCCAATTATGGCAAAATTAGTTAATTTTATTTAAAAACTAATCTACTCAACCTATTTTGATAAAATTTCTGTGGGAACCAATTTGAAAGTGTACCCTTTCAGATAGAAATAGAACTAACATAGTTATGAGGTAACAGACATTAAATAAATATGCAGACGAATTGAAAACTTAGTCCTTTTCTGAAGTCGGTTAAAAAAAAAGGTAAACAGGTGTGTTACAAGAGAAAATTAAACCTTGAGATGACGCTAATTAGCATCAATACAACATTTACATACACTTCGACGCAAATTCATATGTCTGCATGGCTGTGATTCAATTTGAAGGGTGGGATATGGCAGTGAATTTACAGGGTACAGAGATATAACACCTGAGTCCTCAGGAATGGCAATGCATGAAAGGTATTATGGGCCAAACAGTATACGAAATAGTTGATTTGCCATTCTAAATTGCATAAAAAAATGTAAATGATTCCATTTTTTTAAATTATTTTACATATTTTCCTAAACTATGTGTTATTTTGTTGAAGTCCATATTACTGGTTATTTTATTAGAATTATTTTGTTTAATTCCACTACCATTAGTATGTGTGTGACTGGCAACACTCGAAGAAGTAATTCTAACCAAATAACCAGTTATTCTTTTTATACAACTTAGAATGGCAAACAAGCTGACGGTCCACCTGATGGAAAGTGGTAACCGTCGCCTATAGACATGAGCAGTACCATGAACATAACAGAGTAACTGTTTCGCCCATGATACCCCCAATGCGTTGCCATTCCTGAGGACTCAGGTGTTTTTCCTCTAAAAGGGTGGGACCCTTTGAACCGAAACACAGCCATGCAAACACAGCTGTTTCACGGTTGAAACACGAATGGGACAGAGGTACCCAAGCAATCGACTTTTCATCAAGAATGGTATTTTATTACTATCACAATGTGTATAGGCGACAGTTACCACTTTGGGCTATTAGCTTATTTGTAATTTTAAGTTTCATAAAAGAACCTATTCATTAACAACTGTTTCCCATGGTTTTACTTGCGTGTACAATATTTTGTATAGAACAAAATATCCTAATTTTTTTAATGGATGATAATGGAATGCTAACCCCGCCTGCACTAACGGTATACGTTGGCGGGGCATCAGCAAAACTTGATAGGTAAGGATGAAAAGGCAAATCAGTTAGCCCGTCGTGATGAATACAGTTTCAATTCAGCACGATGGTTTCCAGGGTGAACCACGTGGAGGTTGACCTGATAGGGTATATTGCTAGCAATAGGACTGGTAGTCTGCATTGTTAACACTCCCTCCCCCCCCAAAATCCTCTGTTAAGTTTGGACATAGCCTAGCCAAACATAAAATTTTATTGGAACCCGTTCAACTATTTAAGCATAAAAAAATTAAAAAAAAAAAACATGATAAGGAAACAAATATACATTATATTTATTATCAGGATTAAATGAAACACAAACCACTTGAAATAAGTATATCATTATAAATATGTTGCTATGTACATCAAGGGGCGAATGGCGCGATCCATCCACCGTCGGTTACCACCCTGGCCTTGCACATACCTACATACAGACATTTATAGGCGCAGTCGTGTAAACTGTTGCCGAGGCCGCACCACTATTTATGGCTCCAGTAAACTTTATTGGATGACGTACACGATCTTGTATTATCTAATATTACCGGTATAGTATAATACAATATTTTCTGAACAGTATGTAAGTGAATGATTGAAAAAGTTCTCGCTCATTTTTTTACTTTATCCGAGCAGTAAGTACTTTATATTATTCTCAATTTCGTGTATAATATATGTAGTATATTATATATTTTATACCAAGCCAAGTATATTTTATACGCTTTATTTTTAACCTTTTTTTTATACAACTTAATATGGCAAACAAGCTGACGGCCCACCTGATGGAAAGTGGTAACCGTCGCCTATACACATAAGCAGTAGCATGGACATAACAGAATATACTGTTACGCCCATGATACCCCCATGCGTACACTGAGGACTCAGATGTTATTCCTCTGTACCCTGTAAATTCACGCCATACTTCAAACGCCCACCCTTCAAACCGAAACACAGCCATACAAACACAACCGCTTCACGGTAGAAACACGAATGGGACAGAGGTACCCAAGCAATCGACTTTTGTACAAAGTCTCCCTTTTCCGAAGTTCGATCAGATTTCTTTCTATCGGTCTCAGCTCAAATGGCTTCCAATTCGTTAATGCAGAAACGTTAGGAAACCCCCAGTCTCCTAACTACTTAAGCAGCAAATTCCAGTACCGTTTTGAACCTCACGATCGTAACCTTCGTTCCAGTACTACTCTCCAACTATCTATCTCCTCTCACCGTACTGGTTTCGCTTCAAACTGTTTTCTCCTACATTCTTCACGACTCTGGACCGCGCATCCTGATACCATTAAGAGACTACCGACTAAACCGTCTTTCAAAAAAAAACCCTTCATGCTCACATTTTTACTTTATCCGAGCAGTAAGTGCTTTATATTATTCTCAATATCGTGTATAATATAGTATATGTCATATATGTGTAAGTATATTTATTATTCATATATATTTATTCGTTTATATATGTAATTTTAGTATGTATGTATATCAATAATTACTAGTACCACATTCGAATATTCAGACACTTCCCTATGGTTGAATGGGAGAGAATGCTTTTAGCATTAAGTCCGCCATATACACATATATGTACTAATGAATAAATAAATAAATATATGATGACTCTAACGTTTACTTTTTTACTATATTCCGCCGAAAAAATCACAATAAAATCATGTTTTTCCTACCCTTATACCAATACATTATTATACATTAAAAAAAAAACACGAAAAATGCTTTTAAATCCCAATTTTATTTTACTTAAGAATACATGTATAAAACATACGTACTCATATTTAATAGGAAGTTATTTTATGAGGAAATTTCTCATGGTGTTCTTAAGTAATTGATCATTACTATAGTGGTACGGTCGCGCCCATCTGTAGGCGAGAGGTACATTATGCTTCTTTATTTATACTTTACCAGACTTTGTACAAAAGTCGATTGCTTGGGCACCTCTGTCCCATTCGTGTTTCAACCGTGAAGCAGTTGTTCTTGCATGGCTGTGTTTCGGTTTGAAGAGTGGGATATGGCGTGAATTTACTGGGTACAGAGGAACAACACCTGAGTCCTCAGGAATGGCAATGCATGGGGGGTATCATGGGCGAAACAGTATATTCTGTTATGTCCATGGTACTGCTCATGTCTATAGGCGACGGTTACCACTTTTCATCAGGTGGGCCGTCAGTTTGTTTGCCATTCTAAGTTGTATAAAAAAATAAAAAAAACTTTTTTTTATTAGATAATAATGGTATGGTAACCCTGCCCGCGCTATCGGTATACACTGGCAGGGCACCAGTGAAGGATGATAGGTGAGGATGAAAAGGCAGCTCAGTTAGCCCATCGTGACAAATTCAACGATAAATTAGTCACGATAGTTTCCAGGGGGAACCGCGTGGAGGTCGACCTGATACTACATTTATACTTAAACCTACTAGCTGTGACCAGGATATGTTTGTTGAAGGAACGTGCATTGTTAAGTATGGGGATGTCAATCCCCATTGCTAGCAATATATCCTGTCAGGTTGACCTCCACGCGGTTCCCCCTGGAAACCATCGTGATGAATTTAATAACTGTAACTAACTGGCTAACTGACCTTAAAAGAACTACATATATATATATATATATATATATATATATATATATATATATATATATATATATATATATATATATATATATATATATATATATATATATATATATATATATATATATATATATATATATATATATATATATATATATATATATATATATATATATATATATATATATATATATATATATATATATATATATATGTGTGTGTATGTGTGTATATACCAATACATACACTTTTCAATATTATAATGTGCTAGTTCTTGCTATGTTTAGAATACCACTTTCCATACGTCTGTGTAGATTTACTGAGTTTTCTCGGTAAGTTATGATTGGTATACGTTTAAAATAACCACCGTCCGCGCATGATTCACTGTTAGGTAGATACGAGTGCATATGGCATTAGTTCGCGCGCGGTGTAGCTAGCAACATTTATGAAGTACGATATTAGATTTACTACTCCAATGCTGTTTTTTACGGTTTCACATCACCGTCTTTATGGAGTGAGCCATTCTCCATGGTTACGGCGCTATCTTAGTCAGGATATTGTCTATCTGTGTGCCAAATTTCATAGATTTGCGTTCAGCCGTTTAAAGATGTTTGAGTGATAAAAAACTAAACATATTTAGAAAGGGGGGGAAAGGGATTGTTAGTAATGGAGACTGAGAATCTCATTGCTAGCAATATACCCAACCAGGTCGACCTCCTCGCCGTTCTGCCTGGAAACTATCATGGTTAATTCCTGATGAATTCATCATGATGGGCTAACTGGTTTGTTTTCATTCTCATCTATCACCCTTCACTGGTGCTCCGCCAGCGTATCCCGTTAGCGCAGGCGGGGTTACCATACCATTTTCACCCATCAAAAAAAAAATTTTGTAACTTTATGTAAAATTTGTAAGAAATAAGATTAAAAACGATCGTATAGCTTAGAAAAATTTACAATCGATAGAAAGAAAAGGTTTTAGCGTGACAATCTCGTACAAATATATGCACTGTAGATCAACCTCCTACTCCATGGAGTTACAACAAGGCGCTATCGGTATACGCTGGCGGGGCACCAGTGAGGGGTGACAGATGAGAATGAAAAGGCAGGTCAGTTAGCCCATCGTGATGAATACACCTGGATTTCAGCACGATGGTTTCCACGGGGAGGTCGACCTGATAGAGTATATTGCTAGCAATGGGACTGGTAGCCCGCATTACTAACAATCCCTTTCCCCCTTTTAGGACCATGTTTCGGTTCCGTAGGTCATCACTGGCAACACGCAGTGGAAAGACCTTCATCTTCAAGCTGTGATCACTATGTATTTCATGAATTCCCGATTATTCTCGATCTCTAGAATACCTCGGAAACAGATAACACCTTTATGTCCTCCGTTAAGAAGAACAGTGTTAGGAGCCAACTCGCCTGTACCCAGATTATGTAGGATTCTAAATGCTCACAGCGATCAAATTGACATCAATTTTGGATCCATCAACAGCAGATTTAACTTTTTGAGGAAAATCTTAAGACATAATTTCTTAATCTACTTATTATTCGGATATTGTTATTGTCATTGTAAATAATTATTAAATATTATAATAGTGCATGTGGTGTTCGCCTATAAAAGACTTTTACATTGGGCAAAATTATTTTTTGTGTTATTGATTATGTAGCATGTAAAATGTAAAAGTTGTATGTGAACGTAAATAAATAAATAAATAATTCTCGGATACACGATTCCGCATTCCCAATACAAATATTTCCAATGTAAACAAAACATCTCGACGTTCGTCAGTATGTTTTATCACATATGAAATAATTATTTTTAAATTAAATCAAATTGTTTATAATTACTCCTCTCCATCCAAAGGTTGCCTGGAAGAGATCGCTTTTAGCGATAAGGTCGCCCATTGTTTTCTCATTGTGATCATTTCTTATAATTGTTTATATTTGGGGGGAAAGGGATTGTTAGTAATGGAGACTGAGAATCCCATTGCTGGCAATATACTCAACCAGGTCGACCTCCTCACGGTTCCCTAGAAACTATCATGGTTAAATCCTGATGAATTCATCATGATGGGCTAACTGGCCTGTTTTCATTCTCATCTATCACTCTTCACTGGTGCTCCGCCAGCGTATCCCGTTAGCGCAGGCGGGGTTACCATACCATTTTCGCTCATCAAAAAAAATAACTGCTTCACGGTAGAAACACGAACGGGACAGAGGTGCCCAAACAAACGACTTTTGTACAAAGTCTCCCTCTATTTTGTCTGCTTTGTTCAGTATAAAATAACTACAACCCATGTTACTCGCTTTTAATGTAGTGATGGGGCACTGGTGACTTGTAACATAGGTTCTTCAAAACCTACCGCAAGCACCAGTCTCTCACACAACTGGTCTCAAATATTTAATTGTACCTCAAGTTGTCACTTTGTACTACCTTTTGTGAAGAGAAAATAAACCATTCATTCATTTATTAATTAATCGATTTTTTATTTGTACTACCGTTGGAACACCAGCAGACTGTCTTATAATCAAATCAATTCATTTGTTCACTTCGCAGACTGCTGAAACATCTTAAAAGCATTACAATATTTCACTGTGACACCATGAGTCGTATAGAGGGTGGCAATCGATATGCGAAGTTTAATTAAAAAAGTGCCAGATCAAGGTCGGATGTTACGGAAAGTTCCGTCGGTATATAAAATTATTGTACAGTAGACGGGCTCGGCCGCTCCTTCAAGATGTCTCACTCGTGGGGAGAAGGGAGACAGGAGGGATTGTTAGTAACGGAGTCTATAGGCGACGGTTACCACTTTCCATCAGGTGGGCCGTCAGCTTGTTTGCCATTCTAAATTGTATAAAGAAAAAGTCAACCTTCGGCAAAACAGAAATGTAATTAAGCAGTGAAAAATTGAAAATTATTGTAGATAAACAGCTATAGACGTAACTTACATATACAAATATATATATATATATATATATATATATATATATCATAAAAATACACATGCAAATATAAATACACGAATATATACTATAATACCAATACGCAACGATACAGATCATAGGTGATGATGATGAAGATGATGAACTGATAATCATGCCTATATATATATATATATATATATATATATATATATATATATATATATATATATATATATATATATATATATATATATATAAAATTTTATTTAAATTGATCCTGCAATTCTTAATGGTTACCGACAACAGATTTTATTCATAATTATGTATGTGTAGCAATTTTCAATATATTTCTTAGACTTTGTACAAAAAGTCATCAGTTTGGCTACATCTGTCCCATTTGTGTTTTTGTTATTTTTTTTTTTTATTTATACAACTTAACAAACTTGGCAAACAAGCTGACGGACCACTCGATGGAAAGTGGTAACCGTCGCCTATAGACATGACCAGTACCATCATGTATACTTTTCGCCCATGCTTCCCATGCGTTGCCATTCCTGAGGACTCAGATGTTATTCCTCTGTACCCTGTTTTCACTGTCATATTAAAACACAGCCATGCAAACACAACTGAACAGTATCCAAGCAAACGACTTTTGTACCAACTCTCCCTTTGGTTACAAAACAGAGCAATGCTTGCATATCATTTTTATGGTTTGAAAAGAGACATAACAATAAATTTACGGGATACGAAGGCTTAACAACTAAGTTCCAGAAACGACGACACGTGAGTAGAATATAGTAAAGTTTTTTTTAATGAATAATACTAGAATGAAAAACGGCAACCCCGGCTGCGCTATCGGATTACGCTGGCGGGGCACCAGTGAGGGATGATAGGTGACGATGAAAGCAGATCAGTTGACCCATCGTAATAAATATACCTGAGATTCAACGCGATAGTCTCCAAGGAGGACCACGAGGAGGTCGACCTGACAGGGCATATTTCTAGCAATGTGGCTGATAATCCACATTACTTACAACCCCTTCACCCTTTCTCTAGTATATTATTAGTAAGGAAGTATGGGTATCACGATGTATTTTATGGTGTCCATGACTCTGTTCATGTTTATAGGCGACGTTTACTACTTTCCATTTCTTTTTTTATGGATGATAATGGAATGGTAGCCCCACCCGCGCTATCGGTATACACCGGCGGGGCACCATGAAGGATGATTAAGGATGAATATTTCTTAGCCCTTTGAATTCAACAAAAACTGTTCACATGGTTTCGTGGAGATGGACCTAATATTATTGCTAGCAATGGGGCTGTCAAACTCCATTGCTAACAACCCCTTTCCCCCCACTACTGTCCATTAGATGGGTCATTAATTATATGCCCCAATCCATGTTGCATGAAAAAAAATTGTATGCAACGTATTTTGTAATCAAAATTCAAACTCGAAAAGTTCGAAAAGAAATTCGAAAAGTTGTAAATGCACAAAAATCTACATTGTAAGTGTAAATTGTTGGCACTTAATGTAACTTATATATACTCTATGTACCTTTCAAAATAAAATTGTCTTTACTTAAATTGTATGGCAATATTATTATTATTTTTTTTTTAAACATATTTACGAACAAATACGAAAGTAAATATTTTTATAAAAAAAAATCTTTCGATTAATAATCATTTTACTATTTATAATTATTTTACTATAATTATTTTACTATGATATCGTGAAAAAAAAAACACAAAGAGACATGGAATTGAAAATTTTCTCTTTTACGAAGTCGGTTAAAAAAATAAAGTTTTAAAAACATACCAGATGTAAGACAAATATTCGCTATTTTAAACTTTCAACACGATTACTAATATAAATTTATTTATTTTTATTTCCAAATAAATTTTTTTTTGTTTCAAATTATACCAAAATTTACAAAAAAAAAATATTTTTTTTTGTGAATAATCACAGTAAATATCTTATTTTTTTTTCAGATAATATTAAAAATAATCTCACCCCATCGTTTCCCGGTGCGCCCTAGGAAGGTCCTCTCCTCTGGATTCCAAATGGCGTACTGTATTTGCTGGAAGAACGGCCTCTGCGGCGGTCTCCTGCAATAGTCCACCACGCCGTTGGGCTTGTCCGCGCCCATCGTGCCTGATCCGCCGCCGCTAACTGACTACTCTAGTAGGCAGCTTCGCAATGATCGCTGCGCTCCAACAGGAAAATATTGTGCCTACACCTTTATCGTCTCTGAGAGACAACGTGTTTTAATTATATGAAGTAACCTTTATTCATAAAATCTCATATTTTAACTGTTAGACTGTTTTATCTCTTTCTTCAGTGTAAAATTTCCAATTTGAATAATTGACAAAATATATATAAATGATAAATGACTACCGCCGCCCGTGATCACCCGCAACACCAAACGCATTGCAAATGTGCTGGGGGCCTTTTAAAAAGGAATAAGCTTCTCTTCGTGTCGAATTTATTTCAATATTTCCTATACAAAAACATCGTCTAATTTTAATTTTATTATATTACTAACATATTATTTTAAATACTTATATTCATTTCCGCTTTTTTATTGCAATATGGTTTTATTATTCGTGGTGTGATCCCGACACAGAATAGGCCACCACTTCCTTTCCCGTGGATGTCGTAAGAAGCGATTAAGGAAAATAAATTGTCGAACGATGGACAACAGCGTCCCTCTCTAAACATCAAAACCTAACTACGGTTAGTAACCCACCTGTCAAGCGTGGCATCTACTGGCAAAACTCCCCTTATGGGGAAAAACCTATGTGGCCAGTGGACAGTTGATGGTTGATATGACGATGTAGGCATTAAATATAAAATATGACTGGGTACATGTAGAGATATTCCATAGATAGTCTATGACGTTTCCGCGCCGCCCAAATCTGCCGACAACCGGCGTGACGTGCCGCCCTCCGCCCAGCCCTCCACTGACAATTAACTGGAGGTTTTCATTTACTGAATAGAGTAATTGTCACGTGCTAATAGGTTTAACTGAAAGTTATTAGTAATGGAGTCTTTTTTGTAATGCGATGAAAGTGGAATGATTACCATGCCTGAACTATCAGGTTCTTTTTATGGATGATAATGGAACGGTAACACCGCCTGTGCTAACTGTATACGCTGGCGGGGCTCCAATGAGGGGTGATAGGTGAGGATGAAAATTGTGACGAATACATCTGGAATTCAGCGTGATTGTTTTCAAGGGGAACCACGTGGGGTTGGACCTGACAATACACCATATTGCTAGCAATGGTACTGGTTGTCCGCATTACTAACAATCCCTTCCCCCCAAATACTAAACCGATTTAGCAAATCCTTTTTAGTTTTATTTGAATGCGTACACATACAGGTTAGTCCCGTAGAAGTTTTATAAAAATCAATTTAGTAGTTTAGTTTTTAAATCAAAATAACTGGTTTTATCATAATTGATGTCAGTGTTTCTGTGGAAAACAATTTTATTTTTTACTAAATAAGTACATATCATTATTTTTACATGTACGAATATTATTTAATTTTATAATAACTAAAATAAAAGATAAATGTCATTTAAATACAATATTAAAGCATATAACGTTTTCTTCTAACTTACTGCTACAGATGTTTAGTATATAAGGTTAACAAACTTTGGTTATTTTTTTTCATGAAATTATTATTATATAATTATTGAATGGCAAACAAGCTAACGGCCCACCTGATGGAAAGTGGTAACCGTCGCCTATAGACATAAGCAGTACCATGGACATAACAGAGTATACTGTTTCACCCATGATACCCTCCATGCATTGCCATTCCTGAGGATTCAGATGTTATTCCTCTGTACCCAGTAAATTCACGCCATATCCAACCCTTCAAACCGAAACACAGCCATGCAAACACAACTGCTTTACAGTTGAAAAACGAATGGGACAGAGGTACACAAGCAAACAACTTTTGTACAAAGTCTCCCTTTGGTAATTTGATGGCATGCTCATTTCTGTTCGCAAACTGTTATCGTAATTTGTAACAAATAAATAAATAAATATCCAACACGATAAGGTAAATATTTAGTCAACCAGTTGCTTAGAATAATGTAATATAATTTGTTTTAACCTCACTACCAAAATTACACTTCAACTAACTACATTTTACTAATTTAGTTTGTACCTACACATGTATATGTGAGGAAACGTCTGCATTATTTATTCTATAAAAACGATTAAACATTTATCAATATTTGAATATTTACAAAAAAAAAAGGGAATTAACACGATAATTAGTATCATAGATTCTCAAACTGTTTTGGACAAGAAACCCCTTTCCCAAAAGGAACTGATACCTCAAAACCCCACAGCCTAATTACTGTAAAAAAAAGTACGAACTTGTGCAAGCTTGACGACTTTTTATAAATACTTTTTATAACATTCTGTAATAGTGACATACCATCGTCGATATAATTTGATTAATTTTATTTCTGAAAATTCTCATACGTGGTCGCACCTTGAAATACTTATGTAGGTAGATATTAACGTAAATATTTTCAAACAGTTTTGAACTAGACATGAGTTGACACAATAGTACAATAGGACTGATGTACTTGAAGAGGGTAAAAACTTTTAAAATTAAAAAAAAAAACTTTTTAAACATTTCACTTTGACATTTTACATAATAATCTTACATTCCAAATGTTGCTACAATAACTTTATTATATTTTATTCGAATTTCGAAAATTTCATAATTTCATTTACAATTTACTTTTCAAAAATTTTGAACACAAGATTTAAGACTACCGATTTATAATAGATATAGGCGAGGGGCAAGGAAATGTTATTATATAGTTATTGTGTAATGGGGCCCAACTGCCCCATTGCTAGCAATACACCCATCAGGTGGAACTCCACGCGGTTCCCCCTGGAAACCATCGTGGTTAATTCTAGTGGAATTCGTCACGATGGGCTAACTGAGCTGTTTTCATCGTCACCTATCATCCCTTACTTGTCGGTGCCCCTGTTTGGTGACCATTTTATTTTCACCGATTATAAAAAAAAAATATATATAAGTACTCTATCTGCAAAAAATTATTAAAATAATATTCGCTTTTTCAAATAATCATTTCATGTAATTATTTCATATTCACACATATTTTTCTATACAAAAAATTCGAACGCCATAATTTTAAGTACAAATACTGATTTTCATTTGGTATACCTATGTACAATAAAAAAAAAATAGATTTTTTTCTATCATAAACAAATAGAATGGTCTCTATTACATAATTATGTAATCAATACATATAATAAAATAGTAACTGATCGCTGTCTATCCATGAAAGATACATAAGAAAAACTATTTTATAAGGGGGGGCTTTATGAACGCAGTAAAACCCAAAATAATGATTTTTAGAATTTTTGTCTATTTGTCTATATGTCTGTACGTTCGTGCATGCTAATCCCATAACGGCTTAGCCGATTTGAATGCGGTTTTCACTAATGCGTTACAGTTTGCTCCACTTAACATTTACTGTTTATTTTATTTTAATCGGTTCATAAGTGAAAAAGTTATATCAATCTAAAGAATCACATGCAAAATGCTTTAAAAAAAACCGATCAGTTGATTCGGCTGAAACTTTTTTTTTTTGTTATATGTATTGATTTTGGAAAATTCTGTCCACTCGTGCGAAGCTGGGTAAGATCACTAATTTAATAATATACATATATATATTACGACTACACACACAAAGCGTGGACAAAATCTTGTACAGCATGCTATTTTTAATGTTCCACTGTGACCGAACAAAAATGTCCGCCGAGGATTGTCTCACGTCACGTGTAAAAAGAAATTTTATCAGCAGACAAAATGTCCCTTTTCCGTACAGGTCATTGTAAATTAATCTCTATATTGTATAAAACAAAGTCGCATTTGTCTATTTCTCCACCTTACATCCTCTATACAACACAACGGACTTTAATATTGATTAAACTGGTATTTTACTGTGTGATTTATATGTACAAATACATCTTAATATATCTTTTAAATAAGTAGAAACATATAATTTCACCCGCGCGAAACCGGGTTGTATGGCTTGTATGTTATGTCGCAACGGACTCTGGGTCTTCAGTGACGGGTGCCGTGTTGCCCTCTATGTGGATCTGGACCCGAGTGTACCCGGAGGCGTCCTTCAAGCTCTTGTTGTAAATTATATTTTTAGCCCACGCCCTGCATCGAACTGTGTATAGAGTGTTCACTGGAACAAACAAAACAGATCAGGTATGCGTTGAACTCACACTACGATTGCCAGTCCTCCTGCCAAACGTGGCAACTATTAGCAAAACCCCCACTTTATTAGGGAGGCCTATGTTCAGCAATGGGCAATTAACAGCTGATAGAATGGGATGGGAAACATAAAAAATACAATCGAATTGAGAAGCTACTGTTTTTTTGAAGCCGATTGGAAAATACCTGCCGAGGTTTTCCCAAGAGACTACAGCATAGAGTTCTTCAAAAGGGGGGTAAAAAGGTTTCTTCAGGGTCGGCAACGCACGCGTAATACCTCTGGTATTGCAGGCGTTCATAGGCTATGATAACCGCTTATCATCAGGTGGGCCGTATGCTTGTTTGCCACCTCAGTGGTATAAAAAAAAAACAATTTATTTATTTATTTAAACTTTAATGCACAGTGAAATTCTATGTACATATGGCGGACTTAACATCGGACGGTGTTCTCTACCAGTCAACCATTGGACAAACAGAGACATACGTAGGCGGTGCATTTTTGGATAGAGGAAAAATAAAGCAGCAATTTACCTGGCGGCGTTAACTTCACAGCCAGTATCGGACTCGGGTGGTCGACTTGGCTCCGGAACGGATACCTGCCCAGCAGCGCCCTGCCCCACGGGTACTGTATTCTGCTTGAATTCGTACTGGAGCCTTCTTCAGCACACGAAACCCACACTTGTTTGAGCTGTACAAGTAATAGATAGTTAGTGAATAATCACATTGATTGCCCACCTCTACTGGAGAATCTTGAATGCAATGTATTTTTTTTATACAGCTTAGAATGGCAAACAAGCTGACGGCCCACCTGATGGAAAGTGGTAACCATTGCCTATAGACATGAGCAGTATCATGGACATAACAGAGTATACTGTTTCGCCCATGATACCCTCCATGCGTCACTATTTCTGAGGACTCAGATGTTATTCCTCTGTACCCTGTAAATTACACATATACTGATGCACGCGGGTGAAGCCGCGGGAAAAAGGTAGTTTATGTATATACCTTTGCCTGGTCGTAACTCCTGATGTGATCCTGAAGGTCTTCAGGCATGTCAGCGGGTAAGTTGCTGGCGTCGTCGTAGTATTCTGGCACCCAGTCGAATATCTGTAATATTACAGTTTATATATATATATATATATATATATATATATATATATATATATATATATATATATATATATATATATATATATATATATATATATATATAAATTTTTTTTTTTTTTTGATGGGTGAAAATGGAATGGTAACTCCGCCTGCGCTAACGGGTTACGCTGGCGGAGTTACAGTAAAATTAGCCACGATGGTTTCCAGGGGGAACCGCGTGGAGGTCAACCTAACAGGGTATATTGCTAGCAATGGAACTGATAGCTCGCATTACTAACAATCCCTTCTCCCCCCGCCCCCCTACAGTTTATATTGCAAATGGAGAGATTTTACTCTTCGGATGAATGAGAAGACTAAAATCCTTTCTAATACTAATATTTTAAGGGGGGAGAGGGTTTGTTAATAATGAGACCTTAATCCCCATTGCTAGTAATATACCTTCTCAGAATAACTTCCACGCGAATCCCCATAAAAACCATTGTGATTAATTCTTGTTGAATCTGGCATGAATGAGCTTACAGACCTGGTTTCATCTTCACCTATCACCATTCGCTGGTGCCCCACTAGCGTATACCGATAGCGCAGATGGAGTTTTATACAACTTAGAATGGCAAACAAGCTGACAGCCCACCTGATGTAAAGTGGTAACCGTCGTCTATAGACATGAGCAGTACCATGGACATAACAGAGTATACTGTTTCGCCCATGTTACCTCCCATGCCATATATAATAAAATATATATCATATTATCATATATGTATATATATCTTAGCATAGAAGCGACTAAAGTAACTTAATGGTCGAGAGATTGGCAGCGTCGCTCCTAAAACATCACCAATGTCTAACTGCGGTAGCCAACCCGCCTGTCAAGCGTGGCAACTACTGACAATCCCCCTCGCCCCCCCGCTCAGCAATGGACAATCAATAGCAGTTAATAACCAAAACAACTTCATACTTTTTGGGGATGGAGAACATAGCCTATTTATATCCCTATTAATCAGCATATCCCGAAGACGCGGGTAAAAGAATAAAGATTAAGCACTTAGTTATGGCCATTATATATTTATTATATACCCTTTTTATAAACAGAAACTGGATTGAAAACAACATTAAGCTGTTCCCATTAATCAGTTATGTTTGATACAACATTAATAAATAGTCCAATTGGGGGGAAGGGATTGTTAGTAACGGAGACTGAGAATCCTATTGCTAGCAATATACCCAACCAGGTCAACCTCCTAACGGTTCTCCCTGGAAACTAGCATAGTTAATTCCTGTTCGAATTCATCACGATGGACTAACTGGCCTGTTTTCGTTCTCATCTATCACCCTTCACTGGTGCTCCGCCAGCGTATCCCGTTAGCGCAGGCGAGGTTACCATACCATTTTCACCCATCAAAAAAAAATACTCCAATTAGTGCAGGTATAGTATTTAATATATTTATCAGTTTTTGTTTTACTTTAAATAGATATATTACAATAAGATTTACAGAGCAGCAATAAGGCAGTCTCGTAGTAAAGGCTAATGTCACACAGAGGGCGTTCCGACCGCGCGATGAATATAAAAATTTGCAGGGTAGTACGGTGAGCGTTGCGCTGTATTAATATGCACGGACTACCCGCTACGTTTATGACGGTCCGCCATTGTCTAGGCATGTATTAGTGTTAACAGCTATTATTAACTAAATGGGGGTACGGCCGGTGCATTCGGTGCATTCGGTGCATTCGGTGCACGCGCTCGGAATCAGTAGAACGGTGGTAAACATAGTAGTGACAAATTTTACAAACAGTTCTGAAAAACACTATAGAGTAGAGATGAATAATTTTTTTTATACAACTTAGAATGGCAAACAAGCTGACGGCCCACCTGATGGAATGTGGTAACCGTCGCCTATACACATGAGCAGTACTGTGGACATAACAGTGTATACCGTTTCGCCCATGATACCCCCCCATGCATTGCCATTCCTGAGAGCTCAGGTGTTATTCCATATCCCACTCTTCAAACCGAAACATAGCCGTGCAAAAGCAGTTGTTGCTTCACGGTAGAAACATGAATGGGATAGAAGTGCCCAAGCAATCGACTTTCGTATAAAGTCTCACTAAGAGACTTTTTACAAAAGTGGGTACTTATTTTAGTATTCGCAATAGTGCAATTAAAAAAAAAGCAAATTACATTGGACAAGTTCAAGAGATCACAATTGCATTCAATAAAACTATGTCACCTTATTTAACTTGATAAAAATGCACGGCGAGTATGGGAGTCCGAAGCTGTCGTCGCTCGTACATTCAGTGACTGTCGCGCGCCATGTTTCATGCGAATACACTGCAATAAAACCCTGGCGATATTATCTATTTATCTATAATATTATCATTCTAACTTGTTGCTTTCGTAAAACTGGCTTAGTATTTTAATTTAATTTATATTTGTAAATCACCGTGTCTTGTTAATCTCAGATGGACTCCCGCGATACAAATTCGCCTAGTGCGGGCTCCAATGTAGTCGGCTGTTGTAAATTTTTTGTATTAATGAATAAATAAATAAAATAAATAATTCGAGATAGATAATTTGGAGGGTAGGCAGACGATAGAGGTAAATATACTATTATAATTACGTCTTTTAAATGGGTGTACTAACGTGCGAAGCATGGCGAACCCAGTAATTTTAATTCTTAGTTATTTACTTATGACAATATGTATATATTTCTCTTAAGGAGAAGAGATGGCAAAACTGACCCTCGGCAGAAGCAAAGTTGGTCGAGATTCAGGGCCCCAGGGAGGAAACTGGCATACAATGCGGACAGTATCTAAGAGCACCGCTTTCTGCATCTTTCCCGGGAGTGAGCCACCTCGGAATCCCAACCGTCTAAGATGTTGTTCCAGTCTAGTTGGGATAAGACCGTTCACCGACAGAATGATTGGAATGATTTCGGTGGACGTCACCCCCGTTACATTTCAGTAACATCGCGAGCCAAGTAGTTATTATTATTATTTATTTATTTATTAAATGAACCGTTTACTGTCCACTGTTGGACATAGGCCTCCTTTTAAGGATATTTATGCCAGAAGTAGCCATATTGGCAGACATTTTGGCAACCGTAGTTAGTCTTCAGTGACGTTTTAAAAGCGACGCTGTTGTGTATGCATACCTATATATACAATATTATATCTGGTAATCGTCCAGACCAATAAAACAGATATACTTTTGAATACAAATGTTTTTATTACGCGGAGAATGAACCCGCGACCAGCGGAAGGCGAGACAATGTGTTATACCGCTACAACACCAAGGTCAAGCTCGCAATATAGTAAGAGACTAGTGTCCAATAGTGGGACATAAATGAAAGGGAGAAAATTTTATTCAAGGTTAACTTAAAGTGAATGCATTTTTAAATAAACATTTTTTTATGATTTTACCGCCTATTCGAAATGCAATTTCAGCCAAGACTACCAGGCAAAAATACTAGTTGTTTTTAAAAAAAAATATATTAATTACGAACTTATGTGATCATCAAGCTGTACCAAATCATAAAAATTAAAGATATAGCATTAGAAAAATATTATAAATTAAATCAATTCGCTGTGTGTCTATGATATATGTTTTTTAATCTCTGGTTTTGTCAATGTCTAACAGTGACGACTCCTTAAATACATTTAATTAATTTTATTATTCTTACAGTTTTCTTTTTTTTTTATTGTATAAACCTAATATAGTTTACTAAACACACTGCACAGAGTAGACCATTCTTTGTACACCCATACACAAGTATAATGGGTTGTTATTATTATATACATAAGAATTTATATGTACCCTTAGAGCAAGGAATTATATAGAAGGAGTGATAAAATTGTCAATTCATAGCAGGCTAGTGTATAGAAAATGTTATACGACCGTATAACCCTACCAAATTCAGATACAACCTGCTTGCATACTTTCTACATAAACTGTGTCGGATATATAATCTAGTAATCTAAAATTTGTCATTGACAAATAATTGATATATCAAACATTTTCTATACACTAGCCTGCTATAAATTTAGAAAAATGACAACTAATGGTGTATCTTTCGTTCTCTTTTTACTAATTATATTTGCATAAAAAGAAAGGAGGCAACTATATGATTTACTGTTTTTTATTTTATCATTCCTTCTATGTAATTCCTTGTTCTTAGTATGTACCTTCGTACATTCCGTTTTAATCACTTGTTTCTTCGTAAATGTAAACTGATATCTAAAGCATCGTGTGTGGTGAGCTTGGAAATCGATAGATGTAGGGCACTTGTTTAACATATCGATTCCTTAAAAGGACTGGGTTTATACCTGTCTATTTCAATTCATTTCTTTGTGTTGAATCTATGGCCTAACTAAATACATAGATTAATTTCATAGTTACATTCTATCAAGTATCTATAGAGACTATCTGTAGATTTAAAAAGAATTTCTAGACCAATAAAATAATGCTTGCTAAACTGGATAGGCTTAGATTAAATATAAACACTGAATTTCTAATACAAATTAACATTTTTTTTTTATCTAATTTGACATTTGGCTAACTAAATTTTAAGACATATTTTTTTAATTAAAATAAAACCCGCCATTTTTCAGTGTTGCAAGTAATTGGATGTAACGTTTCCCAAATTAGTTCTAATTCTTTTTTATTTGAAATTTAATCTAATGGAAACTCTGTACAAAAGTCGTCTGCTTGGGTGCCTCTGTTCTTTTCGTGTTTTAGCCGTGAAACAATTGTGTTTGCATGGCTGTTTCGGTTTGAAGAACGAAATATGGCAATGAAATTACAGAGTACAGAGACATAACATCCATAGTCCTCAGGAACGCATAAAGGGTATCAAGGTATACTCTGTTATGTCCACGATGTTGTTCACATTTATAACCGACGATTGCCACATTCCATCAGGTGGGCTGTCAGCTTGTTTACCATTCTAAGTTGCATAAAAAAATCGGGATATATTTTTATAAATATATATACATATATGCGTATTGCTTACACATTAATATATACGTATTAATTAAAATGGCGATAATTTTCAATGACTTCAAAATAAAAACTTGATATAAGTCTACGAGTATACTAAGATATAAATCAAAGTAAGTAAAGACAAATATAATTACGAACCATTATGCACTGTTTGTTTTATTCTTTTAATATATTAATAAGAATTTTGTATCGTTTTAATGTTTCAACTGAAACTTACAATATAATTTCTCCCACATACTGAGTAATAAATGTACATTATGGCAACCCTTCCTTTTCTATGGGTGTCGTAAAAGGCGACTAAAGGAACTTATGATCGAGGGATGGGCAGCAGCGTCTCTCTTAAAATGTCACCAAAGTCTAACTGCGGTTGCCAATCTGCCTACCAAGTGTCTACTAACAACACCTCCCACTACTGGCAACACCTCCCAGCTTGTGTTCAGCAGTGGACAGTTAAAGGATATGATGAACATATTATGATACTTACTTTCCATGATCTCTTCAAGCTCTCTTATGTACATATCAGTGGAGTTCTCTTTGTCCGTACTGTATTGCAATATAGTTCCCTTCCAAGGGAGTGGACGATACGTCAAACCGGGATTAGCCCCTGGAATAAGCAGAAAAAACCAAAATCAATTTAAATTAATTTAGCCAAGATAAGAACTACGATGAAAGAAAGAGAGAGAGAGAAACAAGTATTTCTCAAAGTAAAGAAGAGTTTAGAAAGGGGCTAGCTGAAAACCAGCGTTGTGTAGTTAGGCGACCTCCACGCGGTACCCACTGGAAACCATCGTGGTTAAATCTGTCATCCTTCACTGGAGCTCCATCAGCGTATATCGGCAGAACAGGCGAGGTTACCATTTCATTATCGCCCATTAAAAAAAAAAATACAACAAGAATATAAATAACATTTTATATTTTAACTATCTGAACACAAACACTCGATGGCCATCCGACGAAACTCCAGCAAGTTGGTAACAAATACGTCTAGTATTATTTCAAAATAGTGCTATATGGATTTTCTATTGAGAAGGGGGGAGGTGGAGGAGATAAAAACTGTTGGTACGTACCTATAAGCGAGCTACTCAGGGTATAAGTGGGTTTGTTCGGGTCCAGACTGAGGAACAGCCCGCCCATGCACACGGCGAACAGGACTGCCAGCACCGCGTAGAACACCAGGTAAAACGTGACCACGATACCTGCCAATCACACTAGTTCATTTTACCCCAGTTATTACACTAAATAAATAAATAAATTTATCCTTATTTTACACACTATTTACATACACTGTAAACGTGAAATTAGTTTTTCTTTTTTTTTTATGATAGAATAACAAGCAAGCAAGTCGTCAGGACTTACCTGGTATAAAGTGGTAACCGTCACCTATATGGGGGGAAAGGGATTGTTAGAAATGGGGATTAGTAACCCCATATCTAGCAATATACCCTATCAGGTCGGCGTCCTCGCGGTTCCCCCTGGAAATTATCGTGATTGATTCATTAGTGAATTTGTCACAATGGCTTAACTAACCTGCCTTTATCTATTCACCCTCACCTGTCATCCCTTACTGGTGCCCCGCCAACTTATACTGTTAGTGCAGGCGGGGTCACTATTCCATTATCATGCATAAAAAAAGTCACCTATATACATAAATAGCATGTTTGGTTTTTTTTTAATGGATGATAATAGAATGGTAAACCCGCCTACGCTAACGGTATACGCTGACGGGGCACCAGTGAGGAAAGACAGGTGAGAATGAAAAGGCAGGTCAGTTAGCCTATACACCTAGAATCCAACATGATTATATCCACGAGGGACCACATAGAGGTCGACTTGATGCAGTATATTGCTAGCAATAGGACTGGTAGTCCGCATTACTAACAATCCCCCCCCCCCAACACTATGTTACGAGACAAATTATTTCGAGAAAGGTTAACGCTTCGTAAAATATTTTTATCCGTCACAGATATAAACGCGCCATCGTCTCATCTCGGCTGTTTATAATTAGGGAGAGAGACCTAAATAGTATAAAAAAAAAAAAAAAAAATTGTTGCGATATATAATACTTATACAATGCACGTGTTATCATTAAATCATACCATAATTTTTTTTATGCAACTTAGAATGGCAATCAAGCTGACGGTCCACCTGATGGAAAGTGGTAACCGTCGCCTATAGACATGAGCAATACCATGGACATAACAGAGTATACTGTTTCCCCCATGCGTTGCCATTCCCGAGGACTCAGGTGTTATTCCTCTGTACCCTGTAAAATCACTGCCATATCCCACCCTTCGAACCGAAACACAGTAATGCAAACATAACTGTTTCACGGTAGAAACATGAATGGGACAGAGGTGGCCAAGCAAACGACTTTTTTTACAAAATCTCCCTCTGGTAAACCTAATATTTATTTATTTAACTCTTTATTACACCACTGTTTCCACTTTTAGTTTACCTAACCTCTCCTTATCTCATTCTCTGTTTTGCTACTTTCGTTTATATTTTACTGTATTTATACACTACAAAATATATATTCCCAAAGAGGGCTGACGTCAGGCAGGCGGCTGGTCGTAAAACTGTAAGCCAAATCTCTTTGTAATATGAATAAAAAACAGATTACGCCGACCCCCAATAATAATTGGGATAAGGGCAGGACGATGATGTTGGCTCTTTATTGTACCAAAGACATAAAAATAAATAATGTCGTATAAACAATTCAAGTAAAATACAGTAGCATGAAGTACAGATTAAAATATATACATAAAGGTACAAAAGGCGGTCTTATCGCTAGGGCAATCTCTTACAGACAACCTTTGGTTAAAGGAGAACATATAGGAACATATATAGTACATTTAATAGATATAATAAAATAGTGCATTATAAAAACTATCTACCATATATCTAACCTAGTTTTTGGCCGACGATGATTGACGCGTGGTTTTAATATAGGTCAATAACATAATCATACTCATATATTTTTTCCCAACACATAAAATGTAATGTGTCTTATAAACTATAAATATGTTATAAAATTGACTACTACCATTACACGCGTGGATTTTTAGAGGTATGTAACTTCTAGATGGCAATATAGTATACAATTTCATAGAATATAGTTAGAGAATAAAATATGCTTATAATTTTTAATATGTATAATTTACAAGGTACCGAGGAATAACACCTGAGTCCTCAAGAATGGCAACGCATGGGGATATCATGGCGAAACAGTATTCTCTGTTATATCCATGGTACTGAACTCTCAGACATTAGATGTTTAGACACTTGACACGTAGACACTAAACACTTAAACACTTGACACTCAGACACTAGACACTTAGACACTAGACACTCAGACATTAGACACTCAAACATTCAGACACTAAGACACTAGACACTGGACACTTAGACATTCAGACACTAAGCACTCAGACACTCAGACACTAGGCACTCAGACATACAGACACTAGACAATAAGACACAAGACATTCAGACACTAGACACTCAGACACAAGACACTCAGACACTAGACACACTGACAATAGACACTCAGACACTAGACTCTCAGACACTCAGACAACAGACACTAGACACTAGACACTCAGACACTAGACATTTAGACACACTGACACTAGACACTTAGACATACTGACACTAGACACTCAGACACTGGACATTCAGACACTAAACACACAGACACTCAGACTCTCAGACACTCTGAGTGACTTGACACTTAGACACTCAGACGCTAGACTCTCAGACACTAGACACTCAGACACTAGACACTCAGACACTAGACACTCAGACACTAGACACTCAGACACTAGACACTCAGACACTAGACACTCAGACACTAGACACTCAGACACTAGACACTCGGACACTAGACACTCAGACACTAGACACTCGGACACTAGACACTCAGACACTTGACACTGAGACACTAGATACTAGACACTAGACACTAGACACTCAGACAATAAACACTCGGACACTAGACACTCGGACACTAGACACTCAGACACTAGACACTCAGACACTCGGACACTAGACACTCAGACACTAGACACTAGACACTCAGACACTGGACACTGAGACACTCAGACACTAGACACTCAGACACTTGACACTGAGACACTCAGACACTAGACACTAGACACTAGACACTAGACACTAGACACTAGACACTAGACACTCAGACAATAAACACTCGGACACTAGTGTCTGTCACTAGTCACTCAGACACTAGACACTTAGACACTCAGACACTCAGAAACTAGACACTCAGACACTCAGACACTAGACACTCAGACACTCAGACACTTAGACACTCTGACACTCAGACTCTAAGACACTCAGACACTCAGACTCTCAGACACTCAGACGCTCAGACACTAGACACATAGACACTCAGACACTAGACACTCAGACACTAGACACTCAGACACTCAGACACTTGACACTAGACACTCAGACACTAGATACTAGACACTAGACACTAGACACTAGACACAAGACACTCAGACACTAGACACTCAGACACTAGACACTCAGACACTAGACACTCAGACACTAGACACTCAGATACTAGACACTCAGACACTTGACACTAAAACACTCAGACACTAGACACTCAGACACTCAGACACTAGACACTCAGACACTAGACACTCGGACACTAGACACTCAGACACTTGACACTGAGACACTCAGACACTAGACACTAGACACTAGACACTAGACACTAGACACTAGACACTAGACACTCGACACTAGACACAAGACACTAGACACTAGACACTAGACACTAGACACTAGACACTAGACACTAGACACTAGACACTAGACACTAGACACTAGACACTAGACACTAGACACTAGACACTAGACACTAGACACTAGACACTAGACACTAGACACTAGACACTAGACACTAGACACTAGACACTAGACACTAGACACTAGACACTAGACACTAGACACTAGACACTAGACACTAGACACTAGACACTAGACACTAGACACTAGACACTAGACACTAGACACTAGACACTAGACACTAGACACTAGACACTAGATACTAGACACTAGACACTAGACACTAGACACTCAGACAATAAACACTCGGACACTAGACACTCAGACACTAGACACGCAGACACTCGGACACTCAGACACTCGGACACTAGACACTCAGACACTAGACACTCTGACACTCAGACTCTAAGACACTCAGACACTCAGACTCTCAGACACTCAGACGCTCAGACACTAGACACATAGACACTCAGACACTAGACACTCAGACACTAGACACTCAGACACTTGACACTAGACACTCAGACACTAGTTACTAGACACTAGACACTAGACACTAGACACAAGACACTCAGACACTAGACACTCAGACACTAGACACTCAGACACTAGACACTCAGACACTAGACACTCAGATACTAGACACTCAGACACTTGACACTAAAACACTCAGACACTAGACACTCAGACACTCAGACACTAGACACTCAGACACTAGACACTCGGACACTAGACACTCAGACACTTGACACTGAGACACTCAGACACTAGACACTCAGACACTTGACACTGAGACACTCAGACACTAGACACAAGACACTAGACACTAGACACTAGACACTAGACAGTCAGACACTCAGACACTCAGACGCTAGGCCCTCAGAGACTAGACACTAGACACTTTACAGTAGACACTCAGACTCTGGACATTCAGACACTAGACACACAGACACTCAGACACTAAACACTAGACACTCAGACACTAGACATTCAGACACTAGACACTAGACACTAGCCACTTGACACTTAGACACTAGACACTCAGACACTAGCCACCAGACACTAGACACTAGACACTAGCCACCAGACACTAGACACTCGGACATAAGACACTCAGACACTAGACACTAGACACTCAGACACTAGACACTTAGACACTCAGACACTAGACACTTAGACACTCAGACACTAGACACTCAGACACTTGACACTTAGACACTCAGACACTTGATACTCAGACACTAGACACTAGACACTCGGACACTGGACACTCAGTCATTAGACACTCAGACACTAGACACTAGACACTCAGACACTAGACACTAGACACTCAGACACTCAGACACTAGACACTCAGACACTAGACACTCAGACACTAGACTCAGACACTCAGACACTAGACACTCAGACACTAGACACTCAGACACTAGACACTCAGACACTAGACACTCAGACACTAGACACTCAGACACTAGACACTCAGACACTAGACACTCAGGCACTAGACACTCAGACACTATACACTCAGACACTAGACACTCAGACACCAGACACTCAGACACTCATACAAACACTCAGACACTAGACACTCAGACACTAGACACTCAGACACTCGGACAATAGACACTCAGACACTAGACACTCAGACACTCAGACACTAGGCACTAGACACTAGACACTAGACACTCGGACACTAGATACTAGACACTCGGACACTAGACTTTCCGACACTAGACACTCATACACTCAGACACTCAGACACTAGACACTTTTACAGTAGACACTCAGACTCTGGACATTCAGCCACTAGACACACAGTCACTCAGACACTAGACACAGTCTCTAGATACTTGACACACTGACACTAAACACTCAGACACCAGATACTTAGACACTTAACACTCAGACACTAAACAATCAACCACTAGACACACAGACTAGACTCTCAGACACTTGACACTCAGACACACAGATACTAGACATTCAGACACACAGTGTCCAGACACTCAGATACTCAGACACCTAGACACTCAGACACCTAGACACTCAGACAGAGTGTTTGAGTGTCCAGTGTCTGTGTGACTGAGTGTCTAGTGTCAGTGTGTCTAATCCTGTAGGCTAAACATGTGAAACAAAATTGTACTGTTAACATCTGCATTTATACATATGTTTTACAAATAAAAAATCTTGAATCTTGAAGAAACATGCAGTTAGAAAAACAAAAATTCATTAGATAACAATATTCCGAACCCAACAGTAGAATCAATAAAACAGTTATAGTAAAAAAAACCGCAAGTACTATACTTTATTTATACAAAGATCTTGTAAGTAAATCTATCAGTTACAAACTACTGGCAAAACTCCCCTTGCGGTGAAGGCTTATTTTTTACACAACTTAGAATGGCAAACAAGCTGACGGCCCACCTGGTAAGTGATAAACGTCGTCTATAGACATGAGCAGTACCATATACATAACAGAGTATACTGTTTTGCCCATGATACCCCCCCCCCCCCCCCATACATTGCCATTTCTGAGGATTCAGGTGTTATTCCTCTGTACCGTGTAAATTCACTGCCATATCCCACCTTTCAAACCGAAACACAGCTATGCAAACACAACTGCTTCACGGTTGAAACACGAATGGGACAGAGGTATCCAAGCAAACGACTTGTACAAAGTCTCCCTCTGGTGTTATGTTCACATGGCTTATGTTCAGCAATGGACGATAAAAAACTAATATGAAGATAGTGTGGCATGTATATATATATCCATGCCACTAAGGGTATTGCTTTAAGATCCTATAGGATCTCAAAGCAATACCTTTCTCGTGTTTTAACATCGTGTGAGAGCTTCGTTCTAAAATTACAGTACATTTCATACCTACAGTATTTTCTGAACGTGATCGCTGTACTGAGAACTGATCAATTACTGATAACAATTGTCAGGAAATCAAACATCATTGCAAGCGGAATGAAATCATTAGTACCACTACCTACTTACTAATAATGTTGTTTGAAATTTATCGTAACTGATACTGTAAATATTATAATTATTTATATATGTAATCAACAATTAATACGTAAGTAAATATTTTTTATAAATTAATCTTTACGCGCTACTTTCTCTGCATGCCAGATTTTTTTTTGATGGGTGAAAATGGTATGGTATCCCCGCCTGCGCTAACGGGATACGCTGGCGGAGCACCAGTGAAGGGTGATCGATGAGAATGAAAACAGGCCAGTTAGCCTATCATAATAAATCACATCAGAAATTAACCATGATAATTTTCAGGAGAACCGCGTGGAGGTCGACCTGGTTGGGTATATTGCTAGCAATGGGATTCTCAGTCTCCATCACTAACAATCCTTTCCCCCCTTTATACTAGATTTCAACCTTTTTTTTCAGGAAAATTTAAAACAGACTTTGGCAGTTGTAAAATCTTACGCAATACCCACAGAAAGAATTATTAAATTTACTTAAATAACATTTGGGTAATATTATTTTATAATTATTGGATAAGCTTCTATTAGTACAAGCGCTGTTTTAAAAGTCGTAATATTGTTCCTTGCATACATAATATTGTTGTAAACATAATGGAAAGCAACTGTGAGGATACTTGATTTTTTATAACGTTCTCGTACTGATTCCCTTGAACCCACGCCATAAATAGAACGAATGGCCCTCTTTTGTAAAATATCGTATTTATATCGGCTGCTTTACCCCACAACAGAATCCCATATGACATAATACTATGGAAATAGCTAAAATAAACAAGTTTAACAGTTGCTACATCCGTTAATTGGCTATTTCTTCGAACTGTATATGCATTCATACTGTAATTTAAAAAACGTTTGGATTTTATAGTCTACACTAATATTATAAAGAGGAAAGATTTGTATTTTTGTGTGTATGTATGTTTGTAATGAATAAACTCAAAAACTACTTTGCCAATTTCAAAAATTCTTTCGCCATTAGAATGCTACATTCAGCCTGAGTAAAATAGGCTTAATTTATTGTTAGAAAAGATTTAAAATCCTTACTAAACTTTAGTAACGTAACTCAAAAAGGTAAAAAAAATGCTATAAAATATCTTTCGTCGCGTGCACTGCGGAAACTATTGGTGATAGAACAAAAGTATGTTCTACAATATTGAAGGAAATATCAATGACTACAACAAAACTTCGCGATACTATATGTCCAACTATTATCGTTATGTCACAATAACCACTTTTTAAAATGTTGTAAAAATGTCCACCCGTACGAAGGCGGAACAGGCCATTAGTTGTTTTATATAGTTGACTAGTATATATATATATATATATATATATATATATATATATATATATATATATATATATATATATATATATATATATATATATATATATATATATATATATATATATATATATATAATAGATAGTAGACTAAATGCAGTTTAACATTTGCATACATCTACAGGGTGCTGCATGTTATGCACCTATTTTTTTTTTCAATGCATGATTAATGGTACGGTAATCCCGCCTGCGCTAACGGTATACGCTGGCGGGGCACCAGTGAAGCATGATAGATGAATAATGAAAAAAGCAGGTCAGTCAGCCCATCGTGATGAATACACCTGGAACTCAACACGATAGTTTCCACGGGGAAACGCTTGGAGGTCAACCTGACCGGGTATATTGCTAGCAATGGGACTAGTAGCCCGCATTACTAACGATCCCTTCCCCCCATTATGTACCTATTTGTGTATGTAACATTTTACTATGTAGCAAGTAAATAAATTTGATTTGATTTAATATGATTCTAACTCGTATGTACGGAACCCTCGCATCGTGAGTCCGTTTCCACTTGACCAATTTTATTTATTATTACAAACTCATTGGTCCGAAACATGAACTAATTCTTTTCAGGGCACTGAATGGGCATTCAACATCTTGACAAAGGACCTCATTCCGGTCTCCCCTGTGCCTATGCCGTGTCAGCTTTGTAATTTCAAGGGCGGTGTAACCGTTTTAATATTGTACATCTACTTATTTAGAATTCAACCAGTTTTTATACAAAGGATTTTTAAAACCCCAATTCAAATGACGTTTTAAGCTCGGTGAGCTATGGAGAGGACTATGCTCGGTGTTTCTTTGCGTGATAGAATCCGAAATAAGGATATCTGCAAAAGAACCAAGTTACCGACATAGCTAACTGACGTGCCTTTTTCATTCTCATCTATCATGCCTCACTGGTGCCCCGCCAGTGTATGCCGTTAGCGCAGGTGGAGTTACCATTGCATTATCGTCTATTACTGTATTTTTCTGGCAATAAATATTTTTGTTCTATTCTATTCTATTTTAAAACTTACAACGGGATTAGAAGATAGAATTTTGCACGTTCCTCGCAAGAAATTCGCTAAGTGTCAATATGTGTGTGTGTGTGTTTCAACCGTGAAACAGTTGTGTTTGCATAGCTGTGTTTCGGTTTGAAGGGTGGGATATGGCGTAAATTTACTGGGTACAGAGGAATAACACCTGAGTCCTCAGGAATGGCAACGCATGGGGAGTATCATGGGCGAAACAGTATACTCTGTTATGCCCTGATACTGCTCATGTCTATAGGTGACGGTTACCACTTTTCATCAGGTAGTTTGCCATTTGTATAAAAAAAATGTATAAATATTGGTGTGCGTAAACGCATGTTTATATATTTAAGAAAGAGATAACTAGAATAAATAGGTAGGTTTAAATTTAAACTAATCAGTTAACTCTTCACATAGTCGATGTCATAATGTTATCACTTATCGTTAAAATAAGTACAGTTAAAAACATAATAAAAAAGAAATTAATGAATGAGGTGGTATGGTAAATTTAAAACTATATTTCGTCTTGTCTTTACACACACAAAATGGGCTACAGAATAATACAAGACCAATTTGGACGAGAATATATATGTTGTAAGAGAAACCCGAGTAGGTAGGTATCTCTCTAAATAAGGACTTCTGAGCAGCATGATGTATCTTTGATGAGATCCAAAAAAAACAATCTTGACATCCAAATTTGTAGCTTATGTAAACATAAAAATAATTTAAAATTCTATTCCACCAAAAAGCTGATTCAATGTTTTTTTTTTGCAACTTATAATGGCAAACAAGCTGACGGCCCACCTGATGGAAAGTGGTAACCGTCACCTATAGACATGAGCAGTACCATGGACATAGTATACATTGTCATATATATACATACGTTGCCATTCCTGAGGACTAAGGTGGTATACCTCTGTACCCTATAATTTCACTGCCATATCCCACCTTTCATACCGAAACACAGCCGTGCAAACACAACTGCTTCGCGGCAGAAACACGAATGGGACAGAGGTACCCAAACAAACGACTTTTGTACAATGTCTCCCTCTGGTAATTGTTCTAACTAGTTATTTTTAAAAACTAAGCTACCGAACCGATAGAATTTGATGGAACTAATATGAAAGTATATCAGGATTTATTTTTTAAACTAGTATATAACTGACGGAGTGATGAGGTAACAAACATAAAAAAAACACCAAATTTTTACGTTCCCCTTTTTTTGAAATGATACAAAAATTATATAAAATGTGAACATCATGTTTCAATAAAATTATTAAATGTCGAACTTTCGAAGCGAAAGGGACCGAACCTACACCATCTACGTCATGCCGGGGCAGTACTCTTACCACTAGACGCTCGTCCGGAAAAAATACGGGAGTTCAACCTCATACCCTACAGACTAAATGGTCGCGTATTCGCGCAGTTTCAAAGATGTTTTCTCCCACGAACCTCGGTTACGGAATGAGCTCCCTGCCGAGGTTTTCCCAAGAGACTACAGCATGGAGTTCTTCAAAAGGGAAGTAAGGAGGTTTTTTCAGGGCCGGCAACGCAATACCCCTGGTATTCATAGGCTACAGGTGTTCATAGGCTACGGTAGCCACTTACCATCAGGTGGGCCATTTGCTTGTTTGCCACCACAGTGGTATAAAAAAAATACTCAGTAGAAAACAAGCATACGAGCATATGAAACTATGACGAAATTAAACCTTAATTACAGCAAAAATAATTATTAATAGTACCTAAACAAACAAGTATGGTAAAATGAAAAACCTCTAATGACATGACTGACGGATTGAAATGATAATGACGTACATATAAATACGTATAGACACGCTCACGGCTACGATCCCTGTCAGAATTATCAATAAACATCCATCTACCGTTGTTGTGATAAACATAACTCGTCTTGATAGGCATTTTTTTTATACAACTTAGAATGGCAAACAAGCTGACCTGATGGAAAGTGGTAACCGTCGCCTATAGGCATGAGCAGTACCATAGACATAACAGAGTATACTGTTTCGCCCACGATACCCCCCATGCGTTGCCATTCCTGAGGACTCAGGTGTTATTCCTCCGTATCCATTAAATGGGTACGCTGTCATAACCGCTTACCATCAGGCTGGACGTATGTGTATTTGCCAATTCAGTAGTATAACATTAGTATTTCATCATCATATCATCAAACTGTCTAATGCTGAACATAAGTCTCCTCTTTTTTTTTGGTGGATGAAAATGGAATGGTAACCCCCCGCCTGTGCTAACAGGATACGCTGGCGGTGCACCAGTGAAGGGTGATAGATGAGAATGAAAACAGGCCAGTTAGCCCATCACGATGAATTCATCAGGAATTAACCATGATAGTTTCCAGGGGAATCCGCGAGGAGGTCGACCCGGTTGGGTATATTGCTAGCAATTGGATTTTTAGTCTCCATTACTAACAATCCCTTTCCCCCCTAAGCCTCCTCTTTGGGAGGTTTTGCTAATAGTTGCCCATCCCTCGCCCTTCCTTAATCGCCTCTTATGACACCCACGGGAAAGAAAAGGGCAACCTATTCTATGCCGGAACACACACGGGACAATATTACATTTATTTATATTTTATTGCACGACTTACAAAAGTAACAAATACAGAGAATTTTACCAGAGGGAGAACTTATACAAAAGTCATTTGCTTGGGTGTCTGTGTGTGAATATATATTAAATATACTCCAATTTGATTTATTAATTAATTTATCCTTTATTGATCAAATTTTTTGGTAGAAAATGCTACATATATAGCATTCTCTCGCAAAAGTATGTACAAAAGTCGATTGCTTGGGTACCTCTGTCCCATTCGTGTTTCAACCGTAAAGCAGTTGTGTTTGCATGGCTGTGTTTCGATTTGAAGGGTGGGATATGGCGTGAATTTACAGGGTACAGAGGGTATAACACCTGGGTCCTCAGGAATGGCAACGAATGGGAGGTATCATGGGAGAAACTATACTCTGTTATGTACATGGTACTGCTCATGTCTATAGGCGACGGTTACCAATTTCCATTAGGTGGACCGTCAGCTTGTTTGCCATTCTTAGTTGTATATAAGTACAGTGAATTTTAAAGTGAGAAAAGACTGCCTTATCGCTGAGCAATCTTATCCAGCCAACCCTTTATTGAAGAATATTAAAAAAAAAAGACAAAGGGTAGGTGTTAGCACATTGATATATATATATATATATATATATATATATATATATATATATATATATATATATATTTCATGTCTACTATTATCACTCTCCATCAGATATTATTAGTAATCGCTTATAAAAAAAGTCCTGTCTCTTCCTGTAGTCATATAATGGCATTTTTTGCCCCACATCATCTGGACATAAGGCAAAAACTGACATTTTAGACTCACATGTGTCGCTGGAACGAACAACACGTGCGTCTATTTGGTTAAAATAGTTTTATTTATACTTACATATAATTTAAGCGTTCGAAAATAAAATAAGAAATAAAAAAAAAAATAACTGAAAGATGTCGTAACTGGGTTCGCACAAACTGAGTTTAGCGATTACATAATATAGCATTGTAATAATTAAACAACCCGGTTACCATATCCGCCATTTACCCTTGGTTCAATTAAGACCACAGTTAAATTCTGTTCCATCTATATGTATGTAATACATAACCAGTATATGTAAACTAAATTTTATTTTAAGAACGTATATTTTTCTTAATAAATTTTCATACTGCCAGTATTAAACAGAATGGCCAGCAATAGGCTCGTTTACGGCGTCCAATTCCGTTCAGTAAAATGTAGACATGTGAAGGACTACATTCATTACAACGGAAACAGTAAACAAATGCCTCTGACTACCCCACTAGGGGGTTATCGGCGTGAGCATACTTTTTAACTCACCCCATCTCTTAGGCGTTCGACCCAGGAAACTGCCTTCAGCGGGATCGTACACAATTTTGGCGCATCTTTGCCACAGCGGTCCCGACGGTGGGGGCGCTCGTATCCACTCTTCCGCATTTGTATTGGTCATTATATTTTATGTAACTAATAACCTACGCGATAGTACATGTAAATTTCACGAACTATTTATTCGCGACGTCTGAGCATGCGTCCGGTGTCGCGAGCTATTCTGGAATGACTGAATGGCTGTGCGCTGTGCGGTGCGCGTACGCATCCGTGCTTCTATATGGAAGACTATAATAAAATCGTAAAGCCAAAGGTGAATAGTGATCGATTTTGTCGAATGCAAATTTTAAACGACTTCATAAACTAGAATATACATAATCAAACTGTATTTTTTGTATTTTATATTGTAAAAAAATTTTACTTTTACGTTATACGTAATTTGCAACCGATTTTGAAAATTCTATTTCTCAACCGCAAGACTTAACTCCCATATATATTTTATGAATATTGAAGTTTCAACGTCCTGAATGATAACATGACAATTATAGTATAGATCAGGGGGTTCCCAAACTGTTTTTGTTTCTTTTTTTTACTGCCCTTTATTACTTTCTTATTTTTTTATTGCTACTATTTTTTATTTTGTCTACTGCCCACTTTGACTTTAAAAACCACTATTACTTCAAGATCAACAAATCACCCCCCAAGCCTCTACACAACGCCCCCATTTTCTTTCTGGGTCTCTTACCGCCTCCTTTAGGCCTGCAGCGCCCACAAGGGGGCATTATGGCCCACTTTGGGAAAGGCTGGTATAGATAGTATTTGTTTGTTTAATTTTGTTTATATTTGTTTATTTTTGTTTAATTTAGTATTGTCTAATTTTGTGTTTCATTTACTTGTATTTTATTTTGTGCAAATTCTAATGGCTACCAAATTACTATTTGAATATATAATTATGTATTGTTTTAGCTGTTTGTTTGCCTTAAATAAATAAATAAATAGATCATTCTAGCAATAGTCCACAATATACACGATGCGGTTTACGATTTTATTTTATTAAATTATAAAAGAAATAAAACAAAATGAATATATATCTTAATTTTATTGCATAGAAAACACATAAAAGGCACAATATCGACGCTTGTTATGATGTATCACACAGATCAATTACATTTAGATAGAGCTGCTCTCTATAAACGCTTCGCCAAAAACGCCCAACATATTCTTGTGTAAATAAATTTTGTTACATAGACCATAAAATATTATAATAAAAGAATATTCATTTCAAACACACCAAAAATTAAAATTGGAGATGATTATTTGACGACGTGGTAACAACATAATATTTCTATGTGTGTTGTCAGTGTTCGGTTAATTTTAATTAGTTTTCGAACTGTACAACGTTAAAAAAAATCAATGCAGTCAACAATGACACTGTTCATCGAGTGTGTTTAAACGGGGATATTAAATTAAAAATTATAAGACTCCCAACAGTTAGTTGAACGTTGTTGGTACGTTTTTCTAGTCACGAAATGCTCAATCTAGACATACGTACATGGTTTAAACAGTAAAATTATGAATAAAATTAATTTTACGTATATATTTCAATTTCTTTTCTCTGTAATTGTTTCACTTTTCTCTAGATGTATTGTATCTATGTATTTATTTGCCTTTTTTGAATTTTTAAATGATACATCACAATTGGCGCCAAAATATTAACTTATACACTGGTACACATTAACACTATTTAAATTATAAATACGGAATACAGAAATTACTCTTGGACGGCAATAATATTATTATAATAAAATAAAAAATTGTTGGACGGACAATCGAGTGGTACATTGTTTCTGAGCGAATATCTTTTCTCTGAAAAAAAGTCGCAAATTAATATTATCTAGATGGAGTCTCCCTACAAAACAAATACTTCGATAAAAACTGTCCATCATTTTTATTTCTAGTATTAGTGAATTTATATAATAAATTTCATCCTTATTGACATACGAGATATATCAGTGCGTGCATGAAAAAATATACCAGAAACATTATAATTATTATATACTGGCAACACCAAAAAATCTCAAACTTTTGTTTTAAATAAAATCAAGTAGACAGTTAACCGCTTATTTTTAAGACGTCTTTTGATACTGAACGCTCCATCTAGATAATAATATATGGTCTCTTAAAATATATACTCATAGTATTGATTCATTACTTCATTATATAATCAAAGGCACTTACAACTATCTATAGGCGTGAATTTATTGGGTACAGAGGAATAACACTTGAGTCCTCAGGAATGGCAACGCATGGGAGGTATCATGAGCGAAACAGTATACTCTGTTATGTCCATGCTACTGCTCATGTCTATAGGCGACGGTTACCACTTTCCATCAGGTGAGCCGTCAGCTTGTTTACCATTCTAAATTGTATAAAAAAATCTATAGTTGCCAAAGATACTACTCTACTAATTTACACTAGTTTACTTTTTTAATTGTAACTAGTTTTGGATCACTAGCTACAATTTACAAATAGCAACACCAATTGCTAATGGCAGTGCTATAAAAAAAATATATATACTGGTCACTGGAAAATAAATGCAATAATATTCTTGATTTTTAATTAAGAATTTGTTTTATATGAAGTAATGTTATTATATATTTACCTTAGATTTAATAGATAGAGTGTATCCATAGAAATACTTCGAGAAAAACGTGCCAACCTCTTCATACAATTTTGCGTGATAAATAGTTATGAGTGATTCCTTTATGACTTCTATATTTATTTTGTCTCATATATTCTGCACCTTTTTAATGCTTAAACACTCATTTTATTTATTAAATAATATGTCAAAATACATTTTATGCGTAAGTATATTGGATACTAATAAAAAAGGTCATCTAATTTGACAATTAGCTGACAAAAAGTGGGATCGTTTTTGAGGCTCGATGCTCTATCTATATAATCTAAGATATTTAAATACTACGGTCAATGTAAGCAATTTTATCAATACATATTTGTATAAAAATATAGTAGGTATATGAATAAAATATATTTTAATGGATAAGTAAAGTCAGTCTTAGAGTTATGATACTGAGATTCGGTGCAGGACGTAATTGCTTAACCTGTATTGCGTCTGTATAGACCATCGGCGTATTTAGTGGTGGGGCCGGGTGGGCCGTGCCCACCTCAGAATCGTCTAGTGCCCACCTCAAGATGCAAGCAAATACATTTTTAAAATAACTTTTTCTCAAACATGCTTGGAAATGTGAGCATTATTTTTACAATCTTCTTTGAGATAAATCAAAATTTCCGTACTGGCCAGATACATGCGGGCAGCGGCCGGCAAAAGCTGTATGAAAATCCATATCTGTCGTGTTTTGAGGCCAAATAAATTACTATGTAAACTCATATCTGTCCTGTAATTTAAAAATGGAATGACCTTTTACTTCGAAACATGCCTACCAAGGAGGTAACTAATACAAGGTTTTATTTAAATTTCGAACTGGCTTGCAAATAGAAAGCTGTTTATTGAAAAAAAAAAAAAAGAAAATATTAGCGCGAATGAAAAATTATTATTGTTCGTCATTGAACTTAAAAAATAATATTGTGTTTTTGATTTCCGCGCATTGTTTGAGAAAAGTACTATACAAGCCTTGGCCACAACTAGGCATTGGTGGACTCACGTATGTGTGCCTCGGCTACGTCTCGGCCCACAATTGCACGTTCGTCCATCAATGCCTCAGTCGCTGGCCGCTGCAGTACTATTAATATACGCCAATTGTATGGACGGATGTAAGTACTTAATATCTATGCAAGAAATGATATGTTACATACATATATCTATATAATTATCTGTGATTAATATATAATAATAATTTTTAAGACATATAGAAAAGACTAACAGAGGGCCAAAGCCATTTTTGACTGTGATTTCTCATTTTTTTTTTATTATATCTACAGCCCTGAATATAAAAAATAAAATCTATGTTTAATACAAATGCCAGTATTGATAGAAAAAAATACCACTTTTTTATTAAAAAAAAATTAAAACAAAAATAAATAAAGGACAAGAGAGCTTCAATTGATCAATTTCATTTAAATCATGGGAATCTCGTAGCATAAATATTAAAACATAGTTGCCATATTTAAAATAAGTTGATATACAACATTGCATTGAATATGTTAAAAACCGTTTGTTTTGTTCTATCTTATATAGATAATAAAAATTAATCGCAAATTGCGTTACTAACCGCGAACTTGATAACAGCGGAACCAATTCAGTGACTTTTTTTCAAACATTTGTTAAAATCCCAGGATGGTTTTTATTTTATTTTTCATTAAAGAAAAAACAAACAGCTATAAAAATTCATTATAAAAAAATTTATGAAAAGAAAAAACTGGAAAAATTGTCCGGAAAATGTAAAAGTCCATTTTTCTTTTTCCATAAACTGTTCCTAGTTGCAATATTTTCTTTTTTTTTTACAGAACATCTGTTATGTCAGCTACTAATAATATTTTAAAATAATATTACATTGCAAATAAAAATAAATACAATAAATATAAATGTATTAAATTCTTTTTTCTGTGCTGTAAAAAAGTTTACTTTCATTCTAAATAATCATAGACAATAAAAAAAAAATTGTATCAAAGTCTTATATCTATGGCTCGGAAGAAGTACTTACACAATAACCGTAATCTTATAGGTACTTATTGCTCATTATAAAATACATAAATTAACACTAAAATGCAGTGTTATGTTACGATTAAAAAAAAGATTTATCTACTTTATAATTATTATAAGTACACTACACATGAAAAAGATATAGGCTACCTCTTAAAACTTATAAAAACGGTGGAAAATTAAAAATTATTAATACGCAAATAATGCAAGTCAGCTTTATAAATATTAACAAAATTGAATAAAGAACAATTGTCTATTGTTGAACATCCTATTAGGATAATCTATAAAGAATTACATAGAAGGAACGATAAAATAAAAAATGTAAATCATGGAAAATGTCATACGGCCGTATAACCCTACCAAATTCAGATACAACCTGCTTGCATACTTTCTACATAAACTGTGTCGAATATATAATATAGTAATGTAACATTTGTCATTGACAAATAATTGATATATCAAACATTTTCTATACACTAGTCTAGTATGAATTAAGAAAAACAGCAACTGATGGTGTATCTCTCGTCCTCTTTTTACTAATTATATTTGCATAAGAATAAAGGAGGCAACCATATGATTTACAGTTTTTATTTTTACCATTCCTACTATGTAATTCCTTGTTCTTAGAAACCTATCCTGCTATAGACTCTCTTCTAAATACAAAATCCTTTATAATTCTCTGTCATAACTGCGGACTGCTTTATATGTAAATGTGTATTCATTTACTATATTAATTTATTATTATACGATACCTTACCTGTTCTCTTTCGACTCTCCTGATCCTGTAATCCTATACCTAAATTTTCTGGGAAATCGAAGTGGAACAAAACAGGAATATATCCTGTTTTGTTCCACCTCGATTTCCCTGGTTTTGAATTAAACTTGAAAATGGCTAATTGCTACCCTAAAAAGCCGAAGTCAAAAGAAGAAAAAAAAACTACGAACCGTAAAGACATAATTTTAAAATTAGAATTATTAAATTTATACCTCTTGAGTATTTTCAAGCAATCAATCTTCTATTTGCATAAACATATATAGATATAGTTATAAATTTGATGTTGTAGAAATGTAGTGTGCTATGTTTCACCATCATAGGGTTTACAAATTTTTTACTCATTGCTAGTTAGTTTTAATAAAATATTACATTTGTGTTTAAATTACCCTCTCAGCTGCCACACAATAAATATATTATGATATATATATAACTACATATTTCGCCGTGTAATCCTCCTGGAATATAATGGGCTATTCCTTCCTACCCCATGGATGTCATCAGAAGCAACTAAAAGTACAGAGGAATAACATCTGAGTCCTCAGTAATGGCAACGCATGGCAGGAATCATGGGCGAAACAGTATACTCTGTTATGTCCATGGCACTGCTCATGTCTATAGGCGACGGTTACCACTTTCCATCAGGTGGGCCGTCAGTTTGTTTGTCATTCTAAGTTGTATATAAAAAAAAGCTGACGGCCCACCTGATGGAAAGTGGTAACCGTCGCCTATAGACATGAGCAGTACCGTGGTATGACGATAAAATTACATATTAGCATATTTATAAAGCTGACTGTACACATTAAAACTAAATATTAAAAATAATTATACTATTTATAATTAACCATTGTTATTCAGATGCATTGACTTAACAATTAAAAATTTCCCTTTCCCCCCTGATCATTGTATTGGGATTGAACTCATAACAATCGGAAGGTAAATTGGTGTAACGAATCACTAGAGCACCAAAATCGATCTATTTAAGTAACAAAAAATAAAAGTTTACAATAATTTTAACCTAATATACCATTCCAAAATAAGCCGCGTATAATCCGTGACATTTACAAATAAATAATGAGTTTATAAGTTTGTATTGTGTTTTGTTTCTTTGATATTATTGCTCTAGGTACGGTATGTTAGTAAAAAGGCTTCGTTTAGTAAAAAGGATTTGCGAATACGCAATATCCGCTCATAATTTTCAAATAAGCAAATAATACAAATTACCTGCTAAAAAAAAAAAATTAATGTAACATGAATTCTTACTCTATGCAAAGAATCACTGTTCGTATCCGGTATGGTGGGTCTAGAAACGCTCGAGGTAAGGCGGAAGTGCAATTTGACGATGCACTATTATCGGTTGCTCAACGGCGGAATAGACAATCCTGCAACTCTCAGCCGTTGTTCTCTGTACGCACCCCAACGCTGCATGCGACTGCGCGCGTGTCGACTACTATCGGCGCCGCCGGCTCGCACCTGTACTGCTCAGTTCGCTCCCACTTATCAGGCTATTTCTCTGCTCAATTCTCTGATTGCTCAGCAGCCAGATATTGACATATTTAATGACAAAATAGATATATTTTTAAAATGTTGTACAAAATTTGTAAGTTTGTAAAATAAAACTATGGCTCACTACACGTTTTGGGAAACTGTAAGTGTGGTGAGTAAATTTTAAATAAATAAATAAATAAAATCTAGTCTGTGGGAAACTGGCAAGGACAAACATATTTAAATAGCCAACAGTAACACGCCAACAGACTTTACTGTTAGCTGTTTCATTTCATTTTGAGGAAAGGTAATGAGGTGGTAATATCACTAAGATTTGCTCCACCATTGGTCGCCTATTGCTTTTCTTATACTTAAAAGCGCCATTTGAGTTCGCAGAGCAAAATCCTATTTGTAGCGGAATCTGTCCACAAATACAGAATTCCGTGTTCAAATATTTTCAATCTAATGTGTCTACAAAACATGGACCAAAAGATACATGTTTGCCGAGTTTTCCACACCCCGGACATTTCGTACAAAAACGTCCATGCTTGTCACAACTACAGACACAAGTAACGTCTTTACAAGTGACAGTGTGTGCGTGTGTAGTTAATAAAGTTGGACGCTGTCGAATGTTTGACAGACGGCGAGGAGAGATCGCAGCGGACGGCAGGCAGTACCCATACTGTACTTTATTACTACGTATACTGTATTTTTACTATATTACCTCAATATGCTTCTAGATGACAACACATTTAATTCTTCACTGAGTTAGGATTCATATTACATTACAGGCACACTTTGGCTTCATTATTGCTTCTACTCAATCATAATTTCAAAATGGACGACACCTAACCGTTCCCGCCTGTCGTACTTGATGTTCCTCGCCCACGCGCGGCACTCTATGTTGATCACTATACCAGCTGGAAATTAAAAATAAAATGTTAAAAATCTTACCAATATATCATATATACCAGGGGGAGACTTTGTACAAAAGTCGATTGCTTGGGTACCTATGTCCCGTTCGTGTTTCAACTGTAAAGCAGTTGTGTTTGCATGACGGTGTTTTAGTTTGAAGGGTGGGATATGGCGTGAATTTACTGGGTACGGAGGAATAACAACTGAGTCCTCAGGAATGGCAACGCATGAAGGGTATCATGGGTGAAACAGTATACTCTGTTATGTCCCTGGTACTGCTCATGTGTATAGGCGACGGTTACCACTTTCCATCAGGTGGGCCGTCAGCTTGTTTGACATTCTAAGTTGTATAAAAAAAAAATAAGAATTATATCACCAAACATGTATTAATATAAGTATAATTTCTTGTCAATACTCACTCATGGGTTTCATCAAATGTATAGCAACTAATGGACTCAAATAGCCCTCGGCGTTCTGATACGGGTAGAAGTACCCGGGGAATCCGGGGTTGGGCAGATACTTTATTGGTCCTATGTTCTCCTTGTCGGCCGGCGTCTCGCCATAGCATGATACCCACACCTGAATTTAAAATAATTAATGTCACTATTAGACAATGAACATGGGTAAAGGCCCGTATGATCCAATTCATGATCTGTGGTCTAATTTTACCTTTATGGGAGTCATAAATGTGAAAATAGACCATAGATAGTAGATTTTTTTTTTAATACAACTTAGAATGGCAAAAAAGCTGACGGCCCACCTAATGGAAAGTGGTAACCGTCGCCTATAGACATGAGCAGTACCATGGACATAACAGAGTATACTGTTTCGCCCATGATACCCCCCATGCGTTGCCATTCCTGAGGACTCAGGTGTTATTCCTCCGTACCCAGTAAATTCACGCCACATCCCACCCTTCAAATCGAAACACAGCCATGCAAACACAACTGCTTCACGATTTAGACCACAATGGGTGCTAGATCTCTTTATAATTTTTATTATTCTCTTGTATAAATAATCTACTGATAATTGTAGCAAAACTATAAGTATATATTTTTACTTTTTACTTGGTGCAATAAAGTGTAAATAAATAAATATATTTTATTTTTTATTAACATGTATATGTGGTAAAAATAAATATAGTATCTTCGTTTGCATGACTATATTTCCATTTAAAGGGTGAAATCATCAGCCTTGAATTGTCCACTGCTGAACATATGCCTCCTCCTTGGGAGGGTTTGCCAATAGTTGCTACGCTTGGCAGGCAGATTGCCAACCGCAGTTAGGCTTTGGAGATATTTTAAGAGGGGCGCTGCTGTCCATCCCTCGCCCTCCCTTGGCCGCCTTTACGACACTCAGTGGAAAGGAATGGGGAGACCTATTCTTTGTTGAGAACACACGGTATGCTGCGGTAAAAGGGTCTATTCAAACATATAAACAAGTTACTATTTCCAGCCAAATGGGCCATCAGCTTGTTTGCCATTATATTCCAAGCTATTTATAATAAAATTAAAAAAAAAAACCAACATAGTTCCTGTAGAGAGGGTTGGTCGTATTCTTGATATGCCATTGCAGGTCCAGAGGCATCTCAGCTGGTAAGTTCTGGGTGTCGTTGTAATACTCTGGCCGCCAACCATATATTCTGAAATTTACATTGTTAATAACACAGTTTAATAAGATATTTTTTTATTATTATTTTTATTATTACCAGAGGGAGACTTTGTATAAAAGTCGATTGCTTAGGTTTCTCTGTCTCATTCGTGTTTCAACCGTGAAGCAGTTGTATTTGCATGGCTGTGTTTCGGTTTGAAAGGTGGGATATGGCGTAAATTTACTGGGTACAGAGGAATAACACCTGAATCCTCAGGAATGGCAACGCATGGGGGAAACAGTATACTCTGTTATGTCCATGGTACTGCTCATGTCCATAGGCAACAGTTACCTCTTTCCATCAGGTGGGCTATCAGCTTGTTTGCCATTTTAAGTTGTATAAAAAAAATTCTTTTCAAATAAATAAATTCAAGAATCAAATATAATGGAAAAAGGAATTGTTAGTAACAAGAATTTGCAACCCCACTGCTAACTTTTCTAACTAGGGCGGAAGATATTATAAGTAACGAGGACTGCCAGTTCCATTGCTAGCAAAATAGCCTATCAGGTCAACCTCCACCTTGTTCCCCCCCCCCCTGAAAACCATCATACTAAATTCCAGATGTATTCACCATGATGGGTTAACTGATCTGCCTTTTCATTCTTACCTATCATCCCTCACTGGTGCGATATCGAGAGCGTACACCGTTAACGCAGATGGGGTTGCAATTCCAGTATCACCCATAAACAAAAAATTGTTATATCGACTTCACTCACATTTTTAATTCGAGGACAAGTGAATACAACATAAATAATAACAAGATCCAAAATATAACATGAAACCTTACTTGTTAACTTTGAGAAATATACAGGGTGAGGACTTGTGGTAGGAGAAATGATTCTCCTGTATGCAGGGCGCCCACGAGCCGACGTCCAGGTCGCACACCTTGCCAGGCGGCGGTAGCTTGTCGAAGTCGCAATCGAAGATGTTCTGGCCGGCGCCAGCTGTTTGACCCTTCTTTTTGTACACTGCAACAGAATGTATTAATTATTTCAATAGATCATAATACTTATATAGATAGATAGATAGATAAATAATTTATTTGCATTACTTACAGCACACAAACAACAATAGACATAAATGCACAGTTAAAAAAGATAAAAAAAAAATGTACAAAAAACAAAAACAAAATGCTTGAAATAACTAAAAATTTTTTCCCATCACGCGTGTGCCACAGTAACACAAAATGGTCACAACTCAGCTTATTGCTTCGCTTTAAAAAGAACAAAACACTGATATTCTGTTGTGGCCAAAAGTGAGCCGCAAAAAAAAATAGTATGACATAATTTGTACTTTATTATTAAATAGCAATGACATTGAATTGAATCTAATGTATTGTTATTGATTTATTTTTAACATACTATTATAACTTTATTATTATTAATCGAATGAATAATTGATGTAGTGTTAAGTAACTTATATGTATGTATTAAATGTAATGTAACTAGTACCTAGCCAATAATGAATTTGCATGCTTTAAACTATAAGGCAAACATTTGTACTTTACAATAAATCAATATCTGTAAAAACAATGTTCAAATAAATCTATCTATCTATCTATCTCTAGTAACTACATGCATATAATCGAAATACATAGCATCCTATTCACTTCTCCAACTTAAATTATATGTGTACAAAAAAAAATTCATTAAAATCAGTTTTGCAGTTTCAGAGAGATAAATAATAAACTTATATAACATATAGCAATTCCAAATGATATAGAAAAATAAGTGTAACTGTATTTTTTACTTAAGAGTTTCCTCTTGTAAGTGCAACAAATTCATGCATTTTCTTACAGCCAGCTCTATACCTTGCCATATCTTTGACCTCCCTATACGCCATGACACCTAGTTTTCTTTATATTTTACCTACTACTTTTTAAAAAATTGTCATGTTGTACAAGGCTAGCACTTTGCCTCTTCTATTCTCTATTGTTTTTAATAATGTTCTTTTTCATTCACCCTTTTTAAAAACTTCCTTAATCCTTACTTTTTATAACTGTACATGTACACATATAAATAATATTAAAAATGTTTCTTTTTTTTTATTGCATAACCAATTTTAAAAATTAATTAACATATAGAAAGACACATCACAGAGTAACATGGGCTACATTTTACTTTTTTTACTGGGTATTATTTAGTTTATCTTTAGCTGTACAGTTATTGCCCTTGTACATTCTACAGTTTTCTTTCAGCTTCTCAAAGGTTGACTGTAAGAGATCCCTTTATGGGATAAGTCCATCACTGTATATTAAATCTTTTAACGTATTTAGTATGAATTATGTACAATAAATACAACATATGATAATTTGACAAGAAAACATTTTCTTTGTTTATTTACCTGACAAAAAATCAATGAGCTGGTCCTCCCAATACTTGTAACTGTCGTACCCTGTACCCTTGTACCAGATGAGGGTGCTCCGAACATCAGGTGGTAGGGGTCTGAATCCCAATCCTGGGCTCGTGCCTATTTGACTGTACTCCTGCTGCAGTCTGGGCACACGAGGGTTGATGTAATGTTGCAGGAATGTCACCATGCATATAGCAAACAGAGCTATCAGGGCTGAGTAGAATATTATGTAGAACATAAAGAGTTTTCCTGGAACAAAATAAAATTAATATCACAAGATCCATTCATGTAATCTGACATGAAATAGAAGATAATAATACACAAGAGATGTATACAAGGAGAATTTATACAGAATGTACATATGTACAAAAAAGGCTTTATTGAAGATATAATAACAGTATTTTTAAATGACAGATTCAAGAAGAGAAAAACTTAATTCTGAATTATCCATAAAGGAACAATCAATTGTCAAGTTTATGGTTTATAAGAACTATTTTCCTATTGATGAAATACAAACTACTTGGCAAATAGTGTAAACTATGTTGGAAACCTGGCAGTATAATTTAAAAACTTAAATAAATTAAAAAGATATATTAAAAATAAAAAAAAAATTCAAAGAATTTAGTCTTTTTTGAATAGAATAGTCTTTATTATCTAATAATCTTCATTCAAATAAAATATTTATTTACAAAACTTTTTTAAATCACAATTTTTTTTATGAATCTACTACTAGACTGTTTTCTTTACAACAAACGTCTCACATTCTTTTTTGATGATTCTGATGGAAAGTGGTAACCAACATAACATAGTATACTGTTTCACCCATGATACTCCCCATGCGTTGCCATTCCTGAGGACTCAGGTGTTATTCCTCTGTACCCAGTAAATTCACGCCATATCCCACCCTTCAAACTGAAACACAGTCATGCAATCACAACTGCTTCACGGTTGAAACACGAATGGGACAGAGGTACCCAAGCAAACGACTTTTGTGCAAAGTGTCCCTCTGGTAAAATTCTCTGTATTTGTTACTTTTGTAAGTCGTGCAATAAAATATAAATAAATGTAATATTGTCCCGTATGTGTTCTGACATAGAATTTTATTATACTACACTTCAATATAGCGCATATTATGTGGGGCTTCCAAAATGGATTAACCAGCATTAAAGCCACACAACAAGTAATTATTTACGCAACAATTAGTGTGATCTGTCCTGTGGCACTGATCCAAATTTAATTATTTAAAAGGCTTCTATATCTACTTATTTATATGTGATAATAATGTGAGAGCTGTTCTATCAGAGTCATAAGACGGAAGTCACAGTATAATCTGATTATACTGTGACTCCCATCTGACAGATTATATCTGAAATGTTCATGCACTCTCCATAACTTTTGCAATAAGTGGCCCATTTTTTGACAACTTAGTTATCTATCTTAAGGGTACACACTAACCCTACATTAAGTACAGATGGTGTCACAAGAATATTTTTTTATTGGTGAAAATGAGATGGTAAGCCTACCTGTGCTATCAGTGTACTCTGGCGGGGCTTCAGTGAAAGATAATAGGTGAAGATGAAAAGGCAGGTCAATTAGCTCATTATAATAAATTCTTTTTTTTTATTCAACTTAGAATGGCAAACAAGCTGACGGCCCACCTGATGAAAAGTGGTAACCGTCGTCTATAGACATGAGCAGTACCATGGACATAACAGAGTATATTGTTTCGCCCATAATACCCCCCATGCGTTAAATTCACTAGGAATTAAGGACAATGGTTTCCAGGAGGAACTGTGAGAAGCCCTACCAGGCTGTTATGTAACAATGGTGCTACTAATCCCCATTATTAACAATCCCATCCCCTGCAACAATTTAGTTGCCACTTATCATCAAAAAGACCATTTCTGTATCACTATATATAAATATATAGTGATTAACCATCGTAATTTCTTTTTCGAGTTTTACAAGTTTTAAATCACCGCCCCTGAAGGTAACGACTAACCCAAATACTTCCCTAGTAAAACAAAACATAAAAAATAAATCGTGAAAGCCACGCCCCTATGCAATAGTTTTTCTAGAATAACTAGTAAAAATATAATATAATAAAGAAACATACAATAATTGACATAAATTAAATTCAAAACAATACATTAATTTTCAGTAAATAATATGAAAGAGTTCACTGACCCCATCTTTCAGGTGTTCGCCCGAAAATTGCTCCCGTGTTTTCGTCATAACAGGCATTGGTCCATTTCCATCTCGTAGCATTTTTAGACGGTTTTGTTTCAACTTGAAACTCTTGCAAACCAGGATTTCGATACATTGTGTGATTTTAATACACTATTTTCAAAAAATAAAATTACACAAACAATTGTTTCAAAAATATAAAATTACACAAAGTCAGTTTTAGAAGTTTTCTGAGAGAGAATCTAAGATAGGAAAAATCTGTAAACATTTGTTACCGACAATACACATACAAAATCAAAGAATTCAAACTGTTTTACTATCAAATACTGTCAATTACAGCTAAGTCAGTTGTCAATGTCAATCCGAGGTGTCATTTTTTCTTATTCAGTGGTATTTCACCCCGATATTAGGGTATTATGCCAAAAACAAAACGGAGAAATGACAGTAATAATAAAAATCCCTATCTCAAGCGAATGTAAAAAGGATAATGATTAAGCTTAAGATATTTAGAGGATATATAGGGTAGAACATAAGAATATACTTATGTGAATATGAGAATATACTTATAGATATTTAAGGGATCTAATTGATAGAACTATAAACGTATTCTAGAAATGTTTTTAAAAAGAACCTTCTTGATATGTTAATAAATAAATGTTATTATAGTTTGGACGAATATATCAATGATAAAGATAAATAGTCATCATTTGTAAAAAATAATGTCTCATCTAAATATATTTTGTTTCACTGTATAATTTTAAATGTTATGTTTTGTATACTGTTAACTGTTCCATATATTGTACGCTTATATAGCAGGATATGGAGATACTATTTAACTCATGTAATACCTTAATTTAACCTATGATCCACAATAAAGTCTTTGTATTTGTATTTATATTCATATAATCATATATAATCATTTATAGTATCATGTAATTAAATTTTAATATTGTTATCATATTATTGTAATTTTTATTTTATTGTAATACACCTTAAATTACATTTTTATTGTAATTCAAAGCATTATTATCATATTAGAATTAAATTATTACTAATATTATAAATGTGAAAGTGAAAAAAAATTATATATATGATTATAGTATTTTATCAATAATGACTCTGTCATTAGGAGAAAATAGGGTAAGAATAGAAGTTGAGAAGGGGACAAAGATAAATCGGAGATGATTAAAAAGAAAGATGTAGTTAAATTTTGAATATGAGGAAAAAATATGTTTCAAATCCACCGCTTCAATACCGCATGTCATTCAAAAGTAATAGTAGCATTAATTTATCCACAATGGAAAAGGCAAAGGAACTTTGCAGCTTTATAAATTTTTGTCTTTAGAAAATCTTTCTCTTACAACTGTCATTTGATGCGTGTTGATTTAAACCTAAGAAGGAGAACAAAATATTTGATTTAAACTACTTGGCTGTCTATAATGCCTTTGGTCTTGTCTTACATGCTAAAATAACGTTCTCAATTATTTAAATAAAATTATAGTTTGACTGTCTATAAAGGGCAAAAGTACTAGTTGTCTTAAACCCACAAAACAAATAAACAAAGATTTCTGAAAATAAATTAATTTGGTTTGACAGTTAACTGTCAATTTATCAGTCAAATCATGACATGATTACCCATACGTCAAAGTCAAGCTATATAGAATATTTATAATTTGGAATTTTATTTCAGAAATTTAGAATTACTTGTATAATGCCCTATTATTACGATTTATTTACATTTTATAAAGACTTACTGAGAATATAATTAAAGCTAGACACTAACAATTTGTCACGATTATCTCATTTTAATTGTTTACTGACTTGTGATAAAATGGCATCGTCATTAAATAAAATTATTGTTATAGTTGGATTCATTTCTCTATTTCATTCAGCATTTTCAGCAGCTCAACGTAAGTTTAAGAAAATCATATTACTTAATTATTTATGTACATGTTATCTATTAAAACTACTAGTTAAATGCAAAAAAAATATTTTATAAGCTCGCCATAGAGTTACGGGTATTATGATCTTAAACATACTTGATTACAAAATTGGAGCATTTAATAAATAACCTATGATTAAGGCAATGATGACTGTATTTATTTTCTATTTAACCTGGAATTGCAATCTGATAGCCAACCTCATGGAAAGTGATAATTCATCATTCAACTATACACATTAATAGCACCATAGATCCAACATAATATATGAACTCCTATAGCATTCCTCACACATTATCATTCTAAATATTTGGATATCTAAATTTATTAATATTTGTAATAAATTAATTTGTAATATTAAAAAATTGGTACAACATTATGTTCTTATTTTTTTTCAGTCATTGTTTTTGCCTTTCTATTTACATTTTTCTATCATTAAAATTAACAACCTAAATATTTCTTTACAGATCGCTCTTACCTTAGAATTACTTCACAGGAATTCACAACACTGCCCTTAGATGTAAGTTCAAATTAAATTAAAAAATCATCATCATCATGTCACTTAATCAATGTAATAATAATGTTTGTTATAGAGAAATCATATTAATTGAATTTTATGAATAATTTTCCAGATTGTTATACAAGCTGTAGTAAGTTTATTTGCTGTCATGTGGGGAGTACTCAACGTGGCTGGCAACTTGCGTGAAATTCCTGCTGCAGCTGAACTGAACACTATACGCTGGGAGACACAGAGGAATCTGCCATCATTCTATATGTTCAACCATAGAGGGAGAGCTCTGGCATATGACTATGTACCTAGTTCTAGTAAAGCAGAGTTAGAGAATTTAGAATAACTATTATTTTTATTTAAATGTTGATACATAGTAATAATGAGATGAATTATGAATGGGTTAAATTGTTAAAACATCATTATTTTACTGTATAGCAAGTGTCAAGTCTGTTCTCTTAAAAATATACATGTTTCAATTATAATTAAATTCAATTTCATTTAACTGATTATTAGAACAACTTCAAAATAACATAAAATGAATAATATATTACAATAAATGGTTTTTGGTATTAATTATTGTTATTTAATTTTTAATAATGAAGTAAATTTTGAAAAGATTTACTAAGATTGTTTAGTGCCAGATACAAGATACCTATTTAAAAAGGTTGCAGTTTTTGTTAATGTATGTGTATGTACATCTAATCTATAATTTTTCTTAAGGATATGTGTAAGATATAATAAAACTATAGTCATATAATTAAAAATACAATTTTATTTATTACATTATGTTGGCCCTCGCCATACAAACATATAATTTTATGTATGAACAGGGAATAGAATATCGGAGTGATACAACAACAAAACATGTTTTACTTATGACAAATTTGTTTCTTAATATTTTACTGATATTAAAATATATCAAAAATCAAATTAAGATCTAAAGAATTTAATATCTAGATTATATACACCAAATATAGAGGATAGTTCACTGTTTGGATGGCGAGGGCCATCCACAAATATGTGTCCTTAATATGCACATTATAAACATTCTGTCAATACTCTGATCTATTAATAAGTGGTCAATTTCACTATCTTCCACCGCGGCCACCTCTAAAGCCGCCACCTCGCCCTCCGCCGCCGCCTCGACCAAAACCGCCACCACCGCGATTGAAGCCGCCACCGCCTCGCCCGCCCCCTCCCCTATTGAAACCACCCCCGCGACCGCCGCCGCCACCGCCTCTTCCAAATCCACCACCACCCCCACGTCCACCACGTGGTCCCCCACGGCCTCCTCGGCCTCCGCCGCCACGCTTGGCACCTGGCGGCTGTGGCAGAAACCTCTTCAGAGGTAACAACTTTGCTGGATCGATGAAAAATTGTTGACCCTCTTTGAAACTCTTCGCTTTTATATTCTCCCCGAGCTTCACAGACACGTAATAGTCTCGCAGGTTGCCAAATATCTCGTCAATCTTTCCTATCTGTTCTTTATTTTCAAGATATATAGGGGCATTAAAGTAAGGCACATCCTCTATGTCCACCTTGCAAACTAGATCGTCTTGAACAGTCCAGCCGTAATGTCCTAGAGGGATAACTGATTCTGGAGGTCCATAGTCTTGTTGCTGTCTGAAACCTCCACCGCCGCCACCGCCTCGTCCACGACCACCTCCACCGCCAAATCCACCTCGACCTCTGCCTCCGCCTCCGCCGCGACCACCAAATCCACCACGTCCACCACCGCCACCACCGCCACGGCCTCGAAACGACATTGTTTCATACAATATTTGAAAACACTAAAATTAAATAACCTAAAACTTCAAACAACACGCCTTTAAGTGGTGGTTTATTATGGGTTGCTTACTACAAAAATATTTACCCCAAAATGTTTAATAAAAAGAAAGCTACTACAAATTTTTATGACTAATAATTTAATGTCACTGTAACATAAAAAAAACTCATTTCTGTTTTTATATTAAATATAGGTAAATTATTAAAAACGTGTTTGTTACCTCAGTATAAATATATTATTTACAAAATTTATCAATTGACTTTAATGAATATTTTATGTAGTTTATATAGCAACATGAAGTTAACATTACCAGTTGCCATTTCCATTTCACTATTGAGCAATTGTTGTTTCAAAACTTTGAAAATTTCCATAAAAATTTGATAAACTACGAATAAATCTAAATAATTCAAATATTTTTTTATTATTTTATATAGCCCATATCAATGGAAAATACGTGTAAGGGTTAACAAAAATAATCCAATATGTGCTCAATAAAAATAATAAAATTATTAATTTATTATACTTATATTTAACAAGATAGAATTGTATCATTATAACCATTAGGCAAAAAATTGTTTTAGATTACGAATATTTTAATGGAATCGCTGATGATTTTTTTATTGGATGTCAATGTAACGTCGGTTAACTTGACAGTTTATTCAAGTTTATTTGACAGTTTATTGATAATAAAAAGTTGGCTATGTCTGTTATTTGTGTAAAATTATATATACCTAATTTATTCGTTCATGTTTCTTGTATACCCTGAATTTTAACTTCAATTTCCTAAAATTCTTTACACTTTTGTAGTTTTACAACATATTTGTTAGAAAAAGCTAAACTGTATTTTGAAGTCATTTGCACGACAAAGTAATGGCGACGTTGGAAGATGAAATTCGAGATCTCAAAGAAAAGAATAATGAATTGGTCCAAAAAGTGCAGTATTGGAAGATGGCAGCAGCCTCCAAAGAAGATGAGAAACTTGAATTAATGAAGGAAATTAACGAATTAAGACTGAAATTAAGTGTAAGTGAATTTTTCGTGTCCTTTTTATTAAGCAATTACAACGTACAAATTGAGCGTTTTTAAAGTTTACTGTGGCAAGGCATGATGTCTTATGATTTTATCCTTACTATATCATCATCATTGCCTTGCCTTTTCAGGGTCTGCGCAAAAAATAATAACTTCAATTTCCGTACACATCTACAATATATATAGTAGTGCCATATGCATACGTTGTATATGTATTTTTTTAATGGATGAAAATGGAATGGTAACCCCGCCTGCGCTATCGGGATATGCTGGCGGGGTACCAATGAGGGATGATAGGTAAAGACGAAACAGGTCAGTTGGCCCATCATGATGCATTCATCAAAAATGAATCACGATGGGTTTCAGGGAGAATTGTATGGAGGTCGACCTGTTAGGCTATATTGCTAGTAATAGATCTGTTGAATCTCATTACTAACAATCCCTGACCCCTCATTGGATATCTATTGCATTGCAATAGTTTTTCTCTCTGATTATATCATTAAGATAAAAAAACAACCAACCAATCAAGATAGTTTAGATAATTTAACCAAAGGTTGTCTGTAAGAGATTGCCCTAGCGATAAGACGGCCTTTTGTACCTTTATATGTATATTTCAATCTGTATTTATGTTACTGTATTTCACTTGAATTGTTCACTTGTCATTGTATATTTTTATTTATGGTGCAATAAAGAGTTAAATAAATAAATAAATAAAATAGTTTATGAGCTATGGTTGAAATTGGAGTTTAAACTGTCCACTAATCAAAGACAATGTTACATTTACTGACATTAATTTTGCTATTGCATTAGCTTTCCAACTTTAAAATGAATTGATATATATTAATTATAGTTATATTTATTTAATTATTATTTTCTTGATTAAATTTTATACACAACTACTTAACTTTATATTTTTTTTTTATTTACTTAGAAAAAGTATAGCTTACTGTTAGAGTAACTAAGTAATCTATCAACAAGATTGAAAACTTGATAATTTATAACAGAACATGTTAATTTATTCTTATTTAATTAACGTGTCACAATCTTATTTAATTAACGTGTCACAATCTTATTTAAGTAATGTAAGGTATTAATAATAATAATATGTAAACTAAATATTTATTTAAATACATAAATTACAGAGAATTAGAAGTGGTGGTGCGGCTGAGGCCCGTAAATTAGATGCAGCATTACAGTCTGCAAGTAAAGAGGCTATCTCACATCTCGTAAAGGCGTCGAATGCTGTGACCCGTACTATTGTGTTGGCCAAAACATACATGCAGGACCGTCAGGAGATAGATAATTTATCACCACGATGGAACAATATCGGTAGCACACCGAGCAACGAGAAAATCCACCGAGTGCCACCCATGCTTATGGGGGGACAGTCCATTCAACCTGTAGTATCATTAAGTAGGACCATTTTAAACACTAATTTAAGTAAGTTTCATATAATTTAATTATTGAATATTTTAACCACTATATATATACTATTAAATACTACAGTCATACATTTTTCTGTTACTGACTCTCAACTGTTCCACCCTTGAGTGATTTGCAGCAGGAAGGCAGTTCTTAATTTGATTTTTTTTTTATGTATGTTATCTTATGACTGTCAGTTTCTTTTTATTATTATTATAACACAGGGGGCAAATGAGCATACAGCTCACCTGATGGTAAGTGACTACCACCGCCCATAATCACCCACAACACCAGCCGCATTTAATTAAGTTTTAAACTCATTTGAAAAAATCTTTTTTATTTAAGATGATATACTTACAAGTTGGTTACATAGAATTTTTTTTTTTCAATATTGGTTCAGTAGTTAAATGAAAAGGTTATGTCACAATTGAAGTTTGTTTTTTGTGGGATCTTTAATTATTTATATTTAAAATGATATTGTTTTTTTTTTCTTTTTTAAAAACCATATTATTTGTAATGGTTTTATAAATATTGGATATTTTTTTTTATTAATTATTAAATATAAATTTTATTTATATAAACTAATTTCAGTGTCTAGAAGCCCTAATAGAAGTCGGAATGTGACCGAGAGAGCTGTACCATTACATATGCTACAAGGTAAGCATGCATGCATATGAGGCAGACTTTATACAAAAGTCGATTGCTTGAGTACCTCTGTCCCATTTATGTTTCTACTGTGAAGCAGCTGTGTTTGCATGGTTGTGTTTCAGTTTGAAGAGAATAACACCTGAGTCCTCAGTATCATGGGCGAAACAGTATACTCTGTTATGTCCATGGTACTGCTCATGTCTATAGGCGACGGTTACCACTTTCCATGAAACAAACAAACAACAAAAAAAAAAATCCATTATTAAATTCAATAAAAAAATGCGACTTTAAAGTTTACACTATAATTTATCTTTTCAGTCTGCATTGTAACCATTAGAGTGTGTGTGGTTGCAGCATATTTTGGGCTTCCACTTCCTTGTCCCGTGGGTGTTGTAAGTGATTAAGGGAACTTAAAAGATGGGCAGCAGCATCACTAAAGTCTAACTTCAGTTGCCAACCTGACTGCCCAACACGCAACTATTGACAAAATCTGTTACATGGCTGTGTTTCAGTTTAAAGGGTGGGATATGGCGTGAATTTACTGGGTACAGAGGAATAACACCTGAGTCCTCAGGAATGGCAACACACGGGGGGTATCATGGGCGAAACAGTATACTCTGTTAAGTCCATGGTACTGCTCATGTCTATAGGCAACGGTTACCACTTTCCATCAGGTGGGCCGTCAGCTTGTTTGCCATTTAAAATTGTATAAAAAGAAATCTCCCTTAGAGAGGTCCATATCCAGCGGTGGACAGTCAACACCTGAAATGATGGTGATGATGATGATTAGAGTCTACACTATAATGTGTCATTGGAGTTTCCAATGTAATAATTATTATTTGTGTAAAATCTGTTTCAGATCTATACATACCTCTTACAAGGATAGATGCAGGTGTACCGGCCAATAATATGGATACAGAAAATGACGTGAATGAAGCAGAAGACAGCATACAGGAGCTGGGGCTTGATGGTAAGCACATAAGCACATATCAATGGTACCGCTCATGTCTATAGGCGACGGTTACCACTTTTCATCAGGTGGACCGTCAGCTTGTTTGCATTTTATTTCACTTTAATGGATGGGATAAGAAGTATCGTATTTTTTTTTTCTATGATATTATTAATCTGTGTACCAAATTGTAGAATAATTTATTTATTTATTTTATTTATTTATTCATTAGTACAAATATGTGTACATGGCGGACTTAATGCTAAAAGCATTCTCTCCCAGTCAACCATAGGGAAGTGTCAGAATACTCGAATGCGGTACTACTAATTATTAATATACATACGTATTAAAATTACATATATAAACGAATAAATATATATAAATAACAAATATACTTACACATATATGACATATACTATATTATACACGAAATTGAGAATAATATAAAGTACTTACTGCTCGGATAAAAATAAAAAGTGTGCGTTAACGCTTTTTTTGAAAGACGGTTTAGTCGGTAGTCTCTTAATGGCATCAGGAAGCGCGTTCCAGAGTCGTGAAGAATGTAGGAGAAAAGAGTTTGAAGCGTAACCAGTACGGTGAGAGGGGAAGGATAATTGGAGAGTATTATTGGAACGAAGGTTACGTTCGTGAGTTTCAAAAAGATAATGGAATTTACTCCTTAAGTAGTTAGGAGACTGGGGGTTTCGAAGAAGAGTGTAGAGGGTACAAAGAGTTCTAACGTTTCTGCGTTGACGAATGGAAAGCCACTTGAGCTGAGACCGATATAAAGAAATGTGATCGAATTTGCGGAGGTTGAAGATAAAGCGTATAGCTTGGTTGAGGAGACGGTCCAGCTTATCGAGAAGATCTTCATTAAGATCTGGATAACACACATCAGCATAATCAATAATCGGAATAATAAGTGCGTGAACAAGATTAATTTTTGTAGCGATAGGCAAAAAGTTTTTAAAGCGATATAAGGAGCGTAGCGTAGCAACAACTGAGCGACTTACCTCCGCAACTTGATGTGACCAACTGAGTGATGAGTCTATGTAAAGGCCAAGATCTTTAACACAAGTTTTTAATTTTATAACTAAATTGTTAAATGTAATTGGTGCCATTGTGTTAACATTAAGTTTAGCTAATTGTCTAGAACTGCCAATTACAATAGCTTGACACTTAGAGGGGTTAACAGCTAATCCATAGTTAGACGACCATGCCAGAATGCTGTTCAGATCGTTATTAATATTCGCTACAGATTGATTGATATCATCTACAGTGCTCTGAGTATATATCTGAAGATCGTCTGCGTAAAAGTGGTAATGACAGCCAAGGACAAGAGAAAGAAGATTAATAAAAATAGAGAACAATAAAGGAGAGAGGATCCCACCCTGAGGCACTCCGGCAATCAATTCCTGCCAGTCTGAGAGTTTATGGTCAATGCGAACTGCCTGTTGTCGACCACTCAGATAGGAGGAGAACCAGTTTAATGCAGAAGATGAGAACCCATTACTTTGCAAAATGGCAAGGAGAATTTTGTGGTCTACCATATTAAAAGCGTTGGAGAAGTCAATAAGAACGAGAATAGTGACCAAACCATCATCCATGCCAAATCGAATGTCTTCAGTGATTTTAGAAGAGCAGTGGTGGTACTGTGTCCAGGGCGAAAACCGGATTGAAAAGGAGTTAAAATTTTATTTTTATGAATAAAGCTGGACACCTGCTTATTTGCTACACTCTCCAGGATTTTGGACAAAAAGGGAAGAAGAGAAATGGGGCGAAAATCATTTAGGGATTGAGGTACTGAGACCTTTGGAAGAGGGAGAACAATTGCATTACGCCACAGAGAGGGGAAGTTACCAGACGAAAAGGAGAAGTTTATAATGTGAGTAATTACTGGAGTAATGTGATCCAATAGAGCTGTGATCATATCTCGACTTACACCATCATATCCCATAGCCTTAGATTTTATAGACAATATAGTTTTACGGGTTTCGTCGTGAGTTATTGGAGAAAAAGCGAAATTATCTTCAGATGAAATCGATTGAACTATATTGGAGATAGTAGCTGATTTAGTCGATGAATTGATACAATTGGTGGATGAAAAGTGACGGTTAAGTTCATTTGATGTGAATGGGTAGGAAGTAGAATCAGATTTACTTTTCCCAAGACCAAGAGAACGTAAAAACTTCCAAATGCTGGTTGAAGAAGCATTCGAAACATTATTGTGAAAATGTTGTCTCTTAGCTGCCCTTACCATTTGGTTGCATCTATTCCGTGCAAGTTTGTAGAGTACCCATTTATCATCACACCTATCACGTTTAAAGGCCCTAAAAGCTCTATCACGTCGAGTCATGGCCATACGTACCCCCCTGGTAATCCACGGTGCTGGAGGCCGCTTGACACGTACCATACGCAAAGGCGCATGGTCATCAAACAATTTTAAGACTATATTATTAAAGTTAGATACTTTGTCATTCATTGTTGATGCCACATGCACCTTGGCAAAGTCTAGCTTGGAGGCATCCTCTTCAAACTTAATTGTATCTACACGGGAGTAGTTACGCATCCAAATTAAGGTAGGTTTAATTTTAGGCGATTTAAGTTTATAGGTGACGTATAAAGCATCATGTTTTGAAAAGCCAGGAGCAGGTAGTTGGCCGTACTTGATGCAGAGATTAGGAGAGGAAGTGATTATTAAATCAAGCCATGTATCTGAAGAAGAAGGATTAACATGAGTGGGCCCTAGTGGGAGAATATTAAGATGAACAGACTTGATAAGATTTTGAAGTTTTCGGGAACGCAGGGAATCTGTTATAAGGTCAGTATTAAAATCACCTAAAATTATGTGATGTATATAATCCGAACAAATTGTTTCTAAAGTTGATTCAAGTTGATTGAAGTAGTCAATAGAAGGTGGACAATAAACGACTCCAAGAACGGCTTTAGCGTTTTTAATTTTAATTTCAATAAAGAGGAATTCAGCGCTTGCAGAATAGTTAGAAGGAGAGGAAGAAAGAATTGTGTAGGGAATATCACTGCGTAGATAAATAGCCACACCCCCGCCGCCCTTACCAATTCTGTCGTTGCGGATTAGAACATACCCCGGGAGACAATAGGATGTGGAGGGCAAGGAAGGTTTGAGCCAGCTTTCAGAAATAAGAATAGAATGTAGAGTAGAAGAGGAAAATGTGTCAAGAAGTTCAGAGTAGTGAGAAGGTATACTTTGAGCGTTCAGATGGCACACGTTAAAACCATGAGGAGAGAGAGGCATTAAACAATTTAGTTTATTTCGCAGCGTTTCAGGTTCATCGAAAGAATCACAAGATGAGAATGAGATAGAACTATTACCACGAGCAGAATAGAACGAATCATCATTTGACATATAAATAGATATTAATATAAGTTATATAAATAAATAATAAGTTAAATATAATACATAAATATAATATAATAAAAAATGTAATAAATTATTTGAATAAAAGATATATAAAAATTAAAGTTTATAGTATTAACTGCACGTCCTGCCGGTTGTGTGGTTTGAGAATAAATTAAACTAGATATTACAGGCTAAAAAGAAATAAAAAAGTATTGATAACAATAATCACACATAAGAAATACTAACTAGGCATAAAGATATAAATGAAAATACTTCAATAAATATTGTGTTACAACAAACAATCACTGCATATGCAGATTAATAGATTATAACCCCCTCCCCAAAAACAACTCCATAACAGTTGTCATTTTCTAAAAGTGCCAAGAAAATTTAGCAAAATTAATATGCCAACTGTATACAACTACATTATGTAATGCTAAGTTCTCTAACTTTCAGAACTTATCTATGGTACACATGCTGTCTATATGACAGTTGACAATTACCAAATAAATGTCAGCTACAATAATATGTCAACGTAAAGTGGCATTCCAATATATTTGTAAATAAAGAGGTTTTTTAATAATTAGTAATTTCTATTTTGATAATTTAGTGGGAGGTGTAATCATAATATTAGTTATGAGTACTTATGGACAACACAATAACAGGATTTTAACCTAGGTGATGGGGAAACAAGATAACAAAACTGAAAGACAAAAAATATAGAGCAAAATGTTCCTAGTTACAAACAGAATGAAGTGATTAAAATAAAAGTACTTCGTTAAATTATTTCTTTGTTCTGCCGCTACGTTTGGATTTTGTACGAGCCTCCGAGGTGCCTGATGTAGGTGACGCCTGACTCACAATGGCTGGGGTCTCGGCGTTACCAGGGACGAAATGATCCAAGTCCTTATTTGTGAAAACCCTCTGAATAGTGCCATCCGATAACTTGACTATGACATTGCCGTCAGTAGTCCAGCATCTCCTGGTGCCAAGGCGCTTACGTGCGAGCATAAACAGACTCTGCCTGTGGCGTGTGAGAAACTCTGCCATAGAATAAGAGGTACCTTTGAGAGCTGTCTTCTTTCTCCAGACATCAGACTTTAGAGTCGGCTCAGTGAATCGTAGTAATACCGGCCTACATTTGCCTTCAACTGGTTTACCAAGCCGGTGACAGACTGCAATCATCTTCTTGCTCAAGTCTTTGAATTCGAACCTGTCTCTCAGGATTTGAACTATGAAGTCTTCTAATGTAGGATTAATATCTTCAGGAATCCCATTGAACAGAAGGTACTTCCTACGATGTCTCATCTCAATATTATCAAGCACTCCAGCGACTGCTGCAATCTGTTGCTGTAGCAAACCAAGTACAGAATGCACATGAGACTTGAACTCCTGGAACTCCTCATCAAGCTTCGTCATAGAATTGCTGGTTTGTGGAACTTCAGCCTTCAATTGTGCTTCGAACCGTGATATCTTGTCAAGCACAGTGGCCTCAAGAGCATGTTGAGTCTCAAGAATATCTGTATAGTTTGCCATTTTCTTATGTCAGTGTGATTGAGTGTGAAACCAACAGGACAATGCAGAATATATTGTAACTAGTGCATGTAAAGCTACACAAACACTTGTGAAGGTTATTGGAATAATAAACTTATATAATTTAAATAAAAAATTAAAAAAATCACACTTTTTTTAACTTTAATAATAAATTCAAATGGGAGCACTATGTTACTTTTATTTAGATCTACCGCCAAAAAAAATAATTGAAGTTGTCTTAAAAATGTGGGTTTTTACATACAGCGTGTAAGGGACAGGTTGGCAAAAAATGAAACGGTGAATTCAAACCATTATTCTGAACTGAAGACCAGTGGCGATTCATTCCGGAAAATTTCAAATATTTATCCCGTATTATTTTACATTTAAAAACATGTAATCTATGATATTATTTCATAATATAAATAAATAATAATATTTTATAGGGAACTACTATGAAATACCAAAAAACAGAAATGTAATATACGTATTAAAATCCTACCGCGACGCGCGGAATCTGAGGGCCTACCATGAAATGTTTTCCGAAATTTCGGAGCCAAACGAAACAGAAATTTGATGTTAAAATTACATAATACATGCCATTTGGAAATATTGAAAATGTTAATACATTGTTTCTTTGGACTTTTATGATAGGATGTATGACGAACGAAATGTTAAACTCCATTTATTGGTCCGATAATGGTATAAACAAAAACACGAAACTGAGTCCGAAATTTCGGAATTTCATTTCATGGTAGACTCGCTGTTGTGTGAGGTCACCGCCCCAAACGTACGAAAACTACCTACGAAGAAGCGCTATTGAACGCGCCTTGTCACGTGTCACGTGTCGTGTGGATCGTAAAATTTCAAATACATTGCGCGGCGTCAAAACTAGGAATCGTTAATTATATTATGGCTGTGGTGCATTTCCGGTGGGAAAATAACCTGCCACCTGATTCAGAGCATTCATCTGAATCAACTGTTTTCATTTTGGCCAACCTGTCCCTTCCACCCTGTATATAACAAACATCTAAACACTAGGGGGGAAAGGGATTGTTAGCAATGGAGTTTGACAGCCCCTATGCTAGCAATATGCCCTATTAGGTCCACCTCCACGTGGTTCCCCCTGGAAACCATCGTGAACAATTCTTGTTGAATTCGTCACGATGGGCTAACTGACCTGCTTCATCCTCACCTATCATCCCTCACTGGTGCCCCGCCGGTGTATACCTTTAGCGCGGGTGGGGTTACCATTCCATTATCACCCATTTCTAATTTCTAATATTATTAGGATTAAAATCAACTATTTTTTGCAGATAGCATGGAAAGATCCCTAGAAGGGGCGCAAGGTAATATCTCAGGAGAGGATTTTGAAGCGTCGTGAGTGTTATTCCGTCATTCAATTGCATTTTATTATGTAAAAAAAATAAATAGAGACATTTGTCCATTATATATTACAATAATAAGTATATAATATATTTTGAATATATGCTATTTTACATTTTGAAGCCATGGTGCTTCATAGTCCCTCTATATAGATAGATAGATAGATAATTTATTTGCATCACTTACAGCACACAAACAACAAAAGATACAAAAGCAAAGTGAAAAAAGATAAAAAACGATACATGTACAAAAGATTAAAAAAAAAACCAAAAACAAAAACAGAATGCATAATAAAATTTTTTTTCTTCATTTGTGTGCCACAGTAATGCAAAATGGCCACAACTCAGCTTTTTGCTTTGCCCTAAAAAGAGCAAAACACTGATATTCTGTTGTGGCCAAAAGTGAGTTGCGACATACCACTAAAAAAAATAATAAAAAAGAAAGAAATATAGATCAAATACATAGTGTGCGTTCGTTATATTCGCTATTTAGAAGAAGGGTAGTCAGAAGTCAATTTCTATCAGTTTCAAGCACTCAAAACATAATGAATACCTAAATTATACAAATACAATTAGGTACATGAAATCATATTAAAGAGGCAACAGCAGGCGTGCCAATCGCCAAACAGCGATCCCTTTCAGACAACCCAAGGATGAGATATAAGAGAACTGTTATCAATATGTGAGCGCTGCACAGTCATGGACTATAGGGTATTTACCCTATAGTTGCCGTGTGTCGTGAGAACAGATTACTTCCTCTCTTTTCCGTGGGTGTTGTAAGAGGCGACGAAGGTCTACCTGTCCTTTCCCCTCGGTTGGGGAGGCTTATATTTAGCAGTAGACAGTTAATGGCTGATGTAATGATGATGAGTACCAGACTGTTCCTTGTTGCAGTCTATAATGCATAAATTTTGTAAACTCACTAAAGCTTTCCATATAAAATTGATAACTTTATTCGCTAACTTTAGCGCTCGCGTAAATAACTGTTATGGTGAGCGTACGGCTGACTACCTGGTTCCTCGATTTATTAACGAACTACCCACCGATGTACGGGATAACATTGCTATTAGCAACATCAAGTGTAAATTAAAACGATACTTCTTGCATGGTTTTAATACAATTTAAATAATTTGAATGTACTTAGTATTAATATAAACCTACGTGGTTTCTGAATGCTAATGTAACATAAATTCTGTAACTTGTATTTTTATTGATAATAAAATAAAATAAAAAAAAAAAATAAAAAAATATTTATTATGCATTGATGTTTTACCATCTTTTTCTAGTGTCACATTTTAGTCTAAATAAATGCATATGTTTATTGTGTTAATATTTTTTTATGTGCAGGAGAAGATTGGAGACAGTGACCGAAGACTTGGAACCAGAGGAGACTGTACTGACCTCACCGAGGTAGATAGATAGATACTCTTTATTGTTGCAAAAAAATACACTAAACTTGTTATAGATACTAACAATTACGGGAAATCATCACAGAAAGAAAGCAATGGGTAGCCTTATCGCTAAAAGCGATCTCTTTAAGGCCACCTTTGGATGAAGAGATACAATAATTTTTTTTTTTCTATGAAATACAAATAGCCATTGGCTAAAATGCATGCATGTTTTATTCTTCAAGATGGCTTTATGCATTAGAATTGGCATAAGCCGAAACTCGTTGTAAGATCAGTTGGCGAATTGTGATGAGTTCATCAGAAATCAAAGATTTCGGATTTAGAATAAATGGAATGCATACTCGTAATTCACATAGTGTGTTGCTCGTTCTATTTATGACATTACCAATGCGTTAGAGTGGGATAGGCATATAAAAACGCATCTGCCTTTTGACTAGTCCGTAGAAGTCAAATTCATCAATGTCAAATGTCACTTGGTTTTTATTGGCCGTATAATCCTACCAAATTCAAATACAACCTTGCTTGCATACTTTCTACATAAACTGTATCGAATATTATAATGTAGTAATGTAAACGAACAAAAATTTTACATACACATTTTCTATACACTAGCCTGATATGAATTGAGAAAAATAGCAACTGATGGTGTATCTTTCGTCCTCTTTTTACTAATTATATTTGCATAAGAAGAAAGGAGGCGAGCGTATGAGTTACACTTTTTATTTTATCATTCCTTCTATGTAATTCCTTGTTCTTAGTTAGAAATAAACCAGATTATTTTGTAAATAGATAATTGATTAATTGATAATAAATTCTGTTACAGCAGAGGTAAAGTTGATAATCCACTGGAAGGCCCTAGTTGGTTATTGGATCGCCCTTTCACAAAGGTGAGCATTGTTATAAAGTATATAAGTACATACATGGTAAAAATAAATATTTTGTCATTATAAAAAGTAGCACGTAGTCGCACTATTGTCTCGTCCTCTGACAAAAAGAAGCCAGGCAATAAATATTTAAAGATACAACCAGAACATCTACGTCAATTCACGTTGCTTGGGTAACTCTGTCCCTTTCGTGTTTCTACCGTGAAGCAGTTGTGTGCAGGCTGTGTTTCGGTTTAAAGAGTGAGATATGGCGTGAATTTACAGGGTACAGAGGCATAACACCTGAGTCCTCAGGAATGACAACGCATGGGGGTTATCATGGGCGAAACAATATACTTTCTTATGTCCATGGTACTGCTCATGTCTATAGGCGACGGTTACCACTTTCCATCAGGTGGGCCGTCAGCTTGTTTGCTATTCTAAGTTGTATAATATATATATATATATATATATATATATATATATATATATATATATATATATATATATATATATATATATATATATATATATATATATATATATATATATATATATATATATATATATTATACATATTATATATATAGTTTTTAAAGCCTCATAAGTCCCGGCATAGAATAGGCCATCTCTTTCTTTCCTGTGGTGGTGGGCGGGTGGTAAGAGGCGACTAAGGAAGGGCGAGGAATAAGCATCCTTCTTAATACATCACCAAAGCCTAAATCTGCAGATGCTAACCTGCCTGCCAATCGCGGCAACTACTGGCAAAACGCCCCTAATAGGAGGGACTGGGGAGAAGGGATTGTTGGTAATGGGGATTATCAGTCCCATTGCTAGCAATATACCCTGTCAGGTCGACCTCCCCATGGTAAACATCGTGCTGAATGCCAGGGGTATCCATCACGACAGGCTAACTGACCAGCCTTTTCATTCTCACCTATCATCCCTCATTGGTGCCCCGCCAGCGTATACCGTTAGCGCAGGCGGGGTTACCATTTCATTATCATCCATTAAAAAAAATAGGAGAGACTATGTTCAGCAGTGGACAGTTAACGGCTGATTCGAGATGGTTTTTAAACGGCAAATGATGGATTTATTTTAGTCAAAATCGAGAATGTCAAAGAGTCGCATGAACTTGGAGCCGGACTCCACGACCGAGCCGGACGAGGGCGCGCGGGCCGCGTCCGCCGCCGCCGCCGCCGCCCGCCAGCGGGTCGACGAAGAGGTAAGTACATGACCCTGCTATGGAAAACTATATGATTATTTAGGTATAAATTTGTCTACGGTAACATGGCACGCCTCTCCGTAATCCATAGAAAATTTTTCCATAATCCATATAATTATTTATAATTTCCATATCAGTGGTATCCCTTGTGTTGCCTTTTTTATACCACTGATGTGGCAATCAAGCATACGGCCCACGTGATGCTAAATGGTTACTGTAGTCTATGAACGCCTGCAAGACCAGGGGTATTACGCACGCGTTGCCGAGCCTGAAAAAACTTTTTTACCCTTCTTTCGAAGAACCCCATGGTGTAGTCTTTTGGGAAAACCTCGGCAGAGAACTCATTCCATAACCTGAGTGTTAGTGGGAGAAAACATCACTGAAACCGCGTTATACGCGACCATTCAGTTTGTATGAAATATGAGGGTGAATAAATATATATATATATATATATATATATATATATATATATATATATATATATATATATATATATATATATATATATATATATATATATATATAATTTAAATTACATTGTTAATGCATTTATAAATATTGTAAGCAAGGGTGGACTTATCTCTGACAGAGATCTCTTCCAGTCAACCCAATGCAGTTAGAAAGCATGTCGTTAGCGGGCAGCTGAAGTGATACTGTACATATTATCCTTTTTAAATGGCCAGACCCCCCCTTTTATTTTTTTAAATGCGCCAATATATATGGCAGCCGGCGGTGGCAGCAGAGGCTTGCTTCACGCCGACCGTGCGGCGCCGCAAGCGCAGCGCCACGCCGCCGCCTGCCGCGTCCCAGCCCGCACGCCGTTACAGGTATGGACTACGCGTATATACCAGTATCTATATATATATATATAGATAGATAGATAGATAGATAGATCGTTTATTTGTTTGTTACTAATCACACACAACATGTACATAAGAATAGACAATACATAAAACAACATAAGATTTATAATTGTGTTATTATGTGTGATCTGCAGCAATACAAAAAGGTCGAAGCTCAGCGTGTAACATTGTTCAAGGAACAAAACACTGATTTTCAGCTTTAACCCATTTGAGGGTACGTGAAAATAATAAATAAAATAAATACAAAATAAAAAGAGTAATATTTTTGGTGATTGTCTGTGCAGTGTGTGTATAATAAAAATAATGTAAATAGTTCAAGAGTATAATTTGATATAATTTTAACTGAGTGGTAAGGATAAAGCGAAAAAAAAAAAGAAAATATTAATAAGAGAAACATGGAAAAAAAAAAAATATTAAAAATCATTACATGAGTTTGCAACCGCTAGCCAAGAAATTTCTGTGGAATGCCTAAAATTTGTTTTTTTAATAAGTATTCTTTGTGATGTTTTTTAAAACTTTGTACGGTAGTCAGATGCCTAAATGGTGGCGGGATGTTGTTCCAACATTTTGTTGCTTGGTAGCGGAAGCTGCCAGTAAATGCCACAGTTCTGTGTGCTTGAAATGATAATTTCGAACAAATGAATCTGTATCCATACATACGTGAAGAGAAATTTAGCTTTTCAAAGAGATAAACTGGCTGTTCACTTTTTATTACATCGAACAATAGACTAGCCAGATGTAACTGTCTTCGCGATTCCATATTCAAAATTGAAGCATTGTTTAAATAGGGACTAATATGGCTTCGGGGGGGAATATTAAAGCAAAAACGACAACATGCATTTTGCACTCTCTGAGTCAGGCGTTGAGTTCTGGCCAATAGTCGTGGTCCATACACAATGTCTCCATAATTAAATTTGGATAAGATTAATGATTCGCATAGTGTAATACGAACTTTTTCCGATAATAAATTACGAATTTTATATAAGACCTTAAGGCGATAAAAACATTGTTGTACTACATTTAATATATGCCTTTCAAATCGCAGCCGACTGTCAAAAATAATCCCCAAGTTTCGCGCTTCTTCCACTCGTTCAATACTCTGATCCAGGATATTTACTGTAATATTTTTATTTATTATGTCAGTAATTTGTTTTGTTGATCCAAGAATCATATATTTTGTTTTGTTGGGATTAATAACCAATGCATTTTCTTGTGACCAGGCAGCAATTTTCTCCAAGTCCTTATTAAGTTTATGAGCAGCGTCAGTAATCGCAGCGGGGGCTCCAGAGATATAAATTTGTATATCATCAGCGTAACAATGAAAATTACAATAGTTTATTGCATTTTCAATGTCAGCACAATAAATAATAAAAAGAAGTGGCCCGAGTATCGAACCCTGAGGTACTCCACGGTCTACCAGCTTAGGCTCTGACACTGAGTAGGAACCATCCAGCTTTTGTATTTTTACCGATTGGTATCGGTTGCTAAGGTAACTATGAAACCATCCCACAGAGTGCCGATCCAAACCATAATATGTCAGCTTTGAAAGCAAAAGAGGTACATTTAAACAATCAAAAGCGCGAGAGTAGTCGAGTAAAGTTAAAATAGTACCATTACCAACATCTTGTGAAGCAAGAATATTATCTACAACATCCAGTAAAGCAGTGGTAGTGCTTTTACCTTTACGGAATCCTGACTGATACTTTGGCAGGATGTTGTTTGTTTCAACGTATTTCAGCAACTGAGTATGAACGGCTTTCTCCAAGACTTTGGACAGAAAGGATAGAATACTTATTGGTCTGAGATCATTAAACTCGGCAGGATTATTAATTTTGGATAAAGGAGTAACCAATGCATGTTTCCATTGACTAGGAACTTTAGACGTAACAATAGATTTATTAATTATGTTGGTTATAATTGCTAGTGTACGAGGAAGAGTCAATAGTATCATGTCTCTACTCACCCGATCACTACCCAATGCATTAGATTTTATTGCCGAGATATACCTAGCAACATCACTCTCTGACACCGGCTGCAATCGAAAACCAGCTGTACCATACCTATGAAACTCATAGTAAGTGAGTTTTGATAAAGACACATTATTCGGTCCAGGTACATTTAAAAAATGTGCATTAATGTTGTCGGGGTTATTGAAAAAGGACGGTAGTATATCACTTTTAGGGGAGTCCACGGAAATATTTTCCTTTAACTTTTTCCAGAATATTTTACCATTACTTTGTTGAGAGTTTATATGATAATTATAGTAAGCTCGCTTTTCCCGATCGATACTACTGTGAACGAGATTTTTAAGGTCTTTATAATATTTATTGTGTACCTCCAATCCTGTCCTCCTATACATTAACAGTGCTTTATTACGCAAGTCAATCATACGTCTGATGGTATCGGTTACCCATGGTAGTGAATGTTTGCCATTAATTTTAATCCTTTTTTCAGGAGCATGTCCATCAAAAAGGAATAGCAACATCGAGTTAAAAGTGTCGACCATCAAGTCAACACAAGCCAGGCTATTTATGTATTCCCAATTTATAGAATTTAAATGTAGATTAAAATATTCCAGGTTAATATCCCTGATGGGTCGATGTATAAAATATTTAATTGGCATTTTACACTTTTTTATTGTGAGTTCGAAATTAATCATCGCATGCCCCAAGGAACCTCTAATAAAATTGTTCGAAATACTGCGGACCGGTGCATTAGTACACACTAGGTCAATAAGCGTTTCAGTGTCGGTTGACAAGTGTGTTGGCTCAGTGACTATTTGCGTGAGGCTAGTATAGTGTAGAAACTCTACTATTTTTTGTGCATTATTATTATGCAAATTCAGCATATTAACATTTAAATCTCCCATAAAAACCGTATAGTCATAATTAGAAAAATAAGTCACAGTTTCCGTTATAGCATCCAAAAATTATCAATGTTCATCCATTGAGGACGATATGCCGTACCGATTAATATATTGTAGCAATTAATACGCGTAGACAACCACATCTGTTCGATACTAGCCGCTGGGTGTTTGAGTATGCGCACACGCACATTACGTTTCACGTAGAAGGCTAGTCCCCCCCCGCGGCCGGCGCGCATGCTTACCGGTCGCGGTGAGCTATACAGTCTGTAGTCGGCGACGGCGGGCGCACATCCCTCCTCACCCGAGCGAAGCCATGTTTCATTTATTGCAATGAAGTCGGCGTTGAAACGATTCACTGCAACTATAAATTCGTCTCGTGCTGTATTGAGTGACCCGGCATTGTATAGACCTAACTTAATGAACTTATTTGAATTGAAGAATTGTATGATGTATAAAAATAAATACCACAAAGGAGTCAACACAAGGTAAGCATGCGTACTTAGTTCTGTCATTGTAAATGTTGCTAGTATAACGAACAATAGTAGGCGACGCCGACGTTACCATAGATAGAAGTGAAGTGATTTTAGTGCGTTGTATAGTGTAATCTATGGATATATAATATAACATAAATATTTTCAAGTACCCCTGGATTGCAGCAGATTCGCACAAGATCATATTATCATGGCAAACAAGATACAAATAAAATGAAATATGGTCATTCATCTTTTTAGAACAATACATGATTGATACAATAAATAGTAATACGTAATACAGATTTAAATAACAATTAATAAATAATTTATACACGCTGAATAGTTTATACATGAAATAAGTAGTTATATTGATTTTGTATTGTTTCAGATTATGTGAATATATGGATGATACAATAAAAAGTATATACATTATGATAAAAATTGAATAGATTTTACTCAGTATGCTATACAACACCGACAAAATGGAATAAATAATATAAAATTCATAACTAAAGTTTAAGTAAAATACTGTGGATATATAGATACCGATATTGACATATGAAGTGACCTTCAGTGGACTTATACTTACCTTATTCGTTTTGAATTTGAGTTGAGCCAACTGCGTCAGACCCAAAAACCCTAAGAAGGTCCCGATCAGTTCGAATGCGCAGAGGAAGAGCATCCGTACCGTGGTCTTGTCTTACAAATATTCTACCACTGCTGGTCCACACGAACCGCCAGTTGAAGCGCCCAGCAAGTTCCCGTGTCCGTCGAAACAGGAGACGATTGACCCTTGTCAACCTTTCGTTAACATAGAAACGCTGTGGTGGCCCGGGCAGACCGGTGTCTGATGTGGTGGCATCCCTCCGTACGCGAGCAGCTTTAAGCAGTTGATCACGAAGAACTCTGCGGCCAAGTCGAATAACAATGAGACGGGGACGAGAATGTTTAGACGATGATGACGACGACTCCTGTGGCGCCTGTACTGGACCAACCCGCATGACGCTGACCAGATCCTCGTCAACCAACTTGACACCCAACTTGCTTGCAATAGTCATGACAATGTGAGGCAGACTTTCACCCTTCTGTTCGATAATGCCCGAAATCTCGATGTCGTTTAATAAACACTCTTGGTCTCTATCATTGAGTTCTGTCTTTAATTGTTCTATAGACCCTAAAAGCTTTTCTGTGCTTCTGTCCTCACCTCTCTGAGTGCTTTGACGTTCGAGAGATTCGACACGAGCACTAAGATGATCTATACGCTTATCACACTGGTCCATTCTAGATGTAAGTTTATTAAGAGAATCATTAAGAATGCTCATTTGAGATCGCGTGGCTGCCATCTCCTCTCTGAACAAGCGAGTTTCATGCAATAATGACTGTTCGCTTGAAATCTCTGACGGCCCATTATCCACCACACTATTCTGACCAACCGACGGTAAACTCTCCGGCGAGTCATGAGGCGCCTTGTCCGGACCAACAACAGCAGCCCCACGACGCCGAGTGACATTATCGAGGGCTTCTCGCACGGGCGTGTTTGTGTTATCCGTTTTGCGCAGCTTGCTCATACACAGAACGCACCGCCATGCTGCCTTGTGCTCCGCTGACATGGTGTTGTAGAAGCGCTGTTCCGAAACGTTTGCACAAACAAGGTCGCACTTTTGATGGCATATGCTGCAGCACAACGAGCGCTTGTCGTCGATTTTCTTCAAACAACCCGCACATTTAGCATTTACGGAAGACATATTGTAGGTACTTTAGAGTCGTCACTAAGATATATGAACACTCCAGCAAGAAAAACACCAACACAGCTTGAACTACACTTCCCTACGCACCTTTAATATTGGTAGAATCAAAATATATAGTATTACTAATCAATTACACGATATTTATAATTATAAACATTAAATAACATAGACAATGGTTGGATCCGTGCACTAGAATTTCTACCTCTCTATATATATATATATATATATATATATATATATATATATATATATATATATATATATATATATATATATATATATATATATATATATATATATATATATAAATATATATATATTTTAATGAGTGTAAATACGCCTGCATTATCGGGTTATGCTGGTGGGATACCAGTGACAGATACTGCATGAGGATGGCTGCGAGTCACTTTGACAAATTCAACAAGAATTAACCACAGTGGTCTCCAGGAGAAACCACATGGAGGATATATTGCAAAGAATAGGGTTATTAGACCTCATTACTAACAATCCCTTTCCTCCAATTTTTTTTTTATACAACTTAGAATGGCAAACAAGCTGACGGCCCACATGATGGAAAGTGGTAACCGTCGCCTATAGACATGAGCAGTACCATGGACATAACAGAGTATACTGTTTTGCCCATGATATCCCTCATGCGTTGCCAATCCTAAGGACTAAGGTGTTATTCCTCTGTACCCAGTAAATTCACGCCATATCCCACCCTTCAAACCGAAACACAGCCATGCAAACACAACTGCTTCATGGTTAAAACACGAATGGGACAGAGGTACCCAAGCAATCGACTTTTGTACAAAGTCTCCCTCTGGTAAAATTTCTATATATTAGTCCAATAAAAAATATATCGATTAAATACTTTCTTTTTGTATACTTCTACTTCATTTATAGAAATTGCTAAACTAAGAAAAACAGTGAAATATACCACTTTTAGGTAGCGTGTCAAGATAAAACATGCACCAGAATTTAAGTTAGACTTTCACCAATACAACTGTGAAAACCGCATCCAATTCGGTGCAGTAGCGTTTGTGTAATGTCGGAACAAACTTATAGACAGACAATTTTTTTTTAAATTTCTTAAAGTTGGTTGAAATGAATATAAATTAAAATTAAACTGCAGCAATAGCGGGCGCGTGCTGAAGGTGATGGTGGCGAAGATGCGGCTGGACGACGACTCGGACGAGGAGGCGAGCCCGGCCAAGCGGCCGCCGCGGGACTTCGACGCGCCCAGCCCCAACGGCGCCACCGACGCCGCGCTCATAGTCCTGTACGTACATTGTACCCTAATCATTTTAACCGTTGCAGTTCTATGCAATTCTATGATATTTGTGCCTAAGGTTGGCAACATTGGTAATGAGCCACTATAGTATTTTACGATATTTGTGCCTAAGGTTGGCAACATTGGTAATGAGCCACTATAGTATTTTACGATATTTGTGCTTAAGGTTGGCAACATTGCTAATGACCCGCTGCAGTATTCTATATTTGTGCCTAAGGTGGGCAACATTGTTAATGAACTGCTGTCAAATTCTATGATATTTGTGCCTAAGGTTGGCAACATTGGTAATGAGCCACTGTAGTATTCTATGATATTTGTACCTAAGGTTGGCAACACTGTTATTAAGTTGCTGTAGTATTCTATATTTGTACCTAAGGTTGGCAACATTGCTAATGAGCCGCTGTAGTATTCCATAATATTTGTGCCTAAAGTTGGAGAGAGACTTTGTACAAAAGTCGATTGCTTGGGTATCTCTGTCCCATTCGTGTTTCAACCGTAAAGCAGTTGTGTTTACATGGCTGTTTCGGGTTGAAGGGTGGGATATGGCGTGAATTTACTGGGTACAGAGGAATAACACCTGAGTCCTCAGGAATGGCAACGCATGTGGGGTATCATGGGCGAAACAGTATACTCTGTTACGTCTATGATACTGCTCTTGTCTATAGGCGACGGTTACCACTTTCCGTCAGGTGGGCCGTCAGCTTGTTTGCCATTCTAAGTTGTATAAAAAAAAAATAGCATTGAATTGATTACGTTTATTTCTCCATAACACAGTGTATACTAGCATGAGTAGCAGGCGTTTGTTGTCATTGCATGTTACTTATTATTCATTGAATATTTCAGAGAGCACACGGTGAACACGGAGCGCGGCTCGAGCGGCCGCCAGGTGGCGCGGCGCACGCGGCCTGCAACGGACCGATTGGAAGCTCACAATTTGGGTAACATGCTATTTACTGATATGATAAAATTGTAACTCCACGAAATCTGTATATAGGAGAAGTCTGTACTTTTATATTTACACTAATTTGTAGTATTACTATTTTTTAATGGGTAAAAATTACATGGTGACCCCTCCTGCACTATCTGTATACACTGGCGGGGTTGGTACCCCACCAGTGTATATCCAGTGTCAGTTAGCCCATCGCACAGTGGGAACTCGCCTAAGAAAGCCATCTCATAAATACTTTTTCTAAAACTCTGTGGATATGCATGTATAATACCTCAATTTGTAGCTAAAGAGTTACTCTATCATTATAAGTATGATTCAAATCTATCACTATTCATACTTCATAGAACAGAGCATCTAAAGTCAAGGAATGAAAAAAATACAAAAATAATTATGAAACTTAAATTTCGTTTGGTATAATTTTATAGTATCAAAACAATAGAAGTCATATAGTGTGATACCATTTTAAAATGCTTAGAATGTGTACTTTACTATAAAATAAAAATATATTTAGTTTAGTACAATATTACTTAACCAAAGATCCATATATCGTTATATGTATTATTTTCTTTTCTAAAACTTTCAATTGGAGATTTGACAGTTACCGAAGCTTGCCGAAGTTCTGATTTTGGTTTAATTTATTAGGAAATATAATGTAATTTGAGGGCAAAAGATTTTTTTTGCAGTTTTACTGCGTAATATATTTAAATCTAGTATAATATCATGGTGAGAATGTTTTTTTCTAAGTACGTATATTAAGATTTTTTCTTTATTTGAGATTCTCTGTCTGGACACTCAAAAAAATACTTTTGTCTCAATTATTACTTTATATTTTATCTTTTACGTTACTTTTAACAAGTATTTCACACAGTATTTAGTTCCCATTTCCATACAGACCTATTCTTTACCGCATAACCACATAATGATGAATTTTTTAAATCAAGTAATTTTGCACACGTCTATGATCATTATTAAGTATAAAATAGTGCATTTACATATGAAATATTACAGTTCTTTATAAGCATTTGTCATTTCTAAACAATTGTTAATTACTTATCTCTCCGCAATGAGTGAAGTATCTTGTACCGGACGCGACTTAAGTCTCTTATTGTTGAAAGTGATACAAATTATATTGATTATATTTCAAACTATGTACGAAATAATATTACCGAATCTTCAGATGCGAATATAGCAAAAATTATCGCAAGTATTTAGAAGTCCTTCATAACTCAGTTTCGTCAACGCTATACGAAATGTGGTCGAAAGAAAGAACAGTTTTTAAATCAAAATAGGAATTGGTTTAATGTCATTTTCACTGTAAATCTAGAAAAAACTACATGCGAACCTGAACCTTCTACTTTGACAGAGAAAAGAGGAAGACCTTCTAAAAGATACGATGACAGTTCAGAGAGTACAAAGAAACGGAAAAACAAGGGACTGCTTGATACCTGTGGACTTGATTTCATACTGAACTCATATGTACAGGGTTTAAGGTCACGTGGTGAAGTAGATGAAGCATTCATCGTTGATATTTTACGAGCATGGCCGTCAGAAAAAAAAGAGTAAAATACGCAGTAATCTTCTTAATGAACCGGCACATATAACAACATATTCAAAAGATGAAGATCTTAGCATTTTTGTAGAATTGGATCTGAACAAGGCACAGTATGAAAATATGATGAGTTGTTTGATAGCAAAGAATTGCTTATTGTTTCCATCATACAAGTTGATTCGTGAAGTTACAGAATCTTGCTATCCGCCAAAATCACAAGGTGTTGATTCATTGTGAAAGTGTGATACGTTACTTTTTCTGTCTTGCCTCTTGGGTAACTTTCAGAAGATGCTCAAGAGTCACGGAACAAAGACTATAAACAGTTCAGGCTTCATCATGCAAGACAATGTTCGAGGGTAGCCATTAACGAAGATGTTCTACACGCACTTTTATATACCTCTGACCCATACATAACAAGTTTAAGAAAACCTTCCAATAAAAAATATTTAGAACTTTTTGATGAAGTAAAGGAGCTCTTGAGTGACTTCTAAGTTATCTTTATAAGAGTTTTTGTTTTTTACGCAGATACTTTTACTTATTCCTATATAAACTTCTTAGGACATAAATGTAAGTCTACAAATTTTATATTTCTTGTATTCCTATATTATATATAACTATTAGAAATAAATTTTTACTCACAAAGCATACATTATTTAAAAGAATATATATTTAAGATTATCAGGAAAAAAAAAATCATGTACATATCTTTATTAATACGGAAGATATAGATTTATGAGATGAAAATGAGTCAAAGTTCCCACTGTGCATCGCGACGAATTCAACGATAAATTTGTCACGAGTTTCCAGGGGTAATCGTCTGGAGGTCGACCTGATAGGATATATGGCTAACAAAGAGGCTATTAAACCCCATTAATAATAATCCCTTTCCCCCCGTATTACTACTTGACGAATTTAATATTAATCGGGTAGATTATACAAACATGTCTTTCCCTGTAGCCTAAAACTCCGGTTCTTATTCTGGGTTGGACACCAGATACTTATGGAGTGGGCACGAGACCCACCTCCCCCGTCTAATATATTGGGGGGAAAGGGATTGGTAGTAATTAGGTTAAATAGCCCCATTACTAGCAATATACCTTATCAGGTCGACCTCCACGTGGTTCCCCCTGGAAACCGTCGTGACTAATTCTCGTTAAATTCGTCAGGATGGGCTAATTGACCTGCTTTCATCCTTATCAATCATATATCACTGGTGCCCCGCCAGATGGCGCAGGCGGGGATACCATACCATTATCACCCATTAAAAAAAATACACTTATATTTACCCCCTTCCCTTGTTCATAAGAACGTTAAACCTCTCGTAAACCTATTCTAGCTAAACTGTTTTATCTTTCAATTATATTAAATTCCCAATTTGAAGAAAAGTGGCAAAACAGTTTTATTAAAGTAGATTTATAGATTTAATTTTTTTTATGAATAAGGGGCTTTAACTGTTTCTAAGTATAGGAGGATGCAATAAATTTAATATAGCTACATTATTTTTGTCCACAGATAAACTATCCGGTCGAAACAGACGTACGGATAAAACGGTCGAGCATGAGAATTCCATCGACGAGCAGCCCAGTACTGACCCTGGACACAGCCGACCGGGAAGCACCGACCCCGGGAACAGCGGACCGGGCAGCACGGACCCTGCGCATGACCGACCGAGTAGCGTCGACCCTGGATATAGTAGAGTGGGCAGCGTCGACCTTAGCCAGAGTAGAGCGGGGAGCATCGCCCTTGGACAGAGTCGGGCCGGCAGCGGGGGGCTCGACAGCGACAGCGGCAGCGAACTGCACACCGAAGGCCGCACTCGCCGGCCAAGGAAAGCTGTCACTTATAAAGAGAAGCCATTGAACAGGTAGGATTGACTGTCCCATCATGCAGAATTAATACACTATAGCTTAAGTTTAACTTAAACTAAAATTTCATCCCAACCATCTGGACGAGTGGCGGTGTTCCACCGTGCGTTTTTCAAGGCACTCTCTTCCATGCACAACCACTTAATGGAGTCAACTTCCAGCAGCAGTATTTCCGAACCGATACGACATCATAACCTTCAAGAAAAAAGCATATTCCTTTTTAAAAGGCCGGCAGCACACCTGCAATGCCGCTGGTGTTGCGGGTGAATGATCACCCATGAGGGCGGCGGTAGTCACTTACCATCAGGTGAGCCGCATGCTCGTTTGCTGCCTGTGTTATAAAAAAAAGGTTCTTGTCGTAATAGGTTCCAATCGAATTTACTGAAACTGGTTACATACATATGTATTAAGTTGTAAACGTAGTAGCCATTTTATTTCAAAACTGTTAGCACTCTATGTCAGTTCTTTTTGATTTACTGTCTATGGTAACACATACCTCTTGGAGATTGTTTATATAACCTTTACCTATTTGCCAGAGGGAGACTTTGTACAAAAGTCGTTTACTTGGGTACCTCTCTCCCATTCGTATTTCTATCATGAAGCAGTTGTTGGCATATCTGCCATATGTCGGAGACATGGGTTCGTTTCGCACTCACCACATCTCAGACGGCAGCGACCCGACGACGCTCATCGGCATACGCTGGGCACTCCTCCAGCGTATGCTCCGCCGTGTCCTGGTCCGCTCCACAAGCATGGCACTCCTCCGTCGGCTCCCTGCGCGCGACATGACACAGATATCGCCCAAAGCACCCATGCCCGGACAGTATCTGTGTCATCCTGAAGGTCAGCGGCTTCGCCGCCTATCCATCCACTTCTTAAGAAGTGGACGGATAGCCTCGACGGTCCTTCGGCCGGCCGATGGATCGGCCAGCCGCTGTTCCCACTCCCGCTGCAGGACCCGTCGAATGTGGTACTTCCGCAGCGCAACTTCCAGCCTGGAAGGCTCGGCACCCTGGCGCCTCCGCTCTGCACGCCACTCATAGACCGACGCACAGGCATTGGCCTCCAAGTCCCAGGGCGGCGAGCCCGCCATCACACACGCCGCCTCCGTGGAGATAGTGCGGTATCCGCGTATAATGCGGATTGCCATGGCCCTATGTGGCCTGTTTAAACAAGCCACATTTTGCC